>NC_143567.1:68173333-69619166 GCF_054136105.1 Typopeltis vanoorti | reverse complement strand
GATCTTGAGGTTTCTAATAATTAGACACTACAAAGTTTGTCAAATGAAAAGGATGGTTGGAGTGTATTGTTGTCAGAAAAACTATGAATAGGATTTGAAGTGAATACAAGCAGGTCATTTATAAACAGGAGGATGAGAGTGGGTGAAAGTAAAGCCCTGAGGTATCCCTGCATTGGTGGAGAAACTTGACAAGAGGAAAACCATCCACCTTGAATCATAGTGACCAACCATGAATTTTGCTAAACTTTTATGTTGATTCCAGAGGCTGGAGGAGAAAGTTGGAAGATCATATCTAATCACTAATTACTGGTAAACCTCCAGATGGTAGAGAAGTTGGCTGGTGATGACCTTCTCCCATAGTTTTTGTAAGAACAGAAGAAGGAGCAATTGAATGGAAGTTTTTGGCTGACTTTTAATAGGCCAAACATGGGCCTGTTTCCATGCTGTAGGGTAGATGCTAGGTGAATAGGACAGACTAAAAGATAGGCGTTAATGCTGGACCCTAGTTCTTAGTACACAATAGGCTGGATACCATCAGGACGAGATGAATTGTTAGTGCCCAAGATTATTCTTTCTGGTAGAAGATTAGGGGTAGCATCGAGTGTGTGTGTGTGCATGCGTCTGAGTGTGTGTGTGGGGGGGGAGACTTTGCCTCATCATCAGTGCAGGAGCTGGATCAGCAAGTTAGCCTCATCTTTGGGTGATGTTACTATGGTATAATCTGGGTGTGAGAGTGGTGGAAATATCAAGATGGACAAAAGTTGAAACCAATGGCATTGGCAAGGCACCAAAAGGTTCAAATGCTGTTTGGACAGGTGCCAAGATTGCAGTGTTTGGCACAGTGTCTTCTCTAAAAGGATACTCAGGAATGATCATCACACTTTTTTTTTTTTTTTTAAATGCTCATTACATATCTATTTCGGTATTTTAAATCAGATCTTATGCTCAGAATTAAACTAGAAGAAGGAAAGATAATTCAGAACATGCAATGTTTACAAAAAAAAATCAGTAAGAAATAAATAAAAAATAACACACTTGCAAGTATTTATAATAGTGACATATCTAAAACTTTTATAAAATTACCAGCAAAAGTTGCAGCACTTTGTTGAAGTGATTGCAGCATACCCCGTGTGCAACCATATTTATCAGCAACAAACGAAAGAGGGATTTCATGAACTAAATCATTTAAAGCCAGTGCTACAAAGAAGCGCCGATGAATAGCCAGTTGGCGTGCTTGTTTAGGAACATTATTATTTATCTGTCCTCGTATAGCTCGAGATATAAATCTTTCTTCTACACCAACTAGCTCTCCAACATGCTTCATGTCTTCTGAAAGTTGCTCCCAAATAGAGAGAAAATCTAACCAATCCATAGATTCAAGCTGATCACTCAAATAAGGTGGAGTCACCTGCAAGAAACAAGAAGCATTTTTTAAAATCAGTCATGTAGTCAGTGCATAGTAGACTAACTCTGAAAATCTAAAAAAAAGGAGCTCCAAGCAGTTTAAAAAAAAAAAAAAGAAAAAAAAGTGTAGTATTAAAACTGAAGCGACTGCAACTGCATTATGTGCAAATATAATTATCACAGGTCATTTCATAAATTAAAGTATTTAGATAATCTGGAAACACTAACATGGAAAACATCAAAAGGCCACCTCAGGCCTGCAATAAGCAGGGTGGTGGTGTCACTGTAGCCCAGGGGTGGCCATGTGGCTTGCGTCCACACATCACGCAGCTCTTCACGCTCTACCAGGAAAAAAATAAACAAATAGAGCAGAGGAGACAACAAAAAAAAGGAACAAAATAAAAAAAAGAGAGATGAGGGAGAGAAAAACAGGGTTAATAAAAATTACTACAATAAAAAAGTTTAATTCAAAACACATTAAATGAAGTTTACTTTGAACAATTAGAATAATTTTAGTTACTTATTTACTAGTAGAAGCCTTCCTTGTATCTATTTTCTTAGAGAGCTCCTTAAAATTAGATGTGTAATTAGTCAAAGCAGTTCTTACAAGCTCGTTCAAATGTTCATCATTTAAAACAGATCTATATTTAGATTTAATAAATTGTAACTAACGTGTTGCGGTGGGCAGGCATAGATCAGCATCTCCACCTCGCCATGCATGCACGCACACACTTACACCATACTATCGCATCGGTCAAAGGTTGCAGCTCTTCTAAGTCTTATCGGAATTATTTTGGCTCCAAAAGGACACGTAGTTGGCCACCCCTGCTGTAGCCAATGAAATTTATTCATCATAAATAAAAATCTATGAATTTATTCAGAAACATCCATACCTGCAGTAGGGTTCAAACTTGGCATGTTGGTTGGAAAGCAGATCCATTATCCATTCAGTGACCAGGCTAGCCAACTATAATTATGTGAATACCATACTGTTGGGTTGGATGATGATGTGATTGTTTATATAGATATCTTCCTGTATACATTGGCTTTCTATAAATGGAAAAAGATAGTGAACTATATGAAGGGCAGGTGACTAATGTGTTATGAAAAGGCAAACAGTTATTGGATTACTTTTCTACTGAGAAGTGAATTTTGGAGTGTTAGCTGTTTAGGTAAGTAATAAAGGAATTCAGAGTGTCTTTCCCATGGGGCCAAATGGCAAACACATCATCAGCAAAGCATAACCATACAAAGGTTTATATGTAGTTGAGGTATTTTGTTTTCAAAGTGTTCCATGTAAAAGTTAACTAAAGGGGGAAGGACCATTGCCATACCATTAATCTGTAGATTTTTTCTTGTCAGTAAAGTAGCCTACATACATAGTCAATCTAAATAATTCAAAGATATACAGCGAGTGCTGTATGGGGATTCGCTATTAAGAGGCGTAATAATTGAGAGTTTAACGAAGTCGTACCAGCCGGGTGCGAACATAAAGGACGTCAGCGAATCTATTCGACTGCAAAAACAGAGGGTGAAAGAGATGATAATAGTGGCAGGAACGAATGATTTGAAAGAGGACAAAATGGAAATGATAGAGGATGTGAGGGAGTTGTTTGAGGTAGCAAAAGAGAAGAGTGAGAGAGTTAGGATGGTGAGTATCTTACCGCGGTATGACAGCGAAGTGTTTAGAAGGAGGGCCATAATTGCCAATGACTTTATGCGTGGGTTATGCATGGAGAGTGGTGTGGAATTTGTGGATGTGTGGAATGAGTTCGATGGGCGAAAGGACTTATATAAGATGGATGGGTTACATTTGAATGGAGTTGGTGTACGGAGACTTGAAAGAGTGTTGATGAATGATGTGGAAGTGGATGTACAGACTCAGGGAAACTAGATTTATTAAGAGGGGGGGGAGTAGATATGCAGACTTTAGGGGGGGAAGTTAAGTGTATGAATGAGTATATTATGCCCGGGCGAGTACGACGGACAACAAATCAGAATGGGATAATTAGTATAAGGAATCAAAGTAGGGATGGGACAAATGGGCTTCTGCGATTCATGTACACTAATGCCAGGAGTATTAGGAACAAGAAGGAAGAGTTTTTGGCCATGGTTGGCACTTCCAGGCCACAGGTTGTCGGTATTAGTGAAACATGGCTGACAGAAGATGATAAAGCTAGTGGGATTGAATGCGATGGGTATAGCGTGTTCAGGAGTGACAGGGTGAATAAAAAGGGGGGAGGAGTGTTATTGATGATAGCTGATGAGCTTCAGCCAAGGAGTATAGAAGTTGAACTGCAGGATGGGGAAAAAAGCACATTTGAGGCTGTTTGGTGTGAGATACAATCTAGCAGAACAAAATATACAACTGGGTGCTGCTATAGACCGGGTGATGGAGTGGATGGTGGGAATAGTATGCATAAGCAAATAGAAGAAATGAATGGAAGGAGGGTAATTATTATGGGTGATTTCAATTATGGTAATATTGACTGGAAAGAGGAGAGGGCACATGGGAGGAAGGAATTGGATTTTATGCAGTTATTAAGGGACAACTATCTACGGCAACATGTATTGGAAAATACCAGGGGGCAGAGAGTGCTGGACCTAGTAATTGCAACTGAGAATGTGGCTGTAACGAACATGACCTTGTTGCCACCAATTGGTGAGAGTGACCATAAGGTCATGACTTGGGAGGTGGCTAAAGGAGTCGAATTTACAATTAAGACAGGGTATATGTGGAATTACCGGGCTGGTAAGTATGACAAGCTTAGGTGTGTGCTTGGCTCAATGCCATGGCATGTAAAACTGCAAGGGCTGGATGTTGATGGTGCATGGGAGGTGGTCAAGAACTGTTTGCAGGAGGCAATGGTTGACTGTATACCAAGAGTCCGAATAATAAATCAGGTAGGGGTTAAATGGATGAATAACACTATTAAGCTTGAGCTGCAAAAAAAGAAACAATTGTGGAGGGAATTTAAGGAGAAGGGTGACCATCAGGTGCATGAACAGTATAAAGCTCAGGCCAGGATGGTAACAAGGGTGGTAAGAAAAGCAAAAGCAGATTACGAAAGGAAATTGGCCATGCAGGCTAAAGAGAATCCCAAACAGTTTTTTCAATATGTTGCAAGTAAAAGGAAAAATGCTCATGGTAGAATGATCTTAAAAAATGCTGAGGGTAGGGAGGTAACTGAATCAGTCGATGTTGTGGAATTACTGAGCGAACACTTTGCAAGAGTATATCATCCAGGTGGTGGCTTTGCGGAAATGGAGGAACCAACAGCTTATACTGGAATTGTGATGAATGAGGTAGAGGTAACTAGTCTATTACAGAACCTCAATGTCAATACATCTGTGGGATTGGATGGTATACCAGCTCGTGTCGTACGTGAAGCGGCCAAAGAATTGTCAGTGCCCTTGACCATTATGTTTAATTTGAGCCTCAGGACTGGGTCAGTCCCAAGGGGGTGGAAAGAGGGGAAAATAGTTCCACTGCACAAAGGTGGTTCCAAGGCTGCTGTTGAAAATTACCGGCCAATCAGCATAACAGGAATCATTATCAAGGTCTTAGAGAAAATAGTCAAGAGGAAAATACAAGATTGGATAGAAGAAAATGGGATACTGTATCGGGGACAGCATGGTTTTGTGAAGGGTAGGTCATGCCTCAGTAACTTGCTCACGTATTATAACACAGTGACGGCTGAACTGGATAAGGGTAATGGGTTTACAGTGATTCTGCTGGACCTTGCTAAGGCCTTTGACAGGATACCACATGGAATTCTAATCAGTAAATTGCAGCATATGGGAATGGACATAGGGTTGGTGAGATGGATAGGAGGGTGGTTGACGGAGAGATATCAGAGAGTGGTTTACTCAGGAGTAGAGTCCACAAGACGGCCTGTGACTAGTGGTGTACCACAAGGATCTGTTCTTGGACCACTGTTGTTTAATTTGTTCATAAATGATATAGGAAAGGATCTGAGAGGAACAGTTCATTTGTTTGCGGATGATGCGAAGTTGGGTAGGGCAATAGTGAATGCAGATGACGTCAAAATTTTGCAGGATGATTTGGATAGATTGGAGGTCTGGGCTAGGGAGAATGGATGTCAATTTAATGTGGCAAAATGTAAGGTTATGCATTTTGGGGTGAAAAGATTGGCGGCAGTTTACTGCATTGGTGGAACCCTGCTCCAGGAAATTGATGAGGCACGAGATTTAGGAGTGTTGGTGGATAAGGAATTGAAATTTAGGGGACACATTGCAAAAGTGACCAAAACAGCTCATCAAATCACTTGGTTGCTGAAGAATACGTTGACAAGCAGAGACAAGCAGGTTATTGTTCCTCTGTATCGAGCCTTGATAAGACCTCATCTCGACTACTGTGCTCAGATTTGGTCACCTAGGTTTCTTCTTGATGGGGAGGAGGTGGAGAGGATCCAGAGGCGAGTGACCAAGATGATAGCAGGTCTGGGGAATGAACCGTATGAGAACAGGTTGAGGATTTGTGGGTTGCAAAAATTGGTTGATAGGCGGAGGAGGGGAGATATGATTGAGACATTCAAATTACTGAAGGGTTTCTATAAAATTAATTCAGAAGATATTTTTGAGAACAGGGCTGGTTGTGGGAGGACTAGGGGACATCCATGGAAACTGGGCAAAAGTGTGGTTAGTAAAGGTGTTAGAGCTGGGTTCTTTACTTTTAGAGTAGTGAATGAGTGGAATGCGCTCCCTGAGTCTGTGGTGGATGCTGTGACAGTGAATGAGTTTAAGGCGAGGTATGATAGATACTGTATGAATGTCGAATAGTTGTGATGAAAATGATTTGGGGCCTCCCTCGATGAGTCTAATGACTCCCTGGAGTTGCCCGTAATAATAATAATAATAATAATAATAATATTGGGGGGGGGGATTAGACTTCATTAAATCAAGAGTGTCTATTAGTGGTACATTAGTAAATAAGGAAGTGACATAGAAACTAACCATTGATTGGAAATGAACTACAGAATTTTTTATAAAAGTAGAGAAGTTACCAGTAATAAAGGCAAGCAATTTAGCTAATTGTTGAGCAAATTTATAAGTAGGCCTACCTACACTATCGACTATAAAACATAGCAAAATATTAGATTTGTAGATTTTAGATACCCCATAAAAACGGGGTGGTTTCACTAGAACAGATTTTATTTTGTTGATGATTTCTTTGGGCCAATAGGCCCAAAAGGAATTTTTTTCAATAACTTATGAACTTTTTTCTTTTCAGACAAAGTGGGATCTCGATCTGCAATTTAGTAAGTAGAGAACTGTCACCTAGGAGATCCTATATTTTTGTTGTAATCCTCTTGATTCATGATAAGTGTAGTATTACCCTTATCAGCTTTAGTAATCACAGTATTTTTATTCTCATATAACTTTTATAAAGCAACTATTTCATTATGCATTTTAGGAGGTTTTAGACTGTTTAGAATGCTTGCTATATCTAAACATACATTACTGGCTATTGAGGGTGGAAGATTGTAGATACCCTGTTTTATATTCATCATAATTTCTAATTTTGGAACTTGTTTAGGTGCAATTGTGAAGTTATGACTTCGAATGAATGTGGCCATAGTATCTTCTGCAAGTGCCTGTGACAATATATTTATGACCACACAATCTCGTTGAAGGTACATTTGGAGTATAGTACATTAGCACTGTTGCAAGATTTCAAATTTCTTCAAGTGCCTGCATTTAACTTTTGTGAATTCATTTTTGGCTGAAACTTGTGATAAAGGTGATTCACATTTGAGGATTTAATATATTAAATAAGTCTTCACGTAGAGCTGTTATAGCTGTTTAACTTGATAAGCGCTATGTGAGTAGCAGGAATTTGTTCCATAGGAGTACAAAATTGTTTTTTTTTTTTTTAATTTTTTAATTTTTTTTTTTTTTTCACCAGAGGTCAGGCCAACAATTGTGGTAGCGGTTAGTCAGTGTCTTTAACGAACCAGTATGATTGTAGTATAGCTTGTTTCTTGTGTATATTTGTACGCTCCAGAAGATGACCTTGACATAAAGGTCGAAACGTCGAATTGTAAAATTTTAGTAATAATAAACTAAAGTTTTTATTCAAACACGGTAGTTGTCTCCATAATTTCCAAAAATGCATTCGGATCACCGTGTAAGCCTAAAAGAAAGGATAGGAGTACAAAATTTGTCCATCAGTAAACACAATGTGCTTTAGCAAAATGAAACTTTTTTTTTTTTTTTTAAATTTCAGAGAAGTAGAAATTATATCCTTATCGTGGCATCATTTGAGGAAGGTTAACCTGTTCAGTTGTCTGGCCAATTTCAGTTTCAACTTATCAATATGTTACGCTTTGTATACGATACCTATTCCATGGAGGACATAAATCTAAAAGACAAGCTTAGGCATTGGACTTTATTCATAACTTATGTTAACAGTATTACAACACTAAACAAACTAAATTATAAAAAAAGATGTTTATTAACTGGCTTATATTTCACTGGATTTCAAACCAGCATCTTCAGAGCAAACATGTTAGTTTGCTGACCTGGTTGGCCGAGTAGTTAGCATATCCACTCTCCAGCCAAAAGGCTGCAGGTTCGAATCCTGCCATGGGCATGGATGTTTGTCTGTGAAAATACTAGTAGTGGTGGTCGGCGGTAGATAGCATTAGTGTAGATGATGAAGGTAGTTGCGGTTGGTGGAGATGGAGAGTTGTAGAGTAAGTACCTTCCCTTGATGAGTCGTTGGACTCCCTGGAAGTGTTATGTAATAATAATAATAATTTACTTATGACAACAAGTGAAGCAATTCAAATTGTAAGGGATAAAAGATACAAAGCCGGTTACAATTTGAACTGTTTCACTTAATCACTGCTGCAGGTAAACTGAAACATATTGTTTTGCTCTGAAAATGCTGGTTTGAAATCTAGCTAAATACAAGTCAGTTAATAAACATCTTTTTATAATTTAGTTTGTTTGGTATAGTAATACCATTAAAATAAGTTATGAATGGAAATTTATTGACCATCTGTTGTCCTATTGATGCTGTAATAGTGCTTTATGAAACTGGTTCTTTTAATGAAATTTCATTTCATGTTCATTGTTGTTACTGAACTGCAGATGCCTATCATACCTAGATAAAAATTTTACTGCTAATAAATTTATTTGACATAAGTTTAAGTGTTCATCTTTAATTTTCTAAAAATATCTAACACCTAAGCTTGTTTATTAGTTCCTAATGAAGGAGGACACAGAAGACATTTCAATGAGATATTTAGAAGATCTCAAGGACTTAAAGAACAAAAAACGAAATTAATTCTAACTTCTATTATATGCCAACACCAGAAGACTAAAACAAATATGGATGAGCTTCTCATGATGAAGCATACTGATGCAAGGCCTGATATGATTGTGCTGTATGAGATAAAGGTCAAAGAGGAAAAATATGAATGTTTGATTGATTGATAGATACCAGATTTTTAACTTGTATACAAATGTTTACTTATATTACCTAGTCTCTAGCCATAAATACTGTTATTACAACTTGAACAGCACATAAAACTTTCATCTATCAGTAAATCATTTATAGCTTTCAACACATACACACCACATGTATAACATGCATATAAGCAGCCCTCAATGTTCGAAATGTCCTCCTTTTGCCTTCACATATGCTTGAAGTCTGTGAGGCCACATACTGATTGAAAGCACGCACAACATACAATGGAAAAGCTGCCACAGCATGCTCCAAATCCACCTTCAGACTGGTGATGCTGGGGTGCCGTTTCTTGCACACTACTCTCTCAAGCTCTGACTACAATTTTAAACCCCAATGGATTCAAACTGGGACTTCCAGATGGTCAATCAAGTGATGATATGTGGTTGGGTACATTTGTCTCCAACTACTGTGTGGTCATCGCCTTGTGTGCAGGGGCTGAGTTGTGTTGGACGGTCCACTGTCTACTGTGAAGCAAGATGTTTTTTTTTTTGGGGGGGGGGGGGGGGGGGGGCTAACACAGGTTTCAACAGAGTCTTGATACACTTTGGTGGAGGTTTTGACACCTTTCTAGCAGAAATGCAACTTGGATTTCCTCTGATATATCACCGCACTCTCACCAAACCAGGATGATAACCTCTCTGAATCCTGGGTGCTATGGCATGTGCCCATTCCAAGCATATACTTGATTGTTTTGCAGGTTAAATGCTCTTCAATGGTGAAAATCTTCCCAGCTGTAAAGCGGATATGGCTGTTGTTTGCATAATGCTGGAGAAGTGTCTTTTTTTATCACTCTATGCCACATAAGTTGTGGTGTTAGGAAGTGTCCAGTAGAACGATAATATGCTATCATCCTCAGGTTTATGTTTATGTTATGTCAGTGAATGTGACATTGTTCTCTGTAAAACATTCATCTCTTGTGACATCACTTTCTGTGTTCTCACAGGATTATGATGGAGGTGTGCCTTCACAGCTCTCATAAGCTGTTGCATCCTAACACAGCTTGTTCTTTGGTCAGATATGTCTCCTTTATCATTATAACAGTTAATAGTCCAATACACAAACATCCTACTGATCTCAAGTGTATTTACTGTGTTGAAAATCACAAGTGGCTACATTCTGACCTTGTGAAGTGCTATTACTGCTACACAGTTTTCATAAACTCCCCACTGCATATTAACCCCTACAGCTAGACACTGATAAACATGTGAATATTGGCTGCACACCGCACCACTAACGGAATTGGCCTTGCACAATTCTGAGGGCAGCACAGTGGTGTGCAGAAGTGGTAACAGTATTTATAGCAAGACTGTGTGTATTTCCTCTATATGTTTCACTGTCTATATGGCTAACAGCATGATTGGGAGCTAGCTTAACATAAATAAAGAACGACAAAAAATTAAACAATTTCCAACAGCAGTTAATATCTGAGCTGAAAAGACTGGAATGATGAAAAATGGAGGAGGACACAGAAGGAATTTCAATAAGATATTTAGAAAATATGAAGGACTTAAAGAACCAAAAATCTGAAACTGATTCTAATCTCTATGAGGTTACCCTCTCGTATATACCAACACTAGAAGCATAAAACAAATGTGGATGAGCTTCTGGTCATGACGAAGCATACTGATGCAAGGCCTGATATGATTATGATATATGAGATAAGGGGGATCATTCCAGTCTTTTTAACTTACAAATATTAACTGCTGTTGGAAATCATTCATTTTTTTGCTACTTTTTTATTTATGTTAAGCTACCTTCTGATGATGCTGTTAACTATATATATTAAACATGCAGAAGATATACAGCAAAACATGTATCATAATACATCTAGTATAAATAAACATTTGTATATGAGCTAAAAATCTAGTATTTATCAATCAAGAAAATTTACCCATTGTGAATCGCAAAAATATAATAAGTAACATGGTTTTATGAAGGGTAGATCATGCCTAGTAACTTGCTCACGTTTTATAACACAGCGACAGCTGAACCGGGTAAGGGTAATGAGTTTACAGTGATTCTACTGGACCTTGCTAAGGCCTTTGACAGGATACCACATGGAACCCTAATCAGTAAACTGCAGCATATGGGGATGGATATAGGGTTGGTGAGATGGATAGGAGGATGGCTGATGGAGAGATATCAGAGAGTGGTTTATTCAGGAGTAGAGTCCAAAAGATGGCCTGTGACTAGTGGCGTGCCGCAGGGTTCTGTTCTTGGACCACAATTTTCAATTTGTTCATTAACGATACAGGAAACGATCTGAGAGGAAGTGTTCACTTGTTTGCTGATGATGCAAAGTTGGGTAGAGCAATAGTGAGTGCACAGGATGTCAAAATTTTGCAAAATGATTGGATAGTTTGGAGGACTGGGCTAAGAAAAATGGATGTCAATTTAATGTGGCAAAGTGTAAGGTTATGCATTTTGGGGTGAAAAGATTAGCAGCAGTATATCACATTGGTGGAACTGTACTCCAGGAGATTGATGAGGCCAGGGATTTGGGAGTGTAGGTGGATAGGGAGTCGAAGTTTAGTGGGCACTTTGCAAAAGTGGCTAAATCAACTCATCAAATCACTTGGTTGCTGAAAAATACTTTAACAAGCAGAGACAAACAAGTTATTGTTCCTCTGTATGGAGCCTTTACAAGACCCCATCTAGACTACTGTGCCCAGATATGGGCGCCGGGTTTCTTCTTGATGGGGAGGAGGTGGAGAGGATCTAGAGACGAGTGACCAAGATGATAGCAGGTCTATGGAATGAACCTTATGAGAACAGGTTGAAGATTTGTGGGTTGCAAAAATTGGTTGTCAAATTACTGAAGGGTTTCTATAAGATTAATTCAGAAGATATTTTTGAGAATAGGACTGGTGGTGGGAGGACTAGGGGCCGTACATGGAAGCTGGGCAAGAATGTGGTTAGCAGGGGTGTTAGAGCTTTTTTACTTGGAGAGTGGTGACTGAGTGGAATAGGCTGCCAGAGTCTGTTCTGGGTGCTATGACTGTGAATGAGTTCAAGGCGAGGTATGATAGATACTGTGTGAATGTCGAATAGTTGTTCTTGACATGGTGTTAGGACCTCCCTCGATGAGTTTGTCGACTCCTTGGAGTTGCTCGAAATAATAATAATAATGTTTGCTATTTCCTGGGTACCTCACAATTTTTTTAAACTGAACAGTATATAAAAATTGAGTGGTGTTTTAATTTTTTCAATGTATGCATATCATAATCTAACTCAGTAAAACTTAAGTATGAATGCAAATGCCTATATTTACACAATAAGGATGTAAAAAAAATACTTTATTTAAAATTTTTTTATTATAATAAACTTTAAAATTTATCATCATCATCATCATCATCAAATTCCTGCCTTGTACCCACAAGAGGTGTACAGGATATGATAGTACTACATGAAAAAATTATATCATTACTAACTTCCTATCTACAATTTTCCTCCAAATCAGTCTGTTACTTGTCAAGACTCCAACATTATCAGATATTATATTTCTATCGTCTAAGGCACTTTGTACCGTATCAATCCACCTATATCTTGGTCTTCCTCTGGGTCGTTTTGCTGCCAATCTGGCAGAGAACACTTGTTTTGCTAATCTTTCCTCGCCCATTCTGTTTAGGTGACCATAACACCTGAGATTAGCTCTGCTAACACATTCCTGGATGCTGACAATATCAAGTTCTTTCCTAATATCCTCGTTTTTAATATGATATTGCCATTGATCCCATCTGTTCACGCCTATAATATTTCTCAGGACTCTCATATCTGCAGTCTCTAGTCTTTGGTCAAGTGTTTTACTTCTGACCTAGCTCTCAGATCCATAAGTTAAAACTGGTTTGAATACTGTCTTGTATACAGCTAATTTAGTGTTCCGACTAATTTCTCTCTTATTCCATATGAATTTATTCAATTGACTTCCCACCATACCAGCTTTGCTGATTCTGTTGTCTATTTCTATATTTAATTTACCATCTTCAGTAAAAATCGTGCCTAAGTAGCTGAAATGTTTTACTTGTTCCACAGGTTCTCCATTCACAAGACAGTTGACATTTTCAATGATTCTGCCTATTTTCATTGTCTTTGTCTTCGTATTGCTGACCTTCATACCATATCTATTACAATAACTATTCAATTTAGTCAGAGAATCTTGCAGACTTGTAGCAGATTTATTTAGAAGTATAACATCATCTGCATAAAGCAAAGAGCTGACATTAACATCTCCAATTCTGATATCATGTTTAATACCACTTTCCTTCATAATGTGATCCATATAGATAATGAATAACAGAGGGGGATAACGTACATCCTTGTCTCACACCAGATTTAACATTAAACCATCTTCCTGTACTTCCTTCAATTCTAACTGCTGACTTACAACTCAAATAAAGACTAAGTATTGCTTCATATAATGCCTCATTGACACCATACAACTGCAGCATATTGAATAGCTTCTCTCTTGGCACCTTATCATATGCCTTTTCCAAATCGACAAAACTTAAATACAGATCTTTATTATATTCCCATGCTTTCTCGACTATTTGTCGTAAAGTGAAGATCTGATCCTGACAGCCTCTGTTTGGCCTGAATCCAGCTTGTTCTTCACCAATCTTTTCTTCCACAATTCTTCTCAACCGTTTCTCAAGTATACTTGCATAGATCTTGCCAGGAACACTCAGTAGGGAAATAACTCTGTAATTCTCACATTCAGTTTTATTTCCCTTTTTATATATGGGTACTATGAGAGCTCTACTCCAATCATCGGGAATTCGTCCCTCTGTCCAGGCTTTCTGAACTATGCAGTGCAGCCACTGTAAGACTCTTATACCACAATACTTCAGCATTTCTGGTTGAATATCATCTACTCCTGCTGCCTTTCCACATTACAAGCCTTTGATGGCTTTTTCTACTTCAAGTATGGATATGTATTCCTGACTGCATGCCTGGTCAGTGTTTTTTACCACTGTGCTGTCATCACTGCTTGTTTCATTTAGCAATTTTTCAAAGTAATTACTCCATACTTCAGGGATATCTTTTTCTGCAGTTTTCATGTCACCTTTATCATCTCTAACTCCTTTTACAACACTCTTTCCTCCATTCTTAAGCTTCTTCGACAACCTCCAGAATATTTTGCCACCTTCTTGATATTTATTTTCTATATTCTTGCCAAAGTTCTCCCATGACTTTTGTTTAGCTAGTTTTACACAGCGTTTAGCATTCTTGCATTTGTCTCTATATTCTCTAAGAGCACAAGCTGACTTATTTGCCAGGAACTTTTGATATGCTTTCTTCTTTTCCTTCACTGCCTGTTTAACTTCCTGTGTCCACCAGGGAGTTCTGATTTTTTTATCCTTGCACACAACCTCACCACATGCCTCTCTGGCAGAATCAATCAATGTTTTCTTCAGAGTTTGCCACAATCTCCAAGGTTTGATTCCTGTTCTCAAACTCTTTCATTTTTTCTTCAATAATCTTTGTGTATTTTAGTCTACAGTTCACATCTGAGAGCTGCTCAACTTTTATTCACTTTAAAACTTTCTTACATGTTATTCTTTTCAATATGAAATTCAATTTTATCCTGCTCAAGACTAAATAGCGATCACTTCCAATTTCAAATAATCTGTACACTCTGGTGTCCTGCACCAGGGAGAAAACATCACTATCAACAATAACATACTCAATGAGACTTTTCTTATTCCTTGCCTCTTCTCTCCATGTGAATTTGTGCGCATTTTTATGTTGGAACATGGTGTTAGTAATAACCAGTCCATGTCCTGAGCAGAAATCCAACAGATATTTGCCATTATTATTAGCTTTGCTCTTTTCTCCAAATTTTCTCAAAATATTTTTGTATGTCTCACAATCATTTCCTACTCTGCTATTTAGATCCCCAACAAGGACCAACTTTTCCTTTTTCATTGTGTCAGTTGCTTTTTCTAAAGCCTCAAAAAATTCCTCCACTCCTACCTTAGTAGAACCTTTTGTGGGACCATAGGCACAAATAAGTCTCATTGTCCAGTTCCCCATTCTCATATTTGCCCACATTACTCTACTTGAGACTGACTGCCATTCAAGAAGATTAGCCTCGTATTTTGTGTTGAATACTATGGCTACTCCTTCTTTTCCTTGATTGTCATTGCCTGAATATAACATTTTGTATTTATTGCTGAGAAAGATCTCACCAGTTTTGGTCTTTTTTGTTTCAGTCACCCCTATTATGTCGATCTGGTACTTATCTAATTCCTCAGCTAGCTCCATTTCTTTGCCATTCAGGCTTCTTACGTTGATAGTACCGATCTTTAACTCTGGTGATGTTGAGTTGGGATTGATTTTCAGATTTGTTCCAGTAGCTGACTTATCGCTGTTCGCCCTGGTTCCCTGGCAAAAACAACGGGGGCCTTGTTTAACCGGGCGACGCCCCAGCCGGCATGAAATTTTGTCATGTTGTACCATCATTTTTTATTTTGGTTTAACCAATAAAAATACAATTTGGTCGGCTAAATCCCAGATTGCCAGCCCATCCTCATTCGTTCAGTATCCAAGTAGATACCCAACAGGGCGCACCACGAGAAGGTGAGGATTGGACATTAGGTCAGAAGCCCTGGTCGGCTCTCCGCATTCCTTTAAAGGCTATGTGGAGGTCTCCTCTCAGTTATACAGCTTTGGCCCTTAAGCATCCCTTTAAAATTTATTTCAATATGCAAAAAAGTTTTAAAAAGAATTAGTTGAGCTTTTACATGTAAACTGTAGACTCAACCATACAAGCATTATTCAAGAAAAAAATTAAACAGTTTGGAAACAAGAACCAAACCTTGGAGAACTCAGTGGCAAACTCTGAAGGAAACATCGATTGGTTTGGGTAAGGAGACGTGGTGAAGTTGTCTACAAGGATGGAAATGATTGGCATAAGAAGTTGAAGAGGCAGTACTGGAAAAAAAAGAAAGCATACTGAAAGTTCCTAGCAAATAAGTTGGTAGATATCCTAAGAGAATACTGAAAAAAATTTAAGAGAGCTAAGCCACATGTAAAAGGAGTAAACAAAAGTCAAGGAAAGACTTCAGTAAGAATACGGATCATGAACATCAGGATGGTGGTGTGAGATCTTGAATGATGAATCTATCATCGTATGGTTGAGTGTACAGTTTACATGTAAAAGTTGCCGAACTCATTCTTTTTAAACTTTTTTGCATATTGAAATAAATTTTAAAGTTTATTATAATAAAAAAATTTAAAATAAAGTTTTTTTTTTACATCCTTATTGTGTAAATATAGGTATTTGCACATATTCATACTTAAGTTATACTGAGTTAGATTATTATATGCATACATTGAAAATGCATAACCAACGTCTAAACCTTTCCACGAGAAAAGATATTCTAGATGTCTTGAGTAGTTACTTCAAAAGATTTAAATGAAACAAAGAGCGACAGAACAGCATTAGAAAATATTTAAGAGGAATGCAAACAGGAATAGATATCAATATTGAGGTAGTAAAAACTATGTTAACTCTGAAATGTGGAATTCAGCTGCAGTAAATGATCTTCAACCAAAAATGCACAAATATGCATAATTCTGAAGGTCTGATGGGAAGGTCAATTTCCAGATGATTGGAGTAGAGTTCTCATAGTTCCTATCTATAAAAAGGAAATATAATTAAAACTAAATGCAAAAATACAGAGAAATTTTTCTACTAAATGTTCCAGGTAAGATTAATACAAGCATGATTGCACAGAGGCTAAGAAAACCATGAAAGAGAAACCAGGAGAAGAACAAGCTAGGCTCAGACCAAATAGAGGTTGTCAAGATCAGATTTTCCCTTTACGACAAAGTTGAGAAATCCATTGGAATGGAACAAAGATTTCTATTTAAGTTTTGTAGATCGGGAAAAGGCATACAAGGTTCCCATATAAAATGTTTTCAAAAGCAACCATTATATGGGATGGGTAAATAGAACATTTATAGAGCAATATTACACATAGTCTATATTTAAGTTATAAGTTGACAGTTAGAATTAAAGGAAATACAGGAAGATGATCAGATGTAATATAAAGTTGCCCACTCTTCACTCTTATTCTCATCATCTATGTAGATTGCATTATAAAAGAAAGTAGTACTAAACCTGATATTAGAATTGGAGGCATCAATCTTGGCTCCCGCCTTTATGAATATGATGTTGTACTCCTACATATGTTCTGTGCAGGTCTTCAGAATCTTTAAAGTTGAACAACAAATTTGGCATGAAATCAGCAACAAAACTATGAAAATAGGCAAAGGGAACAGAAAACTTAAGCTGCATTTTCAATGGAGAATCTATAGACCAAGGGAAATATTTCAGCTATTTAGGCACAGTTTTTAGTGAAATATGGCAAATAAATTAAATATGAAATAGTGGGGATATGAAATAAGAGAGAAATTAGCCAGACCAGCAGTGTACAAGATAGAGTCAATCCAGTTTTAAGTTATGGATCTGAGAGTTGACTAGAAATAAAGCATTTGATCAAAGACTAGAGACCATAGATATGATAGTACTGAGAACAATTAGAAGAGTGAACAGATGGCATCAATGACAGAATCATTGATTCTGTCATTGATGCTAACAATCTTTTAGATGTAATTTCAGATGTAATCTAGAATGTATGGTCACTTAAACAGAATGGGAGATGAAAGGTTAACAAATCAGGTGAATGCTAAGATGTCAGGAAGAAGACCCATAAGAAGACCAAGATCTAGGTGGACTGATTCAATCAGAAGCACTCTAGAAGATTGAAATATCAGATATGACAAGTAACAGACTAATTTGGATGAAAACTGTTGATAGGAGGGTGGTAATAATCTAGATGTAAACATAAACCTACTTAAAAATACTAGAGAAATTAATAAAATATCTAACATTGTGTGATCTGGGCTTTTTTCCTTTTTTCCAACTAGGAAAGTTGGAGATGATGGTTCAAGTACTGAACAATGAATAGCACATGTAACAAAGTTAGAGTATCTGAATACCACATAACAAATTATTTCCCTATAATAGTCAAAATAAAATGCACTATAAATGAGAAGCTGAGGTCAATAAAACAAGGATACACCTACTGAAAACAAAGACAGTAGCAAAGCAATCAATCACACCAAATGGCAAATATATAGAGCTCTCAAGGAGGCTGATTTCCAAGCTTCCTCTGCATTCATTTAACATTCATTTGGTATCATGATAATGCCAAAGAACACAAGACTGAGAATGACTAGGTGAAGGGCATTTCATAATTAAGAATTTAGAGGTTAAGGTATGAGTTACCAACAGAAGAATGTCTTCGTTAGCCTCCTTCCATCCACTGCTGGCTATTCCAGTTCCTGCTGTACCTAATGTCCACTATCTCATGTGGACTTGGTATTTACTCAGTGTTTAATTTTTCCCATCTTTCACCTCTTAATCTGCTAATACGGCTAAACTATTTCCACGTATAATACTTCACAATATATTTACTTAGTCATCTCTCTAATTATATTCCATATTGTTATGTAAAGTATTCTTCTCTCCAAGGTTCTTTGGACCACACACACACACACACACACACACACACACACACACACACACACACACACACACACACACACACACCTGTTTTTTTAGTCAATGCCCACATTTCACTTCCATAAATAAACACTGGAATAATGCACACATTAACTTCCTTTTTAAATAGATATAGACAAATCTCCTAACAGATAATCTTTACAGACAAAATTCTTTATTTCCTTGTATGATTCTTCTATTTACTTCTTTATCTTGTTTTTCCTATTTCTTGTTTTTTGACAGACCACCAACAGTAGCTATACCAGATATAGTGACAAAGGTTAATGAAAATCACTTCAATGTAATTTTTACTGCTTCATACAAATCAAGAGATTTGGTTGTATATTTTAATGGCACCAAAGAAGCTATTTCTTCAATAATATTTGTTATCAATACCTCTAATAAAAATGGCAAGTTGAGCCGTATCTGTAGCATCAGTACTTTCATCTAACACCAAAGCATAAAATTTGAAATTGGCAGCTTTACTCTTCAGATCTCTTTTGATACATTTCCCTATTTCTTAAATTCGCCTAGCTATAGTTTGGTGAGACAAACTGATTTTAGAATATAAATTATATATTTAGTTTAATCCTTTATCCAAATGTAAGCAAATAAAGTTTGCACCTGAAGTATCTTCAGGACTAGGGCAACTCGTGGCAAGATGGACTAAGTTCTGATCACTTTCCTTAGTATTCAATAATGCAAAGCACACCTCCTTGTGGACATGTATAATGCTATGCATTATTGGAAGGGTCACACATGTCCACAAAGAGGTGTGCTTTGCATTATGGGATACTAAGGAAAGTGATCAAAACTTAGTCCACCTTTGCCACGAGTTGCCCTAGTCCTGAAGATACTTCAGGTGCAAACTTTGTTTGCTGACACTTAAATAAAGGATTAAACTAAATATATAATTTATAGTCTAACCAAGTGGAAAAAAAAAACTTCTGACATCTTTCTCTAATCCATAGTAATTTAATAAGAAGGTGTGATACCTTTTGGGCAACTGGCATATGGAAATATGAGTTTTGCATTGCTTCAACCTTGGTATCACCTCTGGGTCTGGCTCCCACTGAAGAGACCTCAATAAAGGTCGAAACAAGTCTGGATAGTGACCCTTCCCATAATGCATAGCATTATACATGTCTACAAGGAGGTGTGCTTTGTATTATGGGATACTAAGGCAGAACTCATGGCAGAACTTAGTCCACCTCTGCCACGAGTTGCCCTAGTCCTGAAGATACTTCAGGCGCAAACTTTGTTTGCTTACACTGGGATAAAGGATTAAACTAAATATATAATTTATAGTCTAACCAAGTGGAAAAAAAAAAACATCAGATTTTAGAAAAATCCATTTTTTTTATATCAGGACAAATTATATCTGTGACGCTATCTATACACTGCTTAATAAACTCACTCAGTAAATGGTTTTGATTTTTTGCAATCAGACTTGCTACCACATAAACTAGCTTTTATAACAGAGTCTGTTTGAGTTGTAACTTCCTTGAAAAAACTTTGTTGAGATAACACACTTTCTTTCATTTCCTCTATTTTGCCTTTACGAAACATTCCCTGATATATATATTGAATTAGGCAGCATGTCTTTGCATATAATGTCTTTTCAAATTATAATCTTTGAAAACTGACATGATTTCCAAACATATGAATCATAGTGCCTTGTTATTTTTCTCAGCAAAAAAGTGCTCATTTGTCCATTTTTTTGTTGAACACTCTTCCTTCATCTACAATTTTTCTTTTTCTTGGTTCTGCTTTCTTTTGAGATGACATTGAATGCAAGCTGAGGTAAAAAAATTAATAACTAAATAATCATTTATTTTTATAGTATTAGCAATGTTGTAAATGTAATTATAACAATATCATGAGCAAAAAACTATTTGATAAATTTTTGTACTTCCTATACCATAGCTGCTAAAAAATTATTTTAACTTATTAAATTATTTTATGAAATAACACAAGAAGCTCAAGCTTAATAATTAAAAAAGAATACCTATATATCTGTTTAATGACAAAAATGACCGTCTTCATAGGAACATGCACATGTAAGTAGGTTGAAATATTATTATCGGTAATCGCTGCATCTTCCTAGCCAAGTCATACAAGCACATGTAATGTCTGATACATGCAGGGGGAGAAGTTAGCACCACACTCTACCCTTCCCTACACAGCATTCTGTTGTCATCACTCATGCAGTCCATGCTCAAGCACCGTGCAATAGAGTCACATGGAACTTAATACACTCTTGGATGTGCAAGAAGATGAAGCTGATCCTTAGAAGAATGGATGAAGGTTGATAGTTTGAATGAATGATTTGAAAGTGGTATGGACATTATATAAGCAAAGAACTTTAGCTATCTTTACTGATATACTTCAAATGCAATATTCTATCTATAAAATATATAAAATACTGCATGTCCCTCTATCCTTTCCATAATTAACACACAAGATCACAACAAAACTATTCATATCTCTGTGTTCAAGGTACATCCGAAAAAGACAGCTGAAGTCCTCTGTTTTCTTTGTTCTCAATTTTTTCTGATATTGTTTACATTGCAAAACACTGTTATGAATAACAGTGTTTTACAGTATAAACAATATGAAAATTTACATTTTCATATTGTTTATATTTACATTTACATTTCACTTCCTCACACCACATTTCTCAGAAACTTAGTATTGTACACATGTTGAAGAACCGTGCCTCTCTCTCCTTACAACAGATCAACAAGACCTCCAGGAAGAACTATCCCCGATATCCACCAACCTTACCATGAATGGATTTCCTCGAAGACTCGTCCAAAAGATACTTTTCTCTGAACCCCAACAAAGACAATAAGATGATGTACATTATATTTCTACCATCGTCATTCCATACCTAGGGACAGTTTCCAATAAGATTGCTAGACTCCTTAGACCACATAAAATAAGAGTGGCCTTTAAACCCACAGAAACGATTAGACAATTCTTAAGATCTCCAAAAGATAGCCATCCTTTCTCCAAATATGCTGGAGTTTATAACATACCAAGCTTGTGCGGCTTGAATTAGATCGGCCAAACTTCAAGGAGCCTTGAAATTAGGCAAAAAGAACATATAGGTGACGTCAATAATAACAGAGAAGAAAAATCGGGGTTAGCATTTCATTTCTCAAGAACGAACCATACCATAGAGTGGGATAGAAGCACAATTCCTTACATGGAGGAGGACTTCTGCTCCCGAATTTTTAAGGAGGCCACAACAATTGCCCGCTGTACACAAAACCTTAACAGGAACCAAGGACTAATCTTGCCCGTGATCTGGAAGATCCTTATCAGATCCTTCAACTCGCCAGAACTGAATTATAGTGCCAACTATAGAACATTCCTAAATAACAACAAGTGAGATCATCCACGCTCTCTGAATGTATTGTACGCGCTCTGTTCTTTGTTTAATATAATTGGAATCAGCTGATTTTAGTTTGTAACAGTTTTTTACTTTTTAGTGCCTTACATCAGTTATGTATTGATGATGCCAACAGACTTAGTTGGTGAAACTAGTTGGTATAACTTAGTTGTTTATTATATACACTTGATCAATATAATCCCAATAAAAGTTTTTCCAATATGAAAATTTCTTTAGAACATATGTTATATGAGTAAAATCTCCCTTTAAGTAACTCACATATATCATATCTCCTCTTTTCTACTTCATCAGCTAGAAGTGTGAGATCCACAAACCTTTAGTTTATTCTTAGAGGGAGCACTCCAGAAACCAGTCACCATTCTGGATACTCTCAGAATCCTCCCCCCCACTTTCACATCCCCAGGAAAATGAGGTGATCAAATATGTGCACAAAAATCTAGACATTATAGTAGTATCAAAATCTAATGTTTCTTAACATCCAAGTGACTTTTCTGGATATTTTGCTTACTTTTGCAATATGTCCTCTGATTTTTCTCTCTGTTGCAGTCGAGTTCTATTTATGTAATACAGAGCCTAGTTTTTCCCATTCCAAAGTGCATAACTTAACATTTTATCATAATAAATTGATAACTATTATCCTCTTCCCAAACTACCAGATTATTTAAGGCCATCTATAAAATCCATTTTGTAACTTATATGTTTCTATCATATCCTCTCTTGTCTACTTCATCAGCCAAACTGTATAATCCACAAACCTTCAGTTCTATTCTTAGAGGGAGCACTCCAGAGTATCCAGTTGCCATTCTGGATACTCATCTCTGAATCCTCTCTCCCACTTCCACATCACCAAGAAAATATGAGCAACTAGATATTCCCCTCAAATCATTCTCAATATCGCTTATGTAATCTGAACAGCCTGGGGGAGACCTGACTCCCACCAAGAGCGTCCCTTGGGTAGCAGATGAGGGAAACCCCCCAATGGGTTGCTCCGAATAAAGAATAAGGAGTCATGGACCAAAGGATGCAGCAGAGGAGTGGCAAGCTAGCTGCATTATTCTGCCATTCAACCCTATGAATCAGGAGTCTCCACTGTGTCAAGAGAATGTTACTGCATCCGAGGAAACCGATGCGACTGATCCTAGATCACAGGGAGCAATTGAGAAGTTTAGTATGTGGTCAGTCAATAGAATTTCGCTTAAATATAAGGACACTGTTAAAACCTGGGAAAATAAATTTGATGGAAAAAGAACTTGCTAGGATTAAATGGGACATTTTAGGTTTGGCTGAAACCCATTGGACAGGAAAAGGAGTTATAAATCTAAATTCAGGAAAACTATTCTACTCTGGTAGAGAGGACAATATACATAGAGAAGGAGTCGCCATTTTAGTGAATAATAGTCTACAAAATGCAATCACATGAAGATGAAGAAATCGATACCTTTTATGATAAGTTGCAAGATCTAATAGACAAGACCAATAAGAAAGATATATTAATAGTGATGGGAGATTTTAATGCCAAAATTGGGAAGTTCACCCCAAGCAAGGAGGATGTTATGGGCAGATTCGGAGTTGATAACAGAAATGAAAGAAGTGAAAGAATTTTAGAATTTTGTAAAGCAAATAATCTATTTATCTGTAACACCCTTTTTATCCATAGACCTCCCTACAAATACACATGGACCTCACCAGATGGTACAACACAGAACTGTATTGATTACATTCTAATCAAATGCAATTGGAAATCATCAGTGCAAAATGTTAGAACTTTAAAAACTCCAGACTTCGACACTGACCATGAACTGCTAGCAGCAAAAATTAAACTAAAATTCAAGTATCGTATATCACGAGCTCCTATCAACAAAGTGGACCTGTCAAAACTGAAAGAGAAATCTATGCAAGATAATATCAGACACTAATAGGAAATGAGTTTAGAAGATTATCCTACGACAATATAGAAAATACATGGAATCAAGGTAAAAAAATTGTTATAAGTACTGCAATAAACATACTTGGTACAACATCAAGACCAAATCATGAATGGATAACCCCTGAAATTCTAAATACTTTAGAAGAAAAAGAACAGCAAAGCATATATTAAATATAAAAAATACAGAAGAAAATAAACAACATCATAAGAATCTTAAAAACAAAATTGATAAAATGTGCATATCTGCCAAAAATAACTGGTTGGAGGAAAAAGCAAAACTCTGCAAAGAAACTAATAAAAGAAATGATAATAAAACGGTATACAAAATTATCAAAGAATTAACTAAGATCTATAAAGATAAACCATTAACAATGAAAGATAAAAACAATCTAGAAACTGGGTCAATACAAAATATTAAAATAATTTGGAAGGACTACTATCAAACATTATTTCAAAAAGAACAGGAGGAGGAAAATATAACAGAAAAGATGATATATGAAAAGGCACCACTCATAACCTCAGCAGAAATTATAAATGCAATAAACCAAATGAAACTTTCAAAAGCAACAGGTAAAGATGAAATATCTATAGAACTATGGAAATATGGTGGCAAGGAAGCCATTAATTTCTTAATGAATTTATTTAATCAAATTCTTTATACTGGAGTAATTCCAACTGACTGGAAAACAGGAATTATTATACCAATTCACAAAAAAGGAGACAAAAGAATATGTGAAAATTACAGATCCATAACACTCTTAAGTCAGAGTTATAAACTATTCATTTGAATTATACAAAAGAGAACACAGGTGCTTACAGAAAAAATCATAGAGGAAAACCAAGCAGAATTCAGGCCACATAGATCCACTATAGACCATATCTTCACCATTAATAATATAGCAGAAAAATTAGCTCCAGAATATTAATTAATTGAAATCATTCCATACTCTACAAAAACAAAATAATTTCACTTTCCTGAAGTGCTTCCATTTGAGCATATGATTTTCAGTAACAAATGAAGTATACTTCACCCTTCCATGTATTATTTCCGGAATGATGAGCCAAGTGATTAGTGTATCTGTTCTACACCCAAGAGGCTACAGGTTCAAATCTTGCCAAAGGCATGGATGTTTGTGATTGTCCTACAAATCAATTACCATATGTACTGCTGTGACCTATGTCCTGGTGCAGTATGGCCTTTGATGTCATTGTGCCATAAAAAAAAATCAAATCATATCAAATCAAACCATGTATTATTAAAGTTTTCCTATTAACATTAGAATTCATCTAATCTGTGCACCGTGCTTACCTGATATAATATATGTAGTTCATTCTCCAAAACAAAGCATTTACGAGCTTGCTGTAATTCATCAAAAAGTCGTAAACTCTCGTCAGGTGACAATGATGAAGCTAAAACTGCCTGTCCAAGTTGAGTAGGCTGATATTTCGTCATCATTATTCCATCTATAATAGAAGTAGGCACAAAGAAAAACAAATAAAAGACTATGATAAACTTTAACAAAAAAGTTTATTAGAAAGTACTATAGCTAATCAGCATCATTAGAACAAACTTTGGTATAGTAACATTATTTTAAAGTATGTCCCTATAACAATATTAAAATGGTCTTTAAGTTTACACACACACACACACACACACACACACACACACACACACACACACACACACACACACACACACACACACACCCAGTGTGCCTGTTAAGTAATGAGACTGATTTTTTAGAGGACAACCCATAATGAATAAAAGTAACAAATATGTTTATAGTTTTGACCGCTAGAGTGCGATGTAATTGCAGGTGCAAGTGTTTTAGTAAGAGTGTGAGAGGGAGCGTGTCAGAAGTTGCATCATTGAGCAAAGAGCTGTGATAAAATTTTATTGTAAATCAGGAAAAACTGCTACAGAAATGTACCAATACCTAAAAAAGGTTTATGGTGATGACTGTCTGAGCCGTGCACCGGTGTTCCACCAGTTTTCAATGTTTAAAGAGAAGAGGGCATCCTTGGAGGATGAACCATGTTCTGAAAGGTCAGTTTCTGCATGGACAAATGGAAATGTAGGGGAAAATTGTTGCCCATGACTGGCAAATAACCACTAGGCTTTGTGCTGTACAGTTTGGTGTCATAAGGGAATGGCCAGATTAATTCCAGAAATAGATTTGGACAAGAGAAAGATTTATTCAAGGTTTCTCAAAATTTCATCCATGCAATTGATCAAGTTTGTGATGTGTTGCAAAGAATTGTCATCATCATCAAATTCCTGCCATGTACCCTCAAGGGGTGTACAGGATATGATAGTACTACATGAAAAAATTGCATCATTACTACCTTCCTATCTACAATTTTCCTCCAAATCAGTCTGTTACTTGTCAACACTCCAACATTATCAGATCTTATGTTTCTATCGTCTAAGGAACTTTGTACCGTATCCATCCACCTATATCTTGGTCTTCCTCTGGGTCGTTTTCCTGCCAACCTGGCAGAGAACACTTGTTTTGCTAATCTTTCCTTGTCCATTCTGTTTAAGTGACCATACCACCTGAGATTAGCTTTGCTAACGCATTCCTGGATGCTGACAATGTAAAGATAATTATTAATAATATCCTCGTTTTTAATATGATAGTGCCATTGATGCCATTTGTTCACGCCTCTAATCTTTCTCAGGGGTCTCATATCTGCGGTCTCTAGTCTTTGGTCAAGGGTTTTACTTCTGACCCAGCTATCAGATCCATAAGTTAAAACTGGTTTGAACACTGTCTTGTATAAAGCTAATTTAGTGTTCCGACTAATTTTGTTCTTATTCCATATGAATTTATTCAATTGACTTCCCCCCCATACCAGCTTTGCTGATTCTGTTATCTATTTCTTATGGGTGCTTAAGGGGTGCTTAAGGGTCAAAGCTGTATAACTGAGAGGAGACCTCCACATAGCCTTTAAAGGAATGCGGAGAACCGACCAGGGCTTCTGACCTAATGTCCAATCCTCACCTTCTCGTGGTGCACCCTGTTGGGTATCTACTTTGATTCTGAATGAACGAGGATGGGCTGGCAATTTGGGATTTAGCCGACCAAATTGTATTCTTATTGGTTAAACCAAAATAAAAAATGATGGTACAACATGACAAAATTTCATGCCGGCTGGGGCGTTGCCCGGTTAAACAAGGCCCCCGTTGTTTTCGCCAGGGAACCAGGGCGAACAGCGAAAAGTCAGCTACTGGAACAAATCTGAAAACAAACCCCAACTCAACATCACATGAGTTAAAGATTGGTACTATCAACGTCAGAAGCCTGAATGGCAAAGAAATGGAGCTAGCTGAGGAATTAGATAAGTACCAGATCGACATAATAGGGGTGACTGAAACAAAAAAGACCAAAACTGGTGAGATCTCTCTGAGCAATAAATACAAAATGTTATATTCAGGCAATGACAATCAAGGAAAAGAAGGAGCAGCCATAGTATTCAACACAAAATACGAGGCTAATCTTCTTGAATGGCAGTCAGTCTCAAGTAGAGTAATGTGGGCAAATATGAGTATGGGGAACTGGACAATGAGACTTATTTGTGCCTATGGTCCCACAGAAGGTTCTACTAAGGTAGAAGTGGAGGAATTTTTTGAGGCTTTAGAAAAAGCAACTGACACAATGAAAAAGGAAAAGTTGGTCCTTGTTGGGGATCTAAATAGCAGAGTAGGAAATGATTGTGAGACATACAAAAATATTTTGGGAAAATTTGGAGAAAAGAGCAAAGCTAATAATAATGGCAAATATCTGTTGGATTTCTGCTCAGGACATGGACTGGTTATTACTAACACCATGTTCCAACATAAAAATGTGCACAAATTCACATGGAGAGAAGAGGCTAGGAATAAGAGAAGTCTCATTGACTATGTTATTGTTGATAGTGATGTTTTCTCCCTGGTGCAGGACACCAGACTGTACAGAGGATTTGAAATTGGAAGTGATCACTATTTAGTCTTGAGCAGGATAAAATTGAATTTCATATTGAAAAGAATAATATGTAAGAAAGTTTTAAAGCGAATAAAAGTTGAGCAGCTCTCAGATGTGAACTGTACACTAAAATACAGAAAGATTATTGAAAAGAAAATGAAAGAGTTTGAGAACAGGAATCAAACCTTGGAGATTCAGTGGCAAACTCTGAAGAAAACATTGATTGATTCTGCCAGAGAGACATGTGGTGAGGTTGTGTGCAAGGATAAAAAAATCAGAACTCCCTGGTGGACACAGGAAGTTAAACAGGCAGTGAAGGAAAAGAAGAAAGCATATCAAAAGTTCCCAAATAAGTCAGCTTTTACTCTTACAGAATACAGAGACAAATGTAAGAAAGCTAAACAGTGTGTAAAACTAGCTAAACAAAAGTCATGGGAGGACTTTGTCAAGAATTTAGAAAATAAATATCAAGAAGGTGGCAAAACATTCTGGAGGTTGTTGAAGAAGCTTACGAATGGAGGAAAGAGTGCTGTAAAAGGAATTAGCGATGATAAAGGTGACATGAAAACAGGAGAAAAAGATATCCTTGAAGTATGAAGTAATTACTTTGAAAAACTGCTAAATGAAACAAGCAGTGATGACAGCACAGTGATAAAAAACACTGACCAGGCATGCAGTCAGGATTACATATCCATACTTGAAGTAGAAAAAGCCATCAAAGGCTTAAAATGTGGAAAGGTAGCAGGAGTAGATGATATTCGACCAGAAATGCTGAAGTATGGTGGTATAAAAGTCATACAGTGGCTGCACTTCATAGTTCAGAAAGCCTGGACAGAGGGACGAATTCCCGATTATTGGAGTAGAGCTCTCATAGTACCCATATATAAAAAGGCAAATAAAACTGAATGTGAGAATTACAGAGGTATTTCCCTACTGAGTGTTCCTGGCAAGATCTATGCAAGTATACTTGAGAAACGGTTGAGAAGAATTGTGGAAGAAAAGCTTGGTGAAGAACAAGCTGGATTCAGGCGAAATAGAGGCTGTCAGGATCAGATCTTCACTTTACGACAAATAGTCGAGAAAGCATGGGAATATAACAGAGATCTGCATTTAAGTTTTTTGTCGATTTGGAAAAGGCATATGACAAGGTGCCAAGAGAGAAGCTATTCAATACGCTGCAGTTATATGGTGTCAATGGGGCATTATATCAAGCAATACTTAGTCTTTATTTGAGTTGTAAGTCAGCAGATAGAATTGAAGGAAGTACAGGAAGATGGTTTAATGTTAAATCTGGCGTGAGACATGGATGTACATTATCCCCTCTGTTATTTATTATCTATATGGATCACATTATGAAGGAATGTGGTATTAAACCTGATATCAAAATTGGAGATGTTAATGTCAGCTCTTTGCTTTATGCGGATGATGTTATACTTCTAAATAAATCCGCTATCATTCTGCAAGATTCTCTGACTAAATTGAATAGCTGTTGTAATAGATATGGTATGAAGGTCAGCAATAAAAAGACAAAGATAATGAAAATAGGCAGAATCATTGAAAATGTCAACTGTGTTGTGAATGGAGAACCTGTGGAACAAATAAAACATTTTAGCTACTTAGGCACAATTTTTACTGAAGATGGTAAATTAAATATAGAAATAGACAACAGAATCAGCAAAGCTGGTATGGTGGGAAGTCAATTGAATAAATTCATATGGAATAAGAAAGAAATTAGTCGGAACACTAAATTAGCTGTATACAAGACAGTGTTCAAACCAGTTTTAACTTATGGATCTGAGAGCTGGGTCAGAATAAAACACTTGACCAAAGACTAGAGACCGCAGATATGAGAGTCCTGAGAAAGATTAGAGGCGTGAACAGATGGTATCAATGGCAATATCATATTAAAAATGAGGATATTAGGAAAGAACTTGGCATTGCCAGCATCCAGGAATGCATTAGTAGAGCTAATCTCAGGTGGTATGGTCACTTAAATAGAATGGGAGAGGAAAGATTAGCAAAACAAGTATTCTCTGCCAGGTTGGCAGGAAAACGACCCAGAGGAAGACCAAGATATAGGTGGATGGATACGGTACAAAGTGCCTTAGACGATAGAAATATAAGATCTGATAACGTTGGAGTCTTGACAAGAAACAGACTGATTTGGAGGAAAATTGTAGATAGGGAAGTTAGTAATGATGTAATTTTTTCATGTAGTACTGTCATATCCTGTACACCCCTTGAGAGTACATGGCAGGAATTTGATGATGATGATGATATTTAATTTACCATCTTCACTAAAAATCGTGCCTAAGTAGCTGAAATGTTTTACTTGTTCCACAGGTTCTAAATTCACAACACAGTTGACATTTTCAATGATTTTGCCTATTTTCATTGTCTTTGTCTTTTTATTGCTGACCTTCATACCATATCTATTACAACAACTATTCAATTTAGTCAGAGAATCTTGCAGACTTATAGCGGATTTATTTAGAAGTATAACATCATCCGCATAAAGCAAAGAGGTAACATTAACATCTCCAATTTTGATATCATGTTTAATACCACTTACAACTCAAATAAATAATACAGATCTTTGTTATGTTCCCATGCTTTCTCCACTATTTGTCGTAAAGTGAAGATCTGATCCGGACAGCCTCTATTTGGCCTGAATCCAGCTTGTTCTTCACCAAGCTTTTCTTCCACAATTCTTCTCAACTGTTTCTCAAGTATACTTGCATAGATCTTGCCAGGAACACTCAGTAGGGAAATACCTCTGTAATTCTCACATTCAGTTTTATTTGCCTTTTTATATATGGGTACTATGAGAGCTCTACTCCAATCATCAGGAATTCATCCCTCTGTCCAGGCTTTCTGAACTATGCAGCGCAGTCACTGTAAGACTCTTATACCACCATACTTCAGCATTTCTGCTCAAATATCATCTACTCCTGCTGCCTTTCCACATTTCAAACCGCCTTTGATGGCTTTTTCTACTTCAAGTATAGATATGTATTCCTGACTGCATGCGTCAGTGTTTTTTACCACAGTGCTGTCATCACTGCTTGTTTCATTTAGCAGTTTTTCAAAGTAATTACTCCATACTTCAAGGACATCTTTTTCTTCCGTTTTCATGTCACCTTTATCATCTCTAACTCCTTTTACAGCACTCTTTCCTCCATTCCTAAGCTTCTTCAACAACCTCCAGAATATTTTGCCACCGTCTTGATATTTATTTTCTATAATTGTCACCAGTGATTAAAGTTGGTGTTTTCAGTTTGATCCAGAAATGAAATGTCAGAGCATGGAATGGTGTGAAATGTCTTCTTCCCAGCAGAAGAAAGTCAGGTTGCAAAAACTACATGTCAAGATAATGGTCATTGTTTTTTTTTGATGCTGCTGGAATTATCCACTGTAAATTTGTTCCTGAGGATAGGTACCACAGTGAACAGTCAGTATAATGGAGTAATGCAATGTCTGTATGCCTGCATGCACTGTGTCAGGAAAGAACTGTTCAACAACAGGAACTGGTTTCTGTTGCACGACAATGAGGCTGTGTTGCATGTGAAGCAGTTTCTGGCTTCTAAGTCGATTTGTGTGACCAAACAACATCCCCCCCCCCTCCCTATTCAACAGATTTGATTTCTGGAGACTTTTTCCTCTTCCAAAAAATGACGTTTGCATTGAAAGGGAAGCGCTTCAGCAACATTGAGGACATCCAACAAGGTGTGACCCAGACAAAGGAGGTTCTCAATCAGGACTTCCTCCACACACATTTACATCTGTCAAATATGACAGATGTAAATGTGTGTGGAGTTAGAGGGAGATTATTTTGACTATAGTTCTTTGTTTTGATATAATAATTGTTGTCTTGTTACTTAACAGACACACACTGTGTGTGTGTGTGTGTGTGTGTGTGTGTGTGTGTGTGTGTGTGTGTGTGTGTGTGTGTGTGTGTGTGTGTGTGTGTGTGTGTGTTCCCCCTACAAGAGCAGTCAAAAACCTGTAACACAACAGTGCCTTATACAGGCAAATGTTCTGGAAGAAAGAAAGAATATGCTGACATTATCAAACAACTGAAAGTAATAGTTCAGTTGAAGGGGGGGGGATGAGATAGGAAGGGCTGATCCAAAAATCAGAAGCATATGGAATAAAAAAAGAGGAGGAGGACAAGAAGATACATTTGTATTAGTTCAGCCTAATAAGCTGAACTGATACAAATGAAACTATCACATGCTTGCACACTACGTTCATGTCCAGAGGAAAATGGAGGAATAGTGGAGGTTGGCCAGTATGGTGGAGCAGCATCCATGCAATTACAGAAAAGGCACAAAGAAAGAGAGCATGAATCTGTAAGAGAGGGTCATCAATTGAGCAGACCATCCTTCCCTTTGCTGGATAGCATCAAGGACCACAAGGAAGTCCTGGTACACCATCCCAATATGAGAAAAGCATTTCAACTGTAATGAATATCATTACAATATAAGGAAAGAAAAGTGAGATCACCTCAAGAAAAATGACAGGACTACATCCTGACAGCACCAACGTTTGTCAGATTATTCCCATTCAAATGGTGAATAACAAGAATGTCAATGTCCAAGATTCTGACTGTGTTGACAATGAAAAATTCCTAAGCCATAAAATTCCTATACCATAAAACTGTAGCATTTTGAAGAGCTTTTCTCTTGCTACCTTGTCATATGATTTTTCAGGTCTACAAAGCTTAAATACAGTTCTTTGTTATATTCCCACGATTTCTCAACTCTTTGTTGTAAAGTGAAAATCTGATCCTGACAGCCTCTATTTGGCCTGAATCCAGTTTGTTCTTCACAAAGCTTCTCTTCTACAATCCTTCTCAACCGTTTCTCAAGTACATGTGCATATATTTTACCAGAACACTCAGTAGAGAAATACCTCTGTAATTCTCACATTCAATTTTATTTCCTTTTTATATATGAGTACTATGAGGGCTCTACTCCAATCATCTGGAATTCATCCCTCTGTCCAGGCTTTCTGAACTATGCAATGCATCCACTGTAAGACTTTTTATACCTCCATACTTGAGCATTTCTGATCGAATATCATCTATTACTGCTGCCTTTTCACATTTCAGGTTTTTGATGGTTTTTCTACTTCAAGTATGGATATGTATTCCTTATTGCATGCCTGGCTAGTGTTTTTTACCACTGTGCTGTCATCACTGATTGTTTCATTTAGCAGTTTTTCAAAGTAATTACTCTATTTCAAGGATATCTTTTTCTCCTGTTTCGTGTAACCTGTATCATCTCTAATTCCTTTCAGCACTCTTTCCTCCATTTCTGAGCTTCTTCAACAACCTCCAGAATATCTTGCCACCTTCTTGATATTTATTTTCTATGTTCTTGATAAGTCGTCCCATTACTTTTGTTTAGCTAGTTTTACACAGTGTTTAGCTTTCTTACATTTGTCTTTGTATTCTCTAAGAGCAAAAGCTGACTTATTTGCCAGGAACTTTTGATATGCTTTCTTCTTTTCCTTCACTGCCTCTTTAACTTCCTGTGTCCACCATGGAGTTCTGATTTTTTCTATCCTTGCAGACAACCTCACACATACCTCTCTAGATAAATCAATCAGGGTTTTCTTCAAGGCTTGCCAATGAAACTCCAAGGTTTGGTTCCTGTTCTCAAACTCTTTCATTTTTTCTTCAATAATCTTTGTGTATTTTAGTATACAGTTCACATCTGAGAGCTGCTCAACTTTTATTCGCTTTAAAACTTTCTTTCATGTTATTCTTTTCAATATGAAATTCAATTTTATCCTGCTCAAGTAATTGGAAGTAATCACCTACTAAATGGTGATTACTTCCAATTTCAAATCCTCTGTATACTCTCATGTCCTGCACCAGTGAGAAAACACCCCATCATCAATAACATAGTCAGTGAGACTTTTATTCGTTGCCTCTTCTCTCCATGTGAATTTATGCACATTTTTGAACATTGTGTTAGTAATAATCAGTCCATGTACTGAGCAAAAATCCAACAGGTATTTGCCATTATTATTAGCTTTGCTCTTTTCTCCAATTTTTTCCAATATTTTTGTATGTCTGACAATCATTTCCAACTGTGCTATTTAGATACCCAACAAGGACCAACTTATCTTTTTTCATTGGGTAAGATGCTTTCTCTACAGTCTAAAAATTCCTCCTTAGCAGAATTCCTACTAAGTCCAAAAAATTCCTCCTTTATGCCTATGGTCCCACCTTCTGTGGGACCATAGGCACAAATAAGTCTCATTGTTCAGTTCCTCATTCTGATATTTGCCCACACCACTCTACTTGATATTGCCTGCCATTCAAAAAGATTAGCCTCATATTTAATGTTAAATACTACAGCTACTTTTTTTTCTTCCCCTGATTGTTATTGCATGATTAGCTAGTTTTTCACAGTGTTTAGCTAGCTTACATTTGTCTCTGTATTCTCTAAGAGCACAAGCTGACTTATTTAGCAGGAACTTTTGATATGCTTTCTTCTTTTCCTTCACTGCCTCTTTAACTTCCTATCCACCATGAAGTTCTGATTTTTCTATCCTTTCAGACAACCTTACCACATGCCTCTCTGGCTAAATCAATCAATATTTTCTTCAGTGCTTGGCAATGAATACTTGAAGTAGAAAAAGTTGTCAAAAACGTGAAATGTGGAATGGTTGCTAAGTGATATTCAACCAGAAATGGGCATCTATGGATATATAAAAGTTTTACAGTGGGTATGCTGCATAATTCAGAAGGCCTGGTCAGCAGGTCAAATTCCAGATGATTAGTGCTAAACGTGAAAATTACAGAGGAATTTCCTACTAAGCGTTCTTTATAATATTTATGCAAGTATACTTGAGAAATAGCTAAGAAAAATTGTGAAATGTAAGCTTGGAGAAGAACAGGCAAGATTATGGTGAAATAGAGGTTGTCAGGATCTAATTTCCAATTTAAATCAAATAGTTAAGAAATCATGGGAATATAAGAAGAATCTGTTATCTGAGTTTTGTAAATCTGGACAAGGCATATGACAAGTCGCCAAGAGAAAAGCTTCGAAATGCTACCATTATGTGGTGGAAATTGGACATTATATCAAGCAATACTTAGGCTATATTTGAGTTGTAAGTCAGCTTTTAGAATTAAAGGAGGTACAGGAGGATGGTTTCATGTTAAATTAGGTGTGAGACAAGGGTGAACATTATCTCCACTGTTATTCATCATCTATATGGATCACATTAGAAAGAAAACTGGTATTTAATCTGATATCAAAATTGGAGATGTTAATTTCAACTAATTACTTCATATAGATGATGTTATACTTCTAAATAAATCTAGTATGTCTGCAGGATTCCCTGACTAAACTAAATAAATGTTGTAATAAATTTTGTATGGAAATCAATAATAAAAAGATAAAGACAATGAAAATAATCAGAAACAATGAAAATATGAACTGCATCCTGAATGGAGAACCTGTAGAAGAAGTAAAACATTTCACCTATTTATGCAATTTTTAGTGAAGATGGCAAATTAAATACGGAATAGACCAACAAGGCTGATATGGTAGGAAGTCAACTGAATAAACTTATATTGAATGAGAGAGAAATTAGTCAAAACACTAAACTAGGTGTATACAAGACAGTGTTCACACCAATTTTAACTTACTGATCTGAGAGCTAGGTTAAAAATAAAACTCTTAATCAACGACTGGAGTTCACAGATATGAGAATTGCGAGAAAGATTAGGAGAGGGAACAAATAGTATGAATGGCAGTATCATATTAAAATGAGGATATTAGGAAAGAGGGTTGACATTGTTGACACTTAAACAGAACGAGCAAGGAAAGGTTAGCAAAACAAGTGTTCTTTGCAGGATGGTAAAAAAAGGATCCAGAGGAAGATTAAGATCTAGATGGAATTATACAGTAAAAAGTACCTCAGAAGACAGAAATATAAGTTCAAATAATATTGGAGTCTTAGCAGATAATATATTAATTTGGATGAAAATTGTCTATAGGAAGTTAATGTTATAACTCTAACATGTAGTACTATCATGATATCCTGTATATCCACCCACTGAAGGTACATATCAGGAATTTAGTGATGTATTTAAAAAAATAGAGTACAAGTAATTAATATCTTAACAAGAAATTAATTAATATTGTTAATGCAGCTGTTAATAACTGTGCTGTAGGCTTTCAAAGTAGGCTTTGTTATCACTGACCATTCTGTTATCATTCCTAAAGAAGATACATAAAGATAGACAAATGATTCACGATTAACCATAATAACAGGGGATCTTTCTGAAAAAAGACAGAGAAGTCTAACTCAGTCTAACTCGGATATCAGGCTTCTAGTTCCAATGACATTGTTTTCCTCTTTCAATTGTAGCCAAAAGTTGTGCTGCAGGATTAGTACTCATCTTATACCATCTCTAAATGTGTTGTATACTATAGAGATGGTATCATCAAGCCAGTATATCCTACAGCACACAAGGAACTTATATTCATCTTAAAAAGTCAACCACCAAACTACTATTGCGTTATCTGTTTATATAATCCTTCCCTCCCCCTTTTTTTTTAATTAGCTACACAGATTCTTTGCTGTTCACTACAACATGCACTTAAAACTAAAGATTAAGTTTTCACCATTCAAAATAAATCAGACCATGTCTTTTCAGCATTTTATTATCAGTGTGAGGGTGTGTGTGTGTGAGAGAGAGAGAATTTTATATAAAAACATTAAATCTGCATGAAAGAAACCTTTTTACTGATTCATTCACAAAAGGATACCTTAAATTGATGGGTCATGACTTTTCTATTAATTTTGAATTGTTTGTAGAGACAAAAGCATATTTCATCCATGATTAAAACATACACAAATTGTCAACAATCTAAGAACAGCTGACTACTCTAGTCTTTGAATTTTCAAAATCTGCACTCTTCAGTATACTTGGGCAATTCAATCCTGTGATCTTTCTCAAGAGAAACAGAAAAATAGCAGCAGCAAATGTTTCTTCACACAGTCATACCTAAAAGACAATGGCAATCCACATCTATTTTACTGTAGATATATTCAACGTCTATTTAGGCAGGAATCAAATGTAGTAATGATTTATTTCAAACTTTACTGGTAATCAACAAGAACACAATCACTTTCGAACATTCCTTTTCTACTTGACAATTATTACATCCATAAACACACTGTATAGCCTTCTCTTCAATTCACAGTGACAAAAGTTCACATGATATTTTTCAATAGGAACTTAAATAATGAAAACACATTATTTAAGTTCACATTAGAAAAATACTATTCATTCCTAGTAATAATTCTTTATTTTTAAAGAGATCATTAGCAACGCTCTCTTTTCTTTCTAATGTAATCCATTCATTTTTTAACTTCAATCAACACATATTCTTTTCATGTCCCTCAGCTGTTCTCTTCTCATATCAGTATAGCATACTCTGTATTAATAATCATGACTATGACTGACAGTACTCCATTCTAAGTGGTATAATCAATAAAAGCTTTTTTTCTACTTGATTCTGAATGAATATAGTTGGCAGAAAACCTTCTGCTGGTATTTTGATTCCAATGATACATTTCACTGAATCTTCTTTTGGAAAAACTCTGCGTCAGGAAAGCATATTTACACTTTAGGTAAAATGAATTTCATCAACTGGTGAAACCATCACAACCCTTACTGGAGGCCAGAGGTGATGTGAAAAAAGTTAAGTTTGGTTTTTTACAGAAGGGTTTCCAAATAACTAGAAGCCAGAAGCAATTACTGTTAACAATAATGAATAAGACTTTTTTACTTCTTGTGTGTTCTCTTGATGTGAAATTTTGTACATTTTTATCTTTATGGTTGGAATATAGCGTTAGTAATGACTAGTCCATTTATGAATAGAAATCTAGCAGGTACTTGGCATTAATATTAGCTTTGTTCTTTCCTACAAATTTTCCCAAAGCATTTCTATGTAATTTAGAATAATGATTAATTAATAAACATGTTAAATAATATTTCTATATAATTCATTTCCTATTCAAATGAAATCATTCATCTCAATGATTTCATCTGAACAGGGAATGAAACAAAATTAGTAGAAGCATGCAAGTTTAAGCATATAAACAATGTAATTTATAATGAATTCACATGTCAGATATCTGTTGACTGCAATTTAGAGAAGCTTAGTGTTTACCCAAATACTAAACAGCATCTCTATGGGTCATTATAATATTATGCTGCAAACTTGATACATCTTGAGGGGAAGGAAGAACGAACACACCCACCCACACAATCTACCAATAATTATCCAGACATCCCTGTTAACTGAAGTTATGGAACATTCCAGGTTTGATAACAATATAAAAATCGGTGCATACATAGTAGGAAGCAGGATTTCATTGTAGGAGTTGAATACAGGTGGTATGGCAACATGACATGGACTCAGTGACTTCAAGAGGTGTCACTGTGGCATGTCTATACGTGCCATTGTCACTCAACTGGAACATCCAAAATCAACGGTTGGTGATGTGATCAACAAATGAAGACGTTCTGGCATCACTGGTGCGGAAAACACCCAGGACAACCACTAAAATGACTGACAGGGACAGGAGAGTGTTAAAACAGGTGGCATTGCAAAAACCAGCTACAATCAGTACAAACTATCTGTAATGAGTTCCAGAGTGTCAGTAACACCATGGTGAGTACTAATACTGTACAAAAAGAACTCCATTTACTGAAGTGCTATCACAGATAAAATGCATTTCTTCTGTTTTGATTCATTATCATGACATTTTGATTAGAATTTTATTATTATTGTTAAGCTTTTTCTTGTGTGATGTTTGTGATATATACTATCTACCCATAATTATCTGGACACTTTAGTAATATGTAGTTTCCATGGAAGAGTAGCGATATGTAAGCTGAACATCACAACAACAACAAACAAGGCAGCTCACCTGGCCTGGTGCAAAGAGCATGTAGACTGGACAATTGACCATTGGAAAACAGTACTCTAGAGCAATGAATCACAGTTTACCTGTTTCCAGTCTGATGACAGGGTGTGGGTGTGGAGGCAGCCTGGTGAACGCTTGATACCACAGTGTGTTATACCCACAGTAAAGTTTGGTGGTGGTGGAGTTGCTCAGTACCTTGATATTCTGAATAATCAGGTACTGCCTACACTGTGGAGTTTTTATGGAACAGACCTGTGTTACTATCAAGATGACCACACCCCATGTGACAAAGCTGCAGCTGTTATGGAATGGTATGAAGAGATGGGTGTTAAACGACTGTCCTGGCCTGCGCAGAGTCTTGATCTCAACCCAATTTCAACACCTGTGGGACGAACTGGAGCAACAATTGAGGTTCAGAGCAGCACATCCTCTATCTGTTACTGGACTCAGTTCTACTATGATGGAGGAATGGAGACAAATTCCACCTGATGTCTGCTGCACATTGGTGGAAAGCCTCCCTCAAAGGATGCAGGAGATGATCAGAGCCAAAGGTGGACACCTGCTATTAGGGTTTGTTTGCTGATATCAAACTACATATTACTAAAGTGTCCAGACAATTATGGGTAGGTATATATCACAAACATCACACAAGAAAAAGCTTAACAATAATAATAAAATTCTAATCAAAATGTCATGATAATGAATCAAAACAGAAGAAATGCATTTTATCTGTGATAGCACTTCAGTCACAATTATATAAACTGCATTATCAATGTATTTATCAACCCACTAATAAATTTAATCAATTCTGTATTATTAATAAATATACAATATTTCTATATATTAGATATAAATGAATAATAAGTACAATAAACAGGTTTAAAATAAACCAACTGATGCTCAGTAAAACATCAACATCAAATTCCTGATATGTATCCTCGGGGTGGGGTATAGGATATCATGATAGTAAGACATGAAAAAAGTTACATCATTACTAACCTTCCTATTGATAATTTTCCTCCAAATTAATCTGTTATCTGTCAAGACTCCATAATTCCAATAAGTGAAAATATTAAGATATAAATTTTCAATGTGATATTTGCAATGTACACAAAAAGATCATGAAATATAAAGAGAAATGAAAAGGGCATCTATTCAGGATGAAAAATATCGGCTACCAAAAGAAGTGAATAAATATAGGCAAAAGGGAAAGAGGGAGACCAGTGAAGCTGGAGCAGGCAAGTGCCTAATCCTTCAAGAGAAGAAGAAATTTTCCATGTATATTTTCCGTGGGTCAGTGACATAGTTGTTGGAAGTTTTTACACTTGGTTATACTATAAATTAAAGATGCGAAGAAATTATATTCTTGGTATTCAAGTGTAAGTAAACAAAGTTTGCGCCTGAAGTATTTTCAGGACAGGGCAACTCATATATAGAGGCTAATGACTTCACTTGCCTTGGTATCCCATAATGCAAAGCACATATCCTTACAGACATGTATAATGCTATGCATTATGGGAAGGGTCACTACCCAGACTGGTTTCAAACCTTTAATGAGGTCTCTTCTGTGGTAGCCAGACAAGATCGAAGTAACACAGAAGTCATATTTCCATATACGAGTAGTCAAAAGGTGTCACGCCTATTATTAAAATGCTCCAGAGATAGTTGTTGGAAGTTTATCCACTTGGTTATAATATAAATTAAAGATGCCAAGAAATTATATTCTTTATCCAAGAATATCATTTCTTGGCATCTTTAATTTATAGTCAGTGACATAGCAACAGGAAAACAAAATGGCAGTCATCTGTATATCACTAATGTTTATTACAATCACATACAAGTACCTCTAACCCCTTTTTTAATTTTCATTTCCTGTTGCTTCTGTTTTTGAATGCACATGACTTTGCAGTTCAGCATTCATTTGGTTTGCAATTAACATCATCAAGTATTCTACTACAATCTACTAGATGATCTCAGTACCACTAGTTAGTAGTTCAGTCAGAAGAATGCTATTCTGATTATGCAAGGAACAAAGTTGGATGAATATTGAGCTGCATAGTAACATATGATTACATATGATTTGGGGTGGAGGAAAATGTTGTCCTTGCAACTGGGGTAACATCTACAATATGTCACTGTATAGTATACTAAATGATTTTAAATAATTAGTCAAACACTGACTGCTCTGCTGAGTTAAGAGTAAGAAAGTACAGCAGCTTAATTACCTGAACTCCCTATTTTCTGTAAATGTATAAATTCATTATCTATCAGATATTCTATACATGCATGAATTGCACTTATAACTCCATGCTCCAAAGAATTTTCAGAACATTTCTGCTCCTTTTTTAATGATGTGGCTAACAGCATGCAGGAAGCATACTGCACTACCTCTTCAGGCTTGCTTGCAACATGACTTGCAATTACCTAAAAAACAAACTCTTAGTGATTAATAAGCAGCATTTTCACTTAAATTATGCAAAGGATATATTAGAAATTAGCATGTTTAATAAGAAAATTAATATTTAGAATGAAAACTAAAAAAAAATATATGTTCTGATATTAAGAATTTAACTGTATTTATTAATAAATAACTACAAAATAAATGCAAGTATTTATTAATGCATGGCTTATGACAATCCTGAGAGGGTTGCAAAAAATCTTAAAAATAATGTTGAAAGTTTTGGAAGTTAGTTGGAAAAAATTTTGGAAGTTAGTTGCTGTCGGGATATAATATATTTTGGTTACCGTCGGAATCGAATGCATAATGGTCGAAGACAAAACGAAGCTAAGTTTTCATTACTGTATTTAGTTATATTTCATTTTATTTAGTGTACTTAAATGTTTTGTTTTGCTTGTAATTGTTTGTACTTTTTTTCTTATTTATTTAACGAAATTTATTAATTGAATAATTAATGATTACGCTATTCGGCATTAAGGAATGATGGCGGATTCAGCTGCAGTCACAAGTGGCGTATCGCCAAGTCCTCCACCATTTAAGAACTCTATTATAAGCAATATCATAAGGGACTTTGTGGCATGCAGTACTTGCGGCATGTATGCGTCTTGGGAATTGGATATGTGGCTTGTGAAAGAGGGCGGAGGGCGTATGTGCGCAAATTGCAGGCAGTGGGAGGAAATAAGTGCATTAGAAATATCAATATCCGACCTTGTTGCTCCAGGAACGGGGAATGAATGTAGGAAGACAAGTAGTGTGATAGGAGAGAATGAAAAAAATATATATGTGAATGAGAAAATAATAGTTGATAGTGTGGAAGGCGTGAGTGACTGTGAAAGTTTAGGAGATGGTTTTGTTTGGGAGAGTGAATTTAGATTAAGAGTGACTGACCTGCAGAGGGAGATAGATGAGCTGAAAGAGGAGGTGGAATGTCTTGTGAATGAGAGCAGAAGTATGAAAGATAAGATTAGGAGAATGGAAGAGATAAATGCAAGCCGAATCAGAGTAGGGGAGGGAGAGAATTTTGGGAGCATTAGAAGAGGAGAGAAAGGAAACAGTAGAAGAAAGGGAATGAATGAGAGGTATGGGGATGCTAGAAGAGGAGAGAATGGAAACAGTAGAAGAGAGGAAATGAGAGAGAGGTATGGGAATGCTAGCAGACGAGAAGATGGAAACAGTAGGAGAGATGGAATGAGAGAGAAATATGGAAGTGCTAGAAGAGGAGAGAATGGAAACAGTAGGAGAGACGGAATGAGAGAGGGATATGGAAGTGCTAGAAGTGGAGAAAAAGGAAACAGTAGGAGAGAGGGAATGAGAGAGATGTATGGGAGTGCTAGAAGAAGAGAGAATGGAAACAGTAGGAGAGAGAGGTATGGGAATGCTAGAAGAGAGAATAGCAGTAGAGGAGAGGAAATGAGAGAGACCTACGGGAACAAAAGAAGAGGAGAGAATGGAAACAATAGGAGAGAGGGAATGGTAAGAGGTATAATGTATGACGACTCAATGATCCATGGTGTTCAAGATAGGAGTGTTTGCCAGGAGGTACAATAGAAAGGGTGGCTATGGCAATTAAGAGAGGTGAAAGGGTGGATGAGATGATTGTGATGGTAGGAACAAATGCCTTGAGTGGTAATGTAAGTCGGGCAGCGAGAGATATGAGATTTTTGCTTGAGGCTGTACGGAAGAAGACAGAGAGAGGAAAAATAGTGTGCATGTTGCCTAGGTATGATAATGATGAGCTGAGCAAAAGAGCGGTGATATTGAATGGCATAATAGCGAGAATGTGTGACAAGAGAGGACTGGTATATGTGGATGCTTGGAGTGTGTTTGAGGAAAGAGAGGAATTGTATGCAAGAGACCGCTTACATTTGAATAAGGAAGGACGTAGGCATCTGGAGAGATTGCTGTTCTGAACAAGTCAGTGTGTCCCAGGGAGGATGATAGCAGGAGTGGCCTCTTGTGGGAATGGATACTTGGGAGAAGGGAGATGACATCAGGTAACACTGAGCCCAGTGGAGTCTAGAAGGGATAATTCTGGGTATAGAAACAATGGCATTTACATGCTTTATACTAATGCCAGTAGTATCCGGAATAAGGGAGAGAAATTGGTGGTGCAGATAGCATCAGCCTGGCCAAAAGTTAAAGTTATTGGGATCACTGAAACATGGTTGACAGACGGGGATATAATAACAGGAATAGAAGTCACTGGGTACAGCATTTTTTGTCAGGATAGGAGGGGAAAGCATGGTGGTGGGGTACTGCTTATGATAAGTGATGACCTATGTCCTCTAAGAGTGGAGGCTTTGAAAGGAAGTGAGACAAATGATTTTGAGAGCATATGGTGTGAGGTAGAGGTAGGCAAGACAGAATATTTAGTGGGGTGTTGCTACAGACCCAGGAGCACAGAGGATGGTGACCAGGAGATGTTTAGACAGTTAAGTTTGGCAAGTGCAAGAAGAATGATTGGTATGGGAGATTTTAACTACAGTTGTATAAAGTGAAGAGAGGAAGATGCATGTAGCAACATGCATCTTCCAGTTGGAGAGAGAGTGACCATATGGTTTTGACTTGGAAAATGAATAGATATGCAGGAGTATTAAAGAGACGGGAACTTATGTGGAATTATAAAGCAGGTGATTATAATAGTCTTAAACGTCAACTTCGGGAAGTTTCATGGAGGGAGGAATTGGAAGGCCGAGATATCATTAGCGCGTGGGAAATTGTGAAAGAATATTTGTTAGCAGCAATGGTAGGTTGTATACCACGAGTGAAGAAGAGGACACAATTCAGAGTAAAGTGGATGACAAACAATATTAAACAGGAATTGCATGCAAAAAAGATTTGGTTTGTTGGTTTATAGTTTATTTGGTACAAAAACTACAAAGGTCATACTGTACCATACTAAAGGTTATAACATTAGCATTTACAGAAAAATTGTTTCTCAAAGCAGCATCTCTAGGTAAACAGAACTGCTGCAGAGGGCACAGCAACACACAAGATCAGAGGTTATTACAGTAGTGCAAAAATAGTTAACAATATAAGTCAATACATAATATATGAAACACTAAGCCAAGGAATGCAGTATCTACATATATATAAGATTATAATAGATGCCTTTATAGCAGTACAAAAATAGACAAAAAGGGATTATTATACAATATGCAAGGATGAAAATTAAATTTAGCAATGCAGTAGAAACAGAATTTATAGAAAGTACACAAATAGGTAAGATGTCCTACAGCACTACATGATTATTCGAAAAATAAAGTAGTAAATAAGATGCATACATAAAATGCATGTTAAGTGATGCAATATCTACATATAAACAAAATTACTGCAGAGGTTTCAGCAGTACATAAACAGATAATTATAGGTTAACATATGTATATACAAAACAAGTCAAGGAAAGCAGTGTCTACATCTAGTAAGATTATAACAAACATTATTATACTAATAAAAGGAATTATTATACAGCATTGATGCATAAAATTTAAGTTTAGCATTATGGTATTTACATATTAACAAAATTACAGCAGGGTGATACAAATATACAAAATCAAGGCCTATGGTAATACATAATTGGTCAGATTTAACCTAATGAATAATATGTATGTATAAAAGTTAAGTTAAGCAAAAAAGTATTTACATATAAACAAATTTATGGTCAAATGTGTTTGTACAAATTAATTCTTTCTAAAAAATTAAAACCATCATGCAAATTGCCTGAGTCTGCTAGCATTTCCCTGGGTGTATATGGCTTGGTTAGATAGGTGAAAATTTCATTCCTCTCTCGTATAAATTTTTGACAATCTATCAGAATATGATGAATAGTGAGATGCGTGTTGCATTTTTCACATATGTAAGGGTCATCAGCTCTCAGTAAATGAGAATGCGTAAGGTGACTGTGACCTATGTGGAGCCTAGAAACAACCTCCTCTCTTCTCTTTTTACGTTGACTAGAATGCCAGTGTTTAATTTCAGGTTTAATGTTATATAATTTGTTTGTTGATGTTTCTTGCCATGTTAACTCCCACTGAGCAATTAGCTTTGATCTTATAAGTTGTCTGTATATGGAACTGTCAAATAGTATGTGGAGAAGGTATGGGCTGATTTAGCAGCTGCATCTGCAGCCTCGTTTCCTTTGATTCCAATGTGGCTGGGAATCCAGCAGAACTGAAAATTGTAATTAAGGATTTTCATTTTGTGAAGCAGGTGTAGCACTTCATAAAGTACTGGATGAGGATTATACATAGGAGAAGAGATAGCCTGTAAAGAGCTCAATGAGTCTGTATAAATTATACACTTTTGGTAGCAGTTTTCTTTTATATGCACAAGTGCAAGCTGAATGGCATGTAACTCTGCTGTATAATTACTGCATGAGCAGGTAGGCATATGGAAGAAAGTATTGAGTTTATTATTTAGAAGGGAAAGGTTATTATTATCAAGAATTTTTTAAATGCTTCGTCCTCGTCTATTAGTGTTGGCACTACCCTATAGAGTATTGTGACCGTTAAAGTCACCCATCAAAAGTATGGGTTCAGGCAATTGCGAGATAAGGTTATCAAGATCAATTTCATTTAACTCAGCATTTGGTGGTAAATAAATTGAACATACTGTAATAAGTAATCCCACAGAGAAGCGAATCGCTACCGCTTCCAGAGAAGTATTAAGTTGGACCTGATGGAAAGGAGTATGACTGCCCACTAGGATAGCTACTCCTCCATGAGCAGGACCATCTCCAGTTCTATCCTTATGTACAATAGTGAAATTCCTAAAGGTATGATCCTCACTGGGTTTTAAGTAAGTTTCCTGTAGACAAAAACAGAAAGGTTTGTGTTTCTGTAACAACATCTTGATATCGTCAATATTCTGGCGGATCCCACGACAGTTCCATTGTAAAAATTTTCCTATTGTTATGATTTTATTGACTTGTCTGGTTTTCGAGAGGTTGAGGGCTTACCTTTATCAGATTTACATTTATCCACTGTTTTAGGGAAGTATGGACGGCCAGTGTCCATCTCTTCCTCTGGTAGAGTGTTCAAAACATCAAATGTGTTAGGGTCAGTTGGTATGCTTAGTTTGCTTTCAGTGGGTATCGAAGTATCCATTTTTTCTGTGCGAGTGTCTGGTGGTTTATCTTTGAGTGAAGTCTCCACCATAATTTTTTTGACAGATGAGTTTTCATTGAATGGGACCATTTTTGAAGTTGTCTCTGGAGTAAGGACATAGGTCTTGTGATTAATGCACTCAACAGAGAAGCACTTACAATCGTCAAGTTCAGATATGGTGAAATTATCAAATGGTGGAATAGACATACATGTTTGAGTTGCTGTTGGCACTTTTTTAATTGTTACTTTTTCAGCATAAGAGGATCATAGAACAGATGCAATGGTGGCTAGCTTTCTTTTTGCATCCTGATATGTAATGTTTTGTTCTGTTTTTATTTTTTGTATCTCTTTTTCATCTTTCCATTTCTGACATGTGCGAGAGTATGCTGGATGATCTCCCTGACAGTTGACACATTTAGCTTTTTTTTCACAGCAAGATTTATTTTCATGTTCTTTACTACCACATCAAGTACAGGTAGTAGAACCACGACAGGCAGTTTGGGCATGTCCATACCTTTGACATTTAAAGCATCTCAGCAGGTTAGGGATATATGTTCTAACAGGACAGCTGAGATACCCTGCTTTTACAGATGTCGGAGGCCTAGGTGTATCAAAAGTAAGGATGATGTTCTTGGTTGAGAGTATCAGGATGCACCTCACACCATCACTCCTTGATCTTTAAGCTCTGAACATATCTCCTCATCAGGAACATCAAGGAGATCCCATTCTGATATCACTCCTCTACTGAAATTGAGTGTTCTGTGAGGTGTTACTGCAATTTGTATTCCACCCATTGTCGTTGCTCTCAGTAGTTTCTCAGAATGTTGTTTGCACATTGTTTCCACGAGGATATCACCAGAATGCAATTTCTTGACAGTTTAGGGAGATCCTGCCAGGCCTTCTAAACCTTTTTGGATAAAGAAGGGTGACATTTTCCCAATTGGTTTTTCACCTGTTGCATGAATGATTAAAAAGATTGGTACATTTTTCTTAGTATCCGATATCTTTTGTTTCTTGCTTCTGTTCCCATATGCTGTGTCTATATTATCAGTACTTGGTTGAGACTTTGTTAGGGTCCCTGAAACATTTGAGGATGAAGAATTCATATTTTAAGGAATTTTTAATTTGGCGCCAAAGCTCCCCACCCACCACAGAGCCACACATGGATGCCCACTACCCGGCAAGCAAAAAATGCGCTCAGGAGTGGAACGCCAGGGCTACCCTGGACGCTATACTGGCACTGCAACAGGTCTAGGATCCCGACCCCGGACCATGGGGTGAGAGACTTACTGCAATAACGTTGACCCTTGCAGGCAAGCCCACTAGCCGATTGATCCTGGCTGGGCCATCCAGGACCACCCGTCTTGCTGGGGAAGGGGGCCAAAGTAGTGCAAGACTACCAGGATCCCCCTTTCCGGATGTCCATGGGTCGGACCACACGGCAAACACGGCGTTGGATCCCAGTGATGGTGGTCTGGAAAAAGGATAGTGAAAAAGACTCAGGAGAAGTAGAGCAAAGAAGACGGGAAGAAAAGCAAAGAAAAAGTGGAAGAATGAAAAGGGCCAGTACCATCACTGGGAGGTCCCCTCCACCACGAGGGGTGCAAAAAAGAGGCTATGGAAGAGATATAAGGAAACATGAAGTGAAGATGCATGAAGAATATAAGACACAGGCCAGAAGAGTGACTAGTGTGGTAAGGAAAGCGAAACTGGAATATGAGAGGAGATTGGCCCTAAGATCCAAAGAAAATCCTAGGGAATTTTTTAGCTATGTGGCCAGTAGGAGGAGAAATGATTGTGGAAGAAAAACATTGTGGGATAACAATGGGAATAGAGTGACTAATGCAGAGGACATAGTGGAATTGTTCAATGAACACTTTATTGGAGTATTTCATCCTAGAGGAGTCAGTTTTAATGCGAGAGGGATAGGGCTGGTTCGAGGTTTAGATGTACAGAAGGAGGGTGTGTTTCAGATACTGAGTACTCTGGATGTCAGTAAAGCTTTGGGACTGGATGGTATTTCACCAAGAGTTTGAGAGAATGTGCTAGGGAACTGACAGTGCCTTTAACCTGGCTTTTCAATGAAAGTCTGGCTGCGGGAAAGGTGCCCAGGGAATGGAAGGAAGGTAAGATAGTGCCATTGCATAAGGGTGGTAACAGACTGGAAGCGTCTAATTATAGGCCAGTCTGTATGTCATCAGTGGTTGTCAAGAGCTTGGAGAAAGTAGTGAGGGACCGTATATAGCTTTAGGCAGATGAGGGTAATGTTATTTGTGAGAGTCAACATGGATTTGTGAAGAGATGCTCTTGTTTAAGCAATATGCTAGCCTTTTATAATAAAGTTACAAGTATAGTAGATGAGGAAAAGGCATATACTGCAATTTTCATAGACTTAGCGAAGGCATTTGACAGGGTGCCACATGATAAGCTGATGTTTAAGTTGCAGCACATGGGTCTGGATGTCAGATTGGTCAACTGGATTCAGGATTGGCTGTCTGATGGGTATCAGAGAGTTGTGTATGGTGGAGCAGTTTCAAGGAGGCAGAGGGTTACAAGTGGGGTCCCACAGGGTTCAGTACTAGGACCTATATTGTTTAACCTTTATATCAATGACATTGCCAGTGGATTGCAAGGGGATATTCAGTTGTTTGCAGATGATGCGAAGCTGGGAAGGATTATTAGTAATAGTGCAGATGTGGTAGCCCTGCAAGAGGATTTGAATAAGCTAGACAGATGGGCAAATGAATGGGAGTGTCAGTTTAATGCAGCAAAATGTAAGGTCTTGAGGTTTGGAACACATCGATGGGATGCTGCATACTTTATTGGAAGAGCTATACTGGAGGAAGTAGGGGAGACAAGAGATCTGGGGTTGATGATTGATAGAAACCTGAAATCCAAGGGACATATTGCAAAGCTAACACAAAGGATATTGCTGCAATAATGAGAAGGGCACTGACCTGCAGAGATCAAAGAGTTATCATTCCATTGTATAAGACTCTGATCAGACCACACTTAGACTATTGTTCTCAGATTTGGTCCCCAGGATTTGAAGGGGATAATTAACTGTGGAAAGGATACAAAGACGGATGACAAAGATGGTTTCAGGACTGTACAAGGATAGTTATGAGGATTGGCTGAGGGAATGTGGACTGCAGAGTTTGGTGGATAGAAGAAGGAGGGGTGATATGATTGAGACTTTTAAACTGTTGAGAGGTGGTTACAGGGGTTGACACTGGGGAGTTCTTTCGCTTGGTTGAACAGCGAGAAGGAGTGATGACAAGAGGCCATCCCTGGAAGTTACAAAAGGAAACTGTGAGCAAGAGGGTGAGGAGTGGTTTCTATGTGTGGAGGGTGATTGAACCGTGGAATGCATTGCCTGATGGAGTGGTGAGAGCGAGAATGGTCAATGAGTTTAGGAGTGGTATGATAGACTTCGTGTTTCTTAGGGGGGACTTCCCCTCGATGAATCTTGACAGACTTTATGTTCTTAGGAAGGGCCTCCCACGATGAGTCTTTTGACTCCATGGAGGCCTGAATAATAATAATAATAATAATAATAATAATAATAATAATAATGTTGAAAATTTTTTAAGAATTTTAAGAATTTTAAAATATATTAATTTGGTCAAGGCTCTAGTGATTACTTAATTTATTTTTATTTGACTACTGTCTATATAAATTTATTTAAACTGATAATTTAATATGAATTTAAATAAACAGGTACTTTAAATTAACCATAATTAAATATTTATAATCAAGAAATAAATATTCAATTATTAAGGCAGCTCAAAATCTGGATGAGATGGGAAGATAGCAAGAGAAGTCGTAAATGAATTAAATGTTTAAACAAAAAATTTATTTTTTTATGGAGCAGAAGACAAGTTCATCTCGCTATTCTTCATGTCATTCATTTTATTGGCTTCAAGCCAATAACAATTTGTCAAGCAATCCTATAGATATTACCTATATCTACAGTACATGTGAAGTAGTGAATGAGTGGAAAATCTGCTAGAATCCATTGTGAGTACTTTTAGTATAATAATAATATATTTTCCAATATACCAATGAATTAAATCCTAGCATTTGATAGTATTTGATATTATTTATTTGAAGTAACTCTCATTTAGTTCATAGAAAAACACTAAATATGGAATCTTGTATTTAAACCATTTGTCAAGTAACTAATCTGTGAATATGCAAAACTTGTTTTTGTCTTGTATATTAATATATATATAATAAAACATATGTCATATGCAAATAAGTGAGAGCTAGTGGACAAATATGTGGTTAGCTGCAATGTAAAAGCAGCTATTCTACTGATATTATTTTTAATAATTAGTGACATCATTGTAGGGCACCCAAAGAAAGACTATTCAAGTTTAATTAACTAGAGGATTATAAATAAAGCCAAGATTTATTTTTATAAAGCACCCTTGGATAGGAACATGCTTTTTGACTGCAGCTCTTAAAATAAAAAATTAATAAAATGATCATATATAGGTATCATTGCCTACCTTTGCTGTATGTTTGGTAATTACAATCTTTAAAACTTGAAGCAGAGATTGTAGATGATGATGAATGCATATGACATTAATGATGGGTGGAATAGTGAAATGAAACTCCATCGAATCTTCTTCCTTTTCCTTTCCAGTAACAGGCCTAGTGGCCTGTTAAGGTCTCTTCTCATCTTTTCAAAGGCCATCTCTATTCCTTCTCCCTTGAGGTCAATATCTCTGTATCTCTCTGGGGAATTTTCCTTCACTCATTCTTTCTGTATGTTGTCTTCATCTCTCTCCATAAAGATTGATGTAATCTAACACAGACATCACCTCAAGTTCCTTTAAGATAGCACTATTTCTTTTGAAGTCTAGTCTATTATATCCAGCTGTTTTTCACAGGGATCTCATTTCAGAGCTTATCAGTCTTTTTCTATCTGCTTGAGTTATGGTCCAGGATTCTGAACCACATATTAGGATAGGTCTTGCTATGAATTGTACTGAGTTATGAATTCTTATTCTTGTTTATGAAATGTGGATTGAATATCGATTAATAGCTTTTGTTATTCCTATATAATTGTATTTTGTTATTCCTATATAATGGTTATTTTATGATGCATGTCTTTCTCTCTTTCATCAGATAAGTGGTAGCCTAGATATTTGAATCTATTAATCTGTTCTATAATATATTGTTGATGCAAATTTTGCTTCTAATTGGGTCTCGGCCTTTAAATTCCATATTGTATGTTTTTGCTATTTTATTTAATGAAAAAGGCTGCTCACTGTAGTGAATCTTCATTATCTTCAGTTAGAACCTGATCATCGGCAAATAAAATTGCTTCGATGTTGGTGTAATCATTTATTTGAATATCAAAACTGGTTGTTTCCCACCCTTGTTGAACATCTGCATTTATGTGCTGTGATTCAGATTTTTGTGCAACTATCTTTATTTTAATTTGTTATTGTTATATATATATATATATATTGAAAATTGCTTTAATTAACTGGTCAGGAATATTATCATCTCTTAAAATTTGCAGTAGCTTATTACGATTGACTTTATTAAATGCCTTTTTATAATCTATGAATAATATGTAGGTCTCTAAATTGAATTCTCTTCTTTTTTCTATCAGGAGCTAGTGTCGATGCAGGATCTGCCTTTAAGGAAACTGTTTTGTTCCTCTTCAAAAATCTTTTCATAATATTTGATTAATTTAGTCTTTAAGTGACTTGAATATATTTTATATCCAGTATTTAAAAGGCTTATGCCTCTATAGTTTTGACATTCATTAATATTGCCTTTTTTGAAAATAGAAACGAACATGGCATTTTTCCAGTTTTCTGGTGATATTGGCCATTTAGGATCTTATTCATGAATTCCGATAAAGTCTGTATCTAAAGTTGTCTGCATAGCATTTGAAAAGGTTCATATTGATACCATTTTCTCCTAGGTTTCTGTGATTCTTGCACTGTTTAAGTTTTGATTCTAAATCTTAAAAAGTAAAGGAGTCTGATGAATTATTTGCAGACAATGATTCTGAGAGTGGGTTGTCATCAATTGTCCATAATTCTTTATAATATTTAAGCAAGTCCTCCAAAGGTATGGTATTGATCCTGATCAATTTTCTAAGGTTATTATTCAGTCTTATAAATTTCTATATTCGTGTTTGAGTTTATCAATATCATTTTCTAAATTGGTAACGAAATTGTTCCATTGAACTCTACGTCTTTTACGTGTTTCTCTTTTTGCTATTGCTCTTTTGTGTTTATATTTAATTCCATCCTCTATTTTGTTTGTGCTTAACTATTTTTTATAGGCTTTAATTTTTTCATCTTTTTTTCATCATCATCATCAAATTCCTGATATATACCGTCAAGGGGTGTACAGGATATGAAAGTACTATATGAAAAATTATGTCATTATTAACTTCCTATCTACAATTGTCCTCCAAATCAGTCTGTTACTTGTCAAGATTCCAACATTATCAGATCTTATATTTCTATCTTCTAAGGCATTTTTTACTGTATCAATCCACCTATATCTTGGTCTTCCTCTGGGTCTTTTTCCTGCCAACTTGGCAAAGAACACTTGTTTTGCTAATCTTGACTCTCCCATTCTGTTTAAGTGACTATACCACCTGAGATTAGCTCTGCTAACACATTCTGGATGCTGACAATGTCAAGTTCTTTCCTAATATTATCGTTTTTATTAATATGATATTGCCATTGATGCCATCTGTTCATGCCCCTAATCTTTCTCAGGGACTCTCATATCTGCAGTCTCTAGTCATTGGTCAAGTGTTTTACTTCTGACCTAGCTCTGAGATCCATAGGTTAAAATTGGCTTGAATACTGTCTTCTATACAGCTAAGTTACTGTTTTGGCTAATTTCTCTCTTATTGCATATAAATTTATTTAGTTGACTTCCTACCATACCAGTTTTGTTGATTCTGTTGTCCATTTCCATATTTAATTTACCATCTTCAATAAAAAGGGGTGCTTAAGGGTCAAAGCTGTATAACTGAGAGGAGACCTCCACATAGCCTTTAAAGGAATACAGCGAACCGACCAGGGCTTCTGACCTAATGTCCAATCCTCACCTTCTCGTGGTGCACCCTGTTGGGTATCTACTTTGATACTGAACGAACGAGGATGGGCTGGCAATTTGGGATTTAGCCGACCAAATTGTATTCTTATTGGTTAAACCAAAATAAAAAATGATGGTACTACATGACAAAATTTCATGCCGGCTGGGGCGTCGCCCGGTTAAACAAGGCCCCCGCTGTTTTCGCCAGGGAACCAGGGCGAACAGCGAAAAGTCAGCTACTGGAACAAATCTGAAAACAAACCCCAACTCAACATCACCAGAGTTAAGGATCGGTACTATCAACGTAAGAAGCCTGAATGGCAAAGAAATGGAGCTAGCTGAGGAATTAGATAAGTACCAGATCGACATAATAGGGGTGACTGAAACAAAAAAGACCAAAACTGGTGAGATCTTTCTGAGCAATAAATACAAAATGTTATATTCAGGCAATGACAATCAAGGAAAAGAAGGAGTAGCCATAGTATTCAACACAAAATATGAGGCTAATCTTCTTGAATGGCAGTCAGTCTCAAGTAGAGTAATGTGGGCAAATATGAGAATGGGGAACTGGACAATGAGACTTATTTGTGCCTATGGTCCCACAGAAGGTTCTACTAAGGTAGAAGTGGAGGAATTTTTTGAGGCTTTAGAAAAAGCAACTGACACAATGAAAAAGGAAAAGTTGGTCCTTGTTGGGGATCTAAATAGTAGAGTAGGAAATGATTGTGAGACATACAAAAATATTTTGGGAAAATTTGGAGAAAAGAGCAAAGCTAATAATAATGGCAAATATCTGTTGGATTTCTGCTCAGGACATGGACTGGTTATTACTAACACCATGTTCCAACATAAAAATGTGCACAAATTCACATGGAGAGAAGAGGCTAGGAATAAGAAAAGTCTCATTGACTATGTTATTGTTGATAGTGATGTTTTCTCCCTGGTGCAGGACACCAGAGTGTACAGAGGATTTGAAATTGGAAGTGATCACTATTTAGTCTTGAGCAGGATAAAATTGAATTTCATATTGAAAAGAATAACATGTAAGAAAGTTTTAAAGCGAATAAAAGTTGAGCAGCTCTCAGATGTAAACTGTAGACTAAAATACAGAAATATTATTGAAAAGAAAATGAAAGAGTTTGAGAACAGGAATCAAACCTTGGAGATTCAGTGGCAAACTCTGAAGGAAACATTGATTGATTCTGCCAGAGAGGCATGTGGTGAGGTTGTGTGCAAAGATAAAAAAATCAGAACTCCCTGGTGGACACAGGAAGTTAAAGAGGCAGTGAAGGAAAAGAAGAAAGCATACCAAAAGTTCCTGGCAAATAAGTCAGCTTTTACACTTACAGAATACAGAGACAAATGTAAGAAAGCTAAACAGTGTGTAAAACTAGCTAAACAAAAGTCATGGGAGGATTTTGGCAAGAATATAGAAAATAAATATCAAGAAGGTGGCAAAATATTCTGGAGGTTGTTGAAGAAGCTTAGGAATGGAGGAAATAGTGCTGTAAAAGGAATTAGAGATGATAAAGGTGAAATGAAAACAGGAGAAAAAGATATCCTTGAAGTATGGAGTAATTACTTTGAAAAACTGCTAAATGAAACAAGCAGTGATGACAGCACAGTGATAAAAAACACTCACCAGGCATGCAGTCAGGAATACATATCCATACTTGAAGTAGAAAAAGCCATCAAAGGCTTGAAATGTGGAAAGGCAGCAGGAGTAGATGATATTCGACCAGAAATGCTGAAGTATGGTGGTATAAGAGTCTTACAGTGGCTGCACTGCATAGTTCAGAAAGCCTGGACAGAGGGACGAATTCCCGATGATTGGAGTAGAGCTCTCATAGTACCCATATATAAAAAGGGAAATAAAACTGAATGTGAGAATTACAGAGGTATTTCCCTACTGAGTGTTCCTGGCAAGATCGATGCAAGTATACTTGAGAAACGGTTGAGAAGAATTGTGGAAGAAAAGCTTGGTGAAGAACAAGCTGGATTCAGGCCAAATAGAGGCTGTTAGGATCAGATCTTCACTTTACGACAAATAGTTGAGAAAGCATGGGAATATAACAAAGATCTGTATTTAAGTTTTGTCGATTTGGAAAAGGCATATGACAAGGTGCCAAGAGAGAAGCTATTCAATACGCTGCAGTTATATGGTGTCAATGGGGCATTATATCAAGCAATACTTAGTCTTTATTTGAGTTGTGAGTCAGCAGTTAGAATTGAAGGAAGTACAGGAAGATGGTTTAATGTTAAATCTGGTGTGAGACAAGGATGTACATTATCCCCTCTGTTATTCATTATCTATATGGATCGCATTATGAAGGAATGTGGTATTAAACCTGATATCAAAATTGGAGATGTTAATGTCAGCTCTTTGCTTTATGCGGATGATGTTATACTTCTAAATAAATCCGCTACAAGTCTGCAAGATTCTCTGACTAAATTGAATAGCTGTTGTAATAGATATGGTATGAAGGTCAGCAATAAAAAGACAAAGACAATGAAAATAGGCAGAATCATTGAAAATGTCAACTGTGTTGTGAATGGAGAACCTGTGGAACAAGTAAAACATTTCAGCTACTTAGGCACAATTTTTACTGAAGATGGTAAACTAAATATAGAAATTGACAACAGAATCAGCAAAGCTGGTATCGTGGGAAGTCAATTGAATAAATTCATATGGAATAAGAAAGAAATTAGTCGGAACACTAAATTAGCTGTATACAAGACTGTGTTCAAACCAATTTTAACTTATGGATCTGAGAGCTGGGTCAGAAGTAAAACACTTGACCAAAGACTAGAGACCGCAGATATGAGAGTCCTGAGAAAGATTCGAGGCGTGAACAGATGGCATCAATGGCAATATCATATTAAAAATGAGGATATTAGGAAAGAACTTGACATTGTCAGCATCCAGGAATGCGTTAGCAGAGCTAATCTCAGATGGTATGGTCACTTAAATAGAATGGGAGAGGAAAGATTAGCAAAACAAGTGTTCTCTGCCAGGTTGGCAGGAAAACGACCCAGAGGAAGACCAAGATATAGGTGGATTGATACGGTACAAAGTGCCTTAGATGATAGAAATATAAGATCTGATAATGTTGGAGTCTTGACAAGTAACAGACTGATTTGGAGGAAAATTGGAGATAGGAAGTTAGTAATGATGTAATTTTTTCATGTAGTACTGTCATATCCTGTACACCCCTTGAGGGTACATGGCAGGAATTTGATGATGATGATGATGATGATGATCTTCAATAAAATCGTGCCTAAGTAGCTGAAATGTTTTACTTGTTCTACAGGTTCTCCATTCAAAATGCAGTTCATATTTTCAATGTTCCTGCTTATTTTCATTGTCATTATCTTTTTAATGCTGACCATCATACCTTATCTATTACAACAGTTATTCACTTTAGTCAGGGAATATTGCAGCTCCGTCTGCATAAAGCGAAGAGCTGAGATTTAACATTTCGAATTTTGATATCAGGTTTAATACCACTTTCCTTCATAATGTGATCCATACAAATAATGAATAACAGAGGGGATAACGTACATCCTTGTCTGACACCAGATTTAAGATTAAACCGCCTTCCTGTACTTCCTTCAATTCTAACTGCTGACTTAAAACTCAAATAAAGACTAAGTAGTGATTGATATAATGCCCCATTGACACCATGTAACTGTAGCGTATTGAATAGCTTCTCTCTTGGCACCTTGTCATATGCCTTTTCCAGATCCAGAAAACTTAAATACAGATCTTTGTTATATTTCCATGATTTCTCAACTATCTATCGTAAAGTGAAAATCTCTATTTGGCCTGAATCCAGCTTGTTCTTCACCAAGCTTCTCTTCTACAATCCTTCTCAATCATTTGTGAAGTATACTTGCATATATCTTACCAGGAACGTTCAGCAGAAAAATACCTCTGTAATTCTCACATTCAGTTTTATTTCCTTTTTATATATGGGTACTATGAGAGCTCTACTCCAATCAATCTGGAATTTGTCACTCTGTCCAGAAGTCTGCAGTGGCTGCACTGCAGACTTCTGAAGTCTGCAGTGCAGCCACTGTAAGACTTTTTTATACCTCCATACTTGAGCATTTCTGGTCAAATATCATCTACTCCTGCTGCCTTTCAACATTTCAGGCTTTTGATGGCTTTTTCTACTTCAAGTATGGATATGTATTCTTGACTGCATGCCTGGTCAGTGTTTTTTACCACAGTGCTGTCATCACTGCTTGTTTCATTTAGCAATTTTTCAAAGTAATTACTCCATATTTCAAGGATATCTTTTTCTCCTGTTTTGTGTAACTTTTATCATCTCTAATTCCTTTTACAGCACTTTTTCCTCCATTTTTGAGTTTCTTCAACAACCTCCGGAATATTATTATTATTGGTATCTCCATGGAGTCAGTAGACTCATTGCAGTAGACCCAAACTAGCAAAACAATATCTATCATATCTCTTCTTGAATTTATTTACAGACAAAGAACTCACAACTGAGTCAGGCAATGAATTCCACTCATTCACCACCCTCCAGGCAAAAAACCTCGTTCTCACACCCTTGTTAACCACACTTTTCTTTAATTTCCAGGGATGACCTCTTGTTCTTCCATCACTATCACACAGCTGAAACATTTCCCTGCATCAATCTTATAAAAACCGTTTAGTAATTTAAATGTTTCTATCATATCTCCTCTTCTCCGCCTATCAATCAACCTCTGCAATCCACAAGCTCTCAATCTATCAATGTAGGGAGCATATTTTACATCACTCACCAACCTAGTCACTCTCCTCTGAACCCTCTCCACAACCTCCTCATCTCCAAGGAATCCAGGCAACTAGACCTGAGCATAGTAATCCAAATGTGGAAGTATCAACGTTTTATAAAGGGGAATAATAACCTCTTTATCTCTGGATGTTAGTGTGTTCCTCAATAACCAAGTAATCCTGTGTGTAATCTTGGACACCTTAGCAATGTGTCCCCTGAACTTCATCTCCCTATCCACCAACACCCCTAAGTCCCTAGCCTCATCAATCTCTTGGAGTACCATTCCATCAATGTAGTACACAGCCATTAATCTTTTAATCCCAAAATGCATAACCTTACACTTTTCCAAGTTGAACTGACATCCATTACCCTTTGCCCATTCTGCAGCTTATTTAAATCATCCTGCAAACTCTCAACGTCAGCTTGATTTTTTATTGCACTACCCAACTTTGTATCAGCGGCAAACAACTGAATATCTCCCCTCAAGCCATTTCCTATATCATTTATGTACAAATTAAACAACAATGGCCCAATATCCATTCCCATCGGCTGCAATTTGCGTAACAGTGTTCCATGGGGTATCCTGCCAAAAGCCTTAGCAAAATCCAGAAGTACCACTGTGTAGCCATTTCCTTTGTCCAACTCAGATGTCATTCTATTATAAAAAGTTAATAGATTGCTAAGGTAGGATCTACCTTTAACAAAACCATGTTGACCCCTATCAAGTATCATATCCTGATCCACCCATTCTTGAATTTTGTCTTTAACCAACTTTTCCAATACTTTTACCACCACTCCTGCGATGGTGATTGGTCTGTAATTAACGACCGCAGTTTTAGAGCCACCTTTATGCAAAAGAACTACTTTGCCTCGATTCCACTCCCTAGGGACCATACCAGAGTTCAAACTTAAGTTAAATAACCAAGTAAGAGGCATTGACAATTCCTTTGCACATTCATGCAACACATGAGCTGATATTCCATCTAAACCTACAGCAGTGTTTGCATTTAAATTTTGCAATATATTTAATACCTCTGATTTCTTAACTTCAATTCTCACATGTTATTGCTATAGGTACAGAGATATCCTCACTTGGGTGACAGACTTTTGAAAAGTGATCACTCAGTAACTCGACTGTTACATCTGAATTTGTCACCTCAATATTATCAGCACCCACTAAAGTTATCCTTCCGAAGTCATTCTTCCTTTTACTTGCCACATAGCGGAAGAACTCTTTGGGATTACTCTTGATCTCATTGGTTAAAGGCTTCTATAATCTGATTTAGTTTTTCTTACTATGCTGGTAACCTTCCTAGCATGAGCCTTGTACTGCTCATGGGTGTACTGATCACCTTTCTCCTTGTACATTCTCCATAACATTTTCTTTTTTTTGCAGATCAAGCTTGATACTACTGCTCATCCATCTAACACCAACCATGTTTGTCTTCCTGACCATGGGGACACAATCTGATATTGCTTTCCTCAGATACCCGCTGATTTTATCCCATGCATTGCTAACATCTTTTCACTGTAATATGTTCTGCCATGGGATGGCTGGAAGCTCACTCCAAAGCTTGTTATAATTGCCTAACCCGTAGTTCTGTATATGCCCCTTCTTAACAGAAAAATCCATAGATTTTGCAACCTCCCAAGTCAATACCACAAGATCGCTCTCAACATTTGGAGGTAACGAGGACACCTTACTTATGCATATATCCTCTGAACCAATGACCAGGTCCAACACTCTCACACCACGTGTCCCTTCAGTTATGTGCTGTTACAAGTAATTATCTCGCAGAAGACATATGAACTCCATTTCCTTTTTGCCACGTGATATTTCCTCCTTCCAATTGATATTACCATAATTAAAATCCCCCATAATAATCACTAAACCTGCACTCATTGCACTAATTTGCTGATGCATGAATTCAATATCACCCCCCCCCCCCCTGTACTCCCTGACCTATAGCAGCAACCAACTGTATATTTGGTTGCGTTGGTCACTATTTCCCACCTGACCACCTCAAATGAACTCTCATTGACATGTCTATCATCTTGATATACCACTTTCACAACTAATCAGCTATCATGGAGGAAAATTGTAGATAGGAAGTTAGTAATGATGTAATTTTTTCATGTAGTACTGTCATATCCTGTACACCCCTTGAGGGTACATGGCAGGAATTTGATGATGATGATGATGATCAGCTATCATCAACAGTACTCCTCCCCCTGTTCTATCTTCTCTATCCTCCCTGAAAATACTATACCCATCACATTCAATTCCAGTGACCACATCTTCTGCTGACCTACAACTTTTGGTGAGATTGCAGTGACTAATGCCAAAAATTCTTCTCTCTTATTTCGAATGCTTCTTGCATTGGTATACAAAAATTGCAGATTCCTTTTAGTTCTTGTACTGGCTTTAGAACTGATATACATGTCACTAATTTCAGTAGTCCCATGCCGATTTTTATCCCCTCTATTCTGCAATTTATTCTGCGAATAAGGATCAACAAATATACAATCACTGCTAAAGTTTCTCTCTCTTACACTCAACCTCACTGCTAAAGTTTCTCTCTCTTACACTCAACCTCACTGCTAAAGTTTCTCTCTCTTACACTCAACCTCACTGCTAAAGTTTCTCTCTCTTACACTCAACCTGTTCCATTTTAGTTTCCCTGCTCAATTACTTCAACTTGTTCAAAAAACAGTAACTTCTTCAATCGCTTATGACCTTCCATGTTCAGATGCAACCCATCTCTAGCATACAACTGTCTTTTTCCTTCAACACACTCCAGACATCAACAAATTCCAGACCTCTTTTTTTTTGGACATTCTTGCAATCATATCATTCATTATCATCGCTCATCTACTTAACTCATAATTGTCAAAATGAGGTAGCACACACACTATCCTCCCATTGACACTTTTCTTCTTCACAATATCTAACAATGTTCTTAAATCTTTTGCTACCCGATTTATACTACCAATTGTGAAATTCAATATTTTCATCAGTGGTTTTGATAAGTTTGCAACAAATTTTGATAAAGCAGATATTGTGGTATTCTTATATGATTTGAAGAGGCTATTAGGATAACCTTCTTTATGTATTTTGTTCTTCCCAAAGATGGTACGTGGGTATTTTGTTCATAGTAAAAGATTTTTTAATCATGAATTTATCTGTTTTATCTTTTTTTTTAATTCATGTAAATAGTTATCTATTTTCTTCATTAGATTTGGAATTGGATCAAAATCTATTTTTCTGCATGTATTAGGGTGTGAAATAGTATTTATTGTTTTGTTTCTATAATTTGATTTATTAATAAGAACAACAACATCTCCTTTATCAGTTTTTGTTAACAAAATATTGTGGTCATTTCTTAAGGATTTTATTGCATTTTGTAAATTTAGGGGAAGATTTGGTTTCATAATGAGTTTACTATTAATAATATTGTTTATTTTTTTGAAATATGTCTTTGTTAGGATCGTTTTCTAGTTGCTTGAGCTTCTAAAATATCTTCACAAGGAACCTTTCTTTGGAGAAGAGTGAAATTTAGGTATTCAAATAATGAAGTTTCATTCGGTGTTAGATGATGATTAAAAACGGTTCACTACTAAGTTACAAATATTTTCTTTTTGGGAAGCGTAGCAAGGGGGGAGTTTTTTTTTGTGATAGAGTTGATTTTTAATTGTATTCCATTTCTTGGAATGTTTGGTTTAAAATTGAGTAGAAATAATAACGATTTCTAATACTATGTCATTAGTAAAGTCTGTTTCATTCATTAAGGATTTTAGCCTGTTTTTGTTTTATGAATATATTGGTAATCTTGTTTTTTTTAATATGAAAATGATTCCTAAGAATTTGTTTGATAAGGGAATATGATGCATTAAAACAGATTCTGTTCTCATTGATAAATCAGAATATAGAAATATTCCAGGCAGGCCCAATAGCACTCTGAATGTTGAGTGAAAAGCAGATACCTGGAAAAATGGGAAGGACTGAAGGCTTAGAAGTGTATGAGGAGAATGCATTTCAAATACTCTGGAGGTCAATAAGGCAGTCAGACTGGATAGGATTTCACTGTGTGTTTTGAGAGAGAGCTCAAAGAAAGTCTATCCTGAGAAAGTGCCCAATGACTGAAAGAAGGGTAAGACAATCCACTGTATAAGAGTGGTGGTGGAAGAATACAGGCATCAAACTATAGAACAGTTTGTATCTCTGTCAAAGTTCAGTATTTTTTATTTTTTTAAATTTTTTTTGCCTATGAAAGTTAACATGGATTTGTTAAGGGGGTGTTCTTCTTTCAGTAATCTGCTTGCCTTTTATAATAAAGTGACAAGAGCAGCTGATGAGGAAAAGGCATATATAGTTGACCTTTGAAGAACGCAGGTTTGAACAGCGCAGATCTATTTATATGCTTTTTTTCTATTTTTTTGGAATAAGTATATTGGAAAATTTTTTGGACGCAGACAAACCACATAGAAATATCAAAGAAATATCAAAAAATATTTGATAAGGGCAGTAGATATATAGATTGTGGAATATTGTGGAGTACAAAGGAGAGTGTTAAAAATTATATCAGGATTGTGGAATACTGATTATGAAGACAGATTGAGAATTTGTAGACTGCAGACACTAGCAAACAGGAGAAAGAGGAATGACATGATTGAGACTTACAAACTTCTGAAAGGGTCACATAGGATTTCAATTGATGGAATGTGTCAATTTATGGAGGGTGGGAAAAAGACGAGAGGGCTAGATTTTTCTCTCAGAGGGTGGTGCGTGATTGGAATGGATTGCCATTGGATGTTGTGAGTGCAAGCAGTGTGAATGAATTCAAGAATAAGTATGATAGCTGGTGTGTGTGTGTGTGTGTAGTATGTGGCCTCCCTTGATGAGTCTCTGACTCCCTGAAGGTCTCTCTTAATAATAATAATAATATTAAGAAAAAGTTAGGTATGTCATGAATGCATAAAACATATGTAGATACTAGTCTATTTTATCATTTACTTCCACAAAATATACACAAATCTATTATAAAAAGTTAAAATTTATTGAAACTTATGCACACAAACACTTATAGACCACACATAGCCATTTGCAGTCAAGAGAAAAGTAAACAAATGCAAAGATGCAATATTAAATCATAACTGCATAAAATTAATCATTAATAATTAGTTAAACTAATTAATTACCATAAAATTTTATAATGATTAATTCATTAGTGTATAGGCTAGGCTACTGCAAAGCAATCATATCAATTGCATTAGGCTACCATAAAGCAATCATATTGCTGCTTCTTTGTTATCAATGCTTGAATCATTATACCATACATAAATATAAATTTCTTTTTTTTGCATTATCTTTTAATTTTTGATGTCTAGTATCAGTAATACATATAACATCTCCAGTATTTTGTATTATATAAGCCACTATTGATGTAGGTACTGACAGTCATATGATTCATCTTGTAAAGAGATGATGTAAACTTACAGTACTGAAAAATACAGTACATTTCTGTAAATGTATTCTCACTTCCTTATGATTTTTTTTAATAACATTTTCTTTTCTCTAGCTTACTTTATTGTAAGAATACAGTATATAATACACACCATAAAAATGTGTTAATCAACTGTTTTATGTTATCAGTAAGGCTTCCGGTCAACGGTAGTTAAGTTTTTTGGGAATTAAAAGTTATACGTGGATTTTCAAAAAATGTGCATTGGGGGGGGGGGGGGTCCCTAACCCACACATTATTCAAGAGTCGACTGCATTGCCATTTTTTTGGATTCTGCAAAGGTATTTGATAGTGGTACCACATGATAAGCTGATATTTAAGTTGCAACACATGGGGTTACATATCAGATTAATTAAATAGATTGGAAATTGGCTATCTGATAAATACCAGAGGGTTTTGTATGGGTGAGCTGTATCAAGGAAGAGGAAGGTCACAAGCGGGATTCCACTAGGATTAGTACTGGGACCTTTGCATTCTAACTTTCATGCCAATGATATTGTCACTGTTTCAGGTTGATATTCAGGTATTTAAGGATGATATGAAGCTTTGGAGAGTTATTGGTAATATTGTGATGTTTTGGCTCCTCAAAAACATTTTAATAAGCTGGAAAGGTGGGCAATTGAATAGGGGATGTCAGTTTAATATACCTAAATATAAAGTCTTTAAATTTGGGATCCGCAGATGGGAGGCTATATACTCTATTGGTGGATCTCCACTAGACGAAGTGGATGAGGCAAGAGATCTTGGGATGATTATTGATAAAAATTTGAAGTTTATAGCACATACTGCAAACATGGTGAAGGCAACACAGACGATTGCTGCAATACTAAGATGGATTTTGACCAGTAGCGATAAAAGAGAGTGGTGATTCCATTGTATAAAGCCCTGATCAGACCACATCTAGACTATTGTGGTCTGATCTGGTTACTGGGATTTGAAGAGGATAAATTAACCTTGGACAGAGGGTACAAAGGCAGATAACCAAATTTATATCAGGACTCTAGAATGTTAGTTATTAGGATAGAAGGGTAGACTGAGGGCATGCAAACTGCAGAGTTTGGTGGATAAAAAAGACAAAAGAGGTGACTTGATTGAAACATTTAAACTGTTAAGAGGTATTTACAGGATTGACACTGGGGGGTGGGGGGTCATACAGTATAACAGAAGATTGGAACAAGTACAAGAGGCCTTTCTTGGTAGATGCAAAAGGAGGTGGTGAGTAGGAAAGTGAGAAGTGGCTTTTTTTCATGGAGGGTGGTTGGACCATGAAATTCATTGCTGACAATGTGGTAAACATGCAGACAGTGAATGGGTTTAAAGAGTAGTATGAGAGACCTTTGCGCTGTCTTAGATGGACCTAACCTCCATGGGGGGAAATTTTCATACAGTAGAACAAGAAAGAGAGAGAGAGAGAGTAACAAGGACAAGAGGCTTTCCCTGGAAGATGAGAAGTGACTTTTTTTTTTTGCATGGAGGGTTGGTTGGACCATAAAATTCATTGCTGACAACGTGGTAAATGTGCAGATGGTGAATATAGACCAGTATAGACTTTGTGCTGTCTAAGATGGCCTAGCTTCCACGATGAGTCTTATGACTCCATGGAGATCCATAATAAAAATAATAAAAGCCACAAAAGAAATGAAATTCCTATGTAGTAATAATCGCTACACACTGAGATTGCAAAACACAAAATACATAAAGAATCAATACACATTCAATAACAGATAATCTTTTATACATGTATGAATAGGGAAATATATATACAGGAATATTCATGTGACAAAACTTATGAATATTAATATAACAAAACTCATGGAGATAGTCAATTAGATGAAAGTGAACCAAATTACTCTGTTTTGTGCCAAATGATAAATGTCAGATGGTTCACGAGACTCATATTGAAAAAGAAGTTTATGTATTGACACCTTTACCTACATTCAGTGCTCTTGCTCTCTACAAGCCAACTGTTGGACACAGAGGAAGAGGTTAGAAAACTAAGCTGGTGTCCCAAATCTCAGCTGACTTTTCTGAATTGTTTCTATTAAGTATCCTTGCTGGCTTTCTTCAAGCATGATAATCTTAGGAATATGATCTTGCCAATACATCCTAGTATTCTTGAAAGGTATGCTGTCCCAAAGCTTTGATATATTACTGCTTGTTGAGTAGTGATGTTCCATGTTCCCTATGCACCACATGTATATATATATATGGTTTGACTGGTAGTTTTGTACAGACAAATTTTGGTAGTTGTGATAATAAGATTGGATTTCCAGATATTAGACTTTTAAAGAACCGAAGGGCTTCAAGCTTTCTTTTCTTTATGTCAGTTAGCATATCAAATGTAGGAACCAAGATATTGAAAATCATTTACTTCTTCAAGAATGTGGTCATTTAGCCTAATATTTTTAGGACTTTAGTTTTACTGCTATTGATAACAGATAATAAGAGATAAAATCTAAAAATAATAAAAAAAGAATACATCGACTGGTAAACCTGAATAAAGTAGAAGTCAAGGATGACGAAGAAAAAAGATACAACAAGACTGAAAGCTACTGAGTCCAAAATCTCTAGAAAGATGATGACAATGACATTAATTCCAAAGTGGGTGGACTAATGGACAATGCTTATCCCAGCATTATTTAACAATCCTCATCAATGTTAATTCAATTATTTATTTATTTATTTAATTTTTTTATAACTTTGTTACTAATCCCTGAAAGGACTCATAGTTAGGACACATGCCACTCAACTAAAATCTGTGGTGACTACACAGTCTATTCTTCTTTTATTCATGTTTGTGCTATTATTCCTTCATTTAAAATGTGGTAAAGATGTTATCAAAACAATAAGCAAAAATTTTATTAATAAAGCATTTTTCTGTATGTAAGTAATCCATTTAAGAAATAAAATTTATCAATACTAGTTCTCAAATTTTAGTAAACTTAGATTCTAGTTGCAAAAAAAAATTATAACCTTCCAAGGGTTAGATTAACAAAATATATACCATTATACAGTGCATTTCACTTATGGAGTATATTTTGCATCTTCATCTGTGCTTAAATCTGAATTTGACTTAGCCATAAGTTTAATTTACTGTTAGTATTTTAGGAGGGGAGAGGGGGAACCCAAGCCACACCTCCTAAATGGTATTCCCTGGAAAATGCTGCATATATTATCAGTGGGCTAGTGTTAAATTGTGAATGAAGAATTTCGTGATTTATTAATACTTCATTCATGATTTAACATGAATTGCATTTCCTGAGCTAAGTTTGCTCCTAAATAAATTGTATTTAAACACTTATTGTTATTTGTTCATTGAAATAATAATTGTAATTTTTTTTAGTTATTTTATCTTGTCATCATCATCATCATCATCATCAAATTCCTGCCATGTACCCTCAAGGGGTGTACAGGATATGACAGTACTACATGAAAAAATTACATCATTACTAACTTCCTATCTACAATTTTCCTCCAAATCAGTCTGTTACTTGTCAAGACTCCAACATTATCAGATCTTATATTTCTATTGTCTAAGGCACTTTGTACCATATCAATCCACCTATATCTTGGTCTTCCTCTGGGTTGTTTTCCTGCCAACCTGGCAGAGAACGCTTGTTTTACTAATCTTTCCTCTCCCATTCTATTTAAGTGACCATACCACCTGAGATTAGCTCTGCTAACACATTCCTGGATGCTGACAATGTCAAGTTCTTTCCTAATATCCTCATTTTTAATATGATATTGCCATTGATGCCATCTGTTCATGCCTCTAATCTTTCTCAGGACTCTCATATCTGCGGTCTCTAGTCTTTGGTCAAGTGTTTTACTTCTGACCCAGCTCTCAGATCCATAAGTTAAAACTGGTTTGAACACTGTCTTGTATACAGCTAATTTAGTGTTCTGACTAATTTCTCTCTTATTCCATATAAATTTATTCAATTGACTTCCCACCATACCAGCTTTGCTGATTCTGTTGTCTATTTCTATATTTAATTTACCATCTTCAGTAAAAATCGTGCCTAAGTAGCTGAAACGTTTTACTTGTCAATGATTCTGCCTATTTTCATTGTCTTTGTCTTTTTATTGCTGACCTTCATACCATATCTATTACAACAGCAATTGAATTTAGTCAGAGAATCTTGCAGACTTGTAGCAGATTTATTTAGAAGTATAACATCATCCGCATAAAGCAAAGAGCTGACATTAACATCTCCAATTTTGATATCATGTTTAATACCACTTTCCTTCATAATGTGATCCATATAGATAATGAATAACAGAGGGGGATAACATACATCCTTGTCTCACACCAGATTTAACATTAAACCATCTTCCTGTACTTCCTTCAATTCTAACTGCTGACTTACAACTCAAATAAAGACTAAGTATTGCTTGATATAATGCCCCATCGACAGCATATAACTGCAGCATATTGAATAGCTTCTCTCTTGGCACCTTGTCATATGCCTTTTCCAAATCGACAAAACTTAAATACAGATCTTTGTTATATTTCCATGCTTTCTCGACTATTCGTCGTAAAGTGAAGATCTGATCCTGACAGTCTCTATTTGGCCTGAATCCAGCTTGTTCTTCACCAAGCTTTTCTTTCACAATTCTTCTCAACCGTTTCTCAAGAATACTTGCATAGATCTTGCCAGGAACACTCAGTAGGGAAATACCTCTGTAATTCTCACATTCAGTTTTATTTCGCTTTTTATATATGGGTACTATGAGAGCTCTACTCCAATCATTGGGAATTCGTCCCTCTGTCCAGGCTTTCTGAACTATGTAGTGCAGCCACTGTAAGACTTTTATACCACAATACTTCAGCATTTCTGGTCGAATATCATCTACTCCTGCTGCCTTTCCACATTTCAAGCCTTTGATGGCTTTTTCTACTTCAAGTATGGATATGTATTCCTGACTGCATGCCTGGTCAGTGTTTTTTATCACTGTGCTGTCATCACTGCTTGTTTCATTTAGCAGTTTTTCAAAGTAATTACTCCATACTTAAAGGATATCTTTTTCTCCTGTTTTCATTTCACCTTTATCATCTCTAATTCCTTTTACAGCACTCTTTCCTCCATTCCTAAGCTTCTTCAACATCCTCCAGAATATTTTGCCACCCTCTTGATATTTATTTTCTATATTCTTGCCAAAGTCCTCCCATGACTTTTGTTTAGCTAGTTTTATACACTGTTTAGCTTTCTTACATTTGTCTCTGTATTCTGTAAGAGTAAAAGCTGACTTATTTGCCAGGAACTTTTGATATGCTTTCTTCTTTTCCTTCACTGCCTGTTTAACTTCCTGTGTCCACCAGGGAGTTCTGATTTTTTTATCCTTGCACACAACCTCACCACATGCCTCTCTGGCAGAATCAATCAATGTTTTCTTCAGAGTTTGCCACAATCTCCAAGGTTTGATTCCTGTTCTCAAACTCTTTCATTTTTTCTTCAATAATCTTTGTGTATTTTAGTCTACAGTTCACATCTGAGAGCTGCTCAACTTTTATTCACTTTAAAACTTTCTTACATGTTATTCTTTTCAATATGAAATTCAATTTTATCCTGCTCAAGACTAAATAGCGATCACTTCCAATTTCAAATAATCTGTACACTCTGGTGTCCTGCACCAGGGAGAAAACATCACTATCAACAATAACATACTCAATGAGACTTTTCTTATTCCTTGCCTCTTCTCTCCATGTGAATTTGTGCGCATTTTTATGTTGGAACATGGTGTTAGTAATAACCAGTCCATGTCCTGAGCAGAAATCCAACAGATATTTGCCATTATTATTAGCTTTGCTCTTTTCTCCAAATTTTCTCAAAATATTTTTGTATGTCTCACAATCATTTCCTACTCTGCTATTTAGATCCCCAACAAGGACCAACTTTTCCTTTTTCATTGTGTCAGTTGCTTTTTCTAAAGCGTCAAAAAATTCCTCCACTTCTACCTTAGTAGAACCTTCTGTGGGACCATAGGCACAAATAAGTCTCATTGTCCAGTTCCCCATTCTCATATTTGCCTCCATTACTCTACTTGAGACTGACTGCCATTCAAGAAGATTAGCCTCGTATTTTGTGTTGAATACTATGGCTACTCCTTCTTTTCCTTGATTGTCATTGTCTGAAAATAACATTTTGTATTTATTGCTCAGAAAGATCTCACCAGTTTTGGTCTTTTTTGTTTCAGTCACCCCTAATATGTCGATCTGGTACTTATCTAATCCCTCAGCTAGCTCCATTTCTTTGCCATTCAGGCTTCTTACGTTGATGGTACCGATCTTTAACTCTGGTGATGTTGAGTTGGGGTTTGTTTTCAGATTTGTTCCAGTAGCTGACTTTTCGCCCTGGTTCCCTGGCGAAAACAACGGGGCCTTGTTTAACCGGGCGACGCCCCAGCCGGAATGAAATTTTGCATGTTGTACCATCATTTTTTATTTTGGTTTAACCAATAAGAATACAATTTGGTCGGCTAAATCCCAAATTGCCAGCCCATCCTCGTTCGTTCAGTATCAAAGTAGATATCCAACAGGGTACACCATGAGAAGGCGAGGATTGGACATTAGGTCAGAAGCCCTGGTCAGTTCTCCGCATTCCTTTAAAGGCTATGTGGAGGTCTCCTCTCAGTTATACAGCTTTGACCCTTAAGCACCCCCTCTTGTATAAATTATTAATATAACTTGTAAATGTATCCTAAGTGAACTGTAATATATGCATTTTATTTGTTGTTACAGAAAGTGAAAGTATTTCTAACTGACTCTACTAATGTGATTTGATTGGCTGCTGTCAAAAAACTAAGCTATTTTATGATAGTGCGTGCCTTAGCATTGAGAACTGTACAACGATCACGTGATAATTTCGTGGTTTGGGCGGGAAAAAGAGAGAGGATTTATGAGATAGAGGAAGAAGGAACCAGTAGGAATATGGAGCGAGTGTAGATAGGTAGTGAGACGTGACCTAACCTGAGATCGAATGTCGCAACAAAGATTTGGAAGCTTGTTCCGATTTTAATGAATCTTACTTTGAACTCATAATTATTTATAGTTTCCTGTCACCTTGTAAAGGAATTTACCTGAGTGAATGGATAATAATAATATGATTGAGATTTATCGTAAGACAAGTTATTACGAGCAAGAAAATATCTTTTCCAATCTTGGCAAATAAGTTATTGAACTCAGGAATACCATAAGTTTTGTGTTGCCTATAGTGGAAGATTATCGAATGCCTAGAAGTATTGTAAGAGTTTTCCATAATGTGCAAGCTATGATGATCATATCGGTAAGAATATCTATTCTATAACTAACTTGTGATAGTGTTACTTGTGTCCGGAGAACTTGGTCAAATTTCGAGTTGCTGGAGCCAGCTAGTCAAGCTTGAATGAGTGATATTATAAAACATTTCCTTGTGAGATTAATGTGAGAAACTTCATTGAAGAATTAGTTCGTGTTTGAATGTGTTATCTCACTACGTATATGTAAAATCGAGACTGAGCCTTTTAAGAACTATTTTAATCTTCTGACAAATATTGATGATGCTTGTTAAGTGTTTGATAAATTGAAGTTTACGAATATTTCACTGAGACTAAAAAGAACTAACTTTTGAATGTTTTGCTGAATATTGATATTGTTTAAATTGAAACTAAGTTGAAATCCTAACGGATATGAATTGTGAAAGTCATATATATAAGATGCACTTAGCTGAGTAGAATCTTAATACTTTATTGAATGCATATATTATTTTCTAATTGTATTGATCTTAATAGAGTTCTTGTTTCTTATGTAAGAATAATTTTGTGAGAGAATTAAATATCTTGTTTAACTTGATTCTTGTGCTTGTCTAATTTCAGTTTCATTGCACCGCTCATTAAAATATGAATCTTGCAGGGAAACCCTATATATAAGTAAGACAATTTCAGCCTGTAGTAAGTTCTTACAGCCAGCCATATGCTAATTGGTACTTGATTCCCTCACAAAAATTGTGTGATTTCAAACATAATAAAAATTTTCTTTATGTTTGAAAGTGGGTCAAACAACAGCTAGCAAATATAAGGTTGGACGAAAGACAAACCCAACACTAGCATAGCTGCTGAAGCATGTTAGGGTCAATCATCTGATACATAGATTATTGATGATTATGAAAGGAATAAGAGATACAGAAAAATCCTGCATGCAACCTCTATTCCTTTTTCTCAAAGAGAAGTTATGAAGCCTGTTGGTGAAAGCCTTCAAAGAAGCCCACAAGCTGAAGCAGTAGACACTCAAAACATGTAATCTGGAGAAACATACTCATAATATCCACTTACAATGTTCATAATGTTGATGCAGTCTACATCCAAGAACATGGAGAACAGATTTTGAATGGAATGAAATCACATCAAATTGAAAAAAAAAAAAAAAAGAAAAAAAAAAAGGACTTTCATCTATGCAAACAAATCTGGTAATGGAGGAATCAGAATCTTAGTCAACAAAAGATCTATAGTCACATCTCATCTATCTCCAAAGTCTCCCAGAGAATAATGATAATAACTTTAAACCCTAACTGAAAAGCAACAATAACCTGTACTGAGACTTCAGATGAAAACTCCAAGAATGTTTTCTACAGTAAACTCTCAGACTTTCTCTACACTGTCCCAACACACAATCTCCATATCATAGGTGAAGATTTTAATGCACAAATAGGATTAGATGTTTCAAGAATCACAAAAAATATAGAGCTTTTTATGTACCATAGTACAACAAAAGAAAATGGATATCTTCTAGCTGAACTATGCAACACTCATAACTTAATCAATCTGCAGAGCAAATTTCCACACAAACCTGGAAGAAAATGGACCTGGGAACATCCAAATGGAACAAGATCTCAAACTGATTGTATTTTAATCAACGGAAAGTGGATGAGATCATCCACTCAAAATTGCAGAGCTTAAAACAGTGTAGAACTAAACTCCAATCACAGAATAGTAAGTCTACATATCTTCATCTCAGAGCTTTTAAACCTAAAACGAGAATAATAAATAAATATTGCTGGAATGACCTAACTCTTCCTACCAAGCCCAGTATAAAGAAGTGCTACAAAACAAACTAATAGGAAGCCCAATGCCCGAAGAATCATTTCAGAGCTTCACTCATATTCTATCATCCATCCAATGAAGCAGCAACAACAACTTTGGTCATCAAGACTTCTTCATCTTCTCAAAGGAAATGGGTAATGCAAACTACTGAAGAAGTGATAAAAAAAAACACAATGACATTAAGCAGCAATACAGGAGTAGGCACAATCTATGGTACACGGTCAACTGGGCAAAACCAACTGGGCGATGGCCAAGTGGGCAGCGAACATCTGGGCAATAAAATAATAGATCAAATATACAATTCTATTCTATTGATCTACTACCTGGCAAATTTAAATAATATTTTTTTGAGAAACGAATTAAAAGAACAGTATAAATATAAAATTTGAAAAATCTTGCTTATAATTAAGTTTATTTTTATTGTGTAGAATTACGAAATTGTATAGAAGTTATACTGAAATTTCCCATGCAAAAAATGAGTCAGCAAGTTAATAAATATTTTCGTTTATATCATAATGACAATATTAATTTTTGGTCATGAAAGTTATGCAATGTGGAGCCAAAGCATGAATGAATGAATTATTTGTGAATGACACATTTTTACTTTTTACTTTTCTTTTTGCTCAAATTTTTGTTATTTTGGCTAGAAAGGATGGAGGTCCTGTTTTCCATGTTTTGTATTGTTTACTACCTAATAAGACTCTTGAAACATACACAAAATTATTTTATATGATACATGAAATGTGGCCATTACTTGATCCCGAAAATATAAATGTTGATTATGAAATTGCCATTCATCAAGCTTCACGTAGTATTTCTGCAAGCTAACATAAATGGTTGCTTTTTTCATCTCATACAAAATCTTCGTAAGCATTTAGCTTAATGCAAACTTTTAACCAGATACAATTCTGATACGCAATTCACTTTAAATTCAAAAATGATCACTTCACTTGCTTTCATACCAGAACAAGATATTATTTGCGCTATTTCTGAACTTGAGAATCATTTATCCAATGAATTTGAAGCTATTTTAGAATAGTTTACGAACACATACATAGGCCATCTAAGGAATAATAGAACCAGGGCTCCACCAATTTTTCCCTCAAACATTTGGTCTGTATACCAAAGAACAACAAATGGAAGCGATAGGACAAATAATTTTCAGGAAGCCTGTCATCGAAAATTGCAATTGAGCTTTGGTAGCAGCACAAGTCATCCAAATTTATGGATTTTTATAAATGAACTATAAAAAATTCAAAAAACATATGATGTTGATTATGAAAGAGCAGTAGCAGATTTTTCAACATCAGCACAAATGTAGACGTTGTGATGAAGGTGACCAAAGAATTTTAAAAAAAGTTATAAATGACGATAGGGAAAATATAATATAATATTTATGTTGTTGTGTCGTCCATCTTGCTAACTGATTCATTTATGATGGTTAATCAAACTTATCCTTACTTCTTTAAATTCCGTTTTTATTTGTTAGATGTTGATCAATACTGATCCGAATATAAAGAAATTTATATTATCCTGCGCCACCTTATATCAGATTAGTCTATATAATATAGAGGAATCAATCATCAACTAACGTTTTCAATCTCACTCTTCTACAGGCCGAGGTTAATATTATCTTTTAAGGCTTCCGCAAGGTCCTATAAATTTTTTTGTGAGCGGTGCAATGAAAGAAAATCAGACAAACTTCAAATTTAATTCAATAAAACAAAACATTTAATGCAGGGTTATATAATATGTACATCTAAGTATAATTTTCTAAGCAAGATAATCTAATTGAACAATAATCAAAATATCTCTGAGACACTAGTAGCCACTCGGTTTGGTTTAAAGATTAAAGTTAAATTTACAGATCTTATTCTTCAATGCTTAAATACTATTATCACAACTTGTCTCTATTCAATGAGATAATTCAATTCTTTTATACATCAACTTAGTTCAAATACTCATAACAAACAAAAAACATTAGGCATTAAACATTCAGCTGTCAATTCTATATCCTTCCGAATAATTGAAAATGGTTCACGCAGTTCAATGTTCCAGAATTTTACAGTAATTACTCTTAAGGTAGAATTCTCTAATTCTCTCTTAGTCGACAAACACTTAATTTAATTATGAGGCAGTTATCATTTCAAGGTGGAAACACTTTAAAGCTCCTTACTTTGGCTATTTTTAGTAGAATGCCATAGTTAATGTTAAGATATATCAGGCAGAGCTAACTCTTATTTCTTCACGCTGAAATATAAAAAAGACTGCTCTTATTGGGTTACACCTTTTACACATTGGATTCACTATAGGCACATTTAAAACAGTAGTTAACTATTACTTTGAAGTAACACTATTCAAAAGAAATCTTCTATAATAACTGAAATATTAAACATAGAGCTTCACAAGTCATGAGCACTCGTTTTAGGCAATCTACTTATTCCTTATTTTCTTCTATGCATTAAATTCAGCTTTGCACTATTCTTCCTCAAAACAATTGGAATCCATCGTAATTTTAGAATTCCGTAGAAATATTCCGAATTGCCTATTAATTTCCCAGTCCTTTCTTAATCTTATTAGATATATGAAGAGCCAAAGGCTTCAATTTGGCGACATATGACTTGTTTAAGTTAAGGGATATTACATCCCATATCATTTCTTAGTCGAATAAGAAACTCAAAGAGTTTCATGCCGAATATAGTAGAAACTATATAAAGTTTGGCGATTCCAAGCGTAAGCAAATACCTGGATACTGCAGCAACTGACCTTTAAGGTAGTGCAAGCTGAGGCAACTCATGTCAAAGGTGGAGCAAGCTCTGATCACTATTCTTGATATTTACCCATAATGTGAACTTAGCTCCTAGGAGCTGTATTACTGTTCTATATCATTATGAGAGGAGGTCACTACCCAGACCGGTTTCAATGTTTATTGAGGTCTCATCAGTGAGTAGGTAGACCTAGTTAATATCAAGTTTTTAGCGAACAGAACTTACAACCCTTCTATGAGTATTGCCGAGAGGTGTCCTAATAAATTATTAGATATATGAAGAGCCAAAGGCTTCAATTCAGCGACATATGACTTGTTTAAGTTAGATATTACATCCCATATCATTTCTTAGCTGAATAAGAAACTCAAAGAGTTTCATGCCGAATATAGTAGAAACTATATAAAGTTCGGCGATTCCAAGCGTAAGCAAATACCTGGATACTGCAGCAACTGACCCTTAAGGTAGTGCAAGCTGAGGCAACTCATGTCAACTCAGCTTGCACTACCTTAAGGGTCAGTTGCTGCAGTATCCAGGTATTTGCTTACGCTTGGAATCGCCAAACTTTATATAGTTTCTACTATATTCGGCATGAAACTCTTTGAGTTTCTTATTCGGCTAAGAAACGATATGGGATGTAATATCCCTTAACTTAAATTTTCTTAATCTATTTATGGCATTTCCCAAATCCCCTCACTGCCACCCGTTACTTCACTCCTTGCTGTCCTGAACGCTTCTCCCTCTCTTTACTTTCGTTTTCCAATTAAAATCGTTCATTCTTCCTGCCAAAATCCGGTTCTAGCTAGTTCAGCTTACATCTACTGGCTTCACTCCATATCACAGCTGTTCACTTTCTAAACATGCGCTGACTAAAACAAGCTCCGTTTCTCCTTCAGCAGCCAATCAAATTCAATCAGAAGAATTACATAAAATCACTCTTAGGTACAGAAACAAAATACAAGGATATTTTACAATTCATATAATATATTTGCACAACTTCTTATAATATTAACACAGGAATAAATAAAATAAATTGAATGACATTTTAACACAGAGTTCCTTCATTACTAATACATATCTCAAAATTATATAATTAAACAATAATAAACAAACTCAAAGTAATTATATGAATAATAATTTACAAGCAAAAGATTGACATTAAATAATATTTACAAGTCTTGCTTAAGTTATGGCAGATTATGCTAAATGTGAAGGAAGAGTTATGATTCCCAAATATCTTCATTCACAATTTAACAACATGGTATTGCATATAACTATAATATGAAATGATAAATTTAAAATAAAAATTTTGTTTTGAATTTCATATACCTTTTTGGTTTAATGTATATATATGTAACATGTATAGATATGTTTGTTAATTACCAAATAATATTAATAAATGAATAAAGAAACTAGATTTTTTCTTTATTTTAATATGGTGCAATTATACCTTTTCATTTTTAAATCATTTTCAGACCACTCTTTTTAACCATCTCTTTCTTAAATAATCCTACAAATTTTGATATATGATATATTTCTTCAAAAACGAATTCTTCGAAAGTAAGTTTTTCGAATGATCAGTTCTTCGAAAAAAATTAACTTTTTTAATTTATTGAAAATTAGAACATTGGAGGCAAATTCACACAGGTAAGCTTAGATTAGGTCGTTAGGTCTGGATTATTTTTAGCTTTTTTTTTTTCAATTATGTGGAAATAACTAATAACTCATAGTTCATAAATTATAACTCATACCTCATAAGTCTTAACCATATTTATTTTTATATATATTTTACCAATATTTACAAAAAAAAAAAAAAATCCGCCAAATCGTATCCCTGCTAAGCAGACAAAAATCTGTAAGTTTCTATCGCCCACATGACGGGTGCCCAATTAACCACTGCCCAGTTGTTGTGTACCCCAATCAATACACACAATTAAAATAACTAAATGATGAAGTATATGTAGCCTTTCGAAATGACAAGGAAAACCATATCCATGCTATCTTCAAAAATCAGAAATATATCAAAATATCTATAAAACCAGAGAAATGTACCAGTTTGCTAATTCTTTATGCAGCAAGGACAGAAAGGCCAGAAGACTAAGAATAAAAACTAAAAATAGCAAAATATCTGAAAACAAAATGAAGAGTTCTTAGTTTGGAAGAATGAATTTAAAAAAAAATCTACTGAATAATTCATTAGTGAACTTTGCTGTACTTGCTTTGCCAGAAATAATAATCCAAAAAGAACTTCCCATTATGTGTAACCATTGCACAATGCAAGAAGAATTTGAAAGCTGTTCTAAAAACCCAAATGAATGACAAAGCACCTGGACTGGAAGGTATAACAGCAGAAGCTATTAAACATGGAGAAAAGAGTTTTGGAAACAACAGTTAAATAAATTTAAATTTTATTTATTAAATTATTATATTTATAATTATAATTATTATATTTATTAAATTAAATATCAGTTAAATTAAAATTAAATATCAGCTCTAACCACATCCAACATTCCATCACAATGAAAAAAAGGTCTAATAATACCAATACTCCAAAATACTTCCTATTTAACTTTAAACCAAAATGAACTATATGTAATACCTCTTCTACTCAAAATTCGAGTGGGTTTCTTGAAAAAAAAAAAAAAAAGAAGCAGCACTATTGAATACATCCACTGTCTTAGAAGGTTACTAGAAGTAGCAAGAGATAAAACCTTCACTTGATCTTAAACTTCATAGATTTTTCAAACGACTTTGATAAAATAAATAGACAAAGGATGTTCAAATTTCTCAGATATTACTGCATACTCTTAAAAATAATCAAAGCAATGGTCAGAATTTTCATTAAGTTTTAAAAGAGGTAAACCGTGAGTAGACATAACTATACATAATAAATAACGGAAAAACTCACGTAGAAATATTATTTAATAGTATAATTTTCGCCTGTGTGTCACAGGCATCTTCAGTACTGAAGATGCCTGTGACACACAGGCGAAAATTATACTATTAAATAATATTTCTACGTGAGTTTTTCCGTTATTTATTATGTACAGAATTTTCATGCAAGAATTAATGGAGAGATGACTGAGAGCTTTCATATTTTAAATGGAGTTCTTCAGGAAGACTCTTTGGCAACATAATATAGTTTTATCATTACTCTCAATTATGTATTCAGATTCACAGGAAATGGATAGAGAATAATTCTCAAAGATTCAGCAGGATAAACCAACATAAGAAGTTTCTGCAGATGATGATGCACTGATTGACTTTATATATATATATATATATATATATAGTTTTATTATTACTCTCGATTATGTATTCAGACTCACAGGAAATGGATACAGAATAATTCTCAAAGATTCAGCAGGATAAACCAACATAAGAAGTTTCTGCAGATGATGATGCACTGATTGACTTTATATATATATATATATAGTTTTATTATTACTCTCGATTATGTATTCAGACTCGCAGGAAATGGATACAGAATAATTCTCAAAGATTCAGCAGGATAAACCAACATAAGAAGTTTCTGCAGATGATGATGCACTGATTGACTTTAACATTCAGCCTGACAAAAACCACTTAGATAATTTATGTAAAAATGCAGCACTGATAGGGATGGCAGTCAACAATAGTAAAATAAAGTCCTAAAGAACCATAATAAAGCTTAATAGCATAACTAACACCAACAGGGAAAAATACATTTACTAAACTCCATTTAAAATATTTCTGATATTTCTCTGGTTTTCTAAACAGCATCAAGAGAGCACAATTAAACTATGACAGGCACACAGCACTAAACTAAGTAATTGTAGATAATTTAAATTGTAATGACATCTAATGTCCTTTAATAAATTTAGTTTAATCCTTTATCCAAGTATAAGCAAACAAAGTTTGCGCCTGAAGTATCTTCACGAAAAGGTGGGCCAAGCTCTCATCACTCCTTGTCTCAGTATCTCCAATAATGCAAAGCACATCTCCTTGCAGACATGTATAATGCTATGCATTAAGAGAAGGGCAACTACCCAGACCAGTTTTGACCTTTATTGAGGTCTCGTCAGTGGGAGCCAGACCCAGAAGTGGTGATACTAAGGCAGAAGCAATGGAGAAGTCATATTTACCTATACAAGTTGCCAAAAGATGTACCACCTCATTATTAAATTACTCTGGATTTAGAGAAAGATGAGATAAGGAGTGATGAGAGCTTGGTCCACTTTTACCACGAGTTGCCTCAGTCCTGAAGATACTTCAGGTGCAAACTCTGTTTGCTTACACTTGGATAAAGGATTAAACTAAATTTATTATAGTCTAACTAAGTGGAAAAAACTTTCAACATCTTTCTCTAAATCCAGAGTAATTTAATAATAAGTTGGTACATCTTTTGGCAACTTGTATAGGTAAATATGACTTCTCCATTGCTTCTGCCTTAGTATCACCACTTCTGGGTCTGGCTCCCACTGATGAGACCTCAATAAAGGTCAAAACCGGTCTGAGTAGTTGCCCTTCCCTTAATGCATAGCATTATACATGTCTGCAAGGAGATGTGCTTTGCATTATGGGAGATACTGAGACAAGGAGTGATGAGAGCTTGGTCCACCTTTACCATGAGTTGTCTCAATCCTGAAGATACTTCAGTCGCAAACTTTGTTTGCTTACACTTGGATAAAGGATTAAACTAAATTTATTATAGTCTAACTAAGTGGAAAAAAACTTCCAACATCTTTCTCTAAATCCAGAGTAATTTAATAATAAGGTGGTACATCTTTTGGCAACTTGTATAGGTAAATATGACTTCTCCATTACTTCTGCCTTAGTATCACCACTTCTGGGTCTGGCTCTGGCTCCCACTGACGAGACCTCAATAAAGGTCGAAACCGGTCTGGCCCTTCCCTTAATGCATAGCATTATACATGTCTGCAAGGAGATGTGCTTTGCATTATTGGAGATACTGAGACAAGGAGTGATGAGAGCTTGGTCCACCTTTACCATGAGTTGCCTCAATCCTGAAGATACTTCAGTCGCAAACTTTGTTTGCTTACACTTGAATAAAGGATTAAACTAAATTTATTATAGTCTAACCAAGTGTGTGGGGGGGAAACTTCCAACATCTAATGTCCTTACGTGGCACCCTCTATAGGTCAAATAACTACAAAGTTAATTCAGAGAAGTCTGGCTATTAGGTCTTAAAATGATAGCCTCCCAAATCTTTGGTAGACTGGTAAATTTGATAAATTAATGCAATCAAACCATACTTCTTAAGGTTGGGAGAGTACTTCATGGCTGATGCTGATTCTAAGAATAGCCTCTCAGACTTTTAATGATGCCATACTGTTGGGAAGGGTGGTGGTATGATTGTTTATGTAAATACCTGCCGGTATGAGTAGTTTTCTGTAGACAGAGAAGGATAACGAGCCATTAAGAAGTTGTGTCACTAGTGTATCTAAAAAGGGGAGACTACTGTTACTGTCTTTTTTTTTTTTTTATATGGTGTTGGCTGTTAAGAAACACCAAAAATGTATCTAATGTGTCCGGACCTTGAGGACAAACTGCAAACAAATCATCAACATAGTGCAGCCAAACTGTTGTTTTTTGTATGTCTATATTGAGAGCTTGGTTTTCTAAATGCCCTATATAAAAGTTTGATAGAGGGGGGGGGGGGATAGTAGTCCCATCTAGCTGCTTGTATATTTGTTGTGTATGTCAGAGAGAGAGACTATCATTTTAAGACCCAATAGTAGGACTTCTCTGAATTAACTTTGTAGTTAATTCAGAGAAGTCCTACAATTACTTGTTTTAGTGTTATGTCCTGTTAGTTTCATTGTGCTCTGATGATGATGTGGGGTAGAAAACCAGCAAAATATTAGTGAGTTTAATAAATTCATTTTCCTCTTGGTGTTAGTTATACCATTAAGCTTTATTATGGATAATGAACAATGCCTAAGCCTTTCTGTATGAGTCATAAAGAAGAGAAAAGAATAAACTATTAAGCTAAATTACCATATTTTTGAAGAAGTAAATGAATTTCAGTATCTTGGTTCGTAAATCAATAATTCAACTGACAGTGAAAAGAAAGCAAACAAAGCTCTTAAATTCCATAAAAGTCTAACTAATATCTGGAAATCAATCTAATCACTACAAATACAAAAATTTGTTAATATCATCAAAGCCTTCGAACAATACTAGGATATACATGGCAAGATCATATTACTTGTTGTTCTTGAAGAAAGCCAGCAAAGAGCCCTAATAAAAATAATTAAAAAAAGTCAACTGAGATGATTAGGACACCAGCTTGGACATCCACCTTTACGTTTATTTTTCTTGCTCTCTACAGGCCAACTAATGGACATGGAGGACGACAGTTTTTTTCAATACACAAGCAAACTAGTTTTTGAAGTTGAGGTTCATCTCAATTTCCATCTGACATTTATCATTAGGCACAAAACAGAGCCACTTGGCTCACTTTCATCCAATAGACTTGGGATTTGTCCAAAAACTCTGGACTTATCCCCAGAGTTTTTGTTATAAAACTATTACTGTATATATTTCCCTATTCATAAATGAATAAATGATGAAAGTTTTTTACCTTGGGTATAATATATGTTAAAGATACCAAGCTATTTTAAATATAGACCTGGTTTTTTACTGCATTTCCCAAGTAAGCAAACAGATAAGTGAGTCAAGTTTGCACCTACAAGTGTTGCAAGTCTAGTTGACCCTGCACATAGTGCAAGTCAAAGCAACTCGTGGTAAAGGGAGTATAAGCTCTGATCACTAATCTTAATATTTACCCTTAATGCAAAGCACATCTCCTGGAGGAGATGTATGATGCTATGTATTAAAAGCAAGGGCCACTACCCAGACCGGTTTCAACCTTTATTGAGGTCTTGTCAGTGGGAGCCAGGCTAAGAAATACTAAGTTTAAGTAATACAGAGTTTATAAATATTTTACCAAAACAAGTTACCATAAGGTGCTTTGACCTTATTAAATAAAAATCTCAGGATGAGAGATAGATGTAGAAAGTTTTTTACCTTGGGTATAATATATGTTAAAGATACCAAGCTATTTTAAATATAAACCTGGTTTTTGACTCCATTTCCCAAGTAAGCAAACAGACCAGTCAGTCAAGTTTGCGCATGCAAGTCTAGCTGATCCTGCACATAGTGCAAGTCAAGGCAACTCATGGTAAATTTAGTAATTCTTAGCCTGGTTCCCATTGACGAGACCTCAATAAAGGTGTCGAAACTGGTCTGGGTAGTGGCCCTTGCTTTTAATACATAGCATCATACATCTCTTCCAGGAGATGTGCTTTGCATTAAGGGTAAATATTAAGAATAGTGATCAGAGCTTATACTCCTTTTACCACGAGTTGCCTTGACTTGCACTACGTGCAGGGTCAACTAGACTTGCAACACTTGCAGGTGCAAACTTGACTGACTTGTCTGTTTGCTTACTTGGGAAATGGAGTCAAAAACCAGGTTTATATTTAAAATAGCTTGGTATCTTTAACATATATTATACCCAAGGTAAAAAACTTCCTACATCTATCTCTCATCCTGAGATTTTTATTTAATAAGGTCAAAGCACCTTATGGTAACTTGTTTTGGTAAAATATTTATAAACTTTGTATTACTTAAAACTTAGTATTTCTTAGCCTGGCTCCTACTGACGAGACCTCAATAAAGGTCAAAACTGGTCTGGGTAGTGGCCCTTGCTTTTAATACATAGCATCATACATCTCCTCCAGGAGATGTGCTTTGCATTAAGGGTAAATATTAAGAATAGTGATCAGAGCTTATACTCCCTTTACCACGAGTTGCCTTGACTTGCACCACGTGCAGGGTCAGCTAGACTTGCAACGCATGCAGGCGCAAACTTGACTGACTTGTCTGTTTGCTTACTTGGGAAATGGAGTCAAAAACCAGGTTTATATTTAAAATAGCTTGGTAACTTTAACATATGAATAAATTATGATAATTTTAGAAGGATTATTGTGATGTAACATTAATTATATCATCGTAAAAAATTTCCTACAATACTTTCTGTATCAACAGAAATTCTTTTAGATTAAAAATGTCTAATTAAAAGGATTCTTAGTGATATAACAAGTTATATTTTAATATCCATTACCTCTAGAATGGCTCTTCTCATACTGGAGCGAGGATGTAAATCTTTATGAAGAAGGCATGAAGATACTGGCTGCATTTCTGATTTTATTAATGCTAATGCTTGTTTACGCTCATTTTCTTTGCACAACAGGATACTTTCACCTTTTTTTTTTTTTACACAAGAATGTAAAATAACAAGGATAATTAAAACTGATTGATACTGATATAATATTAATATGATTGATATTTAATGTCAGTGTCCCCTTTCAGAAGATATTTTTATTCAAATTGGTTTTTGGTACATTATGTTTTAACTGTTTACCTTAACAGATGACAGACAAGATGACAATTATATTATCATGTTTTCTGACTTTCAGATGACTTATTTTATTATTATAAATAAAAATATCTTATTTTATAAAATATGATGTTAGTTATTAATAAACAGAACTGATATTATGCACATTTACACTGCTTTCGGTGAGCAATGAGAGATCTAGGATATATTAATAGGATAGAAAATAATTTACTTTTCACAAGTGAAAAACTGGCTTGGTATAGGTTCAGGCAGAATTGAAAACAAATTAAAAATAATATATAATAAGAATGCTATGGGTTCTAAAATGATATTAATAGAGTAATTGCATGGTAAAAACTACACATGCATTTGGAACTGAAATACAAATAATTATTATAGCTATGAGAAAGAAGAAGAAGAAGAAGAAAAAGTTAAGCACCATGTTAGCATGGTACTTATCTTATTAACCATTTTTAACATTATGATATTATTATGCTGTTAAAAGAAAGCATATAACCAAGAGATACTCTCAACCTCCTTAACACATGGGTGTGGTCAATAATACAGAATGGGAGGTGAAAGAAAGACTAATGTATCAGATATATGAAGAAAAGCAAGGAAGAAAAGACCATAAGAGATATAACAAGTAAACAATGAAATATGAAAGAAACTGTTCACAAAAGTATCAATATATTCATGATCATGCAGCCTACTATACTACCTTACACAACATCTTGTGAGAGTAAATGTCAGAACTTGTGATGACAATAATAATAATAATAAGAAGAAGAAGAAGAAGAAGGGGGGGGGGGGGGGGGTCTATGAAATCTATGACATCATGATGCAGCTTTAATGGTGCCTCTGATTCTGATATTATATACATTAAGAGGCATTTAAAATAAATATTATATAAATATAGCAGTATTTCAGAATGATTAATTCCATTTTGTTGATATAAAATTAAGTTAGAATTAGAGAAGAATATACAAATCAATCAACAACAGAAATGATATATCACAACTATCAGGATACATTTAAATTTAAATATATTCTGTAGTTATAACAAATGAGTTATTGCATTTCAAAAGATTTGCACTTTTATTATTAGTATTAAAATAATTCTATACTTTCCTAAATATAAAATCTATTATGTCTGCTGAAAAAATTATCACTCCCATTTAATTTAATAGTTGTAAATCAGCAGTTAGAAGATGGTTGAATGCTAAATCTGGTGTCAAGACAAGGATGTACATTATCCCCGGTTATTCATTATCTATATGGATCACATCATGAAGGAAAGTGGTATTAAATCTGATTTCAAAATTGCAGATGTTAATCTCAGATCTTTGCTATCTGCAGACGATGTTATACTTCTAAATAAATCTGCTAGAAGTCTGCAAGGTTCAATGACTAAAAAACCGTTGTAATATATATGGTATGAAGGTCAGCAATACCAAGACAAAGACAATGAGAATAGGCAGAAGCACTGAAAATATCAACTGTGTTGTGAATGAAGAACCGAGAACAAGTAAAACATTTCAGCTACTTAGACATGATTTTTAGTGAAGATGGTAAATTAAATATGGGAATAGAGAACAGAATCAACAAAGCTGGTATGGTAGGAAGTCAACTGTATAAATTTATATGGAATAAGAGAGAAATTAGTCGTAACACTAAATTAGCTGTATACAAGATAGTGTTTAAACCAATTTTAATTTATGGATCTGAGAGCTGGGTCAGAAGTAAACACTTGACCAAAGACCACAGATATGAGAATCCTGAGAAAGATTAGGAGTATGAACAGATGGTATCAATGGCAATATCATATTAAAAACGAGGATATTAGGAAAGAACTTGACATTGTCAGCATCCAGGAATGCGTTAGCAGAGCTAATCTCAGGTGGTATGGCACTTAAATAGAATGGGAGAGGAAAGATCAGCAAAACAAGTGTTTTTTGCCAAGTTGGCAGGAAAAAGACCCACCAAGATATAGGTGGATTGATATGGTACAAAGTGCCTTAGACGATAGAAATATAAGATCTGATAATGTTGGAGTCTTGACAGGTAACAGACTGATTTGGAGGAAAATTGTAGATAAGAAGTTAGTAATGATGTAAATTTTTCATATAGTACTATCATATCCTGTACACCCCTTGAGGGTGCATGGTAGGAATTTGATGATAATGATGATGATTTAATTTAATGGATGGAAGTGTATGCAAATTAACAGTGAAATCATAGTTTATTTTGTATCTTTAGCTAACATTTCACTAATGCTGTACTTGTATCCATCAGAATGTAAATAAAATCTTCCTGTAAATAAAATGTAATAACATGGCTGCAGAAAATCCAATGCATGTATTTTTGAGGTGTACTTCAAGAACATGTATAGAGATTTGTAGGAATTAGCAGAGCCTGTTCCTATAACTAGAAAGATAAATAACACAGTTAAGGAGAAATATCCCCCAGAATTTGGACAGTGGCATAATCTTTCTCATTTAGATTAGGAATTTTCCGCCTCTTTACAAAGATCATTATATCTAAATTTGTATTTAAGAAAAATAACCTGTTTTGACAAAGGGGTTTTCATGTAATGCCTCCTATTTTGGACAAATTAGCCACCCAGCCAGAAATATGCTTCAAAAGCATACATGACCACAGAATGTTTTCTTGCATGTCTTTTTTTTTTTCCACTTTGGTTTTACCAACACAATATATTTTGCTTTAACGTAGCAGATAAGACAAAAAGGTGAAGATTTGTTCTTTCTAACTAGAAACAAAAGTAAATTTAACTACTACATAAATGTACAAAGAGTAGATCAAAATGTGGTGATCCGTCACAGTCCGCATAGCCGTCAGCCAACAAACTGAAGGACACAAGCTGTGCACAAAGTGCCACAGCTGTGAATCCGAAGTTACCGAAAGAAAAAAAGGTATATTGCAAGATTTGTGTTGCAACTGGCTACATACTTCCTGCATGAAAATAGATGAATCGCTGCACAAGCTTTTTATCAAACTGAACCAGCCTTTTTTCTGTTTGATGTGCCTTCCTTCCTTTCGTTAAACTGCTGCTAAACCTAGGCAAATGAATTGAAAATCTCGAACAACACCTTAATAATATGATCGATACTTTGTCTCTGAAATCCGAAAGTTGGAAACTAAGCTCGAGATATACTCGATGACTAGCGGCCGACGCAAGTGCATCCGTACCCACTAATGAATTCCACAATCTAATCACATCAACGGTACACGTGTCGCTCGAGGCCGAAAACAGGAGACTCGATGCCATTATTCTGAACTTACCGGAAGAAAATGGCAAATCATTAAAAGAAGACTTTAGCAAACAAGCTAGTGAATGCAACTTCGACAACAGAAATATTGTCAAATGCCATTGTTTCGGACCCATAAACAAAAGAAAGAATAGAACGAACTTTCCAAGTCTCGTGAACGTGATCTGTGATACATCGACAAACACATCCAAATTAATAACAGTGATAAATAGAAGATAAAGGACAGTTGTCCCCAATCGCGTGTATGTGCTTAACCTGATTTAACCTTTGCACAAAGGGAACAAAGATACCGACTCTGAAGACAGCTAGAAGAAAAACGCCAAAATGGAGACAACAGCTGGACCATAGACTACAAACAAACCAAACTAGTGCAAAAAACCAAGTAGCCACCAAGGCAACCAGTATGAGGCACTGCATAGGAAACATGCAAGATCCTTGCGGTCAAAGCCATCACTCACAGAATCTTGCATATCCACTACGCCAACATCCGCGGTCTCAACTCCAACTTAATAGTGTCCATTATCATCTGCAGTCAACTAAACCCCACCTACTCTTCTTAACAGAAACTCAAATCTCACCTTCGCCCAGCACTATCCATCTCAACCATCCAAACTATACGCTATTTAACTCCTTTCGGCTGAATGGTGTCTGTGCATATATCTGCTCTGACATACCCTGCCAGAGAGGACCTAACCTGGAATCACCCAACTTTGACCTTCTTTGGTTAAAAATATCCCCCCCCCCCAACACTCAGTCAAATTCATCTGCTGTCTCTATCACACTCCTAATACCATCAACCACTCTGAGCTCTTTAATTTCCTCTCCTTAAAAGTTGATTTTCTTCAGTCCCACTCTCCTAATAGTGATACCATCCTCCTAGGTGATTTTAATGTCCATAACACCAACTATCTTTCCTCTTCCAGTTGTACAGATCCTGCAGGCAGAGATGCTGAAACATTTGCCATCACCAATAACCTTACACAAATTGTTCACAAGCTGCCCAGAATACCAGATAACCCAAAATCACTCCCCAAATACACTAGATCTCTTCCTTACCAATGATCCTTCCAAATATACAGTGAATGTAGTGAGCCCCCTGGGTAATTCTGACCACAACCTAGTGTTCATCTCCTGCCCCATTCGACAACGCTTACACAGTCACATCCACACAATAGTTTGGCATTATAACAGTGCCAAATGGGACAGCCTCCGAGACTACTATGCTTCATTTCCATGGTTAGGCTATTGTTTGCAGACTTCCAATCCAAACATATGTACCGAACGTAACACCAAAGTAATCCTCACTGGCATAAAAACATACATTCCCCACTTCTCTGAACCGCCATCCCCTATCCAAACCCTGGTTCTCCAAAAGATGTACCAAGGCTGTACAAATGAAAAATCAGGCATATCACAACTGGCTCAAATTAAGAACCCCATCCTCTTTCAGTGCCTATATTGAAGCCAGAAACAGATGCAAAAAAATTATCAATGATTCCAAAACAGAATTTGAATGGGCAAAAAGCAGGAAACTTGCAGCCTGTCCTAACAGCAGCCATGCCTTTTGGCCTCTTGCCAAAGCAATTGGTCACAACTTTTGCCCTACACTACACTCACCCCTATCATTCCCAGATGGCTCAATTGCAACATCACCTACAGAAAAAGCTAATCTCCTGGTAGTTGCACACTTTGCCTCCAACGCATGCATAACTGACAACGGCAAATTCCCCCCCCCCAGTCATTCCAACTGCCCAACATACAATGCCCCCTGTATCCTTTTGCCAGAAAGAGTTCATAAACCTGTTGTCAAAATTAGACACAAAAAAGCTCCTGGCCATAATGGCATTCCTCCAATTGTCCTGAAAGTCAGCAGAACTGACTCCTGTCCTATGCCGTCTGTTCATACTCTCACTCCACTTATATATATCCCAAAGCCTGGAAATTGGCCTATATTCAACCTATTCCTAAAAAAGGTGACAAATCGTTGCCATCTAACTACTGCCCTATCTCACTAACCTCAATCCTATCTAAAGTGATGGAGAAAACCATCAATTCTCAACTCTCACTCTACCTTGAAGGTACCCAGCTATTAAGTGACCACCAGTACAGATTCCGTCGATGCCGATCAACAGGTGACCTGCTCTTGTATATCACCGATCTCTGGACATGTGCTATGGAAAAATTTAGCAAATCCCAAGTAGTTGCACTTGATATCTCTAAAGCCTTTGACCGGGTCTGGCACAAAGGCTTACTAAGAAAACTTCCATCATTCGGACTGTCTCAGGACTTCTACAGATGGATTGCCAGCTTTCTGTCTGGACACACACACTATGTGTGATGGCTCCCTATCCTCCCACCATCCAACTAATGATGGGGTCCCACAACGTTCAGTTCTCTCACCGACCCTCTTCCTTCTGTATATCAATGACCTACTTCAGTTGCCCTCCAACCCAATACACAGTTTTGCAGATGACAGCACATTGCACTCCTCCCTTTAATTTGATAAACCTTACCCTACACAACTCACTTCAATCCACAGAATATCAACCACAACTTCCCTTCAGACCTCCAAGCCATCCTCCAATGGGGGTCAGATAACCTCGTCAACCAGTTCTGTCTTATTTCTCACAAAAGAGAACCATTTTCCCCCAGTATTATTTTTGATAACACTCAAATTCCCAGACAACATGAAATCTCTCTTCTCAGAATTACCTTGACATCAGGCCTCTCCTGGCATAAACACATCACAACCACTGCAACCTCAGCTTCCAAAAAACTAGGCTTTCTCTTTTGCTCGAGACATTACTTCACCTCAAAACAGCTGTTAACCTTATACAAATCACAAATCCTCCCAGCTATTGAATATTGTTCTCACATTTGGAGTGGGTGCCCCTAAAAGCTCCCTCAATATACTTGACTCACTACAGAGGAGAGCAGTTAGACTGAAAATGATCCATCTCTTACCAACTCACTCTCTCCCCACCCACTTTCACATAGACGTTTAGTCTCTACAATTTGTATAGTCTATAAATATTTCCATGGAAAATGTTCATCTGAAACAGCATCAATAATTCCCCCACTCTGTACTAAACCCATTGGAACAAGTACAGCTGCCACCCAATATACTTTCACAGTACACCTTGAAACCCACAGAACAAGTTTCTTTTCCTCCTCCTTCATCCCTGCTACTGTGGAACAGTCTTCTCCCTGATGTATTTCCCAAAGAATACAATATTCGACTTTTTTTTGACCCACTGCCCATGTACTAAGGTAATATAGGTTGACCACCCAACCTCTCATATATGAGCCCAACATTTAAAAAAAAAAAAAAAAAAAAAGAAAAGAAAAAAAAAAAAGATGTTATCAATTTTAGCTTGTTTCAACTGGGGGGGGGGGGGGGGATCACATGCCTTTGAAAATCATGGTCAAGCATATTTGACCATGATTTTTTTTAAATACATTCCAATCACAGAAATGCAGACATCTCCTGTGTTATGTACATGTGTGAATATAACACAGAATGGGTGCTTAAGGGTCAAAGCTGTATAACTGAGAGGAGACCTCCACATAGCCTTTAAAGGAATGCGGAGAACCGACCAGGGCTTCTGACCTAATGTCCAATCCTCACCTTCTCGTGGTGCACCCTGTTGGGTATCTACTTTGATACTGAACGAACGAGGATGGGCTGGCAATTTGGGACTTAGCCGACCAAATTGTATTCTTATTGGTTAAACCAAAATAAAAAATGATGGCACAACATGACAAAATTTCATGCCGGCTGGGGCGTCGCCCGGTTAAACAAGGCCCCCGTTGTTTTCGCCAGGGAACCAGGGCGAACAGCGAAAAGTCAGCTACTGGAACAAATCTGAAAACAAACCCCAACTCAACATCACCAGAGTTAAAGATCAGTACTATCAACGTAAGAAGCCTGAATGGCAAAGAAATGGAGCTAGCTGAGGAATTAGATAAGTACCAGATCGACATAATAGGGGTGACTGAAACAAAAAAGACAAAAACTGGTGAGATCTTTCTGAGCAATAAATACAAAATGTTATATTCAGGCAATGACAATCAAGGAAAAGAAGGGGTAGCCATAGTATTCAACACAAAATACGAGGCTAATCTTCTTGAATGGCAGTCAGTCTCAAGCAGAGTAATGTGGGCAAATATGAGAATGGGGAACTGGACAATGAGACTTATTTGTGCCTATGGTCCCACAGAAGGTTCTACTAAGGTAGAAGTGGAGGAATTTTTTGAGGCTTTAGAAAAAGCAACTGACACAATGAAAAAGGAAAAGTTGGTCCTTGTTGGGGATCTAAATAGTAGAGTAGGAAATGATTGTGAGACATACAAAAATATTTTGGGAAAATTTGGAGAAAAGAGCAAAGCTAATAATAATGGCAAATATCTGTTGGATTTCTGCTCAGGACATGGACTGGTTATTACTAACACCATGTTCCAACATAAAAATGTGCACAAATTCACATGGAGAGAAGAGGCTAGGAATAAGAAAAGTCTCATTGACTATGTTATTGTTGATAGTGATGTTTTCTCCTTGGTGCAGGACACCAGAGTGTACAGAGGATTTGAAATTGGAAGTGATCACTATTTAGTCTTGAGCAGGATAAAATTGAATTTCATATTGAAAAGAATAACATGTAAGAAAGTTTTAAAGCGAATAAAAGTTGAGCAGCTCTCAGATGTGAACTGTACACTAAAATACAGAAAGATTATTGAAAAGAAAATGAAAGAGTTTGAGAACAGGAATCAAACCTTGGAGATTCAGTGGCAAACTCTGAAGGAAACATTGATTGATTCTGCCAGAGAGGCATGTGGTGAGGTTGTGTGCAAGGATAAAAAAATCAGAACTCCCTGGTGGACACAGGAAGTTAAACAGGCAGTGAAGGAAAAGAAGAAAGCATATCAAAAGTTCCTGGCAAATAAGTCAGCTTTTACTCTTACAGAATACAGAGACAAATGTAAGAAAGCTAAACAGTGTGTAAAACTAGCTAAACAAAAGTCATGGGAGGACTTTGGCAAGAATATAGAAAATAAATATCAAGAAGGTGGCAAAATATTCTGGAGGTTGTTGAAGAAGCTTAGGAATGGAGGAAAGAGTGCTGTAAAAGGAATTAGAGATGATAAAGGTGAAATGAAAACAGGAGAAAAAGATATCCTTGAAGTATGGAGTAATTACTTTGAAAAACTGCTAAATGAAACAAGCAGTGATGACAGCACAGTGATAAAAAACACTGACCAGGCATGCAGTCAGGAATACATATCCATACTTGAAGTAGAAAAAGCCATCAAAGGCTTGAAATGTGGAAAGGCAGCAGGAGTAGATGATATTCGACCAGAAATGCTGAAGTATGGTGGTATAAGAGTCTTACAGTGGCTGCACTGCATAGTTCAGAAAGCCTGGACAGAGGGACGAATTCCCGATGATTGGAGTAGAGCTCTCATAGTACCCATATATAAAAAGGGAAATAAAACTGAATGTGAGAATTACAGAGGTATTTCCCTACTGAGTGTTCCTGGCAAGATCTATGCAAGTATACTTGAGAAACGGTTGAGAAGAATTGTGGAAGAAAAGCTTGGTGAAGAACAAGCTGGATTCAGGCCAAATAGAGGCTGTCAGGATCAGATCTTCACTTTACGACAAATAGTCAAGAAAGCATGGGAATATAACAAAGATCTGTATTTAAGTTTTGTCGATTTGGAAAAGGCATATGACAAGGTGCCAAGAGAGAAGCTATTCAATACGCTGCAGTTATATGGTGTCAATGGGGCATTATATCAAGCAATACTTAGTCTTTATTTGAGTTGTGAGTCAGCAGTTAGAATTGAAGGAAGTACAGGAAGATGGTTTAATGTTAAATCTGGTGTGAGACAAGGATGTACATTATCGCCTCTGTTATTCATCATCTATATGGATCACATTATGAAGGAATGTGGTATTAAACCTGATATCAAAATTGGAGATGTTAATGTCAGCTCTTTGCTTTATGCGGATGATGTTATACTTCTAAATAAATCCGCTACAAGTCTGCAAGATTCTCTGACTAAATTGAATAGCTGTTGTAATAGATATGGTATGAAGGTCAGCAATAAAAAGACAAAGACAATGAAAATAGGCAGAATCATTGAAAATGTCAACTGTGTTGTGAATGGAGAACCTGTGGAACAAGTAAAACATTTCAGCTACTTAGGCACAATTTTTACTGAAGATGGTAAACTAAATATAGAAATAGACAACAGAATCAGCAAAGCTGGTATGGTAGGAAGTCAAGTGAATAAATTTATATGAAATAAGAGAGAAATTAGTCAAAAGACAGTGTTCAAACCAATTTTAACTTGTGGATCTGAGAGCTGGGTCAGAAGTAAAACACTTGACCAAAGACTAGAGACCGCAGATATGAGAGTCCTGAGAAAGATTAGAGGCGTGAACAGATGGCATCAATGGCAATATCATATTAAAAATGAGGATATTAGAAAAGAACTTGACATTGTCAGCATCCAGGAATGCGTTAGCAGAGCTAATCTCAGATGGTATGGTCACTTAAATAGAATGGGAGAGGAAAGATTAGCAAAACAAGTGTTCTCTGCCAGGTTGGCAGGAAAACGACCCAGAGGAAGACCAAGATATAGGTGGATTGATACGGTACAAAGTGCCTTAGACGATAGAAATATAAGATCTGATAATGTTGGAGTCTTGACAAGTAACAGACTGATTTGGAGGAAAATTGTAGATAGGAAGTTAGTAATAATGTAGTTTTTTCATGTAGTACTGTTATATCCTGTACACCCCTTGAGGGTACATGGCAGGAATTTGATGATGATGATGATGATGATATATTCACAAGTAGCTTGCAATATAATTACCAATAAACTATAAGAAACTGTTTACTAAGTGTAGGGTAGGCATGTCTCCTAATGGGATAATAATAAAAAAAAAACATTAAACAAAAGAATTTATTCGTTTAATATCTCCCCCTTTAAAACTCCCATTAGGAGGCAAATTCATGTTATGCTTACTGAATGAGATTCTTACAGCTGTCAGGTGGTGAACTATTAATCTGCAGTCCACAAGAACAACTAATGATAATTGTGTCTGTGTTATGCAAATATCATAAAATGATTTTAAAAAATTTGAGCATTAAAAATAATTATTTCCTAAAATTGAGAGAGATGCAAATATTCATTAATATTGAAGGTAGGTTTAGGAATTAAGAATTCACAGTTTTCCTTGAGTATGCTTTTGATGAATTGACATTCATATCCTTTAATCATTCTAAATTCACAATATTCAATGGATTTTTTTTTTTTTTAATAACAGGAAGTGATCAGACAAATATTTTTTTCCAATCTGGATGCCACAAAAGTTCTCAGATCTGGGAATTCTTTGATTTTTTCAACAGTTTATGGTCCAAAACTGACTTGTTTTGCATTTCTACTGAAACGCAAAACCAATTGTAATTAAATTTTATTAAAATGCATCCTGAAGCTTGGAAATGAGTCCACTTCAAGTCTATTCTCAATTCTTTCTTAATAAAAAAATCTATTGTCAGTCAATTTTTGAAACTACTACCAGGAAACCTCCCAACTAATTAATGATTGACTGTATGGATTGTGCAACTGTCAATCAATAGTCAATCTTCATGCTTACCATATCCTGACTTTTCACAAACAAATAACAAGTGAGCTAATTCTTCTATGACATAAACAGTAAGAACATAGCTCCTCAGCATTAAAAATATAAATAAATAAGGTCTTTTTTGCTTAAGTCATTACTTTAATTCTGAACAACTGTTAACTCTATACAAATCATAAATCTGTCAAATAATTACTGCTTTCATATTTTGGCTGGTGCTTCTAAGAACTCCCTAAATATCCCTTACTCAGTACTGTTAGATCCTGAATGAAGGAATCTTGCAAAGAAATCATTCATTCAGAATCTAACATACTAAACTTACTAATAAAGAGAAATACCTGCACATCAGCTGAAATCAAAAGTGAAACTTCTTCACTTTATGTATAAAATTTGCATTCCTTATTTTATGTATGATATATTTAATCTATTGTGTTCATATTAAGATTTTATTAGAGTATGTCTTAAAAGAGGGATAATCTGACTTAATTTAAGCCTCACTTAAGCTATGTAAAATTAACTGTGAGTCATCAAATAGTTACTAAATAATAATTCTTGGAAGGTATAAAACTAGACATATACAGCGTAACGCTGGTGGCAGTAGCTTAAGCGGAATGTATATTGACACGAATTCTGGCAATACAAGAGCATAACAGCATCAGGAAAAAGCAAGGGATGAACCCAAGGGGTGAAAAGATATGGGTTGTGTGCAAAGGGGACTGAGGAAAAAGAGGGTGCTCTAACAAAGAATATAAGGGGACGAGCATCGTATCGGAGGTCTCTCTTGTCGTATCGTTTTCCTGTTTGGTGGCTCGGAAGTTAGCAGGAGTTCGCGTAAAGGGGGGGGGGGGGGAATGAAGCATCTGTGCTAAGATAAGATGTCGGACAGCAGGCTTTCTTGAAAATGGAGCAGGATTCTAAAAGGTAAAAAATTTCCAGTCCTAGCAGAATCGAGCTGTCGCTGAGAAGTCCCATTGAGTTGTTCCTGAAACGCAAAGATTTAAGTCCATTTTCAGCAGAAATAATGAAGATAGTGTAACCCCTACGTTGGTGTATGGACAACCAATAGACAAGAAGTAACCAGATGTACACGTGGTGCTGAAAGACATGGAAAAAGTTCGGTAAGGTAAAATTACTCTATTTTGTATATAAAATTCATTAGAAGAGAGAAGATTGTTTGTCAATGTAAAAATCAAGAACAGTACTCTAAAGAACTTCGTGGACAGTCTCTAATTCAACTGATGTGCAGGTATTTCTCTTTATTAGTAAGTTTAATATGTTAGATTCTGAATGAATAATTTCTTTGCAAGATTCCTTCATTCAGGATCTAACAGTACATAAGAGAGCACTTAAGATGATTAAGACCTGTCTCTCACCAATTTATTCCACTCTTTCACAAAGAGATTCAAGTTCTTGCTGTATACATTTTCCAGGGATATTTCAAACCAAGTTGTTTAAGTGGCAAAAAAGCTAGAATGTCATCACCATACATGAGCCAGACATCTGGTTTTAAAGTGGAGGAATTTACAGTTTTCTGCACAAAGAATTCAATATGACAGTTAACTCGAGGAGAGAGCCAATTATAATATTTCTGTTTTGTAAGTCTTGGAATTTAGCAAGCTACTTAAAATAGATAGAATGTAAAACAGCCCTACAGCATTAAACGGGAAATTTTGTATTAACAGGCCATTTTTTTTTAAATATATTTTTGACCCCCCTCCCCCCCTTCCAAAGCACATTTTTATGAAAGGAAGAATAAGGCCAACAATCAGGGAGCAAGGCTGCTAATTTTTTAGACAGGCAAGAGATAGAACAATCAATCCCATCTGCCATTGAATGTAATTACTAGTGACCAGAATGAGATTTCAGACTATTTAAGTTCCCCATTTGTTCAAGATTTAACTAGGACATGATCAACCATTTATATTATTTATTTATTTCGTATGGTGATTCAACGGCCACGAGCCCCTTTTACGGGAAGGTACAGCACCGCCTCAATCCCCCCTATTTTTATTTTGGCTCGGGACCGGCATACCTGACAATTCAGACCTATGGCTGGAGGGATCTTAGGTATGTGTGTGTGTGTGTTTACGGGGCTGATTTGCATGCTTGTAGGATGAAAAACCCCAGCTAAACTGGGGAGAAAAACTTTGCTGTCCACACCCAAGACTAGCTAACTTGGCTATGGCTGAGGAAGATTCTTAAGCTCCTCTCATCACCGACGGGAATTGAACCTAGGACACTACTTCCCCAGGCATATGGTTGCAAAGCGCAAAGCCACTAGGCTAACCGAGCAGACATTACACATATCCTTTACTTAACGTGGGATTTGATTAATGCGGCGAAATTAATTGCGGCAATCCCTTGATATATGTGGCAAGAGTTTTGATTAACACGCCTTTAACCCTGGGGAGCTTGCAGCTGATCTGACAGATACATGCAAAATGTTTAATATAAATATTCTTACACAATTCAGTGTATAGCCTGGAAGTCACTAGTAGCTATGCATTCATATGTAATGAGTGATATTCCACACTGTTTTACTTGCTGTCAGTTTGGTTTAACACATGTTATGTAAAGGTTTGTGATATTTGACAGTGAATTGTATCTGAGAGATACCACGACCTCCGATGTCAGCATAGTATGGTTTAGTTTTTTTTTTTTTTTTTTTATTCTTTGTTCAATAATTTCTAGATTGTAACTGAAAATAAATAAACCATCATGTATTACTGAAATAGAGAGCCAAAGGCTTATTTATCATACTCGTCCTCTAGGAGATGTTCTTTACATTAGGAAAATACTAAGGAAAGTGATCTGGAGCTTACTCCACCTTTACTACAAGTTGCCCATAAGGTTGCTTATGCTTGCATCTGCCGAAACTTTTATATATTTTCTTATATTCAGCACGAAACTCTTGTAGTTTCTACATTAAGCTATGAAATAATGTTGGATTCAATATCCACTTACAATTACAATTTGTACCATCATGTATTATATTTGCAGTGTTTTTTCTTTATGATTTATGGCTTATTTGCTGAGGTCTGGAGAGTCATTTTGCTTGTTATCATAGAATTTATGCCGATAAGAAAAAAACTAAAACTGTTCAAATGACTCTTGATAACTTCTTTTGATAAACAAAAAACTGCAGTAAATAATGTAGGTACAAGTATTTATTAAACATTTACTTTGCATTCATTTTTTATCTTTCCTAAAAGAGTACCACATAAAATGAATTATTAATACAGTAATCGATCATGGACGAATTACAATTTTTACCATTGATTATTAGATTTGATAATGCGATTTTGATAACATCAAGGGATGAATTAACCGCGTTAATCGAGGGTTACTTGTATTATTATCTGAGACCTCCAGGGAGTCAAGGACTCATTGAGGGAGGCTATAAATCACCCTATAAAATTGAGGGAGGCTATAAATTGATGATATGCTTTAACATCAAGGGATGAATTAACCGCGTTAATCGAGGGTTACCTGTATTATTATCTGAGACCTCCAGGGAGTCAAGGACTCATTGAGGGAGGCTATAAATCACCCAAACCAACTGTCTTACCATCCCTTAAATTCATTCACACTAGATGCACTCACTACCTCCTGAAGGCAAACTATTCCACACACTCACTGCTCTCTGAAAAACCTAGCTCTTATCCCTTTCTTGACTGTGAACAAACTTAACTTCCATGTTCTTTAATGCCCCATGTTCTCTCCCCACCTTCAATATAACGAAAAATTTCATCAGATGATATCCCATAACACCCATTCAAAAGTTTGTAGACCTCTATCATATCACCCTGCTTTCTCCTGTTAACTAGAGTCTGCAATCCGCATACTCGCAATCTGTCCTCATAATCTAAATCACTTAATCCAGATATAATCTTGGTAACTCTTCTATGCAACCTTTTCACAGCTTCTTTATACCCTTGGAACCCAAGAGACCAAATCTACGCATGATAATCCAGATGTGGTCTTATCAAAGCCTTATAAAGATGCAAAATGATTTCTTTATCCTTACATGTCAAGGTTTGCTTAAACATTGCAATTATCGTCTAAAGATGAAGTCATATTAAAGATGAAGATATTAGAAAGGAATATCCCACAGTCAGTGTTCACCAATGTATACTCAATGGTCAAAACATTAGAGATATCTATCTAATAGCATGTTAGTCCTCCTCCATTGCAAATAACAGCCTATACTCACTGAGACATTGATTCCACTGGATGCCAGAGGTAATTCTAGCTATGCATGTTGAGAAATTCGATCAGATATGAAATTTTTTACTGCAGTGCACATGCTGTATCAAGGTAGATTGATGTACCTTACACAACTGTCCCTGACTCCCTGGAGGTCTTTCTTAATAATAATAATAATAAATCTGGGGACCTTGGGGCGGGGGGCAATGGATGGTCCCAAACCTCAGATGAGTGTTCCTCGAGCTATGCCTGGATGGTTGTAGTCCGGTGGGAAGCGCATTGTCTTGCTGAAACAGACCACTGTCTGCAGTATTGCAAAGGCCATGAAAGTGTGTAAGTGATCAGTCAGCACATTCTGGTAGTCTGCAGCATTTAAGGACCTCTCCAAACACACTAAGGGATCTAATGTGTCACATGAGAAGGCTCTCCAAACCATCAGAGGGCCACCACCTCCTTGAACAGAGCTGATGCAGAATGATGGGGCCATTACCCCATGCCATCAATGTCACTCCCGTACCCGTCTGTCAGCTTGGTACAACTGATAATGGGATTCATCAGACCTCACGACACTGGTCCACTCTGCAGAGGTCCAGTTTTGATGGTCCTGCACCAGAAGAGGTGCAATGCCTGATAAGACTGTCAACAGTGGCACACAATTAGGATGTCAGCTCCCATGGCCCATGTTATACAGGATATGCCATACTGTTCGCTCACTGATGCTGCTTGGACCTACGACATTGACACTGGATATGATTTGTGCCGCTGTTGCCCTGCACAAGCCTGGACAGTATATATTGCCCCCAGTCATCAATGCTTGTGGTCGATCATCACTTGCTCACTGGGTGCTGGTACAACTGTTGATGGTATACTAGCGGTAGGGTTCTTACCACTTGGGAAATAGAATGATCCATCTGTCTTGTGCCGATAATACATCCATGATCAAAGTCACTAAGACTGCCACATTTATCCATGTTCATCAAATGCAATACACCGTTGGAAATCCCCAATGCCTGCCTATTTACTGTCTGCATTCAGTTTGGGTACGTTTCAATCTGCATGGGAGATGCCAGCATGAACTTCCTATCACCCAATCTCTAATGTTTTGTCCACTGAGTGTATAAGAAGAGTTAGTTTAAGATGATACAGTCATCTTATCATCTTTAAGATGATACATAAACAGAATGAATGATAAGAAAAACAAGCATCTGAACATTAATTGGGAAGGCGTATGTGTGTGTGTATGCATGGGGAGGTAGAGAAATGAAGTACACCTTGAAACCCACAGAACAAGTTTCTTTTCCTCCTTCTCCTTCATCCCTGCTACTGCTGTGCTGTGGAACAGTCACCCCCTGACATATTTTTCAAGGAATACAACATACAGGCTTTTAAATCAAATGTAAATAAGTTTCTCCTTTCCCAACCCACTAACCATATATGGTATTAACATACTATAGGTTAACCAGCCATTCTCTTGTATATGGGCCCAACATAAAAAATATTAAAAAAAAGCTTGATAAAGTTCAGAGTGCTCTGTTTTGATCAAATCAAAGACCTGACCAATAATAGGCTGCTTTTAAAGTTGCTCATTAAAAACTAGTCACAAAATCAGCATTATAGCATTAAATCGGTAGATTGATGACGTTTATTGAATGGTAGGTCTCGTTTTTTATAGCCGCCATAGCACAGTTGGAAGAACAATGGAACATTGCACCCTTCGATTGGAAAAGATTGGAATTCGATTCTCATCGTGACGAGGGGAATCCTTATATGGGCTTTTTCAGTTGAAGGTGGGTTAGCTGATCTCATACAGTGGTAGCAGGGTTTTTCTCCCGAAAACTCGGGTTTTTCATCCCACGTACAGACAAATCGGCCCTCAGAACACATACAATTTATACTATTGTTGGTGGTGATGATGGGAGATAGATGGCGTTGATGGTAGTAGTGTTGTAGTTGGAGAATTAAGTAGTAGTGGAGGGGATGAGATGTATTTAGCGAAGTAGAGTAGTGTGCCCTCCCACGATGAGTCCTTGGACTCCCTGGAGGTATCACGTGATAATAATAATAATAATAGTAATAAAATATAAAGTATTAGGCTGTCATATTATGTGATAAAATTCTTGATGGCTTACATCAAAAATTATGATATCTTTTAAAGTTGACTTATCAATATGCTTTAAATAGAGAGTGGCTATAAAGATGGGAGTGGACACAATTCCTATGGTCCTTACTAATTTGATATAATGAAAGTCAACTGTATAGCTTTTTTCCTCCTTCTGTGATGACAATATGATGTAATATCAGTGAAAGATCAACAGAAATAAAATATTATTATTATTATTATATGACATCTCCACATCCAAGGAACTAATTGTGGGAGAGCACTCTACTCCACTCCACTAATTAATCCTCCAACTATACAGACAACGACACTACTAAAGCACGATGATGGATATCCTCTATCACCTATCACTGCCCAGAATAGTATTTTTTTGTCTGTAAATTGTGTGTTCTCAAGGCTGATTTGCATGTATGCAGGATGAAAAACCTGGGAGAAAAAATCCTGCTACCTCTGTATGAGATCGACTAACTGATCTTCAATTGAAAAAAGCCTATGTAAAGATTCCTCTCATCATGATAAGAACTGAACTCAGAACTATAACTGCTTAAATTAGGTTATGATGATATCACGAGAACACCGGGTCCCACAAGCATGTCAGAAAATCTAGTACCAACATGGATGGGAAAGGTGGCAGGAGGTCATAAGACATATCAGCTGATGAATGATTAGGATATGCAAAAGCACACAACGTATACATACCCTCTACAATTTTTTGCATAATAAAATGTGAAATGGAATCATTATTTAATGGTATATCATTAATGTAAGAGATGCAAACCGCTTATTCTTTCCAGTCATTCTTTCTCAAATATGAAATTTTATTCTAACATCTGGAAGATAATACAGACACATGCACTAAAAACATTAACAAACAGAAAAAAATGCCTGGTGGCATTCTTCATTTTGTTTTTATTAATAAAATTTAAAAAAAAAAATCATCATGCTTGGTAATAATACTATATAGTTATAAAATTTCACATTATTACTTACCCTCAGTATCCAATCCTTTTCGGCCAGCTCTTCCTACCATTTGTTTGTAACTTAATACATCAATAACTGAGCCATGTGCCATAAGAGAACGTATAATTACTCGCCGTGCAGGAAGATTTACACCAGATGAAAGTGTTGAGGTTGCAACCAAAACCTTGATTATCCCTTGGCGATAAGCACTTTCAACAATATCTCTTTCATCAAAACTTAAGCCTAAAAATTTATACCATACATTTATGAACTTTACTTTCATATAGCTTGGTTAAGAGATCAAAAATTCAGCTTGCATTTAAACAAAATTAGGAAATCACATGAACAACATAAGTATCACAAGCAGTTAGAGATGTGCTGCAGTTTACATCATAAACCTGCTCTATTAATATGGGATTGGTTTAGATGACATAAAACCAACACTATTAAGAATGAACTTCACAAAATGAGCATAAAAATAGCTGTAATCCCAGGAGGACTCACCTCTGTGCTTCAACCTTTAGATGTATCAATAAAAAACCCATTTAAAGGATTTATGAGGGGAAAATGGGTCAACTGAATGCAATCTCCAAATTTCGAGGAAACATCTAAAGGCAGGAGAAAGACGGCTACCATTTCACATGTGTGCGAATGGGTAAACGGTTCATAGAATGAAGTGAAACCCAAAATTATTATTAAATCTTTTCAAAAGTGTGGCATTAATAATTCTCTTGATGGTACAGAGGATGACTTATTATTTCAAGAGAGCAATGACTTGGTTTCTGATGAAAAATCAAGTTCAGAAAATTTTGAGAGTGAAGATGAAGATCAATAGAGATTTGAAAAGAGGATTAATGAAATTTATAAAAATCATTTTCTTTATATTATTATATATTATATTATATTTATATATTATTATATGTCAGATTTTTTTAACGATTTGATGATTTTTAAGAATTATTGTTTTTTAATTTAATAAACAAATAATACATGCATTAAAATTTAAAATAAAAATAATAATATTTACATGAAAAATTTCATGCATAATTCATGCATCTTATATGTGAAGAATATTTCTATTTTCCACTTTGGTCTGAAAAAAGTTACATACGAGGGTGGTCTGAAAAGTTCTCAGCCTAACAATAAAAAAAACGAATTTATAATTTAAAATTATTTTTATTTTTCAACATAATCTCCCTTAAGACTAATACATTTATTCCAGCGATGCTCCAGCGTCATTATCCCATCCCTGTAGTGTTTCTCAGTAAGATCTGCAAAAAAACCCTCAACGGCTGCAATCACCTCTTGATTCGAAGAAAAATGATGACCAGTGAGGAAGAGTTTTAGTTTTGGAAAGAGATAGAAGTCAGAGGGAGCCAAATCTAGGGAATAGGGTGGATGTTCCAACAATTCATAGTGCAGATCCCTTAATTTTCCCATTGCCAAAACACCTTTGTGGGCAGGTGCATTGTCCTGATGGAAGATGATTTTTTACTTCTGCAAACAGAGTCTTTCCTCACGAATTTTTTCGTCTAGTCTGGTTAAAAGATTGGAATAATATTCCCCAGTTATTGTTTTACTCTTTTCAAGATAATATATAAAATGCCTTTAGCATCCCAAAATACCGATGCCATGACCTTTCTTGCTGATGGAACCAACTTTGTCTTCTTTGGTGCTGAATAACTGGCTTCTGTCCACTGTATTAAATTGTATTAAATATTATTAAGCTATTTTATTTATTACTATATTAATATTATAAGAACTTGTATTTGATAATTTAACTGCGCATTAATTGAAATGTAAATATTCTCTATTTATTCCTATTTGTAGAAGTTTAATGTTATGCAATAGCTCAATTTTATTATATTTTGCTTGGTTGTCATGGAGATGCATGTAAGTAAGCGAGCGCGAGTTGGAACACCACGTGAAGAGAAGGTTTATTGAAAACAGTTTTAGTTAAAGAAATCACGAGAACAATTTAGGTGGGAAGAACACATATATAAAAGGGAAGAATGCTAAAAATATAGGGAGATTAGATAGATTAAGAGAGGGAGAAAGGAGAGGATTGGCATTAGGTTGGAATCGGAGCATTTGGCATTCGGGAATCACAGTGCGATAATAGCGAGTCGGCAAGTCACTCAAGCAGCTAATAAAGTCTACTAGTCGAGAGGTGGTTAGCTAATAAATTGTAGAATAACAATTATAGCTACGGAAGACAGCTGAGTGACTACTAAACAGACTAGCGATATTTGAGTTGAGATTCAATTTCAGGGTCGACCTTTCAAGGACATACAGAACCTTGAAGCAAAGCACAGAGTTATTAGCAAATAGTAGAGGCTGTAAAGTTGAAGTTTACCGTTAGCTGTAGTTAGAAATATATTGCCTAAAGAATTAAATGAATGCAGGAAGAATGAACAGCTGTGCATATAAAACCTCAAGTTAAGGAATTATTGTGTATTGCCTTAATTCATAAGTGATTAGTAGTATTTCATGCAAGAACATTTGTTTATGTGTATAGTGACCGACGATTAATTCAGTTATTGCTTAGAAGATTTATTTAATGAGTGCCGTATACTGTTTAAAGTGTTTACAGTTATAAAAAGTGTTTATGTATAAGTAGATGAAGAAAAAAGATTATCGGTAAGATTATTCCAACCATTAATATTTCTATACAGAGAAGTGTGTGAGTTTCATCCTAGAATTTCCTTACACTAACAGTAACTATTACAAAGATTAGCTGAAGTGTAAATTTAAAAGTGTTTGTTTGTGAAGAGGTGTTACTGCAATTTTATTGTATTTGGAACTTAAGGAACTGTGAGAAAACTGTAATAGAGATAGCAGAATTACCATTGTATGCCTGTACTGTCAGGAAGGCTGAAGTGTTTCTAATAACTTAATTAGTGATTTGAAGTTAAGTGTAAAATTTGTGATTTTAAAATTAAATGTTTGTTTTTGTTAATCAAAAGTTGTATTTTGCCTGAATCTCTTTTACTGCACCATTCATAAAATATTCGAACCAAAGTGGGAGTGATAAATAAGTTAAATATACTTGGCCAGTATATATAATATTAACACCTAAAAGGAGAGATAGTTGTGAGTTGGTTTATCTTCAATTCTTGAACTAATTCAGATATAAAGTGGTGCAGTCTTTAAATATAAATTTTCTTTATATTTGAATTAGAAATCAACTAGTAACCTTCTATTTTGTTTAAGAACATCATAGTAAATAACATGTTGGATCCAAGGTATAGATTAAGACGAAGTAGGATCGAACATTGGTGAGGAGCATATAGTATTTACCTATTTTGTAGGAACTGTAGTCATTACCTAAGAAAGTGTGGCAAAGATAGTTAAGTTCTGTGGAAAGGGTTGCATCATTAGAACAAACAGCCCTGGCTCTATGTGTAAGTGTTTTGAGAATTTCATGTTGTTGGGATGGATGATGGTGTAATTGTTTATGTAGATATCCTCCAAGGTATGTTGGCTTTCTATAAATGGAAAAAGACAGTGAATTATCTGAAAGGAAAGTTACTAATATGTCAAGAAAAGGCAAATAGTTATTCTTTTTCGAAATGTGAAATGAATTTTTGGGGTGTTGACTATAGATAAGTTGCAAAGGAAACCATGGGGTCAAATGGCAAACACATCGTCAACAAGCCATAACTATACTAAGGGTTTGAAAGAAATATCAGTGATTAGTATTTCATCCTCAAAGTGCTCCACATAAAAAGTTGCTAAACGGGGGGGAGAGAAGACCCATTGCAGTACCATTCATCTATATATTTTTCCTTGCCAAGTAAAGTAACCTGCATACACTGTAAATCTGAATAATTCAAAGATATCAGAGGAGAAGTTAGACTTTATTGCTTTGTTTTATATAGACTTGCAGAGCTGACAAAAATCACTCACCTACCCCCACAGGTAATGCTTCCCCATTGTAAAAAATTTCTGTTCACTTTAAAACTATCTTAAAAATCAATGGCATGGGTCAGTGACCCACACATGAAAGGTGGAGAGGCCTATAACATATCAGTGCCACGTGTAGACAAAAAAATTATACCATTACAAAATTTTATCATTATACCACTATAAAAAATTATACCACTAAAAAAGACCCTTGATTTGATAGTTCCATTGTCTCCCAGAAATATCTGAATTATTCAAATTTACAGTGCATGCTAGTTATTTTGTATTCTTCTTCCTTTACATATTAGGAGTAGTGGCTTTTTACAGTTACATATTAGGCTATGAGGCCACAGCTATAGATATAGGACACTCCTGGAATAAGGATTGACTGATCTATTCCGTGGGATTCCCGGTTTTGAATCGTATTAGGCAATGAGGTCTAATACGATTCAAAACCGGAAATCCCAAGGAATAGATCGGTCAATCCTTATTCTAGGAGTGTCCTATGTCTGTAGCTGTGTGTGTTAATGGGGGCCGGTTTGCCTGTTCTGGGGGACGAAAAACACGAGTTTCTGGGTGCAAAAGACCCCTACCTCTGTATGAGACCAGCTAAAAGTTCCTCACGTTACCGACGGGAATCGAATCCAGGTCTTTCCAATCAAAGGACTTTGTCTATATTGACTAAGCTATGGAGGCTCGTTATTTTTATAGAAAGGCAAAATACACAAAACTGATTATATAGAGAAGCATGTGGAGAATTCATGACTAAATTTAACACATGTCAACCATAGTAGTAGGTTTTTTATTACATAAATATTTCGCCCTAAGTATCTTAGGACATCATCAATACAGTATGGCAATACTAGGAATGACAAAAGAAAGGGTGCGTATGTACAAAGGAATCCAAATTGCGTGCAGTGGCGCATTGCAGCCTGAACTTAAATTGAATTAAATTACTTAAATTAAATTAAAATTAATTACAGTTAAGTTATTATTTTACACAATTTTGTATGACAATTTCCCATACTTTAGGGATAGCAAGAACATCATTGTGGTTTAGATTTGGTCTGTGGAGTAGGGCTTCAGCACCTTCTTTATATAAACGTTCATATTTATATGACGATCTGTGTAGAAGTTTTGTCTTTTTCCAATGGATCTTGTGGTTTGGGTTTTCAACTCCGTGTTGAGCGAGGACTGATTTATGCGGTTTGATGAGGTGGATATGGTCTTGATGTTCCGAAATGCATTTAAAAACTGATCTGCCTGTCTGTCCAAAATAAGAGAGCTTACAGGAGCATGGAACCTTGTATACATCAGGTAGTAGCATAAGTTAAAGTTTGTCTTTAGGTGAGGGTAACAAGTTTTGGATCTGGTTGATGGGTTTGTAGATGGCAGCAGGATTGTATTTCTTCATAATTTTCGAGAGCCATTCGGAGATGCCTTTGATATAAGGTATGGAAATCCTATGGGGTTGTTCTTGTCTAGGTTGAAGTGCAGAGAAATTGCTGATGATTGTTTTGAGATTATAACCATTTAGAATGGCTGTGTTTTTGATTATTTCCAATTCTTGTTTTAGAGAATCCTCAGAGGAGCATAATCTGTGTGCTCTGGTTACTAATGATTTAATGATGCCAAATTTTTGAGAGGGATGATGAGCTGAAGTATTGTGAATGTAGCGGTCTGAAAATGTCAGTTTATGATAGACAGAGGTGGAGATGAAACCATCTTCTTTTCTTTGGATGTGTAAATCCAGAAAGGGGATGCCTTGTGGGGATTCTTTTTCTAATGTAAATCTGATGCAAGGATGAAGGAGGTTGATTTTTTTCTAAAAACTGAAGTAGCTCTTGTTCAGAATGATCCCAGACTGCGAAGATATCATCGACATATCGAAGCCAGAGTTTTGGTTTGGGTTTGAATGCGAGAATTTTTTCTTCTAGATATTCTATAAACAGATCTGCCAAGTTGGGTGACAGGGGAGACCCCATTGCTGTTCCCTCCTCTTGCTTGTAGATTTTTCCTTTCCATGTGAAGTAACCAGAAGTGATAACAAATTTGAAAAGTTCAACAATGTCCAACGGAAATAACAGAAGATGAATTAAATATTCTAGCCAAGAGGCCATAAGTTTGCCATTCCCTCTAAATGTCTCCCATATCTAGATTTCATACACAACATTGAAAGAAACATCAAGCACCTCCCCAGTATTGAAGCCAACAAAGTTCATTTTGAAATAGCAAAACTAATTTTTGATGCCAAACCTTCAGTTTTAAACATTCCACCAGCAGAATTGAAAGCTCTTACCTCCTTAAAACATAATAAAAACATAATCATCACCAGAGCCAACAAAGGAAATACTACAGTGGTTCTTGATACTGTTTCATATGACCGAAAAATGAATCTACTACTCCGAGACCAAAATACTTATGCAAAACTGGACTATAATCCCACAAAAAGACAGATGAAGAAACTGAATAAGCTACTCGATGAAACAACATTTATATGAAGAAACTTCAAAAAAACTCAAAACATACCATGCTAGACCTCTGAGAATATACGGTTTACCCAAGCTTCACAAAAACAACGTCCCACTCACTCCTGTCGTTGATTCAATTAGCAGCCCGACTTACAAGTTATCAAAATTTTTATCAAACCTTCTCTGTCCCCACATAGGCCATTCAACCTCTTCAATAAAAAACTCGACAGATTTTCACACCAAAATAAAAGACATTCAACTGCTGACAACAGATATGCTAATTAGCTTCGACTTCGTCTCTCTCTTCACCAATATCCCCCATAAAGAAACTGTAGACCTATTAAATCAAAAATTTCCATCGGACATTGTTGAACTTTTCAAATTTGTTATCACTTCCGGTTACTTCACATGGAAAGGAAAAATCTACAAGCAAGAGGAGGGAACAGTAATGGGGTCTCCCCTGTCACCCAACTTGGCAGGTCTGTTTATAGAATATCTAGAAGAAAAAATCGTCGCATTCAAACCCAAACCAAAACTCTGGCTTCGATATGTCAATGATATCTTCGCAGTCTGGAGTCATTCCGAACAAGAGCTACTTCAGTTTTTAGAAAAAAATCAACCTCCTTCATCCTCGCATCAGATTTACATTAGAAAGAGAATCCCCACAAGGCATTTCTGGATTTACCCCTTTCTGGATTTACACATCCAAAGAAAAGAAGACGATTCCATCTCCACCTCTGTCTATCGCAAACCAACATTTTCAGGCCGCTACATTCACAATACTTCAGCTCATCATCCCTCTCAAAAATTTAGCATCATTAAATCATTAGTAACCAGAGCGCACAGATTATACTCCTCCGAGGATTCTCTAAAACAAGAATTGGAAATAATCAAAAACACAGCCACTCTAAATGGTTATAATCTCAAAACAATCATCAGCAATTTCTCTGCACTTCACCCTAGACAAGAACAACCCCATAGGATTTCCATACCTTATATCAAAGGCATCTCCGAACAGCTCTCGAAAATTATGAAGAAATACAATCCTGCTGCCACCTACAAACCCATCAACCAGATTCAAAACTTGTTACCCTCACCTAAAGACAAACTTTAACTTATGCTACTACCTGATGTATACAAGGTTCCATGCTCCTGTAAACTCTCTTATTTTGGACAGACAGGCAGATCAGTATTTAAATGCATTTCGGAACATCAAGACCATATCCACCTCATCAAACCGCATAAATCAGTCCTCGCTCAACATGGAGTTGAAAACCCAAACCACAAGATCCATTGGAAAAAGACAAAACTTCTACACAGATCGTCATATAAATATGAATGTTTATATAAAGAAAGTGCTGAAGCCCTACTCCACAGACCAAATCTAAACCACAATGATGTTCTTGCCATCCCTAAAGTATGGGAAATTGTCATACAAAATTGTGTAAAATAATAACTTAACTGTAATTAATTTTAATTTAATTTAAGTAATTTAATTCAATTTAAGTTCAGGCTGCAATGCGCCACTGCACGCAATTTGGATTCCTTTGTACATACGCACCCTTTCTTTTGTCATTCCTAGTATTGCCATACTGTATTGATGATGTCCTAAGATACCTAGGGCGAAATATTTACGTAATAAAAAACCTACTACTGTGGTTCACGTGTTAAATTTAGTGATACAAACAACTGGATTGGACAGTACTGAGTCCCTCCCTTTCCCCACCTTCAGCTAATTTCCACACAAAGAGAACTATTTAGCTCTATGGTCCAGACACATTAGATATATTTTCAATGCATTTAAACAGCCAACATCTAAAAATCCACTTCACAATAGAATAAAGAATCAAACAGTCAATGCTTTCAAATGGTTCATTATATTTCTCTATTAAGAGAAAGTCAATACATTTCAGAAGATATTTACACGATTAATCACACCATCATAGAGAGCAAGGCTGTCTGATCCAATGAGGCTTCAACTACCTTTGCCACACATTTTTAGCTATAATCCCCCAAAAAATAGATAAAATACTACATATGACTGCAGTCTAACTATTACTATCCCACTTGGTTATACTATAAATTAAAGATGGCAAGAAATTATATTCTTGGGTAATCCTTTATCCAAGTGTAAACAAAAAACATGACTTGTCTTATGACTTTCATATTACTTGCCTTAGTATCCCATAATGAAATGCATAGCATTATACATGTCTGTAAGGATATGTGCTTTGCATTATGGGATACTAAGGCAAGTGATATGAAGTCATTAGTCTACGTATATGAGTTGCCCAGTCCTGAAGTTACTTCAGGTGTAAACATTGTTTGCTTACACTTGGATAAAGGATTAAACCAAGAATATAATTTCTTGGCATCTTTGATTTATATTACCATCCCATATATTCTGAAAAGATATTCAAAAGTGTTTAATAAATATAAGCTCTGCACTACACTATTTTGTCAATTTTTTCTATATGAAGTACTGGCATGTACTTGTGACCTGGCTCATATTTGAGAGTGATATTGGTTTTTATGAAATGTGATGTTTTAGAATTGTTGATTTTATTACTGAGAAAAATAGTAGTTGTTATAGGTAAGTTACTTAACCTACAAATAATCTCGACACAGATGGCTTAATCCAAAATCCGGATAAAAATCTTGCACTTGAGCTGCTTAAAAAATTATTTAAAAAATTTGAAAACGAATAGCCAGGATTCTTAAACCTCTACTCCATAATAAATAATGACATAAAAGGAGATGGCATGAGACCAGAGGAGGAAAAAATTGACTTCGTGGTTTCCCCACCAACAGAATTCCTAGAAGTATATGAGTGCAAAAAGTTCACAATGGAGGAAACATGCAGAGATAATAGGATAGATTATGACATCCAGAATAATGACCCTTCCAGCTCTATTAAAGAGAAGGTGCCTCCAGTCATCCTGTGAAAAAAAAATAAATGGACGACACTCATTTCAGACATGAATGATCAGGAAATTGTTTACTCATTGGCTATAAACACTGATGAGGAAATCAACATTCAGCCCACCACAGTGAGAGATTTTCGCCACTTAACCAAAGTAATGGACAGCCTAAATATACAATATCATACATTCTTCCTCAGCTCTGAAAGAAATCTAAAGGTAGTTCTGAGAGGAGTAACAGAAGGCATCACTACGGAGGAAATAGTGACTGATCTCTGTTATCACGGTCTGCCGCTGGTTAAGGTCAGCAGAATGTTTCGAGCTGACAAGAGCGCAATGCCACTGGTTTTAGTGGAAATTCAAAATTGATATTAAAATGTATATGATCTAAGATTGATCTGTGGGCTCAGGATAACACCTGAACCTTTAAGAAAAAGAACATCATCATGTCAGTGTCACAGATGCTAAAAATATGGCCATGCTCAGAAATTATGCAGAGTTGATTACAGCTGTTTAAAATATGGTGAGAACCACCCTACTAACACCTGCACCAAGCCTAAAACCACAAAGGCCAAATGTGCCCACTGCAGTAGCCTTCACCTGGCCAATTACAAAGGATGTAGCTACTATCCAAAGAACAGACTGGCAGTAAAAAGTAGTCAGTCCACCTCTCATCCTCTCACACAGCTAAAGGAAGCAGAATATTTTCAAACTCATCATACACAACAAAAGGAGGCAGAATTTCTGCAAACTCAAGCAGAATTTACAAAGCAAACAGATATTCATCATAAGGGCAAAACTTATGCCAAAAACTCACTCCACGAAAGCAACTCACCAAGATCAAACACATCTTAACTTGACTGCGATCATTACTGCTTTTTTTCTCACTACTATGCTTCAGGATTTCAGTAAATAAAAACCAATCACTAACCTCTACACAAAAAAAAAATATAATAAAATAAAATAAATAAATAAACAAACCGATTCCTTCAAGAAACTCACTCTATCCTAACAGCACTCAGTTATGATTAAAAATAATTTTCTTTCCAACTCCCTTCTAATTGCTGCTTGGAATATCAACAGCTGAAAAAACAAGATTATGAAACGTCAAGAATTTTCATTAAGATATAATCCAGACATTTTACTAATAAATGAAACCCATCTAAGTCCTGCAGATAATCTGAAATTGAGAGGATACCTGCTGTACAGAAATGACAGACTGGATTACAGAAGCAGTGGCACTGCCATTTTTTTTAGCAAGAACTACATTAAGCACAATTTAATAACCAACCCATCAACTACAAATTTAGAGATCACAGGCATTAAAATATACACCAATGCAGCTGGTAAGCTCAAAATCTATGTTGCTTACAACTCACCAACAAGAACTTTACTGTCAGCTAATTTAGATGCCATTCTTGGCATCAGGGAGTCCATCATCATCACTAGGGATCTGAATTGGAATAGCCAAACAACCAATAAAAACGGTTGCATTCTATATATTTATACTGAGTCAAATTATATTGTAGTGGAAGATATGATGTCTTAGACATTGCAATTCTACAGAATGTTAAATATCAATACCATGTCATATCATATAAATATCATTGTCAATTAGGCAATCAAGAACAACTATCTCCCTCTCACTCCTTCATAGGTTAGGAAAATTTATCAAAAGTACTCCCTGAATACAGTGGTCCTTTACCCAACATAAAATCAAATCAACAAAGCACTAGCAGCAGCCACGAAATCTACAACTATTTGTAAGCCTAAATGTCTTGCAGAAGAAAACATGAATAAAATTAGAGAGAAAAATCTAGCAAGAAAAGATACTATAACACACATGCTCCTCAAGATAAAAAAAACTCCTCAACAAACTGAACAGTTCAGCCAGTTAAGCTATCAAAAATCATAGAAACCAGCAGTGAGAAAATAAATTATCATGTATTAATACTACAGATTATTCCATCTGGAAATTCTTATAAAATTTCAGAAACAAACGTACCCCCCCCCCCCATCCAATCAGATCAGGATCTAGCACACACTGATGCTGAAAAAGCAAACGCGATAGCATGTAATCTGAAAAAAAAGTGCAGTCCTGCACATGAAAATTTACACATCAATCATTTATATAAGGTTCATCACCATGTTAGATGCACGCTAAAACAACCTGACAATAATTTAATTCAATAATTACTTCACCAGCAGAAATAATTAACATCATCAAGTATCTCAATAATAAAAAGTTCCAGGTCCAAATGGTATCACAAACAAAGTTATCAAATTACTACTCTGCAAAGCTATAGTGCAGCTTGTCAACATTATAAATGCAATATTTTCCTCCCTTGCAAAAAATTGCTGACATTTCCAGTTCACAAACCAGGCAAAGACATACATTTATCTCAAAATTATCACACAATCAGCCTGCTATCAAACCTATGAAAAAATTATCCTCTTCAGACTTCAAGAATCAGTTGACAAATTAAATTTCATACAGTATGAACAATCTGGCTTCCATCAAAATCACAGTAACATCCAACAAATTCATTGTCTAATTGAATACATCACCACAGGATACAACTGGAAACAACACACCGGTGCTGTATTCCTTGACATCGCAAATGCTTTTGACAAAATTTGGCACTATGGTTTGCTTTATAAACTTATTATTACTAACATATCTCGGAAGATGATACATTCAATCACATCATATCTTACAAATAGAAAGATGCAGGTCAAAATAAATGGAACAAGCTCATGCCAACATAGAATTTTGGCTGGAGTTCCACAAGGATCCTTACTGGCACCAATATTGTTTGCAATCTACATGGCAGCTATCCCATAGATGACACAGCAGTATTAGCTAGATCACTCTATCCACACCTTGTAACTAAAAAACTTCAAGATAGCATTTTAAAGCTAGAAAAACGATTTTCAGACTGGAGACTTCAAGTAAACCCTCAAAACAAGTGTAGCCATACTCTTCACTAGAAGATCAGCATCTAACAAAGGGGATATTATCCTATTTGATACCAAAATTCCATGGCAAATTGACAAGATTGTGCTTCAGCAACCATTCAACATCTGTGTGAAAGTATGCAAAGCTATTGCTCACCTCTATCCCTTGATTAATCAACACAGCAAATTAAGCACAAGGAACAAACTAATACTCTGTCAGATGGTGATTCGTTCTATAATCACCTATGCCTCTCCAGCTTGGAGCCATACTTTTGCAACAAGTACAAAACAATTATGAATGATATTAAATGCTCTGTGGTTCATTAGAAATGATCAGATTTACCATGATGCCAAAATTCCATATAGTTCCTCAGTCTCCTGCTCTCTAGCAGCAAAATTCTTTTCAAAAGCGGCTATGCATCCTAATCAGCTGGCACAACAAGCTGCAGATTACAGTGAAAATGACTTCTACAAGCACAGAAGACCTAAAGCTATTCTACTACCTAGTGATACCACTTAACTCGTCAGCCCCCCACAGGGAGAGCTAAATGCTCGTAAATTTTTTTCCTACCAAAGTTTTCTCTGTACCAGACAATGGGGAGTATAAAGAGCATTAACCTTCACCATTTTTATTATTATTCAGGCCTAGAGGGAGTCAAAAGACTCATCGTGGGAGGTCCTTCCTAAAAAACACAAGACTCATCATGGGAGGTCCCTCCTAGGAAACACAAAGTCTATCATACCACTCCTTAAACTCATTGACCATTCTTGCTCTCACCACTCTATCAGGCAATGCATTCTATGGTTCAACCACCTTCCATGCAAAGAAACCACTCCTCATCCCTCTTGCTCAGAGTTTCCTTTCATAACTTTTAGGGATGGCCCCTTGTCATCACTCCTTCCCACTGTTCAACCAAGCGAAAGAACTCCCCAGTGTCAACCCTGTAACCACCTCTCAACAGTTTAAAAGTCTCAATCATATCACCCCTCCTTCTTCTATCCACCAAACTCTGCAGTCCACATTCCCTCAGCCAATCCTCATAACTAATATTGTACAGTCCCAACACCATGTTATCCACCTTTGTACCCTTTCCACAGTTAATTTATCCCCTTCAAATCCTGGGGACCAAATCTGAGAACAATAGTCTAAGTGTGGTCTGATCAGAGTCTTATACAATGGAATGATAACTCTTTGATCTCTGCAGGTCAGTGCCCTTCTCATTATTGCAGCAATATCCTTTGTGTTAGCTTTGCAATATGTCCCTTGGATTTCAGGTTTCTATCAATCATCAACCCCAGATCTCTTGTCTCCCCTACTTCCTCCAGTATAGCTCTTCCAATAAAGTATGCAGCATCCCATCGATGTGTTCCAAACCTCAAGACCTTACATTTTGCTGCATTAAACTGACACTCCCATTCATTTGCCCATCTGTCTAGCTTATTCAAATCCTCTTGCAGGGCTACCACATCTGCACTATTACTAATAACCACTCCCAGCTTTGCATCATCCACAAACAACTGAATATCCCCGTGCAATCCACTGACAATGTCATTGATATAAAGGTTAAACAATATAGGTCCCAGTACTGAGCCCTGTGGGATCCCACTTGTAACCCTCTGCCTCCTTGAAACTGCCCCACCATACACAACTCTCTGATACTTATTGGACACAATCCTGAATCCAGTTCGCCAATCTGACATCCAGACCTATGTGCTGCAACTTAAATATCAGCTTATCATGTGGCACCCTGTCAAATGCCTTCGCTAAGTCTATGAAAATTGCAGTATATGCCTTTTCCTCATCTACTATACTTGTAACTTTATTATAAAAGGCTAGCATATTGCTAAAACAAGAGCACCTCTTCACAAATCCATGTTGACTCTCACAGATAACATTACACTCATCTGCCCAATGCTCTATATGGTTCCTCACTAATTTCTCCAAGATCTTAACAACTACTGATGACACACAAACTGGCCTATAATTAGACACTTCCAGTCTGTTACCACCCTTATGCAATGGCACTATCTTACCTTCCTTCCTTTCCCTGGGCACATTTCCCGTAGCCAGACTTTCATTGAAAAGCCATGTCAAAGAAGCTGTCAGTTCTTTAGCACATTCTCTCAAAACTCGTGATGAAATACCATTCAGTCCCACCGCTTTATTGACATCCAGAGTACTCAGTATTTGGAACACACTTTCCTCCAGCACCTCTAAACCTCGAACCTGCCCGATCCCTCTAGTATTAAAATTTACTCCTCCAGGATGAAATACTCCAATAAAGTGTTCATTGAACAATTCCATTATGTCCTCTGCATCAGTCACTCTATTCCCATTTTTATTCCACAATGTCATTCTTCCACAGTCATTTCTCCTCCTACTGGCCACATAGCTAAAAAATTCTCTAGGATTTTCCTTGGATCTTAGAGCCAATCTCCTCTCATATTCCAGTTTCGCTTTCCTTACCACACTAGTCACTCTTCTGGCCTGTGTCTTATATTCTTCATGCATCTTCTCTTCACCTGTCTCCTTATATCTCTTCCATAGCCTCTTTTTTTTTGCATAAAGTTCCTGTTTAATATCATTTGTCATCCACTTTACTCCAAATTGTGTTCTCTTTTTCAATCGTGAAATACAGCTTACAATTGCTGCTAACAAATATTCCTTCACAATTTCCCAAGCACTAATGATATCCTGTCCTTCCAATTCCTCCCCCCCATGAAACTTCCCCAAGTTGATATCTAAGACTATTATAATCATCTGCCTTATAATTCCACATACGTTCCCGTCTTTGATACTCCTGCATGTCTATTCATCTTCCAAGTTAAAACCATATGGTCACTCTCTCCAACTGGTGGGAGAGATGTCATCTCAGTTATTATAAATTATTCTGATGCTATGACTAAATCCAAAACTCTTGAACCTCTTGTTCCCTCTATTACATGTTGCCCAAGACATTTGTCCCTCAAGAATTCTAGAAATACTATTCTCTTATTGCTACATGTATCTTCCTCTTCCCAATTTATACTGCTGTAGTTAAAATCTCTCATAATAATTATTCTTGCACTTGCCAAACTCAACTGTCTAAACATCTCCTGGTCCCTACCCTCTGTGTTCCTTGGTCTGTAGCAACATCCCACTAAATATCTTGTCTTTCCCACCTCTACCTCACACCTTATGCTTTCTAAATCATTAGTGTCACTGCCTTCCAAAGTCTCCGACATGTCCACTCTTAGAGGACATAAGTCATCACTTATCATAAGCAGTACTCCACCACCACCACACTTTCCCTTCCTATACTGCCTGAAAACGGTGTACCCAGCTACTTCTATTCCTGTTATTATATCCTCTTCTGTCAACCCAATAATCTTTAGCCTCAGTGATCCCAATAATCTTTAGCCAGGCTGATGCTATCAGGGCCACCAATTCCTCTCCTTTATTCCAGATACTACTGGCATTAGTATAAAGCATAAAAATGCCAATGTTTCTATACCCAGCATTATCCCCTCAAGACTCCACTAGGCTCAGCATTACCTGATGTCGTCCCCCTTTTCTCAAGTACCCATTCCAACAAGAGGCCACCCTTACTACCATCCATCCTGGGATATGATCTGGCTTATATGGACAAACAGGAAGGTCTGTTGACATTCGAAATATACTTATCAGGATTGTTATGGCAAGTCAGGACTGGGAGACCATGTTTTAGACACTCCTTTCACACAACATTAGATGGAAAAAAATCAAAGTGCTACACAGAAGTCATTACAAGTCAGCGAGAAAGTTTTTGGAATCAGCAGCAGTGAAACATTCTCCAAACCTCCAAGTATGGCTGTATCAATTTGCCAAAAGACTGAGACAGCTATTTTAAGACTAACTTAATACTTACAAACTTTTTTCTCCAGTAAGGATGCACCAAATTAGAACTTTAACTTGTTGTGTTATTTATTACAATTTTAAAACCATTCCCATTATTAAATAATTGTTGCTGTGTGCTTCCTATGATTAACTATTTGTGTTCCAAAGATGTCTAAGTCTAAAACAAGCTAAATATTAGCAAGTAATTAATTAAACAAATATCTTATTTATTCTTGCAAAATTAAACATTTTGCCATCTTCATCTCATTAATAACAAGAATGTCAATGCATACTTCTCTGATTCTTCTGTAAGTCCCATTTATTTTTCATTGATACTTCTTACCTCGATGGTGTCCGCATGGTTAGCCTAGTGGCTGTTCGCTTCGCAATCATATGACTGGGGAAGGAGTGTCCCAGGTTCAATTCCCGTCAAAGACGGGAATTGAACCTGGGAAATTGAAAATCGCCAGTTTATCTGGCGTTTTTCATCCTGCAAGCAGGCAAACTGGCCCCGTGAACACACATGGATCTACAGCCATAAATACTTAACCCTCCATGAGGGGGCTCAACTCGCCCCAATAGGGACAAGGGAGAAAAAGGGAGGAAACTCCATACGAATAACCTTGATGGTGTCTTACTTCAATTCTGCTGATATTGAGTTTGAGTTTGTTCCATTAGTTTAAGTTTTCACTGTTTGTCCTGATTCTCACTCTATAGTTCTTTGTCAGCATCATCAAATGGTTTCAGAAGCAAAACTGGCCAGCCCAACATTCAATATTAATTAATTCTTTAAATGTTATAATGTTATTAGGAGACTGCATTAAAAATATTACTTTCTTAAAATTAATTAATTAAATCTGTAACTTACCTGCATGATGGAATGCAACCCCAAATGGTACAGTTTTTGCAAGGATGTGATCTAATCCAGCAGGTGAGTGTTTAAGCTGTTGCAACACATCACATAAACTCTCTCCGTTTAAAACTTCTCTTAGGCAATGTCCAACCTTCTTAGCAGCTGTACATACATATATATATATATATATATAATTAAACACCTTTATTTAATAAAGATTCTTAAAGTTAGCTTATTTTATTTTATTTTTTTTGAATTATAGAAAACAGTAGTTTTCAAACTAAAATTTTAATATAATAAATTTAGTTTAATCCATTATCCAAGTGTGTGCAAACAAAGTTTGCGCCTGAAAGTATCTTCAGGACTGGGATAAAATGGTACAACACCAGTGTTGTACCATTTTATATGTTGTACCTATATATGATATGTTGCAAGTACAATAAATATGGTATACTCCAGGGTGGGCTAGTGGAGGGAGTGGGTCTTTGGATGAGTTGAGTAAGCTTTTTAATTTTGCAGGAGGTTTAAAGGTGGATTTGAGGTTATATTTTTGTAGTATTCTGTTTATTTTGCCTGATATTCCTTTAATGTAGGGAATGGTTATAGTTTTACTGTAGTCTGGTTTGTCTTTATTTTTCATTGAGGTTTTGTAGAGAATTTTGTTAATAGTGTTTTGGCTGTATCCGTTTTTTTTTGGAAAGTATTGCTGATAATTTTAAATTTGTCTTTCAATGCCTATTCACTGGAACAGATTGACTAAGTACTGTTTTTTTAGAGTGTTGATGATGACACCTAGTTTTTGTGTTGGGTGGTGGTAGGGGTTTATGTGTATATATTGTCTCATATGTGTCGGTTTCCGGTAGACAGTGAAGAAAAGATTGCCAGAGGGAAGACATGTGACAAGTGTATCTAGAAACGGAAGTGTGTTATGTTTTTCAATCTATTGTGAACTGTATGCGTTTGTGTTGTTTGTTAAGGTGGCTAAGGAATATGTCTAATGTCTGGCGGCCATGGCACGAGATTGCGAAAACATCGTCAACGTATCTAAGCCAGACTTTGGGTTTTAGAGGGGAGGAACTTAAAGCACGTTGCTCAAATTGTTCCATGTAAAAGTTAGCAATGGGGGGGGGGGGGGGGGGATAATGGCGAGCCCATGGCTGTGCCTTCTTCTTGTAAGTAGAAGGCGTTTTGCCATACAAAATAACCAGTACGTAATACATGTGCAAAGAGCACCGTGATATCTGGATGGAATTTGTTCTGTAGGAGAAGGCCTGTATCATTGATTGGGACATTCATAAAGAGGGCAGAGATGTCAAAACTGACTAATAAATCATCTTTTTCTAATGTAATGTCTTTGATGATGTTTATGAAATGTTGTGTGTTTTTGATATAGGAGGGGGGGGGGGGGGAATGACATACTAACTCCTTGAGTGTTGCCGCTAATTTTTTGGCTAAGTGATACGTTGGGCTATCAATTCCTTCAACAATAGGTCTTAGCGGTGTGTTTTCTTTGTGAATTTTTGGCAGCCAGTAAATTCTTGGGGAGCACGCGTAGTGTGGAAATAATCTTTTGACCGTATCTTTGAGCCATGTGGTAATTGACTTAAGTAGTTTCTCTGTTTTGTTTTATATTCTATTGGATGGGTTGTAGTTAACTAATTGGTATGTGTTATTGTCAGAGACCAGCAGATTCATTTTTTCTACATAAGTGGTATGGTTTAAAATAACGGTGGCATTTCCTTTATCGGCTCTGGTTATTACTAAGTTCGGATTTGTTTTAAGTGATTTTATCTGCACAGTTTTATATACAGAGATAAAATCAGTGATAAAGTATACAACAATAATTGTAATGGTTATAGTTTTACTGCTTTTTAAAACTTTAACCATTCCCTATATTAAAGGAACATCAGACAAAATAAACAGAGTACTACAAAAATACAACCTCAAAGCCACCTTTAAACCTCCTGCAAAATTAAAAAGCTTACTCAATTCATCCAAAGACCCACTCCCTCCACTAGCCCACTGTGTTTAGTTATGTTGCTTGTTATTGTTTCGTTATGATTTAAAATGTTGGCAGTTTCTAAACGTATTTTGTCTGCTATGTTATTTGGGATGTATCTTAGGCCTCTTTCAATATTACAAATAAATTCAAGTTTGTTTACTGATTTCGGTGCTATAGCAAAATTTAAACCTTTGCTAAGTATAGAGATTTCGTCTTTGTTTAGAGCGTGGTTAGATAGGTTGACTATGTTATTGATACCTGTGGGCGATTGGTGGCTCCTGTTGTTACTTGCTTCTGGTTGATTATTGTTGTTCACCATGGAGAACTTTGAATATGGTGGCTGGTTTTGTCATTCTTTTAGTCTTTGGAATTTAAGTTTTCTTTATTCGTTTGGAGGATGTGGTTCGCTGTGTTGTCCGTAATCTTTTCTAGGATCATCCAGATATCTTTGTTTACATAGCTTGAAAGTTCTGTTTTTTTCCTTTAGTAGCTGGTTTTGTGTAGCGGCTAGGTTCTTTCTGGCAGCTTGGATCTGCTCTCTGAGTAGTGCTTTCTATAGTATGGCAAAATACCTTCTACCTACAAAACGAAGGCACAGCCATGGGCTCGCCATTATCTCCCCCTATTGCTAACTTTTACATGGAACAATTTGAGCAACGTGCTTTAAGTTCCTCCACTCTAAAACCCAAAGTCTGGCTTAGATACGTTGACGATGTTTTCGCGATCAGGTGCCATGGCTGCCAAACATTAGACACATTCCTTAGCCACCTCAACAAACAACACAAACGCATACAGTTCACAATAGAGATTGAAAAAACATAACACACTTCCGTTTCTAGATACACTTGTCACACGTCTTTCCTCTGGCAATCTTTCCTTCACTGTCTACCGGAAATCAACACATACGGGACAATATATACACATAAACTCCTACCACCACCACCACCCAAAACAAAAACTAGGTGTCATCATCAACACTCTAAAAAAAACAGGACTTAGTCGATCTGTTCCAGTGAACAGGCATTGAAAGACAAATTTAAAATTATCAGCAATACTTTCCAAAAAAAAACGGATACAGCCAAAACACTATTAACAAAATTCTTTACAAAACCTCAATAAAAAACAAAGATAAACCAGACTGCAGAAAACTATAACCATTCCCTACATTAAAGGAACATCAGACAAAATAAACAGAATACTACAAAAAGAGAACCTGAAAGCCACCTTTAAACCTCCTGCAAAATTAAAAAGCTTACTCAACTCATCCAAAGACCCACTCCCTCCACTAGCCCACCCTGGAGTATACCATATTTATTGTACTTGCAACATACCATATATAGGAGAAACTGGACGCACAATTCCTATCAAACAAAAAGAACATAAACGACACATTCAATATAATAATTATGATGAAGCTGGCCTTTTGGATCATGCCCTGAATACCTTACACAGAATTTACTGGAAAAGCACTAGCTGTCTACATCGCACTAAAACATGATATGAACAGAAATTTAAGGAAGCCTGTGAGATCATTATCAACTACCCCCAATCTGAACAATAATGATGGTCTTAAAATCCCAACCATATGGAAAGCATATATTCGATCCATGAAACCTTCCTCACTAAGAACAACTATAAATAAGACTGCAGAAAATCCAGTATTTTAAATAACAATTGTAATACTAAAAATAGGACATCATTGTTTCTGAAAGAAAACCATCTGTAAGAAAGAATGTTTAATCTTGTCATCATAAATGGAATTTAGCTTGATGTAATTTATAAATATTTTTTTTTTTTTCACTAGAAGTCATGCTAGTTGTGATCAAATCACTGTTTCTCTAGCTTACAGTTAATAATGTAACTCAGCCTGTCTTGTATATTTATGTATGCTTCAGATGATGATCTTGATATGAAGATCGAAACGTTGGGATAATAAAAAAGTTTTTTAAGACGGTTGTAAATTCCATAAAATTTTTAAATGAATGCTGATCACCATGTAATACTAAAAGAAAGGATCATAGTAGGTCAACTTGCGAGAACAGAGGACTTTATATACACCAGGAACTGAGGGAGTGAGTCCCTTGGTAGAAATGGATAAGGATAGCTAGTTTCAAGTGGAGGTTGAAAGCTGTGAAGAGGTTATATCTTTAAAATTCTGGTACAACTATGACAAGCACACAGCACTCAATCATTGTAGAAATAATTCAAACTGTAACTGAAATGAATTAATCTCCTGACACAGCCCCGTCTATGGGCCAGATAACCATTAAGTTAATTTGGAGAGTTAGGCCATATGGTCTCAGAATGATTGTCTTCCACATCATTGGCAAATTAATGCAGCCATACTTGTTGTGGTTGTGGAGTGATTCATAGTTGGTGCTGATTCTAAAAATAATCTCTCAGATCTATCTATCCTATCCCAATGGCTTTAACAGGCCTTTAAAGCCCACAGCCTTCCAAGCATGCTCGGATTTCGTAACTGAAATACGAGGATAGAATGGTCACTCCTATGCCTCAAGGTATTCTTGGCTGTATCCCTGTGTGTTCAAGGGGCCGGTTTGCCTGCTTGCGGGATGAAAAACACCAGATAAACTGGCGGAAAAAACCCTACTGCCCATGCCCAAGACCGGCTAACTTGGCTATGGCTGAGGAAGATCCTTCAGCTCCTCACGTCTCCGACGGGAATTGAACCTAGGACACTCCTTCCCCAGGCATATGGTTGCGAAGCACAAAGCCACTAGGCTAACCGCGCGGACCTCAGATCTATAGAGATTTATATTTTATACCAATATCGTAATCCATTTAATCCTATGAGTATTCAGAGCATGGTCTGCCAGTCCTGACTTACCACACAGATGATCATGGATGTAATTTTTGTGTTCTTTAAAGTAGATGTTTACTGACTTACCAGTCTGCCCAAAAAACTAGGCTAAACTGTAGGCACAAGAAACTTTGTACACTCTAGGATATGTAATAAGATGAAGTTGATCTTTACAATGGATGAAAGTGGCATGGAGATCATATATGCAGAGAACTTTAGCTATCTTTTCTGATGTATCCTGAATATAAGGAATGGAATGGTTTTGTTGTGATCCTGGTTGCAGGAAGGATGGAGGTGCATCTAGTATTTTATCTATTTTATAGAGGATATTGTTATTGGCTAAAAAAAAAAAAGAAGTGTTGTGAAAGTACACAAACTCAGTTTCAAGGACTATGTCATTTGAACAAAATAGCCTTGGCTCAGTGTGCAAGTGTTTTAAGGTTGCCAATACTGCTGGTAAGGATGGTGGTGCAATTAATTATGTAAATACCTTCTCATGCATATGAATTTTCTATAAATAGAAAAGGATAATGAGCCATTAAGTCAGTGGTTCTCAAAGGGAGCGCCCCAGAAGATTTCCGGGTGTGCCCTGTGGTATTCCAGAAAAATATGTGCCCATATATAAAAATAAATATAGTTACTCTATTATACCTTTTCATTACAGATATACCGCACTTTTTGTGAACACATCTATTATGTTAATTAACAGTGGTTTTTCTTGCAAAGAGAACAAGAATATAGTTTATTCTTGTTGTGTATATTACTTATTTTAAAAGTGTTGGAAGTGGATGTTATGTGCATATTACTTATTTTCAGATAAATACACCCAAATAAAATGGATAGATTTCTCAAAAAGAAGCATGATATTGAAGAATCAGATTCTGGAAGTGAGCAAAAGTTAGTGCAAGTAAGAAAGCAAAATCACGGCCTACTCGCAAATATAATGAAAGTTATTTAAGCTTTGGTTTCACTTGGACCAGAAGTGAAGATCATCCTTTGCCGCTATGTTTAGTATGTGGATGTAAAATGGCAAATGAATCATTGCTTCCTAGTAAATCGAGTAAACATTTTAAAACTATACACTCTAATTTACAAGATAAATCTGTAAGTTTTTTCAAGAGATTGTCTGAACAGCAAACAAAAGCAGCAAATTCTTTTAAAAGTATAATGACTGTTTCTGATAAAGCTCAAATCGTTTCTTATCAAGTCCCAGAACTGATAGCAAAAAATATGAAAGATCATACTTTAGGTGAGTCACTTATTTTGCCTGCATGCAAAAAAATGGTCATGACAATGCTAGGAAATGACGCAGCAATGAAAATAAGCAAGATTCCTCTGTCCAACGATACAGTTCACAGGCATATTACAGAAATATCTTCTGATATCGAGAAAAATGTATGCAGTAATAAACTTCAGTATTTAAATTTTGCATTGCAAGTTGATGAGTCAACAGACATTACCAACAAGGCGCAACTCTTAACATTCGTCCGTTTTATTAATGAAGATCAAATAGTAAATCAGTTTCTCTTTTGAAAAGAATTAAGTGTGTCTACAAAAGGTGAGGACGTTTTTAACATTTTGAACAGCTATCTTGATAAATGGCAGTTAACATGGAAGTCATCTGTAGGCATTTGTACAGATGGAGCCCCTTTCATGGTAGGCTGTGTTAAGGGCCTTACATCTTTTGTAAAAAAACAAAATGAGAATGTTATCGTAACTCACTGCTTTCTTCATAGGGAGGCCTTGATGGCAAAAACATTGGGAGAAAAATTAAGAGAAGTTTTAGATCAAGTTGTCCAGATGGTAAACTTTATTAAAACAAGACCTGTCAAATTGCGTTTATTCGAAAAGCTTCATATCGATATGGATTCACAACACAGACGGCTGCTTTTACACACTGAGGTGAGGTGGCTGTCAAGAGGGAAAGTACTTACCTGTGTACACAAGCTACGACAAGAACTTCTTGCGTTTTTTGAAGAGATGAAACAATTACATTTTTGTAACCTCCTTCGGTGCGAATTTTGGATTGCCAGGTTACAGTATTTGGCTGATATATTTCATCAGCTCAATATTTTGAATACTAGCATGCAAGGGAAAGAAGAAAATATTCTCACATTCACTGACAAAATGAAAGCATTTCAGAGAAAACTACAGATTTGGAAAAGAAAAGCTGTTGAAGGTAATTTGGAAATGTTTCCATTGGTAAGTAACACTTGCATAAATGAAACACTTCCAATAATAGTTGAACATCTAACAAGATTAGAAGAAAAATTGAGTTCTTATTTTCCATCACTTAACACTGAATAATACAATTGGATTAGAAACCCATTTATGGAAACTTCAAGTGATTTTGGTTTAACATTAACAGAAGAAGAACTGGCAGCTATATCCACTGATCGTAGATTGATGATTAAACATAAGGAATTGTCTCTTGAAGCCTTTTGGATTTCTATAAAAGAAGAATATGTGTCAATATCTAAAAAAGCTTTGAACATTTTACTTCAATTTTCAACATCATATTTATGTGAATTAGGATTTTCTACCCTCACCACAATTAAGTGTAAAAAGAGAGGAACTCTTCAATGTATACGAGGAAATGAGAGTTTGCCTTTCACTAGGACACATCAGGCTCATTTTTCTCATAAACACAAGAATGAATAAACTTAAGGTATGTTTCATTTTATTTTTTTTTATCGCATTATTTTTTTTCTTTTTTTTGCAAGATGTTATTAATATTTGACTTAATTATTATAACATATTTCTCAGAAATTTGTATATAGTGCACCTACAATTATTTGTAGGATTTTCAATGCGCCCCGACTTCAAAAAGTTTGAGAACCACTGCATTAAGTAGTTGTATCACTAGTTTGCCTAGAAAGAGGAGACAACTGTTATTTTCTTTTTTCTTTCTGTTGTAAAGTTTGGAGTTTCATCCATTGTAAAGATCAACTTCATCTTTGTAGGATGGATGGGGGATGCATCTAGTATTTTATCTATTTTATAGAGGATATTATCATTTTCTAAAAAAAAGTGTTGTGAAATTACATAAACTCAGTTTCAAGGACTATGTCATTTGAACAAAATAGCTCTGGCTCAGTGTAAGAATAGGCCATGAGATGAAATAGCAAGTACATCATCAGCATAATGTAGCCAAACTACTGGCTTAAGAGGAGCTGTGTTAGCCCTTTTGATCCCAAGAATTTTTTTTTAAAGGCAATTTTTTTCATATTATTTAGTTGAAAATGTGTCAAAATGCTACACTATACAGACAGTTAAAAAAAAAAAAAGCATAATTTAAAAAAAATATATGTGTACTTGTATGAGTACAATGGGCAGATCAGGTATCAAAATTAACAAACTGCTTAGCAGAGTGATGCCCAAAATACTTGATCATGGCTTCATTGATTGAGAGATGTTTGTTGAATATGCCAAAATGCTGAAATTTTTTTATTTAGTTTATCCATTAGAGATCTTATTTTATACATTATATCGTTTTTATCTATTTGTGAATTATTGGCCAAATGTAGATATTTCTTGAGTTGTTAAAAACGGTTCCTTGACATACTGTTGGTCACTGGAGGAACCAAGACATCCTCATCTAAACACCAACAGTGACGCTCTATTGGCAACCTGTGGTATCCACTCAAAAGTATAATTGCGATAAATACCTTGATGTCTTCTTCAGGTACTTGAAATACATGATTATTGTTCTGCGTAGCATAGAAATTGGTCTGTTCAATCACCATCATCATCAAATTCCTGCCACGTACCCTCAAGGGATATATAGGATATGATAGTACTACATGAAAAATTTACATCATTACTAACTTCCTATCTACAATTTTCCTCCAGGTCAGTCTGTTACTTGTCAACACTCCAATATTATCAGATCTTATATTTCTGTCGTCTAAGGCACTTTGTACCATATCAATCCACCTATATCTTGGTCTTCTGCCAACCTGGCAGAGAACACTTGTTTTGCCAATCTTCCATCACCCATTCTGTTTAAATGACCATACCACCTGAGATTAGCTCTGCTAATGCATTCCTGAATGCTGACAATGTCAAGTTCTTTCCTAATATCCTCATTTTTAATATGATATTGCCATTGATGCCATCTGTTCACGCCTCGAATCTTTCTCAGGACCCTCGTATCTGCGGTCTCTAGTCTTTGGTCAAGTGTTTTACTTCTGACCCAGCTCTCAGATCCATAAGTTAAAACTGGTTTGAACACTGTCTTATATACAGCTAATTTAGTGTTCTGACTAATTTCTCTCTTATTCCATATGAATTTATTCAATTGACTTCCTACTATACCAGCTTTATTGATTCTGTTGTCTATTTCCACATTTAATTTACCATCTTCACTAAAAATCGTGCCTAAGTAGTTGAAATGTTTTACTTGTTCCACAGGTTCTCCATTCACAATGCAGTTGACATTATCAACGATTCTGCCTATTTTCATTGTCTTTGTCTTTTTATTGCTGACCTTCATACCATATCTATTACAACAGTTATTCAATTTAGTCAAGGAATCTTGCAGACTTGAGGAATCTTGCAGTTAGAATTGCAACCTTCAATTCTAAGTGCTGACTTACAACTCAAATAAAGACTAAGTATTGCTTGATATAATGCCCCATTGACACCATATAACTGTAGCGTATTGAATAGCTTCTCTCTTAGCACTTTATCATATGCCTTTTCCAGATCTACAAAACTCAAATAGAGATCTCTGTTATATTCCCATGATTTCTCCACTATCTGTCGTAAAGTGAAGATCTAATCCTGACAGCCTATATTTGGCTTGAATCCAGCTTGTTCTTCACCAAGCTTTTCTTCTACAATTCTTCTCAACTGTTTCTCAAGTATACTTGCATACATCTTACCAGGAACACTTAGTAGGGAAATACCTCTGTAATTCTCACATGCAGTTTTATTTGCCTTTTTATATATGGGTACTATGAGAGCTCTACTCCAATCATCTGGAATTCCTCCCTCTGTCCAGGCCTTCTGAACTATGCAGTGCAAGATTTTTATACCACCATACTTCAGCATTTCTGGTCGAATATCATCTACTCCTGCTGCCTTTCCACATTTTAAGCCTTTGATGGCTTTTTCTACTTCAAGTATGGATATGTATTCCTGACTGTATGGCTGTTGAGTGTTTTTTTTACCACTGTGCTATCACTTCTTGTTTCATTTAGCAATTTCTCGAAGTAATTACTCCATACTTCAAAGATATCTTTTTCTCCCGTTTTCATGCCACCTTTATCATCTGTAATTTTACAGTACTCTTTAATCCATTTCTAAGCTTCTTCAACAAACTCCAAAATGATATTTCTTTCCTATGTTCTTGCCAAAGTCCTCTCATGACTTTTGTTTGGCTAGTTTTACACAGTGTTTAGCTTTTTTACATTTGTCTCTGTATTCTCTAAGAGTACAAGCTGACTTATTTGCCAGGAACTTTTGATATGCTTCTTCTTTTCCTTCCCCACCTCTTTAACTTCCTGTGTCCACCATGGAGTTCTGATTTTTCTATCCTAGCAGACAACCTCACCACATGCCTCTCTGGCTGAATCAATCAAGGTTTTCTTCAAGGCTTGCCAGTGAATCTCTAAAGTTTGGTTCCTGTTCTCAAACTCTTTCATTTTTTCTTCAATAATCTTTGTGAATTTAAGTCTACAGTTCACATCTGATAGCTGCTGAACTTTTATTCGCTTTAAAACTTCCTTACATGTCATTCTTTTCAATATGAAATTCAATTTTATCCTGCTCAAGACTAAATAGTGATCACTTTCAATTTCAAATCCTCTGTACATTCTGGTGTCCTGCACCAGAGAGAAAACATCACTCTCAACAATAACATAGTCAATGAGACCTTTCTTATTTCTTGCCTCTTCTCTCCATGTGAATTTGTGCACATTTTTATGTTGGAACATGGTGTTAGTAATAACCAGTCCATGTCCTGAGTAGAAATCCAACAAATATTTGCCATTATTATTAGCTTTGCTGTTTTCTCCAAATTTTCCTAATATATTTTTGTATGTCTGATAAGCATTTCCTTCTCTGCTGTTTAGATCCCCAACAAGGACCAACTTTTCCTTTTTCATTGTGTCAGTTGCTTTCTCTAAATCCTCAAAAAATTCCTCCACTTCTACCTTAGTAGAACCTTCTGTGGGACCATAGGCACAAATAAGTCTAATTGTCCAGTTCCCCATTCTGATATGTACCAAATTACAAAATGATGGTCTGTTCAATAATAACGGTAATAATTTCTTTATCGATAAATCTTTCGAATATTTTAACTGGAGTTTTATTTTGGATTTGGTCCCTCACATTACTCAGACAGTCCATATACCCTGTAGTTACTGCCATACTGATGTCTAAGATATCTTCTGCTCATAAGGGCTCGTTGGTAATTACTTTACCTTGTGCAGCCAAACAACATTATCTTATCATGGCTAGAGGAAGATCGTCATCATCATCATCATTATCGCCTGTCTGATTCATCACACGCATAATGAAGCTCTATTTTCCCTGGAACGTCATTGGGAAGGTGGTCAGGCTGAAGGTCATCGTCATCAATATCCTCATTATACGTTTCATAATCAACATCGGGAGGAATGATAACTACGGATGTATCTTGGTGATTGGAATTTGCTACGTCGTACACAGCTAACCCAAGTGTTCTGTAACGCTTTCTATAAAATTGAACTGGACTTATTGGCTGAAATTCATCAGGATCCATGTTTTTAGAGGTATTAAATCTAGAACAAAAAATATATATACTGACTCCTTATAAGCCCACTGTTCTCAAATGAGTACAGGTCCATTTTGTATGCGTTCTCAACCAGTAATCAAACAGAGGTGCTGTTATATCAAAAAAATGTATTTAGTACTTACCTTTGTAACACAAAAGTCAGCACAATGAAAAAATATTCGAAAAAACTACAAGGAATAAAGCACTTGAATTATCATACAGGAACTGACAGTTCAGTTTTAGAATATGTACTGAAAAAGTATGACTACAGAGTCACCTAACTTTTAATTCGCGAAAATGTGGCAGAACTTGCTAAAACTGTAACCTTCCCTGATATTTGACTGTCATGCAAGAGATGTCACAACTAGGCTATTTCAGGTGGTGTACTCAATGAGTATGCTGGGATAAAATGAGTTAAGTGGGTTATCAATATGTTCCACACAGAAGTTGGCTAGTGAGGAGAAGCCATTGCAGTCCCATCCAGTTGTATGTATATTTTACCTTTCCATAAGAAATAACCAGAATAAATGGTGATTTTGAATAATTCAAATATGTCAGATGGGGAAATGTGGCTTACTTTCAAAGGTATATTAGTGAACAGTGAAGTAAAATCAAAGCTGATCATACTTCAGAATCTCTCAGGTAGACTTTTTATTAATGTTTTAAAGTGAAGTGAATTTTAATAGATGAGGGAGAATTGTCTTTATGGAGGGAATGTGATTTGGGAAAAGGTCTATCCAGATTATAAGTAGGACTGTTTATGCTTTCAACTACTACATGAAGCAATGGGGGGAGAGTATAAAACATTCCTGAATTTTGAGAACTCCATATATCTGGAATGGTTTGACATGAAAAGGTTTTAACTTTTTAGTGATCCCTTTGGGCGAAGATGCAACTTTTTCAATAATTTATATACTTTTGGAATACTTCTGGCATAAATTGTTTTTGGAAGTCAATAATCTGATAAGTGGACGTGTCCTTAAGGAGATTACTCATTTTTCTGTTATAATTGGAAGCTGAATAAGGAGGATGTGAGCAAGGGAGTGAGAAACTGATTTTTTGCATGGAGAGTTGTGAATGATTGGAATGCATTGCCTGAGAGTATGGTGTCTGCAGAGAATTTGAATGTGTTTAAGGTACAGTATGATGAGTTGTGTGTATGACAAAAGGAACCTTTCTAGATGAGTCTGTGACTCCATGGGGGGTCTTAGGATGATAATAATAATAATTTGGTTGATAATAACAGTTGCATTTCCTTCATCTGCCTTGGTTACTATCCTTTTTCTTTTGTTGTTCCTGTATACAGCTTTTTAACTGTCAAAATTTCTTTAGAAGGAATGCTACTTTTAGGAGGTTTGGATTTTATGAAAAAAGCAGCCACATTTAAATGAATGTTATTAGCTACTGTGGGCAAGAGATTATAGATACAAAGCTCTATATTAGTCATTATTTCCAAAACTGATACATTTTCTAACCAATGGCTACAACCCTATAAAACAGATAAAATACTACAAGTGCCTCCTATCCTTCCTGCAACCAACACATAAGATTACAGTAAAACCATTCTCATCCCTAGTATCGGTATTAGAAGAGAATCAAACCTTTCATTCAGCTAGCTACCTTCATGCACTCTTCTAAAGATCAACTACATCCTCTTGATCATCTTGGAGTGTATATAAAGTTTCTTGTGCATGCAGTTTAGTCTACTATGGACAGACTGGTAACATCCACCTTAAAAGACACAAAAATTACATAACCAATCATCTGTATTGCAATGGCAGACCATGCTCTGGATACTCCATCACATAGGATGAAAAATAGAAGATAATACAGGTGTTACATAGAAATCTCTATAAATCTGAGACTATTTTTAGAATCAGCATCAGCTGTGCAGCTTTCTCCAACCTCAACAAGTATGTAGCTGCATTAATTTGCCAAAGATCTGGGAGAAAGTCATTCTAAGACCAGATAACATGACTTCTCCAAATTAAGTTAATGGCAAATTTGGAGAAGTCACGTTATTTTGGAATCTGGCCCATATATGGGGCCATGTTAGGACATTAATTCATTTCATTACAGTTTGAATTATTTCTACAATGACTGAGTACTGTGTGCTTTTCACAGTTGTATTTTGCTATGAAGATGAAAGATAGAAAACCATTGAAATATATTAGTAAGTTAGATAAATTAATTTTATTTTTTCTCCTCTTGTTGTTATTTATACCATGAAACACTATCATAAATATGATCTTCCAAGAGAAATATCTGGAATGGATGGCAAAGGAAAACAGAACAGGAGGAAAACGTTTCATAAAAGTATTTAAGTGTCATTCAAGGGAACATTAGTAAACAGTAAAGTAATATCAAAGCTGAACAATATATGTATATTATTTACAATTAGAAAACTATTTTCAATAGAACTTTTAAAATGAATATGCAATATACATTATGGCTAATGAGGGGATACAAAATTTCACTATCTGAATAATTTATAATTTATAATAAGGGGTGCTTAAGGGTCAAAGCTGTATAACTGAGAGGAGACCTCCACATAGCCTTTAAAGGAATGCAGAGAACCGACCAGGGCTTCTGACCTAATGTACAATCCTCACCTTCTCGTGGTGCACCCTGTTGGGTATCTACTTGGACACTGAACGAACGAGGATGGGCTGGCAATTTGGGATTTAGCCGAACAAATTGTATTCTTATTGGTTAAACCAAAATAAAAAATGATGGTACAACATGACAAAATTTCATGCCGGCTGAGGCGTCGCCCAGTTAAACAAAGTCCCCGTTGTTTTCACCAAGGAACCAGGGCGAACAGCAAAAAGTCAGCTACTGGAACAAATCTGAAAACAAACCCCAACTCAACATCACCAGAGTTAAAGATTGGTACTTATGATACTATCAACGTAAGAAGCCTGAATGGCAAAGAAATGAAGCTAGTTGAGGAATTAGATAAGTACCAGATCGACATAATAGGGGTGACCGAAACAAAAAAGACCAAAACTGGTGAGATCTTTCTGAGCAATAAATACAAAATGTTATATTCAGGCAATGACAATGAAGGAAAAGAAGGAGTAGCCATAGTATTCAATACAAAATACGAGGCTAATCTTCTTGAATGGCAGTCAGTCTCAAGTAGAGTAATGTGGGCAAATATGAGAATGGGGAACTGGACAATGAGGCTTATTTGTGCCTATGGTCCCACAGAAGGTTCAACTAAGGTAGAAGTGGAGGAATTTTTTGAGGCTTTAGGCAACTGACACAATGAAAAATGAAAAGTTGGTCCTTGTTGGGGATCTAAATAGCAGAGTAGGAAATGATTGTGAGACATACAAAAATATTTTGGGAAAATTTGGAGAAAAGAGCAAAGCTAATAATAATGGCAAATATCTGTTGGATTTCTGCTCAGGACATGGACTGGTTATTGCTAACACCATGTTCCAACATAAAAATGTGCACAAATTCACATGGAGAGAAGAGGCAAGGAATAAGAAAAGTCTCATTGACTATGTTATTGTTGATAGTGATGTTTTCTCCCTGGTGCAGGACACCAGAGTGTACAGAGGATTTGAAATTGGAAGTGATCACTATTTAGTCTTGAGCATATAAAATTGAATTTCATATTGAAAAGAATAACATGTAAGAAAGTTTTAAAGCGAATAAAAGTTGAGCAGCTATCAGATGTGAACTGTAGACTAAAATACACAAAGATTATTGAAGAAAAAACGAAAGAGTTTGAGAACAGGAATCAAACCTTGGAGATTCAGTTTCAAACTCTGAAGAAAACATTGATTGATTCTGCCAGAGAGGCATGTTGAGGTTGTCTGTAAGGATAAAAAAATCAGAACTCCCTGGTGGACACAGGAAGTTCAAGAGGCAGCGAAGGTAAAGAAGAAAGCATATCAAAAGTTCCTGTCAAATAAGTCAGCTTGTGCTCTTAGAGAATATAGAGACAAATGCAAGAATGCTAAACACTGTGTAAAACAAGCTAAACAAAAGTCATGGGAGGACTTTGGTAAGAATATAGAAAATAAATATCAAGAAGGTGGCAAAATATTCTGGAGGTTGTAAGAAGCTTAGGAATGGAGGAAAGGGTGCTGTAAAAGGAGTTAGAGATGATAAAGGTGACATGAAAACGGGAGAAAAAGATATCCTTTAAGTATGGAGTAATTACTTTGAAAAACTGCTAAATGAAACAAGCAGTGATGACAGCACAGTGGTAAAAAACACTGACCAGGCATGCAGTCAGGGATACATATCGATACTTGAAGTAGAAAAAGCCATCAATGGCTTGAAATGTGGAAAGGTAGCAAGAGTAGATGATATTCGACCAGAAATGCTGAAGTATGGTGGTATAAGAGTCTTACAGTGGCTGCACTGCATAGTAGTTCAGAAAGCCTGGACAGAGGGACGAATTCACGATGATTGGAGTAGAGCTCCAATAGTACCCATATATAAAAAGGGAAATAAAACTGCCTGTGAGAATTACAGAGGTATTTCCCTACTGAGTGTTCCTGGCAAGATCTATGCAAGCATACTTGAGAAACGGTTGAGAAGAATTGTGGAAGAAAAGCTTGGTGAAGAACAAGCTGGATTCAGGCCAAATAGAGGCTGTCAGGATCAGATCTTCACTTTACGACAAATAGTCAGGAAAGCATGGGAATATAACAAAGATCTGCATTTAAGTTTTGTCGATCTGGAAAAGGCATATGACAAGGTGCCAAGAGAGAAGCTATTATCAATACTTAGTCTTTATTTGAGTTGTAAGTCAGCAGTTAGAATTGAAGGAAGTACAGGAAGTTGGTTAATGTTAAATCTGGTGTGAGACAAGGATGTACATTATCTCCTCTGTTATTCATTATTTATATGGATCACATTATGAAGGAAAGTGGTATTAAACATGATATCAAAATTGGAGATGTTAATGTCAGCTCTTTGCTTTATGCGGATGATGTTATACTTCTAAATAAATCCGCTACAAGTCTGCAAGATTCTCTGACTAAATTGAATAGCTGTTGTAATAGATATGGTATGAAGGTCAGCAATAAAAAGACAAAGACAATGAAAATAGGCAGAATCGTTGAAAATGTCAACTGTGTTGTGAATGGAGAACCTGTGGAACAAGTAAAACATTTCAGCTATTTATGCACGATTTTTACTGAAGATGGTAAATTAAATATAGAAATAGACAACAGAATCGACAAAGCTGGTATGGTGGGAAGTCAACTGAATTTATTCAGTTGACTTCCCACTCAAATTCATATGGAATAAGAGAGAAATTAGTCGGAACACTAAATTAGCTGTATACAAGACAGTGTTCAAACCAGTTTTAACTTATGGATCTGAGAGCTGGGTCAGAAGTAAAACACTTGATCAAAGACTAGAGACCACAGATATGAGAGTCCTGAGAAAGATTAGAGGCGTGAACAGATGGCATCAATGGCAATATCATATTAAAAATGAGGATATTAGGAAAGAACTTGACATTGTCAGCATCCAGGAATGTGTTAGCAGAGCTAATCTCAGGTGGTATGGTCACTTAAACAGAATTGGCGAGGAAAGATTAGCAAAACAAGTGTTCACTGCCAGGTTGGCAACAAAACGACCCAGAGGAAGACCAAGATATAGGTGGAGTGATACGGTACAAAGTGCCTTCGACGATAGAAATATAAAATCTGATAATGTTGGAGTCTTGACAAGTAACAGACTGATTTGGAGAAAAATTGTAGATAGGAAATGAATAATGATGTAATTTTTTTTCATGTAGTACTATCATATCCTGTACACCACTTAAGGGTACATGGCAGGAATTTGATGATGATGATGATGATGAATAATTTATAGCAGGGAGATCAGTAACAGTACTAGGTCTTAGAAGAAATGTGAATTTGTAGATTTTAGGTAAATTGTATATCCTGGGGAAGGAGAGAAATGAAAAGTTTTAAGTTTTTTTGAGATTTCAAGAAGCCTGTATGATGCTTTTTTTTTTAGCAGACTTTTTTAATTTTGTAATCTGAGACGTAATCTAATGGAATGTAGGCAGATCAGTCTCTGAGAATGATATTCATTTATCAATTATATTCACTAGCATAAAAGATTATTGTGTGAATGTTTTCAACCACCAAGCTTAATGTTATAAGCTATTTCTAGAGCTAAGATATGGATTTTGTATTTGACATTAAACATCAGGTCTAGTATCAATACTTGTTTCTGTGCTAGCAAAATTGTGGCCAAGACTGATTTTTTCTTATTACCATCCTGGTCACCTTATCATCCTCAAAATTATAATCACACATTTGTTTATCTTCCTGACTGAGTATGCAAGCTAATACAGCTTCCCTTGAAATATCTCTTGACCATTTCCCATGTTCTAACATCCTTCTCTTGCAGCTTCTTATGCCAAAACACTGCTCCAAGTGTTTTGTCATAAGAAGTGTTTTGAAAAGGACAAAATGTCAAAACACTGCTCCAAGTGTTTTGAAAAGGACAAAATATGTAGTCAGTTGTTGCTGCTATAGCAGCAACTGACTACATATTTTGTCCTTTTCAACACTCTATCTCAACAGTAGAGTCATATGCTCTACATTCCACAACCCTGTTCATCCTACTATACCTCTACTATTGATATAATCCTGCAATTCTTCTTGTCAATGATATCCATATCTGCCTTCCTGAAATAACTTCCCTTATTGCTAATGCATTTGGCATTAGTATACATGAATTGCAATATTCCTTAGGCTCACAAGTACCCTTCATCTGCAACCTAAGAAACAGCATTTAGCATCTTTGGATCATTCTCACAATATCATACACATACTCTCCAACTTACTTTATAACAACCCTAACTTCTCTGATTTTGTACCTCCATTCTCTCACAGAATCATTTCTTCAAATCTAAATCTATTTAACTGCAAAGAATTAACCATATATGTAAGACATTTCGTCCATCAAATTCACTATTTAACCTCTAAACAGTACATCACAACTCCTCCTACACCCATGATCCCTCTCAAATTCTCTTCTCTTCTTTTTTACTCAATGCTAGTAACTCTTTCATATGATATCCTGTGTCATTCTGTATCTTTCAAATCATTCTGTATCTTTCTAAAATGATCAATCTGTTCACTTTTCTGCTTTACTGTCATACAGCATCATTAATATCTTTAATCATCACTCATTAAGAGAAAAAAATTACATCACACTCATCAAGCACACACACACACACACGTTGATGGAATCACCACAGAATAATTTCCTTATTCACTCTTTCTCATATTTTTTCATATCCATTTTTCTCCTGTATCTTTTCTCTCTCTCTCTCTCTCTCTCTCTTCCATATTCTCCTGTTTTTACTTTCTCTTCTTTTTCATATCCTCCTGATTTTTCTTTGCAACTTTTCTTCTGCAGCTCAAGCTTATGCTTTGTTCATCTTCATCTTGTGAGCACCTATTTCTTATTTATTTCAAATACTGCTACCCACCAGTTTCATCTTTCACCATTTCTGTTGTATTATCTGCAGCTGCATTCCTATCAACACAAGAACTTTAATACACACTTTCATGCCTTTTCATTATATGCACATAACTGTTTTCTTGCATTAGACACATTCCATACTTCTGGTATCTTCTGACAGAAGATACCAGAAGTATGGAATATGTGGAATAATGCTTTCTTTTTTACCTAGTATGTACAATATAATACTTTTAAAAAATCAATTTTTTTTTTAATTAATGACAAAGAAAAAATGTGACTTACCACCAGTTTGTGCTGTTTGCTGTGGTTTTCCCAACTGAAATATTTGTTTTGCAATAGTTTCAGCCAATTTTTCACACCAGTTTTTAGTTGGACAGAAAATAAGTACTGAATGTCCTAGTGCTACTGTTTCTATAGCTAAAAATACTGTACAGTCTGAGTCACCAGGAAAAGTGATTTCCTGGTCATTAAGGTGACGAATTTCTTGTAATGAAGATGCATTATAAATCACGCTTCCAATTTTAATATTCTCAGAAAGAGGTACAGGACGAAAGCTAGTACAAAACAATTCAGCATTCAACCAATCTGCTAATAGATCGAGGTTAGGCAAAGTAGCACTCATGCCAACTACCTGAATCGAATGATTTTTTCTAAAAAAAGAAAAACCAATTTTCAGTATTAAAATAATAAAAAATTGTTTAATGAGCTTCACTCAAAAATTATGGATTTGAAACCAATTAAATCTCAATTATGGTTATAATAGTTATAACACTGACATCTAGTTTTTGGAATAGAATTACACATCACATAAGCCAGAACTTAAAAGATAATATCTACATCATTAGAAAGTTTTTACTTGGTTACAAAGTAAATTATACTTGTACAAGAAATTATAATCTTGTTTAATCCTTGACCAAGAGTGCAAGCAAAGTTTGTGCATGAGGTATCTTCACAACTAGGCTACTTGTATATAAAGATTGATGACTTCAAATTATTTGACTTAGTATACTATAATGCAAAGAAAATTTCCTTTCAGATGTGCATAATGCTAAGCATTAAATCGAAAACAGTCTGGATAGGGTGATCCTCTGTTAATGTTTAGCATTATGCATGTTCAAAAGAATGTGTATTTTGTATTATGGGATACTAAGGCAACCAATGTGAAATCAGCCTCCATATCCAACACTATCATCACTCTATTACAAGAAATTAAAAAATTATTAAGGCATGATCTACCCTTAACAGAGTCATGCTATCTGCATAGTGTGTATCATATTCTTATCCCTATTCCTGATTCTTATCCACCCAATTATGTTTATGACCAACTTTTCCAATCCATCACTACCAAGATACTGACTGACCTATTATTTGCTACCAAGTCTTGATGCAACAGAACTATTTTGCCTTTCTTCCACTCCCTTGGGACTTTACCAGAGCTGAGACTTACGTTAAACAACACAGTCAAAAGAAATATCAATTTCTTTGCACTGTCTCTTAATAATGACCTGATATCCAATCTTTTTCCAAAGCAGATTTTTGTACTGAGATTCTGCAATATCCCAATTATTTCCAATTCATCAACCCTATTTCTCACATCAGTTCTGTCATAGCAATATCTTCCCTTGGATGGTAGACCAGTAGCCTAACTATTTCAGCTGCTTCTGTCACCTCACTACCATCAGCACTCATTTAAGTTATCCTTCCACAGCCATTCTTTCTTTTATTTTCAACATAACAATATACCTCTTTGGGATCCCTCCGGCCTACTTGGCTAATTTGTTTTCCACTTTTCTCTTTATATACTTGTCACAACAATTTTTATTTTCAGGTCCTGCTTAATGATACTACTTATCTTACTCCTACATAATGTAGCCTCCTGATCTTCGATATACAGTCTGACACTGCTTCCTTCAGACACAACTTCACCATTTCCCATGCACTGCTAACATCCTTCCCTTGCAGATTCTTCAGCCATGACACTGCTTCAAGCTGCTTCCTGAGCTTATCATAATCATCTGTCCTATATTTCTGCATATACCTCTTCTTAACTAGACATTCTACATTTGGCAATCTTCCATATAAAGACTGTGTGATCACTCCCCCCCCCCCCAATCAGAAGCAATGTGGCTACTTTGGTTATGGAATGAATGTCTGATTCTATAACCAGATTGGACAGCACTCTCAAACTTCCAGATCCTCTCCATCACATACTATTTCTCTTAGCAATTAGTAATTATCTCTTAGCAGATGAATAAAATCCATTTCTTTTTTACCGTGTGATCTTTCTTCCTTCCAATCTATGTCCCAGTAGGTGAAATCACATATAATAATTAATCAACTTGTACTCACTGAGCTAATTAGCTGATGCATGTCTTCCACATCATCTTTTGCATTGCCTGACCTACAGAAACCAACTGTATATTTTGTCCTATTAACAAAATATACAGTTGGTCATACATCACCCACACTATTCATATTAATAAGTTTTTCAACAGCTTTTAAACACATGCAGACTGCAACTACAGCAAGAATGTATAGCTGTAAATTTATCTTTGCAACAACTTAGAGACGATGCTGTCAAGCCACACATTTCCCTTCTGACATTAATGAGTTATTTAGACTCATTATTTATTCAGTTTATTTTTCATAGAAAGGAAAAAAATATATGAACAACTAGATAAGACTACAGAGAGCAAAATCAAAGACAAAATTTTGTCATCATTCCCAGGGAAAGTACCTGTTTGAGAAATCATGACCAGCGTGGAATGTGATATCTATGATCTTTCTGCCACAGTAGCTAATAACGATATTCATTTAGATGTGACCAGAAGTCTAACAAAATTCAAACTTCCCAAAAGCAGTATTCCACCTAAAGAACTATTAGTCATCAAAAACTTATAAAAAATATATAATAAAAGCTGCTTTCTTTTTGATAATTTTTTGGACCCAAAACATTCCTTCTTTCCCTTCTCATCCATTCCTTAGGATGGGTTGAGTCCCCTAATGAGAGGTTTATGACAAATTAATGCAGCCGGCTTGTCACTCCTCTGCTGCATCCCCTAAGGGCACGTATTTTATGACTGTAATCCATGTGGATTCACAGGGCAAATTTGCTTGTTCTGAGGGAGCAAAAAACCCAAGTTTTTGCTCCCTCAGAACAAAGGGTTAGAGAGTTTTTTAACCCAAGAGGGTTAAAAAACTCTCTAACCTCTGTATGAGACTGGCTAACTTACCTTTAGTTGAAAGAGATCAGATAAAGGTTCCTCGTGTCAAGGATGGGAATCGAAACCTTGATAATGTTAAAAAAAAATTTTTAAATACCCCCCCCCCATTATTAAAAATTCTACTCACTTTAAAATCATGATAGGAAATCTTAACCTAAAAAATTTAGATGTCATGGTCAGTTTTACATTTCATTGTTCACCAATGTATCTTCAATAGAGACCCTTGACCATATTAAACCATATTTGCCCTCTGACATTTATGAGTTACTGAGATTCCCTATTTATTATTATTATTATTGTTGTTGTTGTTATTATGTAGCACCTCCAGGGAGTCCTTGGACAGGGTGGACTCCATACAACACTACTACTATCAATGCCATCTACTGCCCATCATCACCACCAACAACAACAGTACTTTTTTTATCTGTAAATTGCATGTATTCTGAAGGTAAATTTGTCTGTAACTCACCTTCAGTTGAAAATGTCCATATAAGAATTCTCCTTGTCATGACAAGAATCAAACCCAGGTCTTTTCCAAGGGCACAATGTTCTGCTGTTCTTCCAATTGTGCTATGGAGGCTATTCAGGTTATTTACATAATAAAGAAAAATATATTGGCCATCAATGAGGGGAGGGGAGACTGCAGAGGTTTTCCCCTGCAAAAAAAAAAAAAAAAAAAAAAAAAAACACTGGCCAATTTCTATATGGAATTTCTGGAAAACCAAGCACTCAACAGAGTTAACTTAAACACACATCATCTATAGCAGGGGTTCTCAACCTTTTCCAGTGGCATACCACTATATTTAATTCAAGATATTAGATGTACCAGTAAGACAGTGGCTCCTGTACCACCAGTGGTATGCATACCATAGGTTGAGAATCTCTGATCTATAGCAAATAGCAAACACGTCATTTATATGGCCTTATGACTCAGCATGTTAGATATGCTTTAGTACATTTAAACAGCCAACATCCAAGAATACACTTCATTACAAAAAAAGAAAGCAACAATTGTCTCTCCCTTCTGTAACATAAGTATACTAGTAACCACACTAGTAATGGGACTACCAAATAGTTCATTATCCTTTTCTATTTATAGAAAACCTGCACATGTCAAAATGTATTCATAAGCAATCACATCAACTGCTCACCCAACAGCATAGCATCATGAAGAGACACAGAGAGCCAAGGTCATTTGTTCAAATGACAGCCCTTGAAACTGAACTCAGCTATCTTCACTTCACAACACTTATAGCCAATGGATACAACCTCCAAAAAATTAATTAATTAAATAAAATAGTGCATGCCCCCTCTATCCCTCTTGCAATCGACATATAAGATTACAATATTCCCCTGAGAGACTATTTTTAGAACAGGTATCAGCAATGAAGCACTCCCCTAACCTTAACGAGTATATCTGTATTAATTTGACAGACAGTCATTCTAACACCATATTAGCATGAACTTCTCTGAATTAACTTCACTGTTATCTATCCCAAGAGGACTTACACAAGAATGTCTCCTATCTCTAGTATTATTTTGAATATACATGGATGAAAGGATCAAAGAATGGAGGTTAACATAGAAAGAAAGAATTCCCACAGAAAAGAATTTCATCTTAGATACCTTACTGTTTGCAGATGATCAAGTGATAATATCTGAAACAAATGAGTACAATCTACAAAAAGAAGTACATAGACTGAATTTAAAAATAAATCCATAAAATATGCCAATCTCTTAAGCAAAAATAAACTATGGAATTTAAAGGAAAAATGCTGATCTGAACTAAAATAGTAAGAAATAAAATAAATGAACAAATCAATAATTTTAATTATTTTGGCTATAAATGAAGTAAATGAAACCAATAAACAAAACATTAAGGTAAGCAATGGTCACCAAAAAGCAAACTAAGAATGTATAATATTTTATTAAATGCCAACATTAGTATATGGTAGTGAAGCATAAGCAATAAGAGAAGGAGATAGGAAAAGAATCACTGCAGCAGAAATATGAGAAGAACAGGTTATACAAGGTTATACAAGACTAGATAAAAAAAAAGAGAACGGAAGACATACTGAATTAACTAAACTACATACCAATAATGGAACAATAGAAAAATACAGAACCAAATAAATAGGGCATCTACAACAAATGACATATAATAAAATACCCAGAAAGATGATGAACTACAAATCAAAGGGTGAAAGGGTGACAGAGGCAGGTCAATATAACACTGGACTGAGACCAAAACAGATCATCTGGCCTAGATTCATAAAAGGAAGAAGAAGAAAAAGCTAATCTTTCTATTCCCTAGTCACTACTGCATAAATATAGCATCTTGCAGTTATTATTTTTTAATGACTTCCATTTATTTTTAATGACTTCAGTTTATAAAATACCAGAGTATTTTATAAATGTAAGCATGATGGCATTCTTAAAATTTTGTTGTAGGAAGTGTATTAAGAATTTTTTTGAAAATTAAGATACCTCCTCCTGTACTTAAAGATTTTACAAATGCAATCATGCTACCTTATATCAAAAATGTGACAGACAAAGTGGCAAAGTTGCTCCATTAGTACAACATTCAGGTGGATTTTTTACCATTGCATAAAATCTCCAGATTCTTACATCCACCAAAATTTCCAAATGAAGAAACCAGGCGTTTATGAGATTCATTGCTATTATGGCATTTGCTATGTAGGCCAAATGGGAAGGTCCACATGTCTGAACACATAAGAGATGTCAAAAAAAAAAAGAAAGCATAAATCAGGTTTGACATCCTATACAACTACAACACACCATTGTTAAATTGTGAATGAAGAATTTTATTATTTATTAATACTTCATTCATAATTTAACATATATTGTATTTATGTTAAATACAAGCTAAGTTTGCTCCTATGTAAATTGTAAATTAAACACTTACTGTTAAATTTTTATTGAAATAATAATTGTAATTTTTTTTAGTTATTTATTCTATATAAATTCCTTATATAACTTGTAAATATATCCAAAATGAATTGTGATATATGTTTTTTATTATTGTAAATGAAAGTGAATTTAAGCAATTTTGCTAATGAGATTTGATTGGTCACTGTCAAGGAAACAAAGTTATTTTTAGGTAGCGCGTGATTACAGTGTGAGTACTGTATACAAAGGGAGAAGCGAGTTGTTATGAGCTGAACTGGTCAGAACCGGATTTTGGCGGGAAAGAGGAGAACAGAGTTAATTCGAAAACAAAAGTAAGATATAGAGAGAAGCCATAGAGAGAGAGAGCATAGAGTGCGGTAGCGAGTGGCAGAGGGGGAATTTATATATGCCATAAATTGACAAGGAAGAACCGGGAATTAATCGAATTATTTCTATGGGAGTTCTGATACTACGATAAATTCCAAATGTTTAGTAGAAGAATAATGCAGAACTGAAGTTGATACATAGAAGAAAATAAGGAATTAGTAGATAACTTAAACCAATTTGTGTATTTCTGTGTCTACAATCCAGTTATTATAGTGTAAGATTTCCTCTGAATTGTGTTGCCATTACGTAAAAGTCAATGAGAATTTCAAATGTGCCTATGCGACTTCGATGTGTAGAAGCAGTAACCCGGTAAGAGTTGCCATTTCTATAACCTGTGAAGTTATAACTGTTAACTCCGTCGGATATATTTTGACCTTAGTTGTGGTGTTATATCAATTAATGGTTGGATGTAAGATGTACTGAAGTACTTTCCCCTCGAAATAATAAGTGTTATGTTGTTCTAATAAGTGTTAGTTAGCTGACTGAGAAAGAATATAGTGTAGCCTGTCATAAAATCAGTTATTGTAACATTAGGAAGCTTAAACTTTTAAGAACTATTCTCAATTTAATTGACTGAGCATAAAGAACTGAAAAGTGAATGTTTGATGGTTAATGGATTGTAATTATTCTGAACACTTTAAACTGAGCTAATATATTTGTAATATGGCTCATCTAATTCGATAGAGAGAACTATGTGAAAGAAATTCTGATGCTTTAAGAATTAAGAAGTGTTAACATTAGTCGTGATCCTCAAACCTAATTGAGAAGTTATTAATGTCTGAATGTGAATTCTTGTAATTTTTCAATTGAATAACTTTTTGCAGATAGTTATGCTTGAATGTATATGTTGTACTATTCCACATTAAATGTTTTCTTTTGTTGAGTTAATCCTGGTGTTTGCCTGATTTTCTTTCATTGCACCACTCATAAAATTAATCGGACCTGTGCGGAAGCCTTAAAAGCTATTAATAACCTCAGCCTGAAAACAAAGTGGTAAAATAAGTATAGTTGATGATTGATTCCTCTATATTGTTTAGACTAATCTGAATATAGGGTGGCGCAGTATAATATAAATTTCTTTATATTCAGATGAGCATCAATCAACAACTATCGAAGAGAAACGAAATTTAAGGAGGGAAAGATAAGATTAACAAACCAACAAAAATGGAACAGTCAGTTAAGTGGGACGTTCCAACATCATCAAGTAGTTTTTCAACAAATAAAAATGCCTTATACTGATCATAATTGTTTTACAAGGTAATTCAAGGAACCCTCTACAGATCCCACACAGTTAACAAAAATCAAGGCTTAATCCTACACTAAGTTTGGTCTGCTTTTCATTAAAAATCTAACTGCCATGGATCTAGGATATAATATATATGATGCTACAGAATGCGACAGCAGCAACTAGCATTGTTCCAACATGTATACAGTAATTAATCTACTGTTTTTATTCTAGTTATTTATATGTATAAATTGTGAAATTTTGATAATATCTAATATGTATAATTAATTTTTTTCTCTTTTTCTGTACAGCTTTTGCTAATACTTCAAACAATGTAAGTCTAATGACTTATGAAACTTGTAGGGTTATATTTTATTAAACTCATTATCCTAAAACATGTGGTCTTAATGTTGGAAACTATCTACAGACTGGAAGAAGTTTTAAAAGCCATAAAAAAAGAACACTTAGGTGATGTTGAATATAAAAGGAAAGGTAACAGTTGCCTCACTGTGTGCATTTTCTAAGAACCTCATGAAAAGGACAGATCATCTACTTTGATGTCTTATCTAGAAGACAATCTCTTTTTAAGGATGTTTAAGGAATCCTTTGGAATGATATCATTGCACAGCACATTAAAGAGGAACCAGGGCCTTATACTTCATGACAAGTCTCTTATATGTTTATGCAATTTATCAGACCACCATTATGCAAATAACCATCTGAAGTCTTAAATTCAGTATTTTATGCTTCATATTTTAAATGATGCATATGACTACCCCTCCACCTAACACCATTATTAATGTTATACATTTAAAAATACTGCTGTTAGTTCTCAGATTTTTTTGTACATATATTCTAAGATGTTCTTCTTCCTGATGAAGCTGTTAGTTAATAGACAGCCAACATAGAAGTTTAGTTATTTTTACACTATCCCTTAGAATAGGTTCTCAACGTGGTGTATGCATACCTACTGGGGGTACGTGGTAAAATTTTGGGGGATACACCATGAGAGCTCAAAAGTTGCTAGATCTAGTAACAAAGTCGCTAGGCTGACAACACTGATATTGATTAATTTCAGAGAACTGAGTGACGAAGCGTGCCACAGTAGTTCCGTGTCTATACACATTTGTCAATCCTCCATCTCCTTCCCTACCTACCTACCTAAGCCAAACCTACCCGAACAGCTAATCCACCAAAACAATGATCCTCCTGATCCCCAAGACCAGTCAAAACATCCATTCTAAGTGATTAAATGTGCCTTCTTACTGCATTTTAAAATTATAATTTTAAAAAATATATATTTTACTATTTCATAAAATAATAAAGAAATTAATGTTTTAAAATTCTGAGAGGCTGAACTTTTTTGATTATAATTTTTAATAAAACAATAATCCCACTTACAAAAAGGTTAGAAAATTATTGCACATCAGCACTACATAAGTGCTATAAGTCTCTAAGGTCAGATAATTTCAGAATATGGCAATACATTCCAAGCATGTATTTGTTGTGATTTATTTCACTTGCTATGCTTAAAGTTACTTTTAGTCTTCAATTTACTGTGAAGTTAAATGAACGTGTTTCTAAAGCGGCTTGAAACATGGATAAACTGATAATTAAGAAGAAGAGTAACATGAAGCCAGTGCCGACTGCTTCTATATCTATGACTACGTCATCATCCCATGTGAGTAAAGAGGTGGATTCAGCAGTAACTAAAAGAACATTAAATGTTAATCAATCAAGATATTTTAATAAATTTAGTTTAATCCTTTATCCAAGTGTGAGCAAACAAAGTTTGTGCCTGAAAATATCTTCAGGACTGAATATGGTGATGTACTACCTTACCAGGGTAGGTAGTACAACACCAGGCAACTCACAGCAAAGGTGGAGCAAGCTACCAGCAGTCCTATCCAAGTATCTCCCATAATGCAAAACACATCTCCTTGTGGATATGTATAATGTTATGCATTAAGGGATTGGCCACTACCTAGACTAGTTTCGACCTTTCTTGAGGTCTCTTCAGTGGGAGCCAGGCCCAGAGTTGGAGATACCAGGCAGAAACAATAGCGAGGTCATCTTTACCTATACGAGTTGCCAAAAGGTGTGCCATCTTTTTTTTATTAAATTACTCTGGCTTTAGAGAAAGATGTTGAAAGTTTATTTTTCACTTGGTTAGACTATAATAAATTTAGTTTAATCCTTTATCCAAATGTGAACAAACAAAGTTTGCGACTGAAAATATCTTCAGGACTGAATATGGTGTTGTACTACCTTACTGGGGGGTAGGTAGTACAACACCAGGCAATTCACAGCAAAGGTGGAGCAAGATACCAACACTCCTAAGCCAGAGCAATTTAATAAAAAAAGGTGGCACACCTTTTGGCAACTCCTATAGGTAAAGATGACCTCGCTATTGCTTGCTCCACCTTTGCTACAAGTTGCCTGGTGTTGTATTACCTACCCCGGTAAGGTAGTACAACACCATATTCAGTCCTGAAGATATTTTCAGGCACAAACTTTGTTTGCTCACTTGGATAAAGGATTAAACTAAATTTATTATAGTCTAACTAAGTGAAAAATAAACTTTCAACATCAATCAAGTGATTTGTTAAATTGTTTATGTCACTCTTTGTGTTTATTGATATATGTAATTTATGAATACAAAATTTAATGTGTGTGTACACATATATATATATATATAGTTTTATGAAAAAAAAAAAAAATTGAATGATTAGAACCGAGATTTAATTAAAAAGGTTTTAATATAAACACACTACTAGTTTCGGCCTGTAACAGCCTTCTTCAGGTGACATTATAAAAGAAAAAACACTAAACATTGAGGGTTAAAAGACTATGAACAACATAGACAGATCTTTATACATAATTAGCATGAAAACGTTGTAGTTGTATTTGAAGCTGTTCTTTCATTTGTTGCATTGTTGGGAGAGTGCGTGCTTCCTGCATCACGTGAACGCCAGTACATGATTACAGCTGAATGACTATCTGGGAGGTTGTAGCTTAAGTTGTTATTTAGATGAACAGGATTGAAGATGACTTCTCTTGATTCCACAATTTTTCTCTCTATTTCGTCACTGCAACGGAAGATGTTTGTAGATTTTTCCCAGCAGACTTTGTGACTTTGGTTATCATCATTAGGATTAGCCGAAAAAAGGATATGACTTGATAATGCACTTGCTCACTGTCTCTTGTAAGTAATGTCTCTCGTGTGTTCTTCCATACGCATTTCGACAGATTTGTCTGTCTGCCCAAAATAAGGAATATCGCAGTCACATAATATTTTATATACGCCAGGGTATTTGAGTTGATGATGACAAGGTTTTGGGTGGCTAATTAAGGAACGGATCGAAAGTGGAGTGAACAAGGTTCTGATATTGTATTTTTTTAGAACTTTTGCTAATTTATGTGAAACAGTACTTATGTAAGGAATAGATATATTGCTTTTGAATCTATTTGTTTCTTCTGAGTGATGTCTAGGAGGATTAAGAAGGAATTTGTTAATGATTTTCTTGGAATATCCATTAACTTCGAAAGAAGTTTTCAGATGGTTTATTTCTGTAAGCAGTTCATTCGGATCATCAAGAAGAGAACGGGCTCTATGTCCCAAGGTGGAAATTATTCCAAGCTTATGAGGAGGGAAATGATGGGACTGACTGTGCAGATATCTGTTGGTATGTGTGGGTTTTCTATATATCGATATTTTTAGTTTACCAGAAGAGCGAGTCAGTTTGACATCAAGAAAAGGCAAGGAATTATCCGTTTCAAGCTCAGCGGTAAACTTAATACTTTGATGTCGGCTATTGAGATGTTCGAGGAAAACCATAAGGGATTCATGTCCATGGCTCCAAACAATGAAGACATCATCCACATAACGTTTCAAAACTTTAGGTGTTAAAATAAAGGAAGAGATAGCCTTGGTTTCAAAATCTTCTAAGTAAATATTTGCAAGAACCGGAGATAAAGGATTACCCATAGCCAGTCCATGATTTTGTTTGTATATATTATCTTGAAATTTGAAGTAACCGGACCTGATGCAATGTGTAAGCAAAGGCTAACATTTTTTTGGATAACTTGTCCTTGAGTAATGTTAAGACTTCATCTGTTGGGACATTAGTGAACAAAGAAATTATGTCCAAGCTAGCCATGATGTCATTTTCATCAACTGTAATATCCTTGATGTATGTAACAAATTCTGTAGCGTTCTTGATAAAGGATGGTGATTTCCCTGAAAAACTTTTGAGGTATTTGGCAAGGTATTTTGAAAGATTGTATGTAGGAGAATCGATACCTTCTACAATTGGGCGTAATGGGGTGTTCTCTTTATGGATTTTAGGAACACCATATATGGGAGGAATTAACAGATGGAGAGAGCGTAGAGATAAACGGACGTTTCGGGATAATTCAGTTGTTGTTTTTAATAAGTTGTTTGTACGATTTTGAAGTTCACGAGTTGGATCTCTCTCAAGTATTGAGTAGGTATCATTATGTAGTAATTCAATTATTTTATTCTTGTAATCTTCAGCGTTCAGGATGACTGTTGCATTTCCTTTATCTGCAGGGAGGATGATTATATCTCTGTTGTTTTTTAAACTTTTAATAGCTTTGCGTTCAGTTGAAGTAATGTTGTCTGCAGGTGGTTTTGCGTTATTGATAATAAAGATTGATTCAATACGTAGAAGGTTTGCATCTTGTGAAGGGAGAGAAGAGGCAGCTTTTTCTATTTTTGTAAGTAGTGTCTCCTTTGGTATTAATTTTGGGGAAGGAATGAAGTTTAGACCTTTACTAAGGATGCTTTGTTCTACATCTGAAAGTATATAGGAGGATTTGTTGATAACGACTTTGTCAATATTGATGTGTGGTTTTGAGTTCCTATTATTTTGTAATCTCTTTAACGTTTCAAATTTTCTTATAAGATTTACTTTGTTATTATATTGTATTCTTGCTGCTTGAGATTCACAGTATGTATTAAAGGTATGCCAACTTTCATTATCTAGAGATTCTTCCAGTATTTCAGCTATGGTTCTTTTTTTATTGAAAAGAAAAGCGAGAGTGCGTTTAGTATCTGATATTCTTTCAGACAGTAGGTCTAATTTAGCTTTATGATAGATTCTCTTCGCACGTTCAGTTGTTATGTTTTCTTTAAAGCATATAAATTTAGGAAAGATAGCATGGAATTTGCAACGTTTTAAGAAGACCAACCTGTTAATGTTTAGTACAATCCTCTTTAGTGTCTTGTTGAAGTTTCTTTTATTATTGATAATAGAAGCCTCGTCATGAAGGTTATAGATGACAGAATGATCATTGATTTGGTTAACATACATAGTTTTATGAAAAAAAAAAAAAAAAAAAATTGAATGACTAGAACCGAGATTTAATTAAAAAGGTTTTAATATAAACACACTACTAGTTTCGGCCTGTAACAGCCTTCTTCGGGTGACATTATAAAAGAAAAAACATTAAACATTGAGGGTTAAAAGACTATGAACAACATAGACAGATCTTTATACATAATTAGCATGAAAACGTTGTAGTTGTATTTGAAGCTGTTCTTTCATTTGTTGCATTGTTGGGTGAGTGCGTGTTTGCTGCATCACGTGAACGCCAGTACATGATTACAGCTGAATGACTATCTGGGAGGTTGTAGCTTAAGTTGTTATTTAGATGAACAGGATTGAAGATGATTTCTCTCGATTCCACAATTTTTCTCTCTATTTCGTCACTGCAACGGAAGATGTTTGTAGATTTTTCCCAGCAGACTTTGTGACTTTGGTTATCATCATTAGGATTAGCCGAAAAAAGGATATGACTTGATAATGCACTTGCTCGCAGTCTCTTGTAAGTAATGTCTCTCATGTGTTCTTCCATACGCATTTCGACAGATTTGTCTGTCTGCCCGAAATAAGGAATAATGAGTATGGAAGAACAATGAGAGACATTACTTACAAGAGACAGCGAGCAAGTGCATTATCAAGTCATATCCTTTTTTTGGCTAATCCTAATGATGATAACCAAAGTCACAAAGTCTGCTGGGAAAAATCTACAAACATCTTCCGTTGCAGTGACGAAATAGAGAGAAAAATTGTGGAATCGAGAGAAATCATCTTCAATCCTGTTCATCTAAATAACAACTTAAGCTACAACCTCCCAGATAGTCATTCAGCTGTAATCATGTACTGGTGTTCACGTGATGCAGCAAGCACGCACTCTCCCAACAATGCAATAAATGAAAGAACAGCTTCAAATACAACTACAATGTTTTCATGCTAATTATGTATAAAGATCTGTCTATGCTGTTCATAGTCTTTTAACCCTCAATGTTTAGTGTTTTTTTCTTTTATAATGTCACCCGAAGAAGGCTGTTACAGGCCGAAACTAGTAGTGTGTTTATATTAAAACCTTTTTAATTAAATCTTGGTTCTAGTCATTCAATTTTTTTTTTTTTTTTTTTTTTCATAAAACTATGTATGTTAACCAAATCAATGATCATTCTGTCATCTATAACCTTCATGACGAGGCTTCTATTATCAATAATAAAAGAAACTTCAACAAGACACTAAAGAGGATTGGACTAAACATTAACAGGTTGGTCTTCTTAAAACGTTGCAAATTCCATGCTATCTTTCCTAAATTTATATGCTTTAAAGAAAACATAACAACTGAACGTGCGAAGAGAATCTATCATAAAGCTAAATTAGACCTACTGTCTGAAAGAATATCAGATACTAAACGCACTCTCGCTTTTCTTTTCAATAAAAAAAGAACCATAGCTGAAATACTGGAAGAATCTCTAGATAATGGAAGTTGGCATACCTTTAATACATACTGTGAATCTCAAGCAGCAAGAATACAATATAATAACAAAGTAAATCTTATAAGAAAATTTGAAACGTTAAAGAGATTACAAAATAATAGGAACTCAAAACCACACATCAATATTGACAAAGTCGTTATCAACAAATCCTCCTATATACTTTCAGATGTAGAACAAAGCATCCTTAGTAAAGGTCTAAACTTCATTCCTTCCCCAAAATTAATACCAAAGGAGACACTACTTACAAAAATAGAAAAAGCTGCTTCTTCTCTCCCTTCACAAGATGCAAACCTTCTACGTATTGAATCAATCTTTATTATCAATAACGCAAAACCACCTGCAGACAACATTACTTCAACTGAACGCAAAGCTATTAAAAGTTTAAAAAACAACAGAGATATAATCATCCTCCCTGCAGATAAAGGAAATGCAACAGTCATCCTGAACGCTGAAGATTACAAGAATAAAATAATTGAATTACTACATAATGATACCTACTCAATACTTGAGAGAGATCCAACTCGTGAACTTCAAAATCGTACAAACAACTTATTAAAAACAACAACTGAATTATCCCGAAACGTCCGTTTATCTCTACGCTCTCTCCATCTGTTAATTCCTCCCATATATGGTGTTCCTAAAATCCATAAAGAGAACACCCCATTACGCTCAATTGTAGAAGGTATCGATTCTCCTAAATACAATCTTCCAAAATACCTCAAAGGTTTTTCAGGGAAATCACCATCCTTTATCAAGAACGCTACAGAATTTGTTACATACATCAAGGATATTACAGTTGATGAAAATGACATCATCGCTAGCTTGGACATAATTTCTTTGTTCACTAATGTCCCAACAGATGAAGTCTTAACATTACTCAAGGACAAGTTATCCAAAAAAATGTTAGCCTTGCTTACACATTGCATTAGGTCCGGTTACTTCAAATTTCAAGATAATATATACAAACAAATTCATGGACTGGCTATGGGTAATCCTTTATCTCCGGTTCTTGCAAATATTTACTTAGAAGATTTTGAAACCAAGGCTATCTCTTCCTTTATTTTCACACCTAAAGTTTGGAAACGTTATGTGGATGATGTCTTCATTGTTTGGAGCCATGGACATGAATTCCTTATGGTTTTCCTCGAACATCTCAATAGCCGACATCAAAGTATTAAGTTTACCGCTGAGCTTGAAACGGATAATTCCTTGCCTTTTCTTGATGTCAAACTGACTCGCTCTTCTGGTAAACTAAAAATATCGATATATAGAAAACCCACACATACCAACAGATATCTGCACAGTCAGTCCCATCATTTCCCTCCTCATAAGCTTGGAATAATTTCCACCTTGGGACATAGAGCCCGTTCTCTTCTTGATGATCCAAATGAACTGCTTACAGAAATAAACCATCTGAAAACTTCTTTCGAAGTTAATGGATATTCCAAGAAAATCATTAACAAATTCCTTCTTAATCCTCCTAGACATCACTCAGAAGAAACAAATAGATTCAAAAGCAATATATCTATTCTTTACATAAGTACTGTTTCACATAAATTAGCAAAAGTTCTAAAAAAATACAATATCAGAACCTTGTTCACTCCACTTCCAAAGATCCGTTCCTTAATTAGCCACCCAAAACCTTGTCATCATCAACTCAAATACCCTGGCGTATATAAAATATTATGTGACTGCGATATTTCTTATTTCGGGCAGACAGACAAATCTGTCGAAATGCGTATGGAAGAACACACAAGAGACATTACTTACAAGAGACAGCGATCAAGTCATATCCTTTTTTCGGCTAATCCTAATGATGATAACCAAAGTCACAAAGTCTGCTGGGAAAAATCTACAAACATCTTCCGTTGCAGTGACGAAATAGAGAGAAAAATTGTGGAATCGAGAGAAATCATCTTCAATCCTGTTCATCTAAATAACAACTTAAGCTACAACCTCCAAGATAGTCATTCAGCTGTAATCATGTACTGGCGTTCACGTGATGCAGGAAGCACGCACTCTCCCAACAATGCAATAAATGAAAGAACAGCTTCAAATACAACTACAACGTTTTCATGCTAATTATGTATAAAGATCTGTCTATGTTGTTCATAGTCTTTTAACCCTCAATGTTTACTGTTTTTTCTTTTATAATGTCACCTGAAGAAGGCTGTTACAGGCCGAAACTAGTAGCGTGTTTATATTAAAACCTTTTAAATTAAATCTCGGTTCTAGTCATTCAATTTTTTTTTTTTTTTTCATAAAACTATGTATGTTAACCGAGTCAATGATCATTCTGTCATATATATATATATATATATATATATATATATATATATATATATATATATATTATTGTTATACTATAACTATAGTTTTATTTATCTATACAAGGGGTAGGCCAGTTACATACACATTTCCAAGGGGTACGTGAAACATAAAAGGTTGAGAACTGCTGCCTTAGAGAAATGTCCATAACTGTAATTTTTGTTACATAATGTCCTTATTGTTTGGTTTCAATATGTTTAGTCTCGACAAGGTGATAAAGAAATAGGTACATTATTTAAAGAACCTTAAATGAAAAAAAAAGCCTCTCTCTCTAAACTTTTATTGAAAAGAACATACAGACAATTTAATCATATACCTTCTTGTAAAGCTGAAAGAATTATCAAGGAGTCCAAGGATTAATCATGGGAGGAGACTCTACACCACTCCACTATATACATCACAACATCTCCCCTACTACTTAATTCTCTTACTATGCACAACTACCATCAACATCTACTGCCCATCACTACCTCAAAAAAGTATTTTTTGTCCATAGTTACGTGTGTCCTGATGGCCAATTTGCCTGTATGCAGGATGAAAAATCTGAGTTTCCGCATGGAAAAATCCAGTTACTTCCATATGAGGTCTGCTTACTCACCTTCAATTGAAAAAAAACCATATTCCAAATTATTCCCCATTACATGATCAAATTCAAATTACCAGACTAAAGCTATTTTCTAAGGATCTCTAATTTTTGACCAATTCTCCAAATATTTGGAATTCCATCAATAACATACATTTCAAAGACTTGTCAAAAACATTTAACTTCCTGTACAGCTCCAATATGGATACAACCATTCCTTACCTATGGTAAAAGTAGTTATCTCTCCATTGACAATCTTATTCATGCAGAAACTTTCATTTTATAAAGGTTTTGTATTACTAAATCACTTAAGGAATCGAACAACGTAGATACGAATAAAAATTAAATTACACTTTAATAAATATTTCCGATATTTCGGCAACGTCACTATGTGCATGTGCCTTTTTTTGTAAGTTCCTTTTGAAGATGGCAACGTGACGTTGCCGAAATATCGGAAATATTTATTAAAGTGTGATTTAATTTATATTCGTATCTACATTGTTCAATTCCTTAAGTGATTTAGTAATGCATAACCAATGTATAAGCCTGTCTACAAAAATAAAAAGGTTTTGAATTCACAGTTACTCAGCTCCACATTCTTGAAAGAGCCACCAAATATTTATTTCAAGAAGATGCTTTAAACAAGATCATCTGTCAAGAAGGAACATTACTGCATTATAAAGAAAAATCCTTATGAGATTATGTAATAATCAAGATATAATCATTCTTAAAATGGATATGATAGTTATCTTAAACAACAGTAACTGCGATGCCAAAATCCCCTGTATATTAAAATAACTTTCACAGCTTAGACGTGTAATAAAAATTATATAGAATTTGTTCAAAAATTCCAATATATTTCTTCATCCAAAGTTAAGTGGACATCATCAGAGATAGACTGTTAACTACATTCAAAAGATGAATCAAAATAATGAGTCATAAATCATGTATATATTAGCTTGTGTCTTGTTGCAGCTGAAGTACATGAATATTAAACTATTAGAGTTCAAAGGAATAATTATAGTAAGTTGCGTAGATAAAACAAAAATTCAGCTGCAATCAAGACATGAGCTAATATACACGATTTATGGCTCATTATTTTGTCTATCTTTCTGACGATGTCTATGTAAAACTGGATGAAATTTATAAGAGTTTTTGAATAAATTCTATATAATTTTTGTTACGTGTGTAAGCTGTAAAGTTACTTTAATATGTCTAGTGCACATTCCATTAAAACTATTAAAATCCCCAATATGTTGTCACTCTTCCACTTAGACCCTATAATCCTATTTGATTGATACATAACAGAAAATTCATGGAAAACTGGTTTCTCAGAGTAAAAAAAAGCAACTTAAATCATGACATGCAATCTATTCTAGATTTTATGGAGTCCAAAAATACATATCTTATATTTCTCTTCATTCAATAGTAGATAGAATAAGTTCTCCCAACTACCTTCTCTCTAAATATTTATCCGTGCTTCTCAAGAAGCACGAAACATTCAAAACCGCTTTAAAAATTCATCTTGTTTGTAGAGAGAATAATGCCATCATTATTCACAAACAAAAATTGACTACTATGACAAACTCAATTATCAGCAGAAATCAAAACAGGTGCCATCAACATAAGAAGCATAAATGAAAAAGAAGCCAAACAGGGAAACTAGAAAAGTGTCATGTGAACATAACTGATATCATTAAGACAAAAAAGAAAACAGATGATATCCTACTAAATAATAAATATAGGATGTTAAGGAAATAGTGATCAGCAAAAGGAAAGAATAGTGATAACATTCAACACCAAATACAAGAAAAAACTACTTGATATTTGCACACATAACCAAGTCAAGTAAGTTACATGCACAAATTTCAAAATGGGGAATTAGACAATGAATCTTATTATTAGGGGAATGCCTCTCAGATATGAGTGGTAGGAGGGGAAATGAAATATCTCCCATGGACCAACAGGCAACAGCAGCATCTGATCCATGGTGGGTGGCTGCAAACAGCATATGTTCCCCATGTTAGGGGGTGGCTGAACAAACCATTAAATTTGGTCAGATGAGGATCAATGCGCTGATTGTAAAAACAAAACACACGATTGAAATCTGGTGCAACATGAAAGTAAGAATGCTTCCATTATTTTTCTGCATACTCTTGTTAAGTGTTCAAATCTTGGGAGATGTCAGTTAGGAATGCAACTGTATTGCACCAGGTTTCATCACTAAGGTCAGTGAGCTCAGACTATTCAGATGTGAAAACAATTAACTCTTCCCTCAGTTCATAGAACCTTGAAAGCACTTTTCCTTAAAATAGCCACCTCACTTTGGTATGCAGTAGGAGCTGTGTGTGTGAGTGCATGCGTGCTTGCATGCATGTAAGCAGCTTCCATGGCAGAACACAGTACTGAAACAACTTCAATTTTAATGGCCTAATCTTGATTTAGTTAACCATCATGATCGTCTCATCCAGTATTTTTGGAGTACTACTGATTTTGAAATGAGGGCCTCTCTGTGAAGGAAACTGTGTGTGTAAAAACAATGGCAAGGTTCTTTTGCTTGGTCAGTGCAATGAATCCTCATAGGTTTCCTGATGAAGAGGGAGCACTGTCCATGCAGATGCCGATGCATGATTTCCATGATCATGAGAATTAAAATAACTGTCAACAACATCAAGAATATCTTGGTCTTTTTTTTCTGGAAGTAGTTTGCAAAATAAAGAAATTGTTCAATGATGTCTCCATTACAAACAAACCTGCTGATGAAAAAAAATCAGTGTTTTTAATGTTATCACTCATGACTCAACACCTTGAGACATATTTTGTATACACCGACTAATAGTGCTATTTGATATAGGAACATTCAAAATCTCTTTTTCATATTCCTTGCCAAACATAATATTTACAATTTTACAGCATGCTGGGAAAATTAGTGATTCAGCAATTGTATGTGATGTCAAAATTTCACAATTTTGGCAATGGCATAACTTGCTTCTTGAACACTGTCAGGAAAAAGTTATGGTTTGGGTCAATTGTTTAGCCTGGCATGTTTGATCAGCTATAAGCCTATTAAAAATATTCTATTGGTTTCTTGCAAAAATGTGAGTGCATTGTGTTAAAGTGCCTTTTCAAACTTACTAAGAACAACAGCGGGTTTTACCAGTTTCTCATCACAAACAACACAACACAGGACATGGCTGCTTTTCTCCGAACGAAATGAATCTGAAGGACAAACAGTCTTCGTTATACTGGTGCATGATGGTTTTAGAACTAACTCTAATGGTACTGTGTATGTTACTATCTGAACTAGTGCCAGACACACTTGATTGATTGTCATCACCTAATTTATGTTTTTTAATTTTAATCTATCTGTATCTAATAAGCCCTAAAATAAACAAAAATAAAACACTTGATTTCAGAAAGAAGAAAATAACTCAAACAAAATAGCAATAAAAAATAAAAATGCATTAGTGTAAACTCACACAAAAACAATACACCCTGTTCGAACAGCTGACTGAAGACTGGCATAGGTGGACTGACAAGAGTAAAAAGTAGGGTGTAAAGATACATTGCAAAGTTACTTTGGAATCAGGAACAATAGAGATGGAAGTTCTTGGGATTTTACTATAATAACTTCTTTTTAAAAAAAAAAAAATACTATTATTTTTATTCTTATTGGCCTTTTATGAAAAATATACAGTACTTCTAAAATTTACTTCGATTACTTTATTCCTCAATTTTTTCTTGCTTCTTTTTAACCCACCTTCAAACTCCTACAGCACACCTTCATGGCACACCAGTTGAAAATCACTGATTCCAATAAAGATGTGCATAAATTCACATGGAAAGAAGACATAAGAAAAAAGAAAAGTCTTATTGACTATATTCAATGATGGTGATGTCTTCATATTGGTTCATGATGCAAGAATATTAGGCATTGAAATAGGAAATTAATCACAATTTTATTTTAAGCAGAATAAAATGAATATCATATTGAAAAAAAAAACTTTGTACAAAAGTTTTAAAAAGAATTAAAGATGAAAAACTTCTACAGGTGAACTGCAGACCCAACTACTCAAATAGTATTTGAGGGAAAAAAAAAAAAATGAGAGTTCAGAAACAATAACCAGGCCTTGGAGTAATGGTGGAAACCTTTGAAGAAAACAGTCACTGATTCCATTTTGGTAAAATTGTCTGCAAGGATAAAAAAAATCAGAATTCCATGTTGGATGCAAGAAGTTGAAAATGCAATTAAAGTTTTACAGTGGCTACACTATACAAAGAGAGGCTCTATACCCTTTCTTTTAGGCTTGCACGGTGATCCGAATGCATTTTTGGAAATTATGGAGACAACTACCGTGTTTGAATAAAAACTTTAGTTTACTATTACTAAAATTTTACAATTCGACGTTTCGACCTTTATGTTAAGGTCATCTTCTGGAGCGTACAAATATACACAGGAAACAAGCTATACCACAATCATACTGGTTCGTTAAAGACACTGACTAACCGCTACCACAATTGTTGGCCTGACCTCTGGTGAAAAAAAAAAAAAAAAAAAAAAAAAATTTTATACATCAGCGCTAAAGTCCTATTATTTGTGTTGTCTACTATATACTAACATTATATTAACATCATTCCAGCCAGTTGGAGTGGAATGGTTTCTAATAATAGCAGATTGGCTAGAGTCCTGACTTGTGTTGAATCTTTCAAATTAGGTTGGCTGAATGTGTGCCATCCAGATCCTTGGAATTTTCATACCATCTTTGTTGTTGATGTTTGGGTGGTTTATCAGGATTTCGCAGGATTCTTTAAATTTTCTTTCGTACCATGTTTTTGTACGGTGTAAGGAGCAGGTGCTTTTCCAGTTGATTTGGTGTAAGGTGTTGAGTGCGTGGTCTGAGAGACCTGCTTCACCATAATGGTTATATTTAATGTGTTCTTTTTTGCGTATAGGGATTGTCCGTCCTGTTTCACCAATGTACGGTAAGTTACAGGTGCAGCGGATGCAATAGACTCCAGGATGTGCTAATGGGAGGAGAGGGTCCTTAGAGGAGCTGAATATAGTTTTAAGTTTAGTGGGTGGTTTAAAGGTGGCATTAAGGTTATAATGTTGTAGGATTCTGTTGATTTTTTCTGATAACCCTTTAATGTATGGGATGGCTATGGTTTTACTGTAGTCTAGATTCGTTTTTGTTGTGGTTTTATAGAGTATTTTATTGACAGTATTTTTGTTATAGCCATTGTTTATGAATGTGTCACTAATGATTTTTAGTTCTTGTTTCAGGGCCTGCTGGTTAGAGCAAATAGTTGTGGCTCTGTTTTTAAGGGTGTTTATGACTCCATATTTTTGTGCTGGGTGGTGATATGAATTCGCATGTATGTATTGGCCCGTGTGTGTAGGTTTTCGGTAGACCGTGAAGGATAGATTGCCTGAAGGAAGACGTGTAACTAGTGTGTCTAGGAACGGGAGCGAATTTTGGTTTTCGATTTCGATGGTAAATTGTATGCGTTCGTGTTGTTTGTTTAGGTGGCTGAGGAATGTGTTTAGCGTTTGTCGACCGTGCGGCCAGATCGCGAACACGTCGTCAACGTATCTGAGCCAGATTGTCGGTCGAAGCGTGGCGGAATCAAGAGCCCTTTGCTCAAAGGTTTCCATGTAGAAGTTCGCGATTGGGGGGGATAATGGTGAGCCCATGGCCGTACCTTCCTTTTGTAGGTAGAATTTGTTTTGCCACACGAAGTAACCGGACTTTAGTACGTGGGCAAAGAGGGTCGTAATGTCGGGCGGAAATTTGTTTTGTAGTAGGAGAATTGTGTCATTGATGGGGACATTAGTGAAAAGGGCAGAAACGTCAAAACTGACTAATAAGTCGTCTTTGTCGAGTGTTATGTTTTTGATTATGTTTATAAAGTGTTGTGTGTTTTTTATGTAGGAGGGGGAATGACCTACCAACTCCTTGAGTGTTGCCGCTAATTTCTTGGCTAGGTGGTAATTGGGACTGTCTATTCCTTCCACTATTGGTCGAAGGGGCACATTTTGTTTGTGTATTTTCGGAACCCCATATATTCTGGGGGGGCGGGCGTAGTGGGGTTTGAGTTTTTTAACTGTGTCTGGTGGCCAAGAAGTGACGGACTTTAATAGTTTTTCTGATTCAGATCATCCATGGAAATGATACCCACAAGCGCTGCAATCGCTATGGTAAGCTAAAGATCCGTATTTCTCCCACTACGCCCGCCCCCCCCAGAATATATGGGGTTCCGAAAATACACAAACAAAATGCGCCCCTTCGACCAATAGTGGAAGGAATAGACAGTCCCAATTACCACCTAGCCAAGAAATTAGCGGCAACACTCAAGGAGTTGGTAGGTCATTCCCCCTCCTACATAAAAAACACACAACACTTTATAAACATAATCAAAAACATAACACTCGACAAAGACGACTTATTAGTCAGTTTTGACGTTTCTGCCCTTTTCACTAATGTCCCCATCAATGACACAATTCTCCTACTACAAAACAAATTTCCGCCCGACATTACGGCCCTCTTTGCCCACGTACTAAAGTCCGGTTACTTCGTGTGGCAAAACAAATTCTACTTACAAAAGGAAGGTACGGCCATGGGCTCACCATTATCCCCCCCAATCGCGAACTTCTACATGGAAACCTTTGAGCAAAGGGCTCTTGATTCCGCCACGCTTCGACCGACAATCTGGCTCAGATATGTTGACGACGTGTTCGCGATCTGGCCGCACGGTCGACAAACGCTAAACACATTCCTCAGCCACCTAAACAAACAACACGAACGCATACAATTTACCATCGAAATCGAAAACCAAAATTCGCTCCCGTTCCTAGACACACTAGTTACACGTCTTCCTTCAGGCAATCTATCCTTCACGGTCTACCGAAAACCTACACACACGGGCCAATACATACATGCAAATTCATATCACCACCCAGCACAAAAATATGGAGTCATAAACACCCTTAAAAACAGAGCCACAACTATTTGCTCTAACCAGCAGGCCCTGAAACAAGAACTAAAAATCATTAGTGACACATTCATAAACAATGGCTATAACAAAAATACTGTCAATAAAATACTCTATAAAACCACAACAAAAACGAATCTAGACTACAGTAAAACCATAGCCATCCCATACATTAAAGGGTTATCAGAAAAAATCAACAGAATCCTACAACATTATAACCTTAATGCCACCTTTAAACCACCCACTAAACTTAAAACTATATTCAGCTCCTCTAAGGACCCTCTCCTCCCATTAGCACATCCTGGAGTCTATTGCATCCGCTGCACCTGTAACTTACCGTACATTGGTGAAACAGGACGGACAATCCCTATACGCAAAAAAGAACACATTAAATATAACCATTATGGTGAAGCAGGCCTCTCAGACCACGCACTCAACACCTTACACCAAATCAACTGGAAAAGCACCTGCTCCTTACACCGTACAAAAACATGGTACGAAAGAAAATTTAAAGAATCCTGCGAAATCCTGATAAACCACCCAAACATCAACAACAAAGATGGTATGAAAATTCCAAGGATCTGGATGGCACACATTCAGCCAACCTAATTTGAAAGATTCAACACAAGTCAGGACTCTAGCCAATCTGCTATTATTAGAAACCATTCCACTCCAACTGGCTGGAATGATGTTAATATAATGTTAGTATATAGTAGACAACACAAATAATAGGACTTTAGCGCTGATGTATAAAATTTTTTTTTTTTTTTTTTTTTTTCACCAGAGGTCAGGCCAACAATTGTGGTAGCGGTTAGTCAGTGTCTTTAACGAACCAGTATGATTGTGGTATAGCTTGTTTCCTGTGTATATTTGTACGCTCCAGAAGATGACCTTAACATAAAGGTCGAAACGTCGAATTGTAAAATTTTAGTAATAGTAAACTAAAGTTTTTATTCAAACACGGTAGTTGTCTCCATAATTTCCAAATATGCAAGAGGCTCTATACCATTCCAGATGGTGTAGAGCTCTCATAGTTCCCATCTATAAAAATGAGATATAAAACTGAATGCAAATATTAGGAATTTCTCTAATGAATCTTCCAAGTAAGATTTATGCAATAATATTTGTGAAACTAAGAAAAACTATGAAAGAGAAACCTCTGGCAAAGTGAACAACACACTGGATTCAAGACAAACAGAAGTTCATAACAGAGCTTCATGGTATAAACAATACCAAAAGAGGAAAAAAATACATTTATTAAACTCACTCATACTTCACTGGTTTTCTGCCTGGCATCTTCATAGCACAATTATAAATGTGACAAGCAAACAGCACTGAAGTAAATAAAGGTGGAAAATAATTCAAATGGCCAAAGCCAATGATGTTTGTTCTAATGACAGCCTTTGAAACTGACTTCATGGACCATCACAACACCTTTTTAGCCAATGGCTACAGCTTATATAAAATAGATAAAATACTGCACTTCATCCTCCTGCATATGGAGAATTTGAAATTGGGAGTGACTGCCATTGAGTTTTGAGCAGGATAAAATTTAATTTCATATTGAAAAGAAGAGCATGTAAGAAAGTTTTAAAGCAAATCATCAAATCATGTCAGGAATTTGATGATGATAATCAAAAAATCAAATGGCAGAGGAACATCATTAAAAGTCCACAGGAAGCCAATCCACATGGAAAGAGGACTTCATGCTAGCTCCTTTCATCAAATACTGAGAATTATCAGAATCTTAAAAAACTATGTTTTAAGAATAACAGTGGTAACAATCAAGTGAAAAGCTTTTTTATAATACAAAAGTTCTATGCTTTTAAGATTTTGTCATTATTTTAAAAATAATTAAAAGTGCATTTCAGAAAATAATATTTCTTCTAAGACAGATTTACAGAATGCAGTAACATAATTAACACTCAACTTTAATTCTGTCATTTCATTATAAAACTTACCTTTTGCTAACATATAAAATTTTTGTTAATAACAACTCTAATAAGTAACCTCTATGTTGATCACCCAACAGATGTAGTTCATCAACTACAACTATTCCTAAAAAAAAAATTACACAGAATGAACAACAAATTTTAAACATCCAAACATTTTATTTACAAATAAAATTTCTTTGTTACATAGAGAGCTCAGATGACCAGAAATTGTTTAATCGTATTCTGAGTGCAATGTATAATTCAACAAGTATAATGCACTGTGTTATACTTCAAGAAATTATATTTTTGTTTTCATCCATCATATTTTGAATTTCATAAGCAAACAAAAGTTTGTACATAATAATTAAGTTAATAATAATAACTTATACACCCTCAACAGATCTATGGGTGCATTATGGCAATGACATATTTACTATTTAGCCGCAATAAATCAAAACTGAATATTTTCCTTCTGATTCTCATATAAAATATACACTTAACAAAAAATCAGTTTTCCCAGATGTTCTACTTACTCAAAAACCAATGCCATGCATCAACTATCACAAAAATCTGAGATTCTTAAAGCAGTGGCAAGGAGAACCCACACCATTTGCTTCACAGGAACTGCCTTAGAACAAGAACTCCATACAATAAACACAATGCACTGAAATGGTTATTGTTCAAAAGTGACCTGAAGAATCACAGATAATTATGACCCATCTACATCCATCACTATAGTAAAAGTGTGAATTTATCATAACATTTGCATTTTGATTGGAAAGACAGGTTAAAATGCTGTTGAAACTGCAAGGCATCTTCTTGGAAACTGATTTTGAATTATAACAAAACAAACAAATTAGCAAGAAAACACATTCAATTAATAGCCATAAACTAGTTTCCTAGCTTTGGCCATAATTCTAAACAACAAATTCCACTATCATAACTGCTGAAAGATACTTCATATTTCAGAATAACTTGCCAGATCTTGAAAAATTTCAGTCATTCACTACCTTAAAAACAATAACTTTAAAACTACTTCAAAACAAATAATTTTTTGCTTTCTACCAAGGACAAGTAGACTTTTCTATCACTGCTCAAGACAAGAACACTAAAGCTACATTTATTACATTAAAACTCATAAATCTGGACTATTACTCTTCTAATTTACTGAACCACTAAGTTTCTTTGCTGCCAGTACCATCTTTCTCCACTCTTTTCTATCTGTGAGTACTTCCAGTCAATCCAGAATTCTGATCTCATCTTTCTTGGATGCTATCCTCCCAACATCGCCATGTTCTTCCTCTAGGTTGCTTTTCATTAGGCCTGATTTTAAATGCTTCCTTAACCATTATCCCCTCACCTATTCTATCTATATATTCAAGCCATCTGAGTCCACAAGCTCTGATTTTATCAATTAGTAGTGGAGATCTATAGAGTTGGAATAGCTCATAAATCAGGATTGGACTAGCCTGGCAAAATATTGAAACTAGGAGGGTCTTTGGAATAACACTAGGTTCATTCATAAAAGCCATTTTTAGATCTAAATGGTTATTCAAGAAGCATTCAGAGACACTTTTACATCATCAAAAAATAAATCAGAATTTGGAAAGAATTTTCCAAAAGTTTGGTGGACTGTGATCTTCTTTAAGTCAAAACTGTTCTGACAGAAACTGTCAGATCAGGCAGATCAAATCTCTCCATTTCATTCTATCCTCCCAAATTCTTCCTTCATGAACACTATGCCAATTTAGATTTCTCTTTTCTAGATCTTCTCTTATCTGGTCTCTCCACCTTTCCCATGGTCTTTCTCTTGGTCTGATGGTATGGTTCAGTTTTTCCCGGTTTGGCCTCAGACCTCTGTTTGTGGTGCCACGAACATAGAATTCCGAGATGTATCTGAACATTCTGGACAATGCAATGCATCATACTTTGTGGCATTTCTACAGAACTGACCATTGTCTCTTTCAACAAGACAATGCACTGTGTCATAAGGCTGCTGCTGTAACTGTGTGGTTTGTGGACATGAAGGTCACCACACTTGACTGGACTCCGAGCCCTAATCTCAGATGGCATTCTGAAAAAATTAGGCAAGTGAACAGATGACATTAGTGACAGAATCATATTAAAAATAACAATATTAGGAAGAACTTAACATTGTTAGCATTCAAGAATAGGTGACAGCGCTATCTCAAGGTGTAGAATACTCTACAAATGTTCTATAGTGACCAAGCAAAAAGTTATCAAATATTAAAATCAAGGCAAGTGACATGTACACTTAATCATTTGGTACTGTCATAGTATTCTGTACATCACTTGAAGCTTCGTATCAAGAAATCAATAATAAAAATTTGTACTTCCCATATGATCTCACAGAATTATCAACAGAGATCAGTGCGGAAGCTCTACAGAGGTATGAGTTTTAGTTTTTACATCCAGCATATATTTGTACACATTCAGAATTTCCAAAAGTACAGCCAGTCATAACCAACTGCAATTCTTCGTGATAAGAACAGGTAGTTAAAAAAATTGATTCATTTGTGGCTCTGGGTGAAATACTAATTGAAGAATTTCCCTTAGTTTTAAATTTCTGTTTAGAGATAATTTGTTCAAAAATGACATATTAACACTATGTCAAAAAAAATCCATTTTTAATTTATTCATGGATAAATCATTGCAACTTTAACTATGCTGCTCATCTAAAACAAAAGTTCATTTTTCCACACCAGACTAGCTCTAAATAAGCAAATCCCCACAAAAATATTTACAAGTATCAGAAAAGCAAGAGTTCCCTACTTTTTCAAATTATCTCAAGAAAAACTGACTAAAGAATGTTTTTCATAACCAAAATGATAAGTGATGTCAGTTTCATGAGTGTTTAAATCCTTCATTCTGATTCCTAACCAATCTAGGTCCTGCACTTCTTGATTCTCATCCTTTTTCAATCAACTCTCACTATAACTCAAAGGAACAACATGAATAATTTCTTGTAGAATAGCATTGCATTGCATATGGAGATTTGGTTGGGCTTGTAGGTAGTCTGTTATTGTGGGTAAGTTTGTTATAACAGTGATAGCTATATTGAAAGTTACTGTATTTTTAATCTGATCTTACAGAATCTACCAATCATTGTTCAGACATTTTAGCAATTTACAATTAATATCAGCAGGCAAAATCTAATATTGGGTATGTCCACCTTTGGCTTCAATCACCTCCTGAACTCTTTAAGGGAGGTTTCCACCAATGTGCAGCAGACAGCAGGTGGAATTTGTCTTCATTCCTCCATCAAAGCAGCATAGAGTTCAGCAACAGATCAAGGATGTGCTGCTCTGGACCTCAATTCCAGCTCCAATTCATCCCACAAGTGTTCAATGGGGTTGAGGTCAGTACTCTGTGAAGGCCAGGGCAGTCGTTTAACACCTATTTCTAAAAACCATTCCATAACAACTGAAGTTTTGTGGCATGGGGCATTTTCATCTTGATAGTAACACGGGTCAGTTGCATAACCAAACTCTCCATAGTGTAGGCAGCACCTGATTATCCAGACTACCAAGGTACTGAGCTGCCTTCATGGAACCACAGACAATGACCAGTCCTACTCCGAACAAGCTGAATGAACCCCCCCCCCACACACACACACCATTACTCCTCTATCACCAAACTTTACTGTGGATGCAACACACTGTGGTAACAAGCGTTCACCAGGCTTCTCCACACCCTGCCATCAGACTGGAAACAGCTGAACTCTGATTCATTGTTCCACAGTACCGTTTTCCACTGGTCAATAGTCCAGTTCATGCTCTGCACCAGGCCAGACAAGCCACCTTTTGTTATTGTGATGTTCGGCTTGTGTGCCACTGCTCTTCCATGGAAATCCAGCATATGGAATTCTTTTCATACAGTATTAGTGCTTACCATGGTGTTACTGGCAATCTACAATCGGCACAGATGGTCTGTGCCGATTGTAGCCAGTTTTTGCGTACTGCCCATTTTAACACCCTCCTGCCCTCTGTGAGTCATTTTCAGCAGCCGCCCTGAGTGCTTTCCTGCAGTAGTGATGCCAGAACATCTCCATTTGTTGGCCACATCACCAACTGCTGGTTTTGGATACTCCAGTTGAGTGGCAATGCCACATATGGACATTCCAACAAAGTGACAGTCCACAATGATACTTCTCTTGAAGTTGCTGAGTTCACATCGTATTGCCATACCACTTATATTCAACTGCTATGATGAAATACACACCAATTTTTATGTTATTAACAAACCTTCAATGTTCCATAACTTCAAATAACAGGGGTGTCCAGACAATTATTGGTAGATAGTGTATATTTCTCTTCTAAGGCACTTTTTACAATATCAAGATGTAGGTGGATTGATCCAGTAAAAAGTGCCATAGAAGACAGAAATGTAAGATCTGATAATACTGGAATGTTGACAGATAGCAGGTTAATCTGGAGGAAAATTGCTAATACGAAGTTGGTAATCATATAACTGTTCATATAGTACTATCATAAGATCCTGTATACCCACCCCTCTCCCGAGAGTATATGTCAGGAATTTGATGTTGACAATGATGCATTTTTATTTATTTACATGTTTACTTTTTTCTTTCATGCACACACACACAAAAAAAAGCTTCGTATATAAAAGATGCTGAAAACATCTTTACTAATGAGCATTCTAAGATTTAAAAAAAATTCTAAATTTCATCTTCTTCTTCCTATCCAGGTTCTAGGCCAAGTGGCCTTTTCTATCTTCTTCTTGGTTGTCCCCTATTTCTTGTTCCTCTTACTAAATTTCACATATATATATATATATACACTGTGCGTGTGTGTGTGTGTGTGCATGCACGCAAAACAAATGCCTAAATGAAGCTTATTTAGTTTTTTATTTTTTTTTTATGGCACAAATATATCAAGGGTCATACTGTACCAGGACACAGGTTACAGCAGTACACATGGTAAATGATTAGTAGGACAATCACAAACATCCATGCCCCTGGAAGGATTCAAGCCCGCAACCTCTTGGATGGAGAGCAGATAATCTAACCACTTGGCCAACCATGCTGGCACTAAATTAAGCTTAAAAAGTAAGTAAAAAAATGCTAAACTATATAGTCATACTCAGGCAAAAAAGAGTCAAATACTTATAAAAAAAAAAAGGTGCACCGGAATTTATACTTCAAATAAAGGAATATTATAGAAAGCTACATTGAATTTTACATAAGAGTATCTATAAAAGAAATTTAAAGTATTTACCTAACTGATTTAATTTATCTTCTTCTAAGATTCTATTAATTAAGTTATTTGCTTTTTCTATTGTACAGATGGCAAGATCAATAGACTGAAGTCCTCCTGGTGGATTATGGCTACCAATATATCCATCTACCCTTATTCCAGCATCAGAAAAAGTTTCCTGCAGGATAAATAAAATCAAACTATTTCTTTTAAACTAAAATTTGATACAAATATAGTTAAAAGATTTTGATCAACATGGTATGTTTATTAATGATCTGACTGTGCACATCCTAAACAACATTTATAAAGAAATAAGAAACTGAGAATATATTTTATATTGTTACAGTAATTTAATATTATTAGGGATTGCTTAAAAGTCAAAGCTTGATAACTGGGAGGAGACTTTCACATAGCTTTCAATGAATGTAGAGAACTGACCAAAGCTTCTCACTTAATGTCCAATTCTTCACCTCATGGCACACCCCATTAGCAAGCCTCTACCCAGATACTGAATAAATGAGATTGTTTTTGTTTTAATGGCACAACAACATCTATGTTCATACTATGCCAAAACACACATAATAAATAAGCAGCATATATAGATCTGAAATCTACATAAAAAAGATGTAAAAAGAAATATAAAAAAAGTATTAAAATTCATAAAACATTCATAAAAACTCAGTTTTTAAAAACATATATATAATAAATTAAACTAATAAAAACAAATATATATATATATATATAATTTATATGAGATAGTAAGCATTAATACCCTAAAAAATTTAAAAACCAGGTGAGACTCAATGAGTCAGATAAAATGTGCTCGAGCGTATAAGGGCTCAGACAGATTATGAAAGTGGCTGCACTCGTTGGAATAATGAGGGCAGTCAATTAAAATATTAAAGATAGCTTGGTGTCACATAACTCACATATAGATAGGTCATCACCCTTCAATAGAAAGGAGTATGTAAGATGACTATGACCTATGTGGAACCAAGCAAGAACGACTTCCTCTTTATGGTCACTGCATAGACTAGACTGCCATAATTTAATTTCAGACTTAATTTGGTGGAGCTTATTATTAGTGTACTCCAAGATGACTGCCACTGGAATAAAAGTTTGTGTCTAATAATCTACTGGTAAGCAGTATATTGTGCAGGCAGGCAGTGGATGCCTGATCCACCATCTGCCTATACCAGATATTGACCCAGATGCAATATCTGCAGCCTTGTTTCCAATATGGCTTGGAATCCAACAGAAACAAACATCTAAGAGTAGCTATTTCAGAGACCTAAATGTTTCTGTAGCTGTAGACTTTGAACTGCCTGAAGAGAACTTTGAGAGAACAAGCTGGGAGTGCTTAAGAGTCAAAGCTGTATAACCGAGAGGAGACCTCCACATAGCCTTTAAAGGAATGTGGAGAACCACCAGGGGCTTCTGACCTAATGTCCAATCCTCACCTTCTCGTGGTGCATCCTGTTAGGTATCTATCTGGATACTGAACAAACGAGGATAGGCTGGCAATTTGGGATTTAGCTGACCAAACTGTATTCTTATTGGCTTAAACGACAATATTAAATGATGGTACAACATGATAGAATTTCATGCTGGCCAGGGTGTCGCCCGGTTAAACAAGTTTTCGCCAGGGAACCAGGTCCCCGTTGTTTTCGCCAGGGAACCAGGGCGACAGCGAAAAGTCAGCTACTGGAACAAATCCTAAAACACACCCCAACTCAATATCACCAGAATTGAAGATTGGTGCTGTCAACATAAGAAGCCTGAATGGCAAAGAAATGGAGCTAGCCGAGGAATTACTGTATATTATCAAGTATAATGCGAACTAGAAATTCCGTTTGAAAACTAGCCCTAAAATGCCATGTCCACGTATAATGCAATCTGTTAATCTTGTTCCATAACATCATAAATAATACAATATCAGTTAATGAAAGAAATATTTATTTTAAAACAAAATGTCAAAATACAATACGAATTAACGAAAGAAATATTTATTTTAAAACAAAATGTCAAAATCCTTTAAATTCTTCTTCATCTTTTGAGTCATCAAACATTTCATTTATAAATTCATCTGTAGGGATTGCGTCATCAGTGTAGCAGTTGTCGTCATCGTCTTCATGCTCTCCATTTTGTTGTGTGTCATCCTCGCTTTCGTATATAACATGATCTTCAGATCCATCCATCCATTGAATTACTTATTCCACATTTAAGAAATGAGCGTTGAATCATTTCAGATGGATCCCATGCTTCTTTAACCCAGCTGGTGACTATGGTGATCTCAGGCTTCTGAAAATTCCCACCCCTTGTCATCTTCGCCAAGCCAGATGACATCCATTCTTTCCATTTTTCACGTAAGTGATCTTTAAATGGCTTATTCAAGCTGACATCAAGCGGCTGCAAAACGGAAGTTAGACCACCCAGTAGGACTGCTAGGTCTGTACGTAGCTCACGTGCTATCTCTTTGCTTGCCTCCATTAAATATGCCTGGAACATATCCCAGACTAGCATGCTTTGTTGACATAACAAGCTACCTGAATGTATGTTCCATACTTGATCCAGCCACAATTGTAGACCTTCTTCATCCATCCAACCTTTCTGATTGGCGCGAACAATTACACCTGATAGAAATTTCATATGCTTCAGAATTTTCTTCCTTTTAAATATCACTATCGTCTTTAATTTGGTTTCATCTGCCATGCATGCTAGAACAATGGTATAATGCGTTTTTTCATGTCCCGTTTTTCACCAACTGAGTTTACTGTTCGATTCCAAGGCATATCAAACTACACGGGCTTCTCATCCATAGTGCCAATTTGGGAAAGTTCATATCCATGACACTTCCGTAATTTTATGATAAATTTATGGAAGGACTGCTCTTTTTCTTCAAGCTGCTTTAGTAACTTCTGTGCAATTTTCGTTCGGTGTCGTAATGTTAATGCTTTGCATTCCATAAATCTGTTGCACTACCCAGGTGAAGCAAGAAAAGATGAAATACCTGGTGTGTCCTTGAATTTACCATTCTTGAGTTGTAGAGCTCAAAAACGAATTGCATTTCTTGTTACTATAATTGCATCTTGTCGGTGCGTCAAAATCCATTCATTCAGCTCTTCTTCGAGTTCTGGAAAGGATGCTACATCTCCATGACGGGCAAATTTCATTTTGGGGATTTTTTCAAGACTGTCTTTTTGCTTACTCTAAAGTCTAATATTACTCTCTGCTACACCAAATTCTCTCATAGCAACACTGTTATTATGTTCTTCTGCAAACTGCATGATATGCAATTTAAATCCTGCTTCAAAAGATGAACGTTTACATTTCTGTTGGCTCATTTTCAGGCTAGGTTTGTTTAACGAATAATATTAAAATGAACTGTGGTTAAACCGATATACCTAACTGTGCTCTATCTATCTCACTGTGCTCTATCATTAACACTACTTACATTACTGGCTTTATGCGAAGATACGATGTGCGCTCGTAGGCAAATGCGAGTGGGTCAAGTAGATTTGATTGTATAGGCATTAGGTAGCATATATTGTGTGTCTAATAAGATGTTATATTTTTTAGGATCCGCATATAATGCGAACCCCTAACTTTTTAAGTAGTATTTTTACTATACATTTTTTGCATTATACACGATGATATATGGTAGATAAGTACCAGATCGATATAATAGTAATGACTGAAACAAAAAAAGACCAAAACTGGTGAGCTCTTTCTGATCAAAAAATACAAAATGTTATATTCAGGCAATGACAATCAAGGAAAAGAAGGAGTAGTCATAGTATTCGACATTAAACATGAGGCTAATCTTCATGAATGGCAGGAAATTTCAAGTACAGTGATGTGGGCAAATATCAGAATGGGGAACTGGATAATGAGACTTATTTGTGCCGATGATCCCACAGAAATTTCTCCTTAGGTAGGAGTGAAGGAATTTTTTGATTCTTTAGAAAAAGCAACTGACACAATGAAAAATAAAAAGTATTGAAAGTTTATTTTTCACTTGGTTAGACTATAATAAATTTAGTTTAATCCTTTATCCAAGTGTGAGCAAACAAAGTTTGCACCTGATAGCATCTTCAGGACTGGGGTAAGGTAGTACAACACCGGGCAACTCGTTGCAAAGGTGGAGCAAGCTAACATCACTCCTATCTCAGTATCTCCCATAATGCAAAACACATCTCCTTCCAGATATGTATAATGTTATGCATTAAGGGAATGGACACTACCCAGACTAGTTTTGACCTTTATTGAGGTCTCTTCAGTGGGAGCCAGGCCCAAGTTGAGATACCAGGCAGAAGCATTATCAAGGTCATTTCTACCTATAGGAGTTGCCAAACAGTGTGCCAACTTTTTATTAAATTACTCTCGATTTAGAGAAAGTTGTTGAAAGTTTATTTTTCACTTGGTTAGACTATAATAAATTTAGTTTAATCCTTTATCCAAGTGTGAGCAAACAAAGTTTGCACCTGAAAGCATCTTCAGGACTGGGGTAAGGTAGTACAACACCAGGAAACTCGTTGCAAAGGTGGAGCAAGCTAACATCACTCCTATCTCAGTATCTCCCATAATGCAAAACACATCTCCTTGCAGATATGTATAATGTTATGCATTAAGGGAAGGGCCACTACCCAGACTAGTTTCGACCTTTATTGAGGTCTCTTCCGTGGGAGCCAGGCCCAAGTGGAGATGCCAGGCAGAAGTAGGTCCTTGTAGTCCATAGACAAACCCCAACTCAACATCACCAGAGTTAAAGATCGGTATCAACATAAGAAGCCTGAATGGCAAAGAAATGGAGCTAGCTGATGAATTAGATAAGTACCAGATCGACATAACAGGGGTGACTGAAACAAAAAAGACAAAAACTGGTGAGACCTTTCTGAGCAATAAATACAAAATGTTATATTCAGGAAATGACAATCAAGGAAAAGAAGGAGTAGCCATAGTATTCAACACAAAATACAAGGCTAATCTTCTTGAATGACAGGCAGTATCAAGTAGAGTGATGTGGACAAATATCAGAATAGGGAATTGGACAATGAGACTTATTTGTGCCTATGGTCCCACAGAAGGTTCTACTAAGGTAGGAGTGGAGGAATTTTTTTGAGGCTTTAGAAAAAGCAACTGACACAATGAAAAAGGAAAAGTTGATCCTTGTTGGGGATCTAAATAGCAGAGTAGGAAATGATTGTGAGACATACAAAAATATTTTGGGAAAATTTGGAGAAAAGAGAAAAGCTAATAATAATGGCAAATATCTGTTGGATTTCTGCTCAGGACATGGACTGGTTATTACTAACACCATGTTCCAACATAAAAATATGCACAAATTCACATGGAGAGAAGAGGCAAGGAATAAGAAAAGTCTAACTGACTATGTTATTGTTGATAGTGATGTTTTCTCTCTGGTGCAGGACACTAGAGTGTATAGAGGATTTGAAATTGGAAGTGATCACCATTTAGTCTTAAGCAGGATAAAATTGAATTTCATATTGTAAAGAAGAACATGTAAGAAAGTTTTAAAATGAATAAAAGTGAGCAGCTCTTAGATGTGAACTGTAGACTAAAATATATAAACATTATTCAAGAAAAAATTAAAGAGTTTGAGAACAGGAATCAAACTTTGGAGATTCAGTGGCAAGCTCTGAAGAAAACATTGACTGAATCTGCCAGAGAGTCATGTGCTGAGGTTGTCTGCAAGGATAGAAAAATCAGTACTCCCTGGTGGACACAGGAAGTTAAAAAAGGCAGTGAAGGAAAAGAAGAAAGCATATCAAAAGTTCCTGGTAAATAAGTCAGCTTGTGCTGTTAGAGAATACAGAGACAAATGTAAGAAAGCTAAACACTGTGTAAAACTAGCTAAACAAAAGTCATGGGAAGACTTTGGTAAGAATATAGAAAATAAATATCAAGATGGCGGCAAGATATTCTGAAGGTAGTTGAAGAAGCTCAGAAATGGAGGAAAGAGTGCTGTAAAAGGAATTAGAGATGATAAAGGTGATATGAAAACTGGAGAAAAAGATATCCTAGAAGTATGGAGTAATTACTTCAAAAAATTGCTAAATGAAACAAGTAGTGATGACAGCACAGTGATAAAAAAACACTAACCAGGCATGCAATCAGGAATACATATTGGGTTGTAAGTCAGGACTGCTTGAAGTAGAAAAAGCCATCAAAAGTCTGAAATGTGGAAAGCAGCTGGAGGAGATGGAATTCAACCAGAAATGCTCAAGTATGGAGGTATAAAAGTTTTACAGTAGCTACAATGCATAGTTCAGAGGGCCTGTACAGAAGGACGAATTCCAGATGATTGGAGTAGAGCACTCATAGTACCCATATATAAAAAGAGAAATAAAACTGATTGTGAGAATTACAGAGGTATTTCTCTACCGAGTGTTCCTGGTAAGATTTATGCCAGTATACTTGAGAAATGATAAAGGATTGTAGAAGAGAAGTTTGTGAGGAACAAGCTGGATTCAGGCTAAATAGAGGCTGTCAGGATCAGATCTTCACTTTACGACAAATAGTCGAGAAAGCATGGGAATATAACAAGAATCTGTATTTAGGTTTTGTAGATCTGGAAAAAGCATATGACAAGGTGCCAAGAGAGAAGCTATTCAAGGTGCTACAGTTGTATGGTGTCAGTGGTTCATTATATCAAGCAATACTTAGTCTTTATTTGAGTTGTAAGTCAGCAGTTAAAATTGAAGGAAGTACAGAGAGATGGTTTAATGTTAAATCTGGTGTCAGACAAGGATGTACATTATCATCTCTGTTATTCATTATCTATATGGATGACATTATGAAGGAAAGTGGTAGTAAACCTGATATCAAAATTGGAGATGTTAATGTCAGCTCCTTGCTTTATGCAGATGATGTTAATATTCTAAATAAATCCGCTACAAGTCTGCAAGATTCCCTGACTAAATTGAATAACTGTTGTGATAGATATGGTATGAAGGTCAGCAATAACAAGACGAAGATAATGAAAATAGGAAGAAGCATTGAAAATATCAGTTGCATGGTGAATGGAGAACCTACAGAACCTACAGGCACAATTTTTAGTGAAGATGGTAAATTAAATATGGAAATAGACAACAGAATCAACAAAGATGGTATAGTGGGAAGTCAAGTGAATAAATTTATATGGAATGAGAGAGAAATTAGTCAAAACACTAAATTGGCTGTATACAAGACTGTTCAAACCAATTTTAACTTATGGATCTGGGAGCTGGGTCAGAAGTAAAACACTTGACCAAAGATATATGATCTTAGAGTCCTAAGAAAGATTAGGGGCATGAACAAATGGCATCAATAGCAATATCATATTAAAAATGAGGATATTAGGAAAGAACTTGACATTGTCAGCATCCAGGAATGAGTTAGTAGAGCTAATCTCAGATGGTATGGTCACTTAAACAGAATGGGCAAGGAAAGATTAGCAAAACAAGTATTTTCTGCCAGGTTGGCAGGAAAAAAGACCCAGGGAAGACCAAGATATAGGTGGATTGATATGGCAAAAAATGCCTTAGATGATAGATATATAAATATAAGCTCTGACAATGTTGTAGCTTTGACAGATAATAGATTGATTTGGCAGAAAATTGTAGGTAGGAAGTTAGTAATGATGTAAATTTTTCATGTAATACTATCATATCCTGTACACTTCTTGAGGGTAAATGTCAGGAATTTGATGATGATGATAAAGAGAACTTTGTGACTCTGAATATATTATACACCTTTGGCACCGATACAGTCTGAAGTAATTTAAAATGTTGGCTGGTATTAGCATAACGTGTTAACTTGCTCCTGGTGGCATAAGGCTATCAGTATTTTCTCTTCAAAAATATATAATCTTTGATACATTTTTCACTTTGTCACTAAAACTACAAACATTTGGTGTAAAAAAGGGTTCAGAGCTTGTGTTATTATATTCTTGGTTGAAAAATTCTAGTCCCACAAGGGCACGGGCCATGCAACTAGTATATTATTAATCAGTATGAAAAACACATGCAATAACTCACTCTTGCCCTCCTGATATAGACAGACAACTACAAATTATCTCACAGTTAGCAGTCAATGTGTTAATGCAAACTATCAGTTGTAATGTTACACTCTAGGTACACTGATTTTGAACAATGTGTAGACAGGCACAGAATCAGAGTATTTGCTTCTGCATGTTTGAAAAGCTGTTGTAGACAACAGAAGCATGGAATATTTAGGTAGCTTACAGAAAGAAAAGCTACATGATGTTATGCATAAATGACATGGAGGTAGTGTAATTAATGGCATCTGAGCTATGTTGTTTACCACAATGTCCAGAGCTTGCAAAAGAGCTTTTATCTGCAAATCAAAGGGTTTTATGATAGTCTGTCAAGTGTTGTACAGATTCTACCCATTGTCAACATAAAATAGTTGGCATATGGGATGGTCTGGGCAGATATTTTATTTCAGTCCTTTATATTATTTATAGGACTGAAATAAAATATTTGTCCCCCGCCCTCAATTGCTAACTTTTACATGGAATATTTTGAGTAACGTGCTCTAGATTCCTCTCCTTTAAAACCCAAAGTCTGGCTTAGATACGGTGATGATGTTTTTGCTATCTGGCCCCATGGCTACCAGACATTAGACACTTTCCTCAGCCACCTAAACAAACAACACAAACAATTCACAACTGAGATTGAAAAGTAGAACACATTCTTGTTTCTAGATACACTTGTTACACATCTTCCTTCTGGCAGACGTGTAACAAGTGTATTCCTTCACTGTTTACCCGAAACCGACACATATTGGCCAATATATATACAGTCAACCCTCCTGTAATGCGATTAATTCGTACCGCGTTATATGGGAACCACCCTTTAAACGATTTAAAATTTGGATTTTGTCCTCAAGAGATATAAACTTTCTTTTTAACTGTTTTCTTATTTCTTTTGTGTCTGACATTATGCAAACCTGGGGTTAACAATTATTTTATTATTATTATATTACAACAAATAAAAAATATTACCTACAGTATTGTGTAATGTCCAATTACGAGAACACAAATTAAGCGAGCAAAAGGCACTTTACTGAACAATAATTGTGATATGTACGTCTGCACGGATTTACAGACAGTTTCCTACTAAGTTGCACTTAAAACTGATGACAAAGTGGGTGGTTGAAACAGCAAAAGTTCGGTAGCGCTATTGGATAAAAAAATTCACGCAAATACGCAACAGCCAATCATACGGTCTATTTTAAGCATTAAAACAGAGCACTGTGAACAATCTCGCATCGTTTCTTCGCTTATAGGGGAATTCTCTGATAACTGAAATTGGAAAATGGTGATGTACCTTCACCAAAAAGAAGGGAATTCCCCGTTAATTTCAACTGTAAAAATTTAACACATAGATAAATTCATGCTATAGAGAATCTTCTTAAACCAATTAAGTTGACGGAATGTTGTTGAACGGAAACCGCGTTATAAGAGTACCGCGTTATAGGAGGGTTGACTGTACACATAAATTCCTACCACCACCCAACACAAAAACTAGGTGTCGTTAATAATCTAAAAAAACAGGGCGTTGAAGATTTGCTCCAATGAACAAGTGCTTAGAGATGAATTGAAAGTTATCAGCAATACTTTCCTAAAAATGGTTACATCCAAAATAATACTATCAACAACATTCTTTACAAGATCTCACTTAAAAACAAAAAATAAACTAGACTGCAATAAAGCTGCAACCATTCCATACATTAAAGGGACATCAGATAAAATAAGCAGAATACTGCAGAAATACAACCTTAAAGCCACCTTTAAACCTCCTGCAAAATTAAAGAGCTTACTCAACTCATCCAAAGACCCATTCCCTCTGCTGGTCCACCCTGGAGTATACTATATTCATTGCACCTGTAATCTATTCTATATAGGGGAAACAGGACACATAATTCCTATCATACAAAAGGAACATAAACCACACATCAAATATAATAACTACGGTGAAGCTGGCCTTTCTGATCATGCCCTGAACACTTTACATAGAATTGACTGGAAAAGCACCTGTTGTTTATATCACACCAAAACATGGTATGAATAAATTTAAGGAAGCCTGTGATATTCTTATCAACCACCCAATTTTAACAATAATGATGGTCTAACAATCCCAAGAATATGGAAGGCACATATTCTACCCACTAAACCTTTCTCCCTAAGAATTAACTATAAATTTCTCCCTAAGATATAATTATAATTGGATTTAAGACTCTGGATTACCTATGGTAATCCAGGGTCTTAAATCTAATATAACAATTGTCATGGTAAATTAGGATATCATTGTTACTGTAATAAAACTATCTATATGAAAGAATGTTTCTCTGATGTTATCTCAAATAGAATATAGCTTTGATGTAGTTTTTTTACTTTATTTTATTTTTATTTTTATTTCTTTATTTATTTTAATTTTATTTTATTTTTACTACAGGTAATGCCAGTAGAATAACCATTAATCAGATCATTGTCTCTTTAGCATACTGTGTGAAATGTAATTTAGCTTGTCTCCGTATATATATATATATATATACTCCAGATGATGACCTTGATATGAAGGACAAAACGTCAGGAAATTAAAATAATTATTTATAACACAGTTGTAGAGTCCATAATTTGTCTAAAATGAATACTAACTCTTCTTGCAATTAATATTATTCACAGTTCTGTGTCATGGTGTTCCATTTATCCAGTTTCTTTGATGGTAGCTCTTCTTCTTCTGAGTACCAATCATCACATCATCTGTAAACACAGCTGTTTCTTCTTTTTGGTCATTAATTATATACAATATATATATAATTTTCTATTGTCTTATCTGCAGTGGGGGGTATATGTTCCAAGACCCCAGTGGATACCTGAAACTGTAGATAGTATAGGATTTGGTACTATGTTTTTTTCTATACATGCATACCTATGATAAAGTTTAATTTATAAATTAGGCACAGTAATATATTAACAACAGTAACTAATAATAAAATAGAACAGTTATAGCAATATATTTTAATAAAGTCATGTGAATGGAATCATAGCAACCTCAGCATACGATTCTTTTTTTAAATTTCTTTATGAAATCAAAAACTTTCACCTTTTTACTTACACAAAGTACTTTACTGCTTCGATTTGGCATATTCGAATTGCAAGCATCACTACTCTTGTGCTTGGGACCATTATTAAGTAAAATAAAGGTTACTTGAACTCAAGCACTGTGATACACAACAGTTGATCTGATAACCAAGATGGTTAATCACTTAGTAGCCATCTTACTAAGTACTAATGTATACGCATCTTACATATACGCAGGTAGCATATACACTACAGTGTGGATACACTTGACAAAAGAATGATTCACGTCTCGGATGGGATAGGACAGCACAAGATTTTATCATGCTACTCAGAATGGCACACAATTTAAAACTTATGAATTGTTTATTTCTGGAATTTTCCATTTAATATTTTCTGATTGGGGGTTGACTGCAGAAAGCGAACACATGGATAATGGAGGGATTACTGTAATCCAGAAACCCTATGCTAATGACCAAGCATATAGAACTTTTTCGAGCATTTCAGAGCAGTGGTCTACTGCTTGAGGCTGCCAATAAGTACGGATGTGGTTTCACACCAGGTGGTGAACTTCATCTCCCACCTAAAGACGATCATAAACATCCATACCCATCATAGGATTCGAAGCCACAGGCTGCTAGTTGGAGAACAGATACACTAACCATTCTGCCAACCAAGATGGAAAATATACAGTTGACTCTCACTATAACAAAATTGTTAGAGTGAAAAGCACAGCAACAGTTTATTATAGTCCAGGCATCTACCAGATTACCTGCTTGTGTGTTATCTTATTGTGGACTAACAGGAAGATCTGTTTTTATTTATCTAGAGGAATACAAGTCTTGTATTAAATACCATGAGCCTGAACAGGCTGAACTTGCAGAACATGCTATCAACACTAAACATAGAGTTCACTGGAACAAGACAAGAGTCCTTCATAAAAGTCGTTTCCTCACAGAATATCTTTATAAAGAAATGTGTGAAACTTTACTTCACTGTCCTCACTGAAACAGATGAATGGGGTTACGTGTATTCCCTTTGTGGGAGATAAGAAAAATTAGCAGATTTAAAAAGTGCAAACTTTATTTTGTGTGTGTGTGTGTGTGTGTGTGTGTGTGTATATATATATATATATATATATATATGTATGTAGAAAGTTTTATACCTTGGATATAATATGTGTTAAAGATACCAAGCTATTTTAAACCTGGTTTTACTCCATTTCCCAAGTAAGCAAACAGACAAATAAGTCAAGTTTGCAGCTGCACGTAGTGTGAGTCTAACTGACCCATAAGATAGTGCAAGTCTAGGCAACTCGTGGTAAAGATTGAATAAGCTCTGATCACTATTCTTAATATTTACCCTTAATGCAATGCCCATCTCCTTGAGGAGAACTACCCAGACCAGTTTCGACCTTTATTGAGGTCTCATCAGTGGGAGCCAGGCTTAGAAATACCAAGGTTAAGTAATACAGAGCTTATAAGTATTTTACCAAAACAAGTTACGAAAAGGTGCTTTGACTTTATTAAATAAAAATCTCAGGATGAGAGATAGATATAGAAAGTTTTTTACCATGAGTATAATATATGTTAAAGATACCAAGCTATTTTAAACTTGGTTTTACTCCATTTAGTAAGCAAACAGACAAATAAGTCAAGTTTGCACCTGCACATAGTGTGAGTCTAACTTTAATGCATAACATCATACATCTCCTCAAGGAGACGGGCATTGCATTAAGGGTAAATATTAAGAATAGTGATCAGAGCTTATTCAATGTTTACCACGAGTTGCCTAGACTTGCACTACCTTGTGGATCAGTTAGACTCACACTACTTGCAGGTGCAAACTTGACTTATTTGTCTGTTTGCTTACTTGGGAAATGGAGTAAAACCAGGTTTAAAATAGCTTGGTATCTTTAACATATATTATACCCAAGGTAAAAAAACTTTCTACATCTATCTCTCATCCCGAGATTTTTATTTAATAAGGTCAAAGCACCTTTTGGTAACTTGTTTTGGTAAAATACTTATAAGCACTGTATTACTTAACCTTGATATTTCTAATCCTGGCTACCACTGATGAGACCTCAATAAAGGTCGAAACTGGTCCGAGTAATGGCCCCTTGCCTTTAATGCATAGCATCATACATCTCCTCAAGGAGATCGGCACTGCATTTAGGGTAAATATTAAGAATAGTGATCAGAGCTTATTCAATCTTTACCACGAGTTGCCTAGACTTGCACTACCTTGTGGATCAGTTAGACCTGCACATAGTGTGAGTTAGACCTGCACGTAGTGCGCAAACTTGACTTATTTGTCTGTTTGCTTACTTTGGAAATGGAGTAAAACCAGGTTTAAAATAGCTTGGTATCTTTAACATAATTATATATATATATATATATATATATATATATATATATATATATATATATATATATATATAATTTTTTTTTAATAAGTTAGGAAATTATTGACCTTTTTATAGTTATCTTAATTAACCACTCAGATGGCACTTATTAGAATTGTCTGTTATTGTTTAATTACCATTCTGTGATCTTGTACTGATGATGCCTATGATACTTAAGCAAAAATTCATATATTTTTTTCCTCCGTTTTTATAATTCTATTGGGTTGGAATTTTCTAGTAGTTTGTTATAAGTGGTGGTTGCTATAGTGAGAGAGAGAACTACATCTTTGTATGTATTATTCCATTTTAATATGCTGTTTTGGCATGATCAGCATGCTGTAGTAAATTCTCTTTAAAATACCATTAGTATTGTGGGACGTTAGGTGGAACTTTCTAGTAGTTGGCATTAAGGCATTGGTTATAACAAGTGAGTTTGCTCTAATGGCATTCTCTACAGTGAAAGTTGACTATAACATTACATGTATACTTCCCAATATTGAAATATAATTAAAAATATTTTAAATACCTTCTACTTAAAATGATAATCAAATATACCTGTAAAAAAAGCATCTTTTCCCTTGCAACTGAAACAAAAGGTAATATCATGATAGCTTTCTGCTTGGCTTCCAGTATCCTTTTAAGAATCAAAATTTCTGCAACTATTGTTTTCCCTGAACTTGTTGGTGCAGAATAAACCAAATTTTTCCCTTTAAGTACATTTCCAGTACTAAGGCAGTCTGCTTGCCATTCAAACAAGTTTGTTATACCATGTTTATGGTATGCTTGCAGCACAGAACTAGGTAAGCTCCAAGAGGACAACAAAATTTTATCTCTAGCATCTGTTTAAAAAAAAAACAATATATATATATATACACACAGAAAGTGACTGAAAATATAAATTTCTTAAATGTGGCAATAGTAAAGGAAGTTTGTCTGCAATATTCTAGAATGCAAATAAGAGTCTCCCCCTTATTATAAGTTTTAAGCTAACATAAGGAAAATGAAAGATTAAATGATTTACAAAAGTAACACATATAAATAAAATCAATGAGTATTATTGGTTACCCGTGTATGACGGTCTCGTGAATATCAAATACATAACTCAAACACATCAACACAAAAACTCTGATACATTTGTAATATCATAAAAGAAAAACATTTCTTATAATCATCTATATATTTAATACATATTTTTAAAACCTTGTTCATCACTGAGATCCACCTAATATCTGGGAATAAAATAAAAATGACCAAAAATTATTTTTGTTAATTTTTTGCTTTAAATGGAAGCTTTAAGTAGCATACATTTGAAGAAAATTTAATGGTACTCAAAATTTTTATCGAGAGGTCACTGAAATCTAGTTCATATATAATGTACTTTTCTCATGAGAGCTGATTCTGGAAACCACAGTCTTCATATCATAAAATTATCAATCATTTCAGCAAGTCCTTCCAACGAGGGAGAGCAGGACATGTTAATTATAACCAGTGCTGTTGAGGCAGGATGGTAACAAATGCTCTGAAATGTCCTTTCAAGAACTGACACAGTCCTTTATTTCTTGTGAGAAAAGACATCATTTTGCACAAAGGATGCATCTGTTATGTGAGGAATCATCTATTTCATTATCTGAGCCCTGGTTCTGTAAGTAGTATGCTAAGGCTGTTCAAAAGAAGAATCAAACATGTTGACTGGTTTCGACCTTTATGAGATCTGGGTAGTGGCCCTTCCCATAATGCATAGCATTACACATGTCTGTAAGGATATGTGCATTGCATTATGGGATACTAAGGCAACTGATGTGAAGTCATTAGCCTCTAAATACAAGTAGCCCAGTTGTGAAATTACTTCACGTGCAAACTGCTTATTTACACTTGGATAAACAATGAAACCAAGAATATAATTTCTTGGCATCTTTAATTTATAGTGATTCTGACAAGAAGAATATTTATATAGACTTTTTCAACTGAAGGTAAGTTAACTGATCTTATGGAGGTAATAAAGTTTCTTCTCTCAGAAATTTGAAATTTTCATTCTGCACATATGCAAATCAGCCAGTAGATAACTCACCATCTACATGCTATGCTACGTAATGTATTAGTGGGGAGAGGATGGCACAGTGTGGATGATGGATTAAGTGGATAGAGGGTTGTAGTTTAAGGTGCCCTCCCATGATGAATCCTTGAACTCCATGGAGTTGTCATGTAATAACAATAATAATGAAATTGGCTTTCATTGAAATCTCAATCCTCAAAGAAAATGAAAAGTGTTTATATTAAAGCTTGAAATAGCATATCAGCATTTCCAAAACTGATTTTGAAAGAGCCAAAAAAAAAAAAAAGCAGGAAACTTGCAATATGTCTAAATGGTATTCATCCTTTCTGGGTCCTATCCCAATTGTTGGCTCTTTTTCCAACCCAACTTTCATCTTTTTTTGCATTGATGGATCTATGTAATAAACTAATCTCTTTAGGTTATTACTTTCCCTCAAATTCTTGCATGGATGATCTTGGTAAGTGTTTTTATTCAATGCCTCCTTTAATTGTTTGCCAAAAAGAAATCAGAAGAATCTTTTACAAACTGATCTTGGTCTTCCTCTGGGTTATTCTTCTGCCATTAACACCTGCTTTGCTAACTTTTTATCTCCCATTCTGTTTAAATGACTACCACCCGAGATTAGCACTGATCACAAATTCCTGAATGTTATTTCTCAAGTTCCTTCCTTAACATGTTCGTTTTTAACATGATTCTGCCAATGATGCTATCTGATCACTCTTCTAATCATTCTGAGAACTCTCATCTTCTATCTCTAGTGTTTGATCAAATACCTTATTTCTATTCCTTATTAAAATTATTTTCAATGCTGCCTTGTATATGGCTAGTGTGGTGTTTTGGTTAATTTCCTATTCTGTATACATTTAATCAGTTGATACTCCAGCTCTACTTATTCTGTTGTCTATGTCCATATTTAATTGTCCACCTCCACAAAAAATTGTGTCTAAATAGTTGAATGTTTTCCTTGTTCTATAGGTTTGTGATTCTCCATTCAGGATGCAATTTAATCCTTTCAATGACATTGCCAATTTTTATAGTTTTAGTATTTTTATGGCTGATTTTCATATCAAACTTGTTATAGCAGTTATTCAATCTAGTCAAAGAATTGTGAAGACCTGCATCATTTTATTTAGGGATATAACACCATCTGCAGAAAATAGAGTCAAGCTGAATTATCTCTAATTTTATTATTAGGTTTGATGCTGTTAGCCTGCATAATGTGATGATGAAAAATAGTGGGGATAGTGTGCATTCTTGTCAGACTTGACTTAACATCAAACTCTCTGATGTTACATCTTCCTGTACTTCATTCAATTCGAAATGCTGACTTACAACTAAAATATAGACTGTGTATTGCTTTGTATAATGTTTCATTTCAACCATATAATTGTAGTGATTTTAAAAGTATTTCTCTTGGCATCTCATAACTTCTTTTCCAGATCTATAAAACTTAAATACAAATCATTTTTATATTCCCACGATCTCTAAAGTATGTCTTAAAGTGAAAATCTGACAACCCTTCTGGCACCTGAACCCAGTCTTTTCTTCCTTGATTTTTTCTTTCACAATTTTTGTAACTCATCACAAGTATGTTTTGTTTGAATCTTACCTGGAACACTCAGTAGACAAATTACTCTGTAATTCTCGCATTCTTTTATTTTCCTTTTTTTTATCGACTGGCACTAAGATAACTGTATAGATTCCAATCATTCATTTATTCAAAATTTTAACCTTTAAAAGTCACTTTTTTGGAATTATATGGAAGTCACTGTAAAGCTTACGTACTTTCATACTTCAGCATTTCATCAGATATCTACTCCAGCTGCTTTTCAATATTCTTTAAAGGTTATGTGGGGGGTCACATCAGTTATCTAGCTTTGATTCTTAAGCACCCACTTCAGCATCTTCAATGAATTACAAAAATTATGCAGACATAAGAATATATTTTAAAAGCTGTATTCGATTTAATAAATGAATTTCTATACGTGTGCTGAACAACAGACTTTAATCTTTTATTGATAAGGAATTTTTGCAAATTGGACAGGCAGAAAAATCTTCAATTGTATATACACTATCCTATCAAAAATCACAGGACATTTGCAGATAAAAACAAATTTTTATTGAATAGAGATAAATAATGTGTTTTCCCAGCTCTGAGTGTAATATCAGCTTATGGAAAACTTTCTACTTATTCCTGGCCAAAAGTTAGTGGTTTCATGCTCTATTATTCCCTCAGTAACTAAGCTCAGGTTCTATTAATGAAGAAACTTTTCTCATTCATCTCCCAGATGTTTAGCAGGTTCAGGTCATGGATCTGATCCGGCTAGGGATTGATTTCTCACTTCAAGCCAGAAGTTTAATGTCTTGTTATGTGGAGCATTGTTGAGCTGTAAGGTTTAGGACTGATATAAATTGCACCAACAGAGGCCAACAGAATTGTCTAGCATATCAGTGTAGGATACAGCAGTCATAATTTCATGCACTTAACCAGTGAGCTTGCTGCTACAAATGCATATCCTCCCTAGTTGGAGAAATGTTAACTAGATCTCTAGGTGGTAGATGTTCTTTCATCTCCTGGTGACATAACTACCTTGCTTATTGGATGCCTGAGGTGGCTGCAGCCATATCCGGTTGCTAGAGTAAGTGTTCCGGTTTATTTCTCCCCCCCCCTTTCTCACATGCAGTGTAAGGTGATATCCTCAATGGCATACAAATCACACTGTAGGGAGCTCATCCTCCCCATTTGAGGGTATAACAGTAAAATGATTCTACAGGGCAGCTGTGATAGTGCAACCAAATAGTGCAACCTGGATAGTAAGGAATCTAGAGGGTATCTGATCAGCAAGTGCCAAATCCTGCTACCATTTATTTTGCTAGCTTATGACTGGAGGGAGACCAAGTATGTTGGTCTGCAGGACAAATTGTTGAAGCCACCTGTGGACAGGAGAATGGATTCTTTCTGGGTGAGCAATATGCTTGCGAGTCTGTAACCCCCTCACTGCATGCTCTTATTCCTTATTATTTCTTCTTCCCTACATATAATGAATTACAACTGAATGAAACATGATTTTACTGTCTATTTTTATGTTTAATTATTCACCTCCACAAAAAATTGTCTCTAAACAGCTGAATGTTTTCCTTGTTCAATAGGTTCTCCATTCAGGATGCACTTAATGCTTTCAATGCCATTTTCATAGTTTCAGGAAGGGTTCTGCGGATCAAATTCTCCATAAAAATACAAGCAAAGAAATATAAGAAACAACAAAAATCTAACCAAAAAAAAAAAAAAACCAAAAAAAAAACATTAATTCTTACTGACAACAGCAGCAAAAAATTTCTGCTATATCCACTTCACCAATATTCGTGGCTTAAACAGCTATATAAATTATGTGCACCACCACCTACAGTTCACCTAACTAGAATTGATATTCCTGACAGAACTACCCCTCCCCCCCTTCAGGCTGGCAACTTGAACAAGCAGGAGGAAAAAACCCTGCTATCTCTATATGAGATCAGCTAACTCACCTTCAATTGCAAAAGCTCACACAGATTTTCAATTCTCATCACGACGAGAATCGAATGCAGGTCTTTTCCAACTGAAAGGCACAATGTTCCGTTGTTCTTCCAACTGCACTACAGAGTCACTTAATACCCTGCTTAATGCTGCTGCATTTAGCACTGTTTTGTTATAGTACTCAGGCTCAGTAACTCCCAACAGCAACTGTTGTTGTTGTATCACTAACATTCATTCAGCGTGCAGACATACATATAGCCAACTGCTGTGGATGGATCTGGAAGTAACCACACTTCAGAAGACAGTAGGTATTCCTAGATTTGTGGAAAACCCACAGACCAGTCCTGTATACAAATACAGCTACAATCTCAGAGATCACAATTTACAACCTAGACCTCCTACAAATGCCCCCTGAGGGGGCATTTGTAGGGGGCCTTAGATAGAACTCTAGAATCATAGCCACGTGTTTTATTCAGTATTGTGTTGCCTTTGTGTGTGCGTGTGTTTTACAATTGTTAGTTGTAATCCCTGATGATGTTTCAGTGAATGAGATGATATTGGAAACATTAAAAATAGTTTTTAATCTTTCCTACTACTGTCAATACTCCATTAAAGTGCCAACATGACCACTTAATCACATGGCAATTCTGATAATACTAATGTGTACAAATGCTTTATTTTATCATATATAACAAAACTTGAAACTTATTTATGCTCAGTATATATATAACACTGTAAAAAATAAACATAATAATAAATCATGATTATGGTGAGATTTTTAAAATACATCAAGACAAGAATTCTTTTTTGATATCTATCTAGATTGTTCAAAAACTCTCTGATGGTTTTCTGGCAGGAGAAGTGAGCTGTGCTGTTCTAAATTTGGAGGTGATTTGCTTTTGTCTTCTATACTACAAGAGCCAGTTGGAAGATAAAGAAGAAATGTGAGAGAGCACTGATGAGCAAAAATTACACTCAACAGCCTTCGCAGACGACCAAAAGTCACAAGTGACATTTTTGCATGTATTTTTTTTTTTTTTTTGCAATTTCAAAGTCAGACTCAGATTTGTTATAGTTAGTTTGCAACTGAAGATACAGTTCTTGTCTTGAACCACTTATAATACTTTTTTTTTTTTTTTTTTTGATAGCCTGAACACACACTTCTTGAAAAGTCTTCTTGGATGGGAATATGAATGGAGTAGTGAATGATGTTTCTCATTCCAGCACTAATTTTACATGATTACAGTAAGTATCTGGATCTGGAGAACATGCAATAGTCTGACATTGGAAAAGAGGAACGGAAGTCCCAAAAGTCATCTCACTTAGTGTGCTGCTGTATGGCCAAAGGATGCAAGGTCGAGAATAATTGTTAGAAGAGAATCATTTGCTTATAGGAAATACTTTGGCATCTTTTCTAGCTAGATCAGTAGAAAATGAAAAAAAAAAGGAAACCTTTAGCTTAAGGTCTCCAAGTCCCATTATGTAGCATTCATTTACTGTTCACATCCCCTAAAGTCCAAGAAGTCATCTCACTTAGTGCTACTGTATTGCCAAAGGATGCAAGGTTGAGAATGCTGGAGGGCATTCCACTAGAGATGAAAAACACACAAGATTATAGTCCAAGTTATCGAGAGGAAAAGTGACCTCAACATTGTACTTAGGAGAACAAGTAAAGAAGACTGTCTAGTGTTCTGGTTGATAGAAGAATCACTGGCTTATAGCAATACTTTCATCTTTTCTGGCTAGGTTAGTAGAAATCAAAAAAAGGAAACCTTTAGCTTAAAGTCTCCAAAGTCCCATTGTATAGCATTCATCTACTGTTAACAATACCCCTAATTCTGAAAATTACTTTGATTTCCTATAAACTAACTATCCAAACAGTGAGGTCATCTTCCTTGGTGACTTTAATGTTCACACTGTTAGGATAGTTGGACTGAAAATAATCAAATAATTTTCAGAATTGAGGCGTGTGATAACAATAGGTGAAGGCTACATAATGGGACTAAGAAACCTTATGCCAAAGCAAGTCAAAAAGAAGACATTTAAGATTTTGCTTACTCCAGCAAGGAAAACCAGATCACACAAAGGCAAATATACCAGTCTTATTGTAGAAGGAATTGTACAGGGCATAATCTGGACACTGGCAGTTGTTGTAGTAGCTGCAATTTAGAGCTCAGGAGGTCAGATTTACATGCTTGTAGGTGAAGGTGCATATTATTTAAGTTAGTGTTTATGTTGTTGAAGTGGATGAGGAAATATTTTTTTAGTTTAAATTTTTTGAGGTAGGTCTTTTTTTTTTTTTTTTAACCACATCAGTGGCACTATATTTGCTCATGTTTATTATCAATATGATGTTTCAGATAAAGAAAAAAAGAGCAAAGTAGACAAACAGTGAGAAAACAAGACACTCTTGGACATGATGCCCATATAGAAAGCACCCTGTCTTTAGTGATCTTTGCATAGTACTATACAACCTGCATCCAGACATGATGTGCAATATATATGGCAGCAGGATTATACACTAGCTGATTGGGAAGCCTCTCAATGCATTATCATCAGGTTCAGCCCTGTGTACTATTTAAAACCCACCCTACAGATCATTATACTGGCATACTCTCCAAATATGAGAAAGTTCTAGATCTCTACAGTATATATGGTAGTACTTGAAGGGTATCACTCATATCGTGTATTTAAAGATGGCCAGAAACCTGTCTAGGGACCAAACATGGCACTGGTTACTTCACGCATCCAATAAGCAGAGTTTGGTGCTTTACCAGGCAATAAAGTTCTACAATTTGGCATTTCCTCCTAGGATTATCTCAAACAGTGTGAACATTTGCTGATAATGTCAGGACCTTTTCAGTGGAAAAGGGCCACTCTTTGAAAAGGTAAGACTAACATCACCATAAGAGGCTGTACACTGTGCTCATCTGATCCATTAGTGGCCAAAAGATTTCCTGTGAAAGTGATACAGGGTGTTCGGGATAAATTTGACAGTTTCGTAAGGAAAAAGAAAATCTTCTTTGTATCTATTAAATTTAATGAATTGACAAAAAAACATTACAGGCAGAGTTAATTACAATACTATCAACAAGATTTACTCAAAATAACCACCATTAGCATCGATCACAGCTTCAATTCTGCTTCGGAACCTCGAACAAGCTGATGCTACAGTTTCCCTGGGAAGGGCCGCAAAAACTGTTTTAATTTTATCCATTAACTGGGCTTTTGTATTACTGGAAGTGCGATTGGTGTCTTTTTCAACTGCGCCCCATACAAAATAATCCATGGGTTAAGGTCTGGGGAGTTTGGAGGCCAAACATTTGGACTGGTGAAGTCGTAGAAATTTTCAGACAACCATTTTTGACTTTTCCCAGAGGTGTGGCAAGGGGCCGAATCCTGCTGCCATACATACGGCCTACCATTGGCTACCCTTGTTATCCAGGGCTTGACTACAGTTAGCAACTCCACGAACAAAGCCCGAATTCCAATGCCAGGGTTCTTCAACACCTGTTCCTGCAGATTTGCGAGGAATTCTGCTGTACGAACGCAATCAGATCGTCTGCTAGGGATCTTTCTTCTTGCTACATCCTCGTAGTCACCATCACAAGTCTCTAGTTCATGCCTGATTGTTTTTACTGTATTCAGGGAGCATTGGGCAGCAGTCGTAATATCCTTATTTTGATGGCGGGCACGAATCATCATGATACAAGTTATTCTCTTCCATGATTCAGGAGGGTTCCAGCTATCCATCCTTTCTGACATCTTGTATATGAATGAAGAAGGGTCCAAACTTTTAAATGAAGAGAAGTGTGTGTTAATACATGTAACTTACGGAAAAATATAATTAATTATAAATATGTCAAATTTATCCCGAACACCCTGTATTTATGACTTTATACAATATCACGGCATTCAAGATGGGAAAAAATATGATATACATTAACAAATGGCAACATATTAAGTAAAAAACTATCAAAGGAGTTTAGCTTAGCCTTGTACATTCAAAAAAGACAAAAAAGACATTTAAAAAAAAAAGACAACTGGCAAACAATTAACGAAAATGAAAAGGAAATAACTAAAGAAGAATTAGAAATCACCCTGAAAGAAACAAGAAATGGAAAATAAGCAGTGACCACTTCCTTGATAAAATAAAATTAAGATTACCACCTAAATGGCTACAAGTAACAAGAACAGAAAGAAAAATTGAAACATTTGTTTATAAAACTAGACTACTGAATAACACAAATGTACAATGGCTATATGAACAAAGAATTAACCAATATCTAGATAAAATAAAACAAAATGAAGATATAGAAATAGAATGGCTTAATATAAAAACGATACTAAATGCAGCAGCAAATGAAAGCTTAGGAAAGACCAAAAAATTCAATAAAAAGAAGAAACTGAAGATCTGGGATGATACAATCAAAGAAATAATAAAAAAGAAAAAAGAGGCCTATCACAAATGGTTAAGCAGTAAAAGATTAGAAGATGAAATAGAATATAAAAGAATAAGAGCCATAGCTAAAAGAGAAGTCAGAAAAAGACATAGAGAATCATGGAACAAATTTGTTTCTAATTTCGAATATGATTTATATAAAATAAGACCCAATGTATATAAGATTTTAAAACACTTAAATGCAGATACCGAAGAAAACATAAAATTAAACACTGAATTGAAATTAGAAGAATTTTTAAATTACTACACAGAACTGTGGACAGACAAATATTTTAAAAAAGACAACTGGCAAACAATTAATGAAAACGAAATAACTAAAGAATTAGAAATCAGCCTGAAAGAAACAAGAAACGGAAAATCACCTGGAGAAGATAAGCTAGGTTCAGAACCAAATAAATATGCAGGAACAAATTCAAAGAAAGACTCTTATTATTTTTAAATAAAATTTACTCTACTGGTATCCCCCCAATAGAATGGATAAAAGCAATTGTGATTCCTATCTTTAAAAAAGGTAATAGAGATGACCCTAAGAACAAAGGAAGTATCAGTACACTAAAATCCTGTTACAAAATATATAGCAGAACCTTAAATAGCAAACTAATGAAATATTCCGAAAACTTTATTTTAGAAGTACAGAATGGATTTAGAAAAGGTCGATCATGTATAGACCCGGCCTTTTGCCTAAAATTAATAATAGATAAAAGAAGATAATACAATTTAGAAACACATATTGCATTTATTGACTTTGAAAAAGCATTTGACAAAGTTAAAAGAAACATATTATTTAACATATTAAAAGAAAGACAAATACCAAATAATATCCTAAAAGCTATCACAAGTATATATGAAAATAATCAAACACAAATAAGATTAAATCACATGCTATCATATACGAGAGAGATAAACCAAGGGGGTCCGACAGGGATGTCCCCTCTCAGCAACTCTTTTTAATATCTACTTAAATGAAATAATAATAAAATGGAATAAAAATTTACATCAAGGAATTAAACTTTCTCCTATAGTAAACTTAAACACTCTCCTCTTTGCCGACAACCAAATAATAATTACAAATTCTGAAGATAACTTACAGAAAGCTATTTTAGATCTAAATGAGATATCCGAAGATTACGGTATGATAATATCAACAGAAAAATCAAAAACTATGGCCTTTAAAGGACAAGATCCAGCAAGAACTAAAATAATAATAGATAACAAGATCTTAGAATAGGTGAATTCATTTAACTACCTAGGATGTATGATCACATATGAAAATGAAAAAGATATAAACGTAAAAATTGCAAAATATTTAAAACTAACAAGTTTAATTAACTCTATATTTAAACCAAACCTAGTTCAAAAACAAACCAGACTAAAAGTATACAATACATTAGCCCTATCAGTCTTAATGTATGGAAGCGAAATCTGGACAATAAAACAAAAAGACAAACAAAGATTAACAACAGCAGAAATGAGTTTATGAGAAAAATTGCAAAGCATACCCTATTTGATCATAAAAGAAATGAAGAAATTATGAAAGAATTAAACCAAGAACCAGTAATAGAAAAAATTAAAAAATATAAACATAAATGGATGGAACACGTTCAAAGAATGAAAACAGAAAGATTACCAAAACAAGCCATTAGGGAAAAGAAAACCAGCACGTCCTCTTAAACGATTCAATGATGACTTCTAAGGAGTTTAGCTTAACCTTGTACATTCAAGGCTTATATAAATACTGCATGCATTAATAAAATTATTCCATTCATCCACCATAAGAAACTTTTTTGTTGCTTCTGTCCTTATGATTTCACTATAGAAAGAAATGACTGCACTGCCTTTATGAGAAATGATAACTTTCTTTTATCTCTAGAGCTGAAAAACTTTCTTAAATCCATGTCTAGAAGAATGATGTATACAATGACATACACATTTAAACAAATTCTTAAATGTCCTTCTAAAATCTGTTGAAATTATGGAATTCTAAGCAAATTTTTTACACAAATTTTTCAACATCAAATTTCATTATCTCTCATAATGTAAAGCACATCTCCTTGTGGATATGTGTTTTGCATCTTATGAGATGTGTTTTGCATTATGGGAGATACTGAGATAGGAATGATGTTAGCTTGCTCCACCTTTGCAACAAGTTGCCTGGTGTTGTACTACCTTATCCCAGTCCTGAAGATACTTTCAGGTGCAAACTTTGTTTGCTGACACTTGGATAAAGGATTAAACTAAATTTATTATAGTCTAATCAAGTGAAAAATAAACTTTCAACATCTTTCTCTCAATCCAGAGTAATTTAATAAAAAGGTGGCACACCGTTTGGCAACTTCTATATGTAAAGATGACCTCGCTATTGCTTCTGCCTGGTATCTCCACTAATGGGCCTGGATCCCACCGAAGAGACCTCAATAAAGGTCGAAACTAGTCTGAGTAGTGGCCCTTCCCTTAATGCATAACATTATGCATATCTGGAAGGAGATGTGTTTTGCATTATCGGAGATACTGAGATTGGAGTTGTGTATGACAAATTTATTTGTCTTGCTATGGCACATGCACTGCATGAACCTACAAAATTCTCATTTGACTGCTCGACAATTGCAACTTTAATCATTTGTAGAATTTCAGATTTATACCCTCTTCCTAGATGGACTGTCAAACTGCCTATCTCTTCAAATCAATGAATTATGCATGACACTACATTTGGTGTCATGCTGCTACAGCATTTTCCCCCCATTCCTACAGAAACGCTTCACAAGCAAGGCATGCTCAGGCAAAGTAAGGCCCATTGCACAAATCGAATAATTGTAGAGTCGGTCTCGCTCCTTTGTTAATACCATCTTACAGCTCACGTGGTATGTAAAATTCACCATCTTTTCTCACTCACAGCACCATATTTTCCCTTTTGGTCATATTTTGAACCGAATTTTTTTTTATTGTCAAAATCTCTTCCCCATGATTTGGTTAAGATACCCACTAGGTTTGAGGTTATTTCGTCTACTGACTCTCAATATATATTGCTCTGAAAAGGGATACTTTAATTTGAAGCATCGTGTACTATTGGTTTCTTTTTGTGGTTGAATTACATCATAAAAAAAGAAATACAATTTTTTTTTATTTAATAATAAACATTTTTAAAGAAAGTTTTAAAATAAACCCAGTATATAATACACCTCTGAATGAAAAAATTCAAATAATCAAAGAAAATGTGTTGAATGATATGCAATTCTAATTTATTGCAAAGAAAATAATTATTACCAAATATGAATTAGCATCATCTAAATCTACAAAGCATAGATTTAGTTATAATTTACATACTTTGTAGATTATATAACCATGTAAACACAAAAAATGTAATATAAAGCATAAGAACACTGTTATTTGAAAACATTCACAAAATTAGAATCATTTTTAATGTGGTTCAAGATATTAGAATATTACAAATTTTTCCGATTGGTTTTGAGGCAAGCATAGAAATAGCATATGTTTCAGTAGCTGCTGCAGGACTAACTCATGTGTGAGGAATCATTAGTGCATGGATTTCAGTTAATCATTTGTTAAACAAGTGACATATCAGAAGCTAAGAAGTTTTGTATGGTATCTCTACACAAAGAATGCCAAACTCAACAGTTTACAGCTAAGGAATTGAAATGTTCTCAAGTGAGCATGAGTAGAGTTTTGAGACAGTATTCTAATAACCAGAGTTTTCAAAATAATCACTGCAATAACAGTCGAAAGGTAATAACTACATCAAGAGATGAGAGGAGATTGAAGAATATTTTGAAGAAAATTGCTTCTGAACTGTAAGGTATTTTCACAGAAGATGGAAAGAACTAGTTTTCTTACCGATGAAAGTACATTTTGCGTGTTCCATGGTCATAAAGGGATATGTGTTTGGCATTTTAAGCAAGAAACATTTGATAAAGAATGCATGAAACGTACGGTGTACGGTGAAATTTGCAACCTCTGTCGGGATATGGGCTTGTGTGACTGCAGAAGATCCAGGTAGGCTGTGTATTGTGTACAAAAGAGTCAATTTCAAAGTGTACCAAGAAATTCTTGAGCACTTTGTGTTACTGGCATCAGAAGATTTATGTGATGGTAATTTCCTTTTTCAGCAAGATTCGGCTTTTTGTCACACTTCCAAGACCACTACTAGATGGCTCAAAGAAAGGCAAATCAACATAATTCCTTGGCTGGCAAACTCACCAGAATTAAACTCCATAGAGAATTTGTGGGGAATTATGAAGAATCCTCCTCAAGAAATTTCCCCCAAGAGAAAAAATGAACCTGTTTCTAGTCTACAGATCACATAGCCATGTTTTGATAAAAAAAAAAAAAAGCATGTGAACTGCTAGTAAATAATATGCCCAACCGTTTATTATTATTATTATTATTCATGCTTCCATGGAGTCAAAAGACTCATCGTGCGAGGTCCTTTCTAAAAAACACAAGTCTATCAAGACTCATCGAGGGAGGGCCCTCCTAGGAAATACAAAGTCTATCATACCACTCCATAAAATGCATTGACCGTTCTCACTCTCACCGCTCCATCAGGCAATGCATTCCATGGTTCAACCACCCTCCATGCAAAGAAACCACTCCTCACCCTCTTTCTCACGGTTTCCTTTCGTAACTTCCAGGGATGGCCCCTTGTCATGACTCCTTCCTGCTGTTCAACCAAGTGAAAGAACTCCCCAGGGTCAACCCTGTAACCACCTCTCAACAGTTTAAAAGTCTCAATCATATCACTCCTCCTTCTTCTATCCACCAAACTCTGCAGTCCACACTCCCTCAGCCAATCCTCATAACTAATATTGTACAGTCCCAACACCATGTTATCCACCTTTGTACCCTTTCCACAGTTAATTTATCCCCTTCAAATCCTGGGGACCAAATCTGAGAACAATAGTCTAAGTGTGGTCTGATCAGAGTCTTATACAATGGAATGATAACTCTTTTATCTCTGCAGGTCAGTGTCCTTCTCATTATTGCAGCAATCCTCTGCGTTACCTTCACTACCTTTGCAATATGTCCCCTAAATTTCACGTTTCGATCAATCATCAAGTCCAGATCTTGTCTCTCCTACTTCCTCCACTATAACTCCTCCCATAGAGTATGCAGCGTCCCATCGATGTGTCCCAAACCTCAAGACCTTACATTTTGCTGCATTAAACTGACACCACCATTCATTTGCCCATCTGTCTAGCTTATTCAAATCCTCTTGCAGGGCTACCACATCTGCACTATTATCAATAACCCTTCACAACTTCGCATCATCTGCAAACAACCGAATATCCCCTTGCAATCCACGGACAATGTCATTAATATAAAGGTTAAACAATATAGGTCCCAGTACTGAGCCCTGTGGAACCCCACTAGTAACCTTCTGCCTCTTTGATATTGCTACACCATACACAACTCTCTGATACCTATCGGACAGCCAATCCTGAATCCAGTTGACCAATCTGACATTCAGACCCATGTGCTGCAACTTGAATATCAGCTTATCATGTGGCACCCTGTCAAATGCCTTTGCTAAGTCTAGGAAAATGGCAGTATATGCCTTTCCCTCATCTACTATACTTGTAACTTTATCATAAAAGGCTAGCATACTGCTAAAACAAGAGTGCCCCTTCACAAATCTATGTTGACTCTAACTGACAACATTACCCTCATCTGCCCAATGCTGTATATGGTCCCTCACTACTTTCTCCAAGATCTTACTAACTACTGATGACACACAAACTGGCCTATAATTAGACACTTCCGGTCTGCTACCACCCTTATGCAATGGCACTATCTTACCTTCCTTCCATTCCATGGGCACCTTTCCCGCAGCCAGACTTTCGAAAAGCAAGCTCAAGAGCACTGTCAGTTCCTTAGCACATTCTCTCAAAACTCGTGGTGAAATACCATCCACTCCAATAGCTTTACTAACATCCAGAGTACTCAGTATGTGGAACACACTCTCCTCTTGCACCTCTAAACCTCAAACCAGCTTTATCCCTCTAGTATTCAAATTGACTCCTCCAGGATGAAATACTGCAATAAAGTGTTCATTGAACAATTCCACTATGTTCTCTGCATCAGTCACTCTATTCCCACAATGCAATTCTTCCATAGTGATTTCTCCTCCTACTGACCACATAGCTGGCCTGTGTCTTATATTCTTCATGCATCTACTCTTCGCCTGTCTCCTTATATCTCTTCCATAACCTCTTTTTGGCATGTAGCTCCTGTTTAATATTCTTTGTCATCCACTTTTTTTTGGTGCTAACAAATATTCCTTCACAATTTCCCATGCACTAATGATATCCCGGCCTTCCAATTCCTCCCTCCATGAAACTTCCCCAAGTTGATGTCTAAGACTATTATAATCACCTGCTTTATAATTCCACATACGTTCCCATCTCTTTGATAATCCTGCATGTCTATTCATTTTCCAAGTCAAAACCATATGGTCACTCTCTTCAACTAGTGGGATAGATGTCATCTCAGTTATTATAAGCTCTTCTGATGCTATAACCAAATCCAAAACTCTTGAACCTCTTGTTCCCTCTGTTACATGTTGCCTAAGACATTTTTCCCTCAAGAATTCTAGAAATTCCATTCCCTTATTGCTACATGCATCTTCCTTTCCCCAATCTATACTGCTGTAGTTAAAATCTCCCATAACAATCGTTCTTCTTGCACTTGCCATGCTCAACTGGCTAAACATCTCCTGGTCCCCATCCTCTGTGTTCCTTGGTCTGTAGCAACACCCCACTAAATATCCTGTCTTGCCCACCTCCACCTCACACCATATACTTTCAAAATCATTAGTGTCACAGCCTTCCAAAGCCTCCACTCTTAGAGGACATTGGTCGTCACTTATCATAAGCAGTACTCCACCACCACGTTTTCCCTTCCCATCCTGCCGAAAAATGCTGTACCCAGCAATTCTATTCCTGTTATTATATCCTCTTCTGTCACCCACATCTCTGTGATCCCACTAATCTTTGGCCAAGCTGATGCTATCAGTGCCACCAATTCCTCTCTCTTATTCCAAATACTCCTGGCATTGGTATAAAGCAGCACTTCCCAAAATGTGGGCTGCGGCTGCCTTGGGGGGCCGAAGGTTTTGTTGAGGGGATGGGGGGGGGGGGTGAAATAATGAAAACAAATTTAAAATGTTTTAAGACTAAGTAGATTTTTTTTATTTTAAAAGAAACGTATTTAACTTTTATTATTTATTATTTCTTTTTTGTTATTTTTTATATTTTAATGGAAAAATTCACATTGGTGTTAGTTCACAAACTTTGCTTCCTGCGTATTTCGGTGCTTAATGAATATTAGTAAATATTGCTTATTCATATGTTTCATTTCAAAGCAGTGGTTAATTGTATTTACTTCGAATGCTCTCCAGGGAAGCTCCAAATCTTCCTGTCCCTTTCATCACGCGTTCGTAATCAGGGACTGTTGTTATTGACTTTATATTATCAATGTCATCCGAGCTAGTTTTCTGTTACCAATAAAAGTTTCGCATATACTTCACACATGAAAAAAAGCTTAAACAGGTTCATGTGGGGAGATAATAACTTGCTTGCAGTGGTAAACAACATGATATCCTCCCTAACAGCCACTATACTGCAGAGGCAATAAAAACAAGTACTTTTATTATGCCAGTGAATAAGGTATGAGGAGTCTGTGTAATATATTTCTCAACAAATAGTGCAATTAGAGACAACTGGGATAAAAACACACTAATTAATGAATCACATGTTCCCTCATACAGAAACTATGCTGTATAGACTGAAACAAAAGCATATATTGCATGGGCAAACACAGTATCTAACTAAAAACTATTCTTATTAATTAGATGTGTGTGAGTTCGATTTCCCAAGGCAGCAATAAAATTCAACCGAACGTGTTAAAATTCGTAAAAGTGTTAAAACTAAGTAATATATATATATATATATATATAATGAATGTTATGGCAGTTTCACATATGGAATTCGGTTGAAGAGAGTTAGCATTTCAACTCAATTGTCAGCTATGCTTTTATCTTTCAGTTGTGCGATCTTTTGTTAATACCGCACCAATCATGTGCACGTTTTAATAACCTGCCTTTGCTGTCTGTTTCGCGTTAGGCTTAATTACCTTAAAGGGAGAAAAGTCACAAAAGAGAAAAATGTTCCTAGTCCGGGGATTCCCTTATTCAGGTAATATTCACTAATTTCATGTTATCAGTCTGTGGTGTGCCAGTATCGGTGAGTGGTGATATTATTTGATCTATTCTATGTTAAAAAATTTAACCCTGAGATGGATAAGTGGCTGATAAAAAATAAAAAAAAAATTCCCACGAACAATCAGAAGAAGAAGAAACAGACTCAAAAAAAAAAAAAGGACAGTATTTCATATTTTACCAGAACAGCCTGCATCGTCTTCAGAACCAAGCGGTAAGAGGCAAAAAATGTAATATATGCATTTGATTTTTGCAATATTTGCTGTGTATGTTTTGTACTGAATATAAATACAATAAATATTATAATAATATATCTCTCTATTACGATTTTTTTTCGAGGGGGGGCAGTGAAATATTTTAATTTTTGCAAAGGGGGCCCTGACATTCAGAAGTTTGGGAAGCACTGGTATAAAGCATAAAAATGCCATTGTTTCATTAATAATTAAGGGGATACAAATCCCTTGTTGTTCAACTGCCAGTAAGCAAAACTATAAGATCAAGAACTACGAATCTATGAGTTCCATATATACCGAAAAACTATCGGCGAATCCAAGTGTAAATGACCACTTGGTAGTACAACACCGAAGCAACTTGAAGCAAAGGTGGAGCAAATTTCAATTTATGTTATAATATACAAACACACCTTTATGGCATTCGTATAGTAAAGGTATGTAAGTTCTTTTCACTTAAACCTTGTTATCTTACAGGTCTACCTACTCACTGATGAGACCTCAAAAAAGGTTGAAACCGGTCTGGATAGTGACCTCTCCTCATAATGAAATTACAGTATTACATCCCCTAGGGGCTGTGTTTTTACATTATGAGAAAATATCAAGGATAGTGAGGGAGCTTGCTCCACCTTTGCTTCGAGCTGCCTTGGTGTTGTACTACCAAGTGGTCATTTACACTTGGATTTGCCGATAGTTTTTTGGTATATATGAAACTCATAGATTCGTAGTTCTCGATTTTAGAGTTTTGCTTACTGGCAGTTGAACAACAAGGGATTTGTATCCCCTTAATTATTATTAAGGATGCCAGAAAAATAGCTGTTTGGCTTTCAATTAATGCTTGTTTCTATACCCAGCATTATCCCCTCCAGACTCCACTGGGCTCAGCATTACCTGATGTTGTCCCCCTTCTCCCAAGTACCCATTCCCACAAGAGGCCACCCCCTGCTACCATCCACACTGAGACACACTGACTCGTTCAGAACAGCAATCTCTCCAGATGCCTATGTCCTTCCTCATTCAAATGCAGGCAGTCTCTCGCATACAATTCCTCTCTGCTCTCAAACGCACTCCAAGCATCCACATATTCGAATCCTCTCTTCTCACACATTCTTGTTATTATGCCATTCAATATCACTGCTCTTCTGCCCAGCTCGACATTATCATACCTAGGCAACACACACACACACACACTATCTTTCCTCTCTGTGTCTTCTTTTGTACAGCCTCAAGCAAGAATCTCATATCTCTCGCTGCCCTATTTCCACCACCACTCAAGTCATTTGTTCCCACCATCACAATCATCTCATCCACCTTTCACCTCTCTTAATTGCCATAGCCACACTTTCTATCGTTCCTCCTGGCAACACTCCTCACGCATCCTATCTTGAACACCACAGATCATTGAGTCCCCATACATTACACCTCTTACCACCATTTATGAATGGTCATAAAAGCTAAGGGGGAGACAACAAAGTTCTAATTATCATGTTGTTTCTCTTTGTAATTTTTGTGCATTTATTTTTGCATTATTCTAATATTTTGAATCATATTAAAAATTATTCTAATTTTGTGAATGTTTTCAAATAACAGTTTTCTTATAATTATAATTTTGTGCGTTTACGTGGTTATATAATCTACAAAGTACGTAGATTTAGATTATGCTAATTCATATTTGGTAATAATTATTTTCTATGTTAGAAATGCAAATCATTTAACACATTTTCTTTGATTATTCTAATTTTTGATTCAGAGGTGTATAAGAATAGCGTGTGTAATAAGATTCTCATCTTTTCTCACACATAATCTCTGTAATTGTTTAAATGTTGTTTTAAAAATGATTATTGTGAATCTTTAGTAGTCCCCCATCCCCATCAAATTTGTGATATGTGCTCTCAAGGAATGCACTGAATACTATGATAGCACTACATGAAAAGTTTACATTATTAATAATTTCCTATTAACAATTTTACCTACAAATTAGTCTGTCAGGACAACATTCTCAGATATCATATTTGGGTCTTCTAAGGCACTTAAATACATCAATCCATCGATCTGCCTTTTTCCTGTGTCCTGGCATCAAAAAGCTTTCATTAACCTTTCATTTCTCAATCTGTTTAACTGACCATAGTTTATTCTTAATATCTTCATTTTTAATAAGTTTCTCCTACTGATGCCATCTGTTCACTTGCTAACTTTTCTCAGAGAAACTCTCACATCTATGGTTCCCAGTCCATGACCTTTTATTTTTAACCTAGATCTCAGATCCAGAAGTTAAGATTGGGCTTGAACACTGTCTTATACATAGTTACTTTGGTATTTTGACTAATTTCTCTCTTATCCCAAGCAAATTTATTAAGTTTCCTTCCTGATATACTAGCTTGTCTCTGTTGTCTATTTCTCTAGTCAATATTCATGAAAATAACTGACTAAATAAAGCTGAATGTTTTACTTTTCCCCATTCAAGATGCCTGATGTTTTCAATGATCCTTATTTTCAGTCTGTCTTTAAACACCAAATTTGTTACAGCATTTATTCAAATTACTTACTGCGCAACTTACTTACTGTGCAAGATTATGATATCATGATTTGATATCAATTGTTATTATGCTATCGAATCTGTAGATATCGAATTGTGATATCTACAGATTCATAACAGATATCACAATTTGATACCACATTATGAAGGCAATGACCTAATGCCACTCACCTTCATAATGTGATCCATGCAGATGATAATGAATAACAGTTATGATAGTGTGCACCCTTCTCTCATATCTGACTTTACAAACTCTTCCTGTACTTCCTTCAATTCTGACTACTGACTTACAACTTAAATATAGAGTATAAATAGCTTTGTACCAGGTCTCATTTACACTACCTAGTTAACATTTTTTTAGCAGCTTTTCTCTCAATACCCTGTCATTTGTCTTCTCCAGATCCTTGTTATATTCCCCAGACTTTTCAACTATTTGTCTTAAAGTGAAAAAATCTAACAAACTCTATGTGGCCTGAACCCATGTTCTTCTCCAAGATTCCCTTCTGTAATTTTTATTAGCCTTTTTCTCAAGCATGCTTGCAAAATCTCATGATCAATAAAACCAAGACATAATGGTAGTTGGTATTCATTACACTTCAATAATCTGTTGTACAACTTGAATATAGTCTAATGTGAATTCAAAAGCCTGCCTATGCTTTTGGTTGTGCTAGGTGAAGAGCTGTACAAAGTCTATGAGTTAAGACTTTTGTAAACACTTTGTAAATCATCAAGAGTAAACTGATGGTCAATAGTTTAAGTCTTCTAACTTCAGCTTTTTTTTTTTTTTTTTTTTTGTATCTGAATAAGGGTAGCCTTTTTCCATACTCCTACTACATCATTTTTCTTCAGACAAGGGTAAAAGGTTTTGACAAGATTTTGTAGATCATTTCCCACCTGCTTTTACAAGTTCAGCTATGATTCCATCTTCACCTGCAGCTTTTCTATTTTGCATGCTTTGGATGTTCCATATAACTTCTTCTGGTAGAGTTTGTGACACTTGGATTATTTTGTAGTGTCTTTTTCTTCATTTGCTTCATCATCCTGATATAACATTGAGTAAAATTCATCAAATTCTTTTCTATAACATATCTATAACTGGTTATGTTCCCATCTTGTAATTTGACTGCAACCATCTTTATTGCTATTCATCAATTGTTGTTTGGCATTTTTGAGACTACGGCTGCCTTCAACTGTTTGCTGCATGAATTTGCAATTGAATTTTTTTGTTTTTCTTGATACATTTTGACTGTTTTGTACAATTCAGTATGTTCAATTAAATTCATTTATATTCTGTGGGTTATCAGCTTGTTTCATTTCTTCTGAGATTTTGTCTTGTATCTGTTCTATGGTACCCCAGCTATTTCAAGTGAGTACTACAAAAGGTTTTTGGTAATAATGTCATTACTTTCTGATGGATCAGCATTGTAATCCATCTTAAGATTTTTAAATCTATTGTTTAATGCATGTTGGAATATATCTTTTTAAATGTTGAATTTGTGTATGTTTAGCAATACATACAAAATGTCTTTATCTTCAGTTGGGGAAAGTTTTTCTACTTGGTTACAAAGCAAATCATAATAAACAAGAAATTATAATCTTGCTTTAATCCTTTACCAATGAGTAAATAAACAAACTCTTTCCATAATGCATAGTAATACATATCTGAAAGAAACAGATTTTGCATTATGGGATACTGAGGCAATTGAACTCAACAGCCTCTATATTCAAGTAGACGAACTATTTTTTTGGAAGATAATACAATGCAATGCAAACTTTATTTGTTTACACTTAAGTAAAGAATTAAAACAAGAATACAATTTTTGCCTATTGTAATTTACTTTATCTTCAGTTTTCACGTCACTCTTATCATCTGATTCATTTTTATGATGCCCATTCCTCCATTTCTAAGTTATTGTTGTTTTTTTTTTCCCTACAGCCACCAGAAGATTTTGTTCTGGAAATTGTAAGCTGATATATATCTTCTGCTCTCTATTCTCGCCAATGTCTTCCCATGATTATCATTTAGCTTCTTTTACATAATCTTTTCTTTCTTACATTTTTCTCTGTAAGCAAATGCTGACTTACTTAGGAAATTTTGTATGCTTTTTTCTTTTTCATGATTACCTTTCTGAATGTCCACCATGGAGTTCTGAATTTTTTTATAACTTCATTTAACTTTATTAAATGCCCCATGACTGAATCAATCAATGTTTTCTTCAGAGATTGCCATTGAGTTTTCTAAGCAATAAATAAAATTTTTTAAATTCTTTATTTTCCCTGAATAATATTGGTACATTTGAGTTATAGCTCACCTCTGAAATCTGCTCCACTTTGATTCATTTTAAAATTTTCTTACAGACATTGATTTTCAATAGGATTTTCAATTTCATCCTGCTCAAAAACTAAACAAAAACAAACAAACAAACAACAACAAAGAAAAAATAGTGTTCACTTCCTATTTCAAATCACATGTCTTAAACCAACATGAAGATACAGCTATCAAAAATGACTTTTCTTATGGTCTGCTCTCCAGTTGAACTTGTGCACATCATTATGTTGGAACATGGTAATGACTAGACCAAGTCCTGAACAGAAATCTAGAAGGTACTTATTATTATTAGTTTTACTCGTTTCTTCAAAATTTCCCAAAATAATTCTATATATTTGTCGTCATCATCATCAAATTCCTGCCATGTACCCTCAAGGAGTGTACAGGATATGATAGTACTACATGAAAAAAATTACATCATTACTAACTTCCTATCTACAATTTTCCTCCAAATCAGTCTGTTACTTGTCAAGATTCCAACATTACCAGATCTTATATTTCTATCTTCTAAGACACTTTGTACCTTATCAATCCACATATATCTTGGTCTTCCACTGGGTCGTTTTGCTGCCAACCTGGCAGAGAACACCTATTTTGCTAATCTTTCTACGCCCATTCTGTTTAAGTGACCATACCACCTGAGATTAGCTCTGCTAACGCATTCCTGGAGGTTGACAATGTCAAGTTATTTCCTAATATACTCGTTTTTAATATGATATTGCCATTGATGCCATCTGTTCACGCCTATAATCTTTCTCAGAACTTTCATATCTGTGGTCTCTAGTCTTTAGTCAAGTGTTTTACTTCTGACCAATCTCTCAGATCTATAAGTTAAAACTGGTTTGAACACTGTCTTGTATATAGCTAATTTAGTGTTCCGACTAATTTCTCTCTTATTCCATATGAATTTATTCAATTGACTTCGTACCATACCAGCTTTGTTGATTCTGTTGTCTAATATTTAATTTACCATCTTCACTAAAAATTGTGCCTAAGTAGCTGAAATATTTTACTTGTTCCACAGGTTCTCCATTCACAACACAGTTGACATTTTCAATGATTCTGCCTATTATCACTGTCTTTGTCTTTTTATTGCTGACCTTCATACCATATCTATTACAACAGCTATTCAATTTAGTCAGAGAATCTTGCAGACTTGTAGCAGATTTATTTAGAAGTATAACATCATCCGCATAAAGCAAAGAGCTGACATTAACATCTCCAATTTTGATATCATGTTTAATACCACTTTTCTTCATGATGTGATCCATATAGATAATGAATAACAGAGGGGATAATGTATCCTTGTCTCACAACAGATTTAGCATTAAACCATCTTCCTGTACTTCCTTCAATTCTAACTGCTGACTTACAACTCAAATAAAGACTAAGCATTGCTTGATATAATGCCCCATTGACACCATATAACTGTAGCGTATTGAATAGCTTCTCTCTTGGCACCTTGTCATATGCCTTTTCCAAATCGACAAAACTTAAATATAGATCTTTGTTATATTCCCATGCTTTCTCGACTATTTGTCGTAAAGTGAAGATCTGATCCTGACAGCCTCTATTTGGCCTGAATCCAGCTTGTTCTTCACCAAGCTTTTCTTCCACGATTCTTCTCAACCGTTTCTCAAGTATACTTGCATAGATCTTGCCAGGAACACTCAGTAGGGAAATACCTCTATAATTCTCACATTCAGTTTTATTTCCCTTTTTATATATGGGTACTATGAGAGGTCTACTCCAATCATCGGGAATTCGTACCTCTGTTCAGGCTCTCTGAACTATGCAGTGCAACCACTGTAAGATTCTTATACCACCATAATTCAGCATTTCTGGTCGAATATCATCTATCCCTGCTGCCTTTCCACATTTCAAGCCTTTGATAGCTTTTTCTACTTCAAGTATGGATATGTATTCCTGCCTGTATGCCGTTTGAGTGTTTTTTAACACTGTGCTATCACTACTTGTTTCATTTAGCAATTTTTCGAAGTAATTACTCCATACTTCAAGGATATCTTTTTCTCCTGTTTTCATGTTACTTTTATCATCTCTAATTCCTTTTACAGCACTCTTTCTTCCATTCCTAAGCTTCTTCAACAACCTCCAAAATATTTTGCCACCTTCTTGATATTTATTTTCTATGTTCTTGATAAGTCCTCCCATGACTTTTGTTTAGCTAGTTTTATACAGTGTTTAGCATTCTTGCATTTGTCTCTGTATTCTCTAAGAGCACAAGCTGACTTATTTGACAGGAACTTTTGATATGTTTTCTTCTTTTCCTTCACTGCCTCTTTAACTACCTGTGTCCACCAGGGAGTTCTAATTTTTCTATCCTTGCAGACAACTTAACCACATGCCTCTCTGGCAGAATCAATCAATGTTTACTTCGGAGTTTGCCACTGAATTTCCAGGGTTTGATTCCTGTTCTCAAACTCTTTCATTTTTTCTTCAATAATCTTTGTGTATTTTAGTCTACAGTCCACATCTGAGAGCTGCTCAACTTTTATTCACTTTAAAACTTTCTTACATGTTATTCTTTTCAATATGAAATTCAATTTTATCTGCTCAAGACTAAATAGTGATCACTTCCAATTTCAAATCCTCTGTACACTCTGGTGTCCTGCACCAGGGAGAAAACATCACTATCAACAATAACATAGTCAATGAGACTTTTCTTATTCCTAGCCTCTTCTCTCCATGTGAATTTGTGCACATTTTTATGTTGGAACATGGTGTTAGTAATAACCAGTCCATGTCCTGAGCAGAAACCCAACAGATATTTGCCATTATTATTAGCTTTTCTCTTTTCTCCAAATTTTCCCAAAATATTTTTGTATGTCTCACAATCATTTCCTACTCTGCTATTTAGATCCCCAACAAGGATCAACTTTTCCTTTTTCATTGTGTCAGTTGCTTTTTTTAAGCCTCAAAAAATTCCTCCACTCCTACCTTAGTAGAACCTTCTATGGGAACATAGGCACAAATAAGTCTCATTGTCCAATTCCCCATTCTGATATTTGTCCACATCACTCTACTTGATACTGCCTGTCATTCAAGAAGTTTAGCCTCGTATTTTGTGTTGAATACTATGGCTACTCCTTCTTTTCCTTGATTGTCATTTCCTGAATATAACATTTTGTATTTATTGCTCAGAAAGGTCTCACCAGTTTTTGTCTTTTTTGTTTCAGTCACCCCTATTATGTCGATCTGGTACTTATCTAATTCATCAGCTAGCTCCATTTCTTTGCCATTCAGGCTTCTTATGTTGATAGTACCGATCTTTAACTCTGGTGATGTTGAGTTGGGGTTTGTCTATGGTTATTTGTGATTGTATTTGTATTTGGATGTTGGGAGTTATTTGTGTGTATGGTTCTTAGTAGAACCATAGACACAAATAACTCCCAACATCCAAGTCCCCATTTTGATGTTTGCCCACATCACTCCACGTGATGTTGCCTGTTATTTAAGAAGATTATCCTTGTTTTTAATGTTGAATGCTATAGCTATTTTTTTCCCTTTCCCTCATCATCATCATTGGCTGAATATAACATCTTGTATTTGTTATTTAGAAGAATCTTATCTGTTTTTGTCTTTTTTTTTTTTTTTTTATCAGATCAATTATGTGAATGTAGTTCTCCTTTAATTCTTTCCCTTCTTTTCTGTTAATACCTCTTATGTTGATGGTACTTTTCTTAATTCTGCTGATGATGAGTTGAAGATGGTTCTCCCCAATCCCCTATTAGCATGAAATAAATAGTGGTTTGGGAAGAATTGTTAACGTGTTGCTTTAGTATGAAATGATATGACAAAACATGTTTCAGTTGTTTCTTCTCATATGTCTGAAAGAAATATTTATTAAGGCAAGGAAACATGTGATAATGAGACAATTATGAGAGAAATTGCCGGCCTGTTCGGCCAAGTGGTTAGCATGTCCGCTCTCCAGCCAAACAAAAGGCTGCATGTTCGAATCCCGCATTGGGCATGGATGTGTTAAATTGTGATTGATAAAATTCCTAAGAGAATTTACTCTTTCATAATTTAACAAGCAAAGAACCTATAATATAAAATTTGCTTGCATCTAAGAGTGTAAACTACATATATGTGAACAAAATTGGATATATTAAACAAAAGGATAATAATTGTGAAAATGCATAAGAAAGAAGTGTTATTCCATTATGTAGAAAGATTACTTAAGCTAGTTAAATATTGGCAGTAAAATTCTAGAGAAAAAGAACATTAAAGTATGATTAAAGCAGTATACCATTCCTAGGAATTAGACAGACAAAGCTTAGAGGAATGACTCACAATTTTTAATGATAATTGTAGCACAGGATTAAAGGAAGTTGCCGCAAGCATATCGTGTGCACATGGCACATGATAAGTAGGCAGAAAAGAAGAAATCCTCTACCGAGAGATATCGCGTTGAGCGCTATCAATGAGTCGGGGGGAGGGGAGATTACGGAAGGTGCCGATAGGGTGTGGAGATATAGAAGAGTTAGGACCTTCCTCCCCCCCCCACGAGGCTTTTTTCCTGGTGGTTTTAGTTTTGGTGTGTGGACTTCGCAAGTGGAGGGGTGGTTCAAGAGTGTGAGGGGGAAATCTCTGCCCTGATGCCCAGCAGACGGAAACGGTAGATGCCGCGTATCCATGGGAAAGGTTATGCGTCGCCAAGGTCTGAGGTGAATCACATTACTCCAGAAGAAAAGGGTAGTCTGCGAAGAGGCCTCAGAATCTAGGTAAAAGGGCAACACGTGCGAAAGAGTGACTTTGCCCCAAGGATCCTATTGAAAGGAAGGCATAACCTACTGAAACGAACGGGCCAGCATATAATTGAGGAATTCCAGGTAACAATCCCAGCACAAAGAAATCAATTTGAGGGTCAAAGGATGAGTAAAGAGAGGAACAAGCACAGGAAATAACTATAATACGGTATCGTAAAATTTTATTGTTAAATAGTATAAATGAATGATATGTGAATCAAGATCTAAGAAATTAACAAAGATAAAGAGAGAGGACTTGAAAGTATTGTTAAAGGTAGCGAAAGAAAAGAGTGACAGAGTTAGAATGGTTAGTCTGTTGCCGCGGTATGACAGAGAGGAGTTTAGGAGGAGGGCCATAATCGCAAATGACATTATGCGTAGGTTATGCAGACGGTGTGGTGTGGAATTCGTGGACGTGTGGAATGAGTTTGAAGGGCGAAAGGACTTATACAAGATGGATGGCCTGCATTTGAATGGACTTGGTGTGCGGAGACTGGAAAGAGTGTTGCTGAATGAAGTGAAAATGGATGTGCAAAACCAGGGAAACTAGAACTACCAAGGAGGGGGGGGATGGATATGCAGACATCAGTGAGACAGATGAGTGTAAGAATGTATATAATGTACCCGAGCCAGCACTAAGGACAAAAAATGGGAATGGGTCATTTAGAATAACGCATCGATATAGGGGTGGGACTAAGGGATCACTGCATTTCATGTATACTAATGCCAGGAGTATTAGGAACAAGAAGGAAGAATTTTTGGCCTTGATTGGCTCTTTCTAGCCACAGGTTATTGGCATTAGTGAAACATGGCTGACGGAAGATGATACAGTTAGTGGGATAGAATGTGTAGGTTACAGTGTGATTAGGAGGGACAGAGAGAATAAAATGGGGGGAGGGGTATTATTGATGATAGCTGATGAACTGCAGCCAAGGAGAATTGAAGTTGTATCGCAGGATAGTGAAAGGAGCTCATTTGAGGCTATTTGGTGTGAGATTGAGACTGGCAGAATAAAATATACAGTTGGGTGCTGCTATAAACCAGGTGATGGAATAGATGGTGGAGATAGTATGCATAGGGAAATTGATGAAATGAGTGGAAGGAGGGTAATTATTATGGGGGATTTCAACTATGGTAACATTGATTGGAAGGAGGAGAGGACACATGTGAGGAAGGAAAAGGATTTTATTCAATTATTAAGGGATAACTATCTGAGACAGCATGTAATTGAAAATACTAGGGGTGTGAGAGTGCTTGACCTGGTAATAGCATCTGAGAATTTGACTGTAATGAATATGACCATGTTGCCACCTATTGGTGAGAGTGATCATAAGGTCTTGACCTGGGAGGTGGCTAAAGGTGTGGAATTTTCGATTAAGACAGGGTATATGTGGAATTACCGTGCTGACAAGTATGACAAGCTTAGGAGATTGCTTGGATCAGTGCCATGGCATGTACAACTGCAAGGGCTGGACGTCGATAGAACATGGGAAGTGGTCAAGGAGCATTTACAGGAGGTTATGGCTGATTGTATACCTAGGGTCCAAATAGTAAAACAAGTAGGGGTTAAATGGATGAATAACACCATTAAGCTTGAGCTGCAAAAAAAAAAACAATTGTGGAGGGAATTTAAAGAAAGGGGTGAGCTGCAGGTACACGAACGGTATAAAGTGCAGGCCAGAAAGGTAACGAGTGTGGTAAAAAAAGAAAAAGCGGATTATGAAAGGAAACTAGCTTTGCAAGCAAAAGAGAATCCCAAACAGTTCTTTCAATATGCTGCAAGCAAGAAAAAACTGTACACGGCAAAATGATTTTAAGGAATGACGATGGTAAGGTGGTCACTGAATCAGTCGATATAGTGGAGTTACTGAGCGCGCACTTTGCAAAAGCATATCATCCAGGTGGTGACATTGAAAAAATGAAGGAACCATTAGTTTATACGGGAATAGTGATAAATGAAGTGGAGGTGACTAGTCTATTACAGAACCTTAATGTGAACACATCTGTGGGATTGGATGGTATACCAGCATGAGTCTTGCTTGAAGCGGCTAAGGAATTATCAGTGCCCTTGACCATGTTGTTTAATCTGACAGGTCTGGTTTAGTTCCAAAAGTGTGGAAAGAGGGGAAAATAGTTTCACTGCATAAAGGAGGAGCCAAGACTACGGTTGCAAATTACCGACCGATCAGCATATCAGGAGTCGTTGTGAAGGTCTTGGAGAAAGTAGTCAAGGGAAAAATACAGGAATGGATTGATCAAAATGAGATACTGTACAGGGGACAGCATGGCTTTGTGAAGGGTAGATCATGCTTCAGTAACTTGCTCAAGTTTTATAACAAGGTGACAGCTGAACTGGATAAGGGAAATGCATTTACAGTGATACTGCTGGACCTGGCAAAGGCGTTTGACAGGATACCACATGGAATACTAATCCGTAAACTACAACATATGGGAATGGATATAGGGTTGGTGAGATGGATAGGTGGTTGGTTGATGGAGAGATATCAAAGAGTAGTTTATTCAGGAGTAGAGTCCAAAAGACAGCCTGTGACTAGTGGTGTGCCGGAGGGTTCTGTTCTTGGACCACTGATGTTTAATCTGTTCATTAACGATATAGGGAAGGATCTAAGTGGAACAATTCATTTGTTCGCTGATGATGCAAAGTTGGGTAGGGCAATAGTGAATGCAGAAGATGTCAAAGTCTTGCAGGATGACTTAGATAGATTGGAGTTCTGGGCTAAGGAGAATGGATGTCAATTTAATGTGACAAAATGTAAGGTTATGCATTTTGGGGTGAAAAGATTAGCAGCAGTATACCACATTGGTAGAACTGTACTCCAAGAGATTGATGAGGCCAGGGACTTGGGAGTGTTGGTGGATAAGGAGATGAAGTTTAGGGGGCACATTGCAAAAGTAGCTAAATCAGCTCATCAACTCACTTGGTTGTTGAAAAGTACCTTGACGAGCAGAGACAAGCAAGTTATTGTACCTCTGTACAGAGCCTTGATAAGACCTCATCTCGACTACTGTGCCCAGATTTGGTCACCTCGGTTCCTTCTTGATGGGGAGGAGGGGGAGAGGATCCAGAGGCGAGTGACTAAGATGATAACAGGTCTATGGAATGAACCATATAAGAACAGGTTGAAGATTTGTGGGTTGCAGAAACTAGTTGATAGGCGGAGGAGGGGAGATATGATTGAGACATTCAAATTGCTAAAGGGATTCTATAGGATTAATTCAGAGGATATTTTTGAGATCAGGACTGGTGGTGGGAGAACTAGGGGACACCTATAGAAGCTGGGCAAGAGTGTGGTTAGCAGGGGTGTGGTAAATGAGTGGAATAAGCTGCCAGAGTCTGTTGTGGGTGCTATGACGGTGAACGAGTTCAAGGCAAGGTATGATAGATACTGTGAGAATGTAATCGCATAATTGTGTGGACATGATGTTTAGGGCCTCCCTCGATGAGTCTAAGGACTCCTGGAGTCGCCCGAAATAATAATAAAAATAATAATAAAACTTAGGACTGTAGCAAATTATAAGTTGTGAAAGTAAACAAGTGTAACTTAAAGAGTGATAACCTTAGGATGTGTGAATACAAGGTGATAATGTATGTCTACTAGGTTTTAATTAAGAGAGTTATGAGAATCTTATGTGTGAAGTGATATAGAACAGCTCTATTGTTAATCCTACGTGAGTTATGAGAATTTACTGTTCGTATTTGATAACTATGGTAGCACATAAATTTGTAGTTTAGAAATGATCTTTTCCAGACTTCCATGAACTGTATATATATTAGAATGTTAAATAAATCTTTTGCTTACTCTGATTCAGTTGTTTGTTAGTAATATCCAATGCACCACATGCTAAATATGCGAACCTAAGGGGGAGATTTGAGTAGTGTGTCTACGGTCACGATTGCACAGTTGTTAGTCACTGAGGTATAGCTGGGTGTTCACTTCTTGTTAAGATTTTTTCCTTTAAACTAATTGTCCTAAGTAGCACAGCAAAAACAAATAAATGTCTTAGAATTTTATGAGAAGCAGAACCTCAGAAGCTTTGTTACATTTGGATTTTGGCTCTACCCCAGGGCAATTCCCTTTGTACTTAGTACCACGTGACACCAAGGGGCGAATAAATGTAAAGAGCATTGATATCAAAGTTATTAAGAAAAGGTGACACAACAGATGTTTGTGGTTGTCTGTGGAAATACTAGTATTAGTTGTGGGCGGTAGATGCCGTTGGTGTAGTTGTAGTTGAATTGAGTGGTGAAGGCAGAGAGCTGTAGAGTAGGTGCCCTCCCCAAATGAGTCTTTGGACTCCCTGGAGGTGTCACATAATAATAATAATAAATAAAGATTGATGGCAACCAAGGTGTAATTTTTAAATGTGTTTTGAATTACACATCTTTATACACAGAAAATGTCATCAATCTCAATATGTTCTTTCCCTGGGTCCTTATAGTGATGCTTTCTTCATCAAGAAATGAAATGCAGCAATTCATATACAGTTGCAATCTTGTATTTCTAACTGCCATATTTGCAATAACACTGATAGTGTTTGTCATTATGATTATGTGTAGATCGATCTCAAATTGAATCATTAAGCATCTTCTCAGTTTAGAAGGTATCTACTCTGAATCAATCAGAATCCTATCTGCATTCAAATACAATTCAGATAAGTGAAATCATTTTTTTCTACGATATCTTCTATTTTAATTAAATGAGGCCTGCTCAATTAGAATAATTATATTTGTCTGAAATAAAACTGCAGGTAAACTGATGTAATATATTTAACATGGTATAATTTATGCCAATACTTATGATAAACACAGAAAAATGTTTAATGTAATACATACTTTTTATTTCAACAAGTACTTGATATTGAATATACAAAGATAGAGAGGAGTTAAATGATTTCAAGCTAGTTTTACAAATGTGTTATAGGTTTTTACATTAGTACTCTATATGATCAAAGGTATCCAGATACCGCTCTGTAATTCATAAACTACTGTCTAGCTACAGGAATCAAACCTTGGAGATTCAGTGGCAAGCCTTGAAGAAAGCCCTGATTGATTCAGCTAGAGAAGCATGTGGTGAAGTTATCTGCAAGGATAGAAAAATTAGAACTCCATGGTGGACACAGGAAGTTAAAGAGGCAGTGAAGGAAAAGAAGAAAGCATATCAAAAGTTCCTGGTAAATAAGTTAGCTTTTGCTCTTAGAGAATACAGAGACAAATGCAAGAATGCTAAACACTGTGTAAAACTAGCTAAACAAAAGTCATGGGAGGACTTATCAAGAACATAGAAAATAAATATCAAGAAGGTGGCAAAATATTCTGGAGGTTGTTGAAAAAGCTCAGGAATGGAGGAAAGAGTGCTGTAAAAGGAGTTAGAGATGATAAAGGTGACATGAAAACAGGAGAAAAAGATATCCTTGAAGTATGGAGTAATTACTTTGAAAAACTGCTAAATGAAACAAGCAGTGATGACAGGACAGTGGTAAAAAACACTGACCAGGCATGCAGTCAGGAATACATATCCATACTTGAAGTAGAAAAAGCCATTAAAGGCTTGAAATGTGGAAAAGCAGCAGGAGTAGATGACATTTGACCAGAAATGCTGAAGTATGGTGGTATAAGAGTCTTACAGTGGCTGCATTGCATAGCTCAGAAAGCCGGGACAGAGGGACGAATTCCCGATGATTGGAGGTAGAGCTCTCATAGTACCCATATATAAAAAGGGAAATAAAACTGAATGTGAGAATTACAGAGGTATTTCCCTACTGAATGTTCATGGCAAGATCTATGCAAGTATACTTGAGAAACGGTTGAGAAGAATTGTGGAAGCTTGGTGAAGAACAAGCTGGATTCAGGCCAAATAGAGGCAGTCAGGATCAGATCTTCACTTTACGACAAATAGTCAAGAAATCATGGGAATATTTAAGTTCTGTCGATTTGGAAAAGGCATATGACAAGGTGCCAAAAGAGAAGCTATTCAATACGCTACAGTTATATGGTGTCAATGGGGCATTATATCAAGCAATGCTTAGTCTTTATTTGAGTTGTAAGTCAGCAGTTAGAATTGAAGGAAGTACAGGAAGATGGTTTAATGCTAAATCTGTTGTGAGACAAGGATACATTATCCCCTCTGTTATTCATTATCTATATGGATCACATTATGAAGGAAAGTGGTATTAAACATGATATCAAAATTGGAGATGTTAATGTCAGCTCTTTGCTATATGCAGATGATGCTATACTTCTAAATAAATCCGCTACAAGTCTGCATGATTCTCTGACTAAATTGAATAACTGTTGTAATAGATATGGTATGAAGATCAGCAATAAAAAGACAAAGACAATGAAAATAGGCAGAATCATTGAAAATGTCAAATGTGTTGTGAATGGAGAACCTGCGGAACAAGTAAAACATTTCTGCTACGTAGGCACGATTTTTACTGAAGATGGTAAATTAAATATAGAAATAAACAACAGAATCAACAAAGCTGGTATGGTAGGCAGTCAATTGAATAAATTCATATGGAATAAGAGAGAAATTAGTTGTAACACTAAATTAGCTGTATACAAGACAGTGCTCAAACCAGTTTTAAGTTATGGATCTGAGAGCTGGGTCAGAAGTAAAACACTTGACCAAAGACTAGAGACTGCAGATATGAGAGTCCTGAGAAAATTATAGAAGTGAACGGATGGCATCAATGGCCTTCTGTGAAATATCATATTAAAAACGAGGATATTAGGAAAGAACATAACATTGTCAGCATCCAGGAATGCATTAGCAGAGCTAATCTCTAATTAGCAAAACAAGTGTTCTCTATCAATCCACCTATATCTTGGAAGACCAAGATATAGGTGGATTGATACAGTACAAAGTGCCTTAGACAATAGAAATATACGATCTGATAATGTTGGAGTCTTGACAAGTAACAGACTGATTTGGAGGAAAATTGTAGATAGAAAGTTAGTAATGATGTAATTTTTTTCATGTAGTACTATCATATCTTGTACACCCCTTGAGGGTACATGGCAGGAATTTGATGATGATGATGTCTAGATGTCACTACGACCTCACTTACCAGTATAAAAGGAGGCATGCGCTGTGTGTTGTTCACTGATAAGAAGTATGAGCAGAATGGGTAGGTTAAGGGAGCTCAGTGACTTCGAAAGTGGACTAGTTATTGGTTGCCACATCAGTAAGAAATCTGTCAAAGGCATTTCAATCCTCTTCAAGTTGCCCAAGTCAACAGTTGGTGACGTGATTGTGAAGTGGAAACGTGAAGGCACAACCACAACAAACCTATGGTCCGGTAGGAGCCGTTTAATGACAGACAGAGACAGTCGAGCGTTGAAGGTGGTTCCTGGAAACCACCAGACATCAAGTGAAACAATCACCCAGGAGTTCTGCAGTACTACTAACTGTCCAGCCAGCACCATGACTGTTGCATCGAGAGTTAAGAGAAATGGGGTTCCGTGGTCAAGCAGCTGACCATAAACCAAACATTTCTCCTGTGAACGTTAAGCACCGCCTTCAGCAGTATAAAGAGCGATGCCACTGGACAACTGGAAACGTGCGATTTGGAATGATGAATCATGCTTTACCATGTGGCAGTCTAATGGGAAGATCTGGGTGTGGCGAATGCCTGGAGAACGATTCCTGCAAGCATGTGTAATGTCAAGAGTGAAATTTAGAGGTGGCGGTGTTTTTCATGGAATGGACTTGGCCTTCTCATAACACTACACAGAAATCTAAATGCAGAAGGATAGAAGGACATTTTAACCTGTTGCGTACTGTCTATGATACAAGATCAATTCAGTGATGACTACTGTCTGTATCAGCATGACAGTGCTACCTGCCATAAAGCAAGGTCTGTGAGGGAATAGTTTGTGGACAATAACAGTCCAGAAATGGACTGGCCGTCCCAGAACTCTGACCTGAATCCCACAGAACACCTTTGAGATGAATTAGAATGCCGCTCCAACCCACATCACGAACTGCTCTGGCTACAGCTCTTCAGGAAGAATGGGCTGCCATTCCTCCAGAGACATTCCAACACCTGGTAGAAAGTCTCACTGCGTATTAATGTCCACTACTGGAAAGTGTGTCACAGGGAAAGTCTGATTACAGTTTCGAGTAAGTATCCGGATACTTTTGATCAGATAGTGCATATAATGCCAAATATATAACTGCTTACAGTAGAACTAATTAAAATTACAATATTTAAAATTTAATTATTAGAATCAAAAGAAAAAATTCTGTTACTAAGTTGATCATTATTCAACATAAAAAGATTGTAATGGATAATAAGAATATTTTCTAAAAATATACTACAATCACTAATTTTATTAACACTCACCTGATACAAATGAGGTTTTGTCACAAGTAAGGTAACTTTCTGTTGAATGTTCGTTCTGCTCAAGGATCTGACAATTATTTTTGAAAGTACTACCTGTCACATGACCGACATCACTGGTTTCATTCTCAGCATCAAGGTATTCACTGTTTGTTTTACTTTCAAACAAACTTTTTCCATCATGAATTTCATTTTGTGATTTACAATCCTGACCACTCTCTTTATTAGATATTTTACAAACCTGATCATCATCTTCCAGGAATATTTGACTGGTTGCCTTTACCGGAGATGATACAGATAAAAGTGGTTTATGGGGAACCAAATCTGATTTTTGCAGTTTTGTATGCTGATTTTCAATGTGACTCTCATCTAACAATGTGGAATTAGTAGGCTGCTCCTTTGATGAAAGAGATATAGAAATTTCAATTGGTTCAACTGAGACACAAGTAGTTCTACAGCAAGGAGGAGATCTTCCTTTTTCAGCTAGAGTTTGTCCTGCATTTATTTCCTTGTTATGCTCCTCCTGAAGCCTGTCTAATTCCAAAATTATTTTTTCATGAAATGAACCTTCAAGTGATGGAAATTCTTCAGTAAATGATGACTCATTTATTTTGGACATATGCTGTAATAAAATAATCCATTGCATTATGATAAACACATAAATGCTGCACAATTTTGTTTCGGAGAAGAGAATAATAATTATTTATTATTATTATTTAATTTTGCCAATAAGATCACCTTCCAATTGTTGTAATGTAACATAAATTATTGATAATGTTTGGATTATACAGTGTAAATATATATAGATATAAAAATATAAATGTAAAATGAATAATGATACAAAAATGTAAATTTAAATTTAATAGTCTGTCACTTAGAAGCTACATAATATGTGCATTGTATGCAATGGAGCGTGTAGGAAATACATTACCTCCTGGGTAGACTTACTATTGGGAGGAAAATGCAAAAGAATACATACATAAAGATGTTGGAAGTTTTTTTTCCACTTCGTTATACTATAATAAATTTAGTTTAATCCTTTATCTAAGTGTAAGCAAACAAAATTTCTGCCTGAAGAATCTTCAGGACTGAGGGAACTCATGGTAAAGGTGGAAAAAGCTCTCATCACTACTTGTCTTAGTATCTCCCATAATGCAAAGCACATCTCCTTGTGAACATGTATAATGCTATGCATTAAGGGAAGGGCCACTATCCAGACCGGTTTTGATCTTTATTGAGGTCTCATCAGTGGGAGACAGACCCAGAGGTGTTGATACTAAGGTGGAAGTAATGGAGAAGTCATATTTACCTATACGAGTTGCCAAAAAGGTGTCTCACCTTATTATTAAATTACTCTGGATTTACAGAAAGATGTTGGAAGTTTTTTTCCACTTGGTAAGCCTCAGTCCTGAAGATACTTCAGGTGCAAACTTTGTTTGCTTACACTTGGATAAAGGATTAAACTAAATTTATTATAGTCTAACCAAGTGGGAAAAAACTGCCAACATCTTTCTCTAAATCCAAAGTAATTTAATAATAAGGTGAGACAACTTTTGGCAACTCGTATAGGTAAATATAACTTCTCCATTACTTCCACCTTAGTATCACCACCACCTCTGGGTCTGGCTCCCACTGACGAGACCTCAATAAAGGTCGAAACCAGTCTGGGTAGTGGCCCTTCCCTTAATGCACAGCATTATACATGTCCGCAAGGAGATGTGCTTTGCATTATGGAAGATACTAAGACAAGTAATAATGATTGCATAGTCCACTTTTACCACAAGTTGCCCAAGTCCTGAAGATACTTCAGGTGCAAACTTTGTTTGCTTACACTTGAATAAAGGATTAAACTAAATTTATTATCATACATACATGAAATACTCACACACACAAACATGCATCAGCAGATGTACATGTTTTTGTGGAGCGGGTGGGTTGCAGATGAGTTTTGAGAAATACGTTTACTGACATTTTTCTTGAAAAGCTGTAGGTTGTAGTTGTTTGGGAATACTTCCTTCATGAGAAAAGCTGTTCCAGAGAATACACAGAAGGAATAAATGAGGAGAAGCAGGTTTGGGGGTGTTTGCAGTTGCACAAAATAAGGATGATGGGTGCCGCAGCTCTTGTTTTAATGTCTTGTCCTAATGTTTTAATGTTTTGTCGTGGCCCAACCATCTATGAGCTGAACAGCTCTAGCCTGGGCAGCATTGAGAATTTTTAGTTAGATGCAATACCACAAATGTGCGTGTGGCATTCTAAGGATAGGAAGATTTGGGATTTATACATAGTTTGTAGCTGCTTGTGCGAAAAGCAGGACATTGAGTGTAAGAGAATGCCTAGTATTTTAGATTCCAAGAAAGCAAAAAGAATGCAAAAGAAAAGAAAGCAAGAGTAGAAAATGATTGTTAGACATATAAAAATATTTTGGGAAAATTTGGAGAAAAGAGCAAAGCTAATAATAATGGCAAATATCTGTTGGATTTCTGCTCAAGACATGAACTGGTTATTAGTAATAACACTATGTTCCAACATAAAAATGTGCACAAATTCACATGGAGAGAAGAGGCAAGGAATAAGAAAAGTCTCATTGACTATGTTATTGTTGATAGTGATATTTTCTCCCTGGTGCATGACACCAGAGTGTACAGAGGATTTGAAATTGGAAGTGACCACTATTTAGTCTTGAGCATATAAAATTGAATTTCATATTGAAAAGACTAACATGTAAAAAGTTTTAAATTGAATAAAAGTTGAGCAGCTATCATCAGATGTGAACTGTAGACTAAAATACACAAAGATTATTGAAAAAAAAAATGAAAGAGTTTGAGAACAGGAACCAAACCTTGGAGATTCAGTGGCAAGCCTTGAAGAAAACCCTGATTGATTCAACTAGAGAGGCATGTGGTGAAGTTGTCTGCAAGGATAGAAAAATTAGAACTCCATGGTGGACACAGGTAGTTAAAGCAGCAGTGAAAGAAAAGAAGAAAGCATATCAAAAGTTCCTGGTAAATAAGTCAGCTTGTGCTCTTAGAGAATACAGAGACAAATGCAAGAATGCTAAACACTGTGTAAAACTAGCTAAACAAAAGTCATGGGAGGACTTATCAAGAACATAGAAAATAAATATCAAGAAGGTGGCAAAATATTCTGAAGGTTGTTGAAGAAGCTTAGGAATGGAGGAAAGAGTGCTGTAAAAGGAGTTAGAGATGATAAAGATGACATGAAACTGGGAGAAAAAAGATATCCTTGAAGTATGAAGTAATTACTTCATAAAAAATTGCTAAATGAAACAAGCAGTGATAGCACAGTGGTAAAAAACACTCAACAGGCATACAGTCAGGAATACATATCCATACTTGAAGTAGAAAAAGCCATCAAAGGCTTGAAATGTGGAAAGACAGCAGGAGTAGATGATATTCGACCAGAAATGCTGAAGTATGGTGGTATAAGAGTCTTACAGTGGCTGCACTGCATAGCTCAAAAAGCCTGGACAGAGGGACAAATTCCCGATGATTGGAGTAGAGCTCTCATAGTACCCATATATAAAAAGGGAAATAAAACTGAATGTGAGAATTACAGAGGTATTTCCCTACTGAATGTTCCTGGCAAGATCTATGCAAGTTTACTTGAGAAACGGTTGAGAAGAATTGTGGAAGAAAAGTTTGCTGAAGAATAAGTTGGGTTCAGGTCAAATAGAGGCTATCAGGATCAGATCTTCACTTTACGACAAATAGTGGAAAAATCATGGGAATATAACAAAGAGCTGTATTTAAATTTTGTCGATTTGGAAAATTCATATGACAAGGTGTCAAGAGAGAAGCTATTCAATACGCTACAGTTATATGGTGTCGATGGGACATTATATCAAGCAATGCTTAGTCTTTATTTGAGTTGTAAGTCAGCAGTTAGAATTGAAGGAAGTAAATGAAGATGGTTTAATGTTAAATCTGGTGCGAGACAAGGATGTACATTATCACCTCTGTTATTCATTATCTATATGGATCACATTATGAAGGAAAGTGGTATTAAACATGATATCAAAATTGGAGATGTTAATGCTTTATGTGGATGATGTTATACTTTTAAATAAATCCCCTACAAGTCTGTATGATTCTCTGACTAAATTGAATAACTGTTGTAATAGATGTGGTATGAAGATCAGCAATAAAAAGACAAAGACAATGAAAATAGGCAGAATCGTTGAAAATGTCAACTGTGTAGTGAACGAAAACCTGTGGAACACATAAAACATTTCAGCTACTTAGGCACGATTTTTACTGAAGATGGTAAATTAAATATAGAAATAGACAACAGAATCAGCAAAGCTGTAATGGTGGGAAGTCAATTGAATAAATTCATATGGAATAAGAGAGAAATTAGTCGGAACACTAAATTAGCCGTATACAAGACAGTGTTCAAACCAGTTTTAACTTATGGATCTGAGAGCTGGGTCAGAAGTAAAACACTTGACCAAAGACTAGAGATCGCAGATATGAGAGTCCTGAGAAAGATTACAGGTGTGAACAGATGGCATCAATGGCAATATCATATTAAAAATGATGATATTAGGAAAGAACTTGACATTGTCAGCATCCAGGAATTCGTTAGCAGAGCTAATCTCAGGTGGTATGGTCACCTAAACAGAATGGACAAGGAAAGATTAGCAAAACAAGTGTTCTCTGCCAGGTTGGCAGGAAAACGACCCAGAGGAACACCAAGATATAGGTGGATTGATACAGTACAAAGTGCCTTAAACAAGAGAAATATGAGATCTGATAATGTTGGAGTCTTGACAAGTAACAGACTGATTTGGAGGAAAATTGTAGATAGGAAGTTAGTAATGATGTAAATTTTTCATGTAGTACTATCATATCCTGTACACCCCTTGAGGGCAAATGGTAGGAATTTGATGATGATGACAAATAGTTGAGAAATCTTGGGAATATAACACAGATTTGTATTTAAGTTTTGTTTAACTTGAAAAGGCATTTGACAAAGTGTCAAGAGGAAAGCTCTTCCAAACACTACAGTTACATGGTGTAAATGACATTATATGGAACAATATATAGTCTCTAAGCTGTAGGTCAGCAGTTAGAATTGAAGAAGGTACAGGAATGTGGTTTATTTTAAATCAGGTGCGCAACAAGAATGCACACTATCTTCACATTATGAAGGAAAGTAGTATTAAATCTAATATCAAAATTGGTGATGTTAATCTTAGCTCTTTACTTTATACAGATGATGTTATACTTCTGAATAAATCCAGCACAAGTCTACAAGATTCTTTGGCTAAATTGAGTAACTGTTGTAATAAATTTGGTATGAAAATCAGCAATAAAAAGAAAATGAAAATAGGCAAGAAACATTGAAAACCTCAACTGTATCCTGAATGGCGAACCTACTGAAATGTAAAACATTTCAGTTATTTAGGCACAATTTTTAATGACGATGGCAAATTAAATATGGAAATAGACAATAGAATTGGTATAAAGCTGGCATGGTAGGAAGTCAGCTGAGTAAATTTATATGGAATAAGAAAGAAATTAGTCAAAACACTAAATTAGCTGTATACAGGACAGTGTTGAAACCAATTTTAACTTATGGATCCTGAGAGGTAGGTTACAAATAAAACATTTGATCAAAGACTGGAGAACTCTGATATGAGAGTTCTGAGAAAGATTAATATGGAGTCAGCAGATAACATCAATAGCAGTATCACATTAAAAATGAGGATTAGGAAAGAACTTACCATTGTTGGTATTCAGGAATGTGTTAGTAGAGGTAATCTCAGGTGGTATGGTCACTTAAACAGGACATGAGAAGAAAGATTAGCAAAACAAGCATTCTTGACCAGGTTGGCAAGGAAAAAAGACCCTGAGGAAGAACCAACATGTAGATGGACTGATACAGTAAACAAGGGCCTTAAAAGGCAGAAATAAGATCTGATAACTTTGGAGTCTTGACAGATAACAGATTAATTTGGAGGAAAATTATTGATCAGAAGTTAGTAATGGTGTAACTTTTTTCATGTAGTATTATCATAATAATTATCCTGTAGATACACCACACCCTCCTGAGGGTTGTTGTTGAGGTTATAGCCTTTTGGCTGTTTAGGGGCAGCTATATATATGCTGCCATCTAGGAAAATGATTATGAGCAAGGTGGTTTCCTGTTGCCTTCCTTGCCATACTATATTGTATGACTGTACCCTGTGCGTTCACAGGGCCGATTTACGTGCTTGCGGGTTGAAAAATCCCAGATAAACTGAGGGGAAAAACCCTGCTGTCCACGCCCAAGAGTGGCTAATTTGGCTATGGCTGAGGAAGATCCTTAAGCTCCTCACATCGCCAATGGGAATCAAACCTAGGACACTCATTCCCCAGGCATATGGTTGAAAAGTGCAAAGCCACTAGGCTAACTGCATGGACCTCCTGAGGGAACATATCAGGAATTTGATGATAATAGCCAGAATACCAGATAACACTCAACATCATTCTTGAAAAGGTCCAAACATCTCTTTGGATCTTTTCATTATTAGCTGTTCCTGCAAATACACTGTTGATGTTCACTCTCTTCTTGGCAATTCTGGCAGTAACTTTATCCATGTCTCTTTTTTCTACAGATTGATCACCACCCAGCCAATTACAACCTCATACCCTATGGCACTACAGCTATGCCAAGTAGGATGACTTTCAGGATTTCTATGCCTCTTTTTCATAGTGGGGTTACTGTTTCTGCTCTCTGATCCAAACATTGCTCTGATCAAATAACTGAAATAGTCATTTTTAGAATGAGGGCCTTCATTCCCACTCTGCTGTCAACTAACAATCATTAACTAAGCACTAGTTCGCTACAAAAAAATAAAATAAATAAATAAATAATAATGTGCCTTTGCAATCAAAGATAAAAATACAGCATATTATATTCAATGATGCAAGTCAAAAACTTCAGTTACTCACTCAGCCTACATATTACTCCAAATCAAGTATAAAATAATAACAATTTTATAAGGGCCATATGCTTTCTTCCTACTCATCTGACAACTGAGCCTTCTGGTCCCTCACTAAGGTTGTTTGGTGTACTTCTGCACTTCCTTGTTCAACTTCAATCACATGATGGCACCATGGTAGCATAAACCCAAAGATAAGGTAAATCTCTTGCAATCAGTCTTTTCCTTCAGCTTTTGTATAGATGACCAAAGCAAATCATCTCCCACAATGCCACAAGTTGCTCACTGCATGCTTCCTTGATCTTTTGCTACAATGACATCAGAAAAATCCTCAGTAGTGGTGATACTAATAAGTCTCCTGGTTCTTACAATATCTCTCCACTAAAAACCTGTGCTCCAAAATTAACACCCATCCTGTATTAGCCTATATAAGCTGTTGTTAAACTGTGAATGAATTTATTTTGTATGTTTTTATTCTTCATTCACATTTAACATATTCTACCATATACTAAGCATGACTTGTATAAATATTATTTGTTAGTCCCTTGCTTAAGATTTATTATTCATGTATTATCCTTGCGTTTTATCAGTAATTATTTAATTATATTTTATCTTATTACTTTATTCTTCAATAATATTATGAGGAATTCTATGTATGTAACTTTTATGTGCCTTATATAAACTGTAACATATATTCTATTATTATTATTTGTAAATGAAAATCAGAGAGAAATTAAGTAACTGTAATATTTTATTATTATTTTTCATTACTCAGTGTAAAGGTATAACCTTATGTAACGCTAATGCTTATGTTTACGTTCTATTTTAATTGTTGCCATGGAGATAGAAATGAAATAGAATGCACGAGGTAGAGCATGAGCTTCGATAATTGGGAGAGGAGAAATTAATGAGTTGGAGGAGTGAACAAGTTTTAAGTGGGAAGAAGGAAGGCATAGAAGCCAGTGAAAAAAGTAAACAAAGAGGACTGAAGGGCAGGAAATTCAAGGGAGTAGCATCCAGAAGTGTACGAAGACGAGGAGGAAACTTATAGATAGCTGAGAGTAAAGTCAGCAGTGGCAGTAATAGGAATTTAGTGCCGTAATAGGATAACTAAAGGACCAGAAGATTAATAGAAGATTCAGAATAAATCCACCAAGTTTTAGAATTACTACGTATTCCTATATTGCTTTAAAGAAAGATTATACAAAGCTCAATTTGTTATACAGTAGTAAACATGGAATAATTATTCTGCCCTATAGTAAGCCATCAAGAATTGTGTAGTGCGATAGTTAATGATTCAGTTATCTCCTTGAAGAATTCCTTTAGATAGTGTTCCATCGGAGTAATAAGTGAATACAAGTTGAAAATGTGCTCACATTGAATCTGATGTGCTGAAGATTAATCAAGGTAAGAACAGTCCTATTTTATTTATTTCAGTGTGAAGGTTCATCAATCTAACAGATAAGCTTAGGTGTTGATGATTATTCATGACTTATTTTTCACGGTATTAAAAATACCACAAACACTTTTATCAACAAAGATGTTTTATTAACGCTTATATTTCGCTGATTTTCAACTCAGCATCATCAGAGCATAACACACTTATAAACGCGACAGTGAGTGAGTGAAACAATATAATTGCAAAAGACAAAAGATCTAAAGTCCTATTTTTTGGTGCCATCTAACGAAAAAAACAAAACAAACAAAAAAAAAAACACAGCAGTTATCCAGGAGTTTTTCTTAGGATAACCGTCTCCCAAATTTTTGGCAAATTAATGCAACCATATTTGTTAAGGTTGGGAGAATACTTCAAAGCCAGTGCTGACTCAAAAAATAATCTTTCAGATCTATAACAACTCCTAAATAGCACATTCGTTTTCCTCCATCTAATCCTGTGTGAAGGAGTGTCCAAAGCATGGTCTGCCAGTCCCAACTTGCCATAGTAATAGTAGCGAATGTATCTTTCATGTTCTTCCAGGCGGATGTTCACTGATCTTCCTGTTTGCCCATAATAGGCCAAGTCACAGTCACACAGAACGTCATACACTCCTGGGTGTGCTAAAGGGTGAAGTTTATCCTTAGGCGAGAGCATCAGAGTTGCTAGCTTGACATGAGGTTTGAAAGTGGTGCGAAGGCCATGTTTCACCAATACTTTGGCTATCTTTTCCGATGTACCTCTGATATAGGGAATAGAAATGGTATGTTGTATTCTTGTGTATTAGGGGAGGGCAGAGTAATGGGCCTATGTAGTATTTTATCTATTTTGTAGGGATTGTAGCTGTTGGCTAAGAACGTATGGCGCAAGTATTGGAGTTCAGTGGTCAGAGCTATATTATTAGAACAAATGGCTCTGGCTCTGTGTGTAAGTGTTTTTAAAATGTCGTACTGTTGGACTGGATGATGATGTGATTGTTGTGATGATGTGACAGGAAGATACCTACATAAACAATCACATCATCATCCAGTCCAACAGTACAGCATTTTAAAAACACTTACACACAGAGCCAGAGCCATTTGTTCTAATGATACAGCTCTGACCACTGAACTCCAATACCTGCGCCATACGTTCTTAGCCAATGGCTACAATCCCTACAAAATAGATAAAATACTACATAGGCCCATTACTCTGCCCTCCCCTAATACACAAGAATACAACATGACCATTTCTATTCCCTATATCAGAGGTACACCAGAAAAGATAGCCAAAGTATTGGTGAAACAGGGCCTTCGCACCACTTTTAAACCTCATGTCAAGCTGGCAACTCTGATCCGCTCGCCTAAGGATAAACTTCCCTTTAGCACACCCAGGAGTGTATGAAGTTCTGTGTGACTGTGACTTGGCCTATTATGGGCAAACAGGAAGATCAGTGAACATCTGCCTGAAAGAACATGAAAGATACATTCGCTACTATTACTATGGCAAGTCGGGACTGGCAGACAACGTTTTGGACACTCCTTCACACAGGATTAGATGGAGGAAAACAAATGTGCTATTTAGGAGTCGTTATAGATCTGAAAAATTATTTTTTGAGTCAGCAATGGCTTTGAAGAATTCTCCCAACTTTCACAAATATGGTTGCATTAATTTGCCAAAAATTTGGGAGACGGTTATCCTAAGAAAAACTCCTGGATAACTGCTGTTTTTTTTTATTTATTTTTTGTTGTTTTTTTCATTAGAGGGTGCCAAAAAATAGGACTTTAGATCTTTTGTCTTTTGCAATTATATTGTTTCACTCACTCACTATCGTGTTTACAAGTGTTGTGCTCTGATGATGCTGAGTTGAAAATCAGTGAAATATAAGCGTTAATAAAACATCTTTGTTGATAAAAGTGTTTGTGGTGTTGTTAATACCATGAAAAATAAGTATTGGATTCAGTGTGAAGGTTTAAGTGATAGTTCTGTCTCGAATATCCTAACATTTACTGTGGCATTTCAATGAATTTAGCTGTAGTTAGAAGTTGAAAATAATTCCCCTTGAAGCAATAACTGCCGCGATTATTAATGTTATAAGTGCTTGCTAAATGTTAAGTATAGAGTGTAATAGAGTGATACCAGGAAATTTATTTAGCAAGAAATTCTGTAGTATTGATCAGCGTGAACAATCTTTGTAATTGAGAGAACTGTGAATTTTGTGTCTAAAGATTTGAAGTCTAATTTAATATGAATGTTTTGACCTGACGAACTAAGTTAATTGTATTGTCTTATTTTCGGAGTTAAAATTTATGTATTTGTCATATAACCTTGCATTAAATGTTTTGTTTTGTTGATTTCAATATTGTGTGTGCCTGATTCTTTTTCATTGCACTGTTCATAAAAACTTCAAACCTTGTGGGAGCCCTAAGTGAAAATTATTAAATTCGGCCTGTATGAATAAGGAGACTGCTGAGTTAATTGAAGATTGATTCTACTATTTAACATAGACTAATTTAAATATAGGGTGGCACAGTATAAATATAAATTTCCCTATATTTTGATTAGTAATCAACCAGCAATTAATTTATTTTATTAAGAACAACATTACAACAAGATGGCAGACCATATAGACAAGAGGACATTCCAACACTGTTATACCCATCTGACATCTACACAACAGCAAGGAACTAAACATTTATCCAGCCTGCTTCCCTCACCTGAACACTCTTGAAAGTAATGAAACTTGTGTTTGCTCTTGATATTTCCAAGGCATCTGATCATGCCTGCGTTGTCGTCTTCTCATCAAGTTATGTACACATCTTTATGTTGGAACATGATGTTAGTAATGACTAGTCCATGTCCTGAACAGAAATCCAGCAGATACCTTATAATTAGCTTTGCTCATTTTTCTAAATTTTCCAAACAATTTTGATATGTTTGGTATTCATTTCCTACTCTGCTGTTTAGATCAGCATGGGCCATCTTTTCCTTTTTTTCCCCCTTATGTTAACTCAAAATTGTTTTCTCTTCTTCTTTAGTGGAACATTCACTCACTGATACCATAGGAACAAGTAAGTCTCATTGTTTAATTTCCCATTTTGCCATTTTTGCCCACATCATTCTACTTGAAATTTCCTGCCATTTAAGAAGACTGTCTTCACCTTTAGTATCGAATAATGAAGAATGTTTAAAGTTCCATTAAATGAAACAGTGTATTTATAAAACTGAACTCTGTTAAAAGAAGAAAATTAGACAGTCTGTCAGCGATATCAGCTTAAATGTATATTTATTAAAAGTCCACAGCAATAACTTTAATTAATAAATAAGGTAGATATTTCATACTAAAACTAATAGTACATCTTCAGTGTTACAAACAGATAGGAATAGAATACAAGTAACGAACATTCAGTGGATCACCTATTAAAATACAATGTTGTCACGAGCTAGGAAATGAAAGAAATTAATAAATAATTATTATTTAAGATAATTAGTTTTTTAATGATTACATAAAATAAAAGTCTCCCAGATCTTTGAGAGAGAGGCAATCATTTCGATTTAAATTCGGTCGGTGTAAAAAAGCTTCACAACTTTCTTTAAAGAGTCATTCATATTTGAACCTGCATCTATGAAGGAGAATAGCTTTATCCCACTGGATATTATGGGTAGTGGTAATACTGTGCTAGACCAGACTTCTGAGATTTGTTATAATCAATATAATACTGATGTTCTTTGATTCTTTTTTTTTTCCCACAGAACAGCCAGTTTGTCCAAAATAAGAAACATCGCATTCACAAGGAATTTGGTAAACACCAGCCAAAGACAGAGATGACAGTTTATCTTTTGTAGAAGGCAATAAGGAAGAAATTTTGTTGATAGGAATATAAGTGGGAATCAATTGGTACTTTTTCAAAATTCTACCTATAGGTTCTGAGATTCCTGAAATGTAGGGGATTGGAACTCTGCAAACTGTTGAAGAAGTGGGAATGATAGGAATATAAGTGGGAATCAATTGGTACTTTTTCAAAATTCTACCTATAGGTTCTGAGATTCCTGAAATGTAGGGGATTGGAACTCTGCAAACTGTTGAAGAAACCTTAGGTATTGGAACATAAGATTCAATTATCTGTTGGATTTGATTAGGGTGGTAATTATTAGATTCCATTAACTTTTTAATGATGGAAAGTTCTTGTTCTAAGATTTCTGGAGAAGAGCAAACTTTATGTGCCCTAAAAATTAGAGATTTAAGAATGTCAAATTTTTGAGATGTATGGTGAGCAGACTTTTTATGAATGTATCTGCCAGTAAATGTGGGCTTTCAAAAGATGCTTGTAGATAAGATACCAGAAGAAGACACCTCTACCTACAAAGAGATCACGCATAATCCTACAAATTCACAGATTAAACGATTAAATAAATTACTTGATGAGGTCATCAGTCGGGACCCAAATTATGTGGATAAATTACGCACCTACTTTGGAAGATCTCCCCATCTATATGGTCTCCCGAAAATCCATAAAGAAGGCTATCCAGTATGACCAATTGTGAATTGCACTGATTCTCCTACTTACCGAATTGCAAAAGTCTTGTCTCATTCTTTAAGTGCTCCCACTGGACATTCCAGATCCTACATAAAAAATTCAACAGATTTCCTGGAAAAAATCAAGGATTTAAAAATGAAATAGTCTGAATTGTTAGTCAGTTTCGACATTGTATCTCTGTTTACCAATATCCAATTAGCCAACACAGTCAATTTATTATATGAAGATTACCCTCCAGATATCGCAAAGATTTTCGAATTTGTTATTCATTCAGGTTATTTTAGTTGGAAAAACAAGTTGAAGGTACTGTCATGGGTAGTCCTTTGTCTCCACCTTTGGCTAACTATTTTTTGAAACAATTCGAAGAGACTATGTTTTCATCCATTCACTCTCAACCATCTCTTTGGTATCGTTATGTCGATGATGTTTTTGTCGTTTGGTCACATATCGAAGATGAGCTTTCCACCTTTCTACAACAGATAAATAGTCTTCATCCTTGTATCCAATTCACCATGGAAAAGAAAAATTCTGATACTTTATCATTTTTGGACATCCTGCTTACTCAAACTTCTTCTGGTACCTTATCTACAAGCATCTTTCGAAAGCCCACATTTACTAGCAGATACATTCATAAAAAATCTGCTAACCATACATCTCAAAAATTTGGCATTCTTAAATCTCTAATTAATAGGGCACATAAAGTTTGCTCTTCTCCAGAAATCTTACAACAAGAACTTTCCATCATTAAAAAAAAAATGGAATCTAATAATCAAATCCAACAGATAACTGAATCTTATGTTCCAATACCTAAGGTTTCTTCAACAGTTCGCAGAGTTCCGATCCCCTACATTCCAGGAATATCAGAACCTACAGGTAGAATTTTAAAAAAGTACCAATTGATTCCCACTTATATTCCTATCAACAAAATTTCTTCCTTATTGCCGTCTACAAAAGATAAACTATCATCTCTGTCTTTGGCTGGCATTTACCAAATTCCTTGTGAATGCGATGTTTCTTATTTTTGACAAACTGGCCATTCTGTGGAAAAAAGAATTAAAGAACATCATTATTATATTGATTACAACAAACCTCAGAAGTCTGGTCTAGCACAACACAGTATTACCACTACCCATAATATCCAGTGGGATAAAGCTATTCTCCTTCATAGATGCAGGTTCAAATATGAAAGCCTCTTTAAAGAAAGTTGTGAAGCTTTTTTTTACGCTGACCGAATTTAAATCGAAATGATTGCCTCTCTCTCTCTCGAAGATCTGGGAGACTTTTATTTTATGTAATCGTTAAAAAACTAATTATCTTAAATATTAATTATTTATTAATTTCTTTCATTTCCTAGCTCGCGACAACATTGTATTTTAATAGGTGATCCACTGAATGTTCGTTACTTGTATTCTATTCCTATCTGTTTGTAACAGTGAAGACGTACTATTAGTTTTAGTACGAAATATCTACCTTATTTATTAATTAAAGTTATTACTGTGGACTTACATGTTGATTTTAATAATTATACTATGCCATAGGTTCCTCTAAAAATAAGAATTAAATGTATATTGAAATAATCACTGCACAGAATGAGTCAGTTAAGTTTATTCATTCAGTTTTAGGCATGTCACTTGATGGGTGAAATCATTATAGGTGATTTCCTGGATGTGAGTGTGACAATTTTTGGAGACTAAACTGAGAGTAGAAAACATTTAAAATGACTTATGTAAGTAAAACTTACCTTTAAATTGTTACATAAATTTTCTCTGGCATTCTTTGAGATTTCAATTTCCTTTCCACTTCTATAAATATGTGGGGGGGGGGGACAAAAAACTTTGAATTAAAATAGTCCAAAATAAATATATTCACTCTTCTATTTCTTTATATTCCAGTGTAACACTATTAATTTGCTACAGATGGATTACAAATAATTCAATCCAAGTGTTAATAAATAGTAACACCACAATATATAAAGGGAAAGTTCTGTGATTCAAGGAATTTTACAAAGTCTTAAAAGCATAATTACTAAATTATACTTTAGAGATTACCAAGGTGTCACACCCATGTGTTTCTCATGGTTGTGGCACTCAAGTAACTGTTGACAAACAGAGGCAGCACATAAAAATCTGTTACACAAAAGGTAGACCATTCAAGCAATATTACAAATATAAAATCTACACAGAAAGGATTTTTTTTTTTGTCATTCATGCTGAAAAGGCAAACTGTAAATTAAATAAGTTTGGGACATAGAAAGCAATTCTGAAATGAGAATAGGGAGCAAGCAATTACTGAAATGAAGGCCTCTCCCCATACCATACAAGGCGAAAATCACCAATTTGAACCTCGATTTTTCAATAATAGTAACGAAATATTTAAAGAAAAGAATTCTGCATGCTGAAATCAAAGCTTCAGCATCTCACTCAGCCTAGTCACACAGTAGCTGCAAAGAGACCACTAGCTAATTTAAATCCTTGGAAGGACAAAGTGCAATAAACTTGCCTTCTGTTCAAATAGCAGTTGAGCATTCTGGTCTCTCACAAAGGCTAATGTGCACAATTTCTCTATTAATGTTTCAATCTCTCTCTCTCTCTCTCTCTGATGACAAGATGATACCATCCTGGTATAACCTGGCTGACCTCCTAGTATTGTTCTTCTCTTCTAACTCTTGCACCGATGATCAGATCAGATCAAGACAAAGCACTCCAAGACTACCAAAAACTGTATTCTGCATGTTTCCTCTGGTCACCTGTCAGACATCAAAAGAATGCTGAATAACATGGATAACAATGTCTTCTGGTCCATGTTCATGACATGCTCAGTAAGATCCAACTTTTCTTATTAAAGAAATACCATACAGCAGACTTCTGATTAATCATGAGCAGATCAGGAACAAGTAGAAATGAAAAGAAATTCATATAGTATTTGAATATGCACTTTAAAACTCAAGGATTCTTTCTCTGTTTTTTTTTTCTCAGTTATGTTTCATCAACATGATTCCAATAACAAGACTTTTCATTATTCTGTCAGTTTTACAACTATATAGACTACATAGATGATTTTCTTATTTATTTCTGAGGATTCAGATGACTTTTTCCCACAATATTTAAAAGGAAAATAGCTGTTTCTTCAATCAAATTCAGATTCCTATTTATCAAAACTCCAAAATCACTACCCTGATTTCACAAAATTATGTAACATTTAATTAATGGGAAGGAAGTGAAAATCAATTCTGAAATAAAAAAATATCCAAAAGAGGTTACCAGCTAAGCAAACCAGTCACAGCACTACATCATACTGAATTCCAAACAGAATACATGAAGCAAAAGGAAAGCACAATTCTTCCAGACAAAATGATGCTTCAAAACTTATGGAATATTATATACAGGAAGGTCAATCAAGGGATCAAACTCTCTTCTTCAGTTTTAGTTTTTAAAAAGTAATAACATTTTAAAAATTAAAAAGTACAATAACAATACTCTAGATTTTTCCAGAGTTGTTACTATACTAATAATGTATAAACTTCATAAAATTTTATAAGTTGTATAAAATCCATAAATTTGTGTCATTTTATAAATCCTGCATAATAATGAATAATAAATACTAAGCTAATTACATATTCTTTTTACTTCTTATCTAGGGAAATTCTCAACAACTCTGGAAAAATAATCGGGGGGGGGGGGGAACTGTATACTGGGAATCTACTGTGTGTACATCTCAATGACAGTATACTCCTTCCTTTTTTTTCCTGGAATTTTACCTTCTATTACTGTTTGAGAAGTCTTCCTTCAATCCTTTCAATGTGTCCAAAGTATTTCAACTTTCTTCTGTCAATATCCTTAAGGAGCATTAAAGTTCTACTGATCCTTTCCAACACTCATCCATTTGTCTGCCTTTCAGTATATGATATCCTCAACAATCTTCTGTAACACTACATCTCAAAAGCAGCAATCCTTTTTTATCTGACTTCTTTAGGTTCCAAATCTCACATCTGTAAGTCGCTGTAGGAAAAACAGCTGCATCCAAAATCCTCAACTTTGTTCCCATGGAGATAGATCCATCCTTTCATCCAGATTTAGACAAGTCTTTGATGTTTTAGTCATTCCTAATCTTCTTCTGAACAGCAATTCTTCACATTAATAATGGATGTTAATCGTTAATAATGCATATTTACTAGCATACATAAAATGAAAAATTATTTTTTTGTAACATGTACATATCTACATATAGTCAAATTTCAAAATGTTCAACAAAAAAAGGAATAGTTTATTATAGTAGTAAGTTTGGTATAGTGAGTACATTTTAGCATAACATTACTGCCTACTAGACTTTCTGGTAGTTGTCATAGAGAGAGAGTGAATTCACTATTGCATATATGTGTGCCATTGTGAGAGCTAAGTGCATAATTTTACCACTTAGTTTTTCTCTTTGACTATTTATCTCACAAAAGGTTGTAAACCTACAGTGCATTAGTACCATGGATAGGTTAAGAGATAAATAACATGGAAATTCTAACAGGAAAAAACATCAATATTGAAAGAAAGAAAAAAAAGTGCATCAGAAATGTCTAATGCTTCAAAACAGCAACATCATGTTCTAGCATTATTAAATTGCATAAATGTATATCATCTTTTGTGAATCATTGTCAATACAATATATAAGCTGCTTCAATAAATTAATGTTTATGATACAAAAGTAATGAGAAATGAATTTAATTACTTATGATTATGGGACAATTTTTGCTAAATCCAAACTCTTAACACGTTTCTACTAATTCATTGCTTACTGCACATGAGTGATAGAAAATGATTATTACATTGCAAACTGCAATAAATTGTCAAACAGCATTCATTCCAAATCTTTTCTTCTCTGTATTACACTGCACTTCGTCCATTTTAAATGAATAAAATGCACAAAGATTGGGTCTTGTTATTTTTTAAATGACAGGACCACATTCTCTGTGTTAGGATTATCCATAGGTTTAATAGGTTTTATTTTACTAATTAAAAATAATCACATCAACAAAACAACAACAAATACTGTAATCAATTCAACACATAATAATATGTTATTTGAATAAAAGCACAAACCTGAAATGCTCAAAACAAGAATTGCTAACAGATCCATTCCTACATTCTGGGGAATGCTGTGAAGAAACAGATGCTGATCTTCTAGTATAATATCTGTTTGAACTGGTAATATTAAAATCATTAGAAGATGACCTTTTTTTTTGGTGTTTCTTTCTTTTTGATTTAGAAACTGGAGTATGTTGCTCCGATTCAAATGAAGAGCAATTTTCTGAAGAATGAAGAGGAGGTTTGCTTTTAGATTTAAAAAGTTTTTTTTGTTTCCAGGTTTCTGTTAACTTTTTCATTTCTGTTTAACAATTCTGTAAAATATAAATACACATTGTTTACACAAACAATACAAGGAGAGAGAGAGAGATTAAAAATAAAATAAAATAATTATTTTAATACTCTAAATAAAATTCTACATACGAAAATTGTTTATAATTAAAATGTTATAATACTAACGATCTGCTAATGCCTATTATTCCTCAAAAGTAGGAGAGGGTATTTTAGTCATGTCTACCTTTGGAAGACTGAAGGGCAGTCAATTCCCATCCTAAGTCAATCAGAGATAGATGGCCCAAACTCTCAATAATATTAAAACAGCATCTGGTGAAGAGAGTACAGAAGATACCTATTGTCATTTCATGGTCCCTAACCCAATATATTGTCTGAAATGTTGAAAGTTCAATGGTCAATTTTCTTGAGTTTATGGAATCAAAAATCAGTTTCCAGAAGGAAATATATTTGTATATCTATTTCTAGCATGGGTATGCAAGTTTTTTTGGGAACTGGTCAAAGAAAGGGTTAGAAAAAAAGTCAACAACTAGAATTGAACTTGGAATGGTCTTCAGGCAGCCGAGTGCTATAGATGCATATGCCATTTCCCCAGGACTATGCAAGGCTTATAATTAAATTATAAGCTGCAACAAATATGGCATGAAAATCAGCAATAAAAAGACCAAAACTATGAAAATAGGCAGGAGCATAGAAAACTTCAGTTGCATTCTGAATGGAGAGTCTATAGAACAAATAAAATATTTCAGCTATTTAGGCACAGTTTTTAGTAAAAACGACAGGTTAAATCTGGAAATAGACAACAGAATAAGCAAAGTGGGTGTGGTGGGTAGCCAGCTGAATAAATCTATATGGAATAAGGGAGAAATTATTTTAGAGAGAAATTGTGGGTTAGAAATAAAGCACTTGATCAAAGACTAGAGACTACAGATCGGGTTCTGAGAAAAATTAAGGGAGTGAACCAATGGCAGAATCATATTAAAAATGAAGATATTAGAAAGGGACTTGACATTATTAGCATTCAAGAATGTCCAAGTAGCCAAGTGTTGGGGGGGGGACTTCCTGTTGCAGGTTTAATGGAATATTTACAGCACTAGGAAAGGATTAAAAACTAACTTTACTGCTTCTACTATTTCGTCTCAGTCAATGAGACATCTTCAGGGATTACGAATAATTCTTGTAACATACACACAAATACAAGACAATACTAAGAGAAACATATGGTTGACTCTAAAGTCCTATCTAAGTAGTGTGCCCTCTATGGGCATTTGTAGGTAGCCTAGGATGTAAAGTGGGACCTCTGATAATTAATGTTTCCCAAATTTTGGGAAGTTTTATACAACTGCATTTATTTAAATTCAGCTGATTTCTGGGTGTCACCACAGATTCTAAAAACAGTCTTTCTTTTTTGAATTTACTATGGTGGAGAATGGTGGTTTTTCTCCAGAAGATCCTTGAGTTGTATCCAAAACATGATCTGTAAGGCCAGATTGACCGTAGTCGTGATTGCAGATGTATGATTTGTGTTCTTCTAAACAGATGGTTGTTGATTTACCTGTCTATTCGTAGTAAGCCAGCTTGCAGGAAAAAAAAAATTTATATACTCCAGGCACTGAGAGAGGACGGTTATTCTGATTATTTTTCTTGAAAGAGCAAAATTTACAAACAGAGAGAGGAAATTGTTAGGGGTTCCCCACCTCTCACCCACACTTGCCAATTTTTACATAGAAAATTTTGAAAAATGAGTCATAGACTCAGCTCCTCTCAAACCTTCTATCTGGCTAAGATATGTAGATAATGTGTTCGCTATTTGGCCTCATGGCCTAGACACATTAGACTCCTTCCTCAGTCACCTCAATAGCCTACATCCATGAATCTAGTTTACAATGGAAAAATAAAATAACAACAGCTTACCCCCTCCTAGACACTTTAGTAACATGCCTTCCTAATGGTAACAACCTTTCCTTCATTGTATATAGAAAACCTACTCACATAGGCAGATAAACTCTCCCACCATTACATCAATAATATGGCATTATTAAAACTCTGACCAATATAGTCCACAATCCTTGTTCCAGTGGAACCTCCCTTTCAAATGAACTCAACCACATACACAACACCTTCCTTTACAATGGCTACAGTGATAACAGAATTAAAAAAATAATCAGCTGCTTTCCAAATCCCTGGCCATCTATTCAGAAAGATTTCAGAAATGCCATCACCATCCTCCACGTCCGTGGCACATCAGAAAAAGCCAGGTTCTTAAAAAAAGTACAACCTCTACATAGCTTTTAAGCCCCACCGTAAACTTGCTACCCTTATCCTTTCTACCAAAGATCAGCTCCTCCTCTCTCTGTTCTTAGAGTATATAAAGTACCCTGTTCCTGCAAGCTTGCTTACTTCCGACAGACAAGTAGATCAGCAACCATCTCTTTAGAAGAACACAAATCATACATCTGCAATCACAGTTATGGTCAATCTGACCTTGCAGACCATGTTTTGGATACAACCCACGGTATCTCCTGGAGAAAAACCATTCTCCACCATAGAAAATTCAAAAAAGAAAGACTGTTTTTAGAATTTGAAGCAGCACTCAGAAATCAACTAAATTTAAATAAATACAGTTGCATAAAACTTCCCAAAATTTGGGAATCGTTAATTATCAGAGATCCCAATTTAGAGTCACCTACATGTTTCACTTGGTATTGTGTTGTATTTGAATGTGTGTTACAAGAGTTATTTGTAATCCCTGAAGATGTCTCAGTGACTGAGATGAAATATTGGAAGCTTTAAAATTAGTTTTTCCTAGCACTGTAAATATTCCATTACACCTCCAACATAGAGCTAATCTAAAGTGGTATGACCACTTAAATAGAATGGGTGAAGAAAGGTTAGTAAACAGATGTATGATGGCAAGATGGTAGGAAAGAGACCCAGTGGAAGACCAAGGTCTAGGTGGATTGATTCAGTCAGAAGTGCCTTAGAAACATGAAATGTTAGATATGGCAATATTGGAGTGCTCACAAGTAATACATTAATTTGGAGGAAAATTGTTGATAGGAGATTAATAATAATGTAAACTTAATCATGTAATGCTGTCATAGTAACCCAAACAACCCTTGGGTGTACATATCAGGAAATCGATGATGAGCGATTTAGAAGGTGTGTTTCAGACTAAATGAAAATAGAATGACTGCCAATCGTTATCAAAAATATGGGAAAGTCTGATTAGAATATCGCATAATTAATTTTTTTTTAATACTGTTATGATTAACCTTTTACTCAGTTAGAACATAATGTTACCGGAAATATAACATCACACAGCTCACGCCATTGAAAATTAATCCATTGTTTGCATTCTATCTTGTATTAACTGTTTTTTGCCACTGAAGATGGTCTGTAATTTTCAGACTGAAATATATGGCCTTATAATAAATTTATCATCTTTACTTTGTGTTCACATGTAAATAATTCATAGGACAGACTGATTACAAGTACTCCACAGAGATTGATAAATAAGAGAAGGTGATATAATAGAGAAACCAGTTGGTAAGTGGAGCATATCAGATGAATATAGGGGACCCTTGTGGGCAGCTTAGGTGATGAGTTATTCAACATACGTTAACAGTATTACCACATGTTATTTTATTAACTGGTTATTATTTTGCTGGATTAGTTTTTTTTTTTTTTTAACTAGCCTTTTCAGGTGCCACAATACACATGATGACTGTAGAAAACAACTTAAATAGAAATGAACAATTTGAATAGAAAATGCCTGCTACAATAAGTGCCTTCATAGACAATTGAAAGAACAACGGTATGTTGAGACGGAGAGTTGTACAGTAGGTGTCCTCCTGTGATGAGTCTTCAGACTCCTTGGAGGTGTCACGAATAATAATAATAATTTGAACTGTTTCCTGTGCTCATTGTCGCTTGTGTATTGTAACAAAGTGGTGTTCTAAAGATGTCTTATTAATATACAGATAGCTTAATACTACATACACTTGCAGTTCCACTCACTTCTAATATTTGAACTATTCTACTCCTTCCTCTCTTGATACTATTCTCACCATTAGACAATTCCAATAAGCAGTATCCACATTCACATAAGTATCCATCCAATCCTGCCTGTTCAAAGTCATCTCCTCTACCACTTTTCCATGACATTCTGATATTCACATCTTTTCCTTACACTTTTCACTTAAATACACTGTTCATTAAGGAATGATAACTTCTTTGGCAACCATTTAAAAATGTCCATCTTTTCTCGTTTTCATATCCATTTTTTCCTCTCATGCCATACTTCCTCCAATCAACTGCATCTTAAATGTCTACATACAGATCATGATTACTTACACACTATCTGCAAGCACAGCTGTTCTTGGCCCAAAATTAACTGTTTAGTAAAGTGCCCTTTGGATGGAAATAACTGAATTCCAATCTTGTCAAGGGTGTCAGGTGATCTCATATGGAGGTGTGTGTTTCAACTGTGAAGAACACACACACAATTAGGGAACGTAAATACCAACTGGCCTTACGGCCTTGGCTTCTTCATCCATTATTCTAAACATCCCCCCCCCCCCTTACCTAACTACCTGTGTTCATGATCTTTCTCTTAAACTTAGCTAACTGAATTTATTGTATAAGATTATTAGGAACATTTCTGCTCTCAAAATTTATGATTATGTACCACAATCGATTGCTTTGCTTCCTTGCATCGGATGTTATGTTAATAGTAATGATATTCACATCTTTCACTTACCTCTGTTTTCAATAGGGAAAAAAAAAAAAATTGCATAATAACTGGTATTGAGTGTAAAGGGTACAGTATTTATAGGAAGGATACACAGGATAGGAGAAAGGGAAGCATGCTGCTAATGATACCAGATAACTTGAATCCAGTTAGAGTTGAGACCTATGATTGTAATATTAGTAACAGTTTTTCATATGGCAGTCAGTTTGAAGCCATCTGCCGTGAGATGGACTCGAACAAGATCAAATACATAGCAATGTGTTGTTACAGACCTGGTGGATCATTTGCTAATGATGAAGAAATGCATCACCAAATGGAAAGGGTCCAAAGGCGACTGACTAAGATAGTTTCTGACCTCTGGAATGTCGAGTATGAGGAAAGATTGAGCAGATGTAATTTACAGTGTCTGGTGGACAGGAGGAAGAGGGGAGTATAAAGGGTACAGTATTTATAGAAAGGATACACAGGATAGGAGAAAGGGAAGCATGCTGCTAATGATACCAGATAACTTGAATCCAGTTAGAGTTGAGACCTATGATTGTAATATTAGTTGAGACCTATGATAGAGACCTACAAGTTGGTAAGGGGTTATAATAGGATCAAGGTGGAGAAGTTCTACAGAGAATAGTGGGAGATCAGAGGTAATCCCTGAAAACTGTATAAAGAGGGTGTGAGAGGCAGGTTTTTTTCATGCAGAGTTGCGAATGATTAGAATGCCTTGCCTGAGAGTGTGGTGTCTGTAAGGAGTTTGAGTGTGTTTAAGACACGGTATGATGAGATGTGTGTGTGATAAAAGGACCTTCCAGATAAGTCTTTGACTCCATGAGGTCTTGGAGGTAACAATAATAATAAATACAGATGATAGGCACAAAAAGCGTAATCATAACAGGCGATTTTAATTATCCAAACATTGATTAGGTAGCAGTGAATCAGTGAATAAAATATCTAATCAGTGAATTTATTGAGCTCATTGAGGCATAGAGCCACTGGATGTTGAGTATGAGAGCAGCGTAAATGAATTCAAGAACAAGTATGATAGCTGGTGCATGTGGCCTCCCTCGACAAGGCCTTACTTGGACTACTGAGTGCAGAGCTGGTTTCTGTGGCAATTCTGATACAGTGGAGAGTGTGTCAAAAATGATATTTGGATTGTAAAATATAACTTATGAAGACAGATTGAGAATCTGTGGAGAGCACACATTAGCAAACAAGAGAAAGAGGGTTGATATGGTTGAGACTTACAAACTTCTGCAAGAGTCATACAAAATATCAGTAGATGGAATTTTTCCTTTTATCAGGGTGGGTGAAAGACTAGAGGGTATCTTTGGAAGATGAGAATGAACGTCATCAACAAGGAGATGAGAGCTCAATTTTTCTCGAACAGGGTGGCGTTTGATTGGAATGGATTGCCATTAGATGTTGTGTGTGTGCAAGCAGTGTGAATGAATTCAAGAAGTATGATAACTGGTGTATTTTGTGGCATCCCTCGATGAGTTTCTGACTCCCTTAAAGTCTCTCTTAATAACAATTATTATTATTATTAAGTGACACCTCCAGGGAGTCCAAAGACTCATCGAGGGAGAGTGTGTCAACAGCATCGAACGATTGATCCCTTCCAAATACTAACTGCGCTCAAACTTGCTTAACTTTTTTTTTTTTTTTCGTGAGCCATTAGTAGCAGAGGCTCTACAAATCGACCAACCTTTGCCGGCAAATAATATAACAAAACGAATGACGTACATACCATTACACGAAAAACTACAAATTACCAGCTATTTCATGTGCCAATTTTGGGAAAAGCATACATAACTTTTCCCGTATTAATATTAATAAATAAAAATCACATCTGTCAAAATTCATAGGCATATTTGCATGCATTTAACGTTAAGAATTTAAATACATTATTGTACACTAAAATTAGCGAATTTTCGACCACACGCCAGATAAAATTTTAAATAAAACGCGTTTCAATCACCCTCGATACCAATGCACTTTCAAAGTATATTGCAAATAAAATGTTTGTAAATATGAAACTTTATCTAAAATTTCATATTGCTGAAGGAAACAAATTATCAAATAATGTTAACTTATTTTTTATGAAAGTAGTAATAATTTTAAATAATAACGTCATGTTTCATGTAAACATGTATTTCGTTAAAAGACTGTGCATTAATAAAAGTGGTTTGGCGAAAATATCTATTAAGATTTCGTTATACTGAAATAGATAAAATTCATGATATAGTTACTTAAATATAAAGAGCTAATAAGCTTCATTTCGGCGATATAAACAATATTTTATATCCCCCAATATCCCCTTAATTTAAAATATTATTCATGATATAGTTTTAGCGATTCATTTTATTCGAGGATTCTGCCTTTAATGAATTTGTCGAATTTTAGTATTTTGAATATTTATAAATACTGTACTGCATTTGTCAAGGCACTTTTCTTGCCATTTTGTTTGTAACAGAACCGTTTGAAAGGCTATCAAAAAAATCATCGCTATTTCTAAGCGAAATAAATATTTGAAACTTAATTAAAGCCTTCATAATAAACTTGAAAGGTTACGAGAATGAAAAAAAAAAAAAAAATCCGCTACACGACTTTTGTCACTTACAGAGAGACTAAGCAAGGTCATTTTATAATGTCAAAACTAGATAAGTAAAAGTTTTTCAAAGACGGGGTTGGAGGCAACAAATTCAGAAGTCCAAGTCTCTATTTCGGCTGTAGAGCCATAAAAAGAAAAACTATTGAAGGTTGAAGAAGAAGTTCAATTGCAACCAGTAGTCACTCACAGAAAGTGAGAGATCTCAGCCAAAACGATCATTAATTATAAACGGCACCCGGTAAATAGAAGCGAAAAATGCTACTATTTTCAATACCCACGGGAATCGAAGTATATTATTGTCTAAAATAGTGTTTTATATAATAGTGTATAAAATAGTTGGAGTCTACGGTAGAATTTATTGAGTTTACTGGAGAAAACCCGAATTCCCACTTGAATGTGCCAGAAATTGACTAATCCGGGAACCAGTTGAACAAAGGGTTAAAAGAAGTACCTCTACGACCGAAGTCAGGAAAGGATTCTTTGAGCGGCCACGCAGAAGTCTCTCTCTCTTTCTTTGAAATAATGATGGATTTTGAATATTCTTCAATAAATAGTTTTGCATCACCAGTCTGAAGCATTTCTATTAAATTTAATAGAGATAGGAATTTAAACTGCTCACAAGATGACCAAGCGATCGATTTATTTTAGTTGAATCATTTAAACTAGAAATTTTGGAAAATTATTCCAAATGCTATCAATGATTTGCACAGGATGATGGCATATAATAAAATTTGAAATTTAGGATATTCATTAAAATTTGCGAATTGACTTAATAGACCATTTATATTGAATAAAATTACTGCAAAACAGTCATTTCTGTTACTAAACAACTCCTAGATTCAAAGTTCTTTGATAATTATATGATCATATGACGTGAGATAATACAATTATCAAGTTTAAACCAAAATCTGCTAACACCTTTCATTATCCCCAAAGGAAGAAGGAGAGACCATTAGGGCTATGTTTTTGAAATCTCAGGGGAACCAATCAGGGATTGCTGGCCCATGATCGTATATATTTTCTAATTTACGTCAAGAAAAGAGAGTTAAGCAGACAACTGCCACCATCTCGTGGAACCTAACATTAACACTAGATATTGTTTTCTGAAATAATGTAATTTCTAAAGTCCATTTTCTTCATTTGCATAATTATAATCCGATTTTCTAAAGAAAATAATACATCTACTACCAGAGATCGACAAACTCAGAAAGCCGTCAAATAAAGGCTTAAAAAAAGACTCTTCTAAAGAGCATTTAGAACCGTCTTTCTACAGGCTGCCAAGAGCTAGGGATGCAGATATCATATAATAATTTTCATAACATTACAAGACCGTTTCTAGAGAAGACTATAATAATAATAATAATAATAATAATAATATTTTTTTTATTCATCTCTCAAATATTTGCATGTGATGTATACAATTATCATCTCGAGTAACATTCAGTATATTATTTTACAAGGTTCAGCATTAAGTGGCACATATAATGAAATTTCAATTATAATGATATTAACATATGTTTTGTTATCTTTTAAAATAACAATAAAATATATAAATCAGTTAACGCCTTTTATTCCATTATAGGGAATAGGCGAGACTTTTATACCCTCTCTAGCGTCTGGAGACTGAGTGAGCAGTTCAGTTCAGTCTCCACCGGTAGATAATCAGAGATAGCTATCCCCTTTTTACCACTAATTATAGCAGCCATCGATGAAGAGGCTGGAAAACAAGTGCTGCCATCTCTTGGTACCTAACTCTAACAAGATATGTTACAGTCTGAAACAAAGTGGGTACTAAGGTCGATTTTCTTGAGTTTACGGGATAAAAAAACCCAAGTTTCAGGGAGAAAAAACCCGATTGCTGTGCCAAAGATCTACTAACTCGAAAACCGGTCGAAGAAAGGCTTAGAAACAGTTCCTCCAGTCGGCGACTAGACTTGAACTTAAGTCTGACTTCGAGCGACCAAGTGCAGAGGACGCAGCGTTACTTCCCCTGAGCTACACAGGCCTAAAATAACAATCAGAGAAACTAATTTACAATTATATAGTTCAGAGTTACACAAATTATATAATATTACATGTAATTTACTTTTTTTTTTCAAAGTTTGAGAAAGACTGATTATACAACAGTATTTATACATAAAAAATCATATATTTCCTATTTCTCACAAACATACAATGTAAACTCATTATTTACATATTTTTTAATAATAAGAACAGTTTATTACATTATTTTTTTCATGCTACTTTTTTTTATTATCACATAATAATCAGTATCTTCAGTATATTCTTTCTTTATTGTTTTATATACTTTACTGTCCGTTTTACATTTCTACATTTGATTATAAGGCTTACGTGTAGATGAGTGAGGCAAGTTAATCCCACCTACTTCGATGCTTGGGTTAGTTTTTATGAAGAGAGTGGGATTTAGCCTTCACTATTTGTGTTGTTGTTACTGTTTATGCATTGGATGTAGGAATTGGATGCTGGTGATTTGTGATGTGTATATTAGTGTTAATGGTGTATTATCTTTGTTGGTGTATTTTCCAGAGTTCGTTTTTTTAATGTTATGTAGTTATCTGTGTATTTTAAATTTCTTGGTAGGTTGTTGAGGTGCGTTGATATCTGATGTGATCTCACAAAAGAACCGTATGAGTTGTTGAAGGGTGTAGGGATGTAGAGAATTGTTCTAGGTCGTGTTATACGATATACGCTGTACATTGCGCCCTTCGATTGGAACAGGCCTAAGTTGGATTCTCGTAGTGACGGGAGGAATCTTTATCTAGACGATTTCAATCGAAGGTGAGTTAGCCGATCTCATACGGGGGTAGCAGGGTTTTTCTCCCGGAAACTCGGATTTTTCATCCCGCATACAGACAAATCGGCCCTTCAGAACACACGCAATTTACAGACAAAAAATACTAGTTGTGGTGGGCCATAGATGGCGTTGATGGAGATGATTCGTAGTAAAAGTTCGATGTAGTGGTTGAGACAGTTGTAGGTATCCTCCCGCGATGAGTCTTCGGACTCCTTGGAGGTGTCAGGAATAATAATAATAATAATAAAATGTGCCTCTGTTGTTTCGATAGGTAATTTTGAAATAATTCCTTGTTAATGTTATGTAGTGTTTCAGGTTTTTAATGTATTCTGTGCGTGTCGCCATGTGCTGGTCGGATATTGGTTGTTGCATATAAGGTGTCCAAATCACTGTTGACAAAATTTTCCGGGTAATGTTCCTAATTTTATAAGGTGGCTGTTTGATGTGTTTGTATAGACTGTAATATATCTGAGTAGGGATTAGCGGATACCGTGATATAGGTGGGAATAATGTCTTTTACTTGGAAGAGTTTTACTTGTTTTTGTCGAGAGCTTTGTTTATTGAGTCGGCGATGTCTTCTAATAAATAAAAAAAATTCTAGAGAAAATAACACACACACACCAGAAGTGTGTGTTATTTTCTCTAGAATTTTTGAGATGACTGGTAGGGTAGCTATTGGTCTGTAGTTCTGAGTTTCGTTTCTTTTACCTTGTTTGTATATTAGTGTATATCGAATATTATGTTCACAAGTCTCAAAAGTATTGGATTTATTTGTTCAAAGATGAGTGAAAAAATCAGATGTGTTATAATGTCTGTGAATCTTATTTTGTCTATTCCTGGAGTGGTCTTTAGTTTTAGTTGTAGGAGTGCTTTTTTCAGTTCCTGTTTTGTTAACGGGAAAATAGAGTAAATCGTTTGTTTCTTGTTGACTTTTGTGTCGGTATTTTTTTTTTATCGTTGGTAGTTTTTTTTTTTTTTTTTTTTTTTTTTAGTTCTGTGATATTATGGTTGAACGAGTCTTCTAGTTCCTCTTGGTTTGTGTCCTGACCTAAGCTTTATGCAATAAAATCTTGTGCTGAAGTTTCCTTTTTTCGAGTTACTAATTCGTTGAGTGTAGCCCATGTTTGCTCCATGTTGTCGTTGTATTCCCTGAATTTTTGGAAGTAGTAGTGTATACGAATTTTTGTTGTTAGTTGATTTCGTGTGTTTTTGCATAAGGTTTGTAAATGTGTGTTACTGGGTGACTTTTTAAGTTTTTTTATAGATTTTCTTTTACAGTAATACTATTTAGTTTGTCGTCTCGTTTGTGTAGACTTTGTTGCTTTATTGTATATTTCTGTGAACTTTAGTTGAAAATTCTCGTATAATGTTACAGGATCATTCATTTTAAGTAGGCAATTCCAGTCTGTATTTTTTTATTGGTTATCGACAAATCTCTTTAGTATGATCGAGTTTTGTAGACTTTTGTGGTGGTGGGAGGGGGGTAGATAAAGCGAAGTTGAGACAAAGTAGTGATCAGCAATATTGAGGATAATTACTGATTTTGTATATGTATGGATGGGAGCCCGTATGTTGGTATAATGAATGAATGTTCTCTTGTTGGGGAGTTCATGGTAGGGTTTATGTTGTACTGACTTAGTATATCAAGATATGTGTTAGTGGTTGAAGAAGTGTTGTCAAGAGTATTTATGTTAATGTCTCCTATTAGGATGAGCCTGGGTGTTGTACGGGGTTCGATGCCGCTTAGCCATGCTTCTAACTCATGAAGAAAGCTGAGCGGATTATTATCTAGGGGTATGTATATTGTGTTTATTGTGTATTTGATACTGTTGTGGCTATTTGTGATTTCCAAAATTAGTGTTTCCGCATGTTCGAAGTGAATTTGTTTATCAGTCACATTGTATTTTTCTTTGATAAATGCCACAATTCCACCTCCTCTTTTGTTTGGTCTACATAAGTTGTAGATTTGATAATTATTTATGTTATATGCGTAAATTTCTGTGTCGTTTATTGCAACTTCGGTCAGTATTAGCGCATCTATGTTTATCATGGTATAATTGGGCTGTGTTATCAATGTAAGCCAGATTTTTTATACTTCTTATGTTTGTGTGTATGATAGTGACTTTGGTATTGGTGGAAATGTTGCGTGACCATTTCTTCAAAGAGTCAAAACCTTGAAGTTTATGTTGTCTGGATATGTTCGCCTATGTTTGAGATCTCCATTATATATTTTTTAAATGAGTTCTAATCTTATTCTTAAGGATGTGAAAAGTTAGTGTTTTATATTGTTAGGCTGTGTAAGTCGGATTCACTTGTAATTATATGAACTCGAGAGTTTTCATTCTTTCTAATAAATATCTGTGAATCCTTAGTCCACAGGAACTTATAGTTTTTCTCTGTTTTTGTCTTTTTTTCTTGGTATAAAAGATTTTTGAAGTATGGAGTCCAGTGTTCCGTTATATACATTGGTCTTGGGAGTTTCTTGTCAGTTATGATCGTTGTTATCGGCCTTATTTTCTTACTTGCTGCAAAAATGCAAGTAAGAAAGCAAGTCTGTTGGTAAAACTAGCGATGATTGTTGCCGCCTCTCTTTGTTTGTTTTGTGGGATTCGGTTAATAGAGGTGATATCTGTGGTTGCAATTTGAATCCTAATGTCTCTGCCGATCTATTGCATTATGTTGCTAAAGTCTTTTGTATTTTCTTTTGTTATTCCCTCAATTTGAAGTTATTTTTTTCTTTCTTTTTGTAGTATGTGCTCCATTTGACACTTGAGTTTGTTTACCTCTTTCTACAGTTCTTCATTTTTGCGCTTGAGTGTTTCTAGTGTTTCAATCGTTACCGTTAATTTTGTCTTTATTTCTCACACGGTTCCTAACATTTCTTCAGAGGTCTCGTTATTGAACTGTATGTAACGTTCATACTCCTCAAATTTTTGGTTGATTTGTTCCATGTGTGTGTATTTAGCAAGTCTTTCACCATAAGTTTAAATGAATGAAAGTTATCTGTAATTTTAGGATCAGGAAGCGGCTTACCTTGATGTGCGTCGTTACTTTTCTTTGGTGCCTGTTCTTTGTTCTTCGTTTTCTCACGGCATTGTAGACATCGACATTCGCGGAAAGCAAAATAAGCCGTTTCGCGGCTTCTTTTGCTTTCCACGTGCTTTCTGCGATCCCTGAACAGTGGAAATGTTTTTTGTCACATCCAGAACAATGAAGCCCGTCCCTTTCGTCGCTTAATGGCTTGTCGCACTTATTACAGCTCATTGTTTAACCTTCGCTGTCTTGGTGATCTTTAGACTTTCTTCCCGTTAGCGACTATAGTGCGGCTTTTAAAATGGCAACGTCCTTTGTTCTTCGTTGGTTGGTGACTGCAGTTCGCTCTATGACTTTCAACACTGAAAATTTGAATATTACATTTTCCGATTTTGCTGATTTAAACGTACCTGTCTTCAGCGTGACTAGTATAATTAAATAGCAGCAATTAAATAGAATTAAATAATAATCATAATAATAGATAGGGTATAAAGTCCTCGCCTACTCTCTATAAGGGAATAAAAGGAATACATTTATTTATTTTGTTATATAATAATAATAAAGGAGGCCTGTGTAGCTCAGTGGAAGTGTCACTTGCTTCCTCTGCAAGTGACGCAAGTCGCTTGCAGATGTCGCTCGAAGTTTCACTTAAGTTGATATCTTGTTACATGGAAGAACTTTTTCTAAGCCTTTCTTCGACCGGTTCTGATTAAGTCAATCTCTGGCATGGTCAAGTGGGCTTTTCCTGCTTGAAAGTCTGGTTTATCATCCTGTAAACTCAAGAAAATCGACCGTAGTGCCCACATTATTTCAGACAGTAACATATCTTGTTAGGGTTAGGTACCAAGAAATGGCAGTACTTGTTTGCCAGCCTCTTCGTCGGTGGCTGCTTCAATTAATTATAGACATGTACCAGCTATCTCTAATTGGCTACCGGCAGAGATTGAACTGCCCACTGAGTCTCCAAAAGCTAGGTAGGATATAAAGGTCTATAAAGGTCTCTTCTACTCCCTATAAGAGATGCGTAGTAGCATCAGGTTGCCGAAAAAGATCGTTCTAAGTTCGATTCTAAACACCGAACACAGGAACTTATTTTTCTAAGCCTTTTCTCAACAGATCGCCCAGTAGGATGATTTACTGCATCGATTTTTTTTTTCTCCTGAAATCTCGACTTTTTCGTTGTGTAAACTCAAGAAAAAAAAATGAAATCACTGATAGTCTTATGCCAGGTGACCAAAAGCCCCCTTAATACCTTTGATTTCTCTTACAGAGTGTAGCAACGCGATTTCAACCCTATCAAAGTATTTCATGACTGAGGGAGGGAACTACCATCTCCACCGATATTATGACTAACAATCCGGCCTCTGGTGAAAAGAGGTAGCTGACAAGTTCCACCATTATTATGGTCCGTAAGCTTAACACTATTCATTTATTGTTTGAGATAGAGAGTTCTACGGTCGATTTTCTTATGTTTCCCCAGACGAAAGCATCCGGGAGAGAAATCCGTTTACCTGTGCCATAGATCGACTAAAAGGGAAACCGGTTGAAGAAAGGTTTAGAAAATGTTCCTCTATTCAGCGATTAAATTTCAACCCAGGTCTTCCTTCAGGCGAACAAGCATTGTAAAATGCAAACACCATTAGCATTAGTGATTGGCTAAGTATGGCCTAACTTCCCACTTTCTGCTAAATTTAATCACGGTTAAATGGCCTGTCTACTCCAATGGGAGAATAAAATGCTTCTCTGGATTTTCCCTCAAATAATGAAAAGAATGAGTCCTTCATTTCATAATGAGTATCAGAGGCATAATTTTATTTTGTCTAATTCTTTCCATTGAACTGGTTTGTTTGAAGCCCCTCAATAAGTTTAATAATACACATTAATAAATAGCAAAGAATCTAGCTTAATAACTAAAGATAATAAGATCCAAACAGAAATAAAGATCAGAATCAAAGCAACTAATAAATCATATTTCTCCCTTCAGCAACTTCTCTCATCTAAAAAGCTGTCATATGAATCTAAAATAAATACCAGAATGTTCATTAGACAAGTCGTATTATATGGTGCAGAGACATGGAACATAACAAAAGCTGATGATCAATTACAATGCTTCTTGAACAAAATCTTAAAAAATATATTTGGTCCGGTGAAAGATCCTGTGACGGATGAAAGGAGAAGACGAACGAATAAAGGGCCACTAATAATAAATGAAACCAGAGCTAGTTGCATGAGATGGTTAGGACACCTGGAAAGAATGGAGGATAACAGGCTAGTGAGGAGAACCTTTCTACATCACCCAAATGGAAGACGTCCTGGAGGAAGACCTTACAGAAGATAGATGGATAACATTGAAATGGACATGAAAGAGCTGAAGCTGCAAAGCTGGAAGGATTTGGCTAAAGATCGGAAGAAATGGAGAAATATGGTGCTTGCAGTTAAGGGTTCGTGAAATTCAAGAAGAAGAGGAAGAAAAGAATCTAGCTGCAAATGATGATGTGTCTGCTCTGCAATAGTCTATGAATTCAAATCCTGCAGTGAGCAATGTCGTGAGCGCCTTAAGGGTAGAGAATTTCATTATACAGTGGCTTGAAAAAGTAACATATTGGTAGGTATTGAATTATCTAACTGTAACTCATCTGTAGCAGAAATGTATAAGAGATTTAAAATCTTCTTTGTGTGTGAGTGAGATACACGTAATAAAGAAGAAATTGTGAAGGAAGTATTATTATCATTTCAATTCTTTGATAATAACAATTCCTCAGTGGTAAAGAAAAATTAAATAAAATTTGTTCTAAATACATAAAATAAATACACTATTTACGCAATCGAAACACAGCTGAAACAGTAGATTTTAATTTGATTAATTGTGCAGTTAAATGCAGAATCAACACAAGAATCTAACTGTGTCAAATAATATCGCATTGTACAAAATATTTACTCGTTTTTTTTTTATAAAACAGGTAATTGTTTTGTAAATGTTTTTTACAAAACAGGTATACTCGATATAGAGGAAGAACCTTAAAAAGAGATGGAATTGAGTCCGAAACAGGCCACTTGGCCTATAAGCCTAGAAAGGAAGAAGAAGAAGAAGATGTTCAATAATTGTAAATAGATAGATTCTTCGAAAGTGCACCAAGTGCACTTTCGAAGAATTATAACTGCGATGATCTTGAAAAAAGACTCGCACGCTAAGGAGGCGGTATGAATTTTTACAATATGCAGATAATTTACAATAGTAACATAATATTACCATCAAAAACTGAACGTTTCACACAAAATTAATATTGACTTGAGGAATACGTTAAGAAAACTTGATTATATTACAAAATTGTAATAAGTCTCATATTCTAGATACACGAACTGTTACAAATTAATGTAATAATCAAATGAAGGAACTTCCAACTTCTATGTAATACTGGAACTATTGGGAAGAATGGGGTTACCTCACAGTACTACAAGAAAGATGTCATATTAGTGTTAACTGAAGTAACTTCAAATTAATAAATAAGTCCACTTATTCTTTATGTTATCATATTTATATTATTATACCAAATGAAAGCAGACGTCCTTTAGCACTGACTTTTTGATGATCGGTGGTGAGCCTATTTCAACCTTTCACCAACAGTAATTATTGAGTTCTTGGCTATTAATGAACTATGATTTTCAACGGATGAAAATATACAGGTAATACCATCCACGAAAATATATGTAGCTCAGCGGATGTGGCGTTTGCACACCACGACACTTGACCGAAAGAAGGAAGACCTGGTTTCAAATCTAGTTGGCGACTAGAGGAACATTTTCTTTTTTCATGTTCCCGGTTCCCGAGTCGATCTCTGGCACGGGTAAGGGCTTTTTTTCTCCCGGAAACTCGGGTTTCTCGTCCTGTAAACTGAAGAAAATCGACCTTAGAACCTACACTATTTCAAGCATTAAATATGTTGTGTTAGGGTTTGAGACCCCGAGATGGTGGCACTTGATGAGCAGTCTCTTCACTGCGTGCCACTTAATTAGTGATAGCCTTGGGCCAGCTATCTAGGATTGGATACCAGTGGACATTGAATTGCCTACTCTGTCTACAAAAGTTAGATAGGGCTGAAACGGCCTCACTTACTTCCCATGGGATAAAAGGCATTAGGTAATTTTTTTATTACCATCCACGATTCTACCCCCTAGCAGATAATATATGTAGGATATAGAGCTGGTTCTACTTGGAACTTTCTTTTTCAGCTCCTGAGTTAAAATCCCAATGATTTCAGAGAAACGGCCTACGTATATTAATGACATAATATTCTCTCTGGAGAAAATCAGAACAAAGGCGTAAACAAATTTTGCTAATCAGCGAATAGAATGAATGGGACATATAGATGATTTCGTTGCATCTGCCAGAGCTACACATGACACTCCATTTCCATACAGCTATATATTTCCATTTTAGCTACGCAGCAAAAATGGTGCGATGATTTTAGATTTATTATTCATATATATAATTCATATATATTATTCATATATATTATTCTATAATTAAGGGTGTGAAGGATGGTAGAGTAATTAAAGCATGTTATCCAGGATCAAAGATTAAGGATATAACTGGGGCTGTGAAATTGCAGAAAGATAGAGTGAGTGAGATTATTGCAGTTATAGGGACGAATGATGTAAGTAGCGAAAGATTTTCTGTAAGATGGGATTTAAAGGATTTAATGATAGCAATGCATGCAAAGAATGAGAGTGGAAAGATCATTAGTGTGCTACCACGATTTGATAGTGATGAAATGAACAAAGAGCAATTATAGTAAATGGAATGGAATGGTGTCAAGATTGTGTAAAAGGTTTTTCAAAGAAATGAAACTGAATATTCATTTTATGAATGTCTGGGATGAGTTTGATAAAAGGAAGGAGTATTTTAAGAGAGATGTTTGCACTTAAATGGATTAGGAGCTTGGCATTTAGAACATTTATTGATAAAGGACAGAGTAAAGGGTCATGAACAGGGAAATTGGATTTGTCAGGGAGGCAGGCGAGAGAGTCAGCTGTAAATAGTACTAAGGTCATTAATCACTGTGAATTTGGGATTAATTGTTCGCAGAAGGTTAACAGTATATAGAGTGGGCTAATTCGCACACTGGGAGATTATGGGAGGAAGGGAGTATTGCAGTTTATGTATACTAATGCTCGAAGTATTAGGAATAAGTGTGAAGAATTTTTATCATTACTTAGTACAACATGGCCAAAAATTATAGGAATTAGCGAAACTTGGTTAACCAAGAATGATATAGTTATTGGGATTGAATATAAGGGGTACAGTATTTTCAGGCAGGACAGAGATGACAGAATGGGTGAGGGATTTTATTAGTGATAGACGAAACATTAAAGCCAAAAAAAAAAAAGATAGAATTACCTCAATGTGACAGCTATGTATAGGGCAGTTCATTAGAGGCTGTTTGGTGTGAGATAGAGATTAACATGTCGAATTATGTAATTGGTTGTTGCTATAATCCAAGGGGAATAAGGGAGAATGTAGATAGCATGTATTGGCAAATTAGCACGATGAGTGAAGGTCAAGTAATTATTATGGGGATTTTAACTTTGAGGACATAGATTTGGGGAAGGAATGGTCACAAGGAAGAAAGGAAATGGAGTTTATACAGTTGTTGAGAGATAATTACCTGAGACACATGTAATGGGAGGGACAAGAGATTCTAGAGTGTTAGATCTGGTCATAACATCGGAGAACATATCAATAAGTAATTTAGTTACAATATCTCCACTTGCGGAAAGCGATCATGTGGTCTTGACCTGGGAGATTGTAAGATGTGCTTAATATTCTATTAAGAATGGATATATGTGGAATTACAAGGCTGGTGATTATGACAAGCTGAGAAGGCAGCTTTCAGCTGTACTATGGCTTGAGAAATTCAAGAGGAGAGATGTTGATGGTGCGTGGGAGATTCTCAATGAATATTTGAAGAAAGCGGTATCAGACTGTATTCCCAGAGTCAGGAGGAGAAATCAATTAGGAGTAAAATGGATGAATAATACTATTACACAGGAGTTGTAGATAAAGAAAAGGTTGTGGAGGACGTATAAAGAAAAAGTGATTTGCTTTCCAATGAGCAATATAAGGTACAGACAAAGAGAGTAACCTGTATGGTAAGGAAAGCCAAAGCTAATTATGAGAGGAAGCTAGCTGATGAATCCAAAAGAAACCCTAAAGATATAGATATTGTGGCTAGTAAAAGGAAGAATATCCATGGAAAGATTACTTTAAAAAGTGTTGATTGTAGGGAAATTACTGAAGCTAATCAAATAGTTGAGTTTCTTACTGATCATTTCGCAAAAGTGTACCATCTTCGTAGTGATAGTGCACTGTCAAATGTACCATTGAAATGCTAACACTGCGATTTGGGTTAAATGGCATATCGGCCCATGTGTTACGAGAATGTGCAAGAGAATTAGCAACTCCTCTAACCAGGACGTTTAATTTAAGCCTCAGTTCTGGTAAAGTTCCAATAGAGTGGAAAGAGGGGAAAATAGTTCCATTGCACAAGGGAGGCTCTAAGACTGAGGTTGCAAATTATAGGCCAATCAATATGTCTGGAGTATTGGTTAAGATATTGGAGAAATTGGTTAAAATTAGAATTCAGACCTGGGTGGACAGCAATATGATACTTTTTAAGGGGCAACATGGTTTTGTTAAGGGTAGGTCTTACCTAAGTAATTTGCTTACTTTCTATAATAAAGTAACAGTGGAGTGAGATAAAGGAAATCCTTACTCAGTGATACTGCTTGACTTTGCAAAGGCGTTTGACAGGATTCCACATGGAACTCTGTTACATAAATTAGAGCAAATGGGTATGAAGCTGAATACAGTGATGTGGATTAAAGGATGGCTGGTGGAGAGATATCAAAGAGCGGTTTACGGAGGAACTGAGTTCAGGAAAAGGCAAGTGACTAGTGGTGTACCTCAGGGCTCAGTGCTTGGTCCTCTATTGTTTAATTTGTACATCAATGATATTGTAAATACCTTGAATGGAAATATCCACTTGTTTGCTGATAATGAAAAATTGGGAAGAGCGATAATCAATTCAAATGATGTAAATATTTTACAGGATGACTTAAATAGGTTGACGGTATGGACTGAGGTAAATGGCTGTCAGTTCAACGTGGCTAAGTGTAAGGTGATGCACTTCGGGAGGATGACATCGCATGCTGTTTATTATATTAACGGAACTGAACTGCAGGAAGTTGATGAGACAAGAGACTTGGGAGTTATTGTGGACAGAGAAATTAAGTTTAAAGGGCATATTGCAAAGATTGCCAAAACATCACATCAAATTACATGTGATGTTTTGGCAATGCGGCCTTATTAATGCCTTATAGGGAAGTTATTGTTCTACTCTATAAGGCATTAATAAGGCCGCATTTGGACTATTTTGCACAGATCTCACCTTAATGTTAACAAATAATCATAAACTAAGGAACGAAAAAATCGCAATATGTACAAACACATTCTCTTGTCTGACTTCACATAAATATAGTCGTACAATCAAAAGATGTACAGTAATATATTAAGACTTGAATGACGTTGCACTGTAATATTGTTGCATGAAATACCAGAAACCTCATTATGTCTAGTTTCTACGAAATACATTAAAGGACAGATTATGCATAACATATATCATATTCTAGACAGGTTTATGAAAATATTCATAAAATTTATCCGAAAACAAAGGTTTACAACAATGAATGGATATGTGCAAAATATTATAACCAAGAAAACATTTTATACTTAATGTTATAAATTATAAAGTAACATAAGGGCTAGAAAAAAACGGAGAAAATTTGAATGAAAAATATTCACTTTCTAAGTGCACAAATAGTCTTATATAGTTCAGTGGAAATGGTGCATAAGTACTCTGCGCTAGGCCGCTAGAAGATAAATTTATAGTTCAAGTTTAATAGCCGAGTGATGGAACTTTTATAAGCCTTCCTTCTACTGGTTTCAGAGTTAGTCAATCTCTGATACGGGCACCGTTTTTTCTCCCTGAAACTCAGGTATTTCGTCAAGAAAATCGACGATACAACCCACATTACTTCAGACAGTAACACATGCCATTAGGGTTCGGATTAGGTATCAAGTGATGTCAGCACTTGTTTATCTGTCTCTTCATCGGTTGCTGCCTACAAATTGTGATAGTCATGGGCCAGCTATCTCTGCTTGGCTACCGGTGGAGATTCAACTACCAACGCAATCTTCAAATGCTAGGGTTAAAAGGCGTAGCCGAATACCTACAATTGAATAAAATGAGTTAGCTGATTTTTTTTTCATAAATGCAAAAGTTTTAATGATTAATATGAGCTTACACGTTTAAACAAAGCTCCTGGGATAGTGAATGGTCCTCCAGATTTTCAGCTTTAGCAGTTTCATTTATAGTAAAATCACTCGTTGATGATGTATGCTACCAATTGTGTCAATCGTAGTTCTACTGTCTTTTTTATACACAGTTACTCTGTATATAAAAATAAAAAAAATTCCACGAAATCTTTATTTGAAATTCTAAGTTCGATTCAATAATCGACTAGAGGAACTTTTTAAACTATTGTTTTTCGATCAGTTCAAGAGTTAGTCAACCTCTGGCACAGGCAAGCGGTTTTGTTTTCCCGGAAACTCCGTTTGGTTCCTCCAATAAGCTCAAAATAATAGACCGTAGAGTGCAAAATATTTTAGATAATATTAAAAGAATAGTAATAACGCATTTTTTTTTACTGAAATCGCTAATGGAATTTGTTTCCCCTGGATGAAAATTAAAGATATGACAAACATAATTGAAAAACAGAAAAGAAAAGTAAAAGAGATGGTAGTTCTGGTAGGAAATGATAATGTAAGTAGCGACAAATATAGTATGAGATAGGATATGACAAGTCTGTTAAAAGAAACGAGAAACAAATGTGAGAGAGTAAATATCTTAGATTTGCTACCTATATACAACAGTATTGAGTTAAAAAAGGAGGGCAATGATAGCAAATGATTCCATGTGCAGGCTGTGTAAAAGAAATGTATGCGAGCATTTAGATGTGTGGGGTATGTTTGATGGCAGTAATAATTTGCATAAGAGAAACGGCTTGCACTCGAATTAAATTTGTATCAGGAGCCTTAAAAAAGTACTTATTATTATGAGACCTAATGCACACATTCAGGGAAACTAGACCATCAAAGGAGGAATGGGAAAATGTGTGTGAATGTTCAGCTATCTTATGCAGACATGATAAAAATGTAAATGTCTTAGGACATTGTTATGTATTTAGCGAAAGGGTGAAATTACATGCTTTGGGTTCTTACCATTGGCGAATATTTGTGGAGGTAAAAGAAAAAGTTCTACAACAAGCTTAGATAGATTTCATATCTAATTATAAGATTAGGCTAGGAGGTAATTTGTTCTCTTTACAGAAATGCCAGGAGCATCAGAAAAAAAAGCGGGTTGAGTTCATTGCTTTATTGAATACCAATGGCCTAGTGTGGATTACCACGTGGAGTATTGACATTAGTGACATCTGGCTATCAGAATCATACAATGATTGGAATCGAGGGTAATGGGCATACTATTTTTAGGAATGACAGAAGACATAGGAGAGGAAGGGAAGTATTACTAATGATATTATTATTATTATGTGACACCTCCAGGGAGTCCAAGGGACTTATCGAGTTACGCAACTACTCGACAAATCTCTGTCTCCACCAGTCAGTTCACCAACTACAACGAACTAAAGCTCTAAATAGAAGGTATGCTTACTTGCTGCCATTTTGGATCTAGGATCGCCCACAGTCGCATTCGTTCGAGGTCTCGATTTTTTTGACTTTATAGCGAAATGGGAGGTTGCTCTGCTCCAATCCTAAAGTTCATATTGAAATATAAGAAAAATCTTATGAACTTGCATACAGTACATATGTTGGAAATACTGTTATTCTGTTACACAGATCCCCCCCGGTGTGTATGTATGCGTGAATATATGTAAACATAAATTACTTATAAATTATCATTGTTTCAAAGGTAATTACGAGTCATATGTGTTTTGTTTCATTTTATTATTAATATTATTACATGACACCTCCATGGAATCCCTGGACTTTCAGTTCCGTATTTTAAAGTACGGATTTAGACAATGCAGAATTTCTAAAATTAATAACAGTATTTTATCAAAATCGCTAATTCATATAAAGCAGTAAAACCAATAACAAAGGACATGGGAAGTCTTTTCTTTACGAATTCACGAAGAATAAATGCTTATGAACGTTATACAGCCACTTCTATTTACTGATAAATGATGCGAGTTCTAACCGCTAGGATAGCTCCAAAATGGCGGCAAGTACGGGGGGGGGGAACTGGGTAATAGAATAACAGTATTCCCAATATATGTACTGTATGCAATTTCATAAGATTTTTCTTATATTTCAATATCAACTTTTAAAAATCAAGCAAGTCAATGATAATTTATAACTTATTTATGTTTACATATATATATATATATATGTATGTAAAATGACATCATGGCTAGCTTGGACATAACTTCTTTGTTCACTAATGTCCCAACAGATGAAGTCCTAACATTACTCAAGGACAAGTTAACCAAAAAAATGTTAGCCTTGCTTACACATTGCATCAAGTCCGGTTACTTCAAATTTCAAGATAATATATACAAACAAAATCATGGACTGGCTATGGATAATCCTTTATCTCCTGTTCTTGCAAATATTTACTTAGAAGATTTTGAAACCAAGGCTATATCTTCCTTTATTTTAACACCTAAAGTTTGGAAACGTTATGTGGATGATGTCTTCATTGTTTGGAGCCATGGACATGAATCCCTTATGGTTTTCCTCGAACATCTCAATAGCCGACATCAAAGTATTAAGTTTACTGCTGAGCTTGAAACGGATAATTCCTTGCCTCTTCTTGTTGTCAAACTGACTCGCTCTTCTGGTAAACTAAAAATATCTATATATAGAAAGCCCACACATACCAACAGATATCTGCACAGTCAGTCCCATCATTTCCCTCCTCATAAGCTTGGAATAATTTCCACCTTGGGACATAGAGCCCATTCTCTTCTTGATGACCCAAATGACCTGCTTACAGAAATAAACCATCTGAAAACTTCTTTCGAAGTTAATGGATATTCCAAGAAAATCATTGACAAATTCCTTCTTAATCCTCCTAGATATAACTCAGAAAAAACAAATAGATTCAAAAGCAATATATCTATTCCTTACATAAGTACTGTTTCACATAAATTAGCAAACGTTCTAAGAAAATACAATATCAGAACTTTGTTCACTCCACTTACAAAGATCCGTTCCTTAATTAGCCACCCAAACCCTTGTCATCATCATCTCAAATGCCCTGGTGTATATAAAGTATTATGTGACTGCGATATTCCTTATTTCGGGCAGACAGACAAATCTGTCGAAATGCGTATGGAAGAACACATGAGAGACATTACTTAAAGAGACAGCGAGCGAGTGCATTATCAAGTCATATCCTTTTCTCGGCTAATCCTAATGATGATAACCAAAGTCACAAAGTCTGCTGGGAAAAATCTACTAACATCTTCCTTTGCAGTGACGAAATAGAGAGAAAAATTGTGGAATCTAGAGAAATCATCTTCAATCCTGTTCATCTAAATAACAACTTAAGCTACATCCTCCCAGATAGTCATTCAGCTGTAATCATGTATTGGCGTTCACGTGATGCAGTAAGCACGCACTCTCCCAACAATGTAACAAATGATAGAACAGCTTCAAATACAACTACAACGTTTTCATGGTAATTATGTATAAAGACTGTCTATGTTGTTCATAGTCTTTTAACCCTCAATGTTTAGTGTTTTTTCTTTTATAATGTCACCTGAAGAAGGCTGTTACAGGCCGAATATATATATATGTATATATATATATATATATATATATAAGGTTTAATGACTATTACCGAGAAAAAAGATGACAAGATATATTTAAAAATAGATACTACTAGTTTACTAGTTTCGTTACATGAACATCTTCAGGTATCACATTCAAAGAAGTATATAAAAATTACAGAGACTTAAAATTGTACTAACAGAACAAGTATAAAAAACAGTAGCGTGTTTGAAAAAAATGCAAGTATGAGTTCCAAACAAACGAATACTACGCGCTGTCGCGAATGCGCCAGTACTGAACAGAAGCAACGTGTGCGTCAGAGATATTGTAACTCAGGCTGTTGTTGATATGAGAGGAATCTAGAGAAATTTCCCTAGATTCAACAATCTTTCTTTCGAGTTCATCGTAGCACACATGGATGTTAGCAGTTTGAGTCCAGTTTACAATGTGCTGGCGGCCTTCGTCTGAGTTAGCTGAAAAGAGAACGTGGCTAGAGAGAGCGCTAGCTCTAGTCCTGTTATAGGAGATATCTCTACGGTGTTCATCCAAACGTAGAAGGATGGATTTAGCAGTCTGTCCATAGTATGGCTTTCCACAATCACATAAAATCTTGTATACTCCTGGAAACTGAGTAGGAAGATGTTTCTGTTTATTATTTCCACTTTAGCCCACCGAGCCAAATTATTACTTACAGAAAAAACAGAAATTGATAATGAACTCCGTTTTCTTAAAAAAACGTTTATTAACAATGGTTTCTCTCCAAAGAAAATTGACAAATTTCTTTCCCCCAGGCACTCAACTACATCTGAAGATCCCTCTTCCCCAAGAGCCTTCATCTCCTTGCCTTACATCAGCTCTCTTTTACCAAAACTGGCAAAGATTCTCAAGAAATTCAACTTCAAAACGTGCTTCACTACGCTTCCAAAACTTCTTTCATTACTTAGTAAACATAAACAGAAACATCTTCCTACTCAGTTTCCAGGAGTATACAAGATTTTATGTGATTGCGGAAAGCCATACTGTGGACAGACTGCTAAATCCATCCTTCTACGTTTGGATGAACACCGTAGAGATATCTCCTATAACAGGACTAGAGCTAGCGTTCTCTCTAGCCACGTTTTCTTTTCAGCTAACTCAGACGAAGGCCGCCAGCACATTGTAAACTGGACTCAAACTGCTAACATCCATGTGTGCTACGATGAACTCGAAAGAAAGATTGTTGAATCTAGGGAAATTTCTCTAGATTCCTCTCATATCAACAACAGCCTCAGTTACAATATCTCTGACGCACACGTTGCTTCTGTTCAGTACTGGCGCACTCGGGACAGCGCGTAGTATTCGTTTGTTTGGAACTCATACTTGCATTTTTTTCAAACACGCTACTGTTTTTTATACTTGTTCTGTTAGTACAATTTTAAGTCTCTGTAATTTTTTATATACTTCTTTGAATGTGATACCTGAGGATGTTCATGTAACGAAACTAGTAAACTAGTAGTATCTTTTTTTAAATATATCTTGTCATCTTTTCTCTCGGTAATAGTCATTAAACCTTTTTTATAATATTCCAACCGAGTAAAAATGAATTTTGAAAATATACAGGGTGTTCGGGATAAATTTGACATATTTATAATTAATTATATTTTTCCGTAAGTTACATGTATTAACACACACTTCTCTTCATTTAAAAGTTTAGACCCTTCTTCATTCATATACAAGATGTCAGAAAGGATGGATAGCTGGAACCCACCTGAATCATGGAAGAGAATAACTTGTATCATGATGATTCGTGCCCGCCATCAAAATAAGGATATTACGACTGCTGCCCAATGCTCCCTGAATACAGTAAAAACAATCAGGCATGAACTAGAGACTTGCAATGGTGACTACGAGGATGTAGCAAGAAGAAAGTTCCCTAGCAGACGATCTGATTGCGTTCGTACAGCAGAATTCCTCGCAAATCTGCAGGAACAGGTGTTGAAGAACCCTGGCATTGGAATTCGGGCTTTGTTCGTGGAGTTGCTAACTGTAGTCAAGCCCTGGATAACAAGGGTAGCCAATGGTAGGCCGTATGTATGGCAGCAGGATTCGGCCCCTTGCCACACCTCTGGGAAAAGTCAAAAATGGTTGTCTGAAAATTTCTACGACTTCACCAGTCCAAATGTTTGGCCTCCAAACTCCCCAGACCTTAACCCCATGGATTATTTTGTATATGGGGCGCAGTTGAAAAAGACACCAATCGCACTTCCAGTAATACAAAAGCCCAGTTAATGGATAAAATTAAAACAGTTTTTGCGGCCCTTCCCAGGGAGACTGTAGCATCAGCTTGTTCGAGGTTCCGAAGCAGAATTGAAGCTGTGATCGATGCTAATGGTGGTTATTTTGAGTAAATCTTGTTGATAGTATTGTAATTAACTCTGCCTGTAATGTTTTTTGTCAATTCATTAAATTTAATAGATACAAAGAAGATTTTCTTTTTCCTTACGAAACTGTCAAATTTATCCCGAACACCCTGTATATCCATTTCGCTATAAAGTCGAAAAAAATCAAGAGCTCGAACGAATGTGACTGTGGACGACCCCTAGATCGAAAATGGCGGCAAGTAAGCGTATCTTCTATTTAGAGCCTTACAAAGAATCGCAACCACCATCATCATCGTCTACACCAACGCCATCTACTGTCCACCACCACCATCGCTGCTCATTTTACAGACAATTATAAACATTCTTGCCAACTTTTGGCTATAGAGCGGATGCGCTAACCACTTGGCCAACCAGGCTGGCAATCAAACGACTTAAGACCGATTAGGGTAGAAACGCAAAAAAACTATGATAGTAACAAGGTCCCTGGTAGTGTTTATTTTGAAGCTATCTGGTGTGAAGTGAAGGCTAACAGCATGAAATATATGGTTGGTGTTGCTACAGAATTGACGGTTCAGTAGCAGCAGACGAAGCAATGAATCGCCAATTTAGCCTTAACGAGTGATCATTACGCTGACTTTAATTTTCCAAACATTGATTCGGTAGAAGAGAAATCTCATGATAAGAATGATAAGGAATTTATTTATTTGTTGCGAGAGAACTTTCTCAAGCAGCATGTGAAAGAAGGAATTTCAGTTCAAGGAGTGTTGGATTTGTTCATAGAATCAGAACGGGACGACTCTGTTAAGAATATGAGTATTTTACTATCAGTTAATGACAGAACTCATGCTGTGATTTCTTGAGAATAATATAATTTTATTGATTTTCTCCATGGAACAGGTTACATACTATACTGCAAAGCTAGAAATTATAATCAACTTATGAGAATGCTATTTTTGTCCTGTGGTATCCATTATTCAATGGGAAATATAGGAGCAATGCACGGGAATGAAAAAGATCTTAAATAAGGCTGTATCTGAATATATCCCTAGTTTTCGAAGAATAAAGAGATTGGGAGTGAAATGGATGCAACCATATTAAGCAAGTGATCCACAAGAAGAAAATGATGTGGAAAGAATATCGTGATAATAATAGTAAGAGGTGTTACGAAATATATACACATCATACCAGAAACTTAATGAGTTTTGTGAGGAAAACTAAATCGAGTGTGAAAAGAAATTGACTATGCAAGCTAAAGGCAATCCAAAAGGATTTTTTCATTATGCCGCTAGCAAAAGAAAGAATGAGTGCGGAAGATAACTTTACTGAATGCAGATGGTACTCTAGTGCCATAAACTAATAAAATTGTTTTCCATTAATGAGTACTCACTTTGCTAAGAGTGCCACTGCTACATTGGAGGAAATGTTAGAGTTGCATGAAAATGAGGTTGAAGAGCTGTTGCCAAAACTCAGGAATGATTCCACAGAAACAGATGCAATATATGATAGTTCCATTCTACCATGGTGGTACAAAAAAACTGATGAATCTAACTAGCAATCTATCCGCAGTGACGTCGAGAACCAACTCCAAGGAGGGGAAAAAGCTCTTAGCAGTCGTCCCTAAAAATTAGAATTTATGGGCCCCTAGCAATCACTGGCACGGGGAATCTCATTCTCTTCACCATTTCTCGACATACCTCTCTATCAGTATCTGTGGCGTTCTATTGAAAATTTTATAGAAGTTGGTAAGAACTCGCATACAGATATGGGTAGACAAACAACCTATACCCTGCAAGGAGCAGCAAAGGTTTATTAAACGAACATGTTCTAGCAAATTGTCATATTTTATAACTCTGTTATAAAATATGACAATTTGGTAAGAACATGTTCGGCCAAGTTTGATAAGGGAAGGGATACACTATGATGATCATAGATTTTTTTTAGGTGTTTGATAGGATATCACCAAACGAAAGGCTGTTGCATAAACTGGAGAATATGGGATTGGAATAGAAACTGTTGATCTAGATCAGTGGATGTTTGACATACAGATATCAACAAGGGATATATGGTGAGTGTGAATCTGTCAGATTTAAGGTGACCAGCGGTGTGTTGCTTAGAATTCAGTCATTGGGCCATTGTTGTTCAATCTATACATTGATAATATCAGGATATGTGCAATTGTTTGCCGATAATGCGAAGATAAACTGGGCAATCTGGATTGCTACTGGTATCCAGCACTTACAAATTGATTTGAATAGGCTGGAAATTTAGGCATAAGAAAATGCCTATCAGATTAATAATAGTAAAGGTAAAGTTATGCACCTTGGCGTAATTAGATTTCCACTGGCATATTATATTAGCGGGGATATGCTACAAGAAAACGGTGATTGAGCCTGCGGATTTTCGCATAATGGTGGATAGGAATTTTTATTTCAAAGCAAAAGTTTCAAATACATCTCAGAAGATAATTGCGATGTTGAAGCGACCGTGACATATTAGGATAAGAAAATCATTTTGTCTCTTTATATGGTTTTACTGATTGTGCTTATTGTGCGCAGATTTGGTCCCATGGGGATAAAGAGCTGTGGAAATGGTTAGAGGAAGTGTTTCAAACATTACATTCGTATTTTGGGATTTAGATAATTACGGCTGATTGCTAATATATGGATTACACACTCTGACTAACAGGAGAAAGCGGAGATGATATGATAGAGGTATATAACTTTTGAATGGTGTTATAGAATATCGTCTGATGAAATTTTTTTTTATATTGAAAGAAAACACTTGGGTGTCTATTGAAGTTAAGATTATTTGCAGTCAAGAAAGGGCTAAGAGGAAGGTGTTTCTGTCAAAGAGCAGTGAAAGAGTTTGCCTTTAGCGACAGTAAGTGCATATAGTATAAATGAATTTAATAGAAGGCATACTGGTTGATTTGGGTGATTTATAGCCTCCCTCGATGAGTGCTTAACTTCCTGGAGCGCTCAGATATAATAAATTATGATAATAATAAATAATCACAGTAATATTTATGCGTTCAACGAGTCCTAATAACTTGTGAGTCACTCCTCCCTTAGCAATGATAGAGAACCAGAAATACACATACATAGTTTCTACAGATAGTATTTTCCCTATTTACTGAGGGTTTTGTTTATTTTTTGATTTTATTCGTTTTTGTAAACTTTACCTAATAAAGTTATAATCTCTGTATTCTTTGGAGAGTCCCCTGAATATTTTGACTTTACCTTAGGTATTAAAAAGTATTGGACTAAAGGACTTTTTCTAGGCATTTTTCAAGTTACCGAGATATATAGTCGATCATCAACCCAAACAAAACAGTTTATTTTTTTTCCCCGGAGACTTCGGATCTAATTCAATATCTCAAAAATGATTTTCTAGTGATGCGGAGAAGCCCGAGGAAGAAAATGATTCCAGAGAAGTATGTACATCTTTTACGAGACGTGATCGTAGTAAAACGAAGATGAGATGTGCAGCAGAATCACTGAGCCATTCGTAGTAAAAGTCGAGGTTCATCAAGGGTCAGCTCTTAGCCCCCTCTTATTTACTCTGAGTTGGCTTTGTATTAGGAACACCCATGTAATAAAGCATTGGTCCACCGCTCTGTGCAATCGGGGCTTTCAGACGCCTAGGAACAGATTCCACAAGATGTCGAACATTATCCATGCGTAACTCGACTCATGTCCACTGCAGAAACTCTGTCAGTTCACGCTCATTCTGTAAAAGAGGATTAGGAGTTCTAACTCCCAGTTTTAGCACATCCCATTCAATTAGGTTACAGTCAAGGAGGGAAGTAGTATGGGGCCAAAGCAATTTGGCCAATTCGTTCTAGTGCTCCTCCAACAACTCGGTAGTTGCACGAGCCAGATGTCAAGGTGCCTTTTCCTGTTGAAAGATGGCACTGTGGTAGTAGACCTCCTGCATATATGGATGGAGATCGCTGGCTAATAGGTCTCTGTAGAGTTCATCATTCATTATTTTTCGGATGATAACCAATGGACGTAGAACGTGCCAGGAAATTTTTCAGAGTATTATTATTATTATTATTCCTCATACCTCCAAGGAGTCCGAAGACTCATCACTATAAGACTCATCACGAAGACTATAATACCACCTCCTCCGGAATGTTGAACCCCCAACTGTGCAACCAGGGGATAGGAAACTGAACTCATCACTGTAGACGACCTTCTTCCATCTGTCAAGGGTCGATTGCCGATGTTCCTTGACCCATGATAAGCGTTGTTGTAATGCCTGGCCGTCATCATTGGTACCCCTTGTTAGTCTCCGGTCTTGGAGTCCCAGACGAAGTAAGGTTTAGCGCATGGCGCATGTGGAAATGGGTCGAATACCCCGCTGTTGTATTGGTGTGTAAGCTGACTACGTGTGACTATTGTACATCGTTGCTGAGATACCAGTCCTGACACCCGATGCTCAACTCTAGGATCAACTACGCGTGGTTGACCAATGTGAGTCCTTCTGCTCGATGTCTGTTCATGGTTAATCCAGTTCTGGTACACCCTTGATACTAGTACGGAAACACCCAATAAGTGCGACTTTTTCCGAAATACTTGCACCTGTCCTCCAGGCCTCAACTATTTGCTCGTGGTCAATTCAGCTTACTTTGCCACGTCTCGCCATTACTGGCAAATCGAAACATTAATGTCTGTTGAGATTGTCCATAGATATTTGCATGAAAGGTTAATCACCTAGGTAAAACGTCGGTGAAAAATAGCCTAAACGGTTGTGCTGAGTAGGTGGCAGTATGAGCAAAGTGTTTACATTTGAGTGTGTGCTTGGATTGTTTCAGTAATGTGTTTTCATGTATGTTTAAATGTTACCGAATGATCGTTATTTTGATTAACAGTCTCACTTTAGTCTTATAATGAATATAAAAATGTGCTCATATGTAGGTTCTTAGGTGATTGCGAAGAATCTCATCCTATGGAATTTTTTGAATCAAGTTCAAGTACTAGCTTTTTAAGTCTACCTAATGAAATAATTAATAAAATTCTTATATTCTGCAGCATTGAGGATTTGTGTAATCTGCAGAAAGTATCTAAAAAACTTAGGGATAGTATTACATCAGAATATTTGTGGTGAGTAGATTATAATGGTTTGCTGTACAGTTGTGATTTTTGGTAATCGTTGAATAATGTAACATTTTGTCAATCTTAAATGCTTTATTGCTGCCAATTGAAACTGGTTATGTCATCCTTTGTAGCTTACACATCATGAACATCATTCCTTGAATTTATCTCGTAGTTTGTTATCTTTATTTGTAGTTTACTATTCGCATTGTTCGTTAATCGTGATTTTGCAGTCGTACTTTTCGGTATGAAGGGATCTAAAAAAGCGTTAATTAGAGATAAACATCGAGATTAGACTTTTGGCTTGGTTTGGTTGGTCGATTGGTAGAGCCTCTGCTACTAATGGCTTAGCAAGTTTGAGCGCGGTTAGTAGTTGGACGGAGTTCAGTCGTTCGATGCTGTTGGCACACTTTCCATCGATGAGGCTTTGGACTCCCTGGAGGTGTCACATAATAATAATAAATAAATTTTGTTTTGGCAGAAGCAGCTGAGGCTATGAAACAACTAGTTTTGGTCTCTAAATTGTATTTCATGTTTTTCTGGTTTGTATGTTTAGTAGGAATAAACATATTCTGGGGGAAGAATTCTACTTATATGTGAGGCCATCCAACTCGCCTGCAATTGAAAATCCCATATAAAGGCTCTCTACATCCTACACTGTCTTTCTGCCCAGGGCTTTCTGATCAAATGGGAAAGAGAAGTTAATTAGCACTACACCTGTTTTGAGATCCTTTTGATTTGAAAAATAGTAGCATCATCTGAAACATTTGTCTATTCCACCATCTGATAATTTCACTATACCTGAACTTTATGATCAGGAGTGCTTTTCTGTTGAGCACATCAATTGCATGACCTAAGGTCTTATTCCAGAGACAACTTCAAAAAAATGGTTCCATTCAATGATAATCCACTTGTCAAAAAATTATGACAAAGATATCACCTATAGATAAATCACCAGACACCCCACACACACAAAAAAAAATGAATGATTTGGTATCTGCTGAAAGTAAATTAAACTTGTCACTTGACCCATCAGATGTATTGAATATTTTACCAGAGGAAGAGATGGACACTGGCTGTCCATACTTCCCAAAAACAACAGATAAATTTAAACTTGACAAAGGTAAGCTTCCAACCTCTCAAGAACCAGACAGGTCTATAAAGTCTAAACAATAGGAGAATTTTTACAATGGAACTGGCATGGGTTTTGCCAGAATATTAATGATGTGAAGATTTTGCTGTAGAAACCTTTCTGTTTCTGTCTACAGGAAACATACTTATGACCCAGTGAGGATCCTTCCTGAAGGAATTTCACTGTTGTATGCAAGGACAGAACTGGAAGTGGTCATTGCTTATAGAGGAGCTGAGTAGCTATCCTAGTAGATAGTCATACTCCTTTCCATCATTTCCATCTTAATGCTGTGCTGGAAGCAGTACCAGTTTGTCTATTCATGGGATTTCTTATTACAGTATGTTCAGCTTATTTACAACTGAATGCTGAGTTAAATGAAATCGATCTTGATAACCTTATCTTATTGCCTAACCCATCCATCTTATGGATGACTTTAATGGTCACAGTACTCTGTGGGATAGTGCCAACACAAATGGATGAGGTCATATCATTTAATGAATCCTGAACAATAATGATCTCTCTCTTTTGAATAATGGACCCAATACTTTCTTTCATATGCTTACCTGATCATATTCTGCAATCGATCTTACAATCTGCTTCCCTTCCATTGGTCACATGGGATGTTGAAGAGAACATACATGAAAGCAATCACTTTTCTGTTCTTTGCATAGTGCCTTTATAGGACCCATGTTCTCTTACATGGATGGCTATATGGAAAATGGACCAGGCTGACGGAACATTTTTTCCCATCTTGCAAAATTTAATACTGATGCAGTCGATCAAACACCTATCAGTGAAGCAGTAAAGTATGCAATAGACTGCATTGTCCAGGCAGCAGCAGCCTCCATTCTAAGAACATCATCTCTCTCTCTCTTTCCACTCTATCCAAAGCCTTGATGGAACCCAGAATTCCAGCAGCCAAAAATGGATTAACACAGAGCATGGAGTATATTTCATAGGTACCCCACTATATCAAACTTAATAGCTTTTAAGCACGCTCTAGCCAGAGCATGTTATGTGAAACATCAAGAGTCAAAAACAATCTTTGATCCAATTTACTTCATCAATTAATCAAACAACTCAACTAGTGCAAAAATTGTATGGGATAAAATCCAGAAAATGAAAGATAGATATAGAACACACTGTTTGTCTATCTTAGACCATAATGGATGCATTATTGGTGGTCCCAAAGCTATTGCAGACACTTTGGGAGGAATGCCAAAATCTTAGCAACAGTTTCATATCCTACTGAATTTTTAATATTGAAAAAGCAGCATGAAAAACAAAGGCTAAATTTTTCTATCAGTAGGCTTGAATAATCAGCCATTTGTTAAGGAAGAACTAAAAAGAGCTCTTTTACTGTCTCACCCTAGTACAGTAGGACCAGATGACATTCATTAAGAAATGATAAAACATCTACCATTATCTTCAATAGATTTCCTTCTCTTAATATACAACAGAATATTGCTGAGGAAGAGTTTCTGGATTCTTGGCATAAGTGAGTTGTCATTGCTATCCCAAAACGAGGAAAGGATCCAAAACAAGCAAGGTCATAGCAATAATTATCAACTTATTGCTACGACCAGCTGTCTTTGTAAGATATTAGAGAAAATGGTTAATGGAAGATCACTGCTTTCTATTTACCAGCCTTCTCTGGTAAATAGAAAGCAGTGATCTTCTCTCCAATGCACAGTGTGATTTTTGTAGACATTGTTCAACTTTAGACCATTCTGTTTAGAAACTTGTATAAGAGATGCATTCGTGAAGCAAGATCTAGTTTCAATTTTCTTTGACATGGAAAAGCTTATGACACATGCCTCAGTAACTATGACACTAGGCCTCAATAACCTAGGTCTCAGATGACAACTTCTTGTATTTATTAAAAACCTTGTCTGGGCAAACTTTCCAAGTCAGAGTGGGAAGTACACTATCTCAGCTGTATCATCAAGAATAGGGTATTCCCCAGGGTTCTTAAGTGTGACATCAAAGTTAACTCAGTCAATGAACAGCTTCCTCCCACTGTAGACAATGCTTTATATGTTGATGACTTCACAATATACTGTTACTCTCATAACATAAGGATAATCAAAAGACAACTTCAGCAAGCAATTGGTTATGGTTTTGTATGGGTCTTTAGTAATGGGTTCAACAAATTTTTAGCAGAAAAAATGTGTGTGTACACTTTTGTTAAAAACACACTCTTCACCCAGGTCCTGAATTAAGAGCAGGACGAACTGTTATTCCAATAGCAGCAGAAGCCAAGTTCATGGGACTCATCTTTGACAGCAAACTTACATTCCCTGCATACATTCATCAACTAAGAGAAACATGCATGAGAGCATTGAATCACTCTGCACTCTATCCTCTACTGAATAGGGTGGAGATCAATCTTCATTTCTTCATCTTTATCATGTGCTGTGCTTAAATGCTCAAAGCTGAATATGGGTCTCAAGTGTATGGTTTTGCAAGGCAGAATAACCTGCGCTGGTTGGATCCCATTTATCAGTAGGATATATGGATAGCTACTGGTGCCTTTTGCACATCTCCCACTCAAAGTCTTTATGTTGAACCAAATGAACCAGCTCTATTGCTTAGATGGAACAGTTGTCTCTTAATTGTACCCTAAAGATAAAGTCTCTTCCAGATCATTCTACATAGACTAGTCTCTTTTCTCTCTCTGCATTGGAGAGACTACGCAAGCTGTTGGAATGAAATTTCATAACTTTATCTACACCAAGCATAACAGCATTCCTCCATGACAGGTCTACACTCCATCCTGCAACCTCTCATTATGTCAACTACAGAAGCTTTACTTCATCTGTCTACCTGCAACTGTTTAATACACACAGAGCAGCTTACTCTGATTTTCTTGCACATTTATACTGATAGTTCAAGAAATAACACCTGTGTTGGTTGTGCTGCTGTGTTTCCTGACATTACTATCTCCAACCAGATCCCACCTGATTGTAGTAATTATATGGCAGAATTGCATGCCATTCAGCTTGCATTTGTGCATATAAAAGAAAACCACTACCAAAAGTGTGAATTTATACAGACTCATTGAGTTCTTTACAGGTTGTATCCTTTCTTGTGTATCATCCACATCTAGTGCTGTGTGAGATGTTGCACCTGTTGTAAAAAATAAAAACCTTTAATTTTGATATTCGGTTATGCTGGATTCCCAGCCACATTGGAATTAAAGGAAATGAGATAGCCAATGCAGCTGTTAAATCAGCTCATACTTTTTTAACATATTGTTCAATGGTACCATATAGAGACTACAGACACTTTGCCCGTTGGCAGTCATCATGGCAGGAAGCATTGAAAAACAAATTACGTGATATTAAGTCTGAAATGAAGCATTGAAATTCTAGTCAACATAGCAAGAGAAGAGAGGAAGTTGTTCTTGCTAGGCTCTGCATAGGTCATGGTCATTTTACACATTCTTATTTACTGAGGGCTGATGACCCACCTGTGTGTGAAAAATGCAACAGTAAATTCTTCTCGCTCATGTAAAATGCTGGCATTTTACATGAGAGAGAGGGAAAGGAATGAAATTTTTACCTATCTAGCCAAGCCATATATGCTCATGCAGATGTTAGCAGAGTCAGACAGATACAAAGAATTAATTTGTATAAATACATTTGACTGTAATTTTATTTATATGTAGATGCTGCATTGCTTAACTTAATTTTGGTATACTACATATTATTTACTAGTTCATCTTTGACTATTTCTGTACTGCTGTAACCTTTGACCTTGTGCTGTTCTTGCACCGTTAAACCATAAACCAACTAACCAACTGGATAGCCATGCATGTTGCTTTTAGCATTTCAAAGTAGTTGATTTGTGTCTTGGCATCAAGGCCTGCTCGGCAAATTGCCATCCTTTGGTCTACATTCTAAGTGGGTAGCTAATTTACTGTGCTTAATCACTTTATGTCATTTTGGATGACTTCCTCTCTTTGGGCTTCTTTATAAAAGTAGCTTCAGGGTTCTATCACTTACATTCATTCTTCTATACATAAATGATCTCTCATTGACCAATTATCCTTTCCATAGTTTTTGCTCATGATAATACACTCCATTCTTCTTACCAATTCAACAAACACGGCAATGTATAAGCAACCCAGTGTTCAAAATATTCTACACCAGGAAGATTTCTGTACCATTCTTCAATGAGATAACCTTCAATGCTAACGAAACACAATCTTGTCTTCTTTCTTGCAAAAAGAATCTCAGTTTATCTTTACTGTCAGTAATACACAAATCACCGGACAAGATAAGATCTTTCATCTTGGACTGACATTTACCTCCAGCTGTTCCTTGCATAAACACATCACATCAGTATCTTTGTGTGCCTGAAAAACAAAAGGGGGAGGGCATCTTTTACTTCCATTCACAACACTGTTTTTCACCTATCCAGCTATTAACTTTGTATAAATGATCTGCCCAACTTTAGATTCTGTTTACATGTTTTAGTTGTTCACCAAAATCCTCCTTAAAAATTCTTGATGCTATCCAGAAATGGGTGATTTAGCTGATAGATGATATCTCTCTTTCACTGACTCACTTCAACCGCTATCTCACACATAGTCTGTTTCAACTATCTTTTCTGCATGTAGTTGAAACAGATAAGTGCTGCTTGTGCTTTAACAGGCACAATAGAAAGAGGAGATTATGTTGGAGGTTTAATGGATTTTGTGTGCATGTTACATTAATTGTCTTTGTAATCCCCGTAGATGTCCTAGTGACTAGGACGAAATATAGGAAGTATTAAATTCTATTTTAATTCTTTTTGAGTGTTGTAAAAAATCCATTAAACCTCCAACATAGTGTCTTCACAGCACTTAAGCCTCTACACAACAAGAGTACACAAGAAAGAGGAGAGATGACAGTCAGTTCGATGGAGTAGAATCCATGGTGCCTGTTAAAGCACAAGCAGCACTTATCCAGAAGTCTTTTTATAGCCCAGTTGTAAACTCACCAAAAATGCTTCTCCTCTTAGTTCATTTGCCTGTGTTCTCTGTAACGGCCTTCCTTGTGAAGTGTCTTTCTCATCCTTCAGCTTTTCAAGAAAAATGTCAATTTCCAAATCCACACCTACATCCCATTTTTGCACTGATGTGTTATAGGTTCTGCCATGGGATTGATATATATTCATTTACAGATGTACCCACAGAAGAAATATTAGTTCTTGTACACGATAAATTATCTTAAAAAAAAAAGAAGTCATGGCTCTTAAGTCGTATAAAATTCAGGTATTTCATTTTTCGAAACATGATCTACAAACAAAATTATGGGTTTACCATGGGCAACCCTCTGTCACCTGTACTAGCAAATACATACTTTGATGTCTTTGAGGAAAAAGCCATAAACTCCTTTCCATCGAAACCAGGAATGCAGGAAAGATATAGAGATATTGATTTCTTGATTTGGAGCCATGGTTCAGATTTACTCCAAGAGTTCTTGAACCATCTTAACCATCCTAGAATAAAACTTACAGCAGAACAAAAGGTGAATGGTTTTCTTCCTTTTCTTGATGCAAAATTTACTCATTTGAAAAACCTTAAGTTCTGTATTTACAGAAAACCTACACAAAACAACAAATATCTTCACACTCAGTCTCATTATTGTCCACCCCAAAAGCTTGGTATTATTTCTACTTTAGGAACCCATGTGCTTGTTCTCATCAGCAATGAAGAAGAGATCAGCAAAGAATTAAAGTTGCTTTTATCAATTTTTCAGAAGAATTGTTATTATAAACTGTTAATTTATAAAATCTTGTTTAATCCACCTACACACCATGTCGAAGAGAAAGGTTATCCCATTATTCCATATAACCACCCACTTTCCAACAAGTTAGCAAAAATTTCCCCAGAAATATGATTCGTACTTTATTCACTTTCTTAACAAAGCTTGAATCCTGGCTTAAAACATAACAATTTTAAGTATCAAGGTGTGTATGATCTTTGGTGTGGCTGTAATTCCTCATGTTATGGACAAACTGAGAAAATAGTTGAGTTTCATATCAAAGAACATCTCAGAGATATCCCCTTATGCAGAACCAGGGCCACAGTGTTATCCAGTCATGTTATTAATTCTTCTGATCCCAATAATGATCAGTCCACTATATACTCAGTAAACTGGGATAGATCTGAATCATATAAATGCTATGATGAACTTGAAAGATAAATATTGGAATCAACAGAAATGGCACTAAACCACTTGGAAATGAAATGACACTTTAAAATGTCAACTTCAGCTACATTTTCTGATTGTTACTCTTCTGCTATTCAGCTATGGTGGCTGCAAGACCACATCTTCATGCATGAGAACAACAATGCAACTAGTCTGAGAATTCATTTAAATGTGAGCATTCTATTGATAATTTAAAGCAATGATATGTATAATCTAGTCATGTTTTTATGTATCTCTGATTTTTTACACTTCTGTGTGATACACCTGATGTCTTCTAGAAATATAAAACTAGTAATACCTTTAAACATAAATTAGTTACTTTCTATATTTCATTCATCTATATAATCATATAAGGTATTTTTTGAAATATATAAGCTACAAAGGTGCTTGAGATGAGGCTGGAACTGCAGAGGAAGTTATTCTATAGAAGGTATTTGCAAGAAAATACCTTTGCATTAGAAATAAATATCACAAGCAAAAGTGACAAGTGTGTTAATAAGGAAGAAGAAAATGAAATATGCAAAGAAGGCCAGTAGCAATAGGATTGCTCCTAGCCTATTTTGATACTTATTCATTTCATCAGTCAATATTAATATTTTTGCATTTTTAATTTTATAGGTTTTAGAATTGGAAACAACTTGTCAAGAAATATGAAACTTTCATTTTCGTATTTACCTAGTTTTTTTGTTCCAGTAAAAGGAAAAATGAGTATGGAAGAATAGGTTTGGTGCTTGAGGTGAGATTGATATTAATAAGGGTTAAGGACTGGATGGAATATTGCAATAGGTGTTCCAGGAATGTGCACTGGAATTGTACTTTTAATTGTCATTGAGAATCTTACAACAAAGAGAGCGAGTTCCTGAGGAGTAGAAGGATGGGAAAGATAGTGCTGCTGCACTTAAAATTATACCAGTTTGTGATTTAAGATTAGATTGATGAAAATAGGAATCACTGCATAGGAGATGCATATTAATAGAACTTTTTCAGAATTTTGCAAAGGTATGTAGTAAATGCCACATGACTAATTGGTATTGAAATTGAGAGAAATGGGAATGGATATTAGGTGGGGGACTAGAGTATGAATTATGTATTGAGTCATTTTTTGGGAAGATGGAGATGTCAGTTGATATACCAGGTTCTTTTGCACAGCTGCTGCTTGTTTATCCAATTCATACATGGAAAATGTAGTCCAAGGTTTGGAGGGAAATATTCAGTTGTTTGCCAATAAGATGATACAAAATTTGGGAAGGTAATAGCAGATCATTCTGATGTATTATCCACTTTAGGATGATTTCAATAGGCAGATGGGTGGAAAGTGTAAAATTTTGCACTTTTGGACTGAGGAAATGGAATAAAGTGGAAATGCTAGAGAGGATTTAGAGGTGAGTAATTGATATTTATTGGGAATTTTGGAATATTGAGAGTTTGGATTGAGGGAGTGTGGTTTTTCATAACTTGGAGCTTATCAGATAGACTTATTTTAATTAAAAGGTATTTTAATATTAGTAATTCTAAATAAGCCTGGAAATAATACTAATATTAATTATATTTATACATTAATATTATTCAATTCATCGGGTCATTTTAATAAACTTTTTGCATTTTTGATTTTATAGGTTTCAGAAATGGCAAGAACTCGTCAAGAAATCTGGACTTTCATTTCCTTCTTTACCTTGTATTGTTGATGATGTTAAAAATTGCAGTCCTACTAGAGATGACAGTTTTAAAACAAGATGTAAACGACTTTGGCTAATTTGTCACCGTGCTGGTCAAGGATTTATTAATTTGCCTAAATGTATTCATTGCCACCATAAAACTTGTACTGGTGTTTGTTTAGATACATGGGAAAGGAAAGTTGCATTAGATATTGGGAGTAAAACAACATGGCTGCTGACTACAACTTTTGCTTTGCAACGACATCCTTCAGTACTAGTTTCACCAAGATCAAGGCAGTGGCATAGTTATTCTTGTAAAACTTGCTCAAATTGTAAACACAGGCGACAGCAACTATGTCTTGTTTGTGCACAGGACAAGTCATCCTTAGTATGTAGATGGCATTGCTTACATACTGAACAGCAAGGTAACTTAGGAAGTAATAGTGAATATTTGCCTTTGTATAGCACACCAACACAACAAGTTTCCCATCCCAAATCAAGTTATGCTACCAGTTCTTCTTATTCTGCATCATGCTTGCCAGATGACACATCTCCCTGCTCAAGTAGGACAGTTCAATATTCTGAACTCCCAGTAAATCATAGTGAAATAAACAATACTACTGAAATGAAAGATCAGCATAGAACAAATTCTTGTCTTTGGTCAGATCTTCAACTCTTTTTTCATGAATTATATCCTGATTGTGAAGTGGCAAGTCCTATAGACTGTTTTCTTGCTGAAAAGGATTTTTCAATTTTAGAACAGTATGTACAGCATCTGTTAGAGCGTTTTCAAATGTTGGAAGAGATTCAAAAACCTAATGTTTCATTTGTGTTTTGTGAACCTTTTAATTGTCCAGTGCATCTACTTAAACAGTTTGCCAAATTCATGTTTGAAAAATTACAAGTATCAAGGTAGGTTTAGCTGTTTTAAATGTACACCCATAACCTTTCATAATATTTTATATAATTCTGCTCTATAATATAATTAGCATTGGTAACTGAGCTATGATTTTTCAGAATAACTTGAGTTACTATATGACTTATGAATATGAGAAAAAAAAAATTTCATAGCTAGTATCAGGAAGAAGTGTCTTTTGTTGGTTGAGTTATTTTGTTGATATTAGAGGTAAAAGAAAATAATTATTTATAGAGAAGAAGAGATATTGGATTTTAGCATTATGAGGAGGAGGAAAGAATTGGAATAAAAACGTATTCAAGAAGTGAAAATTAGATACAAATATTTTGGTAATTTCTTTATATATCAAAAGAAAAGAGGGCTGAATATTGATTTAAAATATTTAAGCAATCTATAGTAGATGATATCATTCTAATAGCAACATCATTAAAAGAAGTAGAACACATGATTATTGAATTAAATGAAGTAAGTTTGGAGGTAGGCCTGCAATTATATATGGATAAATCAAAGACAGATGAAAATAGTGAGTTCATACTCTAGGACAGTGTTTCTCAAACTTCAGATATCTGCGTACCCCCTTCTTAAGTTTTCATTATTACCAGGTACCTCCTTATTAAAATAATAATAAATAAATAAAGTATATTTCATTATAAATGTGTATATTATTTGAATTTATATGTTCATGTAAACAAAAAATATGATTTATTTTTAACAGAATAAAATTTATAAAGATACTATACATTTTTGCCTAATTTAAATAATTTATCATCAATGAGAGAAGTGAAATTGCTTATGTTGGGATAAAATTTCAATCTCAGATGCAGTTTGACATCTATAATGCAGTTCCTCTTCTTCTTCTTAATATCTACAAGGGCCAAAAATCCAACTTTACATAGACATGAACTTGGAAATGGAAAAATGAACCTTAGAGTTTTATCTGTTAATTCAGGAAATTCCTTTATATTTGTAATCAAAATATATAATTCCATAATATCTGAAACACATTCACTATATATTTCTCAGTTTTAACACGTTCACGACGGGGTGGTGTCAAGCAAAACCATATGTTGCACCAGCAACATATGGTTTTGATTGAGTCTATACAGCAGTTTCTGTTGGAGGGGGAGATGCGATTCATTAGTGTCATTTTTATCCCAGTTATCTCTAATTGCACTATTTGTTGAGAAATATATTGCACAGACTGGGAATGTCTCTGTACCTTATTCAGTGATGCAATAAAACTACTTGTTTTTCTTGCATTTTCAATAAAGTGATGCTATTAGGGCGGGCGCGTTGTTTACCGTAGGGAGCGAGTTACTATCACTAGGATGCGAACGTAATGGCGATAGTAACTCATAAGTTGAATAGGAGAATTCATACATAATATATAATTTATTGAGAAATATATATGTTTAAAATAATTCTTTTTTTCTTAATAATGATTCCATGCATTAATGATGCATAGCCGAAAGTTGCCATGTATCCCCTGAAGACCTTTCACTTACCTGGGGTAAGTGAAAGGGCTTTGAGAAACACTGCTCCAGGACAAATCATTTCAAACAACCATAAACTTGATAATGAAATTTTCAGATAGGATAACAGAAGGATGGAAAGTTTTTAATAATTATATATATATATATATATATTATTATTATTATTATTACTTGACACCTCCAGGGAGTCCAAAGACTCATCAAGGAAGGGTATCTACTCTACAACTTTCTATCTCCACCACCCACAATCCACCAACTACAATGAACCACAACTACACCAACACCATCTACCACCCACCACCATCACTAGTATTTTCACAGACAATCACAAACATCCAAGCCCACGGCAGGATTCAAACCTGCATCCTTTTGGCTGGAGAGCGGATACACTAACCACTTAGCCAACCAGGCTGGCATATATATATATGTCTCTCTCTCTCTCTCTCTCTCTCTCTCTATATATATATATATATATATATATAGAGAGAGAGAGAGAGATTTAAAAGTAATTTACCAAACTGCCTAAAAAAAGATCTAGAACCAGTGTGTACTTCCAACAATGACCTATGACAGTGAAAACTGAGTCTGACTAAAAAAGGAGAACCTGACAATAACACAAAGAAACATGGAAAGAGCCATTTTGGGAATCACCCAGTTAGACAAAAAGAATAATACTTGTATAAGGAAGCAAACAAGGGTAATGGACTTTGCATAAAAGACAACAAATGGTTCTGGGCAAGACATGTGAGGAGAATGTCTGACAACAGATTCACAAAGAGAAACAACAGAATAGATGCCAAGAACTTGTTGTCAGAAATCAGGTAGACCAGTGGCAAGATGGGATGATGAGATAACAAGATGTTATGGACATTTAGGATGGAGAGAGAGATGCACAAGATTGGCAAAAAATGGAAAAAGCATGGAGTGGCATTCATTCAGCAGTGGTATGAAGAAAGCTGTTGGTGATGATAGCAACATCTCTATATTCCTGGTTATGATGATGATGATAGGTATGTATAAATGATTGGCAATGACGTTACACAAGGGTAATTGTGAGTATAAGAGGAAGTTGAAATGCATATGCACGAATGCTAGAGGTATCAGGAACAAGGGAGAGGAGTTTTTGTCATTGTTCAGCTTGACTTGACCAAAAATTATAGGCATCAGTGAGACCTGGTGGACAGAAAATGTTATAGTTATACGGACAGAATGTAAAGGGTATTGTATTTTCAGGGAGAATAGAGGGAATAGGACAGGAGGTGAGGTATTGCTGAAGATTTACAACCAACAAAATTAGAAGTTAAAGAGGATTTTAGGTCTGGAGGAGATGGAACATATAAATGTCATGTATCGGCAGATTAGCACAATGAGTGCAGGATATTATTATAGGAGACTTTAACTATTGGGACATAGATTGGAGGTAGGAAAGACAAGGTAGGCAATGTGCCTCCAATTGGGGGAGAGTGCCCATGCAGTCTTGTTCTGAGAAGTTGCTAAACATGTGGAATTCTCTGTCAAGAGTGGATTTATGTTGAACTATAAAGCTGGTAATTATGAGAGACTTAGAAGGCATCTTGGAACAGTGCCATGGTTTGAGAAATTACAAGAAACAAATGTCACCAGACATGGGAAGTGGTCAGGGATTGTTTGAGAGAAGCAATATCAGACTGCATACCCATAGTCAGGAGGATAAACCAAGTGTGGATTAAACAGATGAGTATAGTTATAAAGCAAGAGCTGCAAATAAAAGAAAAGTGCAAGCAAGAAGGGTGATTAGTATGGTAAAAAGGCCAAAAGAGATTTATGAAAGAAAATTAGCTAAGTAGGCCAAAATAAACCCAAACAAGTTTTTTCATTATACAACAAGTAAGAAGAAAAATTTCTATGGTAGAATGACTTTAAACAGTGCTCATGGTAGGAGAGTGATGGAACCAAAAGAAATAGTTGAATTGCTGAGTGATCATTTTGCAAAGGTGTATTATCCAGGTGGAGATTTTGCAGTTGCATATCAAAATTGAGGTAGACAAACAGGAGGTGTTTAGCATATTGAAAAATATTAATGTGAATGCAGCAGTAGGATGGAATGGCATCTCACCCCGTATACCATGTGAATGGTATACAGAGCGAGATGAAGTTGTTCAGTCTAAGTCTCAGCTCTGGCAGGGTTCCAGGGAAATGGAAAGAGGGTAAGATAGTTCTATTGCATAAAGGTGGCTTCAGGACAGAGGTGGCAAACTACAGACCAATTAATGTATCGGGAGTGGTTGTTAAAGTATTGGAAAAGTTGGTTAAAGCTAAAATCCAACAGTCGATGGATAGGAATGCAATACTCTATGGTGGGCAGCATGACTTTTTGAAGGATAGGTAGGTCCTGTCTTGGTAATTTATTTACATTTTACATTTTATAATAAATTGACAGCAGAATTGAATAAAAGAAATGACTGAACTATGATACTGCCGGACTTTGCCGAGGCATTTGACAGAAAACCACATGGAAAACTATTACATGTGGTATTACATGGAAAAATTTGATCAAATGGGAATGGATATGAAGCTGGTAGAATTGATGGTTGGGGGGGGGTGACAGACAGGCACTAGAGAGTAGTATATAGTGAAGTGGAATCTAAAAGAATAAGAATGACTAGTGAAATATCTCAGGATTCTATACGAAGGCTGCTAATTTTTTAAATTTGTATATCAGTGATATATTGAAAGATTTAAAGTCAGATATTCAGTTTTTGCTAATGATGCAAAACTAGGAAGAGCAATAGTTGATAAAGATTTTGTAGATATCCTGCGGAATGATTTAAATAAATTGACATTGTGGTCAGAGGTTGATGATTATCAGTTTAATGTTACAAAATGTAAGGTTATTAATGTAAACACTTCAGGTTGAAAAGCTTGCATATGGTGTATCATATTGATGGTACTGGATTGCAAGAAATTGATGAGGCTAGAGACTTGTGGATAATGGTGGACAGAGAATTGAAGTTTAGACGGCATATTGCAAAAGTTGATATGATGATGAGGATTTATGGTTTTGATGGTGCAAGGACAGCAAGTCATACTGCTGCATATCAAAAGTTATAGCAGTACACAAGGTGAGACAATCACAAAGATCCAATGCCTCAGTATGATTCAAACCCACAACCTGTTTGTTAGACAGCCACCTGGCCAGCTAGGCAGGTGTAAAAGTTGGTAAAATAGCTAAAAGGATTATTGGATGTTGAAAAACATGCTATCAAGTAAAGATAAGGAAATTATTATTCCTCTTTATAAGGCTATGGTTCGACTGTGTGTTGACTACTGTGCGCAGTAATCAAGATTTGTCCACTTGGGTTTCATGGAAATGAGGTGGTGGTGGTGGAGAAAAATTCAGAGACAAATGACAGGTTTGTTGAATGCTTCCTATGAGGATAAGTTTAAGGTGTTTGGGTTACCAAGTTTTGTTGATAGGCAGAAATGAGAGGACATGATAGAAACTTTTAAGATATCAAAGGGGCAGTTTTATAAAATTGATGCAAAGGAAAGTTTTCAGTATATGACAGATAGTCAAAGTATTAGGAGTCATCTGTGGAAGTTGTGTAAGAGTGTGGTTAATAGAGATGTACAGACTAGATTTTTTGCTTGGAGAGTGGTGAATGAGTGGAATCGATTGTCAGGATTAGTTGTGAGTTCTCTGACAGTGAATGAGTTTAAAGAGAAGTATGATAGATTTGTGTGTATAACAGTTAGTTTGGGTCTCCCATGATGAGTCTCCATGCTCTATGGAGATCCATGTAACAAGTTACGCGTTTGTAGCCATTATAAGTTGGAGGAATATGATGCTCCCAGGTCAGTGTAACTGTGTTTGAGTGAAATGACTGCAAGGAAGGAAGGAACTGATGGAGTTTGAAAGAGACATTGTGATAAGATGCCATGTTGCTGGCCTATGTGTTTGACAAATTGGGCCAGTCCATGTTAATAGTCTTTGATACCATACTGAGATGGAAGCGCAGGGAGTCAACTGCAAGTGCTACCACAGTGGATGTGGTAGCACTCGCCACACCCACTTCAGTCATGCTCAATTTTCTTGAGTGGTGCAAAGAGCTTGTACAGTGGAATCCCCCATAAAGTCACAAGACCCATCGCAGGAGGTCAACACTAGTGAACACAAAGTTTATCATATCACTCCTTAAAATCATCCACAGTCTGCACATTAACCACTCTCTCAGGCAATGTATTCTGTGCTCGTACCACACTCCATGCAAAACACCTACTTTATTATTATTATTATTATTATGTGACACCTCCAAGGAGTCCAAAGGCTCATTGAGGGAAGATGCTTACTCTACAACTCTCCGTCTCACCAACTCAATCCACCAGCAAACTGCAACTGCCATCAGAAACATCCATGCCCATGGTAGGATTTGAACCAGAGTGGATACGCTAACCACTTGGCCAACCAGGCTGGTAACATCTTACCCTTTTACTCACCACTTCCTTTTGCAACTTCCAGGGATGGCTTCTTGTCCTTGTTCCTTTCCCTCGTTCTACCATATGAAAAATCTCCTCAGTGTTAATAACCCTTCAACAGCTTAAATGTCTTGATCATATTCCCCTTTGCCTTCTATCCACCAAGCTCTGTAGTCCACGTGCCCTCATTATATCCTCATAATCAATGTTATACAATCCTGACATCATTTTTATCAGTCTCTGCGCGCTCTCCAAGGTTACTTTATCCCTTTCAAATCCCAGTGACCAGATCTGAGCACAGAAATCCAGAAGTGGTCTGATCAAAGTTTTATACAATGAGACTAGCTCACTTTTATCATTGTTCTCCTCAACATTGCTACAATTCTCTGAGATGTCTTCACAACCTGAGTGGAATGGATTGTAAGATGTGGTTGTCTGCATCCCAACAGTGAATCGGTTTAAGGAGATGTATGATAGGTATTGTGTTAATGGATAGAATGGGTCTTCCACAATGAGTCTTTTGACTCCGTGGAGTGCCCATATAAATGATATGATAATAAAACTTTTTCAATATGTCGGTTCACGGACAATTCATTGCGGGAAAAATTCATCGCAGGGGAAAATTCGTTCCAGGAAAAATCATCACAGAAAAAATTCGCGTTATTTGCTAGAAAATTGAAGTCCGTTTTGTTTAACACGTGTTATATAGAAGTGTGTGATATTTGACAGTAAATTGTATCTTAGAGATACCACGAACTCCGATGTCAGTATAGTATTGGTTTAGTTTTATTTATTTATTTATTTACCATCGAAAATGGCTGGAAAAATATATCGACAGGATAATCCATCAGATGTTGAAGAGATTGATTCAGCGTATGTTACTTGAGTCTGATGATGAGAATGATAGAGTCAAATGCGAAAGTGATATTTGATAGTAAATTGTATCTGAGAGATACTACCAACTCCGATGTCAGTATAGTATTGATTTAGTTTTTTTTTTTTGTTTGTTTCTTTTTTTCAATAATTTATAGAGTGTAACTGAAAATAAATAAACTATCATGCATTATATTTGTAGTTTTTTTTTTTTTATCGCATTTCAGCACATACTAGTAATGAATGAATCTCTCGGACACGCGACCTAAGCTGCAATTTTTTTCAACCGCGACCTCCAGGGTTAACCTCCCAACCACCAGGACATATATATATATTATTATTATTATTATTATTATGTGACACCTCCAGGGAGTCCTAAGACTCATCGAGGGAGAGTGTGCACAGCATTAAACAATTGAGTCCCCTCCAACTACTAACTGCACTCAAACTTGCTTAAGCTATTATTAGCAGAGGTTCTGCCAATCTACCAACATATGTCCAGCAAATCCTGGATAAGAGTCAGACCACCTGTTGAAAAAACATCGATATCAAGTGCATTCGACTGTTATATCCATTAGTAGTTGTGATAATCCTTTACTCTGACGAGAACACTTAACCAGATTCCCTCACGTACATAGCTATGTTCAGTTAATTGCCAGAAACGCAGTTGCCATTTGCTCGGTAACTGGAATCTGAATTATATTACCTACAAGTTACATTTATTTTTACTACTTGTTTTATTGTATAATTATAGTTTTTAATGCCAGTGCAAATAAGAGATCCTTTCATATTTCTTCACTCAAGATTGTATCATGAGTGAAGACAACCACGTTATTTGATGGTCTCTGGAGAACAATACCACTATCTTTTTTTTTTAATTATCTTAGTTGCCAATACATTTTATTCTCCCAGAACATGATTCAAGATAATTATTTTTGTCGAACAATTATTTTATAAATTCATAAAAATCTGAATCTTAAAATAAATACAGCCTCCACTGTTACAAATTGTTTTCTTTATTTTTTATTCAGAATCTTAGAAAAATCGTTCACAGATTGCGTGAAGGTTCACTTTTTTACAATATTACCTTATAGATAATCATATCACATAATGTATAATATTTATAATGTAATGTGCAGTTCTTTGCACGTCAACTTTCTTCGTTTCCTGGAATCGCTCATTACATATTGAAATGAATGGCTATTATGAAGTAAACTGTTATGTACATATTTTCTGCTAATTTTGATGTTATACGGCTATTTTGAAGTAGCAATACTTTTCCTACAGTTTATCATTCGAAACATGTATAGGTGTATACGTCAAAGTGAAATTTTATTTCCGGAATTTTCATAATAGAATTAAAATTCTATTTCGTTTTTGATGGCTCACTCCCCCTCCCCCCATTCCAAACTATCACACACACACAAATACTGCTAGGTAACGTGTGCACCTTCTTTTTATTTGAATTCGTTATTTTTTCAAAGTAATTGTACCAGATAACTTTTAATATTCTGATACTGAAATTAACTTGTGATTATTACAAATGAGCAAATTTTGTATATTTTCTCATTTGTATTATTTTCTGATAAATATAAATCATTAAATTATGTGATATTAGGGAAATTAATGTTTAATAAACAGTTTCATCATATAAAAGCAATATCAATTTTGAAGGAAGAAAATAAAAATGGAGAGAACCATCACAACATTCATGCCTTCTAGGTGCACAATACTTATTTTAGCATGTTTTAGCAGATAAAAAACAGCTCAAATAATTTTAATTTTCACTAATAGATTTCATGTTATCTTTTTATGTATAATATCATTTACGGTGTTCTTTTATCCCCTAAAAATAAGTCTTGATTATTACAATTGCTGATTGTTGTCAGAAATCTGAGATCTTTAATAATCCTTTCTGGTTACTAGACAGTAATCACTAGGCTAAAAGCTACATCTTAACATTGTTACGGATATAACTATTCTCCCTAAATACTCTTAAATATGGTGCTCTTTCTCCTTCACCATCCTATCCCAGTTCTGTAACAATTAATATTCCATCTACAGAGCTTGTAGTAAGAAAGAATATGAATAACCTTATATGTAAATTAAAAAAAAAATTTTTTTTCACATATATATCCGTGATGAATTTTCGTGCGATTAATTTTTCCCCACGATTAAATTTCCAGCGATGAATAATCTCCACAATGAATTTTCTCCGCGATGAATTGTCGGCGACCAATTTTCCCACGATGAACTGTCCAGACACATCTACAATCACCCCAAGATCCTTTGCTTGCTCCACTTTCTCCAGTATAACTCCACCAAGTGAGTATGAAGTATCCCTTCTGTAGATCCCAAAATTTTAAACTCTTACATTTAGTTGCATTAAATTGACATCCCCATGCCTTTGCCCACCCTTCCAGCTTATTCAAATCCTCCTGAAGAGCCAAAACATCAGCACTATTCCTAATAACCCTCCCAAGCTTCACATTATCTGCAAACAACTGAACATCTTTATGTAGTTCTGTGACAATATCACTGACATAAAGATTGAACAGCAATGGTCCTAGGACTGAACCCTGTGGTACCACTTGGAACCTTCCAGCATCCTGATATTGCTTCCCCATATACAACTCTCTAATATCCATCAGACAGCCAATCCAATTCACAACTTAAACTTGTCATGTGGTGTCCTGTCAAATGCCTTGGAAAAATGACTGTGTATGCCTTACCTTCATCCACTGCTCTTGTTACGCTATTGTAAAAGGTAACCAGATTACTAAACAAGAGCACCCTTTTAGAAATCTGTGCTGGTCTGCATAAATATTATCTTCATCTGCTCAATTCTGTATATGGGTTCTTAGCAATTTCTTCAAAATCTTAACTGCAGATGAAATACAAACAGGCTTATAGTTTGATACCTCCATTCTACCACCACCCTTTTGCAATGGTACCATCTTATCCTCCTTCCACTTTCTAGGAACCTGCCCCATTACAAGACTTTCATTAAACAACCAAATTAACGGCACAGTCAGTTCCATTGCACATTCCATTAAAACACGTGGTAAAATTCCACCTAGTCCCCTTGCCTTATTGACATTTAGTGTACTCATTATTTGGAATACATCCTCTTCATTCACTTCTAACACTTCACCACTCATCCTGGTACTACAGGAACAAAGCCTGTAGTACCAGGATGAACACTAATAAAGTGATCATTAAATAGCTCAACTATGCTATCTGCTTTGGTCACCTGATCCCCATCTCCATCCTGCAAGATAATCTGTCCACTATCATTTTTCCTCGTACCTCACCACAATCTTCTTGGATTGCATTGCCAGTCTCCTCTCATATTCTAATTTTTCTCTCCTTACGATGCTAGTCACTTTCCTAGCCCGAGCCTTGTATTCCTCATGCAACTGCTCTCCATCTTTCTCTCTCTTTATATGCCTTCCATAATCTTTTTTTCTTCTGCAATCCCCCTTTTATTCCTTTTGTCATCCATTTGACTCCAAATTGCTTTATCTTTTTCACTTGAGGTATACATTATATCATTGCTGTCAACAGTTCTTTCTTAAGAATCTCACATGCGCTAACGATCCCTCTTCCTCTAAATTCTTTCATCCACTGCACTGCTGCAAATTGATTTTGAAGTCTGTGATAGTCGCCTGCCTTAATTCTATGTAACTTCCTTCTGTTTTGATACTTCCCCCATGCCTATTCATCCTCCAAGTCGGGGCTACATGGTCACTCTCACCAACGGGGGGGGGAGATGCCTAAATATTTCCTGCTCATCGAGCCTCCGTAGCTCAGTCAGTATAGATGAAGAACTCTGTTTTTTTTATCCCACAGAACAGGCAAACTGGCACATGAACACATGGATCCACAGACATAAGACATACCTGGAGGCATAGGGCTAACCACCTTATCCTTGAGATACGGTTGCAGTTAAATGAATCGAAATCCTTCAAACCACTTCAAGGTAAAAGAGGAGGGAAGGAATAATAAGATTTCCTGCTCAGCATCATCTATATTCCCTGGTCTGTAACACCCCACTAAATATCTTGTTCTATAAACATCTATCTCACACCATATACTCTCAGACCATTAGTGTTATTTCCACTGAGATTCTCCACCCTGAGAGTGCACAATTCATCTCTTATCATGAGTAACACTCCACTACCACGTTTACCTACTCTATCCTACCAAAATGTACTATACCCTTCGATTTCTATCCCTGTTAGAACATCCTCCTCAACTAACCAAGTTTCACTGATACTAACAACCTTTGGAGAGACTGAGTTCAATCATGCCACAAACTCATTCCCTTTATTTGTAATGCTCCTAGCATTGTATAAGAAAAACCAGTGTATTGACAGCCTTCTTATAGCCATTATTACTTCCCTCACACTCCACCTAGCTCTGTAATGTAATATAGTGTGCACCCCGCTATTTCTCAAGCCTGTCCCCATGGGTCCATCTCTGCAACCTTTCACCTGTGCAGTTCTAGTTTCCCTATCCCGACACATTCACTTGCCCAGAAAACAACAATCTCTCCAAATGCTTGCACCCTCCTGCATTCAAATGCAGTCCGGCTCTTGCATCCATCTCCCTTCTATCTTCAAACATACTCTATGCATCCACATATTCCAGATCCCTTTTCCTGTACATTCTCACTATCATCTCATTCATCATCACTGCTCTTCTCCTCCACTCTGCATTATCATACCACAGCAACATGCTCACTATTTTTCCTCAGACATATTTCTGCCGCACTGTCTAACATCAGTGACATAATGACAATACAATAACAAAATAACAATGCAAATGATGTAATTAAAATTACTTAGTTTTTCTTGTATTTTGCCAAAATCATATTAGCACTCATAGGTACGCAAGTATCCTTACACAGATAATGAAAGGTCTGCATTTACTCATTAGTAAGAGAAATTAACATGTTTTTTTTTTGTTTGTGTGTGTAGGGAGGGGGTCATTGTTGGTGTGTTATGATTATTAGCTGCAGAATTTTGCTCTAGTGTGATAGTAGAGGCAGGTGATAGGCTTCTTAAACTGAATATGAGGATTTTTTTAGGTCTTATTTCTTGATGCATTCAAATATATCAGAAAACTCCAACACCTGCAAAAATAGTTAAATCTATAAACAAAAGTTTTCATATTTATATAAATAAATTAAATTTTGTAAAAATAAATGAATTTCTTCATTTACTTCTGATTTTTATTATGTGAATTAATTTTTCTGTTAACTCTTAACAATACCATTATGCACTCTCTAATTATTTATTCCTTGCCATATGTGCCCTTCTCTATTTCTCTTTTGCTAATTGCTCAACCTTACAATCGTATCACCAGAAGAAAATATGATCTACTCTGAGTTATTTGTTCCCATCTTACACATTAATTTCTCTTTCTGCTAATAGACTGAAACTAAATGGTTCCTCTCCTCTTCTGTGTAAGCAGTTTATTTCTTTCCTTTTTCTTTTGATAATATCAAATGAACCAGTAGAACACCACAACACTTTTGCAAGACATTATACGAGACCAGCATTCTCCACACAAGAGAACTAAGTAAGCTTTTTTCCTTTTCCTGTTAAGTAATTGATACTAACTCGAGCAAGCTCCTCCAGAAAAATCATAGCTTAGCTTGGCTATGAATTTTACAATTCTCTTGGTACATTTTGTCATTACAAGTGCTTATTTATATATTACAAGTACCTTTTACACATTTTATATAATATAATAATAATAATTATTATCATCATCATCATCATCATCATCAAATTCCTGCCATGTACCCTCAAGGGGTGTACAGGATATGACAGTACTACATGAAAAAATTACATCATTACTAACTTCCTATCTACAATTTTCCTCCAAATCAGTCTGTTACTTGTCAAGACTCCAACATTATCAGATCTTATATTTCTATCGTCTAAGGCACTTTGTACCGTATCAATCCACCTATATCTTGGTCTTCCTCTGGGTCGTTTTCCTGCCAACCTGGCAGAGAACACTTGTTTTGCTAATCTTTCCACTCCCATTCTATTTAAGTGACCATACCATCTGAGATTAGCTCTGCTAACGCATTCCTGGATGCTGACAATGTCAAGTTCTTTCCTAATATACTCATTTTTAATATGATATTGCCATTGATGCCATCTGTTCACGCCTCTAATCTTTCTCAGGACTCTCATATCTGCGGTCTCTAGTCTTTGGTCAAGTGTTTTACTTCTGACCCAGCTCTCAGATCCATAAGTTAAAATTGGTTTGAACACAGTCTTGTATACAGCTAATTTAGCTAATTTAATAATAATAATTATTATTATTATTATTATTATCATCTGAGACCTCCAAGGAGTCAAGGACTATAAATTACCCTAACCAATTGTCATAATCTTCTTTTAAATTCATTCAGACTATATACACTTATTACTCCTAAAGGTAAACTATTCCACTCACCCACTGCTCTGTGAGAGAAAAACCTAGCTCTTATTCCTTTGTTGATTGTGAACAAACTTAACTTCCATGGATGCCCCTGTGTTCTCTCCCCAACTTCCGTATAACAAAAAATTTCATCAGATGATATCCTGTAACATCCATTCAAAAGTTTATATACCTCTATCATCCTGTCCTGTCAGGTGTCTTCTCCTTCCAGGAGATTGACTACCATGTGTCTCCACCATGTCCTATTCTGCGCCTCTCTGCTGCATTCCTCATATGAGAGATAGGTCCAGTCTTCTATATTTTTCATCCACTCCAGTCTTTGTCTTCCTCTCTTTCTCTTTCCCTCAACAGTTCCTTCGAGAACTGTCCTTTGTAGGCAGTTATGTCTCAGAATATGTCCAAAATATCTGACTTTTCCCTTTTTAATTTCTTTCATCAGGCTCCTGTTTACGCTTGCCATCTCTAGTACCTCTTCATTTGTCTTTTTGTCTTTCCATGATATCATTCCACCTCTGTCATATCACCTCTCTTTCTCTTGTTATCAAAGTCTGTAATCCACATATTTGCAATCTGTCTTCATCATTTTCTTCTTCAGCTTATCCTATTTAAGTAGGGTAGCTGTTTTTAATCAGTCTTGGGCTGTAACCACATCTAAGGTTTTTCATCATCAGGTCCTCCTCCACCAGCTTCCTCCATCTCTTCTTTGGCCACCTGCGCTTCCTCCTCCTCCCCTCCTGCACATCCATCTGCATGACCTTTCTTCCCACATACTTGTCCTTCCTCCTCGTCACATGACCAAACTATCTCAACCTTGCCTCCCATATCTCTTCTCCTAAGTTAGTAACTTTCACCGTTCCCCTTACATAGTCATTTCCTGTCTGCAGTCTGTCTTCATAATCTAAATCCCATAAACCAGATATAATCTTTGTAACTCTTCTTTGCACTCTTTCCACAGCTTCTTTATCCCCTCGAAACCCAGGAGACCCAATCCATGCACAATCCAGGTGTGGTCATAACAAGGCCTTATAAAGAGGCAAAATGACTTCTTTATCCTTACATGTCATGGTTTGCTTCAACATCAGATTTGCACAAATTCTTATCCACCATTACACCAAGATCCCTAGGCCCATCAGTTTCTTGTAACATAACCCCGCATATAATATGCCACTGGAAATCTCATTATGCCCATGCATAACTTTACACTTACCAACATTAAACTGATAGCCATTTTCTCTTGCCCGAATTTCCAGCCTATTCAAATCATTTTGTAAGTGCTGAATATCCGTAGCATTCCTGATCGCCCTGCTTATCTTTGCATCATCGGTAAACAGTTGCACATATCCTGATAGACCTTTCTTGATATCACCACTTTTTGATATCTATCTGTCAACCATCCACCGATTCAACAGTTTATATTCCAGTCCCATATTCTCCAGTTTATGCAACAGCCTTTCATATGGTATCCTATCAAATGCCTCAGCAAAATCAACATTATCATAGTGTATCCATTCCCTTTATCCAACTCGGCTGTAACATTGTTATAAAATATGAGCAAATTGCTAAAACATGACCTTCCTTTAGTAAATCCACACGGCTCATTTCTTGTTGTCTACCCACCTCTGTATGCAAGTACTTACTAACTTCTTTAAAATCTGCACTACCATACCAGAGATACTGATATTTCAGTAGTTAGACACATCAGTTTTTGCACCACCCTTGTACAATGGAACTATCATACATTCCTTCCATTCCTGTGGTATCATTCCTGAGCTGAGACTCAAGTTATACAAACATATGAAAGACCTATCCAATTTGACTGCACATTCCTTTAGCAAACATGCTGATATTCCATCTGTCCTATTGACAAATTCTTATTTGTCGATAGGACAAAACTTTGTCAAAACCTCATTTTCATGAACTTCTAACTCTTCATCCAATGAGCAGTAGCACTGTGCACTGTCACATACACCTGGTTGATATATCTTAGCAAAATGAGCACTCATTAATTGAACAATCTCATTAGCTTCTGACATGAGAGTACCATCTGCATTCAATAAAATTATTCTTCCACATTCATTCTTTCTTTTTCTTGAGGCATAATAATAAAATTCTTTTGGGTTGCCTTTAGCTTGCATCTTTTCATATGCTGAAATCAGAATGGTATTCTGATTTAGCTTTTCACACAATATATTTTTCTGTCTTGAGCTTGATATATTTCATAACTCCTCACTCTTATTCCAACAATATTCTTTCCACATCATCTTCTTCTTGTGGATCTCTTGCTTAATAAGGTTGCACATCCATTTCATTCCTGACCTATTTAGTCTTCGCACACTAAAATACTGCCTCATTTAAGCACTTTTTCAAAGATTCTTATGCATTGTGAGATTTTCCCCATTCAACTGACTACTTTACCTACCACACTATTATTTTTCACTCTCCTTAACAACCTCATGACATCCCTCCTTACATTCTTCAGTCAGATCATTCATGCCAAATACCGCTATCTTACTCTCCTGCTCTTCCACAAAAGCAGCACCAACAACCCAGCAGAACAATAGAGCAGCATTGAAAGTTAAGGATAATGATGCATGGAATCTGGAAACGATAACTTTTATACTGATGACATAAATGAAGCAAAATTAACATATAAAATTTCAAGATTAAAAAGAATTATTCAAAAATAAAGCAGAGAGTTTGAGAGAGTAGAAAAATATTTACAAAAACTAAGAGAGGAAAAGAAAACTAAGGAGAACAATAACAGGAAGAAAAGTGCAGAAATTTGTTAATTATTAGTGAATAATAATTACAAGGTAAGTCAATTAAAATATAAGAAAAAAGAAGTGATATGTTATGGTGATTTGATAAGTAATTTTGTGCTTGACAACAGAGTCACTATATCGAGTTTCCCAGTTGCTAAAACAAAAGATGTGACAAGGACAATAAGAAAAACAGAAAAGAAAAGGGAAAGAGATGTGATGCTCATTGGAACTAATGATTTAAGTAGTGAAATAAATATATATACAGTAAAACCCCGTTTTTGCACTTTCCAGGGGACTGATGGAAAAAAGTGTAAATAGCAGAAAATGTAAAAAAGCATTTAAAAAAAGGCTAAAAGATGACTTATTGCTAGTATGTCAGTCTACATACTAGATTACAAAACTTAATAACTGAAAATAAATGAATTTACAATTACTTATCTATTTTAAAAAAAATCTTTAATTGTTGATTTTTTTTTTTTTTTTTTTTTGCTTTTTCTGCACTCTTATAAGTTCGACCTGCCTCTCCACAGTGTATAAGGCATTAAATGCCCCATCGTCTCCTGATGCACTTGCAATATACCAGTTGAAAACAAAGGCAGCTTCCATTGCTTCTTTACTAGTAGGGATGGTAGGTTCTTGATCACAGACTTCTTCCTCTTCTTCTTTACCAAGGTGGTTGGAAAGGATGTCTTCTACACTTGGTACCATTGATGTGATCACACCAGCATCAACATAGTCTTGATATGAGGAAGACTCATCCCTCACATACCAGTTGTTGGGCTCTGACATATCTTCTTTTTCCTCCTGTAGTTGTTCCTCCTCTTCCACAAACGTAACTCCTGCCTTCTGGAAACAGTTGGATATGGTTTCAGGAGTAACATGAAACCATGCTTTGGCCACATAATGCATGACATCAAGGATTGATATGGTCATTTGTTTTGGGTCCATACCATTATCATGCATAAACACAGCTTTTTTCAACAAGCATTTTTTTATATTTCCATTTAGATGCATGGATGATGCCCAGATCTAATGGCAGAAGCTCACTTGTACAATTAGGGGGAAAGAACACTAATCTAATGTTTCTGAGCTGCAGATCTTCAGGGTGTGCAGGACATTTGTCTAGCAGTAGTAGTATTTTGCAGTGATTTGCCCCCATTTTAGCATCCAGAGCATGAATGGTGGATGTGAAGATGCTGCTAGTCATCCATGCTGTGCTGTTGGCATCATACTTAGTAGGCAGATTTTTCACGTTCTTAAAACACCTTGGCTTTTTTAATTTACCAATTACCAGTGGAGGTAATATTTCTGCTCCATCAGCATTGACCATGAGCAAAACAGTTATCCCCCCTGCTTGCTGAGTTTTCCAGCGTGACACTTCTCTCCTTTAAAACACGTTTTACTTGGCAGAATGTTATAAAAGAGCCCAGTTTCATCAGCATTGGAAATATTTTTCAGTTCATAGTCCTGAATAATAGTCTTTAGTTCATGTTTCCACTGGTTTAGTTTCCCCTGGAACACTATTACTTTCTTCATGCACACTTGATTATACACAATATTGTGACGAGTTTTGAAACAATCAATCCATCCATTTGATGCAGTAAAATCATTAATCCCCGACCTTGCAGCAAATTCATGGTCTTTCGCTCTGAGTATAGTACCATCGACTGGAATACCCGACGCTCTCGTAGAAACAAACCACTGCACCACAAGTTTATCTAATTCATCGTATGTCGATGTCCTGATATATTTTCGTTTTTTTGACATAGCACCAGATTGCTTTGCATTGAGTTCAATGCTTGACTTGTTTTTTACTATCATGTTCAAAGTGAACACGAAGAGTCCAAGACCTTTTGCTAATTGCAAACGTGTTCTGGCATGCCAATCTACAGAATTGCCATTTTTTCTTCTACCGAAATACATTTTTTGTCTTTTTTCTCCATGTTACTAACATGGATCTTTTACCACAGCAACTCAAAAGCAACTATCACATGCTAAATTATGTAGCAGAAATTCTGCAATATCAATTCATACTGTGATTGAAAAATCAAGGTATTGCTCATCACTGCTGCAAGCCTGCACGTCACCGTGATGGTGGAAACGAAACTACAGCTGAAAGCAATGCCATCTGGGAACAGAAATGTGCAGATATCTGCAGAAATCGATTTGAATGAGAGGAAATCGATTCGAAAATCAGTATTGCAACCCAATAAAAAAAATGCAAATCACGGGAAATAATGTCCACATCAAGTTGTTAATGGCGGGAAAACAATACATCGTAAGAATAGGCCTTAAGACGGGACTAACGGAAAATGACATAAATTGCGGGAACATAAAAACAGGGTTTTACTGTATATATTATAAAAATATTAAAAAAAAATTTAAATATATTAATAACATCCCTATAGAACAAGTTGACTCCTACAATTACTTAGGACAAACAATAAAAATGAATAACGATTTATTTGAAGAAATAGCAAAAAGAAAGAAAGCCGCATGGCTATCATTCAACAGACTAAAAGAAACACTTACTGATCCAAATCTTGACATCTCTGCAAAGGCAAAATTATTTAATAGTGACATTCTTCCATCACTCACATATGGATCAGAAACATGGAACACGACAAGCAAAGAAGAACAGACTCTCAGAATAACTCAGCATGCAATTTATTTATTTATTTATTTATGCTTATGGCTACATGAAACGTAGGATTTGTAACATCAGCAAAATGGAATGTGTTAGAAACACGGAACTAAGATAGAGATCAGGCATAAAAGATGTAATAACTGCAGTATATGAAAGCAAGATGAGATGAGGGCAGGTCACATAGCCAGACTCATGGATAACAGATGGACATATAGAATACTCAATTTATTCTTGGCAACCAAGAATAAAGAGAAAACCAGGAAGACCACCTACAAGATGGGAAGATTCACTAGTGAAATCTATGGGTATAACATGGAAGAGGGAGAGGCTCAAGGTCGAGATCGTTGGAGGCATCTTTGTGACCTGCACTCATGGAGAAATCCTGAGTGAAACATGGGTCCATCAAGGTAAACATATTATGAGAGAGGATATGAAAGGCTTGATGGAAGAAGCAAGAAAGAAAAGTAAGAAAATAAAAATAGTTAGTTTTATTACTGAGATAGGATAGTAATGAGTTAAGAAGGAAGGCTCTGATAGCAAATGATTTAATGTGCAGGCTATGTAGAAGAAATGGGGTGTGAGTTTTTGAATGTATGGTGTTACATCCTGAATGAAGAACTTTATTAAAGAAATAATTCATTCAGGATTTAATAAGTCAGAATTAACGTACTGTTAATTGAGTATTAATCAGTTTGATTAAGTTTGATTTAGCATGTAATTGAACTAATTGAAAATGCATATTATGTCTTTAGATTCCAATAAATATGTTTTTTCTTTTATACCTGAGTTTCGCCTGTGATATGAACCAAAACTACCACTCATTAATTCGAACCATAGCCGGGGGGAATTGAAAGAAAGGTATAACGTGTTGTTATAGAGGTTACGACTGCAAACCAGAATTTACTTAGTCGTAGTAGAGCATTTGATTTAGGAGTATAAGCACTAAATTTATTCTCCTATGTGCACCAAAAGTCTGGAAAAGTTTCCCTAAATAAGAGTCCCCTCTATTCTGAGATATTGGCTGGCGCAGCTTTAAAAAATAAATTTGTCAATATCTGAAGAGGAGACGGTCCCGGACAGAAATTAGAGGATTCGTTTCTTATAGCAAGGAATAACCTTTAACAGTCAGGGTAAGCACGTGAGTAAAGTTAGGAATCGGCCAGAGATATAGAATTTGCTTTCCTTATAGAATGAACATGTAAGAAGTGATACAGATATTAGAGTCAAGGAAATTTTGTAAGTCTTGTAGTTAAAGTAGGGAGGTTAAAAGAATGAGGGAAGTAAAATGTTATAGGAAAAGCACAACGACATTAAAATGGCACACATGAGAACAACAAACCATATCAAAGAGGAACCAGATATAACAATGGAACCAGTTTAATGACAGAAAAGCCTTGTATAAGAGGAATGACTTGAATGAATTTGGAATCAGATGCCTAGAGAAATATTTATTGGATGTAGAGAGGGTCAGGGAAACTAGATCATCTTGGAAAGAAGGCTGAGGATGCATATGTAAGTTCAGCTATGATGTGCAGACGTAATAGTAATATGAATGCCAGCGAATCTGGTTAAGAATCTCTGAAGGGAAGGACTACACTTTGGATTTGCACATTTTGAGTCTGTTTGTCAAGAGATAAAAGAAAAAGTTGTCCAATGAGGCAATGCAGAGTGTAGATTTAAGTACAAGAAAATTGAGGAAGTAACTTATTTTGTCTGTACACAAATGCGAAGAGCGGAAACAAAGTAGGTGAATTTTCTGCTTTGGTGAATATGTTGTGGCCTAAAATTGGTGGTAGTGAAACCTGCATCTCAATCAGATGCATTAACTGGAATCAAGTGTAATGGATATAGTATTTTTAGGAATAACAAATAAAATAGGAGAGCAGGTGAGAACTATTAATGATATTAATGACTTAAGTCTGGTTAGAATAGAAATAACTGGAATCAAGTCATTAACGTTTAACATTCTAACTGGACTCATGACTTGAGTCCAGTTAAAATAGTAACTCATGAAAGTAATAATGATAATAATGTCCTGTGTAGCAGCGAGTTTGAGGCTATGTGGTGTGGAGGCTAATAAGATGAAATATGTGGTGGGGGTGTTGCTGGAGACCTGGCAAGTTCATTTGCTTGGGATGAAGAACTTTCATTGCCAAATTACTTTGCGTACTAAACAAGTAATTATTATAGCTGACTTATTTGAATATTAATTGGATAGCCAATAAAATTCATGATAAGAACAAAGGAGAATTTATTGCACTATTGCAAGACCACTTTCTCAAGCAATATGTGTAAAAAAAGCAACTTTAGGACAAAGACTGTTAGATTTAATCATGGTGTCAGAAGATGTCTCTGTTAAGAATGTGACTGTTTTGCCACTAGTTGGTGACAGTGATCATGCCTACTGGGAAGTAGCCAACCATGTGGATGTTCCAATCAGGAGAGGTTACATGCTGAATTACAAATCTGGAAATTATGATAAACTCAGGAGAATAGGATCTTTGGTTTTATTGTTTGAGTTACTGAATAGGACGAATATCAGTAGTGTGAGAAGCTTTTAAAAAACTTAAATGATGCAGTATCTTAATGTGTCCCTAGAGTTCAAAGAATAAATAGAATGGGAGTGAAATGGGTATGCAATCTCATTAAACAAGAGATCCATAAGAAGAAGAGTTGATGTGAAGGAAAGAGTGGTTATGAAATACAGGTATCCCTCGATTAACACGATTAATTAATCCCTCAATGTTGCCGCATATATTAAAAGCGCGGTAATCAATGGTAAAAAGTACAATTTGTCCCTGATCGATTACTGTACTAATAGTTCATTTTATATGGTACTCTTTTAGGAAATATAAAAAATGAATGCAAAGTAAATGTTTAATAAATACTTGTACCTACATTAGTTACTGCAATTTTTTTTAATCAAAAGAAGTTATAAAGAGTCGTTTGAACAGTTTTAGTTTTTTCTTATTGGCATAAATTCTATGATAACAAGCAAAATGACTCTCCAGACCTTGGCAAACAAGCATTCTTCGATTAACATCTGGATCCATATCCATTACTTGCTGCTTAAGTGATTCTAAACTGTAAAATATTCCATCCAGTTCTTTGACTGTTATTTCCTTTGGAACCTCATTTTCACATTCCATTTATTCGTTGTCTTCATGTGTACGTTGTTCAATTTCAAGAAGATCGTTTTCACTGAAATCTTTTGAATTTGAATCCAATAATTCTTTAACATCTTCTGCATCAAAACTGAGGTCTTCACCAATTGCAACGATTTCTTTGACCACGTTGTTCACAGGATTTTGAAAACAACCTAAGTCATTAACGCATTCTGGCAGAAGGTTTTTCTAAACAGCTTTCGTGCAACTAGAAGACACTTGCTACCATGAGTCACGAATGTTCTCAATTGCATGTTTAATGTTAAATTTTTTCCAAAATTCGTGGAGCGTAATCGCATTTTCTCCTGTTGTTGTTTCTACTGCCTTTGAGAATGTCTTATTAAGAAAATAGACTTTGAAAGTTGCAATGACTCCCATGTCCATAGGTTGTAACAATGATGTTGTATTTGGTGGGAAAAATAAAACTTGCACATTCTCAAACAGATCATTAAGAGAATTTGGATGACCATGAGGCTAGCAGCCTTGTAGCATGAGCATGATTTTGTATGGTAAATTTAAAGGCACGTTAATCAAAACTCTTGCCGCATATATCAAGGGAATTGCTGCAATTGATTTCGCTGCGATAATCAAATACGCGTTAAGCAAGGGATACCCGTATATAAAGCTCAGGTCAGAAAAGTTAAGAGTATTGTATGGAAAGCTAAGTTGTAGTATGAAAAGAAATTGGTTGTGCAGGCTAAAGGCAACCCAAAAGAATTTTATTGTTATTCTGCAAATAAAAGAAAGAATGAATGTCGAAGAATAACTTTTCTGAATGCAGATGGTACCCTGGTATCAGAAGTACATACATACATACATACATACATCTTCAAGGCCCACTCTTCCTAATTGGGTTGTGGGAGCAAAAGCTGCAAGAGGAACTTCCAATGGTCACGATCCTCTGCCACCAAGTTCAGGTGTTCTGGTGGGATTCCCAAACGTGTCCACCCAAGGTTTTGGATATAATCTATCCAGCGAGTCCTTGGCCTTCCACATGGCCTCCCACCCTCTGGCTTGGCAAAGAGAACCTGAGGGAGCCTCTCTTGTGGCATTCTGACCAGGTGCCTGTACCAGCGTAACTGTGATCTCTCAACACGGAGAAGTTGCAGAGCTTCTGACTCTGTCGAGTTTTGTCAGCCCCACAACCCCTCGAAGGAACCTCATTTCAGCCGCTTGGATTCGTGTCCGCATTCTTTCGGTCATTACCCAACTCTCATGACCATAGGTGAGGATGGGGACATAGACTGTATTGAAGACAGCCAGCTTTGCCTTCTGGCTTAACTCCCGCTTCAATACTACTGAACGGTATCAGAAGTAGGTGTGATATTTCAAATAATGAGGGCTTTGATCACTTTGAATACAGCTTTGACCCTTAAGCACCTCGGACGAACATTATCTTCACTCTTATTCATCATCTATATTGATCTTATTATGAAAGAAAGTAGCATTAAACCTGAAATTAGAATTGGAAATAAGAAAGTAGCATTAAACCTAATATCATCATCATCAAATTCCTGACATTTACCCTCAAGGGGTGTACAGGATATGATAGTACTACATGAAAAATTTACATCATTACTAACTTCCTATCTACAATTTTCCTACAAATCAGTCTGTTACTTGTCAAGACTCCAACATTATCAGATCTTATATTTCTATCATCTAAGGCACTTTGTACCGTATCAATCCACCTATATCTTGGTCTTCCTCTGGGTCGTTTTGCTGCCAACCTGGCAGAGAACAGTTGTTTTGCTAATCTTTCCTCGCCTATTCTGTTTAAGTGACCATACCACCTGAGATTAGTTCTGCTGACAAATTCCTGGATGCTGACAATGTCAAGTTCTTTCCTAATATCCTCGTTTTTAATATGATATTGCCACTGATGCCATCTCTTCATGCCTCTAATCTTTCTCAAGATTCTCATATCTGCGGTCTCTAGTCTTTGGTCAAGTGTTTTACTTCTGACCCAGCTCTCAGATCCATAAATTAAAACTGGTTTGAACACTGTCTTGTATACAGCTAATTTAATGTTCCGTCTAATTTCTCTGTTATTCCATATGAATTTATTCAGTTGACTGCCTACCATACCAGCTTTGTTGATTCTGTTGTCTATTTCCATATTTAATTTACCATCTTCAGCAAAAATCATGCATAAGTAGCTGAAATGTTTTACTTGTTTCACAGTTTCCCCGTTCACAACACAGTTGACATTTTCAACAATTCTGCCTATTTTCATTGTCTTTGTCTTTTTAATGCTGACCTTCATACCATATCTATTACAACAGTTATTCAGTTTAGTCAGGGAATCTTGCAAACTTGTAGCAGATTTATTTAGAAGTATAACATTATGCGATCATACGCATAAAGCAAAGAGCTGACATTAACATCTCCAATTCTGATATCATGTTTAATACCACTATCCTTCTTAATGTGATCCATATAGATAATGAATAACAGAGGGAATAATGTACATTCTTGTCTCATACCAGATTTAACATTAAACCATCTGCCTGTATTTCCTTCAATTCTAATTGCTGACTTACAACTCAAATAAAGACTGAATATTGTTTGATATAATGCCCCATTGACACCATATAACTGTAGCGTATTGAATAGCTTCTCCAATTCTTAATTGACACCATATAACTATAGCGTGTTGAATAGCTTCTCTCTTTGCACCTTGTCATATGCTTTTTCCAGATCGACAAAACTTAAATACAGATCTTTGTTATATTTCCATGCTTTCTCAACTATTTGTCGTAAAGTGAAGATCTGATCCTGACAGCCTCTATTTGGCCTGAATCCAGCTTGTTCTTCACCAAGTTTTCCTCCACAATTCTTTCCTGGCATAGATCTTGCCAGGAACACTCAGTAGGGAAATACGTCTGTAATTCAGTTTTATTTCCCTTTTTATATATAGGTACTATTAGAGCTCTACTCCAATCATCGGGAATTTGACCTGCTCTCCAGTCTGTCTGAACTATGCAGTGCAACCACTGTAAGACTCTTATACACCCGTACTTCTGCATTTCTGGTCGAATGTCATCTACTCCTGCTGCCTTTCCACATTTCAAACCTTTGATATCTTTTTCTACTTCGAGTATGGATATGTATTCCTGACTGTATGCCTGTTGAATGTTTTTTACTACTGTGCTATCACTGCTTGTTTCATTTAGCAATTTTTTGAATTAATTACTCATACTTCAAGGATATCTTTTTCTCCTGTTTGCATGTCACCTTTATCATCTCTAACTCCTTTTACAGCACTCTTTCCTCCATTCCTAAGCTTCAACAACCTCCAGAATATTTTGCCACCTCCTTGATATTTATTTTCTATGTTCTTGATAAGTCCTCCCATGACTTTTGTTTAACTAATTTTACACAGTGTTTCACTTTCTTACATTTGTCTCTGTGTTCTCTAAGAGCACAAGCTGACTTATTTGCCAGGAACTTTTGATATGCTTTCTTCTTTTCCTTCACTGCCTCTTTAACTTTCTGTGTCCACCATGGAGTTCTGATTTTTCTATCCTTGCAGGCAACCTCACCACATGCCTCTCTGGCTGAATCAATCAAGGTTTTCTTCAAGGCTTGCCATTGAATCTCTAAGGTTTGGTTCCTGTTCTCAAACTCTTTCATTTTTTCTTCAATAATCTTTGTGTATTTTAGTCTACAGTTCACATCTGAGAACTGCTCAACTTTTATTTCCTTTAAAACTTTCTTACATATTATTCTTTTCAATATGAAATTCAATTTTATCCTGCTCAAGACTAAATAGTGATCACTTTCAATTTCAAATCCTCTGTAGACTCTGGTGTCCTGCACCAGGGAGAAAACATCACTATCAAACAATAACATAGTCAATGAGACTTTTCTTATTTCTTGCCTCTCTCTCTCCATGTGAATTTGTGCACATTTTTATGTTGGAACATGGTGTTAGTAATAACCAGTCCATGTCCTGAGCAGAAATCCAACAGGTATTTGCCATTATTATTAGCTTTGCTCTTTTCTCCAAATTTTCCTAAAATATTTTTGTATGTCTGACAATCATTTCCTACTCTGCTATTTAGATCCTCAACACGCACCAACTTTTCCTTTTTCATTGTGTCAGTTGCTTTTTCTAAAGCATAAAAAAATTCCTCAACTCCTACCTTAGTAGAACCTTTTGTGGGACCATAGGCACAAATAAGTCTCATTGTCTAATTCCCCATTCTGATATTTGCCCACATAACTCTACTTGAGACTGCCTACCATTCAAGAAGATTAGCCTCATATTTTTGTTGATACTATGACTACTCCTTCTTTTCCTCGAATGTCATTTCCTGAATATAACATTTTGTATTTATCGCTCAGAAAGACCTCAGCAGTTTTTGTCTTTTTTGTTTCAGTCACACCTATTATGTCGATCTGGTACTTATCTAATTGTTCAGCTAGTTCCATTTCTTTGCCATTCAGGCTTCTTATGTTGATAGTTCCGATCTTTAACTCTGGTGATGTTGAGTTGGGGTGTGCTTTCAGATTTCAGGTTTGTTCCAGTAGTGACTTTTCGCTGTTTGCCCTGGTTCCCTGGCAAAAACAATGGGGGCCTTGTTTAACTGGGCGATGCCCCAGCTGGCATGAAATTTTGTCACGTTGTACCATCATTTTCTATATTGGTTTAAGCCAATAAGAATACAATTTGGTCGGCTAAATCCCAAATTACCAGCCCATCCTCGTTCATTCAGTATCCAGGTAGATACCCAACAGGGTGCACCACGAGAAGGTGAGGATTAGACATTAGGTCAGAAGCCCTTGTCGGTTCTCCGCATTCCTTGAAAGGCCATGTGGAGGTCTCCTCTCAGTTATACAGCTTTGACCCTTAAGCACCCCCCCCCCCAAACCTGATATTAGAATTGGAAATATTAAACTTTGCTATTTGCTTTATGCAGATGATGAAATTTCTAAATACTTGCAGTGCAGTTTTCCTTGTTTCTCTAGTTATAACATTTGACATGGAAATCAGCAATAAAACAATCCAAACTATGAAAATAGGCAGGAATTGAAAACTTCAGCAGCATTCTCAATGGTGATCCTATAGAACATTAAATTATTTCTGCTATTTAGGCACAGTTTTTAGTGAAGATGGCAAATTAAATCTGGAAATAGACCGGAGACTCATCTCTGGTGATCCAAATCCACCATCGTATGCTCAAATCATATCATGCCTCTTCTCGAATCCATTCATCGTCAAGGAACTTGCAACCAATTCTGGCAATCCATTCCACTCACAACTCTCCATACAAAAAATGTGGTCTGCACACACAGTCCTACTAACCACACTCTTACACAACTTCCATGGATGGCCCCTAGTTCTCTTGACTATTTGCTATATATATTAAAAATTTTCCTTTGCATCAATTTTATAATCCCTTTAATATCTTAAAAGTTTCTATCATGTCCCCTCTTTTTTGCTTATCAACTAAACTTTGTAACCCACACACCTGTCACTATCTTGGTCACTCTTCTCTGAATCTTTTCGACTGCCTCCTGGTCCCCAAGAAACTCACACAGTAGTCAAGATGTGGCCTAATCATAGTCTTATAAAGAGTGATAATAACTTCCTTATCTTTATTTGTTAGCATGTTTTTCAACATACAAGTAATTTGTTGAGCTATTTTACCAACTTTTGCAATATGCCCTCTGAATTTTAACTTTTTTTGCCCAAGTCCCTAGCCTCATCAGTTTCCTGCAAACCAGTACCATCAATATGATACACCATATGCAATCTTTTCAACCTGACCTTACATTTTGCAGCATTAAATTGACAATCATTATCCTTTCCCCACGATGGAAATTTATTTAAATCATCCTACAGGATATCTACATCACCTTTATCAACTATTGCTCTCCCCAGTTTTGCATCATCAGCAAACAACTGATTATTCCCTATTAAATCTTTCCCTATGTCATTGATATACAAAAAGATTAGTGACTCTAGTACTGAACCCTGAAGTACTAGGGCCACTAGTCACAAAAATTCTCCTAGACTCTGTTCCACTATATGCTACTCTCTGGTATCTGTCCATCAGCCATCCCCCTTTTCCATGCTACTAGCATCATATCCATTCCCATTTGTTCCAGTTTTTGTAATAGTTTTCCTTATGGTATTCTATCAAATGCCTTCACAGAGTTGAGCAATATCATGGTGTAGCCATTACCTTTATCTAATTCTGCTGTTACTTTATTATAAAATGTGAATTTATTTATTTGTATGCCCCCCCCCCCATTCCTCTGCTGTTCCCTTAGGACTGGTTGAGCACTCCTAATGAGGTATAAGTATGTATTTTATGACTGTAGATCCATGTGTGTATCGGCCAGTTTGCCTGTTTTGAGGGATGAAAAAAAAACCCAAGTTTCAAGGTGAAAAAATCCTCTATCTCCATATGAGACTGGCTAACTCACCTGCAGTTGAAAGAGACCAGATAAAAGTTCCTTACATCATGGACTGGATATTGAACCCATGTCTTTCTGACAAAGGGCTTCGTTTATACTGACTGAGCTACTGAGGCTCATAAAATGTGAATAAGTTACTAAGACAGGACCTGCCTTTTACAAAGCCATGCTTCGCACTATCAAGTATCACATCCCTATGCACCCACTGTTGTATTTTACCTTTCAGCAACTTTTTCAATACTTTAACAACCACTCCCAATATATTAATTGGTCTGTAGTATGCTACCTCTGTCTTAGATCCACCTTTACGCAGCAGTACTATCTTACCCTCTTTTCATTCCCTTGGAACCATGCCAGAGCTGAGACTTAGATTGAACAATTTTCTCAGAGGCAATGCCAATTCTTTTGCACATTCATGCAGTACACTGGCTGATATGCCATCCCGTCTCAGTGCTGTGTTTACATTCATATTTTTTAGTATGCTGAACACCTTCTGTTCATCCAACTCAGTGTTATGCATCTCTGCAACATCAGCAACTGTAAAATCACCACCTGGAGAATACATTTTTACAAAATGATCACTCAGCAACTCGACTATTTCTTTTGGTTTAGTCACCTTCCTACCATCAGTATTAAGTCACTCTACCATAGTCATTTTCCCTCTTACTTGCTACTTAGCAAAAAAAACTCTTTTGGGTTTACTTTGGTCTGTTTGGTTAGGTTAGGTTAGTGATTCCTTACCATACGAATCACTTTTCTTGCTTGCACTTTGTATGTAGATCAAGAGTATGCTGATCACTGTTTTCTTTATATTTCCTCCACAATGTTTTATTTTTTTGCAGCTCTTGCTTTATATCCCTACTCATCCACTTAATTCCAACTTGGATTATCCTCCTGACCTTTGGTATGCAGTCTGACTGCTACCCTCAAGCAGTCTCTGACCACTTGCGATGCACTACTGACATTCTTTTCTTGTAAGTTCCCAAGATGACTCCAGCCCTATAGTTGAACATAAACCTGCTTCTTGACAGAACTTCACATGCTTGGCTACTTCCTAGAACAAGACAGCATTGTGCTGATTTGCTGATACATGGCATCTACATCTTCCTGTGGACCTTCTGGTCTATAGCAGCACCCAACAATGTATTTTGTCCTATTTGCCACTATCTCACACCAGACAGCCTTAAATGCATCTCTCTCAGACATAAACTCCCCTTTAACTTACAATTTTGTTGGTTGTAATTCTTCAGCTATCATCAGCAATATCCCACCTCCTATCTTGTTTTCTCTATCCTCCCTGAAAATATAATAGACTTTACATTCTTTCTTTGTAATCATATCATTTTCAGTCAACTAGGTCTCAGTGATTCCTATAATTTTTGGCCAAGATTGAGCCTACCAATGTCAAAAATTCCTCACCCTTATTCCTGATATCTTGCATTCATGTACATGCATTTAAACGTCCCTTTGTTCCCATAGTTACCCTTGTGTGATGTCATTACTGATCCGTTTAAATTGGAGATCTGTGAAATCCCATTTGGCATTGCATAATCATTACTGTACCCATGCTCATTTATCACAGGGATGACTAGACACATGCTTGATTTCATCCTTCCTAATATCTCTAGTTTCTCTGGCTTTGCATTACCACATTCTCACTGAACAACACTTTCTCCAAATATCTAATTCCCAAACCATTCAAATGCAGTCCGTTAGGCATATACAAGTCCTTTCGTCCTTCAAACTCACTCCATCAATAAGCTGCACGTCATTTCTCCTGCACATGCTTCTCATTGATAATCATGACCCTTCTTCTCAGTTCTGTCCTATCATACTGAGGAAGCAGACTCACAATCTTTACTTTCTTGTCCTTCATTTTTGCTTCCAATAACAACTCTTTCATATCTTCTCTCATTGCATATTTCTCACCTTTCAAATCATTTGTGCCAGCCAATACATTCAACTCATTCACATCATTCTTCTGCATACTTACAGCATCACTAACATTCTTTATCTTTGCACCTGGAAAATATGCCTTCATCACTTTCTCATTAATTATACCACTTATCATTGAATCCCCCATACAATACTATCTCTTTTTTTCCCGGTTTCTCACACTTTTATTTTTTTCCCATTCACTCTTTCTTTTATGTTCTGTGCTTCCTTACCACTTGCCAATCATTTCTCCAGTCGCTATACTATATTCTTTCCATTCTTGTGAGATCTTTCCTGAGCTAGGACTCAAATTGTATAAATTATACATGTCAATGCCCAGCCATTTTGGTTGAACGTTCCTTTAGTACACATGCTGATCCTGTCTGTTCCTATTGCTGAATTGATATCTAGGTTATGTAGCAATTCCTGCACTTTATTCTTATGCACCTCTATCTCTTTATCCATTGTAATGGCAGTATTGTGCACAATTTTACATACACCTGGTTAGACCTTAGCAAAGTAAGCACTGATTATTTGAACATTCTTATCTGCTTCTGACACAAGGGTATTGCCTGCATTCACTAAAGATTTTCTTTTGCATTTATATTTTCTTTTATTTGAAGCATATCTATAATATTCTTTTGGGTTGCATTTAGCCTGTACAGTCAATGTCTTTTCATACTATGATTTAACTTTCCATACAATACTCATAATTTTTCTGACTTGCACCTTATATATTCATAACTCCTCTCACTTTTATTCTCGTGATATTTCTTTCACATCGTCTTCTTTTTATGGATCTCTTGTTTAATAAGCTTGTATGTCATTTCACTACCTCTCCATTTGTTCTTTGAACTCTAGTAACATATTCAGATGCTGCTGCCTCATTTATGCACTTTTTCAAAGCTTTTCATTCATTGTTGATATCATTCCTACATACTAACTAATACCTTGTGACCAAAGATAGTATTATCGTGAGTTGATCATAATTTCCAGTTTTTTAGTTCTCATGTAACCTGTTCTAATTGAACATCTTTATAGTTGGCTACTTCTCAGGTCAGTATGGCACGAAAACTGTCACCGGCTTGTGGCGAAAAAAATATTTGCAGCTAGGATCCCTTCTCATGCTATAATAAATTTGTTTCTGATTCTCCTGCTATCAGTCAGAAAAAAAGAAAAAATTTGAGCTGTTGCAAAATTAGTTTCTCGACAGCATGTGAAAGAAACTTGAGGTCAAAGAGTGTTAAGATTTGGTTATAGCATGAGAAGGGATCCTAGTTGCAAATGTTTTGCAACTAGAGAAAAGACAATTGCCCTATGCGGCAATTTTCTTTTCTCTCCACAGATCCATAAGTAAAAATTGGTTTGAACACTGTCTTGTATGCTGCTTATTTAGTGTCTTAACTAATTTCTTGTCCATATAAATTGATTCAAGTGACTTTCTATCATACCAGCTTTACTAATTTTGTTGTCTGTTTCCAAATTTAATTTGGAGTCTTCACTAAAAATTGTGCCTAAATGGCTAAAATGTTTCACTCGATCTATAGGTTCTCCATTCAGGATGCAGTTGATGTTTTCAATGTTTCTGACTATTTTCATTCTTTTTATTGTTGATTTTCATACTAAATTTATTACAGCAGTTATTCTATTTTGTCATGGAATCCTGCATCCTCGAACTGCATTTATTTAGAAATATAACGGCATTGGTGTAGTTGTGGTTCATTGTAGTTGTTGGATTGTGGGTGGTGGAGATGGAGAGTTATAGAGTAGATGCTCTCTCTTAATGAGTCTTTGGACTGCCTGGAGGTGTCGAATAATAATAAATAATAATAGCATCATCTACAGAAATAGAGTAACAAGCTGAGATTAAAATATCCAATTTTGATATCAGGTTCACACCACTTTTTTTCATAATATGATTCATATAGATGATGAATAACTGAAGATAAAGTACTCTTTTTTCCTCACACTGGATTTAATATCAAACCATCTTCCTGTATCTCCTTCATTTCTGTAATTGCTGACTTATAACTCATATATAGACTAGGTATTGCTTGATGCACTGGTGTTCAAAGGACGAACACTATTTCTGAAGATTACAACCACAAATTCAGATAAATCAGCTTGCAATTTATTTAACTGACAATTTTGATTAGAAAGCAGGTACATATTCAAATTTTTGAATCACAAGCAAAGGGGTCACATGGTAGCACTTAACAGGATAAAAGGCAAAAGGCTGCACTAAGCAAATTGTCTTTGAAGGAAGCTCTTTTCATGAAGGAATAAAGTTGCAAACTTCAATGTCTTGTCTCAAAGACATCATCTGGATGATTTTATTATTATTAGATAACATACCTCCAGGGAGCCCAATGACTCATCGTGGGAGGGCACCTACTCTACAACAACCAACTACAACGAACTGCATCTACATCAATGGCATCTACCGCCCACTGCCACCACTAGTATTTTCACAGACAATCACAAGCATCCATGCCCACGACAGGATTCAAACCCACAGCCTTTTTGGTTGGAGAGCGGATATGCTAACTACTCGGCCAACCAGGCTGACAAGAATTTTCTCACATTGTTGTTTCACATGGGGAACAATTATTGGAAAGCTTGAAGAAGGCCACAGAATTAGTGATATTGCCAGAGAGTTTGAAATCTCACATAGTGTTATATCCAAGCTCTAGGTAGCATTTCAAACCAATGGAATGTTCCAGACACTTTTGCTAAGAGGTCTCTCCCTTGCTCTACCATTGAGCATGAAGACAGATTTTTGATTATAACAGCAAGACATTATCACCACACCATGAGAGGTCAGATTGCAAGTTGGCTCCATTCCAGCACAGGTATGTGGATGTCTCTGCAAACTGAGGCAAGACATTCACAACAATTAACTTATATGCCCAAAGGCCTGTAGTCTGCATCCCTTTATCCACAGCTCATCGTAAACCACGTTTTCAGTGGTGTTGCATCCATAAAAACTGGACAAGACACCAATGAGCTAATGTACTCTTTAGAGATGAGTCATTTTAGTCTTTTCTCTGATTCTGCACAACACTTGATCTAGTGTGAAAGTGGTACTGCTTTCCATCTCAAGAATGTTCTTGCATTGTTCGATAAATGGCTTTTCAATCAATTGCCTCTTCAGCTCTAAATGGCTCTTCTGGTAGGCCAGACAAGCCCTTTGGTTTGAAAGACCTGGGTTCAAATCCTGTGTGATGTGAGGAACCTTTATCAGGTGTTTTCAGGCAAATAGTGAGTTAGGCAGTCTCATATGGAGGTGGAGGGTTTTTTGTCCCTTAAAACAGAGGCAAACTGATCAGAAGAACACATGCATTATACAGACATAAGCCACATGGGTAAGAACAATTAACCAACCTTTCCATCAGATTTAGTTTCAGATACATGAAGTGTGGGTCTATCCGTAAGCGTAAATCAGGAAGACCCTTCAGTTAACTGGTTTTAGATCTTTCACCCAAAAGTGCACATTATGTCTTATATAATGAAAAAAAAAAGTGTGTGTGTGAAAATGAAAGTTTTCTTCAAAATGATTGTAATTCATATTTATTTGTTCCAGGAGGATGTATGAGAGAGAGAGAGAGAGAGACATTTAAACAATGTTTAGACTGATTTAGTTATAGAAAATAATATGGCATTGTCACTGTCTAGGGACACTGATATTGCCAAATATTTTTTTAATAAGCACTTTTTGGATGCAAAACACTTTGCTTTTTTTTGTAGCATCTTGTTTTTTAAATGAAATCATCATTTAAAAACAAGTTTGTCATATCTCTTTTAATGAATTTGAAAAAAAGAAGCAATTTAAATTGCTGCTCTTGCAGGATTTTTTTGAAAGTGTAGAACATTCACTGGATGCTTACTCTTTTATGCTTTTCCTTTGAACATCATGTGTGTCCAGTCTCTGGAAGTTCACTTTATTCTCTACTGTTGAATTGAACTGTTTCAAGTAGATTTCTCAAAAGTTCAAAGAAATATCATCATTGTTTAATAAGGTTAATCCAAAAATTAAATTTAAAACTGAAAATTTGCTTTAACTTTTTCATCATTGGTTTAAAATTTTTGTTGCATCTTCATGTTTTCCTATACTTATTTGTTACTATCTGGTACCAACCACTCTAAATTGCGTACTGTCTCAGCTCTAATAATGAAGTCTTTAGTCAAGTTTTCAGTATTTATATCTTCAAGACACAGGTATGTTAATTAATATTCTTCCTTTTAAACTTTAGTAAATTCAACTCTTAACCTTTTGTTAATAAAGAAAAAAAAGGGTCTGCTCCATTGCAAAAATTGCTTAGCATTTTCTTTTATATTATAAACATTTTGGGAGCATCATGAATTTCAGTAATCTAAAGTATTACTATTCAGTCGATAGGATTTTACTGTACCTTTAGATGAAACAAACATAGTTTTGTGTATCTGTCAAATGTATTGCAACCGTGTTTATAATTTTAGGATTTGTTTCCTGAATAAGGCCCTTTCAACAGCAAATCTGATTGGTCTGGATACTTGTTTAGTGATAGATAGTGGTGCTTCTACTACTGTTATAACTCTGATTGTTGATGGGGAGGTACAAGTTGATAGAACACGTTATTGTCCAGTGGGTGGCACTACAATTGCTCAGTATTTAGGAGATGCCATTAGATACAGTGGTATGATGGAGAATGTAAGTATTTTTATAGTTTATTTTTTATTATAATAAAAATTAAACATTGATCTGTAGAACCACTTACTGGAACAGTGATTTTTCACATTTTTTTCATCCTAATTTCAGTCCTTTCTCCTTCCCTTGCTTAGGAAGAAAAGATTATTGCCTCTTAATAATTAAATAGTAATTAATTATTAATTAATTCATTGTTAATTAATTAAATAATAATTAATTACATTAAATAGAAAATATTTTTTCTATTATATAGAAAAATATCTAGAAAATAGAAAATAGTTTGCCAAACCTCAACAAATTTGGATGCATGAGACTGCCCCAAATTTGGGGAAACATTTATCAGAAGAACTTCAGCCCAAAGGCCAAGAACTACCAATATAGCCCGCCAGGGGGCACCATCAGGACTTTAGGAAAACGTTAGCTTCCTAGCTTCGGTTCTCATTTGCTGTTATGTAGTACTTGTGTGCACGTGTCTTTGTATTAAGTTCCCAAGAAGATGGCAACGTGACGTTTGCCGAAATATCAGAAAGTATATATTAAAGTTTATTTAATTTATATTTCTAGTATATGCTGTCAATTCCTTAATTATTAGTTATCATTAAATAGAAAATACCTTTTGATTGTACATGGCGATTGGAATGCCAAAATTGGAACAGACATCGGCAAGGATTATCTCCCATTTGTTGGACCGTATGGCTATGGGAAGACAAATGAAAGAGGTTTTGAATTGATCAATTTTGCCTCACAAAATGAACTTACCATTACTAACACTCTATTTCCCAATAAACCTTCCAGAAGATGGACATGGACTTCCCCTGATGATAAAACACACAACCAAATTGACTTTATCCTTGTAAGCACAAGATTTAAAAACTCCATCAACCTCACAAGAACCAGATCATTTCCTGGAGCTGACATTGGCAGCGACGACAACATGGTCATCGCAACTGTGAATATGAAAATGAGGGAAAGATTACGTACAAAATCAACTCGTAAAAGATATAATATTGAAAAATTAAAAGATCCCCAAATAAATACACTATATAAATAGAAATTAAAACAAATTTTTGACACAAGCTTCAAGAAATATAATAGTATCGAATCTAAAACCAAATACTTCTCACAAAAGTTAACTGAGACAGCTGAAGAAATCCTTGGATACAAAAGGAAAATAAATAAACCATGGATAACCAAAAATATTTTGGACCTATGCGATGAAAGAAGATATTTGAAATCTCATATTAATAGTGGTGATAATAGAGAACAGTATAAATATATTACTAAGATTATTAAAAAAGAAATCAAACATGCTAGAAACTTATGGATACTGGATGAATGCAAAAATATAGAAGAGGACTTAAAAAAAATAATTCTAAAAGTGCTTTTCAAATTATCAATAAGTTAACCAAACCTTTTACCTCAATTAATTGGAGCATAGATGATGAAGATGGAACTCCTATCATGGATAACCAGAAAATAGTTGATAGATGGAAATGTTACGCAACCAAGCTTTTTCAAAAGGACCCTCAGCTGACTGATGATATTTTGGACAGAATTTTGCCAGGAGGTTCGGAGGAAGGAGATTACCCGATATTAAAAGAAGAAGTTATTGCAGCAGTTATCTCCTCAAAAATAGGAATATCACCGGGAAGTGATGGTGTCACAGTGGAACTGATACGCGAAGGAGGTGACATCATCATAGACACCTCACTAAATTTATTCCAGGACGTATGGAACACAGAGACTTGGCCTTCTGATTGGTGGACTTCTGTCCTTGTACCTATCCCTAAAAAGGGAAACAGCAATAAATGTAGCAACTATAGAACAATAAGCCTTATTAGTCATCCAAGCAAAATCCTGTTAAAAATACTATTGTCAAGAATTGAAAAGAAAATAGAAAGCAGACTATCAGATGAACAAGCAGGTTTCTGGAAGTCCAGAAGTACAATTGACCATATTTTTACAGTACACGTACTAGGCGAAAAATACATAGAACATAACAAAATAATCTGTCACAACTTTTTAGACCTTCAAAAAGCTTTTGACTCAATATGGCACGAGGCATTATGGAAAATTTTCGAACATTATGGTATTGACAACAAAATCATTAGGATTATTAAATCTGTTTATTCCTCATCTGATATGAGAATTGAAATTAAAAATTACAGCAGTGAACCGTTCCGGGCAGAACAGAGTAAGACAGGGATGCATCTTGTCCCCTCTTCTTTTTAATTGTTTTCTGGAATATGTCATAGATGAAGCTCTTTATGAATATGACACTGGAATAGTAGTTGGCAGACTAACAATGAATAACTTATGTTTTGCTGATGATATCGATCTTCTGGCAGAAAGTGAAGAAGAATTACAAGAGATAACCAGCTGTGTTTTCAGAACATTAAAAAAATATGGATTATACATAAACCTACAAAAAACAAAAACAATGATAACCTCAAAATCAGACATTGAATACTTAAAGATAGAAATTGGCAATAAACAAATTGAGAATGTAAAGAAGTTCACTTATCTAGGAAGCACGTTGAGTCAAGATGGTCATTCAAAACCCGACATTAAATACCAAATTGCTAAGGCAACTGTAGCCCTACAGAAGTTAAAACCATTGTGGGGAGATAACAGAATAGCAATCACAACCAGACTAAGACTAATTGACACCTTGGTGAATTCTGTCCTTTTGTATGGTTGTGAGGCCTGGACTTTATTGAAGGAAGATGAGAGGAGACTCCTGTCTTTCGAAATGAAAACTTACAGAAGACTTTTGAGAATTCCCTCTACCGCTCATAAAACCAATGAAAATGTCCGAAAACTGATTGATTCAATAGATGGGAGAAAAAGGGAAAATATTCTCACAGTCATCAGAAGAAGACAGATGAAATGGTTCGGCCACGTGGAGAGGGATAATGGCATTCCAAAGCAAGCACTAGAAGAAATCATTCCGGGATCAAGGGTTAGGGCCGACCTCGATTAAAATGGACTGATAACATCAAAAAATGGACAAATTTCTCCCTTTCTCAACTGACATCAAGAACATGAGACCGAGACAACTGGAGGAGGCTAGCAAAGAGTATCACCTACCAGCTAACGGTAATGAACCGTTAGTCCTAAATGAACTAACGGTTCATTTAGGACTACGGGAGAAGAAGAATAATTAAATACCATTGTTACTAACATTAAAAAAGAAAATAAGCTGAGTCTTTTTTTAAAGAAAGTTTATAGTTTCAGGTCACAAAAACTATGAAAACTACAGTTGAGAATTGTTGCAGATGTGGTGTCAGTCAATTGACTTTTGGTTGGATGAGTGACAGCATACATACTCTTTAACCAATAGGATTGAAGGTCTGATTCTATGGTGGGTATGAATGTTTGAGAAGATTAATTTCATTGCTGTTTGTGAGACCATTACCTGTTTATTGAAGACCTGAAGTGACTTGAAAAGTTCCATGTTTGGTCTCTGGATTATCTGATTCTTAACCCACCCATAAATCTATAGCATAGCTTTACAACATTTTGTGGATAGGATTTCACATTAAAAAATTACTAATTTCAGAGAGGCCATTGAAGATTGTATAATTTGCTTGTTTACAGGATGTCAAGTGTAGAGGACATCCGCAACTGAACCACATATACAATGGATACTGTATATGTGGTTCATATACAGTATCCATTGGATGGATATTGTATCAAAGATAGTATGAAATAAAAGTAGTCATTGTCTATTTGAAGAAGATCTCCATGCTTTTTACATCTGCCTAAACTACCACATTCTTTTATCAGAAAAAACCAATACTCCGTTAAATAAACAATAGTGTAAAAATTAGGATTTTTATAGGTGGCGTTTTACTCAATTTTTTATTTATACTTGTTTTTAAATGTCTATTTAATATTTATCCGTTGCTCATTCAGTTATACTTATTAAATTCTTGTTGTAACGCCGAGCTCTTAATACGTTGCTTGATTTAGTCTCTTATCTTTAATCCTCTCATTCAACTTTAATTCCCCTTTTGTCTCAAGGCCATAATTGCTTCTTCACGTGCATGAAACTTTTAGAACTAAGAAATTGCCTCTGGCTGGAGCCAATTTGTTTGTTTGAACTACTCGCGTTTTTCTATATAGAATTCTGAAAATTTATTTGTTTATATCGACTGCACTATCAGGATTTGCGGATAGGAGTTGAATATCCTTCCAAAGAAAAACACTCAGCAAAACACGGAACTTTCCTCTCTTATCTCATCTTCCTTATACCCTCTTTTACCTTGCGGTGTCGAGGGTCCATTGATCATCGGACCTCACTCCGTTTACAGGATAAGGTGGTCAGCCTTATGCCCCGGTGTATCCTATGGCCTGTAGTGTTGAGTTCGCAAGGCCAGTTTGCCTGCTTTGCGGGATGAAAACCCCCAGAATAAACTGGGGAAAAAACCCTGCTGTCCACGCCCAAGACCGGCTAACTTGGCTATGGCTGAGGAAGATCCTTCAGCTCCTTACGTCACCGACGGGAATCGAACCTAGGACACTCCTTCCCCAGGCATATGGTTGCGAAGTGCATAGCCACTAGGCTAACCGCGTGGACTCCTCTCTTATACTTATTACTAAATCTAGAAACGAGAATTTACTAATTTTCAGTCGTGGCTACTTAACACTCTAGGTCACACAGATTTGATTTTTATGAGCAGTGCATTGGTATGTAGGAATCAGGCAAATTATTTGACAAACAAAACAATTTATTCACGCTAATTGAATGTACATTAAAAGTTAACACTAAACTCACAAATATTTCAGGCACTATACTTCTACATCAAATTATGTTTGGAATTATAAGTAATCCTCCTAAGTTAACAATTCTCTTTTAAATAGTTTAAGGTACTAATTTACACAGAGCAAACTTACACATGCTAAACATTAGGCAGGCTTAGCTAATAAACAATATTAAGCATATTAAATGTTCACCTTTCATTAATTCTATCCTGTCTCTACAACTAAACAAGTTAATTCAATGATTAGCTAAATGCCTTCAGTCCTCAAACAATATTAACATAAAAACTTTGAATAATCTGTCACAATTTCTGCCTCTAGTAAAATACAATATATTAGACCTTACTTTGGATATAGTCGTTTGGTCCACACTAATAGATTCTTGAAATCACTATCCTCCGTTACATTCCGATCTTGGCTACACATACGGGCACCTTTTTCTGAGATCGATGAGGTCACTTCTTATTTCTGAGATCATCAGGAACTTGGCGGCTGGAAATCCGGAACTCTTTCTTCAAAACTCAAATGAGTTATCTCGCACTTCTGGCGTCTGTTGGCTGGAACGTAGATCACCAACCTTGAATCGGCGCGACATTCTTGAACCTGGATAAGACCTCTCTTTTTATATGGCCATCTACCAGAAGACGACTGACCTCTACTCTGGTTTACAAAAATCCAACGACGCCAACGAACCATGGAAAGAACCACCTTCTGACGATGAATACCAAGACTCCTCTGTATGTGACTCTCCCCTTTGCCTTCGATGTCTCCCCCTTTTATATTGCTCCTTCGACCTTGGGTCCTGTTATGATTTTATTCCCTCGGATGTTTCATGGGTCTTCACACTGCACCCTTTTTGGTCACTGCATTAAGGCAGGAAACCCCGTACATACTTGACCTTCATGATAGCGACTGCCTTTGGTCATATCTTAATCCGTCTCAGATATATCTTTGTTTTAGCAATCCTTTGTTACAACTTAATTTTTACTTAACTTTCTTTGTTCTTTGTTATTATACAATATTTTGGCTGTTATACGATTTAACAGTTAACTCTAAAATAATTCCATATCACACAAACATAAGAAAAAATGCTAATTAACCACAAGTATGTTGTATGGATTTTCGTTCTCCAGTAAAATCGGTATATAAGGAATTTTGTTCAAAAATCCTTCTAAACAAGATTTTACAATAGGTCTCTCTGAAGAAATCCACTTAAAGATATCAAAAATAAAAAAGAATACATAAGTGAGGTCTATCCTTCAGTATAACAAGTGAAGGTAATCAAGTACTCTGAAAACAAATCAAAATGGTCTATACTGCTACAACAGCAACATCTGCAAATTTCAGGAGGCATCCAAGTTATGTATCCTCAGCTAGTGTAAAAACCAAAGACTCATTTTACACATAATCTGGTCCTCTGCTATAAAACATCCCAACCACAATGACAAAGAATATGATTAACATTGCACTTTTTACTATGATATTGCTGCACATGTATGCTACTAGTATGCATATAATTGGTGAACTGATTAATCCCTTATTCTTTTACTGTTGTTCATCATCATCAAATTCCTGCTATTTACCCTCAAGGGGTGTACAGGATATGATAGTACTACATGAAAAAAATTACATCGTTATTAAAATTAAGGGTCAAAGCTGTATAACTGAGAGGAGACCTCCACATAACCTTTAAAGGAATGCAGAGAACCGACCAGGGCTTCTGACCTAATGTCCAATCCTCACCTTCTCTTGGTGCACCCTGTTGGGTATCTACTTGGATACTGAACGAACGAGGATGGGCTGGCAATTTGGGATTTAGCCGACCAAATTGTATTCTTATTGGTTAAACCAAAATAAAAAATGATGGTACAACATGACAAAATTTACTGTTGTTTCAGTGTGTAATTATTTCAATAGCACTGACTGAGAGTGCTGCGTATTGTAATTTGTGCTATGATGCTGCTGTATAGAAAAAATAGTGAAATATTAGTAAGTTCAATTAATCAGTTGGTTTTTTTTTTCTTCTGGTGTTTTTATACTGTAAACTGTTATATATATTTTAAAAAACGGTTTAACACATGTAAAGGAAATTGGCATTTATTTACGACCTCTATATATTTTGCTCACTCTACATAAGCATTATTCAGGAAGAGAGCAAAAGAATTGGTTACAACACTTAAAATAAGACAACAATGGTTTAAACAGCATGAGTCATACTTTCATGCATTTCGGTTTCAGCTGAGTGAATAGGAGACAGCACTGAAAGTGCCAAGGAACCAGCTTAGGTTTAGTTTTCTAATGAAAAAAAAAAAAAAAAAAATACAACAATAATGAGAAATAAAGATTATTAATAGTTTACTTTTATTATGACTATTAATTTTGCAAACTGTTGCTTCTCAAAACTTGGAGATAGGCATGCAGTCTATTCAGTTAATATCAGGATGATGATGTAATGTTTCTCACGTTTCAATGAATAGACAATCCAATTTAAATCTACTATAGTGTAACATCTACCATAGTGTCTGATTCCACTGAACTCTATCTAGTGCTGATGGCATGAGAAGTAAGGCCTGAACCCTGTGCTAGTAGAAATCATGTGCAATTATGTTCATTTGTGATCTTAGCTGAACAGCCAGTCTATCCAAAATAGCAAATATGACATGAACAAGGTACTTGATAGATCCTAAGCAAGGATAGTGGAGGCACTTTGTGTATACTAGATGGTGAGAAAGAAGCAACTTTCATGCTGGTTTGAAAGTAATGTGCAGATTATATTTGCAGAAGATCCTTGTTATTTGTTCAGAATTTGCTTTAAGATAAATTCTCTTCACGTTAGATTGTTAGATTGGATATAAAGAAATTCTTTATATCCATTCGTGATTCATGTTCCATTTAATTCTTCTGATAGAAGACTGTCTGAAGAATAAATTGTACGTGCTCTGTGTAGAAGACATTTGATAATACCTGTCTTGTATGAAGGATGATGGCGTGAAGCTGATTGGATATATCTACCAGTGAAGGAAGGCTTTGTGTAGATGGAAAATTCAGTATTACCTGTAGAGTTATGGATTACTAAGATATCCAAGAAGGGAAGACTGTATTAGATTCACATTCAATAGTGAACTTGATGTAGTTCTATAAGGAGTTTCTATTTCAGAATGGGACCAGACTGCAAATATGTCATCAACAAAAATGCAGCCAGACACGAGGTTGAAGAAAAATGGAGTTAAAAAGTTGACTTTCCAGATTCTCCATGAAGTAATCAGCCAAAGCAGGTGAGATAGGGCTGCCCATGACTGTTTCTCTTCTGTTTGCTGATACAGTTTGTTCTGCCATGTGAAGTATACTGCATTGATAATAAATTTAAACAATTTAACACCATCCTTTAAATTGTTTAAATTTGCGAAAACTGAAAAGTTTCTTGGAGGGGTATGTTTTTAAGTAAAGAAACCACATCAAAAGAGACTATAAAGACTTGATGAGTATTTGGACTTGTTGGAGGTGTCACATAATAAAAAAAAATAAATAAAAATAATAATAATTTCAGAATCCAGCAAACAAATATCTTTAAGTTTCTCCTTGAAATCAATATAGCACTGTGTTTAATGTAAGTGTTAGTATGGCCAGTGGGGGCTTTGAAAGGCTTCCACATCTACTGTGATATATAAATAAGGTATGTGTCAAGGTGATAATGCCAAAATCTGGACCTTGTTTGAAAATGTGACTTTGTTTGAATCATTCTTGTGTTAATATTTTAAGTGTTGTAACAAATTCTTTTGCGCTCTCCCTAAATGATGCTCATGTTACAGTGAGTGAAATATATAGACCTACTAACTGCAGAAGAATAAAGATTGTTAATTACTGAAAAATTGCTTCCTAACCTAAAACCATTGTGAACAAATTCAAGCCTTTTCGTGTAAAACCATCCAGAATGTATGAGCACCAAAAATTCATAAACAAGATACACCACTACTCAATTAGGGATAGTATAAACAGTCCTACATATAAACTTGCTAAACATTTGGCAGAATTACTAACTTCCCCTTCACACTCATACACACATGCACGTGCACACACACACACATAGAGGTATTTCTTCCTCTTTTGTTAAAAAAAAATTTGTTCACCTATAAAGTATTAAAAGATCATATTTTAAAAAGTACAGACATATAGTGATTAGTTTCAATATTACTTCATTATTCACCAATGTACCATTAACTGAGACCCCCCCCTCTCTCTCTCCCCTTATCTAATGTGGTGCCAATTAGGATTTTGTTCTAAAAATTGAGATGTAAGAGGAAGAATTCATCATAACACATTAATAACAAAATCATGTTAATTTAAATGTCTTTATTTGCAAAATATTTTCGTAAGTTTCATAACCAATTTCAATACAGTTATTGGAAAGCACAAAAAAAGAACAACAGTCCAATTGAAGGTACATGATATTGACAATCTCTATGAAACTTATCCCAAAATTTCACAATAATGACATTTAAATTAACATAAGTGATTTCATTACTAATATATTCTAATATATTATGATGAATTAGGACTAGTTCTTTGTGTTGTCCATATATTTTACATAACACAGAAAGAATTGAAAAGCCAATTCCTTCCTGGGACCTGAAATTATCACCATAAACTGTTAAATGTCCATTTTTCAGATCCTTGTTCCTTTCAATGAATCTCAGAATTTCACTATATACTAATGTTAATTTTATTATTTTCTGTTTCTGTTACTAACCTTCTATTGTTTGTCATATTAATGATCTACAGTTGTAAAGTGTTCAGTGCCCTGTTATCGATAACAGAAGAGTTGTCGAGACTATGGACTAATATTGATACCAATAGATTTTATGTTCATTTTAGTTGCATTTCTCAATATATATATATATATATATATATATATATATATTTTTTTATCAAGAGCAGACCACTACAATAGTTTAATTCTGTCATACAGTTAAGAGATGTGCCTTAGACTCTCCATTATAATTATTTTTGATCATTTGAGAGATTATTGGTCTAATCATTCTTTGCTTGACAATGAGCTGATGATGGCTACTCGTCGAAAACTATTAATAAGCATCTATACTGCCGCCATCGAAACAACTTGGAAACACGACAACCCCAAAGATTTATCTCCTTACCATACATCAGCTCGCTCTCCACGAAACTAAGAAGAATTTTATGAAAGTTCAACATAAAAACCTGTTTCTCTACTCTTCCTAAACTAAGATTGATTTTAAGCAAATACAAACAAGCTCACAACCATCTACAATTCCCAGGAGTGTACAAAACACGTGTGACTGCGGGAAGTAATACTACGGCCAAACTGAAAAATCCATCCTCCTACGTCTGGAAGAACACCAGAGGGACATTGCCTACAAAAGAACTAGAGCAAGTGCCCTGTCAAGCCATATATTGTTTTCAGTAAACACAAATGATGAAGGTCGTCAACATGAGATAAACTGGACAACAACTTCAAACCTTCATGTATGCCGTGACAAAGTGGAGCGCCGCATAGTCGAGTCTAAGGAAATTGTTATGGACCCTCATCACATAAATAATAACCTTAGCTATAATCTACCGGACTCTTTCAGCTCTGCTATCCGATATTGGCACACTTGTGAAATCAGACGCACACAGATGCCTAACAATAGAACTTCAACACGGACTGTAGCTACAGTTCAAAGCTAACTGAATTTTATAATAGTCATTTTTATAGTGATATGATGTTTCTTATAGTGTTTATTTGCTTTCTATGTTTCCGCGCCTGAAGAAGTTGGACAATCCGATGAAACATGTTGCATTTTGAATAAATTTAATTGTTATTCTAGTCTCGGTTATAGTCGGTATATATATATATATATATATATATATATATATGTATGTAGAAAGTATTTTACCTTGGGTATAATAAATGTTAAAGATACCAAGCTATTTTAAACCTGGTTTTACTCCATTTCCCAAGTAAGCAAATAGACAAACAAGTTGAGTTTGCACCTGCAAGTGTTGCACGTCTAGCTGACTCTGCACGTAATGCAAGACCAAGGCAATTCATGGTAAAAGTAGAATAAACTCTGATCACTAATCTTAATATTTACCCTTAATGCAAAGCACATCTCCTGGAGGAGATGTATGATGCTTTGTATTAAAGGCAATGGACCACTACCCAGACCGATTTCAACCTTTATTGAGGTCTCATCAGTGGCAGCCAGGCTAGAAATACCAAGATTTTAGTAATACAGAGCTTATAAGTATTTTACCAGAACAAGTTACCATAAGGTGTTTTAACCTTATTAAATAAAAATCTCAGGAGGAGATATAAATGTAGAAAGTATTTTACCTTGGGTATAATAAATCTTAAAGATACCAAGCTATTGCATTAAAGATAAATATTAAGATTAGTGATCAGAGCTTATTTTACTTTTACCATGAGTTGCCTTGGTCTTGCACTAGACCTTTGTAACTGAGATTTTTAGTGGTCCCTTGCCTTTAATACAAAGCACCATACATCTCCTCCAGGAGATGTGCTTTGCATTAAGGGTAAATATTAAGATTAGTGATCAGAGCTTATTCTACTTTTACCATGAGTTGCCTTGGTCTTGCACTATGTGCAGGGTCAGCTAGACTTGCAACACTTGCAGGCGTAAACTCGACTTGTTTGTCTGTTTGCTTACTAGGGAAATGGAGTAAAACCAGGTTTAAAATAGCTTGGTATCTTTAACATTTATTATACCCAAGGTAAAATACTTTCTACATTTATATCTCCTCCTGAGATTTTTATTTAATAAAGTTAAAACACCTTATGGTAACTTGTTCTGGTAAAATACTTATAAGCTCTGTATTACTAAAATCTTGGTATTTCTAGCCTGGCTCGCACTGATGAGACCTCAATAAAGGTCGAAACCAGTCTGGGAAGTGGTCCCTTGCCTTTAATACAAAGCATCATACATCTCCTCCAGGAGATGTGCTTTGAATTAAGGGTAAATATTAAGATTAGTGATCAGAGCTATATTCTACTTTTACCATGAGTTGCCTTGGTCTTGCACTACGTGCAGGGTCAGCTAGACTTGCAACACTTGCAGGCGCAAACTCGACTTGTTTGTCTGTTTGCTTACTTGGGAAATGGAGTAAAACCAGGCTAAAATAGCTTGGTATCTTTAACATATATATATATATATATATATATATATATATAACAATGACATAAAAACTCAGCTCCTAAACAACCATTGCAGATAAAATAAAAATGGATTTACTGAAGTTATTGGAATTTTCTAATCCTTGTTTACTCTTCTACTTGATTCTTGACTATAGGTTTCTTTAGCATTATTCCAATGATTCCATCAGTTTTAAAGCTGATCTGTGTTTGTTCTGATATTCTGTTGTCAAAAACTAGAACTTTATTTTTGACTCAACCGTACAAATTACTGTGATTTTTTTTTTTTTTTTTTTTTTTTTTTTTTACTCTCCTTAAATCTTGATCTCTTCATTATAAAATTGTATTTGTGATGTTAACTTTTATAGCTCCCTCTAGGTTTCATTATCTGCTTTGTTGATCCACAAAACACTTCTTTGGTACACACTTAATGGTGATGAAGTGCCATTTTGATATGATTTCTGTAGTAGTATATGAGTGGAATATTATAATGGCTTTTCATCTAAAGGTGAGTTATTTATTCTCTTGCATAAGTCAGGATATTTAGATTTTCATCCTGTGAAACATGCCAATTGGCCTGATGTACTGGGCCAAATACTTTTCTCATAGCCTTAGTTTCTTTGGCATCACCTGTACAGAAAATTCACTCTACTGGTGGTAGAGATGCTGAGTGATGTATTCATAAAAACACTGAAGCCATGAACATTCATTTGAAGTTTCAGTGTTTGCTATTGTATGTTCATTAGTTACCTTAAAGAGGAGTCATTATTATTACTTGTGGTCCACAGACTCATTGAGAGAGAGATCCTAAATATTATGCCAAACACTAACATTCACACAGTATGTCCTACTTTGCTTTGAACTTATTGACTGACATGGCACCCACATCACTCTGGTAACCTATTTCACTCCCTCACCACTCTCTCTCTCTCTCTCTCTCTCTAAGTAAAAAATGTAGTCTGCACACCTATACTAACCACATACTTTGCTCAGTTTTCAGGGATGACTCTTAGTTCTCTCCTCACTTCCGTCATGTACTGAAAATTGTTAGTTTATTAGTCCTATACAACCTTTAAGTAATTTATTCATCTCTATCATATCATTCCTTTTCTGCCTATTAATGAAATTCTGTAACCAACAAATCTTCAACCTGTCCTCATACGGAGCATTCATATCTATCACAATCTTGATCACTTGTCTCTCATCCTCTTCTCTTCTTCCTCATCCCTGAGAAACCCAGGTGCATAATAATAATGAAGATGGGATCTTATCAAGTCCTTATAAAGAGGTATAATAACCTACTTATCTCTGCTCATCAGGTGTTCTTCACTCCCATATCCCTGCCTTCATCAATTTCCTGGAGTATTGCTGGTAATATTTTCATCCCTAAATGCATAACCATACACTTTGCCACATTAAACTGATAGCCATTTTCCTTTGCCCATACCAATCTATTAAATCATTCTGTGTCATCTGCAAACAACTATTTATTCTCAGATCATTTCCTATATCATTAATGTACAAATTAAATAGCAGTGGCCCAAATGCAGAGTCCTGGAATGTTGCTAGACATAGGCCTTTTACTGGACTTGACTTTTGAATAAACTACTGTTTGATATCTCTCTATCAGCTGCCCTCTTATCCACATCATCATATCTATCCCTATTTGCTGCATTTATGTAACAGAATTTCATTAGATATCCTGTCAAAATCACAGCAATATTATTGTGTAAATATTATCTTAATTCAACTCAGCAGTTACTTTATTATAAAAAATAGATTACTGAGACATGGCCTACCCTTCACAAAAAAAATGCTGCTCTCCATATAGCATCCCATCTCATTTCTATGTTCTCATTCTTGGATTTATCCCTTAACCAGTTTCTCCAGTTTCTTGACCACCGCTCTTGAGATGGTATAAGTCAGTTTGCTACCTTGGAGCATTCCTGATGCAGTGGAATTATTTTATCCTCTTTCCACTCCCTTGAGACCCACCCAGAACTCGCACTTAAACAGTCTGGTCAAGGGCAATGCCAGTTTCCTCATACAGTCTTATAATTTGTGAGTTGATATACCAACTAGTCCATAGTTGTATTCACATGAGGTTTCTGTACACCTCCAGATCCTCCCCTGTTTCCACATCAGCCCCTGCCATTCTTGTTGCTGCAATATCGCCACTTGAATGATATGCTCTTGCAATGTGATCACTTAGTAATTCAACTATTTCATCGGTTACTTCCCTACCATTAGCATTTAACAAAAATTATATAAAATTCTTTCTTTTACTTGCCGTATACCGAAAAACTCTTTGGAATCACTTTTGACTCACCTTCGGCAAAATCAGAATATGAGCGTTAATCCCCCAACTGGCCATGACGTCTATAGATGTCGAGCTAAATCTGGATACAAAGCTCTAAAACCCATTGAATAACATGGATAAGAAGTGCAATTTGGTGTCACTATTTCATCCACATTGGCCGGTAGGGAGGTTAACTGTGTTAGTTTCCTCTCATTTTCTGATTTTGCCTTCCTTACCATACTGGCTGCCTTTTTTGTCCTGTGCTTTGTTCTGCTCATGATGGCTGATCACCTTTCTCTTTAAATTCTCTCCACAAATATTTATTTTTTTGCATTTTCTGCTTAATGATGCTGTTCATCCATTTAACTTTCACTTGATCATCATGTTGGAGGTTTAATGGAGTACTGACAGCACTAGGAAAGATTATACAACACCTTCCTATCCAATACAGTTTGTGCAGAATTTAAAAAAATAATCATTCTTTCAGTGTGCAGCCATACGTTCATAAAGATTTCAGAAATGCCATCACCATCTGGGTTTTATATCAGAAAATATACCCAGGTCATTAAAAAAATACAATCTCTGCATCTGTTCTTCCAAAGATCAGCTCCATCCTCTCTCATTGCCTGGAGTATATAAAGCACCCAGTTCCTGCATGTTGGCAATGTCTATGTCTGTCTGTCCATGCAATACCATGGACAGAAGGTAGAGCAGCCTCCATCTGTTTAGATGAACACAAAACTTTTGCCTGCACGACCACAATCAATCTAGTCTTAAAGGCCATGTATCAGATACCACTCACAGGATCTCATGGAAGAAAACCACCATGCTGCATCACAGTAAATTTAAGAAAGAAAGATTGAATATTTAAAACAACTATGGAAACTATTAAAACTGTTGACTATTTAAAAGTGATTAAACATGTTGTTTAATTATTTATATGTGCTGCATTTATTCCATTAAACCTCATAATGAGTAAAAAAGAAAGTCTGTTTTTGGAATCTGCATCAGCACTTAGAAATCAACCAAATTTAAACAAATAGAGTTGCAAGAAACTTCCCATAATTTGGGAAACATTAATCCTCAGATATTTCAATTTATAACCTAGGCCTCCCTACAAATGCCCATACAGAGTGCACCACCTAGATAGGGCTTTGTAGTCATAGCCACATGATTCATTCAGTATTGTGTTACTTTTTTGTCTGTGTGTGTGTGTTACAATTGTTAGTTGTAATCCCTGAAGATGTCTCAGTGACTGAGATGAAACTATTGGAAGCATTAAAAATCATTTTTAATGCTTCCAATAGTTGTGAATACAACTATTTTTAAGCATTAAAAATCTTTCCTAGTGCTGTCAGTACTCCATTAAACCTCCAACATGATGTCATCCCAGCACTTAAGCCTTAATACACGAACTTCCACTTGATTTATACTCCTGGCCTAGGTATTCCATCTGCTATTAATTTCATCAGACATAAACTATACTGGCCGATAAATTATATTCTTTTTTAAACCTTTATCCAAGTAGTAACCCTCCCCTTAATGTAAAGCAATAAGGGGAGGGTCACTATTTACACTGGTTTCGGTCTTCATTGAAGTCTTGTAGGAGCTAAACCCAAGAAATACCAAGGTTGAATTAATGCAGAAGTCATATATTATCCACATACAAATAGTAAAAAAAATTATCACCATATTATTAAAATACTCTGGATCAGAGATAAACATAGAAAATTATTTTGCTTAGTTACACAGTAAGTTATACTTTCCAAGAAATCATATTCTTATTTAATCCTTTACACAAGTGTAAGCAAACAAAGTTTGTACATCAAGTGTCTTCATAACTAAGCTACTTGTATATAGAGGCTGTTGACTTCATGTCCATTTCCTTAATATCCCATATTGAAAAGCACACCTCCTTTCTTTGAGAGACATTATGGGATATTAACCCTCCAGAGGTCGCGTGTGGACTCCCAGCCCGCACGTTTGCTTTTTTGCGTATATTTCTAAAGCGGCTGGTTAAATCCGGTTGTGCGTTTATGTAGCTTCGTATATAGGCAGGACATATGTTAGTGTAGAATATTAAGTTGATGCGATAACAACTGTTCCCACGGAGACATTGCGCAGTCACAGATCCCATGCGACCCTTTGTGTTATAAGAATAAGCAGTCATCAAAATTTTTAAAATTGGTAAGTACTTGTGAATTATTTATATTTTTACATACAGGCTTATATATTTACACAGGAAATATATTTTTTATATGCATATATATCTATTTTATATATGTTTGTATATAATTGCAATATGGTAAATTATATTCTCTTTAGGTAAAATAAAATGGGTGACTATGAGAAGGAGCAAGAATGATTACAGAAGCTGATGAATGAACAAAGTGCAAAGTTACAAAGTGCAAAACCGGATACAATCTAGGTGCATTCGCTACAATCAATGAAAAGGTTTTCAAGGAAAATGTTCATTTCGCCAATACATACCAAGTAAACTGAATAAATACGGTATTAAAATTTTTGCATTATGTGATGCTAGAATGTACTATACAGCTAACCTTGAGGTATATGTTGGACGACAACCGGAAGGGCCGTACTTCATGAGCAATTCGCCAGGTGACGTTGTTGAGAGACTAGTAGAACCAATCAAAAATTCTGGGAGAAATATTACTTTAGATAATTAGTTCACTTCTTTTCCTTTGATTGAAAACTTGCTAAAGAAATATCGACTTACTGTAATAGGAACAGTTCGAAAAAATGAAAGAGAACTACCTCCTGAATTATTGCATGCAAATCGTCCTATATTTTTGTATAGGACAATTTGCTTTTTGTATGTTTGCTTTCAAAGATAAATGCACACTTGTATCATACTGTCCCAAAAAAAAAAAGAAATTTGTTTTGTTAGCATCAAGTTTGCATGAGGATGATGGCATTGATACAGAGAGTGGAGCTTTATACAAACCTGAAATTCTGACTACCTATAACCATACAAAAGGAGGAATAGATGTTGTTGATCAATTGTGCTAGATCAACAAGAAGATGGCCTGTGGTAGTTTTTTACTCTTGCATCAACATTGCTGGAATTAATTCTCAAGTTATTTACCATGCAAATAACATTGACAAAAAAATATTGCGACGTAAATTTCTGCAAGATCTTGGATTCTCTCTACTACAAGCACATTTTCAAGAAAGGGTATCAATTTAAAGTTTGCCAAGAAATATACTCACAGAAATTTGTGGATCACTCGAGAACAGAATTGAGAACGAAACTGCAGTTGCACATCCAGAAAAAGGAAGATGCTATTATTGTGATAGAAAAAAAAACCGTGCATCTAAATATTATTGTAAGAGATGTTACAAATTTATGTGTCTTGAACATGCTACAATCATGTGCAATGAATGTGTAGAACTTAAGTAAAAGAATGTTAATCCAGTTCTACACATTTATTGCACATGTAGTATGTAGTATATGCAGTTCTATTTCTAAGACATTTAATTATTTTTTTTATTTTGTTTTCTCTTACAAATATGTTATAATTTGAATAAATAATCGTTTTTCTACAATATGCTTATTTATTATTATTCAAAACACCTTCAATTTTGTTAAAAATGAGTGCAGAATGACAATCCATGCCCGACCCTTGATGCCAAAAATTTTCACGCGACCTCTGAAGAGTTAAGGCAGTTGATGGGAATTCAACAACCTCTATATACAAATATTCTATTCGTGAAGATACTTCATGCACAAACTTTGTTTGCTTACACTTGGGTAAAGGATATTTCTTGACAAGTATAATTTACATTTACTTTATAACCAAGTGAAAAAACTCTTCAAACATTCCTTTAACACCTTCCATAAATTAAAATTGGTTTGAACACTATCTTGTATATTACTAGCTTAGTTAATTTATCTCGTGTTCTGTATAAATTTATTCATTTGGCTCTCCATTGTATCAGCTTTACTTAATCTATTGCCTATTTTCACTATTTTAATTTGCTACTTTTTTAAAAAAATTGTGCCTTCAGAGAAATCTCTTGTAATATTTCATATACATTTAGATATTTTAAATATAAAGAATTTCTCAAAGAATTGCCTTCTCATAGCAATTCCGTAATTGCTATGAGAAGGCAAAGTATTTTTAGCTTTACATAAAGTGAAACAGAACTTAGTAGAAGTCTATATGGAGATTTCTTGGCAGTTTAAAAACTTGTCATCATAACAAATGCTAGTTAAAGCTGGTTAGACAACTGAAAATGTAAAAATTACCTTGCATCAAGCAGCCCATACGTTAAGTTGATTTCACATTACTGTTTATGCTGCAATAAATTTTATTAAATTAATCACAGTATATATCAATGATAAAAGAAAAACTGTAAGAATTAAAAATATGACCAGCAAGTTGCCAACAAATGATATTTAATCCTTTACCTAGATGTAAACCAACAAAGTTGGCATGTGAAGTATCTTCATGACATGAATAAGTTACTTATATACACTGCTTGGAAAGAAGTCAATGGACACCATAGTGTGAGGAACAAATAGCCATGGTGTCCACCTTAATTAGATGTAGGACGTCCTTTCACTGCAATGACTGCAGCAGTCCTACAGGGCATACTTTCCACAAGTGTATGATAGCAATCAATGGGAATTTTGGACCATTTTTTCCTGTAGGCATGTAATGGGGTCATGGATTGTTGTGGGGTGGATGACCTTGACCTCACCCGACACTCCAGTTCATCCCACAGATATTCAATATGGTTGAGATCAGGGCTCTGTGGAGGCCATCAAATTTAATTTGATGTTCATGTCCACAAACCACACAGTTGCAGCAGCCTTATGACACATGGCATTGTCTTACTGAAAGAGACAATGGTCACTTTTGACCATTCCAAATTTCACATTCCAGGTTGTGCACTCTGGTAAGAGACGTTTACTGGGCATCCGTCCATCTGCTCAATAGAAGGTGTAGCATGATTTACCTCTCCATAACATGTACTGTGAGAAGTTTTCCAAAGCTTCCACTTCTCACTGTACGTGCTCTTTGCACCACTGAAGATGATGCTTCCTGTTGGTTTGGGTAATGTGGGGCTTGCATATTTCTGTCCTACCATGGAAACCCATGTTGTGAGCCTCAATTCTCCATGCATTTGTGAAGATTCGTGTTCCAATCAATACCTGAAACTCCACATTCAACATGTTCCAACAAATAGTGGTTTATACATATTATTCTTTGTAATATCCTACAGGCATGTTCAGTTAGTGTGGTGGGTCATTCACTGCAAGCAGCACTTGCAGTTGACTCCCTGCACTTCCATCTCAATATGGTATTCTGATTGTTGACCTGGGATGACCCAATTTGTCAACAATTTGCCAAACAAATAGGCCTGAACATGGCATCCTATCACAATGCCTCTTTCAAACTCTGTCAGTTCCCTTCTCATAGCCATTTCACCTGGACACAGTTGTACTGACTTGGAAGTATCGTATTCCTCCAATTTATGTGCCAGCTACAAACACGTGATGCGTTACATGGCATGATACACCTTACACATGAGGGTGCCCATTGACTTCTTTCCAAGCGGTGTATATAAAGATGGATGACTTCACATCAGTTGCATTAGTATCCTATAATGCAGAGCACATTTCCTTTTGGATTTGCATAATGCTGCACATTATGGGGGGGAGGGGGGGAGTCATTCCCCAAACCACTTTCAAGCTTTATTGAGTTCTCATCACTGGGAGCCAGACCTAGGAAGGTTGAATTAATATAGAAATCATTTTCCCATATACAAATAGCAAAAAAGGAGTCTGGAGATTTTTTTTTTTTTTTTTTTTTTTTTTTTTTTTTTTTTTTTTTTTCAATTGGCTAACCAAGTGAAACTTTTTGCAAACAATGTAGCTTAAAGTTACATTGTTTGCACAAAAATATCAAAATACAAAAAAAAACATATATTGCAAACTTTGTCATCTTCTATGTTAATCAGTTCTGTAGCATTTAAAGACAGATTGACAGGTGTTCAATTTGCAACAGATGTCTTGTTTTCTATATTTTTTAATGTTAACAGTTTAGTTTTGTACTATTTTTTTTCATTGTGTACAGGGTGTTCGGGATAAATTTGACAGTTTCGTAAGGAAAAAGAAAATCTTCTTTATATCTATTAAATTTAATGAATTGACAAAAAAACATTACAGGCAGAGTTAATTACAATACTATCAACAAGATTTACTCAAAATAACCACCATTAGCATCGATCACAGCTTCAATTCTGCTTCGGAACCTCGAACAAGCTGATGCTACAGTCTCCCTGGGAAGGGCCGCAAAAACTGTTTTAATTTTATCCATTAACTGGGCTTTTGTATTACTGGAAGTGCGATTGGTGTCTTTTTCAACTGCGCCCCATACAAAATAATCCATGGGGTTAAGGTCTGGGGAGTTTGGAGGCCAAACATTTGGACTGGTGAAGTCGTAGAAATTTTCAGACAACCATTTTTGACTTTTCCCAGAGGTGTGGCAAGGGGCCGAATCCTGCTGCCATACATACGGCCTACCATTGGCTACCCTTGTTATCCAGGGCTTGACTACAGTTAGCAACTCCACGAACAAAGCCCGAATTCCAATGCCAGGGTTCTTCAACACCTGTTCCTGCAGATTTGCGAGGAATTCTGCTGTACGAACGCAATCAGATCATCTGCTAGGGATCTTTCTTCTTGCTACATCCTCGTAGTCACCATTGCAAGTCTCTAGTTCATGCCTGATTGTTTTTACTGTATTCAGGGAGCATTGGGCAGCAGTCGTAATATCCTTATTTTGATGGCGGGCACGAATCATCATGATACAAGTTATTCTCTTCCATGATTCAGGTGGGTTCCAGCTATCCATCCTTTCTGACATCTTGTATATGAATGAAGAAGGGTCCAAACTTTTAAATGAAGAGAAGTGTGTGTTAATACATGTAACTTACGGAAAAATATAATTAATTATAAATATGTCAAATTTATCCCGAACACCCTGTAATTTGCATGACTTACCTGAAAAAAAGCTACCAATTAAATGCTACCAGTAAAATGAACTTTTTCATTTGGAACAGCTTTTCAAAAGTGCTTTCATTTCCATTCACTAGTTATTTGTCATTAGTTTAAGTTTCTCAAGATTGCATTATTAATTTATTTTATTTATTTTTCCATTTTAAGATAAGTGTGCCTAGCTTAGATACAAGCCGAGTTAAGTCATGTTGTTATTTGTCCTATAACATTGCTGTAGAAGAAAGAAGAAAAACTGCTGTGAAGCGAAGCATATTTGTCAGAAGTCGAAGGTAACAATAAAAATATTATTGTATACTTAACTGCATGTAATAATGATGCATAATGGTGTGATGATATAACATCCTCAAGTAGTGGATTGTATTTGGTAATCAGTAGCACCATTGAAAGTGATCTCATACCTTTATCGTTACAGTATTTGCCTTTTATTTTAAAGAGTCACAGATTATGTTATAGTTTTAGATATTTTGCCACTTTTTTGTACTTGTGTATGGTATTATGCAATAAAAGATTTTTTTTTTACATATATGATATGCTAGATTTTGTTTTTAATTATGGATAGTTCATTTAATTATTTATTTATTTATTTATCATTCAATGTGAGCATTTATCATTCATTTTGTGAGCAAGATGTGGACTAAGGATTAGAAAATTTGGGATTCCTGTTATGCAGACTAAACATGGTACTATTTATGCTACTTCAGGTCTACAGTTAGGCAGTTTAATTTTAATGTGTTATGAATGATGAATTAATAGAATGGCAAGAGGAAAGAATCAGAATAAAATTTTAAAAAGATTTTAAATTATTTACTCTAAGGTTATTTAGGCATATGTTACTCCTGACCTTCATAAAATCAGTGTCCCCCTCCCTTTTTTTTTTTAAATATATTAATTCCACATGGGTTACAAAATCTATAGCATATCAATGTTATCTATTTGCACTTGATTAAGAAAGAACCCATTAATATATTTCTTGAACATATAGAGGTTATACTCAGTGGCGGACCTAGAACTTTTGCCGCCCGGGGCAGTCTCCAATTTGCCGCCCTTTCTAAGTCAAACAAATGGTGGTTTTTATAAATTAATAAACATAAATAAATAATTGTAATTGAGACAAACTATAGGTGGGGGCTTTTTTACCATTGGATGCCATATTTAAATTAGGCAGTAATAAAGGAGGCCGCATAAGTTGATATACCTATAAATGTAACTTTTATAAAAATACAAGATACTTTTTTAAAGGCCACAAGAAACTTACGGAGGCCGCAGGTTCCTCACCTATGAGACAAAACATATACCTAATTTTCAAAAAAAAATTACCATTAAATATTTTTTATTTTATATTTATAAATAAATAATTTCATTTCTTTTGGATAAACAAACAAATTGTACACATATGTGTATGTAAACATATTTATATATTTACTCTTCTAACTTTCATAGTAGAAAAATCGTGTATAATGCTCTCAAAATTTATATTATTTGTAATTTCTTGTTCTATGGACAATATTGCAAGATTTTGTAGTCTTAAATCACTCATTGTGGAACGAAGATAATTTTTTATCAACTTCAATTTGGAGAAGCTCCTTTTGCAACTAGTGACTGATAGCAATTGTTAAAAAAATTCTTAGCAAAATTACAATGTTGGGTACAGAATTTTCCAATCTATACTGTTGAATAAATTTTAGTAGATCAAGAGGGCCTTCCCCCCCCCCCCCCCCCCCCCCCCCCCCCCCCGTCGTTTTCCCACGTTTTGCCTCTGCTTCTAGTGTAGGTACAGCCATAAAAACCTGGATCCTTTTTCTTTCAATATGGAACTGTTCTTTATCAATGTCAATAAAGTCATTTATTTGACATTCAAATTCTTCATTTAGTAGGTTACATGGTATTATACACGAATATTTTCTTGCAAGGACATGCAACTGATCAAAGCGTTCTTTTATTTCCTTTATAATTCTATCCATATATAAAAACATTTCTCTTCGTACTTCTTGTTCTAAGGATAGCCTCACGTCTCGTCAATTTTCCCCACTCATATTTTTTCTCCTTCTAACTCGATGCTCAGTCGATATCTTCACAAATTGTTTTGGCTGCTATAACAGCGTTTTGTATTAGCGCATCTCTTTGTTCCATGAAATGGGTTTGCAAAGAATTTAGTTTTATATGGCATTGATGGATATTTAGCCCTTTTATTTGCAGGTATTTTTGCGCGTCATTAATTTCCAAAAGGACGGGTTCCCATAAATTGAGATAACATAGAAAAGAAAAAGATTGCATTGCATTGAATTGAGTAATATTCCAGCATCTGATCTCGTTTTACTATTTTCTTCTTCAGATGTCAATTTTTCTAAAGCGCTTAAAATGTAAAAAAATTGGTTTTTTTACTATAGTTACCGCTTCTGCTCTACCGCTCCAGGGAGTTTCTACACTGCGTTTAACACCTTGACCAGTGACAGAAAGTAAAACATCCCATCGATGAGTGGAAGAAGAAAACAACGAAAACAACTGTTCGATAGTACCAAAAAATGTTATAGAATCAATAGCAGTAGAAGCTGCGTGTAAACATGCCAGGTTTAAAGAATGAGTTGTACATGCTACAAATTCTGCATTTGGATTTATTTCCTTAATGCGAGTTTGAACACCGCTGTGCTTTCCTGCCATGATGGCAGCATTATCGTAAGCCTGTCCTCTGCAATTTTTTATATCTAAAACGTCATTTTCTAATTTTGTTAAAATCATATTTGTGATTTCCTCCGCAGTTTTTCCTTTAGTTTCTACAAAGTCAATAAACGATTCTACAACTTTAACTTCGCTACCATCAATAACTACATATCTAATAATTTGACTGGTTTGATCTTTGTGAGAAATATCTGGAGTGCTGTCAAATATCATACAAAAGTATTTAGCTTTCTTTATTTGATCCATAATTGTTTTTCTCACTGCGCCTCCCAGTAGCTCTATGAATTCATTCTGAATCTTCGGCGACAAATAAGAGATACTATATTTATTACCCATCCTAATTTTTATTACATGTTCACGTAATACTGGGTCGTACTTAGTCAACAAGCTCTAGAAAATTTCCTCTATTTTCCATTGAACTGATGTCTTCCTGCCTGATGAACACTTTCACGATGACCTCGAAACGCCAAATTTTGTTTTGCTAAGAATCTAATTATATCAAGTATTCTTGTAAGAATTTCTTTCCATTTTTTAATTTCCTTATCAATATTCTGTTGTTGTAGTTTATCAAAAAGTTGCGCCATGTCCAAGTCTTATTTCTAATTCCTTCCATTGGGAAAATGATCGAATGTGCAGTGGGCTCAACTCGTGTTGACTTATTTTGGGATGAAGTTTCCACCGTTTGTTAAAACCATTTTTCGTGTTAAAACTTGATTGACAAAGATCATCAAACAGTTTGCAGCAAAAACAATAAATACTTTTCTTCGATGGTGAATACACCATCCACGATCTTAACAGCTTTTCACCATTAGGCAAAATTTGAAAAAACCAGTCGCGATTAAGCTTTCTTGTTTCACCTTTGGCTTTAATTGTATTACTAGGACATTTTACTCCTTCACTAAAATCGGCATTTAAATTTTGAATTGCAAACGGACCTTGACGTACCAGGAATACTCTTGTATTGTCGTCATTCTTGTTAAGCCATAATCCAACATCTTTCATAGAAATAGATGGAATAATTTGTGCAGCAGACTCTTCATCAGAACTTGATGAACTTTCTACTTCTTTGCCAGTATGTGAGTCAGGTCTTTCTTCTTCAACAACATTGGAATAAGTTTTTTCGCCTTTGAGGGCAGCTTCTTTGCCAGTACTTGAGGCAACAATATTAAAAGAACTAGAAGTTGATTCACGGGAGATGTATTTGAGTAGTGCTCCAGTATTTTTATTCTGTATTTCCTCCCTTGCCTTCTTTTTCTTTCTAAATGACGCTCCACTTTCTTTTATTCGTTTCATCCTATGGATATATTAAAAAAATAAATTATAGAAATAAAACGTCTATTTCGTATTTTTTAATAAATAATAAATTTCGTGAAATTTTAATAGAACACAAATAATTTGTGCTACTTTAATGCAATAGAAAACAAAAGAAATTTAATTTGTAATAACTTACCTTAGAACAATTTTCTGAAAACTGAAACAGTAATATAAATTACTACTTGCAAGTTACACAATATTTGAACCACCATGCAGTAAAGAGTGTGTACAGGTCGATTGCTTAACTTATGAAAGTATATCGGATATCACGGACCTTCAAGATTATTCATACGCGGCCGCCAGTGTTTCGTCTAGTATTGTTGCCTGCGTACATTTCAGACGTAGCCTCGTGAGTGTGACTTAGCCGCGTCATCTCTATGGTAACGGTAATACTAAGCATTCGATAAACATCGAGCACGGAGTAGTACATAGAACTTCTACTCGACGTCAGCACCATTGATGTCTGTATCCGAGCAAAATTTTTAGAGATAATATTTTCTACCCTACATTGACTTGACGACGAGGAAAAATATTCAAAATCATATAGTAATTCATAATTCGTGGAAATCGAATAGTAAACTTATGAAGTGAACAAGTTGTTTTTTACAACTATAACTAAACATAAAAAATGCCGCCCCTAAATATGTGCCGCCCGGTGTGGACCGCACCCACCGCTCCTCCCTAGGTACGCCACTGGTTATACTTGGGGGGGGGGTGGATTGTGAAAGCCTTCCAAAAGATAGATAAATGGAATAAAAGAAAGAAATGAGAAGTTGGCTTGGTAGGTTTGAAGCTGAACTTAATGGAAGTCTGACATCAGTTGCTTAGAGGAAAGTGGAGGAATAATAAAGGCCACCTAAGAAAGAACAGAAAATACCTATAGAAAAGACATAAGGCAGAAACAGAATGTCTATGAGAAAGTGTGTGAGAGAAAAGAGACAGTGGCGAACCCTTTTTTTAATATCTGTTAACTAAAATAAACTTTTCTAGATAGTATGAAGAATTTTTAAGAATGTTTTAGTGCGTCATCCCCCAAATGTGACAACACTCAACACTTAGTAGCTGTTCATGTGAGAATTAGTGTCTTAAGTGGAAAAGATATAAATACTTTTGGAGATATGATGGATGTGATGTGTTTGTTCCAGGATGTTAGAAATTTGTTAGCCAACAAAGGTGTAGTCTTGTTTGGAGCCTACATGTTATCAAAGGTAAGGGGAGATAAAGTAAGATCGTTTCTCTCTAGAAAATGACACAGGACTATGTTTTGGTGGCACTGAAGTTGATGAGATTATCTGCATCTCACTAGAGAATAGTTATGAGATTAATGTTTGCACATAGTTTATGGATGGTCAAACTTGGAATGTTTGAGTATGCAAGAATTTCTAAAATGAAGAAGAGGAATAGGGTGTACTAACATCATCAGAACTATTGATAGGATTTAAGGTTATGAGTTATCAAAAGTGAGTTAGTATCTGCAGTATATTTAGAAGGAGAATTTATCAAGAAAAAAGGTTAAGAGTGTTGAGAGAATGATGAGGATTATATATGAGGTTTACCTTGATGGACCCGTGTTTCACTCAGGATTTCTCCATGAGTGTAGATCACAAAGATGCCTCCAACAATCTCAATCTTGAGCCTCTCTCTTCCATGTTATACCCATAGATTTCACTAGTGGATCTTCCCATCTTGTAGGTGGTCGTCCTGGTTTTCTCTTTATTCTTGGTTGCCAGTTGAGTATTCTATATGTCCATCTGTTATCCCTGAGTCTGGCTATGTAACCTGCCCATCTCATCTTGCTTTCATATGCTGCAGTTACCACATCTTTTATGCCTGATCTCTTTCTTAGTTCCGTGTTTCTAACATGTTCCATTCTGCTGATGTTACAAATTCTGCGTTCTATTGCACGCTGAGTTATTCTGAGAGTCTCTTCTTCTTTTCTTGTCGTGTTCCATGTTTCTGATCCACATGTGAGTGATGGTAGAATATCACTATTAAATAGTTTTGCCTTCGGAGAGATGTCAAGATTTGGATCAGTAAGTGTTTCTTTTAGTCTGTTGAATGATAGCCATGCAGCTTTCTTGCTTTTTGCTAGTTCTTCAGATAAATTGTTATTCATTTTTATTGTTTGTCCTAAGTACTTGTATGAGTCAACTTGTTCTATAGGGATGTTATCAATACATAGGTGACTGTCACTTGTGTAGATGTTTTTGATCCATTTTGTTTTTTCTAGATTCATTTCTAAGCCTATCTTACTGCTGTTTGCATATACTTTTTCACCCATTTCTTCTAGGTCTTTTGGGTTGTGGAATATCGGTACTAGATCATCGGCAAACATAAGAATTTTAGCTTTTCACCATCTATGCTTATTCCTCCGTTTAGGTCTATTTTTTTCAGAATGTATTCTAAAGTGCTGGTAAATAGATTTGGGGAGATCACATTGCCTTGGCAAACCCCTCTCTTTATATCTATATTTATAGGTTGATCAAATAGGGTTATTTGTGTGGTCTGATTTTTGTTAATTTCTTTTATTGTGTGGATATAAGTAGGATCCACATTTATTTCCAGTAAGGCACTGATGACTGTGTTGTGTTCTATGGTATCAAATGCTTTTTTAAAATCAATAAAGAGGAAACATAGAGGGATTTGGTATTCTCTGCATTTTTCTGTTAGTTGTGAAATGACCTGGATATGATCTATTGTTGAGAAGCCTCTTCTGAATCCTGCCTGCTCTCTGCTGGAGTTGTCTTTAAGAGTGTTTTGGATTCTGTTCAGTATTACTCTGTTCATGATCTTATATATGTGAGAGAGTAGACAGATTGGACGATAGTTTTTTATGTCTTCCTTGTACCCTTTTTTGAATAGAAGATGGTTTTTGAGGTTTTCCATTCCTCTGGAATCTTTCTTTGAAGTACTATGTGAATCTGGCAGCCAAGGCTTTGAAAATAATTGGTCCACCTTGTTGGATTTCTTCAGCCTTAACATGATCAAGTCCTGAGGCTTTTCCTTGACTCATTTTCTTAAGGGTATGCTCTATTTCTTCTGGAAGTACATCTGGTATATTGCTTGGTTTTGGAATGATAGGTTCTGAAACTTGGCACTTAGTTGCATAGAGATCATTATAAAAATTCTGCACAATTTCTTCTATCCTTTTTCTATTAGTATGATAGAAAAAGGATATCCTTTTTCTATTTTTCTCCATTTTGATCCTGTAAAGCAGATGGAATTTACTGTTTAAAATTTAAGTCTTTCTCTATTTTTTTCAGGCTGGTTTTTGCCTGCACTGCTTCTCTTAATTTTTGTATCCTGAAAGCTTTGTAGTCTTCTGGAATTCTTTTCCTTAGTAATTTACAGATAATTTTGTATTCTAGAAAATTTTCTTCAGATTTCTTCAGATCTTTTCTCTTTTTCAGTAGTTCTAGAGTTTGAAGTGAGAGTCATTCTCTTTTTGTTTTGTTTCACAGGAATTTGATTTTTTCTTGCACTCATTGAATTTATTAATAAAGTCAATGTAGTCATCATTTATGTAACAGTTTTTAATAGTCCATTCAGACTATTAAGCTTATGTACTTCCTGAACTTGTGGTAGTCTATTTGTTAGACGAACTTCCGATCTACAATTTTCCTCCAAATTGATCTTTTACCTGTCAAGACTCTCCAACATTATCAGATCTTACATTTCTGTCTTCTAAGGCACTTTTTACTATATCAGTCTACCTACATCTTGATCTTCCTTGGGTCTTTTTCCTGCCAACCTGGTAGATAACGCTTGTTTTGCTAATCTTTTCTCTCCCATTCTGTTTAAGTGACCATACCACCTGAGATTAGCTCTTCTAACACATTCCTGGATGCTAACAATATCAAGTTCTTTGCTAATATCCTCGGTTTTAATGTGATATTGCCTCTGATGCTATCTGTTCATGCCCATAATATTCACCAAGCTTCCCTTCCACAATCCTTCTCAACTGCTTCTTAAGTATACAACTAACCGAGCTCTCAGATCCATAAGTTAAAATTGGTTCGAACATCTTGTATACAGCTACTTTAGTGTTTTGACTAATTTCTTTGACTAATATAAGTTTATTCATTTGACTTCCTACCATACTAGTTTTGTTGATTCTGTTGTCCATATTTAATTACCACATTCACTAAAAATCGTGCCTAAGTAACTGAAATGTTTTACTTGATCTATAGGTTCTCCGTTCACGATGCAGTTGATATTTTCATTGCTTCTGCCTATTTTCATTGTCTTTGTCTTGTTATTGCTGACCTTCATACCAATTCTATTACAACAGTTATTCAATTTAGTCAGTGAATATTGCAGATTTGTACTGGATTTATTTAAAAGTATAACATCATCTGCATAAAGTAAAGAGGTGAGATTTACATCTCCAGTTTTGATATCAAGTTTAATACCACTCTCCTTCATAATGTGATCCATATAGATAATAAATAACAGAGAGGATAATGTATATCCTTGTCTGACAACAGATTTAACATCAAACCATCTTCCAATACTTCCTTTAATTTTTTACAACAACTGACTTACAACTCAAATAAAGAGTGAGTATTGCTTGATATAATGCGCTATCGACACCATATAACACTAGCATTTTGAATAGTTTTTCTCTTTTCATCTTGTTACATGCCTTTTCCATATCTACAAAACTTAAATACATCTTTGTTATATTCTTACGATTTCTCAACTATTTATCTTAAAGTGAAAATCTGATCCTGACAGCCTCTATTTCTCCTGAATCCAGCTTGTTCTTTGCCAAACTTCCTTTCCACAATCCTTCTCAACCTTTTCTCAAGTATACTTGCATAAATCTTACCAGGAACAATCAGTAGGGAAATATGAGAGCTGTACTCCATTATTCATCTGGAATTCGTCCTGCTGTTTAGGCCTTCTGAACTATGCAGTGCAGCCCTCTGCAAGACTTTTATACTTCCATACTTGAGCATTCCTGGTTAAATATCATTCACTCCTGTTGCTTTTTCACATTTCAGGCTTTTAATGGCTTTTTCTACTTCAAGTATGGATATGTATTCCTGATTGCATACCTGTTGAGTGGTTTTTACCACTGTGCTGTCACTGATTGTTTCATTTAATAATCATTCTGGCTTCAAAATCCTTAATGATGTTGAATTTTGCTTCCAAAGTCAATGTTTTTCTTTTCTTGCTAGCTGTAGAAGAATCGGACTTGCTTCTTTTGGATGACATTATTATTTTTTATGCAATAAAATTTTTATCAAGAACATAACATTAAACAATCGCAATGTTTGTAGACTATAAAAATAGTGTATGAATGGAGACTGCGCGAAACACGTCAGTGCTTGTTCACAGCATGTGCGACACTGGCGAATGCAGCCAGCGCCGGAAAGATACGACTAGTGGTGAGGCGTGAAGTGTAATGGGAATACTTACATATAAGAAACCGCGTAACTCTGGATTCGCGTAAGTCGGGGCATGACTGTATATACACACGAAGATAGTCTGAAAAGTTCTTGACCTAATAATGAAAAAAACGAATTTATAATTTCAAAATTATTTTTATTTTTCAATGTAATCTCCCTTAACTCTAATTCATTTATTCCATTGATGCTCCAGCGTCATTATCCCATCCCTGTAGTGGTTCGCGGTAAGATCTGCAAAATGCCCCTCTACAGCTTCAGTCACCTCTTGCTTCAAAGAAAAACGCTGACCAGCAAGGAAGATTTTTAGTTTTGGGAAGAGATAGAAGTCAGAGGGAGCCAAATTTGGGGAATAGGGTGGATGTTCCAACAATTCTTAGTGCAGATCCCTTAATTTTCCCATTGCCAAAATACCTTTGTGGGCAGATGCATTGTCCTGATGAAAGATGATTTTTTTCTTCTGCAAACCAGGTATTTTCTCTCGAATTTTTTCGTCTAGTCTAGTTAAAAGATCTGAATAATATTCCCCGGTTATTGTTTTACCCTTCTCAAGATAATTAATAAACAAAATGCCTTTAGCATCCCAAAACACCGATGCCATGACCTTTCCTGCTGATGGAACCGACTTTGTCTTCTTTGGCGCTGAACAACCGCTTCTGTCCACTGTTTTGACTGCTGTTTGGATTCTGGTGTGTAATGGTGGAGTCTCATCCATAGTAATAAATCGACACACAAAATCAGTTTTATTCTTGTTAAAGCACTTCAAGCACTGTTCAGAGATTTTCATGCGATTGCATTTTTGATCTGCTGTGAGCAAGTGCGGCACCCATTTTCTTCATCATCTGTTGAAAATAGTTATTCAGATTCATTGTTATATGATCGTCATATGGATCCCAGTTCAAATCCGGTGAATTGATTTCGTTTTCATCGTCATCAGTGTCCCACAACAGATATCATCTTCCATACCATCCATAAGATTAGAAATACCACACTTTTTAAACGATTTTATCAGTCTCTACTTTTGCTTTATTCCATGCTTTGTTCACAAAATTGCACAACATATCAAGTGATGGCGCTCATAGATCCACTGTTTGTAAATGATTTTTCACCAGTCAACATCCAATTATTCCACTCCTCTCACATGTGATCTTTAAATGGTTTGTTCAAGCAGACGTCTAGTGGTTGCAATATAGAAGTTAAACCACCTGGTATAACAGCAATTTTTGTGTTATTTTTTTTCTAGAAGACTTAGTATTCTTAGTTAAATGACTACGAAACATATCCCATACTAATGAACTGCATTTCTTCATTATAACGCCTGGTTGCATGCTCCACACATTATTTATCCATAATTTCACACCATGTTCATCCATCCATCCTTTTTCATGAAAATGTACAAAAACACCTGAAGGAAATTTTATCTTAGGTTTAGTTTTATGTTTGAAGATCATTGGTTTTAACTTGGTTCCATCAGCCAAACATGACAACACAACCATAAACCTTGTTTTGTCATGACCTGTACTTCGAACTAGCACACTCTTACTACCTTTAGACTCCACTGTTTTATTGCTTATCATATCAAAGCTCATAGGAGTTTCATCCATATTTCCAATATTTGACAATAGAAATTTATGTTCTTGTCTCAACTGAATAATAAATTTATGGAAACTGGTAAGTTTGTGGTCAAGATCTGTGATAATTTTTGAGCAATTTTCGTTTTTTGTTGTATTACCAGATTTTGTCTGTTCATAAAACGATTACACCATCCTGAAGTAGCTTGAAATTCTATACTTTCATCCAGATTCAATCTTGACCATTTTAGTGCTTATGCTCTAAATCATATTTCTTGTAACAAGATAACCATTCTGTCTTTGTTCGAATACCAACGTGATTTTCCAGTTGCTGCCCTCGGGTGATCCCCATTCTTATTGCAGATTTTTTCTTTGACAATTTTTTTAAAATATATTCTTTCTTCCTTCCTTCTCTTACCATCTTGGTTATGTCAAACTTTCTTGCAGCAGCACAATTATTAGTTTGCTTTGCCATTTCAATTACCCTTATTGTAAATCGAGCTTCATACTTTCTTCGTTTTGTTGCTGCTGGTTCCATGATTTTAAATAACAATTTTAATAATCCTAAAATTTAAAAAAATGCAAAATTAATAATTAATTAAAATTGGGCTAATTACTTTTAATTAGGGTAATTTGTGTAAATACTAAATCTATGCTATGCAAAAAAAATAACGGATGTGCATAGATATAAAATTAACAGATATAACAACAATACCTAACATTGCATTAATACAAGAAAGAAGAAATTGGGGGGCATCTTATACAACCAACATAAGCTTTAAACCTAAAAATAGCCTAAATTTTATGCCTCGTCTTATACGCCGACATATACAGTATATATATATATATATATGAGGTGTGACAATTTAATTCCCAGAATGCACCTGTAAAAAAACCTACATTCAGAACTATACATTATGGCTACTGTTACCTTTGAAGTAGTCCCCTTGTGCATTTATACACTGGTTTAGATGGGGTTCCCATTTTTGGAAACAAGCCTGGAACTCTTTTTCTGGAATGCTCTTGAGTTCCTTTATCACATTATCCTGGATATCAGAACTTCGTCCTTTTACCGCGGTTTAATTTTGGAAGCAGCCAGAAATCACAGGGAGCTAATTCAGGTGAATTAGCAAGATGACCTAATTTGGTAATTGAGTTTTTGGCGAGAAACACTCTCGTGATGAATACGCTATGGCTGGGCACATTGTCGTGATTGATGATCCACTTGTCAGAGCACAATTCAGGTCTTTTTCTCTGAACAGAATCTCGTAATCTTTTAGTCCTCTAAATAGCATTGTTTGTTGACCGTTTGCCCCTTTTTAATGAATCTATAGTGGACTATCCCTTTGTGATCAAAGAAACGCAACAGCATGGTCTTGAACGTGACATGCCTGCTTTTTTTGTACATGGCGAACTCGGGGGTTTTCCACTGCATGCTCTGGCATTTTGTTTCAGGATTGCACTGTAAGTACCAGGTTTCGTCACCTGTAATTACTCTCAGAAACGTGCCTATTTGCAGAAAGATCAGTCACAACTTGAAGCCACCACTGCTGCTTCTGTTCATCCATCAAGATCCAAGACACAAACTTTGCAGAAATCTTTCGCATACCCAATGCTTCAGTTAAAATTATCCTGACTGTTTCTCAATTCATTTGCATTTCATTAGCTATTAATCACACACTTAATCATCTGTCAGACCAAACTAAATCTCACACTCTGTTCACATTTGTGTCCATCATTTTCATTTTTGTTTTTGACTTCCCACTTCTGGGAAGTCAAAAACAAAAATGAAACACATCTTTTCACCCACCTTTGAATTTCTTATGCCACTCAAAGACACTGACTTTTTCAGAGCATCCACACCATATGTCACTTTCAACAGCTCCAACTTTTCAGTAGCAGTTTTGCCGATTTTCACACAAAATTTGATGTTAACATGATGCTTCAAATTTCGATTACACATTTTTATGCCAAAGTTTACAGGCAGATCTCTTATATTTACTTTAGTCAACTAGTAAATGGCTCTATCAGTTTAAGGTTTATGCATGCATTAGTTAAAACATGTACAAAGACAATTATTCACTTGACTCCAACCAAATCACCTCACTGGCAAACACTACGGGGCCATTCTGGGAATTAAATTGTCACACCTCGTATTTATACGTGGTGTCCGAAAAATAACTTTGGGGGTTTCAGTGAAATTTATTTTATGACATTTTGAAGCAGAAATGTGTGTAGCATATATTATCAAAGTACAGCAATCCCTCGATTAATGCCCCCCGATTAGTGCGTCATTTTTTTCGATACCCAGATTCAATTAGTGTGCCTGTAAAATTCGATTAGTGTGCCTATATACATCTTAAAAATAAATGTTACAGATTTTAAAAATTTTCGCTCTATAAATTTTTTATGGCTAACTGTTTTAAAAAAATCACTCACCAGGATGAAATAAATTAGTTACCGATTTGAAACATTTTACAAAGTTATTTTTTAATGGCATACTGCACTATTTCCATGTATACTATGTTCCAAATTTACCACCAACATTTATGTCGTTTGCTTTACATAGCATTTTGCTGATCATATCTCGTGCAATTGTTTTCCTTACTTTTTTATTTTAAATTATTTTCCTAACCTTTAATCGTGAGTAAAGAATTAGTGAGCAAAAAATAGAGGTGTGAAAATTATTTGAAAGTAATCTAATTGGAAGAAAAACTTGAAATAATAAAGAAAAATGAACAAACTGACTCCAGAGCAAAGATAGGACAAGAACACAAAAATGGGTGAATCCACTGCTGAATACAAAGAGAAAGGTAAGGCTGCTTCAAGTCCATCATGCATGCAGTCGAAATCAAAGTATTATAATGATTGAATTAGAGAGATGTCTTTTTATGGATCGAAGATTGTAACCAAAAATGGATCCCACTAAACACTGGCCTTATTAAATCAAAAGCATTGTCTCTTTGTAACCTGGAAAGAAAGAGCTATCTATGATGGAAAAGAAGAAGAATTCCACGTTGGTGCTGGGTGATTTCAGCGTTTCAAAAAGAGAAATAGCCTACATAATGTTCTAATCACAGGCGAAACTGCAATTGCAGATAAGGAGATATCCAGAGATTTTGAAGAAAACTGTGTAAGAAGGGGACTATTGTGATCAACAAATATTTAATGTCGATGAAACTGGCCTTTTTTTGGAAGCGAATGTCTTCCGAGACTTTTTTAACCAAATCAGAGAAATCTCATCCAGGTTATAAAGTCGCAGAGTCAAATGAAATTACTGCTAGCAATATGCGAGCCGTTTGGAAGCACATTCTTCCACATTGTGCAAATGATTTTAGAGGCTTTTCAAATGAATCTAAGTTAATTAAATCTCATTCTGAGAAGTTGAGTGATTCCGACCTGCTAAATTTAGATGCACAATGGGAAGATCCTGAAGAATATGAAGAAAATTTAATCACTGACAAGCCCAAAGAGGTTTCACAGAAACAATTTGAAAATATTTTTCATACAATCGAAGTTTTTAAGCAGCAATTCTTAGAAACTGACTCTGGTGAAGAGAGAACCAGTAAAATTTGAAGAAGAGGCAATAGGGTCATGCAATCAGTTTTATGAAAAAAAAACGCAGAATGCCTGCCAAACTACGTTAGCTCAATTCTTTGTTAAGAAGCAAAAGAATAAATTTATATTCTGAATATGTTTTATTGTCTTTCAGCTTCATGGTTTTCCTTTAACTAGGCCCTGAGACATATCCTAATTCTTTTATAAAAAAATTAAGGGTCAAAAAAGAAATTTGAGGAATGAATTATACTTTTTCCCATAGGTTATTATATTCGATTAATGCGCCTGTTTTAAAGAACGCATTAGCCTCATTAATCAAGGGATTGGTGTACAATGTCACAAGTTTGATTACCTGTAAGTGGAACTCAATGTGTGCACCATTTATAGCCCTATAGACATAAAAATGAAATTCCACCTCAGACACACTCGGGTAAGCATATCCATAGGAATAGTTTCTATGGTTGCTGTTATTCTATGGAGTAGTGGACATGGGACTGAATTTTTTCTTGATATACAGTGCCTTTTACATAGTCCCAAAGGAAGAAATCTGTTGTAGTCAAATAGTAGCTGTGCACATGTTTTTTCCACAAGGAGATGATTAAGAGTGTGGCATGTCTGGTTATGCTAGAGAACTTTGTGTTTTCCCAGATTGAGAATGTGGAGGGCCTCATTTTTCAACAGGATGAAGCCCTGCCACATTATGCAGCAATTGTGCAGACTGCTCAACAACCTATTTCCAGGAAAATGGATAGGCAGAGGAGGTCCTGTTTCTTGACCACCACTCACTCTCGATTTGACTACAATGGATTTCTTGCTCTGGGGCTACGTAAAAAGCATTGTGTATCAAAGAAAAACATCCCGTCTCTTGCCCACTGTACCATAGAATATAGGATATTCAACAGCAATCATAGAAGCAATTCCTATGGATATATTTATCCAAGTGTAATCTGAGGTGGAATTCCATCTTGATGTCTGTAGGGCTGTAAACGGTGTGCACATTGAGTTCCATTAACGTAACTTTGTACCAAAGTACAATGTACATTTGTACTTTGTACCAATATATGTATGTAACATATATTGGTAATATATGTTACATACATTTCTGCTTCAAAATGTCAAAATAAATTTCATTGAAAACCTTGGAGTTCTTTTTCAGACAACTTGTATATATGCATAAATGTTGTAGTTAAGGGGGTTATTCTTATGTTTGTTTTGTTTCTGCTGTTGTAGTACTATTGATTAGTGTTTGGTATTATGATGATTTTATAAACAAATTGTTTATAAAATTTTCTCTTTCAGCCCATCTTCTCACTCTGGCAGTGCAAAACTGAAGAAGCTTGAACTTGGATCAGAATTATATTTGGCTCCTGAAATGATGTATGTTGCTATGGAAATGCCACAGACTGTTTGTGATGTAGTTAATGGATTAGATTCAAGTCTAATAAAAGAGGCATTACGTCACATACTACTTACTGGAAGTAATACTGAACTCAATGGTTTTGCTACAAGGTCATTGCTATTCAGCTTTTATTAATTTATGTTATCAGATTTCTGTAGTTTTAGAACTTAACCTTAAAATTAGATAAACAAAAACTTTGCCGAGTTATACTTTTAAATCAGCAAAGTTTTTGTCACACAGTTGTTTTTAGATAGCCTGTATGTATTTTTTATGCTGATAGTTTAATTAAAGCTAAGTAATAGTTGACAGTGGTAGTCTACTGAAAAAAGTAGGTTTACTATTACACTCAGATTTAGAATTTGCAAAGCACTTGTTTGTGTAAATGATTAGAATGGTTTTGCAATTGCTGCATTCTGAATGAGTAATGGATATGTTTAGGATATGCCCATACTCATTCAGGTTCCATCCATAAGTTCATTGGACATCATCAGGTGCTATATGGTCACTCTGCTCCTCAGTGATGTGCCACACTAGTCCTGGCCAGGTGATCCTGTTGTATGCTTTTCTGGAAGCTTCAACTCTCTGAAGACCACTAACTCTAGATACATCATCCATCTATCTCATTGAGGGTCTATCTCTTCCTCTTTTTCCAGGGACTTTATCTTCTATTACTGTTTTGAGATGTCTTCCTTCCATTCTTTCAATGTGTCCAAAGTATTTCAGCTATTTTCTGTCATTATCCTTAAGGAGTATTAAACTTCTACCAATCCTTTCTAGCACCCATCCACATGTCTGTTTTCAACAGTCTCCTGTAACATCACATCTCAAAAGCAGTTGTCCTTTTGCTATCAAACTTCTTTTGGTTCCAGGTTTTGCATCCATAAATTGCTGTTAGTAAAACAGCTGCATCCAAAATCCTCAGCTTTGTTCCTGTGGGGATAGATCCATCCTTCCAGTCAGAGATCTGGATTAGGAAGATTAGGAATGGCTTAAACCATTCCTAATCACCCCCCCCCCCCACACACACACACATCTCTGATATCATCAGTTTCCAAGAGTACAGTGCCATCAATATGGTACACAGCTGGTAGTTTTCACCCAAAATGTATAACCTTCTACTTTGCCACATTAAACTGGCATCTGTTCTTCTTCGCCCATATTGCCAGTTTATTTAAATTATCTTGCAAAATTTTAGCATCTTTCATGACTATTGCTCTACCCAATTTTGCATCATTGGCAACTGAATAGTTCCTTTGAGATAATTTCCTATATCATACAAATTAAATAGTGGCCCAAGAACAGCCCTACAGCACACCACTAATCACAGTTCTTCTATTGGACTCTACTCTCAAATAAATTATCTGATATCTCAACATCACCATCCTCTTATCCACTTCACCAACTTTATATCCATCCCCATGTGCTGCAATTTATTGATTAGAATTCCATGTAGTATTCCTTGTCAAAAGCCTTTGCAAAGTCTAGCACACTTTAAGCATATTATTACCAAGCTCAGCTATCACTGTATTATAAAAGGTGAGCAAGTTACAAGGTATAACCTATTTCACAAAACCATGTTGTACCCCCATATAGTATTCCATTCCTGTGTACCCATTCCTGTATTTGGCTTTTAACCAACTTCTCCAATACTTTGACTATGACTTCTGAGATGGTAATTGGTTGGTAATTTCCTAACTCAGTCTTAGAGGCTCTTATATGCAATGGAACTATTTTTCCTTTTTTCCATTCCTTTGGGACCAACCCAGAGCTGAGATTTAAATTAAACAGTGTAGTCAAAATCACTGCCAATTTCCTAGTACCTTCTTGTGAAACCCAAACTGATACACCATCTAATCCCATAGCTGTATTAACATCAGGGTTCTGTAATATCCTATGCATCTCCAGCATTTACCTCTCTTTTCACATAAGCCCTTGTATCTCTTGTTACTACAATATCTCCACCTGAATGATATACTCTTGCAAAGTTTTAGTTAGTAATTCAACTATTTCATCTTATTCAGTTACCTCCCTACCATCACCATTCATTAAAATTATTTTGATATAAACATTCTTCCTTTTACTTGAAACATCTGAAAAAACTCTTTGGGATTACCCTTTGTATTGCTAATTTCCTTTCATACTCTAATTTTGCCTTTCTTACCATATTGACCACCCTTCTGGCATGTGCATTGTATTGCTCAGGTGCCATTGCTGGTCATCTTTCTCTTTGAATTCCCTCCACAAATTTTTCTTCTTTTGTAGTTCCTGTTTAATGATGGTATTCATCCATTTAACTCCCACTTGATTGATCCTCCTGACCAAGTATGCAGTCTGCTGTTACTTCCCTCAAACACTCTTTTACCACCTTCCATGCACTATCAAACATCCAGTTTTTCATTTTTTCATGCTATGGCACTGTTCCAAGCAATCTCCTAAGTTTGTCATACCACCCCTGTAATTTCACATATACCCCTCTCTTAACTGAAACTTCCACACATTTTGCCCAAGTCAATACCATGTGATCATCTTGGTTATAGACAAATTCTCTGATGCAGTTACTAGATCAAGAATTCTCAATATCCTAGTACATTCCATTCACATGCTGCCTCAGGTAATTATTCCTTAGGACACATTGGAAGAAGGAAATGAAATTTCCTTCCTCCCCTGTGTCCTTTCCTTCTTTTAATCTATGTTCCCATAGTTGAAGTTCTCTATAATAATTACCTACCCTCCACTCATTGAGCTTATTTGCTGATGCATACTATCCACATTATCCTTCACTACCCCTGGTCTATAGCAGCATCAAACTGTATATTTTGTTCTGCTGGCCTCTAACACCAGATGGCCTGAAATGTGCTATTTTCACTGGCCTACAATTGAACTGATACTCTCTGTGGTTATAATTTATCAGTTATTATCAACAATACCCCCTTCTCATTCTTTTCTCTCTATCCTGCCTGAAAATACTATACTGTTCACATTCTATCTCACTAACCATATCATCTTCTGTCTGCCACATCTCACAAATGTCAATAACCTATTGCCGAGATGAACTAACTAGTGCCAAATAAACTCCTCCTCCCCTTTGTTCTGAATGCACATCATCATCAAATTCCTGCCATGTACCCTCAAGGGGCATACAGGATATGATAGTACTACATGAAAACTTTACATTATTACTAACTTGACATAAAGTGGAATGGCCTCTTAAGAGCCATTGTACTAATTATTCCATTCTGGTTTGTTACCGGAGTACTAACTTAGCCATTTTTTTTTTTACATTCTTACATTCATCGCTCAACAGCCCCCTCCCCTCCAAAATAACTCTAGTTTCCCTGATTTTGAACATCCAATCTAACTTCATTCAACAGCACTTTTTTGCAGACTCTGAACATCAAATAAATTCAAATGTAAACCATCCACCTTGTATAAGTCCTTTTGTCCATCAAACTTAACAGCAGAAAACAATTGAAAAACATTTAGGCTACATTCATATTATGAAATATTTTAGGAAAATACATTATTCTTTCTTAACTTTCCAAGTTTTAATTTATCCACTATTAAATATCAAATTCTGCATATTCCATTCATTATCATCATCACAGCTTTCTTCATTTCACTGCTGGATGAATGTCTCTCCATGCTTCTTCCATTTTGGTTGATCTTGTGCATCTCTCTACCATAAATGTCTATAACATCTTGTTATCTCATCTTACCACTGCTCTGCTTGGTTTCTGATAGCCAGTTCTCAGTGTCCATTCTGTTGTTTTCTTTGCCCATTTAATATCTTTTATTACTAATGCAATGCCCATTACATTTGTTTGCTTCCTTATCCAAGTATTATTCTTTTTATCTATCTGGGTTATTCTGAAAATGGCTCTTTCCATGTTTCTTTGTTTTCAGTTTCTCTAGGTGTTTTTTAGTCAGACTTCAGGTTCGACTGCTATAGGTCATTGTTGGGAGTACACACTGTTTGTAGATTTTTATTTTTAAGCAGTTTGGTAAATTGCTTTTAAATATCTTTCTGTAATGGTTAAAAACTTTCCATCCTGTTGTTATTTGTAGCTGAAATTTCATTATCAAGTTTATGGTTGCTATGGCTTGTCCTAAATCTGGATGAAAATAGGGAATATTTGCACATTCTCTTACCAGGTGACAAATAAACTAATTACCACTGTCTGCCATGTATCTTAGGTCGTGGTGACCTCACAACATGTGAGGTCACCACTTTTATCTCTAAAGATAAAAGATGCATGCATATCCTATCCTCTCTTGGTCGTATTGAGTATGTGTGATTAAGTAAGGTATACAAAAACTTTTGAGATCACCGTTTAAAATGATCACTGATCACTGAATAAAGATTTTTTGAGAGAGAGACGAGATGAGTTTTCTTCGCACTGAAGGTGACTAGGTTATCCTCACCTCCATTAAATAATAGTATTGAGATCACTGTTTCCTGGTTTGTCGAATAGATAGGAGGAGTAAAACTAAAACTTTACTCCACTCCTGAAAAAAAGATCATTTGACTTGAATAGAGCTCTAGGACACTCTTGCAATGGTAGAGAAACCAGATCTGATCATGCATCCTGGAAATGCCAAGGACAGCAGCAAAGGTTACTTTCTGCGGGTTGGAGATAGTATTCAATCATATTATAATCATTTTGAAGATTTTCACCTGTATTAGTCTTCATTTTTCAGTAACTCCAATTATCTATAATTGCTTTGCTGTGTCTACCTCCTTTACATTAGTGCTTTGAATGTTGATCATTCCTGTTAACAGTTCTGTTGAGATTGTTTCAGCAGCTGACTTTTTTTTTTTTTTTGACAAAAACTATGTTGACTTTATATAACCAGGTAACACCTTAGATAGATGCCATAATGTTTGATTATATTAGAGCATTATAATGTATATGTTGTATTTTTTTATTTATTTTTTTTTTTAATGCATTCCACAGTGGTCATAGGATTGTGACAACTGCCTTCTATATCTTCACTCCATTAGCAACCATTGAAGTTACCTGTAATGAAATAAAAAATGCTTTTTTATTTTGAGTAGTTTTTCATTTTTAGTAATAACTTATATAACTTAATATTTGTAGTTAAACATGTCTTTAATTTTTTTGTAGGCTAATTAGAGATTTGCAAATGGCATTACCAGAATATTCTCATATTATTAATGTTCACACCTATGCTGGGAGCAGAAGTTGGGATGCTGTTATGGGATCTACTCGTATTTCTGTGCCTTTTCCATGCTCTTCTCCATCTGGTCATACAAGTGGCACTGCTAAGTGGGTAACAAGAGAAGATTATATTCTATATGGATTAAGCATATTTGAAATATAAATCATTTTATTTTGGTATACGTCACCTTAGTCATACATATAACTGCATAGACTTTTTTTTTTTTTTTGTAATTGTTTATGCGTAAATTTTCGAAGTTTCAGTGGCTGATTATATTGGAGCTTGTGTTTATTAAAACCAATTGTTAATGTTTATCTATTTTATTAATGTTGATTGTTTTTCTTAATAGAATGGAGACTGTTTTTGTGAGGGCTAGGGAAGGTAGGAAATTCTGATGAATCATGAAAATTTGTTTATACATATGAACAACTAGTGTACAGTCACATCTTAAGTATGGTGTGTGTGTGTGTGTTGTTGTAATTGCATTTACATTGAAATCATTACATTTATTTTTTTATTTTATTTTATTTAGGCTAATTAGCATTAAACTGATATTTGGCATTTTATGTTGCAGTGGATAGAGGATGATTATCCAAAATAGTTGGTTCACTTACTTTCAGTAAACATAGTGTCATTTAAAGAATATGAGAACTTCTAACATATTCTATTTTCTGGGTATTAATCACAAAAAAAACTGTTGATGAAAAATATTGCATCGATAAAAGTGGTAGTTGCATTTTCATGTGCAAAAATGTTAAATTAGATTTCTTTCTTGGATTCCTTAAGTTAGATTACTTGTCTAAAAAGGGTTGAATAATAGCTTTAATTTAGTTCTCTCATTTGTAAGTTTTATGTTTGTCGAAACATTTAATTTATGACTTCAGTAGTAGAAGAGGAACAGTTACACATCTGATTTATCATGCAAAAAAAAAAAGAAAAAAGAAAAAAAGGAAATGCAAGTTTTGTGAATCCACTTCTGGCACTCCGGCCTGTCTATTTATGAAGCTTTGTAAAATTCTTCACAGTTAGTACAAGAATATAGTAGTTTTAATTAGTCTTGTTCTCAGAACACTTAATGGGAATGAAATACAGTAATCTACCATTTATCTGACCTCCAAAACAGCTCTTTCAAAGATTCAAACCTTAAATCAGTTGACCCCTGAAATCGCACCTTCCTGCATTACATTAGTGCTCCTGTGCAGTGAGTCGAATTGAATCAAGTTTTTTTTTCTCTTAACACTAGATGTCATCACTCTTTATATACAGTATATTTGCCTGAACCATACTAAACTGCAAATATAACATTAAATGGGTAATATAACAGATTGCCCATTAAAAAAAAATCATAACATTGTTCAGTAAAAGAAAAAAAAAAAGCATGCCACCTTAAACAATTTTTTCACTTTTTTTTTAGAATGACATCTTAATGGATGTAATCCTAATTTATATACAGTCTCTTGTTTTTGTTTACTTAGCTATGATGATATCAATGTTTAGTTTCCTTTACGTCAATTTCTGTGAATTGTTAAAAATATACCTGTTCATTATTCATTTCTAAATTGAGTTAATTAATTTCAGTAATGAAGCCTCAATACAAAGTGTCCTTTGTATATCACAGAACAAAAACGACATATTCTGTTTCTTAACATAAAGTGTCATTTCCTGTTAGCTATGTATGGGAAATTTGTATTTACAATTATTTCATAAATTTGTAAGCTGCATATTTTTTTTTTTAATTCTTGGAAGCAAAACAATTTTTCCAGGAATGGTTCACTAATCATTTGGTGCCACAAGTAAACGTGCATGTGGAAAGCAACTTGGGCTTTGGAATTATTTTGCTAGAATGTACACATCAGTCACTTAGTGTTGTGTATGTTCATAACAATCGCTCTATGTAATTAAATTCATTTTTTTAATGAATTTAAAAGTAGAAAATAGAAACTAAGAATTTTAATTAAATTCTTTGTTTCTACTGTATTGTTAAATACAGGCATTTACCAATACAATAATATACACCAGTGGTTGATATAACGTTATTAGGGGTCGATTCGGGCTCAGGGGTCGATAGAAAAATATAAAAATATAAGCTTATTTACTTATCCTGATTGACAACGCAATTAAGAGTGAATCGTGGAAGCAGTGACATGAATAGGACCTGTAAGATGGAGCAAGGTCATGAAAATAGTAACGGAGGCCAATCATGTAGGCCTAAATGACATATTTACCAATAAACGGATGTCAGTGGTTCCCGCTGGGTGGCGCGGCGGGAGCGAGATTGCAACACATGCGTAGTTGCTTATTTACTTATACTTACATGTATTCGATCCCAGTCTCATTTTTACTCATCGGCATACAAGTGAGCGTTAATGTTCTAAAATTCATCAACATACATATTATAATTCAATCGTTATTCATTCACGAACTAAACTTCAATATGTTCAAGAGTTGAGCAGGGCTGGTAGTTTTGTACATCCTATATATACCTATAGGAAGATTGTATTATTGTTATCTAAATTAAATTTTATATTTTATATATTATTTATCCCTCCTAACAAATATGCAATATTAAGAAGGACGTCAAAAACAAAAACGTATCCTTTTGCCGTTAAACCAATATAATAATATATACTATATTATACATACAAGAAACACTGTAACTATAAAATAAACAATCTAAAAACTCACATAAGCATATTTTTTGCTTGTCCTATTATAATTACGTAATAGTAAAATAGAGGGGGGGGGGTCAAGAAACTCTTGAAGGGGTTGACGGTCAAAGAAGTTAGGCGATCCCTGATGTACACTATTACAATAAAATGTCAGAAACATTTGTACATTAAAATTATTTCATTTAAGAATTATATAATTCTTAAAGTTGACCCCTGATACACTAACCACTCAGCCAGCCTGGCTGGCCGAGTGGTTAGTGTATCCACCCTCCAGTCAAGAGGCTGCAGGTTCGAATCCCACCTTGGGCATGGATGTTTGTGATTGTCTGTGGAAATACTAGTGGTGGTGGTTAGTGAGTAGATGCTCTCCCTCGATGAGTCTTTGGACTCCCAGGAGGTGATGAATAATAATAATAATAATCATTTTACATAAAACTGAATATAAATTAGGTTTTAGGAATAATTAAGGCAATATATATTTTACTTGTATAAATATTCAAGAAATAATACTATCCAGAATATTGATTGAATTTCTCATACAATAACATCTGGATTCACACTTTTCACAATATAAATGGTGTTAAATAAATACATGAGGGAAAGTGACATGTTCATTGCTAATAATTTTGAACATAAGGAATGAATTTCACTAATTCTGTTGACTCTTATTCCCCCCCCCTCCCAACACATCCTATCTCTCTCTCTCTCTCTCTCTCTCTCTCTGAAAAACACTAAGAATTAGTTGCGTAGGAGCTTCAATACAGATTATCATCATCATCATCAAATTCCTGCCATGTACCCTCAAGGGGTGTACAGGATATGACAGTACTACATGAAAAAATTACATCATTACTAACTTCCTATCTACAATTTTCCTCCAAATCAGTCTGTTACTTGTCAAGACTCCAACATTATCAGATCTTATCTTTCTATCATCTAAGGCACTTTGTACCGTATCAATCCACCTATATCTTGGTCTTCCTCTGGGTCGTTTTCCTGCCAACCTGGCAGAGAACACTTGTTTTGCTAATCTTTCCTCTCCCATTCTATTTAAGTGACCATACCATCTGAGATTAGCTCTGCTAATGCATTCCTGGATGCTGACAATGTCAAGTTCTTTCCTAATATCCTCATTTTTAATATGATATTGCCATTGATGCCATCTGTTCACGCCTCTAATCTTTCTCAGGACTCTCATATCTGCGGTCTCTAGTCTTTGGTCAAGTGTTTTACTTCTGACCCAGCTCTCAGATCCATAAGTTAAAATTGGTTTGAACACAGTCTGTTATACAGCTAATTTAGTGTTCCGACTAATTTCTTTCTTATTCCATATGAATTTATTCAATTGACTTCCCACGAAACCAGCTTTGCTGATTCTGTTGTCTATTTCTATTTTTAATTTACCATCTTCAGTAAAAATTGTGCCTAAGTAGCTGAAATGTTTTACTTGTTCCACAGGTTCTCCATTCACAACACAGTTGAACATTTTCAATGATTCTGCCTATTTTCATTGTCTTTGTCTTTTTATTGCTGACCTTCATATCATAAACAGCTATTCAATTTAGTCAGAGAATCTTGCAAACTTGTAGCGGATTTATTTAGAAGTATAACATCATCCGCATAAAGCATAGAGCTGACATTAACATCTCCAATTTTGATATCAGGTTTAATACCACATTCCTTCATAATGTGATCCATATAGATAATGAATAACAGAGGGGATAATGTACATCCTTGTCTCACACCAGATTTAACATTAAATCATCTTCCTGTACGTCCTTCAATTCTAACTGCTGACTCACAACTCAAATAAAGACTAAGTATTGCTTGATATAATGCCCCATTGACACCATATAACTGCAGCGTATTGAATAGCTTCTCTCTTGGCACCTTGTCATATGCCTTTTCCAAATCGACAAAACTTAAATACAGATCTTTGTTATATTCCCATGCTTTCTCGACTATTTGTCGTAAAGTGAAGATCTGATCCTGACAGCCTCTATTTGGCCTGAATCCAGCTTGTTCTTCACCAAGCTTTTCTTCCACAATTCTTCTCAACCGTTTCTCAAGTATACTTACATAGATCTTGCCAGGAACACTCAGTAGGGAAATACCTCTGTAATTCTCACATTCAGTTTTATTTCCCTTTTTATATATGGGTACTATGAGAGCTCTACTCCAATCATCAGGAATTCGTCCCTCTGTCCAGGCTTTCTGAACTATGCAGTGCAGCCACTGTAAGACTCTTATAGTACGATACTTCAGCATTTCTGGTCGAATATCATCTACTCCTGCTGCCTTTCCACATTTCAAGCCTTTGATGGCTTTTTCTACTTCAAGTATGGATATGTATTCCTGACTGCATGCCTGGTCAGTGTTTTTTATCACTATGCTGTCATCACTGCTTGTTTCATTTAGCAGTTTTTCAAAGTAATTACTCCATACTTCAAGGATATCTTTTTCTCCTGTTTTCATTTCACCTTTATCATCTCTAATTCCTTTTACAGCACTCTTTCCTCCATTCCTAAGCTTCTTCAACAACCTCCAGAATATTTTGCCACCTTCTTGATATTTATTTTCTATATTCTTGCCAAAGTCCTCCGATGACTTTTGTTTAGCTAGTTTTACACACTGTTTAGCTTTCTTACATTTGTCTCTGTATTCTGTAAGAGTAAAAGCTGACTTATTTGCCAGTAACTTTTGATATGCTTTCTTCTTTTCCTTCACTGCCTCTTTAACTTCCTGTGTCCACCAGGGAGTTCTGATTTTTTTATCCTTGCACACAACCTCACCACATGCCTCTCTGGCAGAATCAATCAATGTTTCCTTCAGAGTTTGCCACTGAATCTCCAAGGTTTGATTCCTGTTCTCAAACTTTTTCATTTTCTTTTCAATAATATTTCTGTATTTTAGTCTACAGTTCACATCTGAGAGCTGCTCAACTTTTATTCGCTTTAAAACTTTCTTACATGTTATTCTTTTCAATATGAAATTCAATTTTATCTTGCTCAAGACTAAATAGTGATCACTTCCAATTTCAAATCCTCTGTATACTCTGGTGTCCTGCACCAGGGAGAAAACATCACTATCAACAATAACATAGTCAATGAGACTTTTCTTATTCCTAGCCTCTTCTCTCCATGTGAATTTGTGCACATTTTTATGTTGGAACATGGTGTTAGTAATAACCAGTCCATGTCCTGAGCAGAAATCCAACAGATATTTGCCATTATTATTAGCTTTGCTCTTTTCTCCAAATTTTCCCAAAATATTTTTGTATGTCTCACAATCATTTCCTACTCTACTATTTAGATCCCCAACAAGGACCAACTTTTCCTTTTTCATTGTGTCAGTTGCTTTTTCTAAAGCCTCAAAAAATTCCTCCACTTCTACCTTAGTAGAACCTTCTGTGGGACCATAGGCACAAATAAGTCTCATTGTCCAGTTCCCCATTCTCATATTTGCCCACATTACTCTACTTGAGACTGACTGCCATTCAAGAAGATTAGCCTCGTATTTTGTGTTGAATACTATGGCTACTCCTTCTTTTCCTTGATTGTCATTGCCTGAATATAACATTTTGTATTTATTGCTCAGAAAGATCTCACCAGTTTTGGTCTTTTGTAAAATAATTTAAAGACATTGTTTCTAATTGGGGGTGCTTAAGGGTCAAAGCTGTATAACTGAGAGGAGACCTCCATATAGCCTTTAAAGCAATGCGGAGAACCGACCAGGGCTTCTGACCTAATGTGTAATCCTCACCTTCTCGTGGTGCACCCTGTTGGGTATCTACTTGGATACTGAACGAACGAGGATGGGCTGGCAATTTGGGATTTAGCCGACCAATTTGTATTCTTATTGGTTAAACCAAAATAAAAAATGATGGTACAACGTGACAAAATTTCATGTCGGCCGAGGCGTCGCCCGGTTAAACAAGGCCCCCGTTGTATTCACCAGGGAATCAGGGTGAACAGCAAAAAGTCAGCTACTGGAACAAATCTGAAAACAAACCCCAACTCAACATCACCAGAGTTAAAGATCGGTACTTATGATACTATCAACGTAAGAAGCCTGAATGGCAAAGAAATGGAGCTAGCTGAGGAATTATATAAGTACCAGATCTACATAATAGGGGTGACTGAAACAAAAAAGACCAAAACTGGTAAGATCTTTCTGAGCAATAAATACAAAATGTTATATTCAGGCAATGACAATTAAGGAAAAGAAGGAGTAGCCATACTGTTCAACACAAAATACGAGGCTAATCTTCTTGAATGGCAGTCAGTCTCAAGTAGAGTAATGTGGGCAAATATGAGAATGGGGAACTGGACAATGAGGCTTATTTGTGCCTATGGTCCCACAGAAGGTTCTACTAAGGTAGAAGTGGAGGAATTTTTTGACACTTTAGAAAAAGCAACTGACACAATGAAAAAGGAAAAGTTGGTCCTTGTTGGGGATCTAAATAGCAGAGTAGGAAATGATTGTGAGACATATAAAAATATTTTGGGAAAATTTGGAGAAAAGAGCAAAGCCAATAATATTGGCAAATATCTGTTGGATTTCTGCTCAGGACATGGACTGGTTATTACTAACACTATGTTCCAACATAAAAATGTGCACAAATTCACATGGAGAGAAGAGGCTAGAAACAAGAAAAGTCTCATTGACTATGTTATTGTTGATAGTGATGTTTTCTCCCTGGTGCAGGACACCAGAGTGTACAGAGGATTTGAAATTGGAAGCGATCACTCTTTAGTCTTGAGCAGGATAAAATTGAATTTCATATTGAAAAGAATAACACGTAAGAAAGTTTTAAAGCGAATAAAAGTTGAGCAGCTCTCAGATGTGAACTGTAGACTAATACAGAAAGATTATTGAAAAGAAAATTAAAGAGTTTGAGAACAGGAATCAAACCTTGGAGATTCAGTGGCAAACTCTGAAGAAAACATTGATTGATTCTGCCAGAGAGGCATGTAGTGAGGTTGTGTGCAAGGATAAAAAAATCAGAACTCCCTGGTGGACACAGGAAGTTAAAGAGGCAGTGAAGGAAAAGAAGAAAGCATATCAAAAGTTCCTGGCAACTAAGTCAGCTTTTACTCTTACAGAATACAGAGACAAATGTAAGAAAGCTAAACAGTGTGTAAAACTAGCTAAACAAAAGTCATGGGAGGACTTTGGCAAGAATATAGAAAATAAATATCAAGAAGGTGGCAAAATATTCTGAAGGTTGTTGAAGAAGCTTAGGAATGGAGGAAAGAGTGCTGTAAAAGGAGTTAGAGATGATAAAGATGATATGAAAACAGGAGGAAAAGATATCCTTGAAGTATGGAGCAATTACTTTGAAAAACTGCTAAATGAAACAAGCAGTGATGACAGCACAGTGATAAAAAACACTGACTGACCAGGCATGCAGTCAGGAATACATATCCATACTTGAAGTAGAAAAAGCCATCAAAGGCTTGAAATGTGGAAAGGCAGCATGAGTCGATGATATTCGACCAGAAATGCGGAAGTATGGTGGTATAAAAGTCTTACAGTGGCTGCACTGCATAGTTCAGAAACCCTGGACTGAGGGACGAATTCCTGACGAATTCCCCATAGATCTTGCCAGGAACACTCATATATAAAAAGGGAAATAAAACTGCATGTGAAAATTACAGATTTATTTCCCTACTGAGTGTTCCTGGCAAGATCTATGCAAGTATACTTGAGAAATGGTTGAGAAGAATTGTGGAAGAAAAGCTTGGTGAAGAACAAGCTGGATTCAGGCCAAATAGAGGCTGTCAGGATCAGATCTTCACTTTACGACAAATAGTTGAGAAAGCATGGGAATATAACAAAGATCTGTATTTAAGTTTTGTCGATTTGGAAAAGGCATATGACAAGGTGCCAAGAGAGAAGCTATTCAATACGCTGCAATTATATGGTGTCAATGGGGCATTATATCAAGCAATACTTAGTCTTTATTTGAGTTGTCAGTCAGCAGTTAGAATTGAAGGAAGTACAGGAAGATGGTTTAATGTTAAATCTGGTGTGAGACAAGGATGTACATTATCCCCTCTGTTATTCATTATCTATATGGATCACATTATGAAGGAAAGTGGTATTAAACCTGATATCAAAATTGGAGATGTTAATGTCAGCTCTTTGCTTTATGCGGATGATGTTATACTTCTAAATAAATCTGCTACAAGTTTGCAAGATTCCCTGACTAAACTGAGTAACTGTTGTAATAGATATGGTATGAAAGTCAGCATTAAAAAGACAAAGACAATGAAAATAGGTAGAATTGTTGAAAATGTCAACTGTGTTGTGAACGGGGAAACTGTGAAACAAGTAAAACATTTCGGCTACTTATGCAAGATTTTTGCTGAAGATGGTAAATTAAATATGGAAATAGACAACAGAATCAACAAAGCTGGTATGGTAGGCAGTCAACTGAATAAATTCATATGGAATAACAGAGAAATTAGACGGAACATTAAATTAGCTGTATACAAGACAGTGTTCAAACCAGTTTTAACTTATGGATCTGAGAGCTGGGTCAGAAGTAAAACACTTGACCAAAGACTAGAGACCGCAGATATGAGAGTCCTGAGAAAGATTAGAGGCGTGAAAAGATGGCATCAATGGCAATATCATATTAAAAATGAGGATATTAGGAAAGAACTTGACATTGTCAGCATCCAGGAATGCATTAGCAGAGCTAATCTCAGGTGGTATTGTCATTTAAATAGAATGGACAAAGAAAGATTAGCAAAACAAGGCTTCTCTGCCAGGTTGGCAGGAAAACGACCCAGAGGAAGACCAAGATATAGGTGGATTGATATGGTACAAAGTGCCTTAGACGATAGAAATATAAGATCTGATAATGTTGGAGTCTTGACAAGTAACAGACTGATTTGGAGGAAAATTGTAGGTAGGAAGTTAGTAATGATGTAAATTTTTCATGTAGTACTGTCATATCCTGTACAACCCTTGAGGGTACATGGCAGGAATTTGATGATGATGTTTCTAATTGATATTGTTTGCAGTAACATGACAAATACTTTCATTTCAATAATTAAAACATCAATGCAGAATATTCTACATATTACTATGCTAGAATAAGCACCAATTTTATACAATTACATTGATTGAAATTACTGTAGTACAGAGGAAAAAGGAAAGAATAAAACATTGGAGATATTTCAGTATAATAATGTTTCTTTTTAATGGTAATTTATCAGTAAACTATTGCCAACTAAATTCATATCTTTTAATGCAATCAATTAATTTAAGGTATTTTGAAAAAGTTAATTTATTGTTTGAAATAATGACTCATTCTAAATATTTATATACTCATGAACAGATGCCTCATTTTGTAATGTTTGGGCTTATGTAAAAAATATGCTTAAATTAGTATTTAAAAGTATTTTTTATTTATTTATTTATTTTAATAACGGGTTCAGAAATAGTTTGGAAAGTTTACCATGAGTTTAGCTGGAAAAAAAAAAAAAGGTTTGATACACAAAATCACTCATATATAGGCGATGTGACAGAGGGTCAAACTCATGAATTTCTTAATTATTCTGCAATACCTCCTCAAGTTACACATTATTCATTACCATTTTTTAAAATATTGATAATAACTTTATACAAGTAAGATAAACTAAATAATACATAGTGAGCAAAACAATAGAAAAATCACAACTTTGCAGATGAAAGATATAAAAAACTACGTTTTCCCCACTTTTCTTCTGAAAAACATTGGTTAGGTGGTGATATGTGGCAGTTAACAATAACAAAATTTCACAAAAACCAGTTTCTTTTTTGTGAAACTTCCCCAGAGTCACTTCTTGTTTAATTTACGAGATAAGTTCCGATGGGCTGTCAGAGAAACTAAAATATACTTACAAAAAAAACTTTATTGGAAATTAAATTAGACATCTTTTGCTACTTTTCTACATAATTTCTGCCATTGTTCAGCCACTTATCATAATGGGGATCCAAGAGTTGTATACCTTTATCGTAGAAGGTTGCCGCCTGTGATGCAAATTACGTATTGACTGCTTCTATGAACTCGTCATCTTGAAACCGCTGGCCACCAAGGAAATATTTCAGATGTTTGAACAGATGAAAGTCACTTGGTGCGAGGTTGGAACTATATGGAGGATAATGGAATTGTTCCCAGCCAAAGGTGGTGAGAAGTTGTTGTGTTACACCGGCCGTGTGTGAGTGGACGTTATCATGAATCAAAACAACGCCCCTGTTAAGCATGTCCCATCGTTTTTTCTGGATCACACGACGCATTTTTGGCAGTACGTACTCACATTGATTGTGGAGCTTTGACCCAAGAAGTCTACCAGCAAAATTCCTTGTCTGTCCCAAAACACAGTGCACGTGATTTTCTGAGTGAAAACCGTTGTCTTCAATTTTGTCTTGACTGGTGATGAGGTGTGTCTCCACTCCATGGACTGTTGTTTGGATTCAGGGATTACGTGCAACGCCCGAGTATCGCCCCCGGTGACGTCTGCTCAGGAAAGGATTGCCATCCTCGTGGTAACGTGTCAAGAATTCCAACACAGTACTTAGCCGATTCACTTTGTATTGTTCTGTAAGCACTTTGGCACCCCCTGTGCACACAATTTCTGATAACTCAGTTGCGATTCGATTTCCTTAGACATTATAAACACACACGAAGAAGCATACACACTGCAAGAATCTGAAAATGGCACCAACGGCTTGCTAACGAATCAACAAATTCAGCGTGCATGCACACCATTGCGATCGCAGCGCTGAAGTGAAAATATTTAAAAACAGAACTTACTTTCTGGACGTCCCTTTAAATCCACTGCTTTTGACTTTCTCTGGTTCAAGCACTGATGACCACTCAGACCTCTTCTCATTCCTTTCTATGAAACTTGGCCATCTGCAATCCAGCTATCCAAATAGTCATTTTCCTAGGAAACCTCAAGTTTCAAAATCCCAACTGGCTCCCTTTTCCAACACTACTGACCAAGTTAGAAAAGAAGCAAGTCTTTGCTATAAGTAATGACCTAACATAAATCATACATCTGCCTACCCATATTCCTAATAAACTTCAATCTCCAAATACTCAGGATATCTTTTTGACCAGTTCTCCTTCCAGATACACAGACCACAATCTTGTACAAGTCTTTTCTTTCATAGAATGCCTCTCGTCCAGCCACTCCCAACCTTGCATCCTGCATCACCACAAAGGTGTCAATTTAGATGACCTCTGGAATTTCTGCTCCATGGAATATCATTCTCATATTTGGGATAGTACACCAAAATGTCCTCTAAAATTGCTTAATTCTATCTAGAAGAGGGCAATCCAGCTAATTAATGATTCATCTCTCAGAGATATTCAGTTTCTGCCTTGTGTCTCTTCTACAGATACTTTCATGGACAGTGATGTGCTGAATTAGCCACCATCATTCCTCCAAAATCATTAGAACAAGAGCTACAGCAAACCACAACACCCTTTTACAGTCCATCTTGAAACTCACTGAACCAACTTCACTGCTTCATTCCATCTACTTCTCTTCTTTGGAACAGTCTCCCTTATCTGCCTTCCCCAAAGAATATAACCTTCACCTGTTCAAACAAAATGTGAACAGATTCCTCCTTTTCCTCTTGCCTCTTAGCTCAGTGAAAATGGTGTTTGCACTCAGTGCTACACCGCTTAAAGAAAGTGTCCATGTGTAGAGGCTTAAGTGCTGTGAGGACATCATGTTGGAGGCTTAATGGATTTTTTACAACGCTCAAAAGAATTAAAATAGAATTTAATACTTCCTATATTTCGTCCTGGTCACTAGGACATCTACGGGGATTACAAAAACAATTAATGTAACATATACACAAATAACAATGTTTGTTATTCGTCGGTTCGATTCTAGTTACCGACTACAGGAACTTTTACTAAGAATTTTTCTTTTTATTGGTTCCTGAGTTAATTGATCTCTGGCACGGGCAAGCAACTTTTTCTCAAGATATGGGTTTTTCTTCCTGTAAACTCAATCGTTAGTAGAACCCATACTATATTTCAGCCAATAAAAATATTGTTAGAGACCATGAAATGGCAACACTTGTTAGCCGTCTTTTCACTGTGCCACTTAAATTAGTCATAGCCTTGGGCCATCTATCTTTGATTGACTACCAGTGGAGATTGAACTGCCCACTCAGTCCAAACTAGGGCTAAAACGCCGCTACTATAAGGGTATAAAAGGCCCATATAGTAAGATGTCAAAATAGTCATCAGATCAAAACAGGAAAACTTGACTCCTGTTCTCTTGCTATGGCAATTGAATGTAACTCCTGTTCACCACTATTACATTACTCAGAGATAAAGATGATCTAGCATCAATTTTACTCAAACTCCTTCATAGATGACCAAGGGAAATTGCCTCCTACCATACTGGGATTTCAAGCACCGTATCCCTCCAGAAGGTTTTCTACAAAAAAGACATCAGCAAACTACTAAATAACTTTGACACTAAAAAGTCTTCAAGTCCTGATGGCATCTCTCCAACTGTTCTCAAACATCATGCTCCGTAGCTAATACTTGTCCTGCATCTCTACAATCTATTATACGCAGCTGGTACTTATCCCAATATTTGTAAACAATGTTATATCCATCCTATTCCAGAAAAAGGGAGAAGTCTACTGACCAATTACTGTCACATCTGTCCTTTCCAAAATAATGAAAGTCATGAAAGCTAACCTGTCCACTACTGAAATCCACCAATTAATCAGCAGTCACCCAGTATGGATTTGCCTATTCAAAATCCACTGCTGACCTTGTAGCTTATGTCACCCACAATTGCACACTTACCATGGAAAGGTTTAGAAAAACTTGTCACTTCACATTTCTAGAGCTTTCTAATGTCCGTCATCGAGGCCTGCTAAACATAATGCCATCCTTCGGTCTCCTTGCCTCTCTAGTTGGGTTGCCAGTTTCTCTCTGTTCTCTGTGAGTCATGGTAGATGCTCCCTCTCTTCAAGCTTCACCACGAATGCTAGAGTGCTTCAAGGTGCTTCTACCATATTACCCACTCTCTTTTTCTTGATACATAAATGACATATTCACAATTTCTATTAATCCTATCTACAGCTTTGCAGATGATGGTACTCTCTATTTATCTTACTCTTTTGACAAACGATGCAGTACTTGACATCCCAGGCTACATGATCATCTACGACTAGTGCCTTAACCATTGATCTACATACTATCCTGTGGGGGACGAAGACAATCTTGTCACGTTCAGTGTTACCGAAACATAGTTTTGCATTTTCTCTTCCAGAAGAGATCTCAGCTCGCCTATCCTTACTCTCAGTAGTACACAAAACACCAGGCAAGATTAGATCTCTCTCTCTACAAACCCTTCGTGATTTCAAAATGCTCTCATCTTCAAGCACTTGCAGAAGTATCTGTAGAGGCCAGAAAAATGCATGGATTATGAAACATTCCAGGAACAGTTCACGAGTTATTTGGCACTCGAAGTAATCAGGTCAGTCTTGGACCTCAAGCAACCACTCTTGTGGTCTCGTTTTTAGAAAATAGCCTGGCATATCCAGAAATTGAAACTTACCAGAAGAGAGGCTCATAAATAAATGCAAAAATGAAAGGAGGGTGCATACTAATGTATATTTTAAGCATAATTTTGAAACAGCCGGTTAATTATATGCCAAGTTAAATAACTTATCACAATTCTAGTGTCAATACTTCATCGAGAGAGAAATTTATAAAACAACCCCCCCCCCCCCCCTTAGTAGCAGTGATGTAGCTAGAGCTTTTGCTGCCCCTCTCAATACACACCAAAATACTACAAAAAGTCAAAACGACGTATAGGGAAATAAATTAAAACACTAAGTTTAAGGGAGATGGTAAATCCCGTATTATTGTACAGCCGGGTACGAAACTCGGATCGAAATCCATCGAATCCTAGAGTTTCATGCCGAAAAAACTATCGGCGAGCCCAAGTGTAAGTAATCACTTGGGAAGTACAACACCAGGGCAACTCGGAGCAAAGGTGGAGCAAGCTCCGTCACTGTCCTTAATATTCTCTCATAATGTAAAACGCAGCTCCTAGGAGATGTATTACTGTTTTACATTATGAGATGAGGTCACTACCCAGACCGGTTTCAACCCTATGAATAAGTAGAGCCGTCTCTAAAAATTCGGACGATCCCTAGGCCACTCAATTGTGGGCGAAAGACCGTTCATCTCAGCGTTGGCTCCACTCAGTGATGGCCTTCCACCCACCACCACCACCGAGCAGAACCGCTCATATTCCGAAGAAAAGCATTCACCGACAAAGCCCCTCACCAGGTGTGCAGGAAAACACTTTCCTCGGAGAATATTAAAGACAGTGACGGATCTTGCTCCACCTTTGCTCCGAGTTGCACTGGCGTTGTACTTCCCAAGTGATTACTTACACTTGTGCTCGCCGATAGTTTTTTCGGCATGAAACTCTAGGATTCGATCCGAATTTCGTACCCGGCTGTACAATAATACGGGATTTACCATCTCCCTTAAACTGAACTTATATCCGATAAAATAGTCTTTTGGCTTGTTATAAATTAAAACACTTTATTTTTGAAGTAAAACTTTAATTTCAACATTCTAAAATGTTATTTTTCATGGTTTTTTTTTCGTTAGCAAAATCGCCGATGACATTTGCGAAGTCTATTTCATAGTAATGTAGGTAATTCGTAATCAATTTTATTTAGAAAAAGTCCTCTCACAACCAGCAAAACTTACAGCAATTGTGAGGAAAATTCGCTGTAGTATTACAATAGTTGGAACTGAGTTCTCGAGACTGTATTTTAGAATTGACTGCAAAAATTCAAAAAGATTCCAAGTGCTGCCCAGGGCGGACCGCCCCTTCTGCCCTTCCCTTGCTAGGCCTCTGCTTAGTAGGTTAGCCACTTTATCTGGAACCATTCATCCTTTGTCTTAGAACGTGTCTGAAAATCGCAGATTTTGTGAATAAGGCATTGGACATTTTAAAGAAAATCCAAAAAAAAAAAAAAAACGATGGAACGTTGCGCTCTTCGATTGGAAAAGGCCTAAGTTCGATTCTCGTAGTGGCAGGAGGAATCTTTATAAGGATATTTTCAATTGAAGGTGAGTTAGCCGATACACGGAGGTAGAAAGGGCTTTGTTCTCCCAAAAACTCGGGTTTTTCATCCCGCATACACACACAGATCGGTCCTTTAGAACACATGCAATTTACAGACAATGCTAGTGGTGAGCAATAGATGGCGTTGATGTAGATGACGGTACTAGAGGTTTTGATATAGATGTGAACATGGAGTCTCATCAAAGACCCTCGCTCAGACTTCGGACTCCTTGGAGGTGTCGCGAAAAATAATAGTTTTGCAAACTATGATGTGTAATAAAGTTTATTTCTGCTTTGTGCCATTGATTCCGATTTCAGCTATGTTTCTGAAATACACAAATTGGCCTTGTGAAAGTATGTTGCTTTTTTTTTTTTTTTTTTTTTTTTGGTTCTGCAGATTGATTTGTTATCAGTCTGTGGAACCAAAAAGTATAATCGCCCTCTTGGCGGTTATACTTAAATCGTTCTAATATATATAATATATATATATTAATTAAATATAATTAATATATATATATATATATTGACGTTGATATTTGCTCGGTAGATAATGTTATGAAAAATAAATTAGTTTGAATGAGTATAATACCGAGAATAAAAAAGAATAAAGTTTAATGCTGAGATACTACTAGTTTCGTTGAAAAACTCAACTTCTTCAGGTATCAGCGATAACGAATTATATAAAAAATAACAGAGACATTATAAAATTACATTAACAGATCTAATATAAAAGACCATAGTACATTTTAAACAGGAATGTGTGCTGGAGTTCCAAAAAAAGATTTACAAACAGAACTCAGGATTGGCTATGAGCAGTCTGTTCTCTCTAATTCTTGCTGATATATTTCTTAAGGACTTCGAAGAATAGGCGATTAATTCCTCAACTCTAAAACCCAAAATCTCGTACTATTATACAGATGATGTATTCCTAATTGGGAACACAGTTTAAACAATCTCAATATTTTTCTAGACGATCTCAACAAGTTTGTTGAGAAAATCAATTTCACTATATGAACTGGAATCCAACTATCTTCCCTTTTTGGACTTCAAACTTACAAGATGCGCTGAAAATATCAAAATCTATATTTTTAGAAACCCACACACACAGACAGATACCTTCATGCTTCTTCCCATCACTACCCTCCGCAAAAATTTGTTTTATTTCAACCCTGGTACATCGAGCCAGATCTTTATTAACAGACGAAACAGAGATTGAAAATGAACTCGATTTACTAAAAAGGACTTTTGTCAACAATGATTTCTCTCTTAAGAAGATTGATAAATTTATCTCTTACCATCGTTCACCTACTATTGAAGATTCTGCTACCCCAAGAGCATTTATATCTTTGCCATACATCAGCTCTCTCTCCCCAAAACTGGCAAAACTTCTTAAATTCAACATTAGAACTTGTTTGAATACGTTTCCAAACCTCCGCTCTACTAAGTAGACCTAAAGTAAAACATCTCCCTCTTCAGTATCCAGACGTCTACAAGATTATGTGTGAATGTGGCAAACCATATTATGGTCAGACGGCTAAATCTATCCTTTTACATATTGAGGAACACCAGAGAGACATATCCTACAATAGGACCAGAGCCAGCACTCTCTCTCAAGCCAAGTTCACTTCTCTATTAACTCGGATGAAGGCCACCAACACCTCGTAGACTGGCCGCAAACTTCTAACGTACATTTGTGTTATGATGACTCGAAAGAAAGGTAATCAAATCTAAAGAAATATCCCTCGATTCATCCCATATAAACAACAGCCTTAGCTACAATCTTTCTGATGCGCACATTGCCACTGTCCAGTATTGGCGCACTCGTGACAACTCACGCACGTAGTCAACTTCAATTGGAACTTCAGCACGTATTCCTGTTTAAAATGTACTACGGTCTTTTATAGTAAATCTGCTGATGTAATTTTATAATGTCTCTGTTATTTTTTTATATAATTCTTTATCGTTGATACCTGAAGAAGTTGATATTTTCAACGAAATTAGTATCTCAGCATTAAACTTGACTTTTTTATTCTCGGTATTATAGCCATTCAAACTAATTTATTTTTCATATATATATATATATCAAAAATTTTCGACCTAACAATGAAAAAAGGAATTTAAACTTTTAAAATTATTTTTATTTTTCAACATAATCTCAGTAAGACATACATTTATTCCAGCGTCATTATCCCTTCCCTGTATTGGTCCTCAGTAAGATTTGCAAAATACCCTTCTAGAGCTGCAATCAACTTTTGATTCAAAGAAAAACGCTGACCAGCGGGAAGATTTTTAGTTTTGGGAAGAGATAAAAGTCAGAAGTAGCTAAATCTGGGGGAATAGGGTGGACATTCCAACAATTCACAGTGTAGTTCCCTTCATTTTCCCATTGCCAAAATATTTTTATGGGCAGGTGCATTGTCCTGATGAAAGATGATTTTTTTTCTTCAGCAAACTGGTCTTTTCTCACGCATTTTTTGTTTAGTCTGGTTAAAAGATCGAAATAATATTCCCCGGTTATTGTTTTACCCTTTTCAAGATAATTAATAAACAAAATGCCTTCAGCATCCCACAACACAAATGCCATGACCTTTCCTGCTGAAGGAATCGACTTTGTTTTCATTGGTGCTGAACAACCGCCTTCTGTCCACTGTTTGGATTCTGATGTGTAATGATGAATCCAAGTCTCATCCATAGTAATAAATCGACGCATAAAATCAGTTTTATTCTTGTTGAAACGCTCCAGTTTCACTCGGATGAGTTTTTGATCCACTTTTTTTGGAGCAAGCGCGCCACCCATCTTGTGCAAAGCTTTTTCATTTGTAATTCTTCGTGCAAAATATATCCTACATGTTCTTTTGAAATGCCTATAGTCTCAGCAATTTCGTGCATCTTGACTCGCTGGTCATCCAATACCATATCGTGCACTTGATCGATGATTTCTGGTGTTGCTACACTTTTTGGACGTCGTTCACGTGGATCATCTTCAAGGCTGAGTTTAAACGGCCACGTTTAAACTCGGTAGCCCATTTCTTAATTGTCGAAAACGAAGGAAAAGAGTACCCATAAACTTTTATGAACTTCAAATGAATTTCTTTTGGAGTTAAACCTTCTTTTACAAAGAATTTTATAACCGCACGATACTCGGTTTTATACATTTCAAGGGATACAGACAACATGTTTGCTTCAGACAGGTGTATGAAACAAACAACTTGATAGAATGACTTGCAATTTCACATGGATGCTTATGACAGATGTACCAACTAAGAAAAAAAATCGTGCCGATAGTGTTACCATTTATGCTCAAGGCTGAGAACGTTTCAGACTACCCTCGTGTGTGTGTGTGTGTGTGTATATATATATATATATATATATATATATATATATATATATATATATATATATCAGCTAACGCCTTTTTATTCCCATATACGGGAGTAGGCGAGGCCAATTAGACTTATCTAACTTTGGAGACTGAGTGGGCAGTTCAATCTCCACTGGTACCAATCAGAGATAGATGGCCCAAGGCCATCACTAATTAAGCGGTACACAGTGAAGAGAGGCGGCTCAAATGTGCGGCCATCTCGTGATCCCTAACCCTAACACAATATATTTAATGTCTGATATAATGTGGGTTCTACGGTCGATTTTCTTGAGTTTATGGGAGGAAAAACCCGCTTTGGATGATTTCATGCGTGAAAGAATTATTGGAAAGCTCGAAGAAGGCTGCAGATTTTACCAGTTTGGAATCTCACATATCATGTATCCAAGTTTTGGGCAGCGTTACAAACCAATGGAATGTGTTTCCCTCGCTCTGCCACAGAGCATGAAGACAGACTTTTGGTAATAACAGCAAAACGTTATTGATGCACCGCAGCAGGTCAGCTTGCAAGTCAGCTCCATTCATGCAGAGGAACGCGGATTTCTCGACAAACTGAGGCGAGACGTCTACGACAAACAGACATATACGCCAGGAGGCCTGTAGTCTGCGTCCGTTTATTCACAGCTCATCGTAGAATACGTTTTTTAGTTGTGTTGCATTCATAGAATTTGGGCAAGACACCTTTGGGCTAATGCACGCTTTACAGATAAGAGATTACGATATTGTAACGAAGTTCTTCAACATCATGTTTCATTGTTCTGTGGGTAGGCAAAGAATTAATTTTTTATGGACAGTGCCATACCACATTGTACACGAGCAGTGCAGTGGAGATACTTCTGGAGAACCGAGGATAGTAATTGAGTCGAGTGGTCAGCACGCTTCTTAGATCGTAACCCCCCACACACACACACACACATAGAACATATTTGGGATGCAATAGGGAGATACATTGTGGCTCGAAATTCCTCTACAGAAAAAAAAAGTCTTATCCTTACTCTGAAGGAGGAGTGGGAAAGTTTGCCTCAAGAACTCCTGAATCGCTTGGTGATAAGCACGTATGCCGTTATGAGAGTGGAATAGCATTTTGGGGTGGACATATTCTATACTGATATCTCTCTCATAATTTTCTGTAAACACTACATTAATTCCTTAACTAGTTAAGCAAGTTTGAGTGAAGTTAGTAGTTGGAAGAGAACCAATCGTTCTGTGCTGTTGGACACTCTCCCTTGATGAGTCTGTGAACTCCCTGGAAGTGTCATGATAATAATAAGTAGAGCCTGTGCTACTAATGGTTCACGAAAAAAAGTTAAACAAGTTTGAGCGCAGTTACTAGTTAGAAGGAGTCAATCGTTCGATGCTGTGGGTACACTCTCCCTCGAAGAGTCTTTGGACTCCCTGGAGGTGTCATATAATAATAATAATAAAAAAAACTAGGTCCTTAAGAAATTTGTAATTTTTTCCAAAAACGTATTGCAATTTAATTTGTACAAAATTTACAACACACTTTTTGTGTAATATAATTTATTAGTATACTGGCAATAAATTTATGCCCACATATGGTGTAGTGATGAAAATTTTTTTCATTTGCTGGTAAAAATGTAGGTTGTCCTTAGCTTTTGGATACCAGTATATCTACAATTAAACAATAAAGGGAATAACTGAAGGTGAGATTTTTTATTATTATTATTATCCAAGACCTCCAGGAAGGCTGCAGATCACCCACACCAGACGTCATACCTTCTCTGAAACTCATTCACACCAGATGCACTCACCACTCACTACATCAACAGTTAAGTGTTGAAATAGTGAGTGAAACAATTTAATTCCTTTCGTAACCACACAAACCTAACTTCCACAGATTCCCCCTTATCCTCTTGCCACCTTCCATGTAATGAAAAATTTCATAAGTTGATAACCTATAATACCCTTTCAGAAGGTTATAGACTTCTGTCATATCACCCCCTCTTTTTCTTGTTTACTAGTGTCTGCACTCCATATACTCTATCTGTTCTCGTAATCTACTTTTCATAATCCCAATATCTTTGTTACTCTTCTTTGCACCCTTTCCACAGCTTCTTTATTCTCTCTGAATCTAAAAGACCAAATCTGCACAAAGTTGTCCAGGTGTGTTCATATCCAAGCCGTGCAAAGAGAAAAGTGATTTCTTTATCCTTACATGTCGATGGTCGATTCGACATCACAATTATCCTCTGAGATGCATTTTGCGTGTGACCTTTGAATTTCAAATTTCTATCCACCATAACTCCAAGATCCGTAGCCTCCTCAATTTCTTGTAAGATACTCCCACTATTAGTATATGCTGTTGGAATTCTCATCATGCAAAAGTGCATAACTTTATATTTACTAACATTGAATTGAGGATCCACTGTGCTATCTCATTCAGATCATTCTGTTAGTACTGTATATCAGCAGCATTGCTAATTGCCCTGCCTATCTTAGCATTATCAGCAAACAGTTGAAAATTTCCTGTCAGGTTAGGCTGACCATACGCACCGTTTTGAACGGGACAGTACCGTTTTTTTCTTATTTCCCGGCCGTCCCGTCTTTTAATAAAAATGTCAGTTTTATTCTGTTCTTAATAAAAACCATAAATATACTTTAATATTGGTCAATCATAAATTATTATTCATAACCTATAATTGCAAATCAATATCATGGATATCAGTCATTTGTATAACCAGGGAGTCGCATTGTTCGATACTAAATATCGAATTTGTAGTGATTTATTCAGAAAAAAAGAAATACATGTCGGCAACACTTGCACATCTCAGACGAGGCGTCTATTCTGCTGTAGCGTTCTGCTGGTGTCGACTGTTTACCAATTGAGATTGAATCTTGTCAAAGTATAGAAATACTTCAATATATACACAAGTTCAGAGTTGAAGAACTGAAAAACTTTTATGAATGCAGGAAACAATTATGCTAAATTGTTAGACCGTAGAAATACAAGACTTTTGTCCTTGGGGCCATCGATTGACAGAATTTTAAGTATGTTTGATGGGCTTCATTCGTATTTTCTTTCTCAAGAAAAATGCCCTATTATGTTGTGCAATTTTTTTTTAGATCCCTATTTGAAATTGTGGTTATCATTTGCAAGAGATCAAGTGTCTACGTCCCAAACATACATTAGCTTAATTGAAAAGATAATATTTCAGCTACATAAGTAGCCATGAACATTGAAAATCTTGTAAACAATTTAAAGTCCAGAAAAAGTGAAGTGTTTGTAACTACTGATGTCAAAAAACAACTGAGGATGTCGGTAGATTCAGGAGAAATAAATGAGGCTAAGCTTTTTGAGGTAGTTGAGAATTTCTATGAAATCAGCTTAGAATATGTCAATAAGTGGAAGTACAGTTTAGGAAACACTGAGAAGTTCAAGTGAGTGCTACTAAGAAAGACACCTGAATTGAAAGAAATACAGGATAGTCTGAACGAGGAACTCATCACTCACAGAAACAGAAGAAACTCGTGTATTCGATCAGTGGACCCTCAGCGAGGCGATTGGATACATGGAATAAAGAAAACATTCCTGTATTTTATAGATAGGTACAAATTTTTTTCTGAAATGAGCGAAAAGCACCTAAACTTTCAAGACTTTTGTAATATTGTAGTTTATTCTTTGTCTTCCAGAAAGTACAGCACCTGTTGAGAGATTATTTTCTGTTATGAACAGGATGTGGTCAAAGGAGAAATCTAGATTGTGCTGAGATAATGAGGGCTATATTAGTTGTAAGACAAAATTGTGTAATGGAGTGGGAGAAGTTTTGTGATAAGGTGTTGAAAGACAGAAATTTGATGCACAGGATCACTTCATTGGAGAAGTATTCATGGTATGATCATTTTGAAATACAGTCCCCTCTACGTCTACCTAAATTTTTTGTATGGGTTTTGTCACTGAAGAATAATGATAAACTCAATATGTTTATGTAATAACACTTTTTATCGTCTTTTTGAATACAGAATCTTACATAACCTCATCCCGTTTTTGCCATAGCAATGTCACGTGTTTGTCTCAAGCAAATATCGTCAGCCTATGTCAGGTCTTTTCCAATAATATTAATGTATAGACTGAACAATCATGATCCAAGAACTAATCATTGAATTGTACACCACAGGTTACTTTAAATCTGGTAAATTCACTTATCCATACATTCTGACACTTATCTGTCAGCTACCGACTTATCCAGATCGTTTATATTTCAATTCCATATTGTCTAGTTTATATAACATGTTTTCATTAAGTATCCTATCGGTTTCCATAGGAAAGTCCAATTGCATAATAGTCTATTCATTACATTTTTTATAAATTATGAACAAATTGCATAAACGTAACCCCCCCCCCCCTTTAGTAAGCCGATGCTATTCGTTTCAAAGTATAGCTTGCCTGTCAACCCATTTCTGTATGCCAGTTCTTATCAATTTCTCTAAAACCTTCACCACTCCAGAGACATTGATAAATTGTTAGTTAGATGCATCGGTTTTTGCATCACTGTTGTACAACGGAACTATTTTACATTCTTACCATTCATGTTCTTGAGCTGAGACTCAAGTTATACAAACATTTAAAATGTTGAGCCATTTCGACTGAACATATCCCATCTCGCCATATTGCCAGGTTATACAAAAGCTCTTCAACCTCATTTGTTGCTTCTATCTCTTCTAATTCAGTGATAATGCTGTGCATCATATTGTATGCACCTGGTTGATAAATTTTAACAAAGTGAGCACTCATTATTTGAACATCTAATCTGCTTCGGACACAAGGTGACCATCTGCTTTTTTATTAAAGTTATTTTTCCACATTCATTTTTTCTTTTAGTTGCAGCTTAGCATTAAAAATCTTTTGGGTTGCGTTTAGCCTGCACAGCTAATTTCTTTTCATTCAGCCATTCCTATAATGCAGATCTTTTCTACTATCAAGATGACTTGACACATCCAAAAGCTCACACCTGTTTCTTCTGGAAATACAGCTGCACATTGCATTTGTTGCTGCCATAGCTCTCCTTATTACTGTCATATCTCGGTAATAATCTAACAATTTTCATTCTTGCTTCTTCCAACAGTCTTTTCATACTGTTATTATTCGAGCCAAGAGATTCATCATGGGAGGCCCCACTCTCACATGCACAGTTCATACGATTTAAATGCATTTGCTGTCCCTGCACTTATCTCTCAGGCAATGTATTCCAATCACCTACCACCCTCCACGAAAAAAAATCTACTCCTCACATCCTCCTTATAGATAGAGCCAAATCCAGTGATGGTCTCCAGATATTCTATGAAAAATGTCATCTATGTTAATCTAGTAATTAGCCCTTACCAGCTTATACATCTCGATCATGTGTCCCCTCTTCCTTGTATCCTCTGTAATTTGTATTCTGTCCATCTACCCTCATATCCACCTTCCAGTGATCAGAAACCAACTTATTCAATAGTCTCCGAACTCTCTCCTAAAAATATCAACATCCCTAAAAAACCTGGCAACAAATCTGTGCAAAATAATCCATATGTGGCTTGATTAAAGCATTGTACAATGGAATCAAAGCATTCTTACTTCTACACGTCGGTGTTCTCACATCATTCCAATAATCGGTTGTGTTGTCCTCACAATTTTAGCAAAATGTCCACGAAATTTCAAATCCATATCTACCATTAGCTTAGATCCTTCATCTCCACCTCCTCTAAAATATTCGCACTAATCCTATACTCTATATCCTATCTTTGCTTCCGAAATTTTAAAACCTTACATTTTACAACATATCTTCTGTCATAGTATATTTGTTGCTACTTAAATCATTGGCAGATTCAACTCACCAATACTTTTAAACCACTTCAGGTCTCCAGTGAATGAGGCAATTTCTCACTGGGCGATGAGATTCATCACTCAGCAAAAGATATTGAGAAACATCCATGTCCGTAGTGGGATTTGAACACATGACAGACTTTAGTTGGATAACTCCAGAGATCAGAATTTCGGTTGTAGAAATATGGACTGTGGAAGATTTTGTCATTTGTGTGCGGTGTACCGTTTATCTAAATGAGAATAAAGACTGACTCCAATTCGTTGAGGAATAACATACTGTTATTCCTCGATGAATTGGACTTGATCTGAAGTCAAGTAGAGATCAGTGATGTAATAGACAAGCTTAGGTGTTGAACAGTATTCATAACTTATTTTAGCGGAATTAACATCAAATGAACTATTTTATTAAAAAAAAAATATCAGTTAACTAGCTTATATTTCGATAGTTTTCAAACCACCATCTGCAGAGTAGAAAGCAGCATATTATAGTTTACACGTGACAGTGAGTAAATGAAACAATTTAAAGCTAAACGGACAAAAGATCTAAAGTACTAATTGAGATACTGATTGGTCTATAATTTGCTATTGCAGTCTTAGTCTTATTCTGTATAAACATTTCATTCAGAATATCACACACTAATCCAACCAAGAGGAAGAAAAATCAATCGCAAAGACCACCTTCCTTGGCATTCTTATTAAGGCTTAGAATATGTGGATGAGGACCAGTGTTGCTAGATAAAGAAATCAGTATTGCACTGTGATGAAAATTGTCGAGGAAAAACAAATATACCAAGTGTACTTACAAGGATCAATGATGAGGAAGAATGAGTGTTTAGAGGCTGACCATGTGATTATCTGATAATCAATTTCTATATGATTGTTGACAGCATCTGCCTCAGTAGCTTTACCTAACGGATCAATGCACTTGGAGTTCTGCACATTTAAATCTCCGAGCAAGATGACTTCATTATTATGAAAGTTGGATTGGAGAAAATTACAGGTAAAGAAAGGAAATCAAAAGTTCAGAATAAGAGAAAAAGAAGGGAATAAATTCAATGGAATAAGGCATTCTTATTAAGATTCTATCAATCGAGATTCTAAGATGGACACATACTCTATTGCACAAATAAGAACTAGCATCAATAATTCCCTCTAAATCTCTTAAAATACATGCAGAAGCTATTCCATACTCTCACAATTAAATGCCAAACTCACAGAATTCTTCTCCTTGTACTTCATTCTTTTCTTCCCTCTTTGGAAGTCTACCCACTTATGTATTTCCAAGAGTAAAATCTGCAGGTCTTCAAATTTAATGTTGAGAAGTTTCTTATTTGTCGATTTTCTGCCAATCCACAGTATTAATATAATACAGGCTGAACAACTCTTGTGGAATTACCATAAAAAATATGCTAATTTTGAGACTTGTGTAATTTGAAAAAGTAAAACGAGTAGCGAGTTAAAAAGCTGAGAGTTCTGTCTTGTTAGGAAAGGTAGGTATGGTTAGTAGACCATGCAAGGAAATTAACACCAAGGTTAGAAGTGAAACCATTAACATTTGTGAAGTGGATTAGGAAGGTGTCAGGTTTGCATGTTTATTTTATTTCTCTATGCTCAGCTTTCCAGTGGGTGTCATTTAAGATGAGTTAAAACTGACAAGGACAGATTATACAGTAACAAATCATTTGCTAAGCCAAACACAATGGAAAATTTCACCCATACCCTTAGTGAATCAGTCGCTACAGTACTCTCTAGGCACAACTGACAGAAAAGTGGTACATTAATCGTTCATGTTTAATAGAGAAATCACGTCTAGAGATAAAAAACTACACAAATATATTTTGCCTTGGTCATTAAGGAATCTTCATGGTACAAAGACATAACTTGCAGAGTGGAAGGCAAAACAGAGTATAAGAAGCAGAAACCTACAGTACTAACTGGCACCCTTAATGGGTGCAGTGATGGAAACTTGCTGAAGGTCTCAAGTTTCCTATATTTATTTAGGTAAAACGAGGTCGGCAAAATTTCTTGAGATTTGGTGATGTAATGTGGTAGATTTTAGAAACAATTTCTCAGATTTATATCTGTTCCTGTATAAAAAAAGTTTTCTTCCATTGGATCTGTTGATTTCCTATGCCATTGCATAGGATACATACATACATACATGGCACGGCCCGTTACTCCAGAACTATACTGCTGTTAATGGATATAGTTTGTGTTAGATCCTATTTATCCAAAATATGAAAGTTTGCAGGACTAACGGATGCTATACACCCCACGACAATCTAGATGGAGAGAATTTTTTTGGTGAATAGTGCAGATAAGTAATTTTAAGTGTGGTTGGAACAAAGTCTGTATGTCATAGCTCTTTAAAACCATGACAATTTTTCTGAGGCATGGATGTAGGGAATAGCGATGTTTTATTTTTGGATTCAGCAGAAGGGAAATGCCATTGGCTAAAAATGTCACAGATGTGATACTGATTTCTGGAGAGATTAGTGTCATGTAAGCAAATACATGGGTGGTCAGAAAAGTTCTCAGCCCCAATCATAAATCGCGACACTATCAGCAAGCTGTTTTTCTAAGTTGGTACATCTGTCATAAGCATCGATGTGAAATTGCAAGTCATTCTATCAAGTATTTTTTTTATATATACAGCTGTCAGAAGCCAAAATGTTGTCTGTATCCCTTGAAATGGATAAAATTGAATATCATGTGGTTATAAAACTGTTTGTAAAAGGTTTAACGCCAAAAGAAGTTCATTCAAAGTCCATAAACGTTTATGGGCACTCTTCTCCTTCGTTTGCGACAATTAAAAAATGATCCGATGAGTTTAAACGCAGCTGTACCAGCCTTGAAGCTGATCCACGTAAAGTACGTCCAAAAAGTGCAACACCACCATAAATCATTGATCAGTGCACAATATGGTATGGGATGGCCAGCGAGTCAAAGTGAGTGAAATACTACCAAGGTCTTGATAACTCCATATCAGTGGGAGGGGGTGGTGATGTTACAGATGTACATTCCAGTGTGGGTAAGTTTTCTGCAGACAGAAGGATAAAAATCCATTGGGTAGTCAGGTGATCGGTGTCAAGGAAGGACAGACATTTTCCTCTTCACAGTCTATTTGTCGTACTTTTTTTTTTTTAAAAAAAAGGTCTGACATATGGACCTGAAATCACCTACCCTAATTGCTCACCAAAAAATCCTATCCATCATCTAGACCATCCTAGGGTGTACTACTACCTTGGTTATGCAAACTTCAGTATTTTGGACAAACCGGAAGAACCAACAATATTTATTTTTTTTAAAAAAAAGTCTGACATATGGACCTCCTGAAATCACCTACCCTAATTGCTTACCAAAAAATCCTATTCACCATCTAGACCAGGGGTTGCCAACCTTTTTGTTTCCTAGAGCACATTCTAAAATATCGATAGGGCGACTGGCACCATCTATTTTTTCAAGCAAATTTTTTGAATTTTTTTGTTAAATGAATACATACAAAGTTTACATTATATAAAAATTTAAATATACATATACGTAAGTTAGTGTGATCTTTGGCATTTCATTTCATTGGCCAGTGCTTCATAATTAGGAGAATATGATATTCCAGTTCTTAAATTGGAATGAACAACTTAGAATGCGCGTCTACTTTACATTGTATGCATTTAACACTCATCATGTGTCATTAACGCATACCATGAATTGTTGCGTGATTATTTCAAACTATACAGCACACGATTGAACAGCGGTGGGCACACACAAATTAGCCGACGGGCGCCATGGTGCCCGTGGGTAAGGGTTGGGAAACCCTGATCTAGACCATCCTAAGGTGTACTACTACCATGGTCATGCAAACTTCAGTATTTCGGACAAACAGGAAGAACCAACAATATTTATCTGGAGGAACATCAACTATTTCATTGTCATGGATACAGATCCAATGGAAAAAAATAACTTATATATATATATACAGGAACAGATAAATCTGAGAGAATATTTCTAAAATCGGTCATATTAAAATATTCACCAATCTGAACAAATCTGCCTACCTCCCATTACCTAAAATATAACTTATCTTGAACCCTTCAGCAAGGTTTCATCACTACTCCCCTAGAAGATGATAGGACTGTAGGATCTTGTATTTCATAGTTTAATTGCTTAATGCAGTAAATTGTTTAATAATTATTTAGTAATTATCTCTATAGACATTTTCTTCATTAAACATGAGTGATGATCATCTAGATAAAATTATTTGCTAGGTGACCTAGTAAAATTTTGGGAGGTTATATATAATAAAACATTACCATAACTACGCAAACAGGACAGCAAAAAACCGCCAAAAACAACCCAAGTACCAAAACGAACTTCCCAACACAAAAAATTATCAAACTACCATACACTCAAAACACATACAAAGCCTATAAATACATCTTCAAACATACTGACTACAAACTGGTATTCACCACAAACCAAAAACTGGCAAATCTCCTAAAATCCACCAAACCTCACACACAGAAAGAAATATTTGAACATCACAATGTAGTCTATAAACTACAAGAACACTTCCGTGATTGTAACATCTCTCTTCCTGAACATTTAAACACTAAAAAACGTAACATCAAAAAGAAAAATCGAATACAAAGCACAGGAAAAACGGAAATAGCTGTTCATGCCCTTGAACAAAAACATACTCCGCAGATCAACAAGGCCATCATAGTAGACAGACAAGACAATAAAACAATGCTTAGAATATCGGAAACAATAGCCATAAAATGCGACGCGAACTCTATCAACGTACGCAGGCCCTACATAATCTCCGAGGTTTGGAAGCTTCACAACATAAAATTGAGGTCACAACCCCAACCAATAGGCGATAACACAAGCACTTACTCGACCTAACATAGCATCCACTTTCCCAATGTGTTCAGATGACGACCAAAAATAGTCGAAACGAACCGCACCCCGTCAACCCCCTTTTCCCCTTCCTATATAAAAAATCAACCCTTTCACCTTTTCCCCACCCTATATAACATAATAATAATAATATAATATATATGCTTATATATATATCAGAAAAAACCTGGGTTTTTCTAATTTAATTCTCCCAAATTGCCTACCCCCCCACTCAGTAGTTTTCGGACATCACAGAAAAAAAGCCGCAACACCCAGAAAAAAGTGTGTAAATTTCTCTTCCTTATGCTACATATACTTTTTGGTAAATTTATATCTACAATGCCCTAAGAATCCATGAGTAAATAGCCAATGACATTTAAACAGGGGTACTCCTAAACTGAAGCAGGCAAAATAGCCGTAATTATAATACATTACCATTAGTTTTGGTTCAGTAGTAGCTAGTCTGCAGAATATTTTAAAGCTGTACCCTTGATAAGAAAACAAGTTGGTTTTCTTTATGATGCACAGTGTAATGATGAAAACATTGTTCATATGCTCATACTTGCATGATAGAAGAAAGTTTTGCTCTGGAGTTTAAAACATATTTTCTGACTGCCCCCAATAAGCAAAGTGGTGACACCAGGCAATGAAACTCTACTACCCGCTGGTGTCTAATAACAGCGAGGCTTCATTTCCTCTAAGGGATGTGGATGTTACACCTTGTTCTCTACTTATGGTAGTTCATCCTTGTTTCCACCAGTCTGACAATTTAATGCTTGATAACTAGGGGAAATATATCTAATGTTGTTAACAGGCTCTCCGATGTGAATGTGCAGGCAAATGATTTTGTTGGTTGCTGCTGACAGACTGCAGGTTTGGTATATACCCTCACTGCAGTGCCATTCAGTTTTATTAACATTTTAGACTTCCAAATTTTATCCCTTTTAAGTATTTGAAATGACTGAACTTTGTCAAGGGTTCAGGTTTTTTTTAGTACATGTTACCACAAAACAATATGCTTTAGAGAGACCAGCTCAAATGTACAAGTTCAGAAGAATTTTCAATTCTTCAGACTACTGAATAAAAAGATCTTGTGTTCAAAGTAATGAAGATCTTCCTGTGTGTGCACACCTGTGAAGAAAAATCTTAGACACTGAAACAAGTATTTTTCTATCCAACAGTGTTTCTGAGTGATAAGAATTTTCTTCATCTGGAAATCTTAGCTTTTTATTTTACTAAATAAATATTTAGTAAAATGACAACTTTCATTGTCTACTCTGCAGCAGAATATTGTTCACCAGTATGGCTAAACAGTTCTCATATCAAGAAATGTTTGCTCTTCATGCAATCCAATGAAATGAAATCCAGACTTATCTATAAGTCCACAACTTTGAGATTAGTCTCCAATTCATATTCTGAATTATGAAATTAATTTATTAATTATGTATAACATAATAAATAGGTACAGGAGTTTTTTTTTATTTTTTTTAACATCATTTTTATTATGTTTTGAATCTACCACTTTAAAATCCGGTCTGTGATACTGACAGCTAAAAGCTAAGCTTTACTATAAAACTGTAAAAAACAGTGAGTTGCATCAGAACTGTACATCATCAAGCATTATCATTAATTTGATTTTTATATTTAAAAATGAATTAATCCTTCTTAAAAGCACAACTGCCAAGAAAAGTACCCCTGTTCATGTTGGATCATAATCGAAGAAGATTACATAAGATTTTTGGAGTCAGAGGGTTCAGGCCTCGTCTCAAGCAATCAACATTATACAGAGCTCATTGGAATCAGACAAAGATGTTACACTACAGCAGATTTAATTTGTCTATTCATTGAAACATGTGAAGCACTACATCATAACCTTGATCTTAACTGAGCAGACTACATGCCCATCTTCAAGTTTCGGAAAGTAATCCCTATAAATTATTCAGTTTTTTTTTTTTTTTTTTTGAATTGTGCAATTATATCCAGTCTGGTTCCTTGAAACTTTAATAGTGTTGTCTCCTATTTATTCGACTGCAACAAAGATGTGAAAGCATAACTCATTCTTGTGTTAATATTTTAAATGTTGTAACCAACACTGTAAAGTGAGCAAAATATGAGTTGTAAATAAATTCTAATTTTCTTTACATGTGTTGAAGTGTTTTTTAAAAGCATCAGTATGTCTACATGTTTCTAAAAAAAAAAAGGTACAGTAAGAAAAATGCTATCACTATGGAGGTTAAATTAGATGCAAAATATTCTAAGAGCATTTCATAGTTACCCTGCCATTAATGATGGCAGGGTAACTAGGCATGTCTTAGTTTCATATTCCCAAGTAGATAGTAGTTAAGTGAGACTCAAGAGTGACAAGTGCAAAATGTTTAGCCAAGGAATGTATAGCCCTGTAAAACATAAGTATACCAAAGAAAAACAAATTCGATTTATGTTACAGCTCCTAGAAACAAACCTCTGCATAAACCAGAGTAGATAAACAGAATGTAGCCTGTTGAAATTTCCGTGCATACCTCATACACACATATAAATACATATAACTCTTACAAAATTCACAATTACATTGTCTTCCAAAGATAAAATGTGGTTTCGATAATTCAATTATCAAACCTACACATTTTAATTAGAACTGTATATCACATTCTTTAAACCACTATATAAAAACTGTTGTGTTATTTATTTTTTTACAAATTCTGTTTATAAACACGTCATCTCTCAAAAATCATTTTATTAGAACACGGGCTATTGTTTGTTCCATAGTATCCAGTTTTCTGTAATTATTTGAAAAATTTTCAAAATCATAAGCTCATTAATTATATACCATAAAGATCTGATATAAAAGAACAATATTGTAAGCAGCTGGTATACTGAATTTTCACATTGAACAGATTTTAAAATCAGCTTTTAATTTTTATTCAGGCTTCTAAGACAATGATGTCAACAAACATAACTGATGTGTGTTATAAAATATGCTACTTTGAGGGTAAATTTTAATAGGGGAAAAAATTATGCTTAAACAAATCTTTTATGTACAAGAGAATGCCAACATAAAATGTTGCTGTTCATATAACTGATTTCTATTAAATAATACAATATATAAATTAAATTTTACATAGGAGTGTAACTGACTTCTGCATTTCTTCTGAAATACTGAGCCGTGACTAGTTTTAATCTATGGAAAAAAAATCATGACATGCCAACTAATTAGCTACATAAGTGAACAGTATACAATTTTAAAAGAAATACAAATTTTTACATCTACATAAAAGATCACTGACCCATTGTAATCTTATATTGAGAAATTTAGTCATTAATTTTGGTAAACAGATTTTAAGTATTAGTTCACATATGAATAAGTTCTAAAACCTTCATGTATGGGATCAATATTCAAACAAAACAAATAAATAACTGCATTAGAGAAGAATCCAACTTAGGAACTCTGTTCTGCCAGACCAATAATGTTACATATCAAACTCAGTTACTTAATATTTCTCACATAATAATTTAATGCTATTATTATTCATTTCCATGAAACGTTCCTCAGTTATGCTGAAAATTCCAATTTTGTGTGTATGGATAAAAAGAAAAGGTAATTAAATAAAATAGTCTACCATGATAATTTCTGATATTAGCTGCATTCAAATTAACTGGATGCAGCTAATAAGATGAGGTTTGTAAAAATCTAACCCCATGATCAAAGAATTTCTAAAAGGATGTATAGCAAATTACCTTAAATAATGAAAAGTAACAGCCTAAAAACAGTGTTTATGCCGAGAACACTAAACTAAAATCTCCTATACCAAACTTAGCTGAATGTCAAATCCAAGTGCTACTCTATATTTTCTATAAGATCAATTAAACTTGTAACAAGTTAAACAAAAAATAGATGCAATAACATTTATACTTCAAATAAAATTTCACAACATAAATTAAAGGTAATCAAAGTGCCACAAATATTCAACAGAATGTGTTTTGTCAACATAATATACAAAATTTATGCCAATTAACAAAACGGTTCACAATGCATTGACATATTCTTCAGGAACTATCACTAAGATATATGTGTGTGTATATGTATATATATCTCTCTCTACTATACACAAATTTGCCAATACAACACTTCCAACTATACCTGTTCATTTTACTGGTAATAGCAAAAAGTTCAGTGCACTGTGATGGAACTTAACCATAGCAATGAATGCACATACATGCATGTATGCAATATATACGTGCATGCATATATATGAAGTACATAATAACAGCAGTAAAACAATTTCAACTATTTAAGAATCTGACTGGTGTTTTAAAAGCTTATTAATATTAAAACTGAGCATATACCAAGTCTATCATATACATTTTACAAGTCATTCCACAAGAGTCTGGCATTAACCATTTGGTGATAATGCTAACTGGAGAATGCAAGAATAAAAAGTATTGCATTTTTATTCTTTGAATTAGCAGCAGCCTCCTCCTTCTGCTTCTGCTTCAATTAAATGTAGATTATTTCTGGGTCGTGAAAATCCAGTTTTTATTCCATCCCACCCATCTTCCACTTTAAATTCACCAGCTTCAATTTTATTATATATATCTTGAGCTATTAGTGTAAAAGCTTCTTCTACATTATAACCTGTCTTTGCTGATGTTTCAATGAACTTTACACCATAGAATTCAGCAAAAGCTTTTCCTTCTTCACTAGGTACTTCTCTTGTTGCATCCATATCATTCTTACAGGCTACAACCTAAAGTGGACAAAGAGAGAAATGTTGTTTTAAACAGTAAAGCAAAATTTTAATGCCACCCCCTTTATTTTTTAATGGAAAAAAATTCTTTCTTTCCTAATTTGATAAGAAAATGAACTTAAAAGCCAAGTAAATTTAAGAAAAGAAAAAAAAACTTCATGTAATGAAGTATATTATTAATATTTGAATAAGCATGTTCTTGAATTGACACTGTTATAGCAATTTTATATTTTATTGTTGGAAATATTAGAAGTCATAAGTAAATATATTTAAAGTAAGTGTTGGAAGTGCTCCCACAGACTTGCAGACAAGTATTTGCTTGTTTTATCTTGTTGGTGAAGGTTCATACCAGGTGAGGGGGACATTCCTAATAAAGTTAATGACGGCTTCCTACAGATCACACAGACAATGTAGATTAAATTGATAAACTGTAATTTTATTTGATCTCCAAGGATAAAATCTTAGGAAATAGTGGATGAACTTAGCAAAAAAATATTCCTTGAACTGGTCATCATACACATCAAAAGTGCAACAGATGCATGCATGCTATACCATTAACCAAATGGAAGCAGGCATAGGTTGTAGCTGTTTGGAATTGCATAAAAAAAAATTAATGCTATGAGGCCAGTGTATTTATGTCTTTAAGATGCATGTGTTATTCTGGATGATTTGTAGAAGGAGTTTCCAGGAAGAAAAACCATGACATGCAACTGACTAGCTAACCTTCATCTAAAAAAACCCCTTATAAATGTTCTTCAAATCCCAGATGGGATTCAAACCCAGGTCTTTCTGATCAAAGGGCATTACCGATTAAGTGAAATACAGAAGCATGTGGACACAAGCAATTTCATCCTTGGTTTAAATGGCCAATGAAGGGGTAGAAAATCTTGTTGATGAGAGTTGATAAGTTCTCAAAGAGTAGGGGACCATTTACTTGACTTTGTGATATTGTGCACTATGTATACATATCAACCTTTGCATTGTGCATAGTTTTTCTGCAAGTACTATTTCACGAGTTACATGCAGATTAACTGCTGACCACATGGTTTGTGTTGGAGTTCATATACTCTGATTAATGGAATCATACTTCACTGTTAAAAAAAGACATCAAGAATGTCTTCTCTATTAGTTGCAGGAAGTCTTGAAACCACTGGCAATATTGCACATGCTAGAAGATGTCATTCTTTCAGTCATCCACTGATGCTATCATATATAAAGTAACATAAAGTAGTTTATAAGCATCTTCATTGCTGAGAATTTGCAAATGATGATCAGACTTTTCACGATATGATCAAAAATGTCCAGTACTTTGTCCTATGCAGAAATTGACATCCAGACTTTGTGTGTCTACAACTGATCCTAGCACTGTTAATTAGCAGCCATGCTATACTGTGATGTGACATGCAAAATTGATGTATATTGCAACAAATTTCTGTGAGAACTTTTCTATTGTCCAATGCACCATCAAAAATATTCGAACTTCAGTCGACAACATAAATTTTCAAATGCTTGCATGTATCCAAGCAGTTCGCTATTTATGGCATGAATAGTTGAAGACAATGGAAAACTGGTGTTTGTGTGTATGTGGAGGGAGGGAGGGAGAGAGTAAACAACAGTGCATACACCATCTACATTTAAGATTTCTTCAACCTCTTTCCACTTCCAACACAACACAACACTTCTTGCAAGCACAGAAATGAATTTTCATTCACCTGATATATCAGTAAGTTATATATATATATATATATATATAACTTGCTGATAAGAAACAGATAATCATTCACATAAATTTGAATTAAAAGGAAAATTCTTCCCATTATTACTTTTGTTACATTTTTAATTAAAAAATAAACAAGCAACCATCAAGCAAATTCATATACCTTATACAAATATGAGAATGATTAAAAAAAAAAAAGTACACTGCATTTTAACAAGATTCCAATTAACAAATTTCATCATAATGCTGATCTGGAGTGGCTTTGTTATGCATGCACACAGATAAAGCAACACTAACAGATGTTTACATATTTGATAAATATACTTTAAAAAAGTCAGAATTAAAGCTCTAAAGCATCTGCATTTAGCAATGACATACTCCACAAATCTCATTTTATTATGTGCAATTTACAAAATATTATTGACAGTTCAGCACAAAGAAATATCAATGTCTTTCCTGTAGAAAACATAATTTCACTATGCACAAATCATCAATCCAGACATCTGAATGATAATTTTAATATTAAAATTCAACAAATGTTCAACAGTTATGAGATGCCAATGAATTTTTTTGGAATTCAATTAAAGGTTTTAAATCAAATAATGTTTGCAGTGAAACATCATTCTGAAGGTAATGTTGGTGATATACAAAAGTTTGACAGAATGAGAGAATATATAAATCTCAAATAAACCTAACTTCACCTATTATCCTACAACCAAACTCCGAGAGTTTGAGAAAAACTAGTTTGGGAAACAGCTTGTACTGCTACAAATAGTACAGCATTTCTCAAAATATTTCAATGTAACCTGTAGCATCACATAGGAAATTCACTGTTGGGGCACTTTTCTACTTCAATATAGTCCTTTTAAATTCTGATGCAAACTTAAAAGTGCAAAAAGTTTTTTTTTTTTTTTGCTTTGGACTCTTGTGTTTGTAGAGCCTATATTTAGCAGTGTGTTAAGGTTTGCTGGAAGGAACTGGAGTTAGAAGCTTAATGGAGAAAAACGTCATTGAGAAGGCATTAATTCTTCCAATATTTTGTCTCGGTCACAGAGACATCTTCAGGGAATACAATATAAAACTTGCAACACAGCAAAACAAAACACGAGGATGAAAAATTATAGTCCTAACTAGGTTGGTAAACCTCTGTGAGTGCCCAGCCTGGTTAGGACTAGTTTTTTTTTTTTTTTTTTGTCTACTGTTCATCTCTGAAACCTGTTTCGGATATTAATTCTTTTTGAAACTTTCTTCCATTTTTCTTTTTAATATGATATTCATTCTTTTTTTTTCTGCTGAAAAATAAATAGTTATCACTTTGTTTTGAGTACTTAATATACTATTGTATCCTGAACTAGTAACTAGTCATTATCGTGCCGGCCTTACCATAAAGTGCCGGACTGGTTGGCCGAGTGTTAGCGGAGAGCAGATACGTTATAGAGTTAGAAGCACAGAAAATTGCAAAGCAGAAGAAAAGAGAGAAAAACTGCAGAAGAACAAGAAACTGAGAAGAGAAGTTTATAGCACAAAAACTGAGAGGCATTTGCCTTAGTTAATAAGCACTTCTGCTTGAGGAAATGGATCCCAATGGAGAGATATTTAACAAAGGAGACAGAATTATGTAAGCTGCAATTGCTTGCTATAGAGAAATTTTGAAGAAAAGATAAGGCAAACTGCAGACAATCATGTACACAATTTTAAAGAATTTCCACAAGTTATACATCCAGTGTACCATTCTTAGAACGCTCTGTTTCAATTCCTCAATTTGTTGTTGGTGAACTAATTTCTCTCTCTCTCTCTCCCTCCTCCAATGAATAAAATTAATGCATGGAATAAGAATTTCTCTTATTCCATGGGTTTCCAGGTGATTATTTTGCTGGTAAGTGCACAGAGGCAATGTACAGAAATTTTATATTATAATTTGTACAGTGGATTGTTTTGCTATAAACAAAGAATAAAATTAGTTAAAAAATACAATAAAACAGACCTACACATTTCAGCATCACTATATGGTTGATATAGTGATTTCTGACTTACAACGGGATCATCAGAATGGAATCCTGTCAACAGTCAAGGACTGGAAGCATAAGATGCTATATTGAAGTCTTGAAAGTTCACAGATTAATTTGGAAGAAGATTACAAGAACTTAACCTTCATCATCAGTACTACCATGTATTCTGTTCAACCCATATCAGGAATGTGATGATGATTGAAAACTGACTGTGCAATCCACTTCACTATTCTGGTTATTGTGTCCATTTTAATTTCTGTACTTACTGCTTTCTGTTTTCTTAACACAGTGCTGGGTTGGATCATTATTAACCTTTTATTAATTTAATTTTCTTGCAAACCTTGAGAACCAAAGGTAAATGTTTTAAAATCATAAACATCAACCCACCAGACAAAAACAAAACACAAATGGGAAACAACTATTAGCACAGGTTATAGGTTCAATGAATGCCATACAAATGTTGGTTAAATAGAATACCACTTAACCTGTCACTCAGTAGTAGAAGAGATTTGTGTAATGTGTTAAACAATGCGCTGGCTGAAATTTGAAGATTTTTCCTTTTGTGGAAATTAACATTTTCCAACTTCGTTTTAACAAAGTTTTGTTCTTAGAAATTTTGTTAAGAGAGAGGTATGGCTGTACATTTCAAGACCATGTGAAGTTTCCAATAAGCAGGGCAGTTCTCACACTGCATAAAAAAAATTGTCTGTTGCTGTAAATGTTTGCAAGCATATCCATACTACACTCAGATTCAAACCTACAGCATATTGAACACAGTGAAGATGCTATCCACTCAACCAACTAGACAATGGTTTAAGTGAATAATGCAAACTATTTAAAAATTTAATATAACTTAATTCATTAACAATTCCTGCATGACTCTTCTGTTAAAGAGGGCAGAATATAACACTAGTTACACACACACCTCTGACAACCTATGGAAGTGATGTAACAGCCCCCACCCCACCCCACCCTGGATGATCAAGAGATGCAGTATATATTTTTTGTGCATTTAAAGAGTAGCCAACATCAGGAAATACAATTCACAACAAAAGGTAAACAATCTATCCTTCTTAGACATGCTATACATCTTCCAAATGAACACACTATACATCATCCTAGTCCTGCCACCCCCACACACATACTGAAAGGTACTAGATAAGCAGTCACATCAGCATCTGGCCCAAACAGTATATGGAATTCTCAAAATACTAACCATGGCAGCACATTGGTTTCTTTTTTCTTGACTGAAATTTGTCAGTATATTTTCTCCTACAGGTGTAGGAGAAAATATACTGGCCTAGAGATTGGGAAACATCAGTATTCATCCCAATACCAAAAAAATCAAACGCCAGAGATTGAATTGTTTCCACAACTACATGACTGAGTGCTCCGAAAATGCTGTTATTATTATTTTTATATTGCTTCCACCCATGAAAGGTTATTTGCAAACCTATCTCAAGGGCTCGCTTTAGTGAGAATCGGAGTATATTATTTGTAGATTGGTTCCTACTCTTCTTTCTTTCTTTCCTTCTTGTCCTTTCCCCCAATCTTTCCTATATTACTTTTCTTCATCTCTCGCAGTTTGTTTAGCCTTACCTAGTAGGATAAACAAGCGCAGAAGAAGGCAACGGCAAACTACTTCTGTATATATTTTACCAAGAAAATCTTATGAACAGAGGCTTAAGTTATTGTGATATAGTACTGGAAGATGGAACATCTAGGTTGGAAGGCACTGAAATGGCTACTGGGGAAGAGCAGACAGGAACTTCCAATGAAGTTAACAAGAATGATGAAGCTAGATCGAAGCTTTCTGGAAGTTCAACTTCTGATAGAGTTAATCCCAGAAGAAGATGCCCCACTTTACTAATTTATATAAAATAGGAACATGGGATAAGAAGTATGTATCAAGGAAAACTGGAACTGGTGAACAAAGAAACGAGAAGAACTCGAGTTAAGATGTTAGGAATCAGTGAACTGAGATGAACAGGAATGGATCACTTTGATACTGATGATTTCATGATGTATTACTCTGTACATGAAAATCTTCAAAATAATTGGGGTAGCATTCATAGTTAGAAGAGAATACAAAAAATACATTTTGGGTTACAACCCGGTATTCGATAGAATAATTCTAATCAGAATAAAGGCATACCCAGTGAATGTTACACTCATACAGGTGTATGAGTGTAACATTCACTACAGATTCAAGTGAAGATGAGGTAGAAGAATTTTACAGCAGTTTGTGACAAGTACTATACAGTATTGATTAAAAAGATTTTCTTTTGATATTGGGTGATTGGAATGCAAAAGTGAGTGAAAAGATGAATGAGGCATCACTGGAAAATTTGGTTTAGGAATGAAGAATGAAGCAGGAGAAAGGATGTTGGAGTTTGTGTTGAGAACAGTTGCTTTATTGCAAACATGGGCTTCATCTAATGGAGAACACAGAAATCAGATAGATTACTGTTGCCAGCAGAAGGTGGAGGAGTGCTATCCGAGCAGCAAAAACACTACCTGGTGCAGAATGGGACATACGCGAATTATTGATAGCTGAATCAAATTGAAATTAAGAGCTAAGAAGAAACAAAAGGCCAGTATCAGATTTCATTTAGATCCTATAAATGAAGCATTTAAAGTAGAAGTTGGAAAGAAATTATAAAGTTTGGAGAAGACAGGAAGAGAATTAGAAGAACTGTGGAAAGAAACAAAATGTACAGTCACAGAAGAAACAAACAAGAAAGAAAGATTGTAAATGGTTGTCAGAAGAAGCTATTCAAATAGCAAAGGCAAGAAGAAAAACGAAACTTCAGAGAAACAAAGAAAGGGTCAGACAACTAAGTGCAGCTTTCCAAAGACAGGCTAGGAAAGATAAGATAAAACATCTAAACAAAAGGTGCAAGAAAACTGAAGAAAGCATATTATGGGTAGAACAAGAGATCTGTTTAGAAAAATAAATGACGTTACAAGGAAGTTAATTCCTAGATTAGGAGTTATAAAAAATAATATGGGTAAATGTCTGATGGAAGAATATGCAGTGAAAAAACATTGGAAAGATTATGTAGAGATTTGTGCAAGAAAGATAATAATATTGAAGAAGTATTTGAAAGGAGAGAATTTGTTGAGGAACCATGATAATGAAAAGTGAAGTGATATCAACAATGGAACAGCTGCCAAAAAGAAAAGCTCCTGAAGCTGATGAGTCAGTGGAATTATTGAGAGCAGCTGGGGATGAAGTAGTGAATATATTGACTGAAATTTGTCAACAGTTGTGGAAGAAAATATACTGGCCTAGAGATTGGGAAACATCAGTATTCATCCTAATTCCAAAAAAAAAAAAAAAAAAAAATCAAATGCCAGAGATTGTAGGAATTATAGAACCATTGCTTTTTCACATGCAAGTAAAGTTATTCCGAAAGGGATCCAACAAAGGTTGGAGCCATATATGCGAATAGAGAATGCTACAAGAACAGACAGGCTTTAGGAGAGAGAGAGGAACTAGAGATCAAATAGCAAACATGAGATGGATTATGGAAAAAACAAGAGAATTTCAGAAGGAAGTATTCATTTGTTTTATTGATTATAAGAAAGCTTTTGATTGTGTCGATCACAACAGACTGTGGATTATAATGAGATCAATGGGAATACCTGAACATTTAATTCTCATGCTAAGAGAGCTGTATGACAACCAAGAAGCTTCAGTAAAAACAGTCTTTGGAGAAACAGTGTTCAAGTGGAAAAAAAGGGATGCAGCAAGGTTGTATACTGTCGCCCTACCTTTTCAATATTTATAATACATATGTTATGAAAATGGCTGATTTAGACAAAAATCCAGCTGGAATTAAGATTGGTGGCAGAAAAATAAAAACTTTAAGATATGTGGATGATACAATCCTCATAGCAGAAACTAAGGAAGATCTGCAACAGTTGATTCTATTGGTTAAGACGGAAAGTAACAAAGCCAGGCTTTTCTGATGTTTAAATTGAGAATTTAAACAGAAAAAATTATAATAGAGGGAGATAAAATAGAAATTGTTGAAAGTTATGATTTACTAGGTTCAGAATCAGAAATGATGGTAAATGTTAAGATGAAATTAAAAGAGGATAGTCGGGTTAAAAAAGGCAATGTTAAACCTGACAAAAATTATGAAAGATAGAGGTTTGAGTAAGGTCACAAAAGCTAGAATTGTCAAAGTAATGGTATTTCCAGTCGTGATATATGGATGTGAGAGCAGGATTATTAAGAAAAAAGATAGAAAGCAAATTGATTCATTTGAATTATGGGTGTGTAGGAGACTATTAAGAATCTCATGTTTCTTAATAGTCTCCTACAAGAATGACCAATAAGAAGGTTTTAGAGTATAAACACAGAATGCTCCTTGGAGCATTCTGGGAGAAAAGAGCAAAAGCTAATAATAATGGCAAATACTTGTTGGATTTCTGCTCAGGACATGAACTGGTTATTACTAACAAATGTTCCAACATAAAAATGTGTACAAATTCACATGGACAGAAGATGCAAGAAAGAAATAAGAAAAGTCTCACTGACCATGTTATTGTTGATAGCGATGTTTTCTCACTGGTGCAGGACACTAGTGTGTACAGAGGATTTGAAATTGGAAGTGATCACTTCCAATTCAGTTTTATCTTGAGCAGGATAAAACTGAATTTAAAGCTGAAAAGATGAATGGGTAAGAAAGTTTTGAAGCGAATAAAACTTCAGCAGTTCTCAGATGTGAACTGTAGATTAAAATAAACAAACATTATTCAAGAAAAAATGAAAGAGTTGAGAACAGGAACCAAGCCTTGGAGATTTAGTGGCAAGTCCTGAAGAAAACATTGATTGATTCAGCCAGAGAGGTGTATGTGTTGAGATTGACTGCAAGAATAGAAAATTCAGAACTCCATGGTGAACACAGGAAGTTAAAAAGGCAGTGAAGGAAAAGATGAAAGCATATCAAATGTCACTGGCAAATAAGTCAGCTTGTGCTCTGAGAGAATACAGAGACAAATGTAAGAAAGCTAAACACTGTGTAAAACTAGCTAAACAAAAGTCATGGGAAGACTTTGGTAAGAACACAGAAAATAAATATCAGAAAGGTAGCTGTTAAAAAAGCTCAGAAATAGAGGAAAGAGTGCTGTAAAGGGAATTAGAGATGATAAAGTGAGAGAAAAAGATATCCTTGATGTATAAAGTAATTACTTCAAAAATTACTAAATTAAACAAGCAGTAACAGCACAGGGGTAAAAAAAAAAAAAAAAAAAAAAAAAAAAAAAAAAAAAAACTCAACAGGCATGCAATCAGGAATACATATCCATACTTGAAGTAGAAAAAGCAATCAAAAGCCTGAAATGTGAACAGGCAGCATTAATAAATGATATTCAACCAGAAATGCTCAAGTATGGAGGTAGAAAAGTCTTGCAGTGGTTGTGCTGCATAGCTCTCATCGTACCCATATATAAAAAAGGGAAATAAAACTGAATGTGAGAATTACAGAGGTATTTCCCTACTGAGTGTTCCTGGTAAGATTTATGCAAGTATACTTGAGAAACAGTTGAGAAGGATTGTGGAAATGAGGCTTGGTGAAGTTTTGTATACCTGCAAAAGGCATATGACAAGGTGCCATGAGAAAAAGCTATTCAAAACACTACAGTTATATGGTGTCAATGGGGTATTATATCAAGCAATACTTAGTCTTTATTTGAGTTGTAAGTCAGCAGTTAGAATTGAAGGAAGTACAGGAAGATGATTTGATATTAAATCTGGTGTCAGACAAGGTCATGTCAAGATAATGTCAGACATTATCCCCTCTGTTATTTATTATCTATATGGATCACATTATGAAGGAAAGTGGTATTAAATCTGATGTCCAAATTGGAGATGTTAATCTCAGCTCTTTACTTTATACAGATGATGTTATACTTTTAAATAAACCCAGTACAAGTCTACAAGATTTCCTAATTTCTCTCACTAATCTGAAATCCTATCCATAATTATGCTGATGACACAGGGCTGGATTAACCATTAAGCAAATTAAGCACGTGCTTAGGGCATCATGGAAAGGGGGCACCACAGAATTTCTGCTTTAGTTAGATGACGAATTTAATTTAAATGAACTTTTAATTAGTTTTTCATTGTTTTTATCTTTTCTTCCTGTTACCTACTTTGTTTCAATAAATAATGACACGTAGAAGGCCTAATAAAACTCTAATCACGTGCATGACGGTTCGTTTACACCGTATTATCGCTCACGGCGCTTTCTGGCACTACCATTGCCTCAAATGAGGTATTTTTTTATAATTAACGTAACCATTTTATTTTTTTATTTTCCTGTCTGTTTTAGGTCTTGTTTAAATAAATTATGTCTTAAAAAAGGCATTTTTATAAATTATGTCTCCAGAAGCAAATATAAAACAAATCTCGTGGTAGTCTCAGAAACGTGCCTCCGGTAAAAGGTCTAGCTGTTGCAGAAGTGCGACTCCAGTAAAATAAGAGTTAATTAAAGCACGAAATTCAGCTGTAAGCCGAAAATTAAATTGTTCATATGATTTTGCTTGTGATATGTGTAACTGTGTTGATTGCCACCTAATATTCAACAAAATAATCTTTTTATTTCTGTATTTAACAGATCCCAAGAACCAAGATGAAACGTGTTCAGTTAAGTGGTGTACAAAAGCGAAAATTATCAAAAAAAGAAACAAGAGGAGACTTTGGAATTAGATTCCAAGACTGCAAAGCTGACTGATTTCTTCACACAAGTTCCACAAAATTATATACCAATTCCTGATCAAAGCCAATCTCCATCATCAGAAGTGGACACAAATACCACTTTGATCACCTCAAAATCAAAATATGATGATGTTGGAATCATCAAGGTGTCACAAGCAGGTTCATCTAGCACATGTCTCACTACTGACCTCACTTTGTCTGTAAATTCTCTTGATATCTCTACTGCAAATGTTGATGCAAGTTGCTTTACAAAACATTCTGAGGTTAAAATAATTGCTGAAAATGAAAGTTCAGTGGACTATGGTGATGGTGGTAAAATGATTCAGTCTGCAAAAGATCTAGGGTTGTGGCTTGATTTCTCTGCTGATGATGTGGCTTATTGGACTGCTTGTGGACCCAGTGACTGTCAACACCACAATGGGCCATTTGACAAGTCTTACTGACATTTCAGTAGTGGCAAACCAGTAAGATACTGTTCGCAGAAACTTTTTGTTGGGACAAAAGCCAATGGTGAGGAATACAAGAGAGAGTGGTTATTGTGTTCACTATCAACGGGATCAGTTTATTGTTTTGTTTGTAAACTGTTTGCTCTAAAAATTTCTCACATTTTGTTACAAGAGAAGGGTTCAGTCACTGGCGAAATACTATTGTAATTGATCAACATGAAAAAAGCACTACTCACCGAGACTCTATGCTAACATACTTAACTCGTAGACAAGGTGTAGGGTTGGGACAACAGTTGGAAAAACAAATTCAGGAAGAGTGTGATTACTGGGAACATGTCCTGAGGCGCGTCATAGCTGTTATTCGTACATTAGCTGAATGTGGTTTGGATTTTCGAGGAACAGAAGAAAGATTTGGATCATTGCAAAATGGGAACTTTTTAGGGCTGTTTGAGCTCATAAGTCAGTTTGATCCATTTTTAGTAGGTCGCATTGTGAAATATGGAAATTGTGGCAAAGGAAATCCTTCTTATCTGTCCAAAGCCACCTGTGAGGAACTCATTCAACTGATGGCTCAAAAGGTCCACGTGCTTATTGTTGATGAAGTAAAATCTTCTGGTTATTTTAGTTTGTCAGTTGATTCAATACCAGATCTGTCACATATTGACAGTTAAGTGTTGTACTTAGGTACTTAAAAGATGGACAGCCTATTGAATGCTTTTTAACCTTTCTGAAAATGAAAAGCCATACTGGTGAGGAAATGGCAAATCAGGTGTTGCAGTAATTACGTAAAGGGGATGGAGCAAAAATTTTTAGAAACAAACAAGTTTGCTATTTATGTGCCCTGTGCAGCTCATTCACTAAATTTGGTAGGCCGAAGTGCTGTTGACTGCTGTCAAGAGGCGGTTAATTTCTTCTCTATAGTGTGGTTGCTCTATACCCTTTTTTCAGCCTCAATCAGCCGGTGGACAATTCTAAGGTTGTATTGGAAATGAAAAATCTTAAAATTCCTCTCTGATACCAGATGGGAGGCACATACTATGGCAATAGCAGCAATTTTGAAATCTTTCCTTCAAATTTTAGAAGCGCTAGACTGTATAACCCGAAGACCGGTCACAAAAGGGAGACACTAGAAGAGAAGCAGATAATATTGCAAATAAGATGCAAGAGCTAAAATTCGTTTTTATGTTGAATTTTTGGGATGAGATTTTGCAAAATTTTCATAGAGTAAGCCAAGTTCTACAGAATGAGGATGTCAACTTAAAAACATGTGCAGATCTGTACGGATCATTAGATGACAATTGTGCACTTCACGAAATGAATTTGAAAGATATGAAGCAGCTACAAAGGAAGTGCTACCAGATGTTGATTACAAGGTAGCTCAAACTCACAAATGTATCAGAAAGAAGGTACCGAATGACGGAGATGCTCCAGAAGTATATCTGATGCCAGAGATAAATTTCATATCACCACCTTTTACACAATTGTTGACAAACTTGAAACTGAGATGAGAAGAAGAGGAGAGATATACAAAGAAATATCAGAGAGATTTTCTTTTCTAAGTGATGTGCCACATAATGCTACTTCAGTCTTCATCATCTACTGAAATTGAAAGGTATTCTCAGTGTTGTCAAAAGTTGATTGATGCTTACTCAGAGGACTTGAACACTAATTTCTCAGTTGAGCTTCAGCAGTTTCGCTCATATGTGTGCCATAAGTTCAGTGCAACAAAAAATGTAAAAAACAAGATTCAATCATGCTGAATTTTATATGGTCACAAATTGCTCAGCTGAGTGTTCATTTTCTCAGTTGAAGTATATTAAGAATCCCATCAGGACAACTATGCAACATGAATGCCTTATCTATACTAAGGAAGCAGATGTGTTACGTAAGATTAATTTTGAGGATCTGATCAAAGACTTTGCAATTAAAAAAAGTAGGAGAAAACTTTTCAAATCTAAATAAAGTTGAAATATACAAAAATAAACATTATTTTCCATCTTACTATAAGGGGACACCAAAAAATCTTTTAAGTGCTTAAGGCCTCTATGGGTCTTAATCCGGCCCTGTGATGACAGTACACCCATACTTCATTTCAGCAGACAAACATAGTGCTCAAATATCCTTTAACAGTGATCCATATTTCAGTATGGCAAGGACAATCCTGTCACCTTTAATGCTCCCAAAACAGTCCTGCATAATTTATTAAAACAAAAATTCCACTTCACTTTTCTCTTACTTTCGATACTGACTCATATCTCTCATATTGGGCATATCTCAACACTGATTGTTTCAGCTTGTATCTCCAGCATGCTCAAAGGTGAGAAGATTCCTTCCAGTCAAAAATGGACATTAAAGGCCTGTGATATAGTCATTTACAGATCTGAGATCCTGACACTTGTCAATGCATTTTCATAATTTCTACCTTCTGTTTGATGCCTAGTTTTTTTTTCTGGTTTCTAGTGAAGTTTTCCCTTAAGAAGACAGCTATTGCAACTGATTTTAAGTATTAGGGAATTGGTAATAGAGCCCAATACTGTACCTAAAAAATAAAAAAGTTCTGCAACACCGAGTAATGTAAGTATGCTGTATAAAGAAATCAGTTAACTTTATCGTAAAACCAAAATATTTGCTCTCACCAGTGCTCACTGAATTATGCATGGAATCAAACCTGAAAGGTAAATTGCTAAAGGTTGGTCACACCATTGATGACTACTGGTGTGTGAAAATGCAACACATCAGATCAACCAGTAAAGTACCAATTCACTGTTTAAATTTGAATCGTCTTGACTGTGTGCATATTCTGGAAAGTAATTATTATAAATTATCATTAATTTTTTAAATTATAAAAGTTATAATGGGTGGGGGGATTCAGTTTACAATGCTTTAGAAAAGCACCAGTTTGGTTGTCAAGGGAAAAAAAAGAATTAACTAATAACAAATGAAGCATTTTCTATGGAAATAAAAATGAAATATTTTGTAGAATTTGCAAATTTAGGGAATCGTCCATTTCTCTCAGTGGTTTTCAACTCACAAGGAGGTTGCCACAGAAACCTCGCAATGTGGATACCTTGCAAGTGAATTAAACATATCATCCAATTTCACTTCCTTTCTGTATATTTCATTGTTGAAATGCACCAATTCATGTCTCATTTTTTACAAACTGCACTTTATTTTCAATATTTCTAATCCATCAATTTTCAGCCATAATACTCTTACAATACATTACTTCATTTCTACTTGTATATGATGCATACAAATGTAGAACAGCTGGGGAAAAATCGTCAATTTTTTTTGTTATATATATATTAAAAAATTAGGTTATGATAACAACTACTCAAAATATGCACAGGGTGTTAGTGTCTCCTCATCTCTGAATCTGTGCATCACTCTCCAGAAACTTTAAAGTCAGATTCAATTTCATTAAAGCATCATATTTCCAATTTTCATATCACTATGAAAGTTGCTTTCAGAAACCTTTTTTAAAAAAAGCATATATATACACATGCAAATAATAATTAAATTACAGAGCTTAAAGAAAGCTTAAGAGCACTAGAACACTATTCTTGATATCACAATATCCATCCATCTTCCAGGAGCAGCATATTACTTGGCATGTTGGATATTAATAGTAAGGCCTATTGGATATTAATAGTAAGTAAAAAAAAAAAAAAAGATTAAATTTTAAACAAAACAGAATTTTTATATGTATGTGCAACAATGGTTGCATTTTATGATATCACATAAAAAATAAGCTCAAAATGTCTTATACACTTCTTTAAAAATATATTCATATAAGCATCCCAATCTTAACAAAGATGCATATTCTCTTTTGCTAAGAACTAAACAATACCTAGAACTATACACGCTGTTCTCTGTTAACTGATTTTATTTTTATACAAAAAAAAAAAAAAAATGAAGAGCTAATATAAAAATTTAAAATTACTCTTAAAAGCCGAGATTTTATTTGGTTCTAATAAATGTCTACATTCAGTTAAGCTTTGTTAATTTATAAATTTCAAAATTAATAACAAATTTCACTTACCAACTTTATTGACTTAGGGTGACAGTTTTGTGGCAATTAAGTTTTAGCAGCAGCACTTATTAAAATTTTACACTATTTGTTCATTGTGAGCAAGAACAATGAAGCCACTAGTGATGTAGCAATGCAGGAATTTTTAATGCAGATTATCTAGTTTTTCATAAACAAGAGATAGTAGTAATAGCTTTTGAAAGTTTATTTTTCACTTGGTTAGACTATAATAAATTTAGTTTAATCCTTTATCCAAGTGTGAGCAAATAAAGTTTGCGCCTGAAAATATCTTCAGGACTGGGGTAAGGTAGTACACACCAGGCAACTTGCAGCAAAGGTGGAGCAAGCTAACATCACTCCTATCTCAGTATCTCCCAAAACGAAAAACACATTTCCTTGCGGATATGTATAATGTAATGCATTAAGGGAAGGGCCACTACCCAGACTAGTTTCAACCTTTATTGAGGTCTCTTCAGTGGGAGCCAGGCCCAATAGTGGAGATACCAGGCAGAAGCAATGGCAGATCATCTTTACCTATAGGAGTTGCCAAAATTTTATTAAATTACTCTGGATTTAGAGAAAGATGTTGAAAGTTTACTTTTCACTTGGTTATTATAGTCTAACCAAGTGAAAAGTAAACTTTCAACATCTTTCTCTAAATCCAGAGTAATTTAATAAAAAAAGGTGGCACACCGTTTGGCAACTCCTATAGGTAAAGATGACCTGCCATTGCTTCTGCCTGGTATCTCCACCTCTGGGCCTGGCTCCCACTGAAGAGACCTCAATAAAGGTTGAAACTAGTCTGGGTAGTGGTCCTTCCCTTAATGCATAACATTATATATATCTGCAAGGAGATGTGTTTTGCGTTATGGGAGATACTGAGATAGGAGTGATGTTAGCTTGCTCCACCTTTGCTGCGAGTTGCCCGGTGTGTACTACCTTACCCCAGCCCTGAAGATATTTTCAGGCACAAACTTTGTTTGCTCACACTTGGATAAAGGATTAAACTAAATTTATTATAGTAGTAATAGCTTGATATGAAAATTTCCTTGAAATGTTTTAGGCAATGGTTATGCATGTCCTACTAATCAAATAATACTTTCAATGACTACAAATGATTATTAGGCTGCAGTGTTATTTTATCTTTCTTGACAATTAATTATGAATTAGTTGGTGAAATTCTTTGTCAAAAGAGTATGACTAAGAATATGTATAGATACAAAATAGATTGTTCAGATAAAGAAATTAATTCAGTGTACAAATTTTTGCAGAAATGTTCTTTTCAAAAATTCGACACTGTGTTTGTCACTGGAGTATTAGCTAGTTTAATTATGATAAGTAATAAGACAGATTAAAAGGAACAAAAAAAAATTAAGTGGTATGGATATATAAAACAGCTATTCATACCTGGAATACTGCCCTCTGAGGTTCAATATGATGACGAGCTTCAAATAACCAATCAACTAGATGTTCAAAGCTGGAACGACGAGTAATATCATATACAAGCAAGGCTCCAACAGAATTACGATAATACGATCTGGTAATTGATCTAAAGTCAAAAATAAACAAATAAATAGCATCTAGATTTCTTTATTTTTCATAGTTTAACTTTTGTATGTAAGCTTTAGTCTAAATAGGATCTTAATTGTTAGTAAATTTTTTCTATAAAAACTACTTCTGTTTACAAAAGCCAAAATTTACACCAGTAATTGGAGAGTAGTGTAAAAAATATTAAAACCATAAAACCAATGTCACTTTTAAGTCAACTAAAATGTTGTCATAACAGTAAATTAATTTTTTTTTTAAAGATTCGAAATGCAAATTTCAAATTAAGTGAGTTAGCAATGCAAATCTCATATATCTTGCACTCTGCAGAATTTCATTCATACAAACTCAAGAGACCTAAACTTTCAGGTTTTGTAATAACAAGAGAGGAGTCTACACAGAAATGAACATATACGTGAAACAACTCTGAAGTCTTATTACTTTAAACTGTGTACTGAATAATACAAGAGGAATATCCACAAAGCTCAGTCTTGAATGTCATGTCACTGATATACGATACATGGTGAATCAAACATCTGAGTATATTAGGATATGTAATGTGATATCTGTGATGATTCAGCTGTTGGTGACAGCACAATTAAAGGATTGCCTACCTACTCTCAAACAGACTCAGGGTCTGTTTTTGGGGCCACTTGTTTATTTTGTATGTAAATGACATTGGAAAGGTGATATGCAATTGTTGCAGATGATGCAAAGCTGGACAGAGTTATGAAGAGTAGAGCAGATATTGTAGCTTTGCAAGAGGAGCTAAACAGACCAACTGAATGGGGGAATGTGTGGAGATGTCATTTTAATGTAACAAAGTGTAAGGTTTTAAACTTTGGGAAACAAAGATGGGATGCAGAGTATAGGATGGGTGGGGATTTTTAGAGGAGGCGAAAGATCTGGGAATGATGGTAGATAGGGATATGGACATTTTGTAAAATTGAAAACAACACAGTAGATTATGGGAATGATGCAAAGCATACTGACACATAGAAGTAAGGATGTTTTGATTCCATTGTTCAAGGCTTTGATCAGCCTGCATATGGGTTAATGTGCACAGATTTGGATACCTAGTTTTCAAATGGATGATGAGATGTTGGATAGGGTTCAGAGACAATCGACTAAGTTAGTTTCTGGAATGCTAAATATGAGAACAGATTGAGAGAATGCAAATTACAGAGTCTAGTGGATAAAAGAAAGAGGGGCATAATCGAAATTATAAGTTGGTAATGCTCATCCATGTTAATTACCAGATTAACATGGATGAGCATTTTCATAGAATGTCTGGAGAAAAGGGGAAGAATGAGAAGACATCCCTGGAAGCTGTATAAGGTGTGTGTGTGTGAGGTTTTTTGCATGGAGTGCAGTGAGTGATTGGAATGCATTGACCGAGAATGTGGCGAGTGCAGGGAGAATGAATGTTTAAGTCATTATGTATGATACCTAATGATGCACAGCAGGACCTACTGTGATAAGACTCCATGGAGGCCTGTTCATAATATTTCAGCAAGATTGGACTCATCTTCAATATCCACTCCTTGAGGGTACTACCACTGGGGAGGGAGGGAGGGAGGGAGGGAGAGAGAGAGGGAGGGAGGGAGGGAGGGGGGGGGAGAGATCCATTCCTTAGCCACTGAGAATGTCTGAGCTAACTTTTTTTTGTGTGTGTGGGGGGAGGGGGGAAAGGGGTAGACAAAAAGCAAAGTGTACTCTACTGAAAGGGTGCATGGAATCAACAGTGGCTTTTGCATTCCCTGACATGATAATGTGCAGAGGGAAAGTGAATACTGCTTTGATGACTGAGCTAGTGCAACAAATGGCACACACAATGAGTGTCTGTGACGCTGAACCATCACAGACATTACATTTATGTACTTGAATATACCTGGATGCTATGTTCCCATATATCAGATGAAATTCAAGCATACTGACAATGACCTACGTGAATGCTTCTCTGCATTTTTCAATAAACAGTTACAGGAATTCAAAGTTGTTTAATTTCTCTGCACACATCCTCTGTATATAAATTAACTTTGACATTAGTCTTTTCTTATGATAATATTTTGTTTACAGTCTTCTGAAGATGACTATTTTGAAATGTTCACCCTGTTGTTGTTCTTTTCATATATTTATTTCCTATAAAACATCACCCTCACTAAAAAAACAAGAAACCAAACTAAGCACAACTGCAGGAGACTTTAAAGTTTATAAACATTGTATATCAACTGAATCTGCATTAAAAAGATTTTACCACATCTTTTCTAATATAACAAAAATAATTAAATACACATTATATAAACAGTAAATCCACCTTAGCACTAAAAAAAAAAAAGGGGCATAACAGTCTGTGAGTTACACTTGATGATGTAAATCAACAATTTTCCCTTATAAAAAAAAAAAATAAAAATAATAAAAAAAAAAAAACGTTGCTTCAGTTATGCTGATTTTATTCAAAAGCAGCAATAGCCAAATTATGTAAAGTATAATACTTTTCATTCATTCACAAGAATCAGACAAGATTACAAAATTTCTATTTATGAAATAAAGAATTTAAAAAAGATTTAAATATAGCACATATTCTGTTCATATGGATAACTACTTATACTACATATGAACAGAATTCAACAAATTTTTCTTTTTTTTTTCTTTCTATAACATACATATTTTAACATATCTGAATAAGAAAAAGTAAAGAGAACTTGAGAGTTAATGTGTTACAGCTATTCCGCCCCCCCCCCCCAGTTAGCTAATGTTTTAACAATGCTGTGTTATGAGGGAGATGGCAGTTACTATAAGCCCATACCAATTTTTCTCTTTGATATGCTCTAAAGAGACAGCAAGCATATCATACCATTTAGGGATGTTGTGGTTGTCGGAAGATGAGATGGATATATACATGTCAAGGTCCCAACTGATGCTTTCTTGACAGCATAAGATGGTTAACTACTAGATGTTGTTGCACTTTTTGTAGTATATAGCCTCTCTGTCTCTTGACAGGGGATGCTCTGCTTAGCCTCAATTATTTATATCACCTTTTCATCTTTCCAATTTTGGCATGCTACGGAATAGGCTGGATGATCTCCCTCACAATCAGGGCATTTCAGTGTTTTGCACTCAGAGTCTTTGTTCTTGTAATCTTTACTGCCACTTCAAGCATAGATGACAGAGCCACAATTGGCAGTCCGAGAATGACCACACTTCTGACATTTAAAGCAGCACAAAGTGTTTGGGCAGATAACCTGTTTTCACAGATGTTGATTTGGTGTGTTGAATATAAGTATAATGTTCCTGGCGGGAACTAGATGACTATCACTGCATGTGAGAATTCTCCTTATGGCTATCTTTTCTTGGTCATGCAAAGCAAATATCCAAACACTCAGCAAATATCAGAGTGGTATCTCCTCATTAAGGAGATACCACTCTGATATAATGCCTATAGAAAAGTTTAAAGTTTTATGGGGTGACCATGATTGGTATTTTCCCAACAGATGTTGCCTGAAGTAGTTTGTCAGATTGTGTCATTGTTGCCACTTCAATAAGAATGTCTCCCCTTCAATTACTTTCATTTATAATATTACCACAGCATTTATAATCATATTCCTTGCTAGTTTCACAACTGGAAATTATAGATTAATATTCTCTTTGATGTTTTTAAGTTCTTAATTTATGTAAAATCCAAATCAACAAACCTTAGGATAAATATAAGTATTCTGAAAATGACCTATAGCCTCATTTCCATATATTTGCATTTAATAATGAATGGAAAATGCAGAAAAATTGAATGAAAAGTAGCTGGGTGAAATAAGTAAAAAATTATTCAAGAATGGTACTATAGGAAAATTTTAAATAAAGATATGGTGAATATGGTGAATAAGGTGCACAAGGTGTGCTTTCCAGGAGAGAGAAGATGAGCAGGGTGATTAAGGCTATGGAATATGTGGTGTAAGTGAGAAAGAGAGTTGGTGGCTGTAAAAAAAATGATTTAGTTGGACAGAAAGAGGCGAGGACTGTTATCAGGAAATTATCAAGGAGGACGAATGATAACAGTGTGGTTGAAAAGGTAATCATCATGTTGCTCAGTGATGAAGTGAGATGATAAACTAAGATGATGAATGGTATGTTGGAAGAGCGTGCCATTTGTCAAGGTGTAGAATGAATATAAGAGATGGATGAACTGTACAAAAGTGATGCATTTGAATAAATTAGGTGCAAGTCAACTGGAAAGGCAATTGCTGGAGGGGTGGGTGGGAGGGCAATGAAAAAAGTGAACAAGAGATCTGAGAAAATAAGAGATGCTGTGGAAGAACAGAAGAATAGGATATGAAGGACAAAAGAAGTGCTTGGAAATGGAGAAAAGATAATGTGAAAGGAGGATGAAATGCAAGATGGATAGGAAAATGGGTCCGAGCAGACAAGACAGGGTATAAAGAAAGTGACTGATGGAAGCAGTAGTGAATGTGTATTTGAGGATAGTCAACAAAGGAGTGAAATGGCTCAAGATACAAGGTAAATTTAACTGCAGATTAAGCATGAAGCATTTTAATCAGGAGAAAAGTATGGAATGAGTGGTGATATCAAGGAATTGCAAATAGCAGGTGTGGAGAAGTCACAGCTGAGAGGAGACATGAATAGGTTTGGTTACAAACCCAATCATGAATTACTGAATAGTGATGGAAGACGGAAGTTAATGAAATTCTTTTCAAATGTCAAGAGTATCAGAAATAAGGAAGATGAAATTGTTACATATGGTTAGAAAGGATGATATCCTTACAGGAAGAAAAATAAATGGTATGATGTCTTTCATAAGCCATAAGGATAGAAAGGACAAGGGAGGTAGGGAGAGTACTGTTGATGACAGAAAAAACTATGTCCAAGAAAGGTGGAGATGCAAAAAGGCAGTATGGTATGAGGTAGAGGTGAACAGGACGAAATATTTAGTGGATGTTGCTAATAGGAACATGAAGGACATTAACAAAGAAATGTATAAGCAAATTGGCCTAGCAAATAAGGAAAAAAAAGTGATAATTCAGGACGTTATTAATTATGGTAATATATATTGAAATGAAGAGATAGTGGTATCTGGGAGCAAAGAAAATAAATTTCTTGAATTTTTGAGGGACATCTATCTAAGGCAATATATAATACAATGATAATGAAGGGATATGAAAGATCAAGAGAGTTGGATTAAAGCATTTCTTCAAAGAATGTTATTGAAGGGATGAAAATTCTTTAAAATAACCTATAATGAAATGAGAATATAGTATTCATGATATTTAGATATAATAAGAATATATCTGAAAAATACAAGTTGGTGATTGTGGACTCAGGAGAGGGCCCAGGGCTATAACATGGAATCAGGAGTTAGGTGGAAAGGAGATCAATGCTGGAACCAGTCAAGAACTATCTAATAGTATCAATGTCAAAATGCATTTCAAACATCACAAGGTTAAATAAATAGGTGTAAAATGAAGAGATTAAGCTTGCAATCTGAAAGAAGAAGGCAGCATAAGTAGAAAGCAAATGGAAGAGCAGGAAGGTGACTCAGCAATAGCCAAGAAAAAAAATCCCAGTAAAAATGGTTACTGTTAAGGGATTTCCATTCCTTGAGTGACGTCATGCAGAGCATGAGTGGTGCAAAGGGAATGGAGGAGAAAGGAATGATAATGAGCAGTCCCTCACCATCAGTCTCTGCTTCTGGCTGATAGTAAGAGAGTATGATTTGATTATATATTACCACGTTTTAAAGGAAATGTTCGTAAGTTAATGGTAGCCTTGACATACTAGTTCGAGTCATGCAATATAAAGTCCATCAAAGAAGTGGAAGAAGGCCAAAACTGTTCCACTTTACAAAGAAGATAAGATTAAGGCTTCAACTTATAGGCCAATCTGTATGTGTGTGGAGTTGTGGTGTAACAGGATCTAGAATTGGGCTGATAAAAGTCTGTGATTTGATGGTTGTGGTCAGGTAACAGATTAGCAAGGTGTATCAACAATATCATTATCAAGCTGTAGCAAGAATATCTTTAACATATAAATTATAAGTAGGAGAGGATATCGAAGGGATTATTGATATGTAACTTATACGTTAATGATATTAGGAAATATTTAAAAGGGGATATGCAGCTGTTTGTAGATGATGGCAGGTTGAATGGAATAGAACATGTTGTGCCTTTACAAGAAAATGAAATCAACTGAGTGGAGTTACCAGTTCAATGTTACAAAAGCATAAGGTTTTAAAATTTGGACTGCATGGAGCAAACATCTTACAGAAAGTGGAGGAGATAAGGGATCCGTGGGTGACAGTAGACAAGGATCATGTCTACCATCACCCTGAGATTGTTTGGTGGGTAATGATTGCCAAAACTGTGAGGACATCACAACAGATTATGGCAGTGATTGCTATAATTTATACGCAGAATAATATTATAAAGATTATAATTCCCTAGTATTATACCAAGATAATCTTACTTCTACTTGTAATCTATATGTGGCCTTGAAGCTGCAGAAGTGCATCGACAGGATGAAGGAAATATGACAGACATGGTAGAGGCAGGCAGCGACCGAACTAAAAGTCATTCAAAAAAATTATGACATCTGCGAGCAGTGTTTTTTTTTTTTTTTTTTTTTTTTTTTTGCATGGAGTGGGTGGTAAGTGGAATGCATGCAGAGACAGTGAATAAGTTTAAGGCACGATTTGACGAATGATGTGGATGACAGTGAATCTCTGACAATGAGTCTTCTTACTACACTGGGATCTGATCCTTTATTTAACTTATTTACTTTTTTAAGGTATATTTTTGATGTACTGGTTTCCTTGTTTAGTCGCTAAATCCTTACTATGCTTTACTATATATATACATATAAGTCAAAGCACCTAAATTCTCTTAAATTTATAAAATGTATGTGAGAGAAATGAATGTATATGCAAAATGCAGGTATACTCTAAGGAGATGACGAACATGAACACGATGAAAGATGAAATGGAATGCAAGCATTCTGGAGAGCAAAATGAAAGAAAAGCAAATCTGGTTTAGTTTGGCTGGAACTACAAGCAGAGAAAACCAAGATTATTAGGCCAGCATATTACGTCTGTTAATCTTTTAGTCAGTTTGTGGGATGACACTGACAACTCTGTACAAGCTAATTCATCTTCAGTTGAAAAGTCTTTATAAAGATTTATTGCATTCTATGCAGGATGAGGCAGAAGAACAGGCAGAAAAGTCAGAGGAACAAGAGATCAAATCGCCAATGTGAGATGGATAATAGAAAGAGCACAGGAATATCAAAAGAATGTCTACCTTTCTTTCCTTGACTATAGCAAGGCTTTTGACTCTGTAGATCATGTGAAACGAGGAATGTGTTAAGAACAATGGGAGTACCAGAACCTTTCATTATCCTTCTGAGAAACCTTTATTATGAACAAGAAGCTACTGTCCGAACAGATCTTGGAGAAACTGAGTATTTCACTATAGGTAAAGGAGTGCAACAAGGATGTATTTTATCCCTGTACTGTTTAACTTATACAGTGAATACATTTTAAGAATTGCAGATCTCGGGGAGTCTTCAGTTGGAATTAAAATTCGTTGAAGAAATATTAATAATTTGATGCACGCAGATGATAACACCCTGCTAGCAGAATGCAAAGAAGATTTGGAGGAACTTATTATGAAAGTCAAAGAAGAAAGTGCTAAATATGGCCTTAAACTTAACCTCAAAAAGACAAAAGTTATGGCAATATGTGAACATTGATTTTGAAGTAAATGGGGAGAAAATGGAAGCAGTTAACAATTTTGTGCTCCTAGGATCCCGAAGTGATAAAAATAGGTACTGTACTGAAGAAATTAGAAGATTATTACTCGGAAAGAAAGCAATGCCAAATTTAAGCAAGATCTTTAAAGATATTAGCCTCACAACAAAAATCAGAATCGTGAAAGCAATGGTATTCCCTGTGGTACTGTATGGATGTGAAAGTTGGACCCTGAGAAAGAGTGAAAGGAGGAAGATAGATGCATTTGAATTACAGATTCGGAGAGCTTACTAAGAATACCATGGACTGCAAAGCAAACCAATAAATCAATGATAGACAGAATAAAGCCAGATTGCTCCCTCGAAGCTATGATCATCAAGCAAAAATTGTCATACTTCAGACATATTATGCAAGCAAGTGACAGTCAGGAGAAGATGATGATGCTTGCTAAAGTTGATGCAAGCAGGAGAAGAGGAAGACCAAGAATTAGATGGGTGGATGGAGTTAAAGAAGCAACTAGAATGCCCTTAGAAATTCTGAAAGATATATGACCAAGTACAGATCTGAATGGAGAATATGATCATAGAATCACCAGGAGTAGAAAACGACTCGATGGAACATAACAACAACATGAAGGATGAGAAGATGCGAGGAAAAGTAAGATGTTGAACAATTATCTAGAAAGAGTGTGGGATGAAACTGAAAAGTGGATAAGAAATTTGCTGGTGGAATGGAAGAAATGAGGAAAGAATGAAAGTGGCGCAGCACAAGGAAGAATGCAATAGATTTCAATTTGAACAAAAGGGGTTTGTAATGTAAGGTGCTCTCCATATATGAATTTGAAATCAATGTAGAGAGATTCAATGATTTATATATATATATATAAGGTACATAAGATAAGCATTTTAAAGTTGTACATATTAAAGGAATGAAGAGGTATTGGTTTTGCTTTTTAACTTTCAGCTTGGCAATTTATGTTTTAAGTAAGGCAGATGTTCTGAACATATACACTGGATTTTCCAAAAAGCACAACAAAAAATCATACAGAATTCACTCACCTCATCATTCCACATGGAGCATAGGATCTCAATCGTTGCTCTCCATCAGAATTTGTTCATTGCTTCTTTTTTGATCTCATTCCAGGATTTTCCCAGCAGTTTCATCTCTGCTTCGATTGCTCTCCTCCAGGTCATCTTGGAGTGTCCTCTTCTAATGATTCCCTGTGGATTCCATTCCATGACTCTTTGCTGTGGCCTATCTGCTTCCATTTTCTTTTTATTTCTGTTTTGATGTTGGATTAATTTGTTTTAAGCCAAGGTCAGTATATTCCTATTATCTTCCTAAGACATCTATTTATGTAAATCTGCAGTTTACTTAAATTCCTTTTGGTTAATCTCCAAGTTTCAGATCCATATAGTAAAATAATCTTTAGATTTACGTTGAAGTCTTATTTTTGTCTTGAGATTTATTTCTTTACTTATGTATATGCTTTTCATTATACTGAAGGCAATTTGTGCTTTTTTTTCTCTAAATTTTATTTTTTATGTCCTCTTCTGTTTCTCCTTCAGTACTCACCACTAAACCTTGATAAACAAAAGTGTCTATCTGTTCTGGTGGTTCTTCCATAATTTTGCATGTTAGGTTTGTTTGGGATTAATCTTCATTAATTTTCATCTTCTTTATTTTTAACCATAGTTTGAAGCTTCCAGGTTTAAATTATCTCTTTTCCACTGCATATGTCATTGCTTTTGAGTGAGCAAATATATTCATCAGCAAAATCTAGATCATTTAATTTATTTGTCCATGCCCATTCGTAGCAATACTTTTATCTATTGCATTTCTCATCACCCAGTCTATTGCTATTAAGATGATTGTAGGGGTGAGTATGAATCATTGCCCTACACCAGTTGTTATTATTTTTATTTCTTTAGTTCAATTCCCATACATCACACAGAAATTTATTAAATAAGAGCAATGGAAGCAGAAAAACAGCTGATTGCCTAGACAGGGTGATGCAACAGAATAATATATGGGTTGAGTGAGTGGATGGAGAAATAATATCTCAGAACAGTGACCAGTGGAATTCTACAATATTCTGTCAATGGGACAGTAGTGCACAATTTTTATGGTTATAATACCACGAGGGTCTAAAAACGATATTTGCTTATTTTCTGATTATGAAAGGTTGGAGAGTGTAAAAAAAGAATAGCATCAATGTTAATTCTTCATGATCTGAATAATGAATTATACTTTAATCATCTAATTATTTAATGAATTTTAATTCTGTTTAACCAAAACAATTTCTTTCATCCTTTGTTTTTAACCTGCTAGAATCAGCTATTATTTTATATAAGTAATCATATAAAAGAAAGTGTGATCATACAAAAAATGAAAAGCCTGAATCAGTAGCATTAAATATTGATAATTATTAAATACCACCTTGGAGAGAGAGTAAAAAAAAAAAAACATACCTGAAACGTTCCTGACCTGCTGTATCCCACAACTGCAATTTTACTCTAACACCTTCTTTTACTTCTATTAATCTGGCAAAAAAGTCAACGCCAACAGTTGGATCGGACACCTCTGCAAATTTACCATCTGTAAAAGCTTTCAATAAAGTACTTTTCCCTACGGTGCTGTCACCAATTAGTATCAAACGAAACTGGTAGTCAAAAATAGGTTCCACCATCATTCTCTTCCATTACAACTAATCCAGCAAGTAAATAAATTCTCAGGACGGAAGGTATAATAATCTTCACACAGTTAAGTCAAAATATCGTACGAGAAGAATGCTTATTTGCGTATAATAGCATATTGAAAACATTGCAGAACTCGAGGTACTGATATTAGGCCTAACACATTCCTTCAGTTCGATGAATTTACCAGCCTTTTAACAATATATGTCATTTTTTAAGTTTCAGAAGATACTGTAACAACATCATGAATGAACAAACAATTTACAAATAAACAAAACACTTATCTCCAAAAGCAAATGGAATATTCCATTTATCGAACACACACTTACTGTTAAGACAACACCGGTGTTGACTCAACCCCCTAAAATCCTTCGACAGTCACCAATAGATGTCGCCGCTGTATTGCTGATTTAGCTAGGGATGCTGGAATAACATGCTACTGAATCCTGCAGAGGTCGTTACTGCATGGCAAAGTGCAGGGATCAGAGAGAAGTGGCATTGCGCTCTTGCCCAAGACGCCAGTCCCAGGCGGAGCGAGGTTTGAGCCGTGTTCTTGATGAGTGAGGCGGTGCACATGGATGGAGATATACAGCGCGATTATGATGAGGAGTCGATGTCTTCCAGTAGGCCAACACCTTCGGCTGGCCGTAGGATACTTGGCTTCTTCGCAGAATTAGGAAAATGGTAAGTTGATCATTACTTCTTAACCTCTGAAGAACCACTTGTCAAGAGACGTCAGCAGAAGAGCTGCTGAATAGTCTTGTACATGCAGGAGATTCACAATCACACGTGAGAATTACTAGTGATTCGTGGCTAGGAAACTATGTATGATAGGATATATATACCGTCAAATGCAATATTAAATAGCTAGTTAGTTGTTAGATTATACATCAGAAAAGAACAGCTTCCTGATTACTTCCTGGGAACCTTAACGGCAATGTGAAATAGTTTTCTAAAATTTCTCTCACGGGTTGTATTTACAAGGTTTAACTCTTTGTTTTTCAGTGTTTTACAAGACCCTAAATTGGATATCATTTTGTGTTATTTATAATTGTCTAGGTGGAAAGTGAAAACGTGTTCTCTCACTAAAAGAAGCACGACTTATGGAAATATAATTGAAGTCAATAGTGTGATTGTCTATTATCCAGTTTAACTGTTTGAATTCTATTGATACCGAATTCAGTTTGAAGGGGAGAGCCTTAATTATCACCATGCAAAAATCATCGTTCTCCTGGTGATGTCATTTCCCGATAGAATAATAATAATAAAAGACTATCATTAATATTTATGTTTTATATTTTGACATTGAAGTCGGATTATCGAATATATTTTGAGTCTAAGTCATCCATTATTTTCTGCAACATTCATAAAACGCACACACAAATAGCTACTGGTTATATCTTTTAATTTCAAGGCTTAAGTATTAGTTTGGGATAATAAATTATGGAGTTTAAATACTCGCTATGATAATGAGAGTTTTATAACAAATATATGTGCTATTTCCGTTCCCCACCCTGATCATTTTTGCTTTTTTTTTAAATTATTCTTAAAATGCGAAACTCATCACTTGTTATGATACACAGATATCTCTATTTCGTCATACATTCTGTTGTTTCATATGTCTATAAATGTATGAAGAAATTTTCAATATAAAACCTCACGAGAATCGCTTGTCTATTCAAAAACTCGCGTGTTTCTAGACTGAACATACAATCGAGTATATAAAATCTGCGTGTTTGTAAACTCGGTGATCATTTGCTCATAAACACGAAGTTTACCGATTACGATATTGGCCAAACAAATAAAAATGTACATCAGAAATTGTACAGATATAGTTACGACTTTTGTGTATGTATATTTTCTCAAATGTCATGTTTATGTTTTAATCTATTACAAGACAGACATAATAGTTTTTGAAAATAATTTATCTTGATGTCATATGTTATATTTAAATATGGGAATAATTTAAGAAGGAAATACAGTTTAACACCGAAATATAAATTCTATTTCGTTTTCATCACTTTATTTCGTCTTTTCATATTGATATGGCGTGGTATTCATAAAGGCATTAAAAAACATAAAATTCTCTCTGTTTTCAGTGACATATACCACTTTTGCCTTGGGTTTCTATTTATTCTTGAAACATATATTTGTTATAAAACACTCACTGAAAGTTGCGAAATTACCTTCGAGATCTCTGACTTTACTCCTAGATGGCGCACTTGTCATTTAACTGATGTCCGTAGAAAGTATCTGGTTTTGAATTCCACCGTATTCTGTTCTATATTTTATTTGGTTTTATACGTCGAGACATTAAATAAGCGATAGGTTTATTCACATCGGAAATAAATAAAACTAAAATAGTGTTTTAATATTTCACTTTTATGGCATCTGTACTTTGTGGTACTTATTGTTTGTAATATGGAGAATGATGTAGTAGTTATTTGCTGAATGAGTTATGTGAAGTGCATGCATGAATGGCAAGAAACAGAGGATGGCTGCCGTTGACCGGGAGCTATGAGGAGTTGCATTCCAGAGTTGAACTTATACATTTACGTAAATGACTTCAGAATAATAGTTGATATAAGTCCGGTATTGTTTATGACGTTAAAGCAAAAATATAGTATATAACCACTATAAATCACCTGGATGATTCATAACTCATTTATATAACGCTAAATCATATACATAAATAAACGCACATCATTTTTCATATTGTCGAATTGTGATGAATCCATTTAGTATTCACCATTTAAAATACTAAATCGCCTTAGAAAGTATTTTAAGAAACTTAACGAAGGTAACCGAAATTTAAACTTAATAATACATGATAATTTTATATTTCGTCAACAGGGACACAATTCAATTTAGATTACGATATTAACGCCCGTTTTAACTAGTAAAGGCGTCGTTTACATCTACCTATTTTTGCTTATTGCTGTATCTGAAAGTGACCTTATCGAAATTTAAATTGATTAGAGATTAGATATTAATACCTGAAACAAATAATTTACTTATCTAGCCTCTTTTTTATGACCTCTTGTATCATCGTTCTAGTGGCGTTGCTTTTGTTTTTTTTATGTTTATGTTTGAAAATATATCCGATAAAAAGTCAATTATATATATAATAAAATTTATGACCATCATAAGCATTTCATCTGGCGATTAAAAAAAACAGAAGAAAGGTTACAAAGACACACAAGAAACGCTAAAAAGATCTCTTGAAATGAAAAGATTGCTTTCATTTGAAGCTATTCTAGATATATTGATATATACAACATTATTTATATAGGTGTTATGTATAATATTTAGCTCTGACTTTTTTTTTTTTTTTTTTTGAAGATCGGTTGGCAGCCAATTTCTACCCTTAGCCGCCACCGATAGCGCGCATAATGTTATCAGTGATTTTGTGGACATCGAGAGGACAGTATGGATAATAACTGACTCCATTTCTTGGTCCTTATCGCGATATATTGCCTGAAATAGTATGATCAACTTCGATTTTTTCGTGTTGTGGGATTAAAAATCTGAATTTTCAGAAGAAGAAAAAACTCGGAATTGGCTGCAAAATGCTCCAAAAAAGTACTTATAATGGCCTTTCTTCTGACAGACTAGTGCTATGAAAGCAATTGTATTGATAACTATATTTTCTATGAAAGATGAGAAATACAATAATGAAAATAAATATTATTTGAACGCACAAGCATTTTGTCTTCTTAGAAGACTTGATCGGGTGCATAACATGAAAAGAGAAATACAAAATATATACATTACAAGACAACAACCATAAATTAACTTGCAAACGTATTTCTGACATTTGAATGCATTCTGGATACTAATAGCTATGCATATTCACGCGGACATGATCTTGTGCACGTCAAAGTTGAATAACTGTAGAGTATATACATAATTTCTTAAATTGTATCATATAGCTGAGTAAATCAGTTGCATCAAATATACACTATCTACCAATAATTGTCCGGACACCCCTGTTATTTGAAATTATGGAACATTCCAGGTTTGTTAATAGCATAAAAACCAGTGTACAGATAGCAGGAAACAGTATTTCATCATAGCAGTTGAATACAGGTTGTATGGCAACACGACGTGAACTCAGTGACTTCGAGAGAGGTGTCATCATGAGATGTCACATGGGTGGCATGTCCATATATGCCATTACCGCCAGGAGCGAATGCTGGTCTCGAAATTCACGCTTGCTCTTGTTATCATTCAGGGAGTGAGAGGTGTGATTGAAGTCTGATTAGCGGAATAATGAATTACTGACCATTTAAATCGATGTAAGTAACCCTCGTATAACGCGGATGTCAGGTTCTGCAGAAATGTCGCGTTATGCGAGTCTCAGATCACATAGAAAAAGTAGGGTTATGTTCCGAAATTATTTATTTATTTTTTAAAATTTATAAACAACAATGACATATCCAACAAAAAATATATTTTTATTTAATTCATGGTAATTTACAGGTAATTCATGTAAGTTAAGAAAACATAAACTATGAAACAAATACATAGAATAAAAATTACAAATTGTTCTTAAACTTCATTGCTCATAATGCATAAATGTTTTAGGCAAAATAAAATAATGTATATTTTAATCTTTCATAGCACGAGGATCTGAGGCTTGGTTAATGAACACTGATTTTGTCATGTAATCACCTAATGCATTACTACAAAACGGTAGGGTAATCTGTCTCTGGAAACTTTGAATCCAGGAGCTGATCTTTCATTTTTCGAAATATAGGTGCGCTTTTTTCCAATATAACCCGGATTCTTCTCCATTGAACACCTGGTCTGCACTATAAATGTTTATAAACTTTGAGAGTTTTTTGTTTAGTAAGATTTCCATCCAAAGGAATTTTCTTTTGAGGTGCAATCTTCTATCGAAATCGTTAGAGATTTTTTCATTAGAATATCGCGTACACGCGCTTTGCACTTAACGTTGACCCAACAATAAACACTTTCTCGGATTTTATGTTCATTTTGTTTGATTGTTCGAATTGTTGATTCATTTAAATTCAAAGTCCCTGCAAAAACTCCTGGTTTTTCTCCATTTTTCAATCGATCTAAGATTTTGAATATTTTTCTTGGAGAGAAATTATTTTTGTTTTCAATGTTGGTTTTTCCCTTTCGTTGCAGTTTGTGGCCATTGTAAAAATACTTTTTTATACAAAAAAGCATTGCATATTGTATGGAACTCACCAGAAAATAAAGTGCTCAGCTTGAGATGAACACACTTATGATTTTTAATGCATTTTCCTGGCAGAAACGAGGACGATTTTCAACAATAAACGTTTTATACGTAAACAATTGAGGTGCATGCGTGCTAAAGGGTATTTCCCCTAATATAAATCCGCTACTTATAATTACATGAGGGATACAGGCAGACACAAATTTAATGAAGATAAAATTTGATTTTAAGTCGCACGATGAAAAACATATGAAAAAATAAAGGATTACTACAATTTGTAGACCGTGTTTTCATCGGAACCGTGTTGTATAAGTACCGCGTTCAACAAGGGTTACTACAATTTTAGACCGCGTTGTATAAGTACTACTGCGTTATACAAGGGTTAGCTGTATTTAGAAATTTATGTACATTTAATCATACAAATACAACATTTATTTTACAAATGATATTCTACCTTTTTCAATTTAGCTACTTGAATACAAATTCTACCCTACGGTTCTTCTTTATGAACGGGTCAATAACATCGTCATAAAAAGTTGGTTGTAACTTAATTTTCAAGCAACACGCACGCTTGTAAAGTCTGGCTGAAGCTCACTGGCTAGAGCTACTTTGACTGCGTATGGCCGTGTTTAAACAACAGGGTGAGATGACGTGGAATGAGCGGAAATGACTATGCGCGCGCATGAAATCACAGTGCTGCTGCTGCGAGGACCTGGGTGCTCCCACAACCGAGCAAGTCAAGGTAGCTTGACTAGTCTCGGCCTTCGATACACAACGCAAAACTCAATTATTGCCGCGCAAGCTTAAAACGTCTTCTGTCTAAAGAATAAAAGCCTAATTTGAATGCTTATAAATGCATGCATTTATTAACAAATAAATATTACTTCTTTCTCAATTAATGAGCTTGTGCAGCAAGCATGGAGAATTCGCCACTGATTACCGCTCAACTGGAGCATCCAAAATCAATGGTTGGCGATGTGATCAACAAATGGTTCTGTCATCAGTAGTGCAGGAAAACATCCAGGGCGGCCACCGAGAATTACTGACAGGAACAGACGAGTGGCACACAGAAACAGGCTACAATTGGCACAGACCATCTGCGATGAGTTCCAGAGCGCTAGTAACTACACGGTGAGAACTAATACTGTACGAAAAGAACTCCATTTATTGGGTTTCCACGGAAGAGCAACGGCACATAAGCCGAATATCACAACAACGAACAAGGCGGCTCATCTGTCCTGGTGCAAAGAGCGTGTGAACTGGACAATTGACTAGTGGAAAAAGGTACTCTGGAACGAGGAATCAAGGTTCACTATTGTTTCCAGTCTGATAGCAGGGAAACAAGTGAACCTTGATGGTGAACGCTTGTTACTACAGTGTGTTGTACACACAGTGATGTTTGGTGGAGGATGAGTAATGGTATGGGGTGCATTTAGCTGGTTTGGAGTGGAGCCACTAGTGGTTCTCTGTGATTCTGTGAAGGTAGCTCAATACCTTGATAGTCTGGATAATCAGGTGCTGCCTACGCAATGGTGTTTTTATGGAACGGACCCATGTTTCTTGATAGAAACATGGGTCCGTTCATGTTTCTTGATAGAAACATTTCTATCGTTTGATAGAAATGTTTCTATCAAGAAACGTTTCTAGCATGGAGTATTGTCGGGAAACGACAGTACTCCATGCTAGAAAGCTGCAGCTGTTATGTGGAATAACATGAAGAGAGAGGTGTTATACGACTTTCCTGGCTTGAACAGAGTCCTGACCCCATCGAACACCTGTGGGAAGAATTGGAGTGGCGATTGAGGTCCAGAGCAGCACGTCCTCGATCTGTCGCTGAACTGAGTGCTGCTTTGATGAATGAATGGAAAAATATTACACCTGATGCTGCCCCACATTGATGGAAACCCTCCCTCAAAGGGTGCAGGAGATGATCAAAGCCGAAGGTGGACATACCCAATATTAGGGTTCGCCTGCTGGTATCAGTTGTAAATTGCTAAAGTGCCTGGTTGTTAATATATATTAACAGTTGTTAATATGTATATATATTAACAACTGGTAAGGTATAAATATCTGTATCAAGTTGTTTATAGCTTAACAGCTTTATGTAGTTAGCTAATTTGTGTCATTGCTGTAAACATTTACAGGTGTACTCTTTTGAACTAAGCAAGGATAATCTGCAGTTTCTCTTTCTCCTTCCTCCAGGAATTTGATTTTCACAGGCCGGCTGTTATCGTTTTGTATGTTTGCAAAATTTGTACGCTTCGTCAACTTGTAAACTGCTGAACGAGGTGGACAGATCTGCTCTTCAACGTCAAGTCTCATCTTTTATTTTAAACATTTTAAATCTTTATTTTTAAAGTGCATTTTAAACATATTGTTAAATGTGTTATATATATATTTTTTATTTATTTATTTATTTTTTTTCAAAATTATTTTTTTATTTACTTCATTTTATTTACTGCATCTCTTGTGCAGTTTTTCGATAAATTAAAAAAAATCGCAGAATGTACTGATATAGAAGTAAAGGTGTGCAGAACAACAGTTTTTTTTTAAAATCAGAACTTTCTGTATAAACAGAGCAAAATGAGCGAGAAAATTGTCACAACGCGCCATTTTTTTATTTTTTATTTCGACCGTTTACGGAACATGTCTATCTTTTCGTGGAATATCTGATTGCCTACTCAGCATTATATACATTACCACTAAAAATGCATTGCATGCAAAGAAAAGGCTTGTTTTGTGCTGCTGTTATACACAAAATCTCCCATCGACGGGAACAGTTAATATTATTATTACATCACACCTCAGGGGAGTCCAAAGACTCATCGAGGGAGGGCATCTACTCTACAACTCTTCGTCTCACGACTCCACCAACCTTCATCATCTAACACCAACGCCATCTACCGCCGACTACCACCACTAGTGTTTTCACAGACAATCATAACACCCATGTCCACGGCGGGATTCGAACCCGCAGCCTTTTGGCCCGAGAGCGGATGCGCTAACTACTCAGCCAACCAGGCCGGCAGTTATACTTCGTTTTGTATGTTTGCAAAATTTGTACACTTCGTCAACTTGTAAACTGCTGAACGAGGTGGACAGATCTGCTCTTCAACACCAAGTCTAATCTTTATTTTAAACGTTTTAAACCTTCATTTTTAAAGTATATTTTAAATATATTGTTAAATATTATATATATTCATTTTTCTAAAATAACTGACTTAAAACCCGAGAATTATAACACAATGACATTTATTTGAAAAAACGCAACATGTTTCGTCAAGAATGACTTCATCAGGCGATAATAACATAGAAAGATATTAAAAGACACTGAAATTAACATTGACACACTCTAAAGCTATACAATTATAAAATATTATATATATTTCTATTTTCAAAATTATTTTTTTTATTTACTTCATTTTAGAAGTAAATAAAAAAATAAAAAATTTATTTAAGTTAAATATTCCAATAGATAGCGCTGCCGCTGCTATAACTGTTTTTTAATGATTAAGTTGTTTTCGCTGAGTTGTCTGTCCATTTCCTTGACTTTTATTATTATTATTTTAAGGGTGTCTCCATGGAGTCAAAGACTCATCGCGGGAGACCCGACATTGACACACTGACCATTATTTACACAATACCTGTCATATCTCTCCTTAAATTAATTCGCAACCACCTCTGGCAAAGCATTCCACCCATTCACAACCCTCCAAGTAAAAAATCTAGTCCTAACATCCTTGTTAACCACACTTTTACACAATCTCCAGGGATGGCCCATCGTTCTCTCACTTCCTGCACTGGTCTTAAAAATATCATCAGTATCAATCCTGTAAAATACCTTTTAACAATTTAAATACCTCTATCATATCTCCTCTTCTATGTCTATCTGCTAGTTTTTGGAGCCCACAGATCACCAATCTATCCTCATAGGGAACATCCCACAGACCTGCAACAATCTTTGTAACCCTCCTCTGAATCCTCTCCACCACTTCCGCATCATCAAGAAATCCTGGCGACCAGATCTGTGCACAATAGTCCAAGTGGGGCCTTATTAATGCCTTATAGAGTGGAACAATAACTTCCCTATCCTTGCTTGTTAGTGTGTTCCTCAGAAACCATGTAATTTGATGCGATGTTTTGGCAGTCTTTGCAATATGCCTTTAAACTTAAGTTCTCTGTCCACAATAACTCCCAAGTCTCTTGTCTCATCAACTTCCTACAGTTCAGTTCCGTTAATATAGTAAACAGCATGCGATGTCATCCTCCCGAAGTGCATCACCTTACACTTAGCCACGTTGAAATGACAGCCATTTACCTCATTCCATACCGTCAACCTATTTAAGTCATCTTGTAAAATATTTACATCATTTGAATTGATTATCGCTCTTCCAAATTTTCCATCATCAGCAAACAAGTGGATATTTCCATTCAAGGTATTTCCAATATCATTGATGTACAAATTAAACAATAGTGGACCAAGCACTGAGCTCTGAGGTAGACCACTAGTCACTTGCCTTTTCCTGGACTCAGCTCCTCCATAAACCACTCTTTGATATCTGTCCACCAGCCATCCTTTAATCCAAATCACCATCTTCGGATCCATACCCATTTGCTCTAATTTATGTAACAGAGTTCCACGTGGAATCCTGTCAAAAGCCTTTGCAGAGTCAAGCAGTATCACTGAGTAAGGATATCCTTTATCCAACTCCACTGTTACTTTATTATAGAAAGTAAACAAATTACTTAGGCAAGACCTACCCTTCATAGGACCATGTTGCCCCTTATAAAGTATCATATTAGAATTCAGGACTGTCCACCAAGTCCTGAATTCTAATTTTTACCAATTTCTCCCAAATCTTAACCACCACTCCAGATATATTGATTGGTGTATAATTTGCAACCTCAGTCTTGGAGCCTCCCTTGTGCAATGGAACTATTTCCCCCTCTTTCCACTCTATTGGCACTTTACCAGAACTGAGGCTTAAATTAAACATCCTGGTTAGAGGAGTTGCGAATTCTCTTGGACATTCTCGTAACACATGGGCCGATATGCCATCTAACCCAAATGGCAGTGTTAGCATTAAGGTTTAAGCACCTCAATTTCGTCTACCTCTAGACTCATCAGTCAATGGCACATTTGACACTGCACTATCACTACCAAGATGGTACACTTTTGCGAAATGATCACTAAGCAACTCGACTATTTGATTAGCTTCTGTAATTTCCCTACTATCAACACTTTTTAAATTAATCTTTCCATGAATATTCTTCTTTTTACTAGCCTTCGAAGGAAATAATTTGAATGATCTTGTTGCTTTGCTTTGTTTGGTATGTACTGTAATTTGATTATTTATCGAATGCTAGGTTGGGTTAGGAACGATTGGTGACATCACGAATCGTTCATAATTGTAACTAACCAATCAATCTTTGTGTGTGGTGTCATTAAAATAAGATGACTATTCGTCTGCGAACATAACTTATGACCATCCTATTTTTGTGCCCGATTTTTTTTTATTTTATTTCTCTTTTCGGATTATATTCGCCATTCCCAGCTGTTTATAAGCAGTTTAATACTTCACGTGAAAAATTTGTAAATAAATCTTAGTTTATTAATAATACATTCTTTGGAAATATATTCCATTTTCTGTTATAAATATTGTATCTAGGTGGCGTCAAAATTCGTCTTTTATACATTAGACATTCATTTAACGAAATCCATCCAAGGTTTTCAAACGTGATTATTATCGTTATAATCATACCAAGCGCGAAAGTGTCTCATTGAAGTACGGATAGAGTGAAAGAAATTGCTTAGAAAAATAGGAGACAGAATGAAATGATGTTAATCCAGTGATTTTAGTTTGGAAATCGAGGAACATACTTGAAAAAGTGACATTTTAAATTTATACGTACGTCTTCAGCAAACAAAATCATATTACTATCTGAAGAATAGCTCAAGACTCATTAACGATATTCAGTTATTCATTATTATACATATTGAAGCAGCATTCCCTCGACAGCTTTTCAATTGTTTTTGTGAAAAATCACTGCTAATAGTTGACATTCTCATGAATATAACGTTGTACAAGTGGGATTCGGTTGATTGTACAATAAATGGAAAAGGAACGCTTCCGTTTTAAAATATTCAAGTGTCATTTATAGTAAACATCTGTATTGCTATTAATAATCACAAGTAATTTCGATGCACTCTTCGCACTTAATAATGCTACCTTTGATCGTTGCAAAGATAATTACTCCTGTTAAACAGACAGATTGCTGTAGTTCTTACTGAGCTCGGTGCTTTGTGTAGGAGCTGTTGCACTCAACCTACGAGGGGGGGGGTTGGAAAGTTCTGAAAAACACCTAGAACAAAAATTAATTTTGTCGTCTTGTATATCCCAAAATAAAAGATGTTTTCTGAAAAAAACTTGTGCATGCCGTGCGTATGTGAAGTAAAAATGTCATTGCATAACTACAGAACCTAAACTTCTAATTCTAAATCCTGCAATTTTTTTCATAAATAAATCAATCTCCTAATGTCATTTGATTTCTCCACAGTCAGAATGTGAAACTTTTTTTTATCCCTAACGTTTGGAAATCGGTAGCCAGCCAGTTTTCAATTGTTATTACTGATAGTTGAGTTGAAATCTACCGATGATTTTGACAACTTGAGGGACAGTACTACGGCAAATAACTTCCACCATCTTGCGATCCTAAACCGTAACTCGTATTATTGTCTGAATTAGTAAGTTCTAGAGTTTCTAGGAAGAACCCTACATGCTTATATCAAAGGTTTAATAACTCGGTATCCAGCTGAAAAACGGCCAAGAAAATGTCATATAGAATAATAATAGAATTTTTAGTTCTTATTATTAACAACAGAAAAGATGTAAGCTTAATCCTTTGAAGAAGTGCACATTATACTATGACATAAATACTATGTATGACTTGCTTCATTAGAAACAAATGTGGAAATTAGTCTGAACATTAAATTTCCCCATTACCATTTATTTCTAGGCATTATTTTGTATATAGTATTTACAAAATTCAGTCATGATCCTTATTATATCATAATTTCTCCACTGTTATTTGATTTAAATCCGCTTGTTTTTCATCAAGTTCTGTGTCTCAGATTTTCAATGTTCAGTTTATGGAGAAAAATTATTTTTTAGAGTATTCTCTGATCGAATTTGTAGATCCTCTGATGTTACACTGAAGAAGCTGCATTATTTAAAAATAATTGGAATATGATCTACTTCAATTATCTTTATACGCTTGTGATTTCGGATGATAGATGGCTTTTATAGACCGATGGAAACACCATCTGGCTTGTTTGCTTATTGGAGGTCCAAGTTTTTTTGTTTTTTTATCACAGCAAGATCTCCAGCTTACATCCCCCCCCTCACCTCTTCTTACACTCAATGCGAGTAAAAAACAGAGGTTTTTACTCGCATTGAGTAAAACCTCTTTTATGCGACAAACTCGGGAACCTCCCCGGGCGGCACCTGAGTTTGTCGCCCCTCTCAATACACACCAATAATACTACAAAAAGTCAAAACAACATATAGGGAAATAAATTAAAACTCTATGTTTATTTTTGAAGTAAAACTTTAATTCTAACATTCTAAAATGCTATTTTTCTTGCTTTTCTGTTAGCAAAATCGTCGATGGCATTGTCGAAGTCTATTTCGTCACTCAGTTGCTGTTCTATAGACAGTATAGCAAGATTTCCCAAACAAACGCAAAGTGCCGCCCGGGGCGGACCTCCTCCCTTCTCTCCCCCTCCCCTAGCTACGCCACTGCATTTGGCATATCTAACACACACACACCGCACACACACTGCACTTAACTAAGGATTCAGTACTTTCTCCTTTTGTAGGTAAAAACCTGCAGCACCGTAAAACGGTGCTGCAGGTTTGCCACACGTGATGCATTACGAGGTTTTGGGGCTAGCTAGCGAATAATCCAAACAGGTTATGTAGGTGTGCGAGACTGTTGAAATCACGCATCAACAGAAGCATGGTGTTCCTGTGTAGAATGGCTGATTTATGAGTCTTTCTTTCCCGCACGTCGTTGCTCTGTGATTAACTTTCTCCAATCCCCATCCAAGAAAAGAACACTGCGTTTTAAAAAATAAATAAAATAAAATAAAAAATCACAGAAGATCAAAATACAACAACAACAAAAAAAAAACATGCATCTGCTCCAATCCAAAATATGGCATTTCTCAAGTGGCTCAAATCAACTTCCAGAACGTTACCATCATACATCACCCGAAGAAAGACTAACCTCCTGCATTCATATTTTGAAGATGAAGACCAATTTAGATCACCTAACAGCTGCTATGAACAGCTCATTACGTGCTTTCTCCTATATTTCGAAGAAAGATATCAGAAGATTTAGTCACCAACAAGTCTTCTGGTTTATATGGAACATCTTCCTCTACTGTGCTTAAAATTTGCGCTTAATAGTTAACGTCCATCCTATATTGTCTATACAGACTCTCATATTCGTATGACATCTACCACACAACATGAAAGCAAGCATATATGCCCATCAAAAACAACAACAAAAGGTAGATAAGTCAGCCATCAAACTAATGCTCTCACCGCACTTCTTTCGGAAACGATAGGGATCATCACTAGCTATCTTCACTGCCTGAATGCCCTCCAGTTACTTAATGATCACCAATATGGATTGTTTCACTCTGACTCCACAGCAGATCTCCTAACTAACGTCGTCTACCTTTGGACACAAGCCATGGAAACGGTTTGAAAAATTCATATAGTTGCTTCTAACATTTCTAACTTCTTAAATACAAGGCATTTGATCGGGCCTTGTATTTAAGCCTAACCGTAGTATGATATTATGTCTTCTGTCATGTGCAGCTGGATCGCCTCCAGGGTCTTGTTTTCTCCTCCCCTTCCTCTCTTCTCGTTCGTTATCATGGTAGATGACTTTGTCTTTTTTTTTCTATAACCCAAGGCTATTGCTCCCATACATTGACCTTATTATTTCCTCTTCTTCATTTTACAAACCTTATAATGCTCAAATTATCCGGACTTTAAGATATTCCATGACTAGTATTACAAATACTAGTCAGGGCATCCGTAACCTCCCAGGCCTCTAAAAGCCTTGATGTCCACTTCTGTTCCAGACAGTGTTTCTCAGGTCCGCGTCTGCTAACAATATATAAACCCCAGATTGCTCAGTGTTCGAGTATTCCTTTCACATTCGATATAGTGACGCATCAAACACTTGTCTTAAAAATGCCAGATGTTGCTCAGAAGAAGGCTGTATGCTTATTAAATGACCACCAGACTCTTTCCAATCACTTACTTATAGACTTTGTTTCTGCCTTGTTTCCTCTCTAGGTAGTTTCGTAGGTGCTGGCCCACCGACTTGACTACTGATATGCCTTGCCATTCCTCTATGCTTATAAAAACACCAGCAGTGATATCATCACCTATAGATCGCCATCTTCAAACTTACTGAACTATTTTCTCTTTCCCCCTTTTTCATGATACCTACCTGATTTTTTTTTTTTTTTTGAACAGCCATACTGTTTTTTCCAAGGTAGTAACGAATTCTAGCCATCCAACTAACAATTTTGTTTCATTTCCCTTAACTACATGTTCGCACACGACATTGTTGAGTTTTAGGTTTTTTGGGGGACCTGTTGTGTGGGTTTTAACATAATTCAGATTGTAATTTAACATAATTACAATATCCTATTATATTATATATACTCTATAATCAATTAAATAATTTTTCGTAGATAGTGTAGTTTTTTTTTTTTAATATAATTCTTTTGACTTGAAATCTGACTAGTAAGGTAAATATATTTGTGCTTAACATAAGAGATATTTACTCTACTCGTCAGCGACCTAATTTGCAATATAATGAAATCTACATTGTCTTGAAGCCAATCATGCATTTCAAATTAACAAAGATTCTTAATTTAAGAATCCCTACCATTTTTTAAGATATAAATCTTAAACACTTTTTAAAAATGAAACATCTAATTCTTCGCTTACTGAATAAAATTAGTAAGATACGTGAAAGAAACTTCAGCTCGTATAAACTGACATTTACGCTCCCCAGTTTTCAATTTTCTCGCACTTTTTTTATTATCGATGAAAAACGACATTCTATTTGCACGGTAATTGACGGTTTCGTTGTATTAACAATAATGAGAAAATTGAATATCAAAAGGTTGTAGACTAGCACACTTTTTTACCGTAATTAAATCATCATTTCTTTGTGACATTTATTTGTTAAAATTATTGTGCATAGAGCGACATTAATTACTAGTTCTGTAGCATTCTTTCGTTTAAGCCATACTTGTATATAATTAAAACATTATTTATACTGCAATGCCTCCATTTTTCAATATGCATGTATTAAAGCATTGATCCATTCAAAACGACGAGTCATTGTAGTGTCTAGGGGAGAGAGAGAGAGAGAGAGAGAGATGTGTGCTCTAAACAAGTTGTGAATATCTTCGTGCCGCTCGAGCTAGTCGATGCATATAGCAATTTTTCCTCCCTCAAGAAATCTAGGTTTTTAACCCCCTTAAAAATTAAATAAGGTAGAAATGGATTCTAACCAACGGTAAAATGGCAGACTGGCTGCCTACCAATCTCTAATAGTTAGTGCTAAAAAGTGTCCTGACTTTTCCCGTTTTAGAATAAAAAGGCATTATGGGATTTTTTTTTTTTTTTAGTTGTTCATTCTTGGCTCGATTTATATGCCTACGTTATCAAGTAGCACAAGTCGAGATAATGCATCCTAAAATATACGATATTATTATCTTGTGCTGCAACTCTAATTAGACGCTATGGAGTTAATATATATCAATGTGTAGCTTATATTTATACCAGTTAGTAGTATATACTGTATTGTTTATATGACTGTTGGACGTGAGTTTTAACGATGTTGTGACAGAACATATTTTTAACTTGTGATTTATCAGTGAAGGCTATTTGAAATTGTCAGAATTATCTTTTACTGATATTCGTAAAAAAAATTGGAGAACAAATGTAGAATATTTTCCCCGTTAAATTTCAAACAACGTTTTGAATCAGTTATTAATTTTTAAAATAGATACTTCTTATTATGAATCCATCCTTTAAATATATTTGTTTTATCAATTTGATATTACTAATGACATATTGAAGTAATTAGTTTAGTGAAGAATTTGACTGCATTTTCAAGATTCAGTAATTAAATATTAAACGAATAAAAGGAAATAATAAAAATAAAATAATAATAAATAAATAATAAAACTCTCTCAGACTACTCAGTTAATCACCATATGCCCACCTACCCCTCTCTCCCTCGCATTACTATAACTCAGAAGGGGGGGGGGAATAAATTGAAACAGTAAAGTGGAAGTGACCTAGCTGGATTCCAGATATGAAAACGGAAACCTATTTTCTTGAACGGTGGGTTTTGCACCTTGTTTATGGCGGTAGTAGAGTAAAGCTGATCGAAATTGGCTTTTCATATGAAGGGAGAGAAGAAAGACATGCACAGAATGACATGACCATTTTATTTCCATTGTCAAACCTGATTCTCGTCCAGTTTGGAGAAATACACTTTAGAGTTATTCTTTTCCCATTTTTTGACTGAATATTGATCAGTTGTTTGTCCCCCGAAATGTAAGAGTTCAGTTATGTAGCACGCATTAATACTTACATAAGTAATTGCTAAAACTGTAGCATGACTGATATTCAGTGCTATAATTATCACATTTTAATAATAACTTGTTAATAGCAATAATAATAATAATAATAAAGTAATTTAAACGTGCTATCGAAGCTTGTTTTAATGTGGTTTGAAATTATGGCCTAAAGGAGGATTAAGGCCATCAGGCTAGTGCAATTATGTCCGTAAATAGCATTATTCTTCTGCCCGGTTTATGTTGTGGGATGCAAAACCCTTTCACCTCTGTATCAGACTGGGTAACTCATCTTCAGTCGAAAATATCCTTATAAAGATTCTTCGCGTTCTTAACTGGATTCAGACGATCTTTCCATCCGAAGGTATTATCGAAAAAGACTGACCTACGGAGACTTCCGTGAAATTTAGAAAACACGCAGGTGTTCGTATAGTTTTCGCACCATAATGTAGTTAGATTAAAAAAAAAACATCTTTTTTATAGATATTATTGAATAAATTATATTATAGTAGAGTTTAATTGTAGAAACTGGGAAAAATGTACTTTATTTTAGTACTACATTACTAATGTGAATTTTTTTAAAAAAAATGCCATCCCACAGATCATTTCACATTGCAATATTACCGTCGCTGGATTAAAAAAATGTCACATAATAATAATAATAATAATAATAATAATAATAATAATAATATTATTATGTGACACCACCAAGAAATCATAGAACTCATCGCGGCAGGACACACCACTCACAACTCGCCATCACATCATTTAATTCTTTTTCTACACACAACGCCATCTTACCGTACAACAATAGTATTTTTGTGTGTCAAGTGTGTTCCTTGGCGTTTGCTTGTGTGCTGGACGAAAACCCCCGTACTTCAATACGAGATGGGCGAAATCTCGTTCGGTCTAAAAAAGTCCATATAAAGATTCTTCTCGTCACAAGTCTTTTCCAGTCGAAGACCATTGTCCATCGTTCTTCCCGTTAGGTATGGAGGCGCTAAAAATAAAGGATGAAAACAAGAATTTATTTATTTATTTGTAGAGTATATATTCTTCACTTTCATGAACATACCGCATTCTCCACATTCTGTTTGCAGAGGCTCATCTTCCTCGGTCAGCCACATTTTATTTATGTCTATAATCTTGTGTCCAGCACTCAATGCCACAAACTCGTCTTCCTTATTCGGAATGCATGCGACATTCATAAATAATCCTCTACTTCTAGATTTGTATGCCAAACCACTACTGTCTTTACTCAGTTCATCATTAACCTTAGCTGAATCAACCGGTCTCCATTTCATTTTACATTCTGTGTTTGTCTCCCCTCACCTAAGGCACTTAATTTTGTATATTTTGAGATCAGCTCCTCCAGTCATCTCTTTCTGTGCAGCCCACTTCATATTCTCCCTTGCGATTTTGAGTATACTAATACCATCAGGTCAAGAAAACATTCTTATTCAGCATTAACGTCTCTAGCCCAGAAGCATTCCTCCTCTAACCTATAGTTTGTTTCTTTATTTTTTTGTTTGTTATATATTTGTTTGTTACTCCATATAAATGTGTACGAAAGATTTGTACACATTTATATGGAGTAAGTGCCCTTTATGGAGAGAGAGAGAGGAAAAGAAATTTTGGGTCTGCTCTGCATTTCATATAAGATTCAAAGACTTTCTATGCAAGCATTCACCTTTTTTTACTTTAACTCCCCCAAAAAGGCAAAGACAGTTACCGTTATCTCTGCAAACTTGCGCGAATATGAGTAGCCCAATACGTGCAAAATCATAATGCAGAACCAATAATAGACACAATCTCCAAAGCGATTGGATGCTCGTCTATTATATAAAAATAAAAACTTTATTTTTAGCTCATTTTTAAGGTTCCACTACCAAACAGTTCAGTTTCGAATTATTACTGTTAATATCTTTTGCTTTTTATACTAGCATGAGGCTTTTAACGGTAACAGGAATATAACGATATATACACTAATTCGTTCATTAATTTCGTATGTTGATTCAACGGCCATGAGCCCCTTTTACGGGGATGTACAGCACCACCTCAATCCTCCCGTTTTTTATCCGTGCTCGGGACCGGCATAGCTGACAATTCAGACCTATGGCTGGAGGGATTGTCTTAAGTATTCCTGATTATATCCCTGTGTGTTCACGGGGCCAGTTTGAAACTAAGACACTCTTTCCCCAGGCATATGGCTTTCGAAGCGCATAGCCATTAGGCTAACCACGTAGACTATATATAATGAGACAACACGTTGACCATATACCTAGTAGGGTGTTGGGCCTTCTTTGGATAACCACTTGCTCCCATCTTGGCATTGACTCCAGTAGACTACTGAAGGTGTTCTGAAGTATTCAGTGATCGAGCGAGGTGCTGGCATCAACCGATGCCATATCCCACAAATGTTAGACGGGATTCAAATCAGGAGAGTTAGGAAACCAGGAATGCCCACTGAATGCTTGGAATTCACTTCGAACTACGCTTGCGCAATGTGAACCTTATAATAATGTAAGATGTCTTGCTGGAAGAGTCTAGATCGATCAGGCTACATTGTCATCATGTAGAGCAGTACCTGATCCGAAACGATCCTCATGTAAGAATTAGAGGTCAAAGTATGTTCAGTTGAGACAAGATGCCCCAATGATGTGCATAAGAACTATTTCCATGCTAGGAAATCGCCAACGCTGGGATTTTCGTCCAATATGCAGTCTGATTGGTCGGAATAAAGGCTTGGTGGTTCATAATATTCTGGCTCATGGATGCATGTGTATATATATGAGTAATTGCTTCTTTGTGTATTTGTTCGTTTACGATTTCCTAAATGTGGGACACAGTTTCTCTTAATCTTGCATCCAAACAGCAAAAGAGAAACATTTCGAGCTCATTGTGTCCCTCATTGTGGAAGTTGTTCAGTTCCAAGTTCGCTTTTGACTTTGCGAGAGTAGTAAATACAGCGCATGCCAACTTTTAAACATTGAAGGAGTGAATTTGACGTTGCTTCTTATGTAAGGAGCCATACATGGATAGAACGACTATGGGAAGTGAATTGTTTCTGATGGATTGGAATTATGGTCGAAACAATTACAAATCGAAATACGCAATCGAAACGAAAGTGTATTGCGCCTGTTTATTGCCGGTGTTCTACTTACCGGTTTGTGCAGAGCCTTCGTAGCTTAGTTGGAGTGACCGCGGGTTCGAATCCCGTCTAGGACCAAAGATCTTTTATATAAGGACCCTTAATGCGATGGTGAGTTCGCCGCTGTCATACGAAATTGGCACGGTTTTTCCTCTCGGTTAATGAAGTTTTTCATCCTGCAGAACGGACATACCGCTCAGGAGATCGGACCAATTCTTTCATTAGTACAAATTTATTTTTTTATTGCATTTGTGAAAGTAAAAGGAACTAATTTAATTTTTTTTTTCCCGAACTTTCCTATGTACCTAACAGAAAGCCGGTCTGATTGAGAGGATAGCATCTCTAATCTTCAGGCTATGGGTTCGATTCGCACTAGAGCATGAATATATTTAAGTGGTAAATAATTTTAATTATTATTCGAGCCAGAAATTATTTGAAAAACGTATTGTTTAGAGACTCTAGACTAGGGATTTCGGATTATCTATTCCCTAGCCACACACTGTATTAATGTACTATAATACAATATTTTGTTCTAATTTTGAACTTATAACTGCATTTTTCCATTAGGTAAAAAAGATTTCAAAGATTAGCATACATTTACTTACAAGCAATTGCAGTTTTTTTTTTTTTTTTTTTTTTTTTTTTTCCCCATGTCATTATTTCTCCTAATACGGCACTTTATGCATTAGCTGGGAGCTCTAACTGCGTAATCGAATACACTTCCTTTTGCATTATTTCCTCCTACCTTAATGCCGGATTGCGTTTTCCTGACCACAGATTTAACTCATTATACTTTCTCTCTTTTAATTATAAGAACAAAACGGATCGTATGATATTGCACCGTTTCAACAGCGAGGATATGGGGTCATAAAAAGTTGAAAGACGGTCTAACGTTGTAAACAAGATATCGTATTCATCCTATTTACATACCCCCCCCCCCCCCTGTCTTATACGCCTGGATTTAAGCGAGATTGTATTTCAGTTGTTATCGTTTGTTCATTGCTTTGGACGAAATTAATTTTGTTCTTGATTTTTATTTATTTTTTTAAAGCAAGGATTTACTTTCCCCATCGTATGAATCTCCGAGTTTCTAATAGAAAAAAAAAAAAAAAGAGAGAGAGAGGCTTTAAAAGCATCAGCGGACCTTAAAATTGAATTCAGAACCAACCGCATACTTTTTTGGGGTGGTTTTTATTTTGTGATACCTCTGATGTCCATACATAATCACGGCTGATGAATAAAAAATCATAATAGAATCTAAATATTTTCATATATGCATATTTTTATTCTATGATTTAGTATTTAGTTGCGTTTATAGATATGCAAATTACTGTTTTTTATTTATTTATTTTTATTTTTGTCTTCCATCTACCAAAGGTTGTAAACCTATAGTTCATTAGCACCGCTGGTTGGCTCAGGAATTTTTATTTATTTATTTATTTACTAATTTATTTTCTACATCCACCGAAAGGCCTGTTCTAAAAACCCAAACTTTTCCAAGTCGCTTCAGCCATCCAGTAAACGGGACGGAACGGTGGTGTCACATCGGGCGATGAAAATCATCATCCATGCCTAATCTCGCCGTGGGAGTTCCAACTCGCAACCTGTTGGTTTGAAAGCGACAATGGGATACGATGGATCAACGATGAGAAGACAAAAATATATCAAAATTATGGGAGCATAACAAAACACAAATACTGATTTAACAGATAGCAAATACCACACAGAAGTTTTATATAAAAAAATTAAAAATATACTTTTTTTATTTTTTGAAAATTTTAAGTAGGCCTAATTTTTTTAATTTTAAAGCTAAGTTATAAAACACTTAACCAGCTGGAATGTGTGTTATCGAATTCCTCTGTTCTCTCTCTCTCTCTCTCTCTCTCTCTCTCTCTCTCTCTCTCTCTCTCTCTCTCTCTGTGATATATTGCTATCATATTAATCGATAACATTGTTTGAAATGCGTTTTAGAGCTTCAAATGGACTGTACGTTGCCCCCCCTCCCAGATAATGGTTTGTTTTTCCTTTACACATTCACATTTATTTATTTTTACTTTAGTTGAAACATATAGTACCAAGTGCAAATTATATATATAGATATAGATTTTTTTTATTTTTTAAAATTTTTATTGTGAACATAACAATCTTATGTACAGGATTAACCGGTTTTTGGTTCTCTGCAGTCAGGCAGAGAGGTTACATGCTCATACTATACTACCAGCAACTGTAGTAGTAGTAATAGTAATATTTTTTAACAATAACAGTTTTATTATCTTTCAAAGAAATTACATGACTGTGGTGTACATTTTGTTACATGTTGTTAAAATTATTATAATTAGGACAATATTGTATTATAATTAATGTTAAACACTAATAATAGTCGTAACAAGAACAATTGACAATTATAGTTTTACATTAAGATAGTTATACAGTTATTTCTGCATTTTACCATTTACATGTCCGCGCGGTTAGCGTCGTGGCTATGCGATTCGCAATCCTTGGGAAAGGAGTGTCCTGCGTTCGATTCTCGTCGCCGATGAGAATACATTTATTACTCCATTGGTGCAATATAATTTGCACCAATGGAGTAATAAATGTACCATTTAGCTTCCTCAGCCGTAGCCAAGGTAGCCGGTCTTGGGCGTGGACAGCAGGGTTTTTCTCCCCAGTTTATCTGGGGTTTTTCATCCCGTAAGCAGGCAAACCGGTCCCGTGAACAAGCAGGCTACGGTCATAGCAAATACCAATGCATTTGCCCGCGTTAACCTTTTTTGAAGAGACGTGGACAGAGCGTGTTTGTTCTTTGTATTAGTGTTTGAGGGAACTTCATTATGTTTTTTTTTTAAGTAATTCCCCTCTAATTTTCCATTTCGTTATATCTATATAGCGCCTGTTTCAGCTCTCTTTAGGCCCCTAGGTTTCTGTCGTCGAATGGCAGTTTGTTTATCATGTCAGGTATGTAGAAGCTTCGGGTGGATTTTCCGAAGTGATTATTATATATTATATAGTTTGTTGACTGTCGCCTTGTTATCTGATGTGTTGTTGTAGTTATTCTCTAGTTTGGACTGAAGTAATGTTTTAGCATGACTGTGTAGTGGCATAAGTGTTTGACCATAAATCTTTTGTGTATCGTCATTTTGGCTCGTGTCAGTGTGGACTCTTTGTTCCCAGAATATCAGTTTTACCATTTTATATTGCAATGCCTGTAATCTGTTAAGTTTTAGTTTGCGCAGAATACGCATGATGTAATTGCATATCTTAAAATGTTTTCATATAATATTAGCTTTATAGATTAGTATTTTTATGTGTATCGGAGCAGTGTCTTTAATCGGTATAGTTTGCCTGAATTATCCTGAGTTTGTTGTGTAGATAATTTGTATGGCTATTCCAGCTTTAATCAGCATCGAAGTGAAGTGACAGATAGCGTGTTGTTTTCACCTGTGTGATGGTTATGGTTTTAGGATCAGTGCTTGGTGTATGGGAGGATGGATGTCGAACAGTGAGGTGCTTAGTTTCTATGGGTTGGGTCTGAGGGGTTTTTTGAATATCATTAGATTTGTTTTTTCAAAGTTTATATACATGCCATTTTCAGTTAGCCAACTGGTGATCAGATTGATGTCATGTTTGTGTAAGTTGTGTTTGCATGACGCACACGATACGGCCATAGTGCCCATTCCCAAATTGGAAGATATTATTTTTTAGGGGAAGTTAGTTAATGCAATGTGGGTATATGTTAAACAGAATTGGAGAAAGAACAGCTTCTTGTGGTACCCCCACACGACCTCCGATTCCGATATGTGCTAGTTTGTCCAACAAGGTTTTGTGTGTTATTAATAATAATAATAATCCCCTCTGTTCTGCTGTGTTGACTGCCTGGTTGACCTAATGATTAGCGTGCTCGCTCTCCGACCAAAGAGATCGTGGATTCGAGTACCACCATGAACATGGATTTGGAAATGCCTTTCAGTAGATGAATTTCTTGATCCATTATGAAACTACAATCCTTCTTATGAAAGCTTTAAGTAGGTTGAAAAGTTCTGTTTTGTTCAACAGAACAGGATTTCAGGAATATTTTACTTATTCTCGAGTATCCCTATGGTAGTAATGTACAAAAGGTTTGATGTTATGGGTGGAACTGACATTAAAATAATATTATTTCGGTGGTATCTAGGATAATTTCAAAGTAATAACTGCAGCAACATTATCTTTTAACTGTTAAGAGGTAGTAGACTTCATGCGTCCTTATCACGAGTAATGTTAGATTAATTGTATACAAGCTTTCTTTTGCAAGTGGCGAGGTTTAATTTTATAGCCACGTGTAGGTCGGATAGACTTTGCTTAACAGGAAGAAATACACCATACTTTATATTAGTATACGCCATTCATTTATTCTCTCTCTCTCTCTCTCTCGAGCAGAATGATAACCACTCCGATTCCAAAGATTGATTGTATGCTATCAGACGTATTGTTTTGGATATTGTGCAACCCTCATTGCGGCCATTGTTCTTCCATTATTATATAGCGATATAGGCATTTTATAAGGTTATAATTTTATTACAAAAGTTGATCTTTAAAACGTAAAACATAACAAAATTCAACTGCCTTATCGTTGATCTTTCCTTGCGGAATTTTGACCAAAAACCACAATCGGTAATGTATTAGGTACTACAAGATATCTCTCTATATGTCAAACGCCGTGGTGCCATCTGTTGGCTGTGCAACAAACCATCGCCTGATTACATGTACTTATTTATGAAAACAAAAACTACAAGCTATCTGTGAGTTAGCTTTTAGACCATCAAACATTTTCCTACATAGGTAAGTGAATATAAATGGGAAAAATAGTTCAATAGTAACAACATACGCAAAATCAGTCTTTAATATTATTAGTATGATTTTTTTTCTGTAAAAGAGAAAACGTGTTTTGTTTTCATATTTATTGAAATCCTAAAGTAGACTATGATTATGTCTGCATTTGTCGAAGCTTTAGTAAGATTTGTCCAGAATTTATTCTAGTCATTGTGCAATTTTAACAGATATCTAGTTGCAATAGCTAATAATGAAAGGATGGTCGCGGTCTCCAAAGTACCGATAATAGTAACATAATAATGGCGAACATATCTTTGGCTTATTTGGTGGAGTGAGACCACGAAGCTTACAACTCCGTGTCAATTTAATGGATGGATTATAAGTGTGATAGAAATATTACCAACCCAACCACATATATTTTTTAATCTTAATTATATCACGAAAAGGCAGTTGCACAGCAAAATATAAGATTTATTTATTCAGATGCTAAAGTTTTGAAGTGATGCTGAAAGAAAGCCTTAAGAATATTTTCAGCAAATCCAAGATTTGAAACATAATAAAATTTCCTAACGATCTCAGACATTTGTCATCAAGCTCTTTGTGGATGATGTAATTTCAGAACTATATTTAATTATTCATGTGCATCGCATAAGAATTTATAAAGAATGACACAATAGCTGTCCTCCTCAGTTATCGAATTCAATTATGAACTATACTCTTTCTGTATGAAAATAAAACGATGTTAACGGAATTAAGATTTGGGCTTTAAAAACCAGTGACACTAAATGGGTCATGCAAGTAGTCGTTTATTTTTCAAAGCATCTAGCGTTGCATGCTAGACAAATTTTAAATGCCACAATATATCTCTTGCTGTGGTGAGCGATATATTCACATCGTGGTTTTAGAATTTTAATGACTTGTTAGTAAATTAAACGAGTGCATTTATGTTTTTGAATGTTGCAATGAGCAATATAATTTGCACCAATGGAGTAATAAACGTACCATTTATCTTCTTTTTTTTCTATACAAGAAGAGAATGTTTCTTTGGGGGAGAATGGGATAATAACAATATTATTATTATTATGTGACACCTCCAGGGAGTCCAAAGACTCATCGAGGGAGAGTGTGCCAACAGAATCGAACGATTATTTCCTTTTAACTACTAACCGCACTCAAACTTCCTTAACTTTTTGCGTGAGCCATTAGTAGCAGAGGCTCTACCAATCGACCAACCTTTGCTGGGGTTGGTCGATTGGGGTTAGTCGAGAATGAATCAAAGGTTTAGAATGAACCTTTGATTCATTCTGATCTCTTCTGAAAACAAATAATAAATTTTAAAATCAATAATAGTCAATAAGATTGAAAGTCATGTAAAAGGCTAGGTGTAATTCACAATCATCTGTTTTTTAATATCTCTTTCGTAATTCTCGAACATTCCTTTTCATATACAGAATAACGTCTTCGTAGCTATCGATTTTGACGATTTCCTTTGGTTGGAAAGACCTGGGTTCGAATCGCTTTCGATACGAATGACGTTTATGAGTGTTTTTCATTTGAAAGTGAGTTGGCCGGTCTCCTGTAGGGTTTTTTCCTCCAGGAATTGGGATTTTTTCGTTCCGCAACCAAAGAAACCGCCTACGAGAACACACGCAGTTTACAGACACAAATACATTACAACCTTAATATTATATTATAATACTAAATAACATTATATAGGTTTCATAAGATGGTGCCGTATCTGTGCACTCGTGCCATCATCATACGCTAAATCAATATAGAATAAAAGCCTTTTGGCTCTTTATTTTAGTAAATATAGAATAATATGTGAGCCTAATCACTGCCAACGTGAAAATGCAATGGTGGAAAGAATAATGAGATGAGACGTACCAGTGGGGAACCTACAGATGGTTGGGAGGATCAAGAGGCCCTGGCACCCCACAAAGAAAAAGGGGAAAAAAAATAGAAAATTTTCCAAAAATCTTTTCATAATTAAAATTTTTTTAAAAATTTATGTTGTGCCGTGTCTTCTATTTCTATACTACTTATTAATTAGCGGTCACATAAGGTGGGAATACCCTATAGCTCTCCGGCCACTGTGAACACAAGGAGAATGAAGTAGTGCTCGGGCTGACCGAGTGCTACTTCGTTTGCCCGAGCCTGGTCAGAGGATATCATGGGTATCATGTATTGGTGATCATTGCAGATGCTCAGTCATAGGTCGTATGCGATGCGTAGTGTGTATTCTCAAATCGTCGACTCAACTCGTCCCCCCCCTAAGATTAAATCCTGAGTGCGCCACTGAGAATTCAACACGTACTCTGTGTTTAAGTAAGCACTAGGCCATGCATCCATCCATCCATTCATGTTAAGATGCCTATACTGTTATCCAAGACAATAGGTCTCTCTGTAGGATGGACTGTATAGAATGCCATATCTGTGGCCAATGGGTTCGGGACATTTGTAAAAGACACCAACACACCCAAAATCAACTGAAAGGCAATAACATCATACCCAGGAAGTTAACACAAGGGAACAAAGAAAAATGCTTTCAACAAATACAGTGCGGATTATAAATAAGCGTCACGTGTTTTTTTTAATAAAAAAACCTTTTTTAAAAAAATTAATAAAGAATTCATGTTTGTCGAAAACATCTTTCGTTAAAACAGATCACGTGTTTTGGAATTGCATCTGATATTGCTTCTTTTTTAGTGTGGTTCATTGTTAATTTGTTTTTCACTGCAAACGTTACATAATAAAAACCTTATTTTTATGTTAAATGATTTTATTTTTAACGACAGACAATCACGTTTACTAAATGCAAACGTGATTGTCTGTCGGGTCCCAGTTGTAAAACCTGCTGGTTATATTAACAAAAACAAATTCTCTGCACTGTATTACATTACACACGCCATTGCCAATTTGGCTAAATGTTTAAACTATTAGATTCAAAAAATTAGATAAATGAAAAAAAAAAAAAGTGAATATACAAGGAAGTTCATATTCATTATTTCTTCTTATAAGTAATTACATGATTATTATTATTTAAATATGTACAAAGTTAAATCTAACAAATTTAAAAATTGCTCATTGATACATGCAGTGATAGTTTCTAACTAAATCGTGCGCCTTACCCACAGTTTTGCTTTTTTTTTTTTTTTTAATTTCTTTTTCGATGTTGTTGATCGTCTTAAGCATGGATCACTTTCTATTTAAGTGCTTTCTTTCTCGAAATCGAACGAAATCGCTAGCAGAATTGTGCAATCCCCATAACATCATCTCCATGTCATTTTGAATATCCATCTTGACGAAAAATCTGCCGTTAATGGATTTCAATTCTCCGTTACTCTGCAAATCACATTCTTTCCTTACGGTTGCGTCAAATTTTAAAACAAACTTTAATACCAACACGTCACTGCGAACTTTCAAAAATTGTAAACATTTGTCACTCAACAAAATACGTTTCGATTAATTTGCTACTACAGCACAATGACGCTCCCTAGCGGTCAATAACTTATCTTGCACAAATCTGTACGATATGTTCTGCACTGCGTATAATGACAAGGCTCGACTAATATTGAATTCCTAATACTTCTTGAAAACTTCATACGCTAGATTTCAGTACTGATAATTCACCTCATTTTACGGTTCATTTGCTGACGTAAGGGAGGGCATACTCAAATTTCAGTTATCTGTTATATGGACTGAATAGTAATATCACAACATAAAATAATCAGGATTAGCAAATAATATATAGACATAGAGTAGAAAACAACACATATTTGAATACTAATCCACCCATATCTATAATACTTGGCTACGAGATTTGTGCTAAAAGCAATTCAATTCTTTTAAGACACGCGCTTACATAAATATTGCCAAAAGATATATTTGAATGAATAAAAGCAAAACATATTTTACATGAATATTTTACATCTTTGTATTTTATTTGGGTTGGGATTAAAATACAATTCATTAGTTCACATATCTAGTGATAGAATGCTGGTTTTTGATTATATTCAGGTGCTTAGGTAGCTAAAACGTTCTATCAAAGATTCACAAAGCTTATTGGTATACTTTTCACCATCATTTTTTTTCTGCTGAAGGATGGGTTATAAAAACACAAGGAACTGTCATAAAATTATACATGAATTATGTTAACAATTATTGTCAATGTATATGTCAATAACTATTAATCTGCCTTCTAAATGGTCGTAATAATATAGGTCTTAATATACTCAAGTACACTGCTTGGAAAGAAGTCAACTGACACCGCTATGGGTAAGGTGCATCGTGCCATGTAATGAGTCACGTGTTTGTCCGCTAAAAAAAAAAAAATCCGCTAACGCCTTTTTTTTTTATTCCCGTATACGGGAGTAGGCGAGGCCATTTAGCCCTATCTAACTTTTGGAGACTGAGTGGGCAGTTCAATCTCCACTGGTACCCAATCAGAGACAGATGGCCCAAAGCTATCACTAATTAAGCGGTACGCAGTGAAGAGAGACGGCTCAAATGTGCCGCCATCTCGTGGTCCCTAACCCTAACACAATATATTTAATATCTGAAATAATGTGGGTTCTACGGTCGATTTTCTTGAGTTTACAGGACGAAAAACCCGAGTTTCCGGGAGGAAAAACCTGCTTGCCCGTGCCAGAGATCGACTAACTCGGGAACCGGTCGAAAAAAGGGCTTAGAAAAATTTCCTCTAGTCGCCGACTAGACTCGAAATGAAGTCTTCCTTCGTGCGGCCAAGCGCGGTGGTGTGCAAACGCCACATCCACTGAGCTACACAGGCTCTTTGGTTGGCAAATTGTTGACAAATTGGATCATCTCAGGTCAACAATCATTGATATCATACTGAGATGGAAGCGCAGGGAGTCAACTGCAAGTGCTACCAGCAGTGGACAACCAACCACAGTGAAACGTGACCATTGGGTGCTACGAAGAATAATGTGTAAAAACCACCATTCATCAGGCGACACGTCGAATGCACAGTTCCACGCATCGACTAGAATACGAATCTGCACACAGATATTCAGAACAGAGACTCACAACATGGGTTTCCATGGTAGGACAGCAATACGCAAGCCCCCACATTACCGAACCAACATGCAGCGTCGTCTTCAGTGGTGCAAAAGCGTGTACAGTGGGACGTAGAAGTTCGAAAAGCCTGTGTTAACGGAGCGATGAATCACGTTTCACCCTCAATCGTGAAGATGGACTGGTGTGGCGGAAGGCCGGTGAACGTCTCTTACTGATTGCGTAACCTGTTTTTCCTGTTTGTGGTCCCATGAACATTGAACTTCGAGAGGTATTTGACCATTTTGAATGATCCGATGCTTCCTACTTTGTGGCATTTCTACGGAACTAACCATTGTCTCTTTCAGGAAGACAATGCATCGTGTCATAAGGTTTATAACTGCGCCGTTGTGGACATGAACGTCACCACAAACGAATCCGACTGGCATCCACAGGGCCCTAATTTCAAGCCTTGAACATCTGTGGGATGAACTGGAGCGTTGGGTGAGCTAAAGGGACGTCTGCTCCACAGCACTCCAGGACTTCATTACATGCCCACAGGAAGAATGGTCCAAAATTCCTATTGATCGCTATTATACGCTTGTGGAAAGTGTGTCTCGTAGGATTGATGCAATAATTGCAGCGAAAGGAGGTCCTGCAACTATTAAGGTGGGCACTATGGTTATTTGTTCCTATCGTGCCCGTTGACTTCTTTCCAAGCAGTGTACAATGAAGCCTTACTAAATTTCCAAACTGCAGTTTTAAAATTTAATTGGAACATTCCGCTCAGAATATGAATATTTTTTCGATTCTTAGGTTGTAATATGCGCCTTTATGAATTATTATTATTATTATTATTATTACGGGAAACTCCAAGGAGGCCTTAGACTCATCGAGGGAGGCCCTAAACACGGAATGTATGCATCTATCATACATGTGTATCTATCATACTTTGCTTTGAAATCATTTACAGTCATGGCTCCCCAAACAACAAACTCTGGCAACTTATTCCACTCATTCACCACTCTCCAAGTAAAAAATCTAGTTCTAACACCCTTGCTAACAACATTCTTGCCCAGTTTCCATGGATGGCCCCTAGTTCTCCCATCACCAGACCTGTTCTGAAAATTTTTCTCTGAATTAATCTTGTAAAGATCCTTCAGTAATTTGAACGTCTCAATCATATCACCCCTCTCCGCCTATCAACCAGTTTCTGTAACCCACAGATCTTCAACCTGTTCTCGTAAGGTTCATTCCATAGACCAGCTATCATCTTGGTCACTCGCCTCTGAATCCTCTCTACCTCCTCCCCATCAAGAAGAAACTCAGGGTCCCAGATCTGGGCACAGTAGTCAAGATGGGGTCTTATCAAGGCGCGATAAAGAAAACAATAACTTGCTTATCTCTGCTAGTCAAAGTATTCTCCAGTAACCAAGTGATCTGATGAGCTAATTTAGCCACCTTGCTATGTATCCCCTAAACTTCCACTCCCTATCCACCAACACACCCAAATCTCTGGCTTCGTCAGCCTTCTGGAGTACAGTTCCACCAATGTGATATATTGCTGCTAATTTTTTCACCCCAAAATGCATAACCTTACACTTGGCTACATTAAACTGACATCCATTCTCATTAGCCCAGACTGCCAATCTATCCAAATCATCTTGCAAAATTTTGACATCATGTGCATTCACTATTGCTCTACCCAACTTTGCATCATCAGCAAATAAATAAACAGTTCCTCTCAGATCCGTTCCTATATCATTAATGAACAAATTGAAAAGCAGTGGTCCAAGAACAGAACCCTGTGACACACCACTAGTAACAGGCTTTCTTTTGGACTCCACTCCTGAATAAACTACTCTCTGATATCTCTCCATCAACCATCCTCCTATCCGTGTCACCAACCCTATATCCATCCCCATATGCTGCAGTTTACTGATTAGAATTCCACGTGGTCTCCTGTTAAAGTCCTTAGCAAGGTCCAGTGGGATCACTGTAAACCTATTACCATTAACCAGTTCAGCCGTCACTGTGTTATAAAATGTGAGCAAGTTACTAAGGCATGATCTACACTTCACAAAACCATGCTGTTCCCCATACAGTGTCCCATTGTTCTTGACTAATATCTCCAAAACCTTGACAACGATTCCTGATATGCTGATCGGTCGGTAATTTGCAACAGCAGTCCTGGAACCTCTTTTATGTAATGGAACTATCTTCTCATCTTTCCACCCCCTCGGGACTAACCCAGAGCTGAGACCGAGACTTAAATTAAATTAAAATATATTAAATATATTTTGAAATATATAAAATACTATATGAAATACTAATCATACAATGAGGATATGAAGAACTCAAAACAGGCTTTTGAATATTTTTCGATTCTAAGTGTACTGTGGCCTAAAGGATGCAACTGTACTGTGTACAGTTGCATCCTTTTGATGTAAAGAAAGAAGATAAAATGTAGAACATTAGAGTTTGTTTGTGATTTTACTAAAAGTAAGGAATATATATGAGAGATGGGAAATATAGATCATTATGCATATATATTATTTTACGTTTTGGTCATTGATTATCCTGTTTTGATCATAACATAGCAATGAATTGCAATATATCAGTAATCTCCATTTCTGTTGGTAGCGGGGATGTTGGACTTAATCGCATGTTGTAGATATTTCAGAAGTTTTGGTTTGTGCATTTCAAATAGAGGAACATGTTTACTGTTCCTCTATTTGCATTGTTATTTAGAATGTAAAGACGAAAAAGCGGTTAGCGATTTAACTTACTCCAGTTATTAGTCAAATAAAAAAAATCTGCTAACCTCTTTTATTCTCCAAGGAAAGTAGGCGATGTCATTTAGCCTTATTTTATTTTATTTTGAAGATCGGTGAGAGTAGCCAATCACTTGAGAGCTGACCCTTGGCTATCAGCTATTTTAATAGGTATTTGGGGGACGAAAGTGCGGCAAACAATTGTTGACATTTCTTTTTCCCTGACCCTAACATTATATGTTACTGTTTAAAATAGCCTGAGTTCCACAGTCAATTTTCTCGAGTTTGAGATAACATTCACTATGATATGCGATGAGTGGTTCCAAACGAAAGTAGCCACAAAAATTATAAAAGGCATAAAGTTTTCATTTTCTTCGAAATGTTTAAGGGTGTATAGGTAGTTCCAAGTTGTTGCATAGTGTTTGCCTGTAATTGGATGAATTATGGGGAAGATCACATTTTGAATCCACATTGGCAAAATATCTACTACTAATGGATTTTTTCGTTATTTTACGGTTCGAACAAGAAAAATGGGGTAATAATGGAATGCGAAGAAACATTTATCATTAGGCATGAGCTGAATTTCCATGGCGTAATAAACCGACCAGAATAATATAGTAAACGAAAAGAAAGAGAGAAAAAAAGGACGAAAATTAAGTATGCAGGAGAAATTTTCATAGCAATTGGAAAATGTAATTAGGGGCAGAAAACTGTCTGGTTTTAAAACAGGATTTGCTTATAACACGAAAGTCTGTTGGACTTCAACACACAGGGAATTACCGTATTTTTAACAAAAGCATGATCTGGCCGTCTTGATGGTTTCAGGAACTGGAATCAGCAGCTTGTTGCTAATCCATTTATTTTAGATTCGTGAAAGAATAATCCACCACTACCTAAGGCTAGATTTATAGTTATTTAGGAATACACCAAAACCACTCAATCTAGGAGATGAATGGTTTGGTTTTCTAACAAAACTTTAGTCTAAAGAAGAATAGCTGTTTCACTTCTGTACGAGACTGATTAACTCACCTTCATTAAAAAAAATCCCTATAAATATGCCCCATATACTTCAAGAACGACCTTGCCCCTTGTTCTTTCCAACCAACGAATCCTTCTTTTGAAAGCTCTCCAATGAAAACATTCTCCAGCCATATTCACTAGGTCATCCTTCAATCTTCTCTCTCGTCGTTCAGGCATTCGTAATCTTTCATATGGATGCCACTGGGTGATTGTCTTTGTATATCTATCGCTGTTCATCCTAGTAATGTGTCCTGCCCATCTCCATTTTAATTTTAAAATCTCTTCACCTATGTCCAACACTTTTGTTTCTTTTCTTATATCTTCATTCCTTATTTTGTCTTGCTTGGATGTTGAGCAAGGTTCCCTCCATTCTGTGCGCAGTTTTCCTCATTTTGTCTAGTATCTGTTTGATTATTGATCATATTTCCGACCCATATGTCATAATTGGAATGATGCATTGGATGAAAAGTTTGGCTTCTATTGTCTGGTTTTATTTTACTGCTCAGGAATTTTTCACTTTGCAAAAGGCGTCCAGCATAGCTGAATCCTTTCTCTAAATATTATTGAATCAATTTCGAATAATGCTTTTATCTTTTTCTTACTTTATCCTTCGATATTTTTTTCTCCTCCTTCCTATCCGGTGTCTTTCATTACAGGCAGTATGAAGAAAGCTTTCCGGTCCTAGACAAGCATGTAAAAGAATAGTGTGTAAGCAGATAAAAAATGCATGAGTTGGTGGATTAAAAAATTCAGTCTACTGGGAATCGTAGCTAGTATGAGTGTTAGATTTCTTTTTCTCGTTCAAGTTAACTAATGGTGTTGGATGATAGGAGTAGGAAAAAGAGGGGTGATTGAGGGGGGGGGAGGGGATCGTAGACATGCGGTTCGATTACGAAAAACACTTAACGATAAAGTTAATTAGATTCAGGAATAAGAAGCGAAAATAAGATGTCATTTCCGGTTGCGCTGTGCCATAGTCTTCATGATTAATTACAGCGTTAAGCTCACCGCACGTGACCATGTCAGAACCTTGCGTTTGCTACCTGGCTTGTAATTAAACTTCTCCGCTACCACAGTAAGGATGTACATGGATTTGAAGTTGGGCATCCTCACATAAAAATTCATCGTGAGGATTGCATTCCAGTCATTTTCTAATTAAAGGGCCGGACTCTGGTTCTTATCATGCTTAACTCCACCCTATTAACGCCATCCTGCTTGACGGATGTGCTAAATTAACGTTCAATCCTGATTTATTTGCCCATTTTACAGTACGATTAATTGAGACAACCTTCGTAAAGAGTGATCTTGCTGTGCTTGAGGCCAAACTCCAATAGGTGTTGGTAATAAAAACGTAGACAAGAAAAATTAATGTTCCAAGATTCCATGATCTTCTAAGCCACCTGTGTACGTTGCGTTATTAGGATATACCCGAGGACAAGGAAGACAATCACTTTTATTGCCATGGGAACAAGCAAACTAAGCACTCTGGTGCTAATACAAACCTATTAATTATTGTACCGTTGTACGCAATGAATGCTAATTGATTATTCAACGTTAATTGATTCTCCATTTACCACTGTTTCTTGATTATAATTCACCATAACACGTACAGAAAAGTTCAGCCCTGTTCATTCTCATTGTCTGTTAAAAATAGGGAGAAAAATTAGTCATTAGTACTATAAAATTACTAATGACAAAAAGGCTTAGTGGCATTAGTACTTTTATAGTAGGGGAAATGAGTAGATAATATAACCATATCAAAACTATTACGTTTGCTAATGTTTTAATCAAGTAGTATTTTAAGAAGAGTGCTTACATAGCTTAGTAGTAACTTCTATGATGCTAGATCTCAAAAGAAGTACTCGTTGTCGGTCATTGTTGCATGCTAAAATAATAATTGTTTTTTTTTTTTTTTTGCTCCATCTTCAGCCAATTATCAAATTTAGTCGATCATTCGACTAAATTCGATAATTGGCGGAGAGTGATCATAGGGTCTTGACTTGGGAGGTGGCTAAAGGTGTAGAATTTTTCAATTAAGACAGGGTACATGTGGAATTATCGGGCTGGAAAGTATGACAAGCTTAGGAGTTTGATTGGCTCAGTGCAATGGCATGTACAACTGCAAGGACTAGAAGTTGATAATGCATGGAAGGCGGTAAAGAAGTGTTTGCATGAAGCAATGGCTGATTGTATACCTAGAGTCCGAATAATAAATCAAGTAGGGGTTAAATGGATGAATAACACCATTAAGCTTGAGCTGCAAAAAAAAAAAAAACAACTATGGAGGGAATTTAAGGAGAAAGGTGACCAGCAGGCACATGAACGGTATAAAACGCAGGCCAGAAGGGTAACGCGTGTGGTAAGAAAAGCAAAAAAGGATTACGAAAGAACATTGGCCATGCAGGCTAAAGAGAATCCTAAACAGTTTTTTAGATATGTAGCAAGTAAAAGGAAAAATGTACATGGCAGAATGATTTTAAAGAATGCCGATGGTAGGGAGGTAACTGAATCAGTTGAGATAGCTGAGTTACTGAGTGAGCACTTTGCAAAAGTATATCATCCAGGTGGTGACATTGCAGAAACGAATAAACCAGTAGATTATACGGGAATTGTGGTGAATGAAGTGGAGGTGAGTAGTCTATTGCATAACCTCAATGTCAATACATCCGTGGGATTGGATGGTATTCCAGCTCGTGTAGTACGAGAAGCAGCTAAAGAATTGTCAGTACCCTTGACCATTTTGTTTAATTTGAGTCTCGGGTGTGGGTTAGTCCCGAGGGGGGGGGGGGAGAGGGGAAAATAGTTCCACTGCATAAAGGTGGTTCCAAGACTGCTGTTGTAAATCTTCGACCGATTAGCATATCAAGAATCATTGTCAAGGTCTTAGAGAAATTAGTCAAGAAAATAATACAGGATTGGATAGATGAAAATGGGATATTGTATGGGGGACAACATGGTTTTGTGAAGGGGAGATCATGCCTCAGTAACTTCCTCACGTTTTATAACACAGTGACGGCTGAACTGGATAGGGGTAATGGGTTTACAGTGATACTACTGGACCTTGCCAAGGCCTTTGACAGGATATCACATGGAATTTTAATCAGTAAACTGCAGCATATGGGGTTGGTGAGATGGATAGGAGGGTGGTTGATGGAGAGATATCAGAGAGTGGTTTATTCAGGAGTAGAGTCCAAAAAGACGGCCTGTGACTAGTGGTGTGCCGCAGGGTTCTGTTCTTGGACCACTATTGTTCAGTTTGTTCATTAACGATATAGGAAAGGATCTGAGAGGAACTGTTCACTTGTTTGCTGATGATGCAAAGTTGGGTAGAGCAATTGTGAGTGCACAGGATATCAAAATTTTACAGGATGATTTGGATAGTTTGGAGGACTGGACTAGGAAAAATGGATGTCAGTTTAATGTGGCAAAGTGTAAGGTTATGCACTTTGGGGTGAAAAGAATAGCAGCAGTATATCGCATTGGTGGAACCGTACTGCAGGAGATTGATGAGGCCAGGGATTTGGGAGTGTTGGTGGATAGGGAATTGAAGTTTAGGGGGCACCTTGCAAAAGTGACTAAATCAGCTCATCAAATCACTTGGCTTCTGAAAGATACTTTAACATGCAGAGACAAACAAGTTGTTGTTCCTCTGTATCGAGACTTGATAAGACCCCACCTAGCTGGGTTTTTTACTTGGAGAGTGGTGAATGAGCGGAATAAGCTGCCAGAGTCTGTTGTGGGTGCTACGACCGTGAACGAGTTCAAGACAAGATATGATAGATACTGTGTGAATGTCGAATAGTTGTTTTTGACATGATGTTGGGGCCTCCCTCGATGAGTCTGTCGACTCCTTGGAGTTGCTCGGAACAACAACAATAATAATAATAATTCGACTAGGTGAGTAGGTTTTTATTCCGAAACAAAATGATTTTAAACCCATGACTCAGAAAAAACGACCGTAGAACAGAAGACAATATATATAAACATGTGCTAATTAGTATTAGAAACATGAGATAGCAGTAGTATCCGACTTATTTTAATACGTCGATACTACTTTTTCGCTCTCGTTTTATCCATGTCAGCTAGAAACGCATTCATCTCCTACACTGACGAAGGTAAAGACATTGCTAACCGATTGCCAAAAATGTAGGATAAAAGCACGTTCTTTGCGCTATCAACTGAAATAAAAAGGCTATAGAAGAAATAATCAGGATTACTTGAAAATGATATAAATCTCACATAGAAAGAAAGAAGGGACATAAAAGATTGCGTATGTAGGATCCATCATTAGGCGTTACCTATATGGATTGCGATAAGCAGTTTAGAGTTCAGCTGATCGAGTTTCGAATTCGGTATATCAGTAATTGCATTGCTAACTGTTCGAAACTTTCAATGTCAAAAGTAACCGAAAAAAGCGATCCGTTAATCAAAAAAAAAAAAAAAAAGAAAAAAAAAATCGATGGTTAGGGACCGACGATTGATAAACAAGGTGGTTATGTCATTCATGATAATATCCGTATACGACGCAGTCGCGATGTTGTATACGGTTTAAGCACCGGTTTAAATATACATCAAAAGAAGGAGAATTATTTTATTCAAGGCTTCAATATGATGTTCACGTTTCTATTAAACATTTAGAAAGGTGGAAAATGTAGGCGCTATTTCTTATATACAAAATGATAATAATAATTCCTCCCCGATATTTTTTCTGTTGGCTATAATCGAGTTATGCTTAGGACTGTTAAATCATTGTAGTGTGTTCTCATTTGTTAGATTGGCAGGATGACCTGCCATGTATTTAATCAGTATGCAATTGATATAATCGAATCATACCGAGAAGAAGACCACTTTGTTTCGTAAAGAACGTGCTATCACCATGTTAGTGCATAATTTATTTCGGAAGATATGGTACGTGTTTTAAGAGGTATTGGCGAGCAAGAGGAGCCATCACCAGTGCTTGAGTACCCTACGAAATCATGCAATGCAGAAACAGTCCAGTGAAAGTTTTAGAAGCCCAACAAATGCCGATAAAAGCATTTGTAAGCTGAACGGAAGGCTTATTCCCAAGGAGTGAATGTAGTTTCGCCATTAGCTACATCTGTAGTCTCTCTCTCTCTCTCTCTCTCTCTCTCTCTCTCTCTCTCTATATATATATATATATATATATATATATATATATATAAAATCCTACTTGAGGATACTCCCGTAGAAGAAATTGATCAGTTTAAATATCTAAGCAATATCTTCAATAAATATGGAAGATGAATTCAGAATGTTAGAACAAAAATTGCAAAATCAACACTGGTACTCCAAAAACTAAAACCACTATGGATAGATAACAATTACACACTGATTACGCCTTACCGACACACTAGTTAATTCAATACTTGAAGTTCTTGAAGGACTTATTCCAGGATCTCGAAAAAGAGGCAGAATTAGTGTTACTAAAAAAGAGTAGCTCCACCACAAATTGTAGTTTTGTTTTGTTTTTTGTTTAATTAATTAAATTAATCCATGGCATTTTGCTTTATGGCAAGTAATAGTTTTAATTTACGCAATTAATGGGAATTTTGAAAAAAAAATATATATCAATTGTAAGATTGCCCATCTTTACCGAAAAAAAAAAGTTATTTCCTACATGCTTTGCAAAATATGGTGCACACATTGAATGGATTACGTCAACTGAAAAAAGCGGTCATTAGGTACAAAAAGATCTACTAGACTGTAACGCACAATCCAACCAACCGACCACCTGGTTGGTAAAAGATGTCTATGAATTAGAAGTGGATTGTAAAATTTCACTCACCTAGTTCATGATTCTGTTTAATGATCTTACCGAAAGCTCGACATCAACATCCGGGCTTTCGGAACTTCAAAACGCAACAGAAATAAAATCCGAAGTACCATATGTTCGATTGCTCAACTGACTAGTAGATTGTTAAATTCCCTACTTTGGTGAATGTGCATCAATAAAGTACTATAAAAGACAGTTAGCGTTGCAATTAACTTGTAAATCGTGCAACCAAGGGACAGTATACTTCGAATATTTTCCGAATTCTTAGTTTACGGTGCGCGAAAGTAAGGAAAAAAATAAAATCTAATTGAAAACAGAAGGCGAGTGAATAGTTTGAATAACAGTTTTATTTAGTACAACATTATTTACAGCTACAAAAACAAATGTCAAATGTACTTCAGTTGTTATAACTTTATAATTATAATGTTAATAATGTATTTATAATTTTGATATTAATAAAATTTGACCGATATAATAGCCTTTTATTATTATTTCGGTTAAACTTATCCATAGAGTTTTTATTAGGTGGCGCTTTACCAAACATGAATGAGTGAAAAATTGCGCTTCACTGAAAGTACAAATTACCTGCGTCTCCAAGTTTCGTTATTAATATGGTTTAGTTTATTAATCTGGTTTTTATTAATCCTGGATTAATAAAATAAAATTAACCGACATTATAAAATAGCGCTGTAATTATTATTATTATGTCAGGTCAACGTTTCAAGCCGATTTTTATTAGGTGGCGCTTTACCTAAACGTGAAATGAGTGACGAGTGCGATATTGAGTATTAATTAACTTTCGTTTTAATATGGCTTAATTTATTCTTTCCTGGATTTTTATTTGATGGTTTCGCCTACACTAACCTATGTAAGTATTCTACTGTAATTATGATAACAAAATACATGCAGTTCATGATAATTTGTCTTCATTTGTTATCTTATATCATATACTCTATTTTGACTTAATATTTCGATGTTTTGTGATATTTACGTATTATATCGTCTGCCGCTCAACTGTTTCGCTTTTTTGTGATAAAGACTACAATCTGAATTGAAGACGTGCTTGTTTTCATCATATAAACCAGTGATTCCCAATCTTTTTCCACTTGCGTACCCCTTTAAAACCCATTTCTATAAATTGTACCCCCCCTTGTTTTTAAAATAGCATTTTCAAATATTGACACTTTTGTTCAGTGCCTATCTTAATGTAAAATAGCTTACTTGTTTTTCCCCCATGACTGATTATTTTTCGTGTACTCCAGAACGGTGTACCCCAGCACGTACCCCTGGGGGGGGGTACGCGTATCACCGGTTGGGAACCGATGATATAAACAAATAGATCACGTGAAGTGGACTTTTTTATGCATGACTTTATTTGTTAGTTTTTTTTAAAATCCAAATTGTATTTTTTTCCGAAAAAAAATAAAAAGAACGTTGATATCGTATCTTGTACACTTCAATTCTGCACCTAAAAACGCAAAAATATGTTTTCACCATATTTCACTCACCTAGTTCATGATTCTGTTTAACGATCATACCGAAAGTTCGACATCACAACATCCGGGTTTTCGGAACTTCAAAAAGCAACAGAAATAAAGCAAATATGCCGTTTTCTAAAAAAAAAAAAAAAATAATAAAAAACAAAATAAGTAATTTTTATGTGACCCTTTTTACAAAACTTTTTGTAAAAGTTCGGTTATTAATAAAAAATGAAACTTATTAATAAATTAATTCATTAAAGTACCTAATCATTTATTAATGAAGCAAATATTGTGGTCCCTGTTAATAAAATTAATAGAAATCAAAACTAATAATTACTGTAGTACCTGTTTATTATAATACTTGAACCTGAAGGTCCAAAATGTTTAAAAAATTCAACATTTCAACTGGTTTTTTTTACTAATTTGTTACATGCAAAATAAGTAATTGTTTTTAGGAGTTTGTTGGGAAATGGTGGAATATGGTCAGTTTAATTAGGTTTATTGATGATTATTTTAATGTTTGCTGAAATGTTAACTTCCTTTTGAAACGATGTCGGTATTTCTGACAACGTTTCATTTATTTGGATGTATTCGTTCGAAATGAAACATTTCTTTCAAGAAATTGATTTCTTTTCTCTGTTATGTAAATACAAGGAATCTCATACCGTAATGTGAAGAGCTGAACAGTCATAAACCACGAAGTAGTCAATTAATCTTTTAATATGTAATACGAATATAAGTACTTCATTTTTTTATTTTTTTACAAGTACTTAATATTTTTATTTATATTCAGTTATTCGGTCTTTCAATAATCATATTGGAAAGGATTTCACAAGTACACTGCTTTTTTGCTGAAGATGCAGAATAATCAGGAATGCTACTGATATGCAGTATGTACTTGCAGAATAGTGCAAGTACTTTGAATAAGTTGGAATTGTGGGCATGAAAATTGCTATCAGTTCAGTGTTAGAAAACTGAGAAGACTAGGAACCTTGGAGTTTTAGTAAATATGAATGCAATTCAGAGCATAATTGAAATGCTGAAACGAACCTTGACATATAAGACCTTACTTGGACTATTGTGATCAGGTCTGGTCTCCTGGTTTCCGTGGTGATTTTGATACCGTGGAGAGTGTGTAAAGAAGAGTGTTAAAATGATATCGGGGCTATGGTGTGTAGATTATAAGGAGAGATTGTGAATTTGTGGACTGTGGGCTCTAATAGACAGAGAAAGAGCGGTGATATGATAGACCTACAAGCTTCTGAAAGAGTCATACAGGATTCCAGTAGATGGAATTTTTTATTTTATGGAGGTTGAGGAGAACACCAGAGGGCATCAGTGGAGGTTGGGAATAAATGCAGTCATGAAAGGCCTAAGAGCTAGATTTTTCTCTCATAGAGCGGTGTGTGACTGGAATTGCTTGCCTTTGGAGGTTGTGAGCACAGATAGTTTGAATGAGTTAAAGAGAAAGTATGACATGTGGTGTGAGTGATATGTGGCCTCCCTCGACGAGTCCCCGACTCCTTGGAGGTCTCATATAATAATAATAATAATAATAATAATAACAACAACAACAACAACAACAATAATAACTTGTTATAAAATCCTTTTATTCGATTAATTTAAGTTGTATTTTATGTAATTATTTAAAATTGAATTTTATGTTTTTAAAAGATTTAGTTATAATTAAAAGACTTATTTTAAAAGTTATAAGTAATTTTTTTTCTCTTTTTGCTTCTTCGATCACATGGATTTGAACCTCAATTATATATAGTGCGTGCGTTCGTGCGCACGCGTCATAAACTAAATAGGAAGAAAATGAACTTCTAAAAGAAACACTACTTAAGGATATTCGTACAGAAAAGTTCGTTAATTCATTTTTTCTTCTTATATTTCTTCTTATTATTCTTTTCTTGAAGCATTATTACTAGATTTTGTTCTCTCTACTATGTAAAGCCAACATTCGTTTTAATTACCGTATTACTGTTTTACTCTGGAATGGAGCGATGTCATATCCTTCAAGCATCTCTCTCTCAATCTCTCTCTCTCTCTCTCTCTCTCTTTACACTATAGAAAAAAGAGAGGAGGAAATGATAATCAAATGAAACCATGATCTAAACAAATAAACATATTTTTAGGCTCCTTAGTAACCTCTTAATGCCTTTCTATAAAAATGATAGTAATTATGGTGATCTCAACAGACAATGACGATAACTTTCATCGTAAAAGCGCACACCTTGACCAATATCTAGTTTTATGCATCACCTGTTTGGGGCTTTGTCTCCGCGCTCTGAGCCAAAAGTTCTTTAACAAGATCTAATGGCGTTTATGAAATATAGCTAACACACGAATATTTAAGAAACCTATAGCAATTATTTCAGTAAGTGGGCATAGATTAAGAGAAAAGGAACCTATTGATATTCGTTAACAGCTGGAGATTGTAGTCTTTGGGAACTCGGTGAGGAAAATATTTTATAAAAACAATACAGAGTGAATTTCTTGTCCTTCTTGCATGCTAAAGTCAAGACAAATCATCCGGAGAACATGTGACATGGCCTAATTTCTGTGTCAGCATAATCCTAAACAACGAAACAACCCATGTAATATATATAACATTATAATCTGGTTTATGAAAGATTGGAAACCTATGGCATCTTAGTGCTGCAAATGCACTAATGTTTAGATTAGTCAGTAACGCTACTGGAAATAGCAGTCACGAACTTTTTTTGTTCCACTCCAAGCCCTCTCCTATAAGTAACATTGTGATATAGTGACCCCACCTAACAAATATTATCTATCGCTTAAAGAACTTTCACAGACGGCGTCCTTATCACAGTGGAATTTTTTTCTGCTCGACCATCCAAGTTAACATTAGAATTAGATTTCTTTTAGATTCAAAGTTCACAATTTTGAACTTTGAATTCAGAATAATCGTACAATTCAACGTCTTAAAGTATATCATACAATACATTTATGTTAAATTATCATTATACACATTTATATATATTTTTCCAATTTGCACCAACAGGCAATGCGCTGCTCTGATTTCTCCTTGATGTAAGTGTTTGTGATAGTCTTTAGGTTTTTATAAATGATAAATGCCTTTTGGAATCCTCACGTGGTTTGTTTAAACCGTGTTCAGTCTCATCAACGATTATCTAACCCTTCCCGTCCATGGTATGAATGTGCCATAGGTGACAAAAATAATAGGAAAAAAGACATTTATTTACATATATTTCACACATTTAATATGGATATATAATTTTAAGCGCAATTGTATGTCGAAATGTAGCGATGGAATATGTTGGAAAGCAGGCGTAAAATTAAAAGGTGAATCAGTCATTTTAAAAGCCAACAGCAGCAAATCTAAGTCTTGCTTGAGTCGGAAAGTAATAAAACTTCTGAAATCGTAAAATGTACATTTCGAGACATTAGGACTGTTAGGCATGCACTTGGAAGTTGAAAAACGCGAATTGTCTGTCATACCACTTTGAAGTGCCTACCACCACTTCAAAGAATCTGCGTGGAGTGGAGTCTGTCGAAATTCCGGGAAGTTATAACTTCCATATTTTATATGACACGATGTTTATAATGCAACTGATGTGAATTTATCAAACTTTCTATACAAATAATTGAATAAAGTTTTCCGCAGTATTTAAGACCGAGAATTGAAATTATATAATCAAATTATGTTTTTCATTCTTACTAAGAGTGGCAATATTTGCAGTTCGCCATCGATTAATTATAATCGTGACCGTTTATTATTAACTCATTTCTATAGTTACATATTGTTAAAGAGCACCAATGGATTATTATTTAATTTTTTCCCTTTCAAATATTTCATTATCATTCGTGTAAACCTGGTTGGTTAGCTTATCCGTTCTCCAACCAACAGGCTGTGGATTCGAATCTCACCTTGAGCATGCATGGTTGTTTGTAAATATATTTAGATGAAAGATAGATTTAATATTCCAGCGTGAGGCAACTGTCCGTAGGAGGAGGCCTGGAGTGGCTTGAAAAAGTTCCTTGTTTGGTCTTTAGAGCAGAGTTTCCGGATTATCTACGCTTAGACAACCCTGATAATCTAGTATAGGAAGCCCTTCCTCCTTATGGTCACGACTTAGCTTCCAGAAGCTTTCACGTCTTTGTCTCTGAACATGGACTTTGCTCAAGATTTCACAAGAGAGGCTGTGGTAAAACTACCTTCGTAATAATAATAATAAACTGCCTTCTTGGTAAAGCCGACCACATTTTAAATATACTAAGATATTCGGAAACTTGCAGAACGACAGAATAAATGTCTTGACAAAGTTGGGATTATGATGATATATAGCTTAAGGATTCCTCTTTCGTTTATATGTTCTGACATGTTCATAACTCAACAAATAAACTCAGATATTATCAAAGATTTTTCGATTTACCTTTGTAAATTTACAGGACATTATTTTAACATTCAAGCGTCTAAAACTCTTTTTTGGGGGAGTTAAACGTTCTCGATATGTACCAAAATAAGTAACTGTGTATATATCACACGTGGGCAATGCATCAAATTCTGTCAGACGCGACGGGATATGTTACTGCTCCTATCATTTCTGTTGACGCCGAGAAAACAGATCAGCTTTACTTAAACTATCATTTTGAAAGCCATTATGTTATTTTAAAACTGGATGACAGATTTTGGAGTTGAAACAGTACGTCAGCACCTCATAGTTTTATTCATGTTTTGTCTCGTGAAGGCTGGAATTGGACCACCGGGACGCTCACCAAATATTTTTGTAGATGGTGTTTTTACTGGAACCTTATTTCACACTGTTTACTTGGCGCAAAACTATGAGTAAGTGATTTTTCGCAGTTAAATCAATATCATCTGACAACGAAACATCGAATGCGTATTTGGTGGATGTACGGCATGGACCATGCTAGTTGCAATACATGGGTTACGTAACGTGGCACTAGAGTTCATCTTCATAAAGGGATCCATTACAGTTCAAGGTGATGGGAACTTAAGACTCTATTTAGATTCGTTATTTATGTGCCCTCTGAATGACATGGACATATTTAAATATGTCCATGTCATTCAGTTTTCGTTTCATTCAGATCTTTTTTTTTCCTCGTTTACAAAATGTGACAAAATGCTTAAATTTGATGACGTCATTTCCTCTCTGGCTGTATGGAATTTATTGAAAATTTGTATTATGCTTTCCAATAAAAAATAATAGTGTTTTATTTCAGTAGGATCATTTTTCGTGGCACATTAAACCAAATAAATTTATATCTATGAAGAAATCATTGGAGACTATCACAAAAATAGGCGTGTTTCATAATAACATTCTTTCGTTACAACGTCACAACTATTCAACCTAGAGCCGTTTCTGACCTCGGAAAAATGTTTAATTCCCTCCAGTTTTACTTAAAATGTTCCAGTTCCGACATTCCTCCACGTTTTTATAACCATTTAAAAACACGAGCGGTGCTGCACAACACACACACACACACACACACACACACACACACACACACACACACACACACACACACACACACTTTAAACTTACTGAACCAGTTTCTTATCTTCCTCTTTAATTCTATCTTCTGTTCTTTGAAACAGAATTCTTCATCCCCTTTCCTTCAATGAATACAACTTCCAGCTATTCGAGAAACGCACCAACATGTTCCTTCTTTCTCCTTAACTACTTGCCCTCGTAGGCATTTTTTTTATGTCGTAGGTGTTCTGTGATACTTATAACACAGAAATGCAAAGGTTGATATATGTATATAAAGTTGAAAAGACGAGATAAATTTCGAAAATTCTATTAAAATTTCATTTTAATACTTAATTTTTTTAAATTATATCAAGGCAACGAGGTATTACCACGAAACCGTTTTGCTAATAGAACAATCCAGTTATACCGGGGGGTGGGAATTTCATTTCGATTTAAATCGCTTTATCAATAAAAATGAAATTATAGCAAATTTTTCTCCCATTATTTAATCTTGAACTGGTAATTGAAGAATGTCAGTAAAATAATAGGCTTAACTAACAGCTTGTTATCATTATTGATACAATACACTATTTGTAATTGTTTGGAGTTGACTTTTCACTTGTCGATATTTCGTTTCTACGAGGATGATCTTAATTCCCGTGCCAAATTTACAGCGTTCAAAAGAGGATTATCAAATGGCGATATTGTTTCCAAAAAAACTTTTAAAAACCGATTTTTAAAACCTCGATCTGTTTTGGCGCATGTACTAAGCCCCTATCATTCTATTTTTTCTAATTTTGACATGACAGATGGTACAATTGAAATAAAATTCAACTTACCAGAAAGTTAATACAGATCCTAAAGACCAAATTTTAGTTACATTAAATTTCATTAAATATCCTCCAGCCAGTTCGAAATACTTACTATTACTTCGAATTGTCGCTAATAAAAACAGTGTCATTTACTTCAACATATTTCAGTGTACTCGTACATTCAAAATCCCAAACTTTATAAATGGTTGAATGGAGTATGATTGAATATCGCAATATGGCTGATTGAAATTTATATTGCGATATGTAATTGTGATACGTTTTGTATCCTTGCTCTACTGTATACAATTAGTTCACTGCGGAATTTCAAAAATATTTATACAGATTTATATTCAATGTATATACCATATATACAAATTACATATAATATTATATATATATTATATAAAACTTCCTTATTATATATAAAAACAGCTTCTGTTAGCGATGTATATTTGGTCGTGTGTTTAACACTATAGTAAAATGAATTCAAATTTTGGCTCCAAAATTCTTGGTAAACGGATCTCTCTCTTTCTCTCTCTTTCCGGATGGTGAGAGAGTGAGATTACGCCTGTAGTTAACCATGAGTCAAATCATGGTAGTCAACCTTCTAGATAGAAGACGACACACATGAGGTTCGGGTAGGATTCATGATTGTTATTAAATTTAGTTAACCGTTATTTTTGAAAGTTTTACTAATTATTTAGCATTGTACCGTCTCAATTTTGTTTCCTGGATACGGTAAAAATTCTGAAATTATATATTACTACAAAAGAAACACATACACAGAAGCTTCCGTAGCTCAGTCGGTATAGGCGAAGCACTTTGGTCAGAAACACTTGGGTTCCATTCCCGTCAGTGACGACTAAAGGTGAGTTAGCCGGTCTCATAGGGAGATAGGAGGGTTTTCAATGACGAAAAACCCGGAAACTCGAGTTTTTGGTCACCTAGAAGGCAAACCGGCTCGCTTCTACAGACATATGACATCTCCAGGAATAAGGAATAACCAACCTATTCCGTAGGATTTCGGTTCCGAGTGCCTACACTGTAAAATGTATAGGTCTACGCGTGAGCGTAAATTAGGATAGGGATATATATATATATATATATATATATATATATATATATATATATATATAGTGAATATGTGAATATAGTGAATATATGAATATAGTGAATTTTCAGATGAAACATTTTAGTAAAAGTACCTGTTTAATACAGCCTTCGTAATATCATTTACACTTAGGTTTAGCAATTGTTTATAGCAGTGCTAATAAAAGTGTAACTTCTTTGTTCGTGTCTGAAATTTAAATAATATCTGGAAGTCCTTAATATCGGATCTGTCATCATAACTGGAATATATCCACGTGATCATGTTTTAATTGTTATACACGGAGTTTCTGTTTGTCAAGTTTCAATATAATTATTTAAAATCCCATTGTAATGTTATATATATATATATATATATATATATATATACATATATATATATATATATATATATATATATATATATATATACACACACACCAATGTTTGCTACTGTGTATTCTTTGTGGAATTTGAAACGGTCTGGAAAACTTTGATATAATGCTTCAGGTCGCACAGAGTTTCGCTAAGGATACGTCTAATATCGACTTCGGCAATGCTGCCAATCCGAACGCGGACATAATCTCTCATTCATATGCAGAAGTCATCTGAATAAATAAAGAAAAGGCGTATACACACACATCGAACAAATCGCTCAACAGTTATTTGAATAAGAATGAGGGATTACGCTTCCATTGAAAAGGCCGTGTTCTCGTTACGGTGCGAACGGCATCGCAAAGCTGGTAACATGATTGACGTGATAGGAACGTGAAGTCTCATCAGGGTGCAATACTTCGCGACATTATTAGGAGTGATGGTTTCATATGTAATCTACAGTGGTTCGACTGAAATACTACCATTTAATTTTGGGTTTTGCTCGGTGAATGCATGTTTGCCTAAAGTCCGAAGTCTAATTTAAATACCATTACTACCGTTTATTTTAGCTTTGAAATTAACTGTTAGTTGTTATTAGAGCTTTATTAAGCAAATGAAAAAACTAAAACCAACTTAAAAAGAAAGGGTTACTCTGTTTTAAAGAAACAGAATCTTTGTAATGTATAAATTGAACAAAAGCTATTTTGATTAAAAAGATTTTACTTCCGGCTTCTAATTAGATAATTATTTTCACAGTGACTCTTTAACAGTTAGTAGCATGAGTTAGCGGGTACTTAGTGTACGATCATAACAAAAATTAAAGTCCTTTGACTAGTGGTAGTAATAACATACATGGTGTGGATATTAAATAAAGACTAGTTGCAAAAATGTGGGTTTATTATTACAACCGTACAACTTAATTGTTATCCCCTTCAACATACTCCCCTCCTCTATCTATACACCGTTGCATACGAATTTTCCCTTGTTGGAAGCAGTGCTGCAAGTCATCAGGTGTTATCTGCTTTAGTTTTCTCCTTTACCTCATTCACTAACTGAAAATGGGTGCCCTTCAATGCGGATTTCAACTTTGGAAAAAGGTAAAAGTCGCATGGAGCTAAGGTCTAAGTCCGACGAGTAAGGTGGATGGTCCAACACTGGGATCTTCTTATCAGCCAGATACTGCTTTACAGACAGTGAGCTGGAGCGTTGTCCTGATGGAAAATCCAAGCATTGTTCTTCCACAGATCGGGTCGCTTCTTCCTCACTCGTTCTCTCAGCTTGGCCATAACCTCAAGGTAATAATGTTGGTTAACTGTCTGATCCTCTGGTGCTGTGGATGAGGTAAAGGAGAAAACGGCAGCGCTACTGAAGCAGATAACACCTGATGACTTGCAGCACTGCTTCCAACAATGGAAAATTCGTATGCAACGGTGTATAGATAGAGGAGGGGAGTATGTTGAAGGGGATAACAATTAAATTGTACAATTGTAATAATAAACCACATTTTTGCAACCAGTCTCGTTATTTAATAGCCACACCTGGTATAAAGAACGCGTTGTCTCTTGGGATTAGCCATTCTTTAAGCGATATCCGAGGTTGGAAACTAACAAGAAATGATTAGAACAACCATTAATTATCCCACTGATTATAAACAGTGCCTGATTCTTTTGATAACTCAAACATCACCTGAAATAATTTGCCATTAACAATACCTATTCTCAAGCGATGTAAAAGAAATTCTTAATATTATTATTGGGAATGGGAGGCTAAGAATATTGAATGTATTTAAATTTTGTCCATGGATCGTCGGGTCCCTCTCTTTTCATTATCAGATATCTTTCCTTTTTTTTTTTTTCATCCAATCCATCAATGCTTCTGTAGTATATTCGTCATATTTTATTGGAAATAAGCATACTTTCGCTACACTGAAGAAACAGATAAAGCCGTGTGCATTCCAATAAGAATCGCCAGACGTTACTTTCGACGGAAAACCAGTCTAAAAAAAAAATAAAAAAATCTCTAGACCGACTTCGATATGATCAATTTTCTGTTGTTCTGATTACTTGTGGCAACAATGAGACAAACTTCTTCGAGCTTCTAGCATACCCATGCGACTTTATTAGCGGATATCTGATGGACCCCTTGCGGGTTTCCTTCAAGCACCCGCTCTCTGTCTGTGCTCTGATTAGTGTACGGAACATCAATAGGAAGCCACGTCTACGAATAAGCGTAACCTTACTAAAGCCCTTGACAATGTCTCCAGTGTTTCGCAGTACGGGACAAAAATCGATGCATTTGAACACTTCTTTTCGCGTCGCCGAATAAAAAAAAAATTGTAGCGATATGCAGAGTCGTGTTTAATCTTAACGTGCCCTCATATGAATTAAACATACGCGCTGGACAGAAAGAAAAAGAATGAATGAAATGCAGAAAGGAAAAGAAGGAAAAAAAGTAATAACAGCCACATTGTCCTATCTTCTCTTTAATGCTATAATAACGTTCCATTTTATTCTCGACAAGGAATTTTTTTTTAGCAAATTAACTCTTCACAATATACCTTTTTTTCCTATACGGTGAAGGAAAAACTCTTGGATAATAAAACAGAAGACGGTACATTAAATTTATTGCGAAAGTGTAGAGGAAGATTTAATATTTAGCATGCTTACTCCTGATGATTAACAAGGGATGAAGTACATTTTATTAAGGCATCCTGTATTTGTCAGGTACTTGATCAAACTGCAGGACTCGGTGTGATGAAGTCACAGCTGCTTTGAGAGGTCGTTTTTGTCGCTGTAAACATCCCTCCACTTAAATTTAAATTCAAAATCTTCTCGTTTCCATTAAACTCAGGTAATCATTACGTAACCCAGACTGATAACTTGAATTTTTCTGTTTATTTTTCTTTGAACTATTTCTTTTTCTTTGGACGTTTTTATCTTCAGCTGTCTAAATCATTTGTCACGAATGTAATCTTTTTTTTATTATTATTAGTAGATGATGTTTTGATTTGATTTTCTCATCACATAACTAAAAGAATGTATTATTTATAATCCTTGAATTTCAGTCTGTACCATTCAGAACTGAAGTCTGATTAGGCTACATGAGAGCTTCCTAGTTAGATCCCATCATTGTCTGGATCGCAGTTTTCATTTTTTACCCTGCTAAGTAACCGTTTTCCACCAGTGATTTGTCATCTTTCGCGAATGGAAAAACTGACATGTCGAACACATGAAATACGGTATCGGAAAACGCAGAAAGTAATAGCTTATTTTTATTCTACAACTTATCTATTGTTTTTCGTGACGACGGAAAAGATTCTGATTATTCCAGTTATATTTACTTTCACTATTAGGCTGACACCACATCTGTATGTATTGGGAAAAAGATAAAACATGTTCCATTCATTTATGTATGTGACATAAAATATGTAAGGTAAACTACACTGACGCTACACATAATTGTAAGCTGTATCTTCAAATTGCCATCTATGGGCCAAGAAGGGAACTAACATATATTGCTTCTAAAAAATATGTGACACTATCTTAAGAAGAATACAAACAAACAATAATAAACTGTGATATCTCTTGACGAAGCAGCAAACTAGTAATTTCTTTTATCTGCAATATGAATAAAAATGTAACTTGTCTTCAATGAGTCATTTACTGAACCATCATACATGTCTTATTTCTATAGTAGACAAGCAATGATTTGATAAAAAAAATTCTTCGTATTTAGAAGTGCCACTTATGATTTAATGTTATAGACCTATTTTCAAATAGAGGACTAGGCAACGCTATACAAATTCATGTTGTACCAATTAGGAATCGTAAGATACACCTTCTTTGAACCGAGTGATTATTTTTTTTCCCCATCCTTCCAAAAAGCTGCATTTTCATGTCATTTACGAAATGTATGGTAGGTTTGATTTTGACGCATGAGCATGAGGTTCTCGTAACTGAATCCTTGATTTGAACTTAACTAGCTACTAATATTAACCAGCGATCGTAATCAATCATATTTAGTTCTGTAGTAATAAAAAATGCCTATATCGTAATATTTAAAATAATCTCAAGTCAAGTGAAGAATAAGCTTACGCATGTTTGTAGTTGGAACTGCTTGAAATAGCAGTAACGACAAAAATTATTATAAATCTGTTATTCATGACAATAATTTATTGAGGCCAATGTGCACATTAATTCAATTATTATTTTTTTTTTGGTTAACAATGATAACAATAATTCGTCAGTTTTCAATATAACAAATGAAACAAATATTGAAAATGTAACTGTCCACTGACAAATTGATATCGTTTGTTTGTGCATTAATACCTTGCTTACAAAAGGGTCAACAAATATCGGTTTATTGATTTTAGATTTCAAATGTGCATTTTGTTAGGTACAAGTATTCCAGAGAAACGGATCGAAGTCATGACATGTAAAAGCATCGCATCTTGAGAAATGCATTGTATTGATTGGCATGCAGGACAAATGAACGAATGCAGATATACAAATTTTATATTCGATACTTCTCGTCTTTCTTTAGCTTTCATATACACGCACAAACACACGAAACATTTCCAGATGGTTGTAGACATGGGATGTTACCAGTGTCCTTTGCTTATCATTCATTCTTGTGGTACAACATTTGTCTTTTTTTCCCTTCTGGTACAATCGCTATTACATGTAATAACTTTGAACGACTGTGACATCTTTATCGACAACTATGACAGCCATGACAATATGAAACCACCCATATGAGATCAGTTGATATTTGACACTACGTGAAATGCAATTTTACTATTACATTCTGTGTGATATTCTCTTTCTCTTCTAGCGGAAATATTTTCACTCAGATACCTCTATTTAGGCTCTTTACTTTCCAGTCCAATAATACTATTTGATTTAGTTTATCACAGATGCAATTAACGTGATCTTTTGTTCGTTCTGGAATTCTATTCCTGAAAAATAAAACATTGCGTACAAATCCTGTTCGAAAAAAAAACATTGGGATTTTTTAGAAGCCATTAATCAAGCGCTAATTCAAAGTGCTTCTTGTGAAGAAAAAGTACACTTTTTTAGAAGAATAAAGAACAAGTTAGTTACAAGCTAGCGTATTTTTAAGATGCTATAATTTTATCAGTAAGTTTCAGTGTATTATGCTGAAGCTTATTACCAGTGGAGCATAGAAAAAGTTCAGGAATGTGTAGTATTCTAGTAGAACCACGAAGGAAGTAAAGATTAGAAAGAAAAGGAAAACATCTCTCATTAACTTGATATGAAATAACGATTAAATTAATATTTAATCGTTATTTCATAATCGATACTTCGGACACATAAGATGTTAATCTTAAATGATATGTCTTATTAGTGAAGTAAAATGATATTATACATAATAGATAGTGTCTGCCTATTTGTGTATTTCCAAACTGTTTTTTTGTATATGGAAGAAAGGCCCTTTTCCGGAGAGAAAACTTGTCCCCCCCCTCACAGTATTGTTGATGGATGTGTTTTCTCTACAGACTGTACTGCAGGCGCGTGGTTTATGGGGTTTCTCCCTAATTGACCTTTATTTTTTGTTTATGGGATTTTGTTTTGCCTAAAAATTCGGCTTTAAAGTCTTTCAACAGAGACCAAAGTAAAATTCAATCATATTGCAGTCCCTAGCGTGCTACAGAAGCAGTCTAGTGACTCCTTTCTAGTGAACTTCTTTTTTGAAGGCGGTCACTGGAAACACTACAGTCACAGTGTGAGATGATGTAACACCGAAAATGAGAATTCACGTCGGATTAATATGAAAATCGGATACGGATACATTTCATTGATAAGAAGTACATAAGTTCGCCATAAACAGATAGATCGATTACGTATAACATATTAATCCTATTATTTTATCATCGTACTGATTTAGTTTGATATTGGAAAATATTTAGATATTGTTTTTAATATTTTAAGAATCAAACACAGTTTGATATACGATCAAATTCAGGTTATAAATCAATAAATAAACCCAAATTTTGTTTACTTAATTAGATTTGAATTAATTACATTTTATTTTTATTTATTTTTCTTTTATTAAATTTTTATTAAACTCAATTTGATGGGGTTCATATAATGGAGCCCATCATATTGAGTTTTAATGGGGTCCATTTGTTGATTACAACCCTTCGACGTTTTCAGTATATAATTTATTTTTTGCTTTCCACTATTTTGAACTACGTACATTACCCTTTTATTTCATTTACCCAGCTGTTGTTCCCTCGATGGGCACCAGAAGTGGTGTTAACAACCTCCTTTCGGAATATGGTGGGCATTTTGTTCTCTCTCATTACATATTCCATTCATCGGGGCTCTTCTACGTGTCACTATGACTGGCTCATGTTTTATTTACGAGTGTCTAATGATTAATTGCTCTCCTCTTTGATAATATGTGCTTGCCGGCAGATTTTTTTTGTTGTTGATTTTTTTTATTCTCTTCGCCTTCTATAATGTGTTGTCAGCTGGCAATGCACTGTTATCTGAGAGCTGTCACAAGATGCACGCTGACCTTTTCCGACCTCCCTCTTTATATATCTGATCTACGATTGTTGAGTGATGTAACTCTATTTAATGTTATCTGTATACTAACCTTAGGTCTTTCCTCTCGCCATGTTCCCAACAATATGAGCTGGACTCCAACTGTCATGCCATCTAGCGATGTTAGACATTTTCTTGAAATGTAAAATTTACCATTTCGGTAACCTATTTTTATCTCATAGGCAGAGAAAGCTAAGATTAGATTTTTCAGCTGTGCGATAATAAAAACAAAAGAAGTTTTTTTTTGTTGTTGTTTTTAAAGTAGCTTTGTCGCGAAAACGAAATAAAGCCAGCTACTACATCTTATCGGTATTGATTCTAGCCTGAACGATTCTGACCTATTTATTTCTGGTGATTTAGACTGGCAAGAAAAACGAGAATTTCTCCGTTCGTATTTGTTTTTTCCTCGTTCTGACTTTCTGAAAATATCTCATTGTTTTTCTTCCTACTATTAGATGTTACCAATAATATTTTGAACAAACGGATGAGACTCGGCGAGTGAATGTGCCGGTTTAATTTATCGTTCCTCTGAGCTTTGGACGACTTTATAAATTAGGTTTAGAAAAAACACACGCGCACACACAATATTTTATTGTTTTCACAATCTTAGTGTAGAAAAATACGTAATGCACTTAGCACTGTTTTTTAAATTTAATAAGTTGGGGGAAATTTTGCTTTTAATTCATAAATTTTATATTCAAGAGCAGAAATTGCAATAAAATGTAAATATATAGCCCTAATAAACACGACCATTCCCTTTTTGATAAAAAAATAATTTACTAAAGATCATTGGAAATAGTATAATATAAAACGACATTAGTACGTTAAAATCAGACACTTCGCAACGCCTTGAAAAGACCTTGGAGTCTGTTGTCAGGCAAATATTATACTACAAGATTGTAAAACACTTAATTCTTCCACTAAGCACTCATCGCTGTATTTTGCCTCGACAATAATAATAAATATTGATTGCATTTAAAATTATCCCGGAACACCACCTGATTGCCGAGATATTATTTTATAACACATAAATTTCAACCAGCGATACTGTATTGGGAGGGCGCTGGTGCGTAATGGCGGTTGCCAAGTGTTTATATATGTGATCAGTGACTTAAATAGTTGTTATGAATAATTCGGAGTGTTGATTCAGATTTTTGATATAAGCGGAAAGCGAAGGTAATCAAGTAGCTGATGATCGTGTTGTTAATTAGCGATTGCGGTCTCGCGATAGTCCTTTAGTGCGTTATATTTTGTGTTTATACGCTATACGGAAATCCTTGAGATCCAGCTCAGGTAAGCATATATTTGAATATTTCAAACATGACCAGTTTAAGTCCCGATGACTTTATCCAATCGTTGGATAAGAAGCTAGCGCTCGACCTCCTCAAAAAACTGTTGAAGAAATTTGAGGTAGAGTGGCCAGGGTTTCTAAACCTATATTCAGCGACAGACGACTCAACAAGAGGACAACATTAGGGGAAGAAGGGAAGATGAACCTGATAATCTCTGCTCCCACTCCAAAACATGATACAGAAACCCATGCACGGAAAAAACGTAAAACAGCGGAGACTCAGATAAACGAGGGGATGGAAGAAGATGCCCCCAACACTGACCTCCCCACGCCCAGCAACGAAAAAGTTCCCCCAATTGTTCTACGGGAAAAAGAACGTTGGACGGCCCTTAGGCCTATTATGTAAAACCACCAAATTGCCTATTCTTGGGCAAAAAACGTAGACGACGGAGTTAAAATCCAGCCTACCACAGTAAGCGACTACAGACTCCTTACAAAAACCATGGACGAGTCAAATATTAAATATCATACTTACTCACTGAATTCGGAGAAAAACCTAAAAGTTGTACTCAGGGGAGTAACAGAAAACATCTGCACAGATGAAATTACTGAAGACCTCTGCCTCCACGATCTCCCACCTGTCAAAGTTAGCAGAATGCTACGGGCTGACAAGAGTCCAATGCCCCTAGTACTCGTTGAGATACCTAACACACACAAGAACATATACAACTTAACAACGATCTGTGGCCTGAAAATCACAACAGAACCACTAAGAAAAAGAGCCTGTCAGGCCACTGCTACAGATGTCAGAAGTACGGACACGCACAGAAACTCTGCAGAGCAGACTACAAATGCCTCAAATGTGGGCAAAACCACCCCACAGCAACCTGCTCAAAACCCAGGACCTCACCAGCCAAATGCGCGAACTGCGGGGGCCCCCCACCCGGCAAACTACAGAGGCTGCAGTCACTACTCTAAGAATAAAACAGACAACAAAAGGAAACAGATCTCTGAACCCTGCCCACAGGCACCTGAGTTGACTGCTCCCCAGTTGCCTGACACGCAACAAAAGACAACAAAATACCAGCTCTCACAAGTGGAAAATACCAACAGTCTGGAAAGCCACCGTCGAAGCAGGACATATGCCGAAGTAGCCCGCTCATCCAACTATATCCAGCAGGACCAAATTCTTCCAAACATGACAACAGTCATCACAGCCTCATTAGCAAACATGCTTCAAGACTTCAGTAAGTCAAACCCTTCACCAAACTCCACAAAAAGATTTCTAAACGAAACTCAAACCATATTATCAATGCTTGTTAATGAATGAAACTAGATTAATGCCAGACTCACTACAGATCGCCGCTTGGAACGCCAATGGCCCTAAAAACAAGACTCTGGAACTTCAAGAATTCTCTCACAGATACAACCTTGACGTCATCCTAATTAATGAAACTCATCTAAGACCTGCAGACAATCCAAAACTGAGAGGCTACACACTATACAGAAACGACCGACTGGACTACAAAGGTGGTGGTACAGCCATATTTATCAGGAACAATGGAATACTCGCCCCCCCCAACCTCCAACCTAGAACTCACCGGTGTGGAAGTCCACACAAATTCAACTGGAAGACTTAAAATCTACGCCGCCTACAACTCCCCTGCTAAGACCCTTCTATTTTCTGACTTGGATGCTGTACTAGGCACAAATGAATCCATCATCGTCGCTGGGGACTTAAACTCCAAACATCCCTCCTGGAACAGCAGAACCACAAATAAAAATGGCCGTATCCTCTTCAGCTACACAGGATTAAACAACGCTGTCATAACAGGACCCAGTGAACCAACCCACCACATCCCAACTGGCACAGCCGACATCCTAGACATCGCCATTCTACACAACATCAAATACCCGCACAGCATTCAAGCACTGAACGAATTATCATCAGACCACAACCCAATCCTACTTCACTTAGGGAACAAAGATCAGTCACCTCCCCCCCCCAAACCTCCATCATCTGGGAGAAACTCAAGAACGTGCTACCAGAACACATTGGTCCGGTTCCCCATATAAAAGCCAAGGAAGAAATAGACATGGCAATAAAGAACCTCACCAATCAAATCAATAAAGCCATAACAGCAGCCACAGTATCCACGATTACCCACAAACAAAATCGTCTCCCGGAAGAAATCATGGACTTAATAAGGGAAAAAAACAGACAAAGAAAAAGATATCACAACACTCGTGCTCCCCAGGACAAAACAGCCCTCAACAGATTAAACAAATCTGTCCGAGAAGCTCTTCAGAACCACTGGAACCAACAATGGGACCACAAGCTCACCTCCATCTCCACAGCAGATCATTCTATATGGAAATTCCTAAACAACCTCAGGATCAAGCGCAAATCCCTCCCCCCTCTGCAAGCAGAACAGCACCTTGCATACACAGATGCTGACAAAGCCGAAGCCATAGCAAGAAACCTAGAGAAACAATGCAGTCCTGCATATGATAACCTAAACATCAGCCACGTATACAAGATCCATCGTAAAGTCAGGTTCACAGTAAATCGTCCCGATGTCAATCCAAGTCCTATAATGCCTACCTCACCTACCGAAATAATCGGCATCATCAACCATCTCAAGATCAAAAAATCCCCAGGTCCAGATGGCACCACTAACCAAGTCATCAAGGCACTACCACGCAAATCCATAGCACATCTGGCAAACATCATAAACTCCATCCTCAAATGGCAGCACTTCCTCCAGTCATGGAAAATAGCTGACATCATCCCAATTCACAAACCAGGCAAAGACCCACACCTACCTGAAAATTACCGTCCCATCAGCCTGCTATCCAATTTAGGGAAAATAGCAGAGAAAATCATCCTCATCAGACTCCAAGATCATGTCAACCAATTAAATATCATTCCAGAAGAACAATTCGGCTTCCGTCAAAATCACAGCACCACCCATCAAGTCCATAGACTGGTAGAATACATCACCACAGGATTCAATTGGAATCAACACACTGGAGCTGTCTTCCTAGACATCTCAAAGGCCTTCGATAAGATCTGGCACCAAGGCCTCCTCTACAAACTTATCATCGCTAACCTTCCACTAAACATGATACACCTGATCAAATCATACCTCTCCAACAGGAGGATGCAAGTCAAAATCAATGAAACGGTCTCAACCCAACGGAAAATCCTCGCTGGAGTTCCTCAAGGATCACTGCTAGCCCCGATCCTGTTCAACATCTATATGGCAGACATCCCTCAAAATCCTCTCACATCCACCATCACCCTTTATGCCGATGACACGGCTATTCTAGCCAGATCTCATCAACCACTTCTCTTCACCAAAAAACTACAAGACACCATCCTGAATCTAGAAAAATGGTTTAAAGACTGGCGACTACAATTAAACTCCCAGAAAAGTACAACGATACTCTTCACAAGAAGACGAGCATCCCCCAAAGGAGACATCACCCTGTTCAACTCTAAAATTCCCTGGAAAACTGAAGCAAAATACCTAGGAATACTTCTCGATAAGCGATTATGCTTCAACAGCCACATCAAGAGCATATGCACCAAAGCTTCAAAAGTTATCGCCCAGCTATACCCCTTGATCAACAGACACAGCAAACGAAGCTCAACAAATAAAATACTACTGTACAAGACAGTGATCCGTCCCACAATTATATACGCCTCCCCAGCCTGGAGCCATACCTCCAAGACAAACATCCTCAAGCTACAAAGACTACAGAACAAATGCCTGCGAATGATTCTGGACGCCCCGTGGTTCATCAGGAACGCCCAGATCCACCGGGACATAAATATCCCCTACATCTCTCCACTACTACGCTCCCTAGCAGAAAAATTCTTTATGAAGACACCTATCCATCCAAACCAACTGATACAACAAGCCGGAAACTATGACGGTAATGACTACTGGAAACATAAAAAACCGAAAGCCATCCTAACACCCAACGACGAATAACCACTTCTGCCCACTCAGGGCGAGCTAAAATAGCTCACAAATCTCTCCCATCACTGCTCCCGAAACAGACAACAGGGAATATGAAAAGCGTCAAGCTTCACCCTCTGCGCCATATATGTCCTGCGTCCTGCGATACTGTATTCCCCCATTACAATGACGTCACAGTCAAATTAGGTTAGTTGCTGCAAGTGAGACAAAATGCAAGAACAAGCATTTTATATTAAAATATTTTACGATGGGTTTTGTAAATAATTTACCAAGTTCATTATATAAGTTCTGTACATAAATTTAAGTACAGTAGTTTATATATATATATATATATATATATATATATATATATATATATATATGCAAATTTGTTTGATGGCGCTTTGTACAGATAAGCTGAAACACAAGCACCATTTTTTTGCATTATTTATTAGTAAATACATTTAATATCTTCATGCTTCTAGTGCGTGCCACAAGAGCACAAAAGAGCGTTTAGAATGATTAAGCGGGTTTATGTATAATAAATAGTCCATTTAAAAACTATAATAAAATATGCAGAAATTACAAAAAATGGCAGACCTAATGGATCCTTTGATGTACGGCATTTTTCTTCAAGTACTTTAAAAATTCTTCCCATGATTTAAAATACATTGATGGCACATCCTCTACGAAAACGTTCAATTTACTCACCCTGACAAGGATAATAACCCCCCGTCTTTGGCCACATATGGTTGTAAACTGCAGGTCGACAGTTATATTTAAATAGTTTCTTTTGCATCTTCCTTCTTTGTTTTCAAACTGTGGCTATTTTGAGCACTAGCAGTGTCTGTCCAATGAAATGATTGCTACAAAAAGTCTCCAGATAATAATTAAAAGGCAGGGATGAGTTGCACGTTGCTACAGTACTTTATCAAGTCTTGTAAGAATACGCCGTATAGAAGCTTGAAACAATGTAACCAAAAAAAAAAAAAAACTAGTAGGAAGAGAAACAAACAGAAGATATTAGACAGCTAATTAGGGACTAAAAAACAGAAGAATTAGAGAAGAAACTTAAAAGATAAGCTATGGAGCTGTTAAAGGCAGGGAACAGGTGGTCTCTGGGAATAATTAGCAAGGAAAATAAAAGAAATCGTGAGAAAAATGAGGAGGCAGTTTATAAAAAAAGAGATTAAGTGATCAGCTAGCGTTGTAACTGAAGACGGTAAAAAATTAGTAAAGACAATGCTAATAAACTAGAACATGAGAATATTCTTATGTACAGCGCTGAACAGAATTAAAGCGAATAGCGCAAAACAAAGAAACAAAAGAAAAAAAACAATAATTGGTAAAAGTTAAACTAAATATGTATATTAGAAGAAAGCATTTATTTTAAATCTTTTTTCAGTAATTCACCCCCCCCCCCACACACACAAAGTCAACGTTTTTTTTTATAACGATTAGCATGGCGTTATTCTATTACAACTCTTATATTTGCTGCTTCAAAATACGGTAATTATTAAAATAGCATGTCAAGGAGCCGACAAGGAGGCATATAGATTAGCGAAGAAAAATGCAAAGAGAGCTGTGGCAAGGGCGAAAGCGAGGTCAGTTGATGAGGTTTATGAAGAACTGGAGAGAAACGGTGGTGAAGCTCAGTTGTTGAGAATAGCGAAAGCCAGAGATAAGGCCTCGAAAGACATAACATCAGTCAAGCAGATAAAGGATGCCTCAGGAGTAGTATTACAAGAGGAGGACAAAATCAGAAGAAGATGGAAAGAATATTTCCGTAAACTACTAAATGAGGAGAATCCGAGAGAGAGGTGTGAGGATGGAGAAGCAAACGAGAGACCGGTGAAAGACATAAGTAGAGAGGAAGTGGATTGGGTACTGAGAAAAATGAAGAATGGAAAGGCTGTGGGGGCAGACCAGATACCTGGGGAAGTGTGGAAAAGTTTGGGCAGTGAGGGCGTGGATATGTTATGGGATCTGATGAGGAAAATATCCCAACAGGAAAAGATACCAGAGGAATGGAGGAAAAGTATTCTCATCCCAATCTACAAAGGAAGAGGAGATTTTCAAGACTGTGGCAACTATAGAGGGATCAAGCTGATGTCACACACATTGAATATATGGGAAAGAGTAATTGAAGGGAGGATACGGCAGGAAACAAAAATTGGTGAGGAGCAGTTTGGATTTGTGCCAGGAAGAGGGACAACGGATGCGATATTTGCGCTAAGGCAATTGGTGGAGAAATATAGAGAGATGCAAGTGGAGCTGCACATGGTGTTTATAGACCTGGAAAAGGCATACGACAGAGTGGCCAGGCAGGAGGTATGGAGGTGTATGAGGAAGAAGGGGGTGTCGGAGAAGTACGTGAGGTTGGTGAAGGAGATGTATGAGGGAACAGAAACCCAGGTTAGGTCTAGTGTCGGCATGACAGGATTCCCCATTGTCGTAGGGCTACACCAAAGGTCAGTTCTGAGCCCCTACCTCTTTGACCTGGTCATGGATGTACTAGTGGAGGATGTCAAGAAGGGGGCACCATGGAGCATGCTGTTTGCCGACGACATTGTTCTATGCGAATTATCCCGAGAGAAGCTTGAACATACCCTGGAAGAGTGGAGAAAGGTATTCGAGGAGAGAGGCATGAAAATTAACTGGTAGAAGACTGAATATATGTCAATGGGGAGTGACGAGGATATGATCATACGACTTCAGGGTGAAAGGCTAATTTCAGGGAAGAAATTCAAGTACCTTGGGTCGGTTGTCGAGAGGAGTGGTGACCTGGATGAGGAAATAAAGCACCGAATAACATGCGGCTGGATGAACTGGAAGAAGATGAGCGGGATCCTGTGCGACAAGAGAGTGAGTTGTAAGAGGAAAGGAAAGCTGTATAAGATGGTGGTGAGGCCGGCGATGCTTCATGGCGCGGAGACGTGGTCTATAACAAAGGCACAGGAGAGGAAGATGGAGGTAGCGGAGATGCGGATGTTGAGATGGATGAGTGGTGTGACAAAGGACAGGATAAGGAATGACTACACCAGAAGGACGGTTAAGGTGGGACCAATTGGCAAGAAGATACAAGAAAGTAGGCTGAGGTGGTTCGGACATGTAGAGAGGAAGGGTGAGGAGTATGTTGGCAAACGAGTGGAGTATATGGAGTTGGAGGGAAGGAGGAAAAGAGGCAGGCCCAAGCTCAGGTGGAGGGATAAGGTGGCAGAGGATCTTAGGGAGAAAGGATGGAGTCTGAAGGACGCTCTGGACCGGAGAACTTGGAAGAGGAAGGTTAAAGATCGGTGCGCCGACCCGGTTTAACATGGGATAAGGAATAGTGAAAGAAGAAGATTAAAATAGCATGTCAATTATCGTTTTCAAGCATGCGCACATTCATCAAGCGCACCAACCATGTTCTTGTAGACAACAATACAATAATATTTATGGTATTCTTGCATAACAATATTCAATATCTGAACGGTGTTGATATCTTCATTATTTAATTTCTGTTCACGAAATGTGCATTTTTCTCAAATTTCTAACAGATGTTTATATCTTTTTTTTTTCCTATGAGGAAAAAAAAAGTTTTTGTTTTCATATTTTTTTATTTCGTCTTGATTTTAATTCACCTAATATATTAGCTACACTTATAATTTAAATTTATGATGAAATTAAGTGTGAAGGTAAATCTAACATTTCTTTTAGTTAACCTTTACGCGATAATTTATGTACATTATTGAATAGAACTTTTTGGTTGTTTTTAATGAATAGTAACAGACAAGCTGTGCATGCAGATAGCGGCATCTGTAACAAAATATCTAAATAAGTCAGCTGAGATACCGCCCATTCATATTAAACGCTGAACACATCATTTTTTTCCCTTAGTTATTTTTTCCGGAGATAGTAAATATTAGACAAGAAAAAGTAAATATAAACAAAGAAAAGTATAGATGCTGGTTTGAAGAAATGGATAGAAAAACGAGAGACAACCGCCCTGAAGGAAGAAAAGATAATGAATAAAAGATGTATAAAAATCTTCTTCTTAGGAAGTACAAAAACGGGAATCTTTGTACAGCGAAAACAAAAAAAGGACTACAGACAACTGGCTTAATGAAATTAAGTTTTGGATTTTTTGTCCCTTTCGTCAACTTCTTATTTGCTAGAAGGAATCTTTTTTTTTTCTAGAGCCGTCAAAATGTTAAACGAAAAGAAAATGCCTTATATCGATTGTTCTGTTATAGGGTTACGGTATGTAATAGAATTTCTTTAACAAAATGCAGATTTCTTTAACAAAAATACAGAAACAAAATTGTAATACAATTTTGTTTCTGCACTTTACTAGTATGTATTTAATTATAAACGAAACTTTACTGATTTGTCTTCTTAGTAATGCACTATGTTCTTCACGTATCATTTATCGAGCAAAAAAAAAGTCTGATCCTTGCAAGATCTAGTCAAAAGTCGCACCGCACAAGTGATATAAAGCTTCCTTTTCCCTGGATTTTCCTGTAAAATATTTACTTTTTTTCCCCTTTTTGATGTGAGCCTACAACTGAACCGGTGCCAAGAGACTTTGCACGTGCCTGTTTTATATGGCATCTAGCCAACTCGAGTATCCAAAGCTTTCTGAAAGTTTTCTCTTATTATCTTGAATTTGAAATTACTGAAACCACTTTAAATTAATTAAGTTATGCATGCAACAAATTCATTTGTGTGTGTGTGTGTGTGTGTGTGTGTGTGTGTGTGTGTGTGTGTGTGTGTGTGTGTGTGTGTGTGTGTGTGTGTGTGTGTGTGTGTGTGTGTGATTACGGGCAAAACTTAAATGGCACGAGAATTAAGTATATACCAATTTGGCGTCGATATTTCATATTACTTGAGATTTTAATTTATTAATGCATTTGACTGATTGATTCTTTTAACATCAATCTACGTCAAGTGTGTTTTGCGAATTTTGTAAATGTTTTTTTTTTTTTTTTTTTTTTTTTTACAACTGCAATAATAACTTATAAAATGACTAGCAGAACCATTAATAGCAGTATTAAGAAGTAACACCGAAATTAGTATCACTAAATAACTATGTCTTTAATAAGGAAGAAAAACTACGATATAAACAATACCAGTAACTGCACACGTTAATAAATTACGATTGCAGAAACAACAACAAAAAAAAACATAAAACAAACGTTTTAACATAAATATATACGCATTTTTCAAAAAATCACTTGCAACTATCACTTTTCAACAATGCGAGTTAAGATACGCGTGACCAGCTTTGATTACATGTACTGTTGTTATGTGTGCAACAAATATAGTAATCAGATCTGTTGGATAATGATTATTGCTACAATAGCGCGTTCTGTATTATGTTACTAACAATTATTAGTTCCATATTCTTGCACTGAAATTGTCGGATTGAAGCTGAAATGTACACATTTTGTTTACTAAATAGCTGAAAGTAGATCTATTTAATGGATCATAATCTGTCAACTAGATTGGGAATATAAAAGTCAGAGTATCCGATCTTAAGTTGGTTTATCATAGTCGGTATAATTTGTATTCCAATGGATAAACGAGTCTAGTATGGATCTCTACGTACTGTATCAAAAAGAGCATAATAAAATATTAATAATTTACATTACAACAACGAATACTCATAATACGTAAAAACAGTTGAATTTATTAACACAGGAATGATCGTAACATAAAACCGATCATCTACAAGTGTCATAAACTTCGGATGAATAATTTAAAATTCAAAAACAAATTAGTTTTTTATTTATTTTCACCAAGCATTGTTGCTTTATTGTTATAGATAGTTTTTCACATAAGGATAATAACTTGAACTTTGTGTTTAAAAAAAAAAAACTAGCAAAATTTCAATGCCTTTCTTCGCAAAATAACATCGTCATCCGTTTTCAATGCACGCAGTAAGCACCATGGAGTAATTCGAGATCCAAATGGTCAAATCCAGCTTAGGAGACTTGCACATGTTTTCTTTGAATTTGTTTCTTGAGTGATAAATTGAATACATTCCTCATCAAGCTAAGGAAGTAGGCAAAACGGGAAAAAATCCATTAAAGTTAATGTAAAATTCAATCAGATGAAGAAATCACATAATTGAATATTGATATGCTTACTTCCATACTTTATTCTCCGGAGAGAGAGAGAGAGCGAGCAATTATGTAAATGTGTAATTCACTCACCAGTTTAATGGCACGAGGACTTTTGTGTCACGTGAAGCTTATACTGACAAATTACATGTCTTGGGTATCCGAGTGTAGCCTCATTCCCCCCCCCCCCCGCAACGCTTTTCTCCCTTTTAGGTTTGTTCTGCTACTGTCGGTAGCACGTTCTAGATGCGAGAGCGTGAGTTCGCAAGAGACGTTTATCAAGCGAATGTTCATTTCGGAATGAATAGTGGAAATATAGATTTTCCCAACGGTATCTTTCTCTTGTTTCCGTTTCTATTGTGCCGTTTTCTTTTGTGTATATTCGGGTTCATAACTGTCCACTTGTATTATTTCGATTTCTGCGTTTTGTAGGTTCAGCTAGCGATGGTTCTCACGTAAGATCGATTCAAACATCGATCTGTGGCAAAAAGTTTTTTTTTTACTGTTTCTATATTTATGCGATCCTTTTCAGTGCTAGTTGCTGTCTAAAAATTGTTCTCCTATAAAAACATTTCACAGGAATGAAAATGATATATATATATATAATCATGAATAGACAATATATATGTATTGTCTGTTTCACTCTAAATCACATTGTCTTCTCTCTGGGAGAAAAAGCCTAAAAAGCCTGTGTTACTATTAGATGGAGAACTTGACTACCTCCGCGTGTGACGGGCTAACGCACACCTTCAGTTGAAGACTCCTTATAAAAGTTCGCGTCCCAAACAGAATTCAAATCCATGACTTCTCACTAAGCTACATGTTCCCTTAGAATCTACAGGCAACCAAAATGTAACAGAAATAAGGTGTGTGGCAATTCTTTGATATTACCATGGACACAATATATAACAGTGATGAGTAGGTTGATTTTATCGATCAAACGCAAATGTAACAAAAAAAAACCAACACTGGCACGGATCAGTCATTGTTCAGAAGGTATGCATGATAGTTGGCAGGAAAGTTAGAGTCGATGTTGTTGAAATATCTAATAAGTGACTTCCAAATGTCACTTGTTAGAATAAAATCATTCCTTGGTTTCTGTTGGATGTGCCTTGTGAGCGGATAACCAGCGTAACCTCTCTGATGTTGCAGGCGCTGAAGTTGTCTTCATGTAAGGCATGAAGCTCTTGTTCCATTCAATATTGCGGTGAGTGTAGGAGAAGTAGAAAGCTAAGCCTGAGCTGTCTTCTCAGGCTTAGCCTCCTTTTTATTGACGTCTCCAGTATTCCTTTGGCCTTATTTCTAAACTTCTGGATGTTTTCCCTATGTAAGTAAGGCCACAAGAACGTGGAATATTGTAAACTCCAGGATGTTTGTCGAAGGGGTTGTGCTCCTTAGGTGATAGAGCTCTTACAGTTACAATGGCTTTGAAGGTCACTCTTATGTCGTGAGAGTTCAGGAGATGGTATTTTGAGAGAAAGTTTGTCAATTTAAGGGATGGAAACAGAGGCTCTGTAGTGAATGTCAGGCATCTGTTGTGGGGCAGGAGTAGAGAATGGTATTCTTTATACCATTTTCTTGTAATATTCATTGCTCACCAATAGTTGGAGAAGTTAATGTAATTCTTCGTTTAGTGTTTCTTCTTCATCCCCTGTAATAGAGATCGCCCTTTTTTCAGCGTATGTACAATACCTAATTTTTGTGATACATGGTGAAATGAAGAGAAATATAGATAACGACGTATGAATGGACTTATATGCGCTAAGAGATGGGCCTCCTTCTGCTTTTTTTTTTCGAAATTAAAACAGCTAGAAAAGGCAATTTTCCTTCATTTGCAAGTTCTAAAGTGAATTTAATGTTATGGTGGAAGGAATTAATAGATGAAAAAAAATTGTGTAACTCATTCACACCGTGTTTCCACATTATAAATATGTCATCTACGTATCTCCACCAAAGCAATGGTTTCGGATTTGTAGAGAGCAGGAAATCTTTTTCAAAGTTTTCCATGAATAAGCCAGCACATGGAGGAAATAGAGGGCTTCCCATTGCAAGGCTCGATAGTAGCTTGTAGATTTTTCCCATTCCATCGGAAATAATTTGAATTGAGACAATGTCTAAATAGCTGGGAAATGTCATGAGGGAACAGACCATTTACAAGTACCATAACTTCGTCTACAGGAACATTTATGAACAACGGATTCACAAAGAACATTGGTGAATCCGTTGTTATTCACATTTGTGAATAACAACGGATATTCTAGCAAGTACAATATTGACTTGCTAGAATATCCGTTGGTAAGATAGAAATTTTTTCTAGTTTTTCTACAAATTGTTGCGAGTTTTTGATGTAAGCGTCCGTGTGTTTAATGTCCTTCTTCAGAAGATTAACAATGTTTTGATAATAAATAAGTAGACGAGCTAATACCATCTACGTAGGCCGAAGAGGAAAATTAGTGTTGTGTACCTTGAGCGTTCCATATAATCGTGGAGTTAAGGGGTGCATAGATTTCAATCTTTTCTTAAGATCCGTAGGCCATGTAGTCATGTTGCGTAAAATGTTATTTGCTTCTTCATGGTTTGTCCATGAAGAAACAAATTAGCTTCTTCATGGACAAGTGGGATTTAGCTGTATTTTTATTATTAGTTTTCTTCGCACATATGTTATTATTTGAATTTAATTTTTATTTAGTTATTAGTTTAAAACGATATCAGAGTATGATAAATCAGACTACTATAAGCGATAATATTTTATTTTTATTATTGCTCATATATTTTTTATCGTACAATATTTTGATATTTCGTTGCGTTCTCTTTACACTGTATGTATGTGTATATATATATATTTTTTTTTTTCGAATTTCTATATTACTACGATAATTGTGTTACTAAATGTCACTGTTCTGCGCATACCCAGTGATGGTATTATTATATTGGTACGCAATGAGGCATTTTGCTTTATATCTTAGACAGTATGATATCTAATTCATTAGTGCATTGGTTATTACTTTCTTCTGAATAATTACTTTCGCATTACGTGACCACCCAGTGTTATTGCGATATGATTTCACCTAGGATTAAATATTAACCCAATTTGTATCAATGTCTTTTGGTGTGTCTAAATATTTACACGTAGCCTTATTAGAGTATGTTGAACTAATTGCTTAAATAAATAAAATCTGTGCTCTACGAGAAATTGTTGTTCACCTTTTTGACCTTTAATCTGTTATCGAAAGAAAATTGCTCTGACAAATCACTGAACCTCGAAAATTGCTGGCAAATTACAATGTAGACATTGACAAAGATAAGCTATCAACAATCTGGATATGCGATAGCTCTTTTTTTGTTATTAAGTTGCAGAGAAATGTAAGGGATAACATGAAAATAATGGATTGCACTTCGTCTATGGAGTATTGTGAAATCTCGTAGCATTGTGATAAAGCGAGCTACGATATCATTCTAATGACTGAAGGATGATTACACAAAAGGATTATCTTTTCCGTTGTGATTAATAATAAATATTTGTTAATCGATTTATATAGCTTACACAGTTTTAGGATAATAAAAATATATTTATGTGAGGACTAGCCTTTCAGTGTGCATTGGTGTTTTTAAATACGCAGTTATACTCTCAAGAAAAAAAAAAAAACACAAATGGCTATTTTGAAAATGTCATTATACATCGCTTATTTTCTCTGTTTTTATTAACATGCAAATGAAATACACGCGGTGTGCAGAAATTATGGGACATCGATGCGTTGGCTTTGTTAACATGCGACTATTCATTGTTACCATTGCCTTACATTCTGATACAAAATTCCAATCTTTTAACGCTATTATTCCAAGCGAATGGAAGCGAATTGAATTACTTATTCATAGTTTAATGCGTTTTTTTTTCTTTTTCTCCACAAATGAAGCAATAAAAGAATTTACTATAGTCATTTATCCACACTTTACGACTTTTAACTTCCATACGTATTAATAGAATATAAACGAAGTGTCTGCCTGCCTATGACACAAAATATCTATTTCTCATAAAAATGGCTCCCTCTCCCCCCACAAGTTTGCACACCTCCCCCTGACGACACTGTCTTTAGTCACAGCGTTTATTACGTTAATATGCAAACCTCGGGCCCATTTGCAGGGCCGCATTTAGGTTTAATTCACCTCAGGACCTATATGCGGGCTATGAGCGTTGCACGAGAGAAAACGGCTCTTTATTGGAGGCGCGAAGGCTTTTTTTTAACGATATATTTATCATAGCGAATTCGCTGTCGGATAAAGCTGTGCAGTAGAGTGAAGCAGTCAAGGAACTGCATGTTACCATTTGTCAACCAACTGTGTGGGGTTCGCCGTTGCACGTTCTGTACGCGAGCTTCATTAATTTATCCCTTTGTCTATCGTCACGCTATTATCTGGCGTTGGTATCAGGCCTGCTTTTTTCTTATCTAGCCAATCAAGTTCCCTTTAAAGCCTCTAAAGAAATGTTATCAGTCTGCAGTATTCCGTATGGCTGCTGGGAAATTTCATGGCCGGGTCTGTTTTATATCTTCGCTGGTGCTAACTCATTATTGGAATGCAGCTTTTGTCTCGCGCGAATCTGCTAAAATACTTCATTTTTTTTATTGTTTAAGCAAACATCATCACAGCTCTACCGATAATTTGATAACTTGAATAAGCTGTATCATTAAACTTATGGAGTTTATTTAATTTTACGTTGCGTCGAGCTACGTAAAAAAACACTTAGCTGTTTAATCAGGTTTATTATTCACGCAAAACAGTTCGCATGAGGATTAAAAAGTTAAAGTAAACAGCAGTATTTTCTCATTAAATATTCCCAACAATTCGTATTATTATTGGTTAGTTTTGCATGCATTTTTGAAAACCACACGAAGCATATTTCACACGACAACAATGAAAGTGTTCATCGAACTGTCTTTAACAATTAAAAATCAAAATAATGTATTAGCAATGCATATTTTTCAGTTGTTTTTGAATATTTAAATAGGATGTCACTGGAATGTTTATCAAACTAATTAAACACATACAAATAACTCATAAATAGGATTACTATATAATCTTAAAGCATTACAGATCTTTTTGCGTTCTTATTCTCTGATCTGCTTCTGTATTCTCATTTTATTTCTTGCCGCAGTGAAACCACTCCATGTTTGATTGGACTTTTTTTTTCTTTTTTGTTTTCCCCCTGCGGTATTTTTCTTTCAGTTATTTCCCTACCACAGCACACAATCTTAAATCTGATAACCGTGAGTTTGGTAGTCTATTAACGTAATTCCTGTTAAAAATCGATCTGAAATCCTTGCGCATCTTCCTTTTGGGTCCACGTGATCCTATTATCGATGTTAGCGTCGTCATCCAACTCTAGCATATAATTGAACGCCTTTTCAAACATCGCTCTTTACTCTCTGCTTTGCGAGATATCCGTAACGCAATACCTAAAGATGAATGCACGATAATGTTTACTTTTGCACCAACATCCCTTTTCTGACAGGAAACTACAAGTCCTCTTATGTGTGTTTTTTTTTTTATGTTATTCGTAAGTTCCGATCTATATTTTAAGGATGTTTAAAGGACGAAATCAAAGGATTACTAGAGAAAAAATATTTTTTTCGTAATTAATTAATGTTTTTAAAAAATAAGCTAAACCATAAAATAATAAAACAAATAAGATAAAAAAAACACGTGCATGATGTATAGTGTACGCCTGCTTCTCAGCCTAAACATAATATTTTACAAAATAATCATTTTATTCCATTTATAATCAAAACAAACTAATTCTGTTATTATGTAACTTTATGTTTCTATGGAAACCAATAAGTTAGAGCGTCAACGATGAAGTTGAGTGAGCTGTGCGTAGCTCGGTGGAAAGATGCTCGCCATTACTTACAGACGTGCATTTGAGTCCAATTTATTACTTACGGACATTGTGCGTTATGCCACAAATATTGAATTGAAATGATTGAATTTACTTTGGGAACATTTTCTTAGTTCTTACAAGCCTGGCTATATAAGACTGAACGCATTTTCTGGAATACGGATATAGCTGGCTGCATGGAAATGTCAAATTGTATTCAGAGTAGTTCGTGGACAAATGTTAATTGCTACAAGCATAATGTTTGGCCCGGGCTTTATTGTTATTCGGTTCTGTTGGTGTAATGTTTTGCATAATTCGATCTGATTTTCCCTTTAAGACGTTTCCGAACCTAGGTGACTTTGTAGATATTGCCCACAAAGTATTCCTGGCGAGATTTTTACAGGGTAGTTCACCATTGCTTTCCCCACCCCACCCTAATTTTATCTGGCCTCGGGACCGGCATATGGCTGGGACGTATTCATGACTGTAATCCATGTATGTTCACGGGGACGATTTGCCTGTTCTGGGGGACAAAAAACTCGAGTTTCCGAATGAAAAAACCCCCTACCTCCGTATGAGACCGACTAACTTACCTTTAGTCGAAAGAGACCAGATAAATGTTCCTCACGTCATAGACGGGAATCGAACCCAGGTCTTTCCGACCGAAGGGCTTCGTCTATACTGAGTTGCGGAGGCTCTTTTGTATAATTGAGTGATTACAATTTAAAATCTTATTAATCAGAAGATTTGGTCATACATCCCTCTCTCTCTCTTTCATATTATCTTCTTTGTATTCATTTCTGATTTTGCAAATTTTATTTAGGAATTTGAAAGTAAATTAATTTAAGTTTTAAATAATTTATTGCACTCTCAGTTGACACTGAGTTTATTAAAGTTCAGAATAGTTTAAAATATTCAGAGCCTTAGAACACGACACGTTTACATGTAATTCACACATTTTCCAAAATACCTGTTTATTATGTCATTTTATTGTTAAAAACTGTAATGCAGAAGATGAAATAGCCTCATGTTGTTCAACATACTAAAGCATAAAAAGATACAATACATCAGCTAATTATAACAGTATTTTTTTCTTTATATTATTTACTATTACTGCAAAAGACAGTTCTGGCTTATTTGGCGACAAATATTAATGAATTTGGAATTAATATTTTAAAGTTCGGAGGAGTATGCCATGATTAAAAGTAAAAGTTTTTATTATTTATGCGAACAACGGGAGATTATTATTATTATTTTTTTATCAAGAGGAGAAGTCATAAGGGTTACGGTTTATTTCTGTGTATCGCTTTATTCGTTAAAGGTGATCAAAAATTGCAGTTTCTATGGACTGTCGGAGTTCTGCGCCAATGACACAGAAGACCTGTGTAGTTACAAGAGAACATTATCGGATGTATATAAGATTCCGTGGGGCATTTTTAGGTCACTTGGAGATAAAGTCAGTTTGTGAGAATATGTAGTGGCCAATATAAAAGTTTTAGGTAGCCCTGGATGCATCAATAAGTCCAAGGCAGGTATTGATTCATAATGTTTATAGGATTCAAGTAATACCAGTCGAGTTTTAGATCTATAAGCACCTTCAAAATATAGCTACGTACGTAGATCGTTAAATTCTTCATCCACAGGGGGATAGTTACTTCGGTAATCAAGGGAACAACGTAAAACAACCGATTGTCATGGCAGAGTGAGGTGAGGTAATCTATAAAAGACCGCCATCTGCGTTGAACTGCTGTGTATTGGTCTAAAACCATTACGATTCTCTCATCCGCAGAAGCCAGTCTTATTCTGTGAGCGATTGGTTGGCACCAAACTATCAGATAATAAAAACTACGTTAATAAAAAAGTAAGTCAGTTTAACTTAATAATCGAAAAGGGTTCGTATAAAATGTATTGTTTTACTGAATTTTTAAAACTTAAATAAAAAAAAAAAAGATTTCATTTTAATATCGGCTTTCAGTAAAACTTAATTTCGTTGGTATTTTAAATCGCTTGCAATTAAAAAGCAGTAAAATGCGATACCTATTAGATTCGTTAGTTTGGGAGTCTAGCTGGACTGATTTTGGTGAAATTTAGTATTCGATATGCATAAGAACATTTATTCAGTGATCTCAATTTTTCTTTCAATTAGGACATTTACAGGGATAAATGGTATTTAAATTTAGTATGTAAGTTGTAGCCAAGAATATGAGAATATTTTTTTATTGGCAAGATTTGGTTGAACGATTTTTATTACATCCATCAATTGAACTTTATTCGTACACTTTGTTTACATTATATAGATACGTGTACATATAAGTGTGTTTACTCAACATTTTCATATTTTGATTATTAAAGCAATTTGACCAGATTGTGGGCTTTAAGAGCTTGTAAAAAGTACCACGGATTATTATTACAATAAACTTTTATATAAAATTATAATATTATTTTTTGTACAAATTTTATAAAAACGTTGCTTGTTTTTTTATGCATTTAAATAAGTGAAATATTTTTCATTTTTTTAAATATCGATCGTGATCGAGATATAATAGAATATCTTGCTTCCTCGAAGTTGGGTCACGCTTCTCTGAAGTACCTAAACCAAAAACTGTTCTAGGTTCAATTGTTGAGATATGAATAACATCATCACCAGATTACGAAACCCATTGTTGTGATGAATGCATGCAGACAATCGTTTTAGTAATTGTTTTGCATTCATTCATTTCTTTACTTGCTTCATATAGAACGTGGAGAGCAACTTTTCTTCTAGTAGTTTTCATTAGACTGTCTACCAGACCTAATAATAATAATAATTAATATTTAAGTACTTCGAAAATATACACTTGAAACGTTAATTACAAGCCGGTAATTATTTCGAAAATGAAAACCTATAAGAATAAGCCGACAAAAATATTATTTATTGATTTAATTAATTGTTTAATTATAAAAATTGCATTAATCAGCAAATCTCAAAATCTAATAAGCAGATTCTTTAAAAATTTTGTTCTTTTCAATTATTTTGAATAAAAAAATAATTTGATGGAAAAAATTTATTCTGTTGTTATTTGATTGTTATTAACATAAATAAAATATTAGCTACAAGTAATATTGTTGCTTTTATCTGATTGACAGAATAACTACCTGCAATATCGGCGATATGTACGAATTATTGAAACGTAAATAAAATTTCCCTTTTATTTTTGGACGAAACTCTCGACAACTTTTTTCCTATAGCGTTATGGGTTTCGAAATGAATAATAAGACACATTTCATCGCTAAAAGATTCTTTCGATTGGCAGCCATCATTAATTGTATCACATAAATTTTCTACTTGTGACTGGTGCGTGTTGAATGCAATATTTTATGCAGTATTTCGTTTTTTTTTTCTTTCTCAAATTCCTCTTTGAACTCTTGGCATGTGGCGTTTTATAATCATGCATCCCGTCGGTGGTGAAAATGAAATAAAGCAGCGCCTATGCACGATGAGATGCATTCTCGTATAAAGGAATCAATAGCACGTGACTAACAACACTAGCTCTTTTTGGTATAACATTCTTAAATTTGTTTCCAGCAATTGGCGATGAGCATAAAACGATAGGGCTTTTTTTTTATTTTTCTGTAGGGAATCCGCATTGGAGAAAATGAAATAATTCTTAGTATAGTCATTTTTTTTAAACGACAAAATTAATCTTTGGAATTGTCTTTTTGAAATATTAGCTTTTCCGGATTATACTTTCATTCTAAGTATTAGCCCAATAAATTCTACGTAACATCAAGCTTTACTGTTATTGTGCATTCATGAGTATTTATTTTTGGCTTTTTCGCAATTCTTTTGGTGTTTGTTTGTCTCCGTAAAGAATCGCGGTTGCTTGTTAAGTGGTACGATTTTTATTTTATTTTATTTTTCATTAGCAGAAAGCGGATGTACAACATCAAATCTAGTTTCCTTTTTTTTTTGTGGACATTTCGCCAATTGATCTTGGAGAAAAGAAAGTAGTGAGCGACCATCGTTAGAATCCGAATATTTTATCTTTTATCTCAATTTGCATCCTTTTCTTTTAATTAACCTAATAATGTAAGCTGAAAGAGGAAATAACAGAAGAAAAAAAATTATGTGCCGAACAACTATTCGCTGTTTGAGCTCTTTGTCACGCATGCATTATAGATTGTTCAACCAGTATTGTTGAAGTTGATGGCATTATTGTTAGAATTCTTAATTATTATTATTTGTTGTCGATTTTATTTTGACAATAGAGTAATTGTTAAGAGATTAGGTAAAAGATTTATACGTAGTTAGCACTGCACTGCAAAATATATTGATATTCTTTTGCTTTTCATATATTAAGCAGAAAAGATAAAAATAAAATATAAAAAGATGACAACAAAAGAAGGGAAGTAGTTATTAGCGCCATTAAGCACAGATCAACCTACAGTATATTAGAGTTGGGAATGTTTTTTTAATCATTCCCACACACGATGACCTGGAAGGCTTATAGCAGTTTAATGCCATCTGTGGGGCTAGGAACAAGAACAAAGTAATTGGTTGATATTCTTCTTAAATCGAGGTTGTAGACTTGGGGAAATACTTCGTGGGTGGGAAGGCTGCTCCACAGAACTAAGATAGATAGAATGAAAGGTGATTGGAGGTAGCAGATTCGGTGATTCAGAAGTTCAACTGTAAACGGATGTTGGGCAGCTGTTTCTCGTGTTGCTGTTGATTTAGCATCCACCGTCTCTTAGATGGTAGATTGTGTGTGTATGTGTGCGCGCGCGCTTGAGAGAGAGAGAGAGAGAGATATGCCCCAAATGTGAAAACAGTATTCCTTACACTGTACAGTATTATACAAAATAAGTAACTACACAGAAAAAAAGTAATGTTTTGAGCAAACGAGGATGCTAAGTATTTTGAAAGCTAAGGCTGCTATAGTAGTGATGTGATTATTTCGCGAAAGGCTAAGGTTAAGTGCCACTCCTAGAAGAGAGAGTTCTAATATTGACTGTTGAGATGAGCATTGCCAAACATAAGGAAAGAACTAAGGTGTTTTTTTTTTTGTTTTTGTTTTTTTTGAGAGAAAAAAAAGAGAATATCATGTGTTGGAAGCATTGAAGGTGACTAGATTTTCATTGCTCATTGAGAATGGTGTGGATATCAGTGTTTAAGACACGTGTAGATCTTGAAGCTTGAGATGGTTACTCTACAGGGTTTGTCCTATGAGTAGGAAGATTGGACAGTGCTGTCATCAGCAAAAACGTGAACAGGGTTTGAGGTCAGTGAGAGCAGTTAGTTTTGTATATGTGGAAAAGGATTGGTGAAATAACAATTCTGAGAAAACTGGCAGTCCACTTGTAAAGGGAAGAAGACAGGCCACGAAGTGACAGTTTGCTAAGAAACCCAGAGTGCTAGACCTTATCAAATGCGTTGGAAATGTCGAGTGCAATCTCACAGGTTCTCCCACATCTTTCCATGGCCATTGGTGGATTACGTAGATGAGATGTTCCACTATGGATCTTGTTTAGCAAAATCCCATATTGGTGGTCGCTTATTAGTTGATAGTTCACGTGTCGAAGAAGTTGTCTATTTATGATCTTCTCCATTACTTTAGAGAACACTGAAGTGAGAGCAATAGGTCGGTAGTTTGAAGGTTGACACTGTTTTTAGAATTGACTGTGTATGGCTTTGCTTCCATGCTGTAGGGTCGATATCTGCTGAACATAATATAGCGTATAGACGACAACGAACAGGTGTTAATTTATCTCTTTGTGGAAGCTCACAGAAGGCATGCAGCGCAATGTTTCCAAGTAAAGAAGAATGTGATTTTCTAGGTAATCTATTCCGGAGTTGGATGAAAAGAATGATGCTGGGAGGACATTTTTATTTTTAGATGATTGAATACTACCCATTCTTGTTGCTGTACTAGAAATTGTGTTTGTTTATTAATTTTATATATTTTTGGTATTTTTATTTTTTTACATGGTCCGGAAACTATTCTAGAGACCAAACATGGAAATTTTCAAGCCACTTCAGGTCTCCAATAAACACGCCACTCACGAAAATTCACCTCCCATGTAAGGTTTTCCGTCATGTTAATTTAGGCTTACTGTGAAGTTAATATTTCATGCCATAACGTGGCATCAACAGTGCCTTTCGTACACCTTTACATGGCCTCCCTGTAGGTAGGACTTGTCAGCGTAGTTGGTAGCGAGATTATGCGCCAGCTAATCAGGAAGTCTCCTAAACGTGTTACCATCTAGTTCGATCCCATACACTGTCTATCGACCAGAACTTTACTGATATACCCTCGAAGAATGGGAGAGGTTCTGGACTTCTAAATTATGATTGACATGCCCTTGATGGTCATCACATACTGAAGATTTGGACTGGAGAAGGTTTACGTAATCAGCATTTGTCGGACCTCAGCTGTGACACTTTACGCGTATATCTCATCTTTCACTATTTTTTTTTTGTTTTTATTTTTAAGCTGCTGAGTTTAACTGATTAATCTGGCTTTGAATATTTTATCGATAATCTTTAATTTTCTTTCCGTGTACAATTGGAACTGAAAACTGGTAATAATGACAATACTAGTTTTCATTTCCAGGAAGTTCAACATAATAGTTTTTGCGTTTCTTTTTCTTTTTTTTTTATTATTAACAATACTATCATGAAAGCATTGTTGTTACCCAGGTTATTAAAGAAGTCAGAGGTACTCTAGACGTCCGAATATTGTGGGAAAAAGTGTTCATTTAAAGAGTTATTCTGTCGGATTTATTGGAGATGTGTAAAAATTAGTGGACTGCACATTGTACGTACATCGTTTAGAGTCTACACCGTGAAAAAGAATACGCTGAAATTCAATGATGTGGGATTACTACGTTTCAGAACACATCTTTCAAATGTTTACTGTGTATTTCTGTTTTTGGTGTAGTCACTTTTACAGAGAAAGGACCAAGTTACGAGAAAAAGCAATTCGCTTGCTTTATAAAGTCCAAGATACTAAGTTCAATTAAAGTTCGACATGACATACAAGTGAATCGCTACAGAAGCTCACAATCTAAGTAGCACAAGATGTTTATAGAGATTGGTAGCTTCCTTCGCGGAAGCCATTGGACTGCTCAAACATAAGCTTACGTCTCAATTTAGCCGGATGACTATGCGGTTAAATCGGGACGTATGGTTTTGAGCTCTTCCAAATCTGTCTCGGTGAGTTTCGTAATTTTGTCCAGGGAACGGTTGTTTTCAACTGTATTTTTAAAGAACTTTTTGTTGTTGTCGTTGTAGATTGCCGAAAGTATACTCAGTGATCTCTTTTGTATTGTAGGGTTTACTGGCGAAGAAAGGTCACATATTCATAACACGTGGATTTATTACAGCCAAATGTGTTCGGACAGAAAATAAGATATAGAAACAAAAGCAATCATTGTAAACAACCGGAGATTTTGTTTTTGAAACTTGGGTTTCCCAATGCAGTAATTAAGTACGCGCTCGGGTGATAGTGTGTGTCAAGTTGACACATTATTATTATAAAAAACACGCATTCCAGATTTTTACACTTTTCTACCTTTCATCACTGGTGTTCGTGTTGCCGTTTGTTTTTATCATACTTCCGGGTGAGTTATGTGGTTAGGGCAATGCATATAATACCTATGGCAGATTTTGTACCAGAAAACTGCGAAAAGTTATGCTAGTTTTATTTCGTTATATATAATTTATTATTATTATATGACACTTCCAGAGAGTCCAAAGACTTATCGAGGGAGGGCACCTACTCTACAGTTCTCTGTCTGTACCATTCAATCCACCAACTAACGAACCGCAACTACACCAACGCCATCTACCGCCCGCCACCACCATTAGTATTTTCACAGACAATCATAAACATCGATGGCCATGGCGGGATTCGAACCCGATTGGGAAGCCAATTTATATATTTATAAATATATAAATTCGACTATTCTTTTAGTTGGTTTCTGTATTCATCAACCGTCTAAGCGATTAAGACTCTGAATTGTGTATTCCGGGCTTTTATATTACCATAGCAACATACCAGCTTACTTACGTTTAGTTGATAGCTAATATTATGTGGAAGTAACAAGGTTTCTCCCTTCCGGAGAAACCCATTCTATTCTAAACATATACACAGATGGTAATCTGATGTATATGTTTCTTAGTAAAGAGCGAAGAAAATAAATAGGAACACCATAATGAAAGATTTCAAAAATTACAAGGACTTTAAACAGGTGGTGTGCTTCCCTAGATCTTAGTTGCTTCGTAAACTCCATAATTAGTGCACAGAAAAATCGAAAGTCGACTTGTAAGTTGGGTCTAGACTTCGTTTATCATGAACATAACACTACAACGCATGCATTTAAACACTAGCACTAAATAACTCACGCTAACTTTAGTTTAATATAATATTGGCTCGTAAATAACTGAGCTATTTTAAATGCAGTAAGAAAACTACGATTTTTTATTTTTATTTTTTATTTTTTGGCGAACTGTGCATATTCCATAGCTTTGTGTCACTTACTGTTAATAACACAGCTGAAAATGAATTGGATTATGTTGTTTGGAATTGATGTTGATGCATCCAAGACGACTGTATTACGTCCGTCAGTTGCGGATCTGTTCATCGCTCGTTTTCTCCTCTGTGAATGGAACACACAAACACACAAAAAATCGATTTTTCTGGATCAAAACTATTTCACCATCGTCTGAAATTAGGAAAATCATATGTTGAAAATGCTTCTCTCAGAATGTTTTATGAAATCCTCTTTATTATATTATATTTATTATATTAAAGTAGTATGACATGCATACTAGTTTAATATAATAAATATTATAAATTTTATTAAATTTAATAAAATTAAATATAATAAATAAACTTAAATATAATAAATTAGAAATATTTTTGAGAGAAACAAATTTCGTACTAATCTCTCGGCTAAGCGGAAAGTGTGTACGAAGAGATACATTTTTATCACTGGAATGTATAATAGCAAGGCAATCTGTATATTCGAACTGCAATAGCAACACACTGCGCATGTGTACAGTTCTTAGCGCGAGTTTTAAACTAGTTGCAGAACTTTGAATATTTTTGGGTTGCGCTATTTATATTGGTTGCAGGATTGTTAACATGATTTTAAAATCACTGGAAGGTTATTGAGGCATGGGCGTGCTGCCATTTATCCAAATGCCGTTCGCATCGGCTATTAATATTCGGAAGATCAAGTTTTGATCTGATACCTTGCAATTTGATAGTACTGGCATTGAGGACTAATGAGGTGTATTTATTGTTTTATATGGGCATTTATCTCTTGCCGAAACATCTTATCTGGAAATTTCACTTTTTTTTTTCAATCAATGTACTTATTATTATATTTACAATTTAGAATAAATGTTATGCGGAAAATTGAATCAAATTATATTAATGAATCGAATGTTAAGAAATTTAATAAGCATTTCTCAACTGTTTTTCATATATATATATATAAAACGATATAAACGGGTAGATGACTTACAGAACTCTTTAAGGTGTTCACTAATTTCAGATTTGCAGATCTAATATACGTAACAGTATGCTAGTTGTCGCCTTTATAAATATGAATGTTACTTTTCTTTTAAAGTTTGGCTTTTCTTTAATCATTACCCGTTTTCGTTTGGATATTTCCCTTAACAGTGCATATATTACGTCTTCCAACATAACTTTGTCACTGTTTCCACTGAAATCGAGTATAAATGTTGGTGGTTACTGTTGTAATCTTTAGTGATATTTTTCATTCAGCTTCTGATATGAGTGAAGGTTGATTTATCACCATCTTAAGAAGCTAGTGGTTTTTTACGATGGCAGTAATTGTCAATCCGTATGGACTTACAAACTAAGATTTTCACCACAATGTAATATATTGTAGTAAAAATGCTTCATATTATCAACTAACAATGCTTTCCATTGTTGATAATATGCGCAGTATGAAGCATTTTTGAACGTGAAACAGTAATTTGTTTTTACATTCAACAACTAACCCTCTATCAACAATAGAAAAATATTTATGGATTACAAAATTACCAGTTACTTCAGTTTTGTTGACAATTCTGTCCGTACCAGTTGAGATGAATGTCTGAATGTTTATCGTTCTAACCATCAACTAATTGTTTTCAACGTGATTACTTTCAGTTCTCGAGTTAATTTACTAACTAAGAACTGGAGAAACCACCGAATATCTTTCCATGCTTCGCATTCTATTTCACACTTCACTGCTCTATGTGTTGTTCCGTTATGTGGCTCATTACCCAGTTTTATTGGCCACACTCAACAGTTATGGGAGATACCGTGATTCATTGTATACTTTACCAAGACATTCCTTTTTTTTTTTATTTGGATTTCTCCTCTGTTCCGTTACTCTCTCTCTCACCAATTTTCTGTGGTGCAGACGAAGTGTTATGCACAACACTTTTATCGGCACTTTTTTATGCTTAATGAGTATAAACGGAAGCTGACCGTAGAAATAAACGCATTCTCTAGAAACCTATAGGGTGAGAAGCGATCGATATTTATGGAAGATAACTTGAACGGTGAATTCCAACTGGTGTGAAGGAACATAAATATCGAATTTGCCCGTCTTAAAATCCAGGAACACTCCTTTTATGACAAACAAATGAATTTGGGTAAATTGGCGCAGAAAAATTGGCAAACATCTAATTGAAGAATGGTTAGCGATAAATAAGATTCAAATATAAATGAAAATGATTTCAAAATTATCTTTAAAATACTTTTAAAAACTAAGTTTACGAAATTGAATTCGAATGCAGTCAATTATGCAAGCTCTTTTTCTCAACGCAGTTGTAATGTTATCATATGGAATATTTAAAGGTGTATGATTTTTTTTGAGTTATAGGAAATGTTTTTTTGCTAATACTAATTTTGAAATATAGATTATAAATAAAATATAAGTTAGATTATTATTTCTAAGGGAAATAAAAATTACATTTGGTAAATCGTATAAATGTGTATGCATTATTCTATTTCTCTTAAACCATCAATTTTTTAAAAAAATATTTATTTTTTTAAATATAAAGGTTTAATTTTTACATAAGATAATTTCATTCATATTACCCCGTGTTTATCTGAGCGTATAAATATAAAATGTGTTACAAGAAATAAACATTCGTCATCATCGTGGATATGTCATCTGATAATTTCAGAATGTTGGAAGACTTTATCAGTGCGAATTTTCATTGAATTCAACCATTGTAAATTAACTGTGTCGAGAGGATAAAGCTTATGACAATATTAGTTTTTATTGATTGTTGTTATTGCTACTTAATATAAAACCTAAAGATAAACGTTTAGATTTTTCAGAGCGAGCCAAATTTCTTCTGTTATGTTCCTCACAATTCCACAGAATTCTCATGACAGATTTTTGACTAGAACGCAAATTGTTTGAAAATAGTCACGCGTATCTTTTCGTTGAGCTGCTAAAAATAGAACCTGTGATTGCCATGGAAACGCGACGTCACCATGTCTGAAGCAACAAATGAAAACGTTTATTATGTAGTTCTTTTTAACATGATAATTACAAAACGAAATATTTTAGTAATTATATTTACTAATAAGAAAAAGGAGCCTCCGTAATTCAGGAGAAACTTCAGTTAGAATCCTGCCTAGAACGAGGAGAACCTTAAAATTTTTTTATCAAAATAATAAACAGAATCACCAGCTCATTGGACGAAGCTAAGCCTAATGAACGAGCTGGATTCGGGACGGGATTTAGCACAATCGACCATCTGTAGACATTCAATCTGCCAAGAGAAAAAATGCACAGAATACGACTTGCTATTGCACCTAGGTTTTATAGATTACTGGGGGGGGGGATCCATCCCCCCTAGAAATGGCGCCTACAGCCCCCCGAGTTCCGGACTGGTAGGCCGGTTCTCATTGAATTCTTGGGGGGGGGGGGGGGTGCCGGCTCCCCCCCGAGTTGCGGACTGGTAGGCCGGTTTTCCTTGAATTCTGATGACTCGAATTTTGAAGACTCGAAAGGGGGTTTATCCCCCCCCCCTCCGAGTTCCGGACTGGTAGGCCGGTTCTTGAATTCAGATGACTCGAAAGGGGGGGGGGGTTCCGTTCCTGGTGCCTAACTCCCCGAGTTCCGGACTGGTAGGCTAGTTCTCCTTGAATTCTGATGACTCGAATTTTGAAGACTCGACACTCAGTGTAGTCCGAGTTTCAAAACGCTTTAAATAATTTGACAAAAAACGTGACACGAAAACGTTACAAAAAAAGGCTTATAATTTTATATTATAGAGTAGATAAAAAACCTTCGATTCAGTTGAAAAACAAGCAATCCTAATAGCAATGAAGAAACATGGAGTAAGCTAAAATTATATATAGCTAATAAACAAAATATGTGAAAAAGCAGCTGCTTTTTTCATATATGAAAACAGTGGCTATTCCAAATAAATTCAAGGGGTATACCAAGGGCATTTTATTTCCCCCAAATTATTAATGCATTAATTAGAACATGCCCTGAATGAACTAGATTGGAGTGACAAAGGGATTAATATCAATGATAAAAAAATTGAATCATTTACGATATTGTAGTAATAGCAAACGCAAATATCCAAAGAGAACTAGAAGATGATTTAAAAAGAACTATGAATGAATTAAACGCAGATATATCAAATAAAGTAGGATTATACATGAATGAACTAGGAAAAAAAAGACAAATATTGAAGTAAACCAGATAACTGATCAAATAATAAACAAAAGAGACAAGTACAATACTAATAAGAAAAAGGAGGGCAATCGCTTCATATAATGCCCTCTAAAAGAATACCTATACATAGGAAGAATTTTTACATTAGAAAAAAGAAACATTCATGAAGAAATAAAGAGAAAAATTCAGCTAAGCTGGGTGGCTTTCGGCAAACTGAAAAGATCCCTGTGCAGAAACATAAAACGAGAAAATAAGAGGCAAACGTTTCAACCAGTACATCATCTCATTTGTGACATACGGATCAGAGTCATGGACAATAACCTAACAAATACTGGACAGGATGAGTAAAAAATTGAATGCAGAATGGAGAGAGCCATGCTAAACATTGGACTGCAAGATTAAATAAGGAATGACGATATGAGAAAACACTTTCCCTACATCCAATGTAGGGAAACATTTAAAACTGAAATGTTTCCCTACATTTCCCTACAATGTTTCCCTACATCCATATGAATCGGGGCGAACAGAGAGAAGATGAAAGGACATCCTTGTGGAGATGGCTAGTGAATCTGGCATGGGGAAGCCTTCAAAATAGAAAGATGGAAACAAAGGCCTATACTTATGGTTATCAGAAAGGGCTTAGAAGAAGAAGAAGAATATCGCTTTAGAAAATTGTCTACTGATTAATTTGACCACCAATTTTTCTTTTCGCTTAGGACTCCAAATTATGGTTAAACCTTTGATACGTCTTAGCCACACCAAAACGTTTGTTGCAATAAATCGAATTTCTACTGTTTTGGTGTAAAGTATTATAAAGTATTATAATAAATTAGATTTTTGTTTAAATCTTTTGCAGCATCGTCATTTCATTCAGATCTCAAAACAATATTTTTCATATTCATTCAGGTCCAAGAGTACACTTGCTAATTATTCGTCCATTTGCTAGAAGCTGATAAATTTCCGTCAGTTCAAATTCATAAACTAATGTTATTCGTATTTCAAATCACGTTTTCTTGTATTTTTGATTAACAGTATTTGTTTTGCATGCTTATATACCGAAGAACGCTTTAGAAAGGCGAATCACGTTTATATCTCTCCCTATTTTTTTTTTTTTTTTGCGAAATTCCACTGAAGTATGTAATTTCGTCTGCTTTATAAAAAGAAATCATGTACAAACGTAAGGAGGTTTATAGAAGAAAATCGGTTATTGTGTTAAAGGATATCAGGAAACGATTTTTATAGGAGACAATGTGCCATCATATAAAAAATTGACGTGATTACAGCAACGGCTTTATGATTGAAGGGTATCCAATCAAAGTTCAAGAAAGTCTTCTTCATATCTACAAGGCACGAACCATCGAAGACGGCAATCGCTTCATATAATGCCCTCTAAAAGATTAAAGCAGAAACGTGCAACATACCCAGAATTCCGTACGTGACAGAAATTGGTAGGAAATGAACAAAATAGCCTTCTTGTATTTGTAAGGAGTCAGCAGCCCTTCCGATCGTGCGATATCAAATTTTCTAGCTTCGTAGATGCCACACAAATACCATACATTTATAAGAGCGGGCAGGCAGCTATCGGAGCGTTAATAAAATATGCTGTAGAAGTGTCGCATCCCTAGCGTTTATTTGTCACGGTTATACGGTGAAGATGAAAAACATTCAACTGTCTTGAGAATATGTAACTCTTATTCCCTACTCGCTATAATATACCGATGGTCCACGCTGGGACGTTTATTTGCAATGTTTATCGCACGCGTTGGAAATTAGTACTGTCAAAGTTAAGTGCAGTTCGGTTTTTTACAGGTGAAATTTTCCATTTACGTTTGATTAGTTCAGAAATGTAATTTTTTTGAATCCCGATTCAATACAATTCGCTTTAAGATGTACAAGATCAGCAGATTGAATTGCAATATAATTCGCTTTCAAATGCACAACATAAGCATATTGAATGTCAACAAAACTCATCAGTAGAAGATGTGTTTTTAATATGAACTGGTAATATCTGCACATTTTTCAACTCATGTATATATTATTCTGGTTCTGTTATTATTCAGTTATAAATATCAAAGTTCTGTTATAAATATCAAAAGATAATTTTTGATATTTATCTTACCTTTGTTTGCATATCTGCTTACAGTCATATCCTAAAACTTCTAGAAACTTTTATACAATGAACAAAAAAAAATAATATTTTCCAACATTGTTTTTAACAAAAAAAAGTATGTATATTAGAAGTTTTATTAGAAGATTGGTGAATAACACTTACTAACTTTATTTCGTTCTTCAACTAATCGTCAACTCCCTTGACGCCAGTAAGTTTTCTTATGGAATGAAAAAAAAAAAAACGAAACGAAAAAATCAGTTCATGTTAAATGTGTGTCGGTTTTATTCAGTAAAAATGAAACAGTAAATATTTATTCACTGATTGTCTTGAAGAGAGTATAACTTAAATATCTTAACAGGTTGTTTACTCTAGCGACTTACATTAATTGAATTACATACTGTGTTTAATACACAAAGAAAATGCTGTTTTTAATTTGTTTAAATAAATGATTATCCTCTAAGTATATATATATATTTTCAAACCCAGCTTAATAGACAGGTATTTGACTTCCAAAGCAGTATATTAATAGATTTCAAAGTGGTTCAGATTGGTTGAATGAATGACACCAGTTTAGAAGTCTGATGCGGCTTGAAAAAACACCATGGGTAGTGTTTAGAGCATGGTTTAAGAGTTTGATATCGTCGAAACGCTGCAGCCTTTTTCAGGTGAGCTAGCCTTTCCAATTTAAAGAAACAAACAAAAAGTCCTTTCGGAATTATAAATCTATGATATCAATCCAACTACATTATGCTGTTGACATCGATTTACTTATGGCATGCTGCCTAGTCACTGTAAAACCTGCTCTGTTGTGTTGTTCAGAAACCTTCAGCTAACAACAACATATTATATATTTTTTTCTTCAAAAGACGAGCCTTATAAACTCGAACAACTATACAAGCTCGTCCAGATGAGGCTTTTTACAAACATCCATGCCTAAAGTAGAATTTGAATCTACGACCTGTTGGATGGAGAGTGGATGTGCTATTGAATCGGTCAACCTGACCGGCTGCCATATATCATTTATTGAATAAATATAGTTTGTAGAATAGTCTTCCGATAGCAGTTTTGTATAGATGATAAAAACGCAGTGGTTTTTAAACAGAATAATCATATCAGGAAAGGAAAGGGTTTAAATCCAGCTTATGAACACCCTTGCATTGAGCACATAAAAGGCAAGTCTTCCAGATTTCTGCTAAAGACTTGCCTTAATCCTGCTATCAATATAACTTGTTGCAAATGGCTGCAGTTTAGTTTTTAGCAGAGGTAGGCGCTTACTTCTGTCGGAGTATGCACCTGTCTCTGCTAAAAGATAATTTTTGATATTTATAAGATCTATGTTGACTATTCATACTGCGCGCACATTCAGACCCTCGAATTCTATTTATTTTATTCACAGCAATCCCGCATCTATTTTCTCCAAGGCTATGAATATAATATAATAAAGTACATATTATTATAATAATCATTTAACATTCCATTATAAATTCCACTACATCGCCGTCTTCCACTTTTTATAAGTAGTATATAATAATTCATTTGCTTATGTTTACTGATGTAAAATTAATGTTTATGACTGTGACGAATTAATTAAATCTTCCTGATCTCCCACCATTGTCATTAGTGTGAATGAATCGGTCGGAATTTTTTTAAGTTTTGGGGACGCATTTGTGTAATTTTCCTTTAAAATCTTTTTGATGTAAATGAGATGCGATGGAAAGAACCCACATCCCATTATAATGCTAAGTACGTATTTGAGCAATACGAGTCTTGGTGACAAATTATAATTATCTCGTCAATCACACGAACTGCAATAAAATGCCACATTCAGTGTACTTTTGCTACCGAAGTATTACAAAATGAGAGAGAGAGAGAGAGAGAGAGAGAGAGCACAAATAGCAAGGACTGTCAGAGAATGGAAATGCGAGATCGCCACACAAAACTAGACAAAGCGGCAAGAAAAGAACTAGGCGTGTGTAATTAGTAGCTGACAATAGCAGTGAAAGAAGACGAAATTATGCTATTTAGGATGAGTAGTTTCGCAACCAATCCAAAGTCCTGCTGAATTTGTTCAATCATCTTTGACCTTTAAGACGAATTAAGTAAAATCATAGAGAAATCGGTGTTACGTGCAACAAATTCCCTCTGGATATAATTACACCGGATGTAATTATGACACCGGAAACATCACGTTAAAAAATGTTCTTTTTTTTTTGTTTAGTAACAGAAATTAGTTTAATGCTATAATCAACCGTGAAAACTACATGCCAGTAAACAAAAACGTCTTACTTCAATTCCGACGCAAAAGTTTTAGAGTAAATGGAGAAAAAAATGTTGTCATGACAACCGTTAATTATTGTCAGTTTCCTGAAGCTTGCATTTTACCACATCAGTTCTTTTTGGCGATAAAGAATTCTCTAGAGTCCAGAAAGATCAATAAAGTTATTTATGTTTTATTTTTTTAAAAACATCATTGTTAGTAAGAAAAATCCATTGTTTAATGTATGTAATTGTTAAAATGCTAGCGCTCTTCTAACACTGTAATCTGTTGGCTCCAAAACGTAAATGATTTATTAATAGTAGTTTTTTACGTCAAAAAATAGCTTCATGTTATTAAGGCTGAACCTTAATAACAGCCATAAAAAAGAAAAGCAGGTGTCGTGAATGACATTCTCATTGTAAGTGAAATTTAGTTATTTGTCCCCTGCCCCGTATGAAACAAGAGAACACGACAAAACCGTTAGGAGGGCTTTTTAACTAAACTCACCTCTAGTTTTTATGAATGTTTTAGACCATTGAATAGCTTACGTTAACCTAAACACCTATCATACATGTCACTATGCAATGTACCATTTTTACTATCCGTTTGTCTATATACTGTATATGGACGTACTGTTACCACATTTTCCATCAATTCTGGTAACAAAGCATTCCATTATTCGTTACATAAATTACAGTTTTCCTGTGTATGTGTATTTATACGTATTTATATTTATATGAACATTTTATGAGAATGAAGATATTTGAAGAAGAAAAATTACTTGGTTCACTAAATGCCAAAATAATCTGGAATGCTTAATATTTGCCATTTGCATCGTGCTCCATTACTTGTGAAATGACTTCTAATGAAGCATTATTGTTGGAAAGTATTATGGGTCTATCAAAATGGATTTATTCCACTTCGTTATTAATGTGCTCGGGAAAACCTCATTTAATAGCATGCTCATTTTGTGTTTTGGAAACACAGACACGCGCCCGCTTGCTTTACGAATGTTGCAGTTCATTTAAAGATTACGTCAAAGCAAATACCGTGTGTGTGTGTATGTATGTGTGTAGCAGAGATTCTTACACGTCACTAATCATTTTCCTAAGAAATGTAATGCAATAGTTTTGGTAACCTTATGTGTATGGCTTTGAGTAATTACAATCAGAATCCTATTAAGAGAATTCAAAAGAGTCATCTGATATACAGTAATAGCTTTATTATATTTAAGAACTCTTGTGTTTAAACATCGTCCTTTGGCGGTGATGTTCTCTGGATTACATTTCGGTATTGCTTTATTAATTGCAAAAGGGTCGGAATGGGGGCACTTCTTTGATAAAGCATTGGTAGCTCCTTGCTATTGATTTTAGAATGATATCGAGATGAATAGCACTTGTTTTTTATTTTTTATTTTAATTTTGGTTTAATTTATGGTCTTACCTATCGGTGGTCGTGTAGTAGCAGACCTGTTTGCATAATATTTATAACGTAGGATGGTTAAAGAGTTGAGGTATGCACGAGGGTGGTCTGAAAAGTTCTCGGCCTACCAATGAAGAATTTATAATTTCAAAATTATTTTCATAATTATTTTTATTTTTCAACATAGTCTCCCTTAAGACTAATACATGTATTCCAGCAGCGTCATTATCCCGTCCCTGTATTGGCCCTCAGTAAGAGTTGCAAAATACCCCTCTAGAGCTGCAATCAACTTTTGATTTAAAGAAAAACGCTGACCAGCGAGGAAGATTTTTTAGTTTTGGGAAGAGATGGAAGTCAGAGGGAGCCAAATCTGCGGAATAGGGGGGGATGTTCCAAAAATTCATAGTGCAGATCCCTTAATTTTCCCATTATCAAAACATCTTTGTGGGAAGATGCATTGTTCTGATGAAAGATGATTTTTTTCTTCTGCAAACGGGGTCTTTTCTCACGAATATTTTTATCTAGTCTGATTAAAAGATCGGAATAATATCCCCCGGTTATTGTTTTATCCTTTTCAAGATAATTAATAAACAAAATGCCTTTAGCATCCCAAAACACCGATGCCATGACCTTTCCTGCTGATGGAACCGTCATGGCAATCGGTATGGCGCTGAACAACCGGCTTCTGTCCACTGTTTTGACTGCTGTTTGGATTCTGGTGTGTAATGGTGAATCCAAGTCTCATCCATAGTAATAAATCCACGCACAAAATCATTTTTATTCTTGTTAAAATGCTCCAAGCACTGTTCAGATATTTTCATGCGAGCGCGTTTTTGATCTGCTGTGAGCAACGGCGACATCCATCTTGCGCAAAGCTTTTTCATTTGCAATTCTTCATGCAAAATATACCTACACGTTCTTTTGAAATGCCTATAGTCTCAGCAATTTCACGCACTTTAACTCGCCGGTCATCCAATACCACATCGTGCACTTGATCAATGTTTTCTGGTGTTGTTACACCTTTTGGACGTCCTTCACGTGGATCATCTTCAAGGATGGTACGGCCACGTTTAAACTCGGCAACCCATTCTTAATTGTCGAAAATGTCCGTAAACTTTTATGAATTTCTTTTGGCATTAAACCTTCTTTTACAAAGAATTTTATAACTGCACGATACTCAGTTTTATCCATTTGAAAGGGATACAGACAACACTTTGGCTTCGGACAGCTGTATAAAACATACTACTTGATAGAATGACTTACAATTTCCCATGGATGCTTATGACAGATGTACCAACGTAGACAAAAAAATCTTGCTGATAGTGTTGCTATCTATGTTCGAGGACGAGAACGTTTCAGAGTACTCATTTGCTTTCCTCTGGTCAATCTAAATATATTTCGTTTCTCTTCATTATGACGTAGTTTATGTTATTCTTAAATTCCGGTATATTTAATAACAAAATTTATCTGAATAATATATTAAATTCTGTATTGTTGCGTAAAAATTATTCATAAAGACTGTTTCTTGAAAATTTTCAAAACCATTGGCTTATGTGGTTGCCATAGCAACAGTGATTGTAAAACGCCTACAGCAAATGACATGTTTTACACAATACTGCGTTGTATAATTTTACACAAACATAATTTATCTCAACAATACGTTAACCTTCAGTAGTACTGCTTAATAGTTATTCAGAAATTTCCTGAATAATCCCATGAGGAACAAATGCAGATTTAGTTTGCTTAATTCATTCCCTCAATATTTGTAAGTGTTGATTTTAATCACTACGTACTACCTGAAACCGTTGCGCCCTCCACCAGTTCGAGCTTGTGTGTTTATTATCACGTAATTAATATAGTCTAAAATATTTTAGACTATGTTTTATTAAAAAATATTTTATTAAAAAAATTTTTAAATGCTTTATTAAAAAACCTACATAATTCTGAATAAAACACTTAGGAAATTTGAAAACATTTAGTGACAAAGTTCACAGAGTGGAAGCACTAATTTACCTTCAAAAAAAGTAAACGAAGCTAAATCGTTTTCCAAAGTTTGATGCTAATCACGTGAATTGCCCCCTGCGTGTTCTCGTGCTTACTCGCGCGTTTTTCTTCGTCTGCTAAAGCGCGGTACGAACGTGCCCAAATAGTTTATTATTGCAAATTTGCATTCATTCTCTGAATTATGTAAGTGTTGCTTTATTTTTTATATTGTTTTTAAGACAAGCAATATAGAAGTTCTGTAACGATTGTCATTGTTGTTAAACACCACAATTCCCTAAAGTGTAATTTATATTTTTATGCATGCAATGTTTCATGCTAATGTTAATAGAAATAGCGAGTAACTTATGAACATAATAAAGTACTTTTCTTTTTTATTTTTTAAATGTAATTTTCTAAAAGAATTATTTACGTCTATAAATTTCATCGTGACAATCGCGAAAGGGCTATTTATTCTCATGTGGTATACGTAATATGTTAAGTAGTTAAGAATGTCGTATTTATTCTATTGAATATTTGATTAATGACTTGGACAAAAAAAAAATATCAACTTTAACAAGCAGGGTTATTGTGTTGCGAGTCCAACCGCGCTATGTGTTATTGGTGGACTTGATTTGACATATTACTTCGCATCTAGAAGTCAAATATCAAAGTGAACAAATCTAGAAAATAATAGCCTTGTATCATGAATGTATTACTTTCGGTTCCCTTGTGGCTTTGTGTAATGAACGTGCGGAATGTAATTTGACAGAGCGCACTTGTAATTGGTGTTAGCCGTTCAAAGTTTCCTGTTTCAATGACATTTGGCAGACTTTACAGGCTTCGGTTGCACATCATTAGGCCTTCTATTTATCTCATCGTTCTGAATAATCGAGTGTGTTTTCTTATGGTCCTTTTGCTCTGATCTTGTAATTTTTTATTTATCGCGGGGTCCCTTGTTAATGCGTTTTCTCAGACAAACGGCTTACTGTCATGAGGCCTGAAATAAATTTCTTGACCTTAATACATTTTGAAAGTAAAATGGCGTTAAGTGTTTATTGCTGATTCAGACCGCTGTATTTCATGATTTTTCCGCGCGTTTTTGCTCTGCCATTTATCTCAATTTTGTTGGTTCGGTGTATTTCCTTTAGACATTCTTCCGATGCCAAAGAAAGAGATGATGCATTTGGTGTCGCAGGGCTGAGATTATTTTTCTTCTCGGAAAATTCAAATCATTCGGTTTTAAATACCAGTTCGTTTGCGCAGTGTGCTAGAATGTTCAGTGGTCGGGAAACACGCAAAGTCTTGTGTGTTATTTTATTATATTAATTTGCATCCGGGTACTTTCCTATTTTAACGCGAAGTTTTGAAATAGAAAAAATTACTAAACTACATATGCAGCTTTTTTCTGATTTAAAATATACATACGGTGCAATTGTTAAAAAAACTGATTATACCAGTAGCAAGGCTATTTTATTTCTGAGTAGTCTGTCAAACACATGGTTTCTTTTGAAATTATGTGATTGAAAAGTTATTCACCCGTAGCTTGTAGTCTCTATTGTGTAAGGACCTCGTTTCTGAGGTTATTGTTAGTCTGAAAGATTGAGGAAAGGAAGGTTCTGGGGAAAAAGGAGGTAGAATAGAATGGTCGAGGAAAGAAAAGGGAAAAGTAATGGAAAAATCTCATTCCCCTTACATTTTTCATCTATAATAACGTTTTCATAGTGAAGAAAAACCTTCCCTCTACGCTTACATTTTTCTTTCTTTATTTTAAGTATCCTACTTCACTTCGTTTTCCTTTTAACCCTTTTCTTTCTTCTTCCAAGTCTTTCACACTAGCAATAACTCTATAAATGAGGCTGCCTGTTTGCACCAGTAGAAACCACAGTGATAAAGTGAATTAGACTTTCTGCATAATCAGTCAATCCAATGTAGTTTATTAATCGGAACAACTCTGGACAAATTCTAGCAGTTATAAAGTTCTCTGCATACGAAGGTAACAAACGCATAACAATCAATTATTTTTAATTGTTTTCCTGTTTCGTAATAATGAGAGCGTCCCATCCAGCTTGCAGGAATTTATCGAGTGTTTGCCAATCGCATATTTTTGCAATATACTTTTAGCTTACTTAAAGAAAGGATCAACTTACCCGTAATCCCAAGAACTTTAAAAAATTACTGTTATTAAATCAATTGTGTAAAACTAATAAGGATATAATAATAATATACTTGCCTTCTGGTATATTCAATCAAAACCTATAAACATGGCAATGTTAGATAACATATATAACCTGACATAAAATATATTTCTCTCCTAAGATAACTAATTGCTCATCCAACAATTCTCTTAATTTCGTAATTGTTGGCGATTAGTTTATCTGTAAGCTGTGGAACTTGAATGAATTTTACAGCAATTTTCCCATTTCGGTTTATATTAATATCTGTGATCATTGCGAATATGTGATTGTGCAGAAAGTTCTGTTTTAATATTTCAGTTTTATTGGTTGAAAAAAAAAAGTGCCCCACTTTACGTGCTACGAGAAAGAGAGAGAGAGAGAGAGAGAGAGAGAGAGAGAGAGAGGAGGAAAGTGTAAAAGTTAGTTGAAGATTGAAATCATCTCTTGTTCCGCATTTCTGTCGCTAATTGCTGGTTTCGAAGTCTTCGACGCAGAGAGATGAGGAAACTAATTATTTAGCGCACGTGAGAAATAAGCACCTAGAATACGTGATCGCTCCTGGTGTTCTTAAGCGCAAAGAAAGAGAAGTAGGAATTGTTGGATTTAAATTGCCGTTCTCCAGTAATTCATCACTCTGTCTGTCACCGGCATTAGGACGTTAGCCTCATTAATCATGGCCGTTTACCGAGCTTTGATGCCTTTACTTGCTACCATTGGAGATGTCTATCAGTTAGTGGATGCTGCAATATCTCTTTCGATCTGATCCCCAGTTTTGCTTTTTGGATTGCAAGCTGGAATTTTTAGGTCAGCAAGTTTGTGTTTTTCTTCTCTTCCAGTGGCGTCTTTGTTGCTCAAAATAAAACTTTTAGAAGGCAATTACTTGTCGCCACTCCACCCTGTCATTTAGGAGGTGGTAAGGCTTTTTTATTGTCACATTGAGTTCAGTTTTTTTCCTACTAATATAAAAAAAACACCAATTTTGTTCTAACTTCTACGCTTTCTGCAATACTAAGTTTCTGTGCATACTTTTCCGTAATTTCAACTTTCGTGGCCTACAAGATTATAACGCAAGAAGAAAATTAACAAATATCGAATCTCTTTTCAAATACTACTTTATTAAAATACCTTCAGCGAGTAGTGCTTGAATAAGTATGATTCTGTGATAAGAGTTGTGTTTTTTTTCACAATATATTTATAATATTCTGATATGCAACATTTAGAAGGTATATCTATGATTTTAGGCAATGTCTTAAACTAACCCCTTTCCATCTTCCCTGTTGTGTTAAGGTCAATGATCTATCAAGGGATAACCAAGTTACTCCCTTTCTTAGAAACCTGATACTACTGTTTATAATATGGCGGTTAATTTGCATTGTCGAACTATGACTGTAAACTGCATGTTCTGGCTTGTTCGCATGTTTTTACGCGATAAAAAAGTAGAATTTTCCAGATGAAAATTTCCCTGTGAGTTCTGTTTGAGACCACCTAACTCACTCTGATAAAGGATATTCGCTTTACTTTACTTTATAATTATTTACAGTAAATTATCCTACTAGGTGAATGTAAAGTGGTTTGATGGACTACTCATAGATAGTGGTGATTTACATTTTTGTATTCTTCTATAAGTCGGGTATATTCACTAGTTTTCCGTTTCACTGGTAGTACATGGCATGACAAGTGTATTTTTATTCTCTGTATTATCTGTGAATTCACTTGACTTTTTGATGGTATTTAACTGTTTATTTTTTGTTTGTTTTTTTGTATTAGAGAGTAATTTTTAATGTTTTCTATTTTAACTTCTTTTAAATTTTAACTTTTTTTAAGGTAATTAGCAAAAGAGAAATAGGAATTGCTATTTTCAATGCTCATGACTTAATTTCTCATTCATAAGCTTTGTCGGTGAATAATGTAAGTTCTATTTTTGCATCTAATGTTTAACTTAGGGTCAAAACAATGGCGCACGTAGCATAACATCGAACTTAAATGGTTCAAGAAATGTTGTCTTTTATGATATTCAACTAGGTTTGCTATTCCTGTTTAGATGACCCTAAGGTTCTCTTTGTACGTTTTTAAGATGAGAAATCCTCATCTAATTTTCCGCATTATTGTTAGTGTGTATTGCTTTATAGTTTGTTTTAGATAAAATAAACACTTTTCAGATATAGTAAATAATTGAAAATGGAAAGTTTAGAAATACGTTATTGTGGAAACGAACAAAGGATTTTAGTCAATCTGGACAAAAGAAGTTAACAATAAAAGAAGAGTGTATAGTGACTTATTAGAAATTATCACACGTCTTTCCAAGAGTTTCACAGATTGAATAAAGCCTGGGTATTTTGTTTTTACCTTCTTTTCTTCCGAGTCTTACTTCTATCTTCCTTCTTTAAATTACTTTTAAATTTGTAGTGCGATCACCTCTCGAAATCTATCGCATGTTCTAATAAAATCTTTTCTTGAAGTGGTTTAACTTGCCAGCAGCGTTCTCCTGGCATGTCCTAAAAGTAACAATCCCTCGAATTTCTCGATTACAGTTGATTTTTGTTCTTAATTCAACCACGTTTGGTCATTAATCAACAAGATAAATCCCTCTGCTATAGGCGCCAATTTGTGTCCCACTTGAACATGACTGATGATAATTACGCATTTTAATAAACCTTTCGGTAAGATATTTATTAATTCTAGCATTTATAGTATTAAGTAAGTTCCTTTTGCTGGCGAATGCATATTCCACTAAGACACCCATCAAAATGTTTTGACATATTACCGAAAACTAGCAAATTTCCCTTTAAGTCTGGCCTGTTGAGTGGCTAAGTGATAGATGCTTTTCATTTCACTGACGTGTCTAACAAATAATGGGATCTAATTCATGGACACATATTACTAATTGTACTATATTCGATATGTATTGCTTAATTGGTATCGACAATGCACTTTGGTTGGAAAGATCTGGTTTTTGGATCTCTGTTTCTTGGTTTGAAAATATATAAAGGTTCTTGACGTCCTGGACACCAATAACCTTTATAAATTTTGTAAATGTTCTTGATGTTTGAGACGCCACCTTTATAAATTTTCAAATAAAGCGCTTTAGCCAGTCTCGTGCAGTGGTAGAAGGAATTTTATTTCCCGGACTTTGGAGTTTATTCCGTGCAAAACAGACAAACCGACTAAAAGTGCACACGCAGTTAATTGCACTGACATTTAGTAATAGTTTTTTCGGCCGTAATTCCAAAAAACAGCCATGTCACTCTGATATGTACTAAGTAATATAATTGCACTGTTTAATACATTAAGACTTCGTTTGTAATTGAAATTAATTTGAGTAATTTTAAGACGTTTTGAAGTGCTGAACTCAAATTGCCAAAAATTCAGTTGAGCAAGGAATTTTTTAAAATAGATATACATGTTTTCCTAGGTTTTTGTATTATTTTATGGTATTTACTCCAGTTTGATTCACAATGTAGTATTACTGGATCGGTGAAAAACAAAGCTTTTGATTCTACCATAATACCAGTGCCGCATGCTTTAGATCCGTCGGCATCTGTTCACCCATTGTCACAGATATTACGGTATTGATGAATTGTCCGTTGCAGATAGAAAATCATCAGTTGAAAGCATTTATGAAGATATCACCAGATTTCATATGTCCGAAGAGAAGGAATTAAATGATCTTAGATATCTCCATTTGTCTAAAGGCATTTCTGAACTGCTTGAATCTCGTTTTCAGTAATAGTTCTTATTAGGTCCAAGAACAAAAACTTCTGTTTTTAGAAATAGAAGAAAAATAAATCCTCATCTCATATTTTGGGACATAAAATAGAATTTTTTACTGCTGTGATGCAGACGACCTTTTTTGTATAAAGAAATACAATTCCTGAGTCGTAAGAGTGGCGCTTATTTGTGGACTTCCCAAGCAACCTCGAAAGCATTTTTGTTGGATAATAGTAACAAGAGAAGTCTTCAATGCCTCATACATACAATACGTTTGAAGGAGTCCTTTGAAAATGTCCTTCAGATTGATGGAAATAATAACATACACGACTACCATTAGAATATTTGAGGCAATTTAAAAGGAACTGCATTACTGTCAGATATGTAAAATGGATTTTATAACCCACTGCTGATTTTTTGTGGTTATGGGAAAGCAAAGGAACTACAAAACATTACGTCCAGAAAATATACACCAAGAAGAATATATAAAATTCAAGTCCACATTGACCTCAGTAAAAGTATAAAGATATTTTGTTCACCATTTAATATTTAATAGGATTCATGAAAGCTTGTAAAAGCGCTAGAGAAACAGTTGTATTCCAATACCAAATACAAGATTGCCAAAACTTTCAGAAGCCAAATTCAAGGAAGATATATTTTTTGGGAGTCGAATTAAAAAGTATTGAAAGATGAAAATCTAGACGCCTGGAAATTATTCAGAGATATTTTTAGAAAACAGTAATAAAATTATAAAGAACTAGCTGATCCCTTCTAACAAACTAACCGAAGAAATGAATGGATTCGCTTCTGTATTTCACTTGAGCTTCTCTCCTGAAAAACTGTTGGCATAACGAATGACATAAAGCATGAATGGTTCCTCCAGGACATCTTGGTAACGGAGCAGTGATTCTACGGACACACAAGGGTACTTACAAGAAGAAATAAAACACTTAAAAGCGCGTTTATATTAGTGTATCTTAACACCGTTAATTTTCTTACTCATTTAAATATAGTAAGATAAGAAGCATGTACTTATAATACTTTATTTCTAATTAACAATCCAATCTTAATGTTTTGGCATGCTTATAACAACAAACCTTGAGTGCTAAAAATGAAAAGTTCGTTTTAAATTCTACTCACTGAAATAACTAAAATTCTGTTTTGATTGTAGTTACAGCCTTTGTAGATATTAACGTACGGTCTATTCAAAATAGCGTACCGCGTATGTAATAACTGCATTATACTTTATAAGCAGATATTAGCTCTGCGTTTTTCATGTTCTTACATTTTATTCTGATGAGGTCCGATTAAAAAGACTGTTAAACATATGGGAGTTTTATTTAAATAAATTAACAAAGTAACATAACAATCTAAACCATGATTACGTTTTGGACGTTGCTAAAAACGTTTGACAGGATATCGTATGGAAGGCTGTTACATGAGTTGGAGATATGGGATGGGATTATAAATTACAGGATGTCCCAAAATTCACGCAAGATTTAAATTTAGCGCCATTTGTGCGGTAAAGTGTTGCCAACGAGAAAAAAAGACAGCTGACAGTTCAGGGTATTACTATATTAGTGTGGATAAAAGGAGATGACTGACATTTCAAAAAAAGTGGTGTATGGGGGATGTAAGTCTAGCAAGATTTATGATGATCAGTGGTGTACTCCATGAATGAGTCCATTCTTATTAAATCTTTACATTAATGATATTGGGAAGGATTTGGCAGGACACATCACAGCTATTTACTGATGATGCAAAAACAGGCAGGATAATTGTGGGCATGTGAATATGGCTATACGTTCAATGTTAGTAATTAGTTAGTATTAATTAATTAGTTAATAAATTAATAAATAAATTAATTAGTTAGTAGTAATATAAATGTATAGTTATATACTTTGGTGTGATTAGATATCCAGTGTCGTATTATATTGGCTGGATCGTTGAGTTTTAATAGATAGGAAGATGAAGTTCAGGGTCCATATAGCAAAGATTTCAAATACAGATCAGAGGATAATTGCAAAACAAACGACATGTAAAGATCGGGAAATCATTTTGCTTCTTTACAAGGCCTTGATAGGACTTCACATGGACTATTGTGCGCAAGTCTGGTCAGGAGACCAGACTTGCGCACAATAGTCCAAGTCTGGTCTTTTGAGTTCCGTGGTGATGCAGATACAGTGGAGAGAGAGAGTGTTCGTGTGCAAAGGAGACTGTTAAATATGATATTAGGACTATGGCATGTAGATTATGAGGAGCGATTGAGAATTTGTAGACTGCAGACTATAGCAGATAGAAAAACAGGCGTGATATGACAAACAAAAGCTTGGATACCAGTAGATGGAATTTTAAATTTCATAGAGGGGCTGGGATCGGACGAGCCGGCGTCCATCGAAGTTGAGAATGAATGCAGTCTAGATTTTTCCCTCCTAGAGTGGTGCATGATTGGAATGGATTACTTTGGAGGTGGAATGAATTCAAGAAAAAGTATGGCTGGTCGTGGTGAATGATATATGGCCTCCCGCGATGAATCCATGGTGTCCTGTAACAATATTTTCACGATTAAATATTCCGATTGTATCTATTGACGTGTCTCGTTTATACTTATGTGAAAACTGTTTGTTTGCTGCTCTTTACTGAAGTTTCTCGTATGACCTATTTTTTCACTCTTGCTGCACTTTAAATAATTTCTTCGTTGTTTCAGAGTTTGTTGATTTAATTAGCATATTGGGGAAGAGAGAGACAGGTTTTATCAACTCTCACGTTTACATATGCAAATCAGTAACCAGTATTAAATTAAGTGTTACTGTTACTTTTTTCCCCCTCAAGTTTCCGGAGATATTTCAACTTAATGACTTATTCTCGACTGACATGCTTTTAATGATACATTTGTAATATAATGAAGAATATAAGCTTCCTCCGAAATCTTTGTGTGGAGGTAAATAAATGGAATAATACGCTTAGAAAACGTCAAATGAACTTTACTGTCTAAAGCATATTCTATAAGACCGAACTGCTTTCTATTAAACTTTCAATAGCTGTGGAGAATAGTGAGAATTCACCGGGGTATAATTCAAGCTCGAGCTACTGCAACAACCAAAAATATTCCATATTGATATTTTCTTCTGGTCTTTTCAGACCACACTTTCCTTCGTGTTTCTTTTGACTTTTGTACATTGCCGTTTGTGCGTGTGTCTCCTGGGAATCAGGTGGGGAGGGTAAGAAAGGAAAGACTATTTGAAAATAGGTACCGCCTGTGTTCTTGGACCGAACAGAGCGGATTTTTTTTTCCTGTGTATTTTGCGTGCATGCGGAGTTAGTTTTCTACCGCGAAACAATTTGTTAAAAAACTTTGGTGGTCATAAGGGCCCAATTTAATTTTACGTCAGTTTCAGGGGACTGTTTTTTCTTTTTTCTCTTTTTAACTATTGACCGAATCTTTTTTTCATTCTTTGAAGAAACATTCAGGGTTTTTGACACGCACAGCAAGTTACAAACTCCTTCTGTAAATAGATAGAAAAGTGTGGCGAAATACGTTTGCATAAATCAAATTTTCACTTTCTGTTCATTTTTTATGAATAAATAAAATTCCCATGGCTTTAGTGTTTTTCTCATTAATAATTGCAAACCACCAGCTGAGCCGGAAAAGACATCAAACATAAATTTTAAATTATGAACAGTGCTTTGAAACCGAATTATGAACGCAGTTTGATGACTGTTAAAAGTCACATTTCTTCTTTTAAAGGGTTCCAACGATATCATCGCTTGTTAGCAATTCTGTTTTCGAAAAGTTATCCTAAACGTGACGAAAAAAGCCATCGCAATGGGATAACCATCTGTATAGAATGTTCTAGAAAGCTTTAATGTAGTCCAATTTCGAATTCTTCCATGTTTGATAGTATCATAATAACAGGGCGTAGTGAACAAAACACACACACAGAGAGAGAGAGAGAGAGAGAGAGAGAGAATGAAAAGTAAGAAAAAACAATAAAACCCTTATGATTCTACGACAAATAAGCTTAGATAACAAAGAATTTGTTATCTAAGCCATATATAAAATGGGAAGATGCGGATCAATTTTCGATTCGAAATCACGATCCTCTGATAATCAAATAGAAAAGCCGTTGCAGAATTCGACGGCAGTTCAATATTATAAAAATTTCGTTTAGGGGATGTTTCTACCATGATTTAAAACACCATTAGTAGCACATTTGTGTAATGCTTCTTTTTTGATATATCAATTCTATTTATGGTACTACCTCTATATTGATTTTGGCTAAATCGAAATTACGTAGACACTAGTATTATCTCCCTTCCTAGATAATTTCACAGCGTACCTTTTTTGCTTAAATGACATATCAACGAAAATATCTGCCCAGTCACCACTTTTGGGCTTATCTTCCAAGATTATTTTATCAGTGGTATGATCTTGCCTTTCCTGCTTCTTACACAACAAAGTCGATAACGAATTAGACACACATTCAGAACGCGCAAATGTAAATTATAAATTACAGAACGCACGTTCTCACATAGATAGCCCATTTATGATATCTTATTTAAATCTATATTGAATTTTCTCTCTCTCTCTCTCTCTCTCTCTATTCTCGAATGAAACTTTCTACAAACCGCCTGAAGGAAGAGCTGCCGTACACTTCGGTCCTAATTAAGTCACGTGATGTTATCGTATTCACGTGCCTGTTATTCATGCTATTTCCTAGACAAAGCAGTGTTTAATAAATCCGAGCGTGAACATTCTCAACTTTGCCGCATTACTTAATGAACCAACCCAACTAATTTGGGTGCACTCCAGTTCGTATATATACACACACGGTGAATACGAAACTATCACATGACCTTAATTTCCTGTTTGTTTGTCTCGGAATTTCGAACTCCGTTGGCAGCACGGTTGGAAATTATTTTGAACAGAGAAAAATTCCTCGTAGAACATACACCTTAATAAAAGATGTTTATCTTCAAGTAGTTCTAAACCATGTTTCATAATCGGATTATGGTCTTCCGTCTCTTTCTTAATCAATTCCCACACCAACATTCAAATCCTTGGAGTTTTCCGTGTAATTGCTACCGTATGTCTAATTGCATTCTCTCCATCCTTGGAGTTCTTTGTTTTGGGAATTAATGCTTTATTGTGCAAGTAGATTTTTCCTTTAACACATGGAAGAAGATATCCGTAACAAAATCATCACAAAGAGATTTTTCCTTTAAATTTTTCCTTCAGAGGGATGAAGATCTCAGTAACAAAATCATTACAAAGAGTTTTGCACAACTTGCAAATGTTCGAACCTGATTGTAAAAGGTAAAAAACATAATCATGCGCCATATAAATAGACATCATCAGACTTAAATGGATCATTAAGAATTGGAATATTTTATTTTTGTATTCAAGATATAAATTGTAAACAACACAAGGTTATTTTGATGATTAGCATAAAATTTCATTTTGATTTTCTGCTAGCCAGGGGCGGCTCGTGCATAGGCACTACGGAACTGCTGCACCCCCAATTTTTCTCGATATATAAATATGTTTATTAATTTATTTATATTTGCTTGTAATATTTGATTTTATCATCAACAATCCTATACAGTTCTCTTATTTTGTATAAAAAATAATAAAAATCCATCTTGTAGCACTTAGGAGGGCGAAGGATGCTAGCAGCACTTTGTTTACCACAGTGCCATATTGCTACACGCGCAAGCATGTCATAGTGAGATGCGAGCTATTAGCGTAATGCGACACTGTCCGTCGCGCAGTTCGACTGTTGTTTATATGCAGTTTGCGCCAGTAGTAGTGTTCGTAGTGCTTATCGTGTTTACTCCGTCTCTTTAAATATTTGGACATTACAATTAAAGACATAGCATTTGTTATAGTTTTTATTTTAGAACATTATTGGGGTTATGATAATGGATTTTATTTTTAAGTAATTTTGAATTATACTAAACTGTATACTTTTATATAATAAACAAATTTTTTCATGAAACAAAACAAGAAGAATATATTTTATTTTTAACTAATTTTGAATTATACCAAACTATATAATTTTATCGATAATAAACAATATTTTATCATGTTTAATTTTTTTTTAAATTTTTACCATAATTTTGATATTTTTTTTCCAAACACGTCTACACTGTACTTACAGTGTGTATGTATATTTCGAAAGTTGCAGCACCCTCACGATTTCAAGCCACGAGCCGCCACTGCTGCAAGAATTTTTATTGTAGAAAATTGACTTCTTTATCGCTATAAAGATTAGAAATAAAAAAAAATAGGAAATGGAAATTTTCTGCGGAGTATTTGAGTTTTATACTCGGCCATCGAGCCGTGGTACAGTATAATAGAAAAAAAAGCACTTCTCTGGAAATAAAGTCCGAATCAAGAAAGATACCTTTGCTGTTACCGTGTGTTATGGTTAAACAAAATCATACCAAAATGGACCTTACTGCACTTTTCTCCAGTTTATGTACACAGAAGATTTTTATGCGCCGATTTTGAACCGTGTCATCCACCCTAGGTGCAGTGCAGTAAAAGTTTTGTTTGTAGTTTGCCGAAGCATTCACATTTGCCCTCAGTACATTGAAACACAATACTGTGACAGTAGCATGTTTGAAATATGCCAAATTCAGCCTGAAAATACTGATCAGAATACAGATAATCTACTTTGAAGGATATGTGATGTAATGTCAAATGTATTCGGCACTTCCTTAGCTCATTGTGCGTCCTTTGGTCTGTTTTGATCTTCTTTTCTTTCGTTTAGTGAGAGTATTTGTGAAGGTTTGGAAGTAACAGCACTTTTAATTCATCTACTGTTGGCACAGAAACATGACGTCACACTCGTTTGATGCATGCGACAAAACTTATTCATCCATAGAATGCTTGACATTTATAACTTTATAAAATGAATGCAATAAAAATAGATGTTTTTCACATTTTACGTAGAAATTATTCATTAGTTTTGGCAGGATCTTTTAATCTTTTTCAAATTCTAATTTAAAATGCAATTTAATATTTTTCCGTAAATTTTTGACCAAACACGGAAAAAATTCATTTCAATTTATGTTCAAAAATTATAATGTAATTGAATGGTGTAGATGGTTTTAATAATAATTCGTTCCTTAAACATTTTTAATTAAATAAAAAAATTAATAACTATGGGAAGCTTGATTGACTCATTTTTTATAAACAGTTTCGGTCAAATGTGTTATAAAGTAAAGAAGTCTAAATATGTAATTAGAAACACAAAATCATACAAAAATTTTGTTAACGGTATATTTGAAAGAAACATTCATGAAAAAGAATATATTTCTTAATATTATTTTTAAATACGCTAAATTGAACTAAATACCAGGCTGAGTAATTAAGATACAATTTCCCAATGAAGCAAAGCAGTTCTACATCCTAACAAGTACGCATGCTCGGTATCAATACCGAGATCAATATTATGCGAGATCAATGTTGTTTTTAGACAGAACAGTTATCTCTAGATTTGATTTCTTAAATTTTTTTTTGAATATGCAGTAACTATTAACGAATTAATCCAATACTGTTTATTGTTTAAATTTACGAGAAAACAGCTATTTAATATTAATTTGAAAATAAAAAAAAATCGAAATGAAACGAGATTGGATTATCCAATGAGAGTATTTCCTTTTAACTGTTATTCACAGATACGAATGATCCAATCCTGATGCAAGTTATAATAAGTCCATTTACCAGACTATTATCAATTAACTTCAAGATAATAAATAGAAATACAGAAGTTAGCGTCTTTTTATCTTATCTATGATCGTTTTTCTTAAGCCGAGCAAAAAAAAAAAAAAAAGGTTCCTCAAATATACATCAGATGGCGTCCTATTCGGTCAGCAAGCACACAAAGACAGTGAAAGCTTTTCTCGTCAGTCGTTCGGTATCTCAAAAATCAGCAGTTGGCTTTGGCATTCTTAGTACTTTGAAACGTCGCCGCGAGCGAAACTATACCTCTTCATTTTCCCCATCCCCCTAACATCCTACCGGATCTGTGGCTTTACAGCTGCAACAACACAGGCTCATGTCATCACCTGTACGTATCTGCGGTGAGACTCTGTTTCCTTTGAGGTTGCGGGATTTACATCTCCGCCTCAGGAGCAATCTCTGTTTCCAGAAAGTTAGGTGTGGGTGAGGGAAAAGACATCGATCCTCGTGTTGGCATGCTCGCCACGACCAAGTGTGCCGCGAACGCGGAGGGGGAAAATTTGATTAAGTGGCGAAACGGGGTGGAGGACTCACGTCCTGATTGGGTTGTGTAGGCCGCAGTCGGACTTGTCAAACAACAGAACTCCAAACTGGCAGGCACGTCTACTCTCGCATTTCTCTCTCTCTCTTCCTCCTTACATGCTCATGACTTTCTTATGTCCTTCTTTGGAAGAAGTACTTGTAATTTTGCACTTGCAGCCAATTGGTTGTATTTATTCTTTTTTCACCTTCTTCCTCCCTCCTGTTTGGATGTTAAACTAAACTTCTCTTAGCAGTGACACTCGAAGGAAACTGGCGACTTAAATTTCTGTTGAATGTTGAATATAATAAGATCCAACTTTAATCAGAAGTATTGTTTTTATTTATTTTAAATAAAAACAATGTGTAGCAAATTAGTTTAATTAAAAGTGTATATTTTGCTTACTTTTTTAAGATATTTTAACTTATCGTTATAAAATAAATACAACCTAAAATATATTTTTTATGATGGTTTATACTTTAATATTCAAAATTTAAATTCAAATAATTTATGTTAACTTATTCATACGAGTAAAATTTCATTTGTTTTGTTGATTGGATTTTAACGGTATAGATGCGAACACAGATTGATAAGAAAATAACTATTTATTAACTTAAACGCTAATATTTCGCTGGTATTATATCCAGCATCTTCAGAGCATACAAACACAGGAATTCCTGGAATCAACAGAAGCCCTGAAACATACTCCAAACCTCAACAAGTATGGCTGTATAAATCTCCCAAATATTTGGGAGACAGTAATCCTAAGACCAAATTAATGTCTTTTTTTTTATTATTATTGTTTTTTTTTTTTTTAACTTAGATGGCGCCTAATTAGGACTTTAGTCTTTGTGTTGCACGCTACAATTACTCATATTAGTCGCATTGTTACACCGGATTGTAGTTGTCTCGCTACTATAACAAACTGTGTTTGTATGCTCTGAAGATGCTGGATATAATACCAGCGAAATATTAGCGTTTAAGTTAATAAATAATTATTTTCTTATCAATCTGTGTTCGCATCTATACCGTTAAAATCCAATCGACATGTGTGACGAATACATAACCTTTCTGCAAGATTCATTTGTTTTAGTTATATTTTTAAGTAGATTTATTTTCGTTTACATATTGTTGTAATTTAACTGTTATTTTATAATTCTATAATTTTATTTCTTTGTTTTTACAATTATTTATCTGTATTTTGTTTTCGTAGCTTTGGTTATAATTATTTGTTTAGTTTACGGTAGTTTATTCATAAGAAATTTCACAAACGAAGAAACTAGAAGAAATCTTAGTTAAAATACTATTTTCCAAAGAATAAAACAAAAAAAATATATTAATGTACGAACAATTAGATTTAAAATGCATCTTTCCAAAAATATATATCTTTGTCTTGTTGGTGGCAATGAATGTAATTAAGGGATGCAACAGCTTGCCTTACGGGTTTTTTTAGTAATTATTTATTTCATAATGCAGATATATAAGTGCACCCAGGAAAGGTTTTAAACCTATACAGTGGGTGGCTAGATAATTTTTTTTTTCTATTCTTATTACTTTTTTATTTTTATTTTGGTATACCGTGAGCCTGTAAACATTACGGATCATTATACCAACACTTAACAATAATCGAAAGTTAAAAAAAATTCATTTCATTTGAAACATCACGATTAATGTTATTTTGGCAAAATGCAGCCCCCCCCCCTCCCGTGATGGATACTAATGAATACATATGTAGTATCTGTTCATCTTTTTCTGGTTTTCATTTCTTCCTATCATTTTATTACAACTTATATTTATCAATTTAAGATTTATTACAATAATCAAATTTGAAGCGGTTATTTGGCCAAATTTTTTGCGTTGTGGTTTTTTAAATTAAAAATAAAATAGAAAATAAATTAATTTTTATACGTGATTCTTTATATTCGGCTTTTATTATTCCTTCAAAATGCTCTTTATATTTATTTTTACTTATGTCTATTCCCACAAAATAATCATGGAGCTTGGCATCTGGACGACGTAGAAATTTACAACAGAGACACTGAAGATATTCACCTTTTCTATCTCTTGTCTCATTAACTCGAAATTTTATATCAAGTGATGACAAAAGAACTTCATTTGGCTTCGGTAAATTTTTACGGAGAATGTTTTTTGGGCTTTAAATGAAAAGAATAGTTTTTCTCCTTGAGTATTATTATTATTTTTTCTTTTACATAGAACGATTACAAGCTGCTGACATATTTTCATACTCCATGTACTATGTAGGTCTGTGTAATTAAAAGAATCGCTTAAAATAAGTAATCGCAGGGATTAAATAATTCCATCAATTAAAAATGTTGGGTAACATTTAAGAACAGTTCTGAAATTCTAAAAATGTATTGCTGTAATCGAAACAGTTTTTCTTTTGTTATTCAATAAAGAACTAAAAACAATCACGAGACAAGCATCGTCCATTGTTAACGATGTGATGTCTGCTGCACGAAACAAGTTGTTAATGTAAGTCTTGGGTCCATTGTTGATTTTATTTTTATGGAAAGGTTCTAAACATTGGTGTTTTTTTTATAGAAGGAGCAAGTTTAAAATACATTTCTAATCGATTTAAGTCTCTCTGTTGTTACTCTACGCACATTTGCAACGAGCAGCCTGTCCATTTTCCATTAGTACACAGAGGAAGGATTGTAAGAGCCACTACTGGGATAACAATGCTGCTCACAAGCTTAAGAGTTTGTAAACTAAAAACAACTGAATAAAAGCTTGTACCTTCTGAGGGTTTTTTTTATTTAAAAAAAATAAACGAATCAGAAGCGACCTTTTAGGGTTTTTTTCCCTTCCACCAGAAAGAAAATAAGTTTTTATAAATCAAGAAGGCTGTTTTACCTGCATTATTTCTTCGGTAGCTCTCAAGTAAACATGTCTGAGAATAAGCTGCCTGATGGTAAAGGTCGATGGTTGTTCTATCTAGTGATGTCAGGTAGTTACTCGTCTTGAGTATAACAGAAGGAGCATCAGACTTAAGAAAAGAGGATGTACCTCTTTCTCAGCGACTAGTCATAGTTTCTTTATTTTTATAATTCTGATTGCGTCTTCATTTAGAACTTGAACTAAACTTCATGTTATTCAAATAACATAGGCCCCATCTTAATATACATGCCTGAATTGGTTTGAAATTTCGGATAGTTCCTCTAAACATTCACAAATTATTTAAATTATTGCCAAATTTGTAATTTATTACAGATTAAAATCTTGTTCTTTATGTTAATTAATGATATTGCCAGATTTATGACATTATTATTTGTCTGTAGTCAAGCGAAGTGATTTTGCGTTACTTCTGAAAGAAAAGCCCAGGCAACATGCATTACCGTTAAGCTGCAGTTCATAAATAGTGCATGCGCATACATAAACAATGGACATTTTAGTCGCGTATTCTTGCGAAAGCAAATATGCTCATGAATATTTCAATTGTTGGAAAAATAACACAGTTTTCCACCTTTACAAAATCATGTAATAAAGAGTGAATGAAACGAGATACATTAATATTGTCCTGCATGCGAAATATCTTTCAAAGTTTCGTAACATTAAGGGGTTGCGCCCTGTCAGTACTTTGTTTTCACTTGTCTATTTACACTTCTGTATATTCATATAATGTATATAACTGGAAAGTGTATAAATCTACGTCAGAGGATGGAAGAATTTTGTCTCTGTAAACTTTATCGGTACATAAGCCGCATTTTTCTTATCTCTGTGACTTGGCTCTATGGTTGTCTTTCGAGCTCCATGTATCGCTGATATTCGTTTGAACAGCACACTACGGATTTTTGCTAGAGGATGATTGATTTAAAATGCTATTTTTCTTCTGTCCTTGTAGACTTATCAGTGACATTTTATCAGCCAAAACCTCTTCTTATGGGCTAATCTGAAGAGGCATTCTTTTAGGTCAAGATTTTATTCAAACGTGTTTTTTTCTCCACTTCACCCAATGTGCTATTTTTTATATTCCTCTAATGTATGCTTAGTTTTTATATACTTTCTCGATAGTTTTAATGCTTGTGTCGAATGTTTTCAAAACTCTTTTGTTATCTTCTAAGTGAAAAAAAAATTTTTTTGGGATATATTTTTTTTTATGTATTTCGCGCTACATTAAGAATACACACGCACGCACACACATATAAGACTGCAATTAATTTATTGACTGCTAAATTATCGTTTTTAATTCCTGTTCCAATTATAGTTTTATTTTATTTGTTATATTGCAACTATTGCATTTTAGAATAATACAAATGTATGCAATCCTGTGAAGAGAGCTCATTGGCTACGCATGACTAGTCTGTACAAGTCAATAAAAGGAATGCATCTAATTGTTAAATTCTAACTACAATGCACTAATAACCTTATTGCTAATAATACACTCTAAACAATCTAATTTGTGGATTATATTGGCTAGCATGATAAACATTTAATATTACACATATACTTTGAGACTGCAGTATGCAAATGAAGTTGAATGAGTTTCTCTGTTTGCTGTAAATAATTATTAAAAATATAATTATTATAATATTTATAAAATTATCAACAGCTGCTTTCACATTTAAATAACATATTTACCTGAGTACTGACAAAACATTCGCATAGACCACTTTCATTGATGTTTAGCAGTGTGTATTTAGTGCAACATGACAAATCATGACGTGTTTGACTCTAATATTTTCGTATTTTCATCCTTTTTCAATATGGTATTGTGTTTTAAATTTTACATTAAGCACAACAAAATAAATCGAAACGCTTCGAGAACGATAATGTGAATGTACCATAAAAGATGCAGTAAACAAATTACGCAAACTTGCTTTTAATTGTACTTTTATACAACTGTGGACTTGTCGTCCATTACTTGAAAATGTTTCAGAACCTCCACTGACGATTTGATAATAAACATTCTTGTGTATCAATTGCCCTGCAACGGTAGATACGAAATGTGCAGTAACGTTGATATCTGTGTTGGGACTGCAGGATTGGTAAGTGAGACCAGAAAATCGAGTCCTCACCCCCTTGTCAACTACGCTCTTGTTCAATTTAAAGGGATGCCCGCTATTTCTCTCCCTTCCAGATCTTCAACCTTTTCTCATAAGAAGTACCTGCTACCAATTTGAACCTGACCAGTTTTTGATTAATTTGATGACGTGTGTGTGTATAAATATTCCATCTTTCCTGTCACATTAGGTTCTGTTACGGCAAAGGAACTTGGCTTCTTAGAAATCTGGTAACTGCTTATGATAGGGCAATTAATCTCGTCTCCATTGTCTACTATGGCTAAACCTTTTATATTCTTATTTTTCCTGTTTTTTATGATAAAAAACAAGACTATGTAGGGAGGAAAACTCTGATACCGGCCTGTGAGACTTGATAATGATAATGCTACCACTCTGATAATAATTCTTTGTCTCCTAAGCCGAATTCCAACCCACGTCTTTCAAACCAAAGGTATCGTTTATACCTCCTAAGCTATGTATGTAGGTTTATTATTTTTATTTCATATGGGGTCCCCCCCCCTTCCACCCGTCCCTTAGGACGGGATGAGCCCTCCTAATGAGGGATTAAGTATGTATTTTATGACTGTAGATCCGCATGTGGAGCGAGTTTGCCTGTTCCGGTGGACGAAAAACTAGAGTTACCGGGTGAAAAAACCTTCTACCTCTGTATGAGACTGGCTAACTCACCTTTAGTCGAAAGAGACCAAACAAAGGTTCCTCACGTCATTGACAGGAATCGAACTCAGGTCTTTCCGACCTAAGAGGGAAGGAAGGGACATGACCTTCTTTAATCGCTCGAATAAACGCAGATTCTACCACATAGGAGTTCTTTTGAGAGAGAGAGAGAGAGAACGATGATTTCATCACGAAGAGAGAGAGTATTCAGAATAAGTATTTCTGTTTTAAAGTTTAAAGAAATCTTACATGGAGATTATATCTGAAAATATTAGGCATGTGAGATTTCTTGAATTAAGTCGCAGACTTAAAAAACTAGCCGTGGAATGTTTGTGACTAAGAGACATCATCGTAATTGGCTAATGTGTGGTTCTGCTAGTCTGGTTCCATTTGAATTTTTCACATCCATTGAAGGATTTTGTTTTCCTTTTGAAAATTGTGGAATGGAAAATTGAATTGAAAAGCATTTATACTATTAGAAAAGCTGCCAACAGACAATATCGATAAGATATTACGACTGATTGGACATAGCGATATCTTCAGTTTTATATCAGACAAGGGAAATGTATTTATTCGCGTAATCCAAAAGTGACACCATCCACTTCACCCTCAAAGTTAAAGGGATAACAAACGTAACTGCCATATTTATCGAATTGATTTTCATCACTATTGAGTTTCAGCCTGCCTGACGAGAATCCAAATAGGCTCACAACTTTGTTGAGTTTATTTGCAATAAAATGATTCATCGAAAAATATTATTTATGGGCATCAAAAACTATAAATCGGCAGCATTGATATTAATTTGGACTTATTTGAATTTCCCTAAATTGCAAGCGTTCTACTTATGTAAAAAAGCATGTTTTATTGCCCACCGATCTTTTGTATACCAAATTTATAATTAAAAATAAGCTATGTGTATCGAAATAACTTTGTAAATTCTTATGAAATACACTCAATATATTTGATAAAAGTTTTTACAGAACTTTTCATTCCTGTTTTGAATTTCTGCGATTCTTAATGTAAATACTCGCAACGTCACTCCACTTTTGTAACTACAGCGCATGCTCAGTTGGATACGGTGGGCTTAAGAAACTTGATATTGCCACAAGAGACAGTTTATTGAAACACCGATGTGGGGAACATGGTGAAGGGGAAATAAAAATTATTTCCCAGCTTAGGTTATTGCATTTTAGACGCGTAACACTTTGCAATAGATTTGTCCTAAAAGTGCATTTGGAGTGTCTATTACTAGCCATTGTGGTCGGAAAGAATTATTTGCGCACTGATGCCTTACATATGCGTTGTTCCATGGAGGACGCATTGAAAAGAAAAAGAGGCGCACAGCCTAGTCCCTTAAAAAAAACTCACCATTTTACAGGAGAATGGCAACACTTGAGCCCACAACGTGACCATCATAATTATAAAAGGTTTCAATGTAGTCTGGTCCGAAGGATGTGCTGCTTAGGAATTCCAAGTCACTTTTCCTGGCCTTGATGTTTCCCAAAAACTGCTTTACATTCAGTAAAGCGATGTGGTTGCTTTGTGTGGAAAGTGACGCTGGAGGCGAAAGGCAGAACGGAGAGATATGTCAAGATGTGACAGAGAAAACATAGAAATACACCACATACATATCCTGGAGGTTGGAGAAGAATCTGATAGATAGATAGGGAAAGGAAACGGAAGACGTTGAGTGAATAGCCACATGTGCGTTTGAGAGGAAAAGCGTGACTAGACGAAGAGGAGAATGAGATGCACGTGAATGTGGGAGACACACACAGAGAGAGAGAGAGGGAGGATGAAAATGAAAGGGATAAATGAATGTATAAAGCACAGATCGTTACAAATAGAGGAAAAAGTGGTTGATGCTGATATTCTGTGGATATAAAATGAGAGAGAAAGAGAGAAAAAAAAACATGGAAAAAGATTAAAGTCAAACTCAAAAGGAAATCAAACGAAATAAAAAAATGGCGATAGAGAGAAAAATCATATAAAAACTGGAAAGAAAAAAAAAGAAAAAAGGGAAAGAACACAATACGAAAAAGAAAATAAAAAATAAGGAAAAGATAAGGGAAACACAATAATAAGAAAAAGTAAACGGAAAGAAAACAAAAAATAAGGAAAAGATAAGGGGAACACAATAATAAGAAAAAGTAAACGGAAAGAAAACAAAAAATAAGAAAAGAAAACAAAATAAGAAAAAGAAAATAAGAAAGAAAACAAAATAAGAAAAAGAAAATAAGAAAGAAAACAAAATAAGAAAAAGAAAATAAGAAAGAAAACAAAATAAGAAAAATTAAAACGGAAAGAAAAAATAAAACAAAGAAAACGGAAAGAAAACAAAATAACAAAACACGGAAAGAGCAAAATAAGAAAAAGAAAATGGAAAGAAAAAAAGAATAAAAAATGGAAAGAAAACTATATAAGAAAGAAAACAAAATAAGAAAAAGAAAACAAAAGAAGAAAAATAAAACGGAAAGAAAACAAAAGAAGAAAAATAAAACGGAAAGAAAACAAAAGAAGAAAAATAAAACGGAAAGAACAAAATAGGAAAATAGAAAGAGAACAAATTAAGAATAAGAAAATGGAAAGAAAACGAAAACGAAAAAAAAACAAAATAAGAAAAAGAAAACGGAAAGAGAAAAAAATAAGAAAGAAAAAGTAAGAAAGAAAACAAATTAAGAAAAATAAAACGGAAAGAAAACAAAACAATAAAGAAACGGAAAGAGCAAAATAAGAAAAAGAAAATGGAAAGAAAAAAGAAAAAAAATGGAAAGAAAACAGAAAGAAAACAAAATAAAAAGAAAACGGAAAGAAAACAGAAAAAAAATAAGAAAAAGAAAATGGAAAGAAAAAAGTGTCATATAGAGCTCTAGACAAAAAAGGAAGTAATTGAAAGAAGTGTTAGGGAACAAAGAGTAATATCAAAGAATAAGTCAAAAGATGACGTCTTTAGAAAGAAACAAAGCTGCTTCTATTTTGAGTAAAGTTTACGAGCGTTAAGCGAGAATTATACTGAAGGAAAAAAAATCCAGACAAAGCAGTTAATGTAATGTTCAAGACTTTGTTAGGTAAAGACAATCGTTAAGGAAGGTTCTCTATGTCGCTTCTTCTTTTGTGAATGTTGCCAAAGGTAAAAGAAAAAAAGATTCGGCAAAGATTGGATGCGGGGATACAAGGATAGAAATCCAAAGGAAACAATGAAATAAAAATAGCTAAAAGTGAAACTCAATAAGAGAAAGAAAATGAAGGTTGCATTTAGCAACCGTTTAAAATAAACCTTCCGATAAAATTCCCGAAGAGCAGTAAAACTCCGTAAAAGAAAAAAAAAACGAGTACGAAATGGGCAAATATCCATCCTTCTTGAATTAACATCAAATCTTTGGAACATGGTCTCTAATGACCCTTCTGCTATGGACTCGCTGGACTGTTTCCAAATCTCTGCTGACAGTAGCAATTCTGATGTCGTTTTCCACTTTGTCGAGGCAGCAGGGGATGGAAATTGTAAAACAGGAGGCTGCCGGTTAAGCTTCTTAAATGAACGTGGATGTTATGTTCTGCACGATGTCTAAGTACAAATTTTATGGCAGTTTTATTCCTGTGTTATGGACTTTCATGTAATGATTCACTGTTACACTGCGTAACCATACCGTCTCTTCAGTTAAATTGCATGCAGAAGCCAAAGGCATCTCTGATCTGTGTCTGTACGTACATATCCCTTTGCATGCGATTGATTCTAGTAGAAAAGCAGGAGAAAAACTATTTTAACTGCACGCAAACTCTTTGACTGAGAAAGTGTGTAGAGTTAGGCTTAACGATGGTTGTCACTTACATCTTGCATTCCTATCTTTGATCGCTGACTCGTGTAGGCTACGAAAAATGTAAGATAGCAGCCTCCATTCTTCTCGAAGATTACCACCAACAACCATTAAGTAAATAGAGGAAGAGAACGGCTCACGTGCAAAAATTGCATAACCTTGGTGGTAGTTTTATTTCCCAAGACATAATAAATGGAGTTTCAGAACTTTGTTGTTGGTAGTCGGTTATCCATATATGGTCTCATTATTCTCGTGGCCACAGGTCATTAAACTGGTGATAAATGATGGAACATACTCACCACAACAGCTTCCTCGCTCCAGGTGCGAAATTTTTTTTCTAGATGGATTGTTTTTGTTTCTGTTCGAGTGTTTGCATATTAACCCGATTTAAATGGAATTCAGAGCAAACTGCTTGCTCATTTTCTTTTCCCTTTCTTTGTGTTTTGAGGTGAGATCAAACTTTATCGTCTACTTAATGAGACCACGCAATATTTTAAAGGTTTTATGGTGTCCAGGTGTCATGTTTCATAGAAATGAATTACTTGTGCTGAAAGAAAGTTATCTGTTTATTTATGTAGTATTTTTACATACACTCACCATATACGGATAATAAATTGTATATTCACATTTAACAACCGAAGGAGCCTATGTAGCTTGGGAAATAGCTGCCGTGAACAAAAGCACATAAGTTGAATTGAGCATTGTTATCTTTCAACCCCATTTGTTGTAATTATATTGTTGCTGGAAAGATAATGTCCAAACAGTATTGTTGGAAACGGATTTCCAGTACTGCCGTTTTTAGCATCATATGAATAGCTTGAAAAGTGGAAATCTTTTTAAAAGCAATCAATATGTCAACACACTATTCATTATCCGATATACATTATAACCATTGAAGAAAATAATTTATTTCTTACTTAAAAGGCAAATACTTGCCATTCTGTTCGTACTACAGCAACCGTGCATAACGACTTTGATGACAATTTATTAGGTTTAGTAATTCTGGTTGTGCGCCAACCCTTTACGGCTTTTAAATTGGATTGCGTTTGTTTCATGCACTGCCTGAAGGAAGGCGTTTACTCCCTAAAGGGGTCGTTATTAGCGGAGATGGTGAGAGTTTGATAAGTCCCAGACGAGCCATAACCAAAGCCATTGTACGCTGTTCAGGCTGAAAGTTAGGGAGTTGGAAGTGGAACTTTGTCACCGGAGTATACGGCATCCATTGTGACTCCTGAGGATGCAGAACCGAGCCAGCAAGAAAGAATAGAGCAATCTTTCTCCGAAGTTAACTTTTCAGACATATAAGAGTAATTGTATAAATCTCAAAGCTTTCGCCTTCACTGTGTGATATCAAGAGAGTATTTAAAGTCGTAAGGGAGCTTTGAATTAATATAATAAATTAAATCGTGATTACCAGACAGCGTGATTAACATCCAAGTACTATCTCGACCAAGTAGCGTATTGCATGTTACACGAACTCAATTACTACCTTTAAACTCATTAAAATAGTTTGATATTCTAGCTCCTTGCTCTTTTGTCTCTTTTCCAATAATCCAAATGTAAATTTGGCTTTCAATAATGCAAATATGAATGCATTACATATGATTACACAAATATTGACCAGTCTAAAATGCTCTTTGATTTTTGCTTCATTGTGACGTCATGCGATGCCCTGATAATACATCTTTCTCGTAATTCAATCCTTTGTGACAATCTACTTTTCATTGTAACTTTTTTTCCCTTCCACATGTAGCTTTACGAAGAAAGGAAAAACAGAATAATGGCATTCAGTTTAGGTAGGCTTTGTCCCCCTAAGAAAAGGGGAAAGAAGAGGACAAAAATAGATTATAGACATGATTGGTCGCACGAACTAGTAGGCACACAGCAACAACGGACGTGATTGCAGCAGCTAGGAATTTGATAACCGTGAGTTCTCTAACCTAATTCTATCGGTGCTGTTAGTCAGGGAAGATTTACAAGGGCAAAGGTGGTGTCAGAAAGAGAGAAGAAAATATTTGTAAAGCAAATATATATATATATATATATATATATATAGCAATCCATTTAATTCATTTTAGTGTATTGAATTCTATTGCGATAGTTAGTAGAAAACAAAATCACAGGAAGTGTAACAAATCGAGTAAATTGAGTCCAACATTATCTTCTGTTGTTTTCGCACACGTCACTGAACAATGCCAGCAAGTTTGTCTCGTGAGAAATCTTCAAACACGTGGCGCACGTTCTCATCGTGTAAAAATGTACATTGTTAAGAATGAATTAATTGTGTTCAGACTTTTATTTCTAGTTACCGCACGTCTGTCTTCTTAATCTCGTTCGTTTACATTTTTTCCCCTCCCATTGGCTTACTACAACCTGTAAAATCAATCGGGGTCACTTGCAAAAGGAGTGTTCGCGTCATGCGTGCATATAACGCACAGTGATGAGAATCCCAAAGAAGGAAGCAATGTTTCCTGATTGGATATCCGTCACGTTTTAGTAATGAAGTACATTGAACCGCGCGCACCAAGATGAAATTAATCGAGGAGTTAATGGAACATTAAAAGAAAAGATCGGTTAAGTTTCTCTGATTGTTCTAGAGAATAGACGACTTCCAAAGGCGTTTCACGCTTTGTTTCAAAGATAGAAGCATTGGTTAAACTCTCATTAATATTCTTGTTTTATTTGTACGATGACCGAACTATAAAATTACTCCATTTCTTGCACGCACACACATACACCAATGAACGTAATTGACAGAATGAAAATTAAAGGGAGAGTGATGGAAGGGGGGGGGATTTTTTTTATTTCGGAGGGACTGTTTTTCTTCAGTAAAATCTCCGATCATGTGACCCGCATTCACGCAATGTGAATGACTTAAGTGAAAGGGGGGAGGGAAGAGGTCCCCCGATGTCTTCAATCTCCCCAAGCATTCTTTTCGAGATTTAATTGTAAAGCATATAAGGTGAGGAAACTCCCGCATTGCATTTTAATCAGAGGGAGGAAACTAGAGAAAGAAAGAAAAAATAAACAAAAATAGAATACAAAAAAAAATTAACAGAAAGGCGACATCAGCAGATAAAAAATTATATAAATTAATTTTCCTGACACCTATTTTAATGTAAACTCAACATTTAACCTTCACACCTTCGTAGTGCAGTGAAAATGACATCCTTGCGTTCCAAAGACGTGATTAGAATCTCGTTTGCGAATGGTGAAATCTTTATACCACTTTTCAAATGAAGGAGAGATTGTCGATATAGCGAAAGGTAGGATATCTCTTTCTGGCAACTCAGATTTAACTTCTGCAACAGAAAAACAAGCCATCTCACAAGCATACTTACACTATGTTGTGGTTATAGCCTTTCGGCTATAACCACAACATAGTGTAAGCTATATAGGAGCAGCTATATACGCCACGATCTAGGGAAATGACTATGAGCAAGGTGGTAACATTGTCTCCCTTGCCGTACTATGACTGTATCTTGTGAGTTCAAGGGGCCGGTTTGTCTGCTTGCGGGATGAAAACCCCCAGATAAACTGGGGGGGGGGGGAACCCTGCTCTCCACGCCCAAGACCGGCTAACTTGGCTACGGCTGAGAAAGATCCTTAAGCTCCTCACGTCGTCGACGGGAATCGAACCTAGGACATTCCTTACCCAAGCATATGGTTGCGAAGGCACAACCACTAGGCTCACCGTGCAGACTTATATTATACAGACAGAATTAACCGCTGCATTACTCTTTTAGGTTTATATGAAGCCAAATGATGCCATTGGACTTCATAATCTGAAGAATGAAATGGGAAATTAACATTTAGAAAGAGAATATAAAGGTAGCACTATGCAATCGGAATAAAAGTTCACGCACGTTCTCTAACTAGCTTTCAATTACATAGTCAATAACGTTCTGGCAACTGTCCAATCACTTTCTTTAGATATTGTAGCAGAGCCTCTGAGGATGTGCAGCTGCAGCCATTATTACTTCCTCATCTGTTGCAAATATTACATAGAATAAACTAGTGCTTTTTCCTGCTTAATATATCCAGAATTTGTAAGAAAATAAGGTCTTATATGTGATACCCTCCCTCAAATTACTAATAAGAAAAATTAAGATGTTCGCGAATTGAGAAATGTGCTTACTGCTAGACGTCTCCTCATAACGTAGCGTCAACCACTTATGTTCTCTTCGTGGGCTTGTGGTTTAATAAAAGGCTTCTTAGACAAATTTTTATAAAGTAGCCATCTGATCTGTTATAATTGGAGAGATTCTGGACTACATCCAAGAAAAGTGCGCGTGCTTTAAATCTGGATTTCGAGATGGAATATTGTTTTCTTTCATAAGTAATGGATTTTATTGAAAGCCGTGGGAGTGTTGCTTTCAGTTGGCAATTGCTCACTTTTCTATTTTGTCTTATTATTGGTAGCTTTTCTTTGATTATCTCAAACTACAAGACCGAACAAGTGCTATTTAATGCATTTATTAGGGTTGTATATGTCAAATTTACAATTTTAAGAGAAAAAGTGCGTTGAAACAAAGCGACTAGATTAAAAGGCTTTGAAACCAATTGTTACAAACCTATTCTTTACTTTTCTTGAAGTAAAATTCGAGTTTCAAATGGAGGGGGGGGGGGAATCCCTTTCACCTCTTGCATGAGAGTAGTCCACTTGCTTTTGAAAAGATCTCTTGTCAAGACTTCATGATTCCTAGCTTCCTAGACAAAATTCGAGCCATTATGCCTATGTAATTACTGCATAAGTTTTATGTCTTTCCTTAGTCAATCTCTCATACAAAGGAGGGTTTTTCTCCCCAGAAAGTTTAGATTTTTCACCCACAAAACCGGCCTGAGAGCACAGACCATTTAGTGGTTTCATAGCCTTAGTTGTTGTTTGTACTGTGATTCCAACCAAGAAAAGCCAGCGCTTTGAAGTTACGGTTGGTGGCATACGCAAATGATATTCTTATTTCTCCGAGAGAATTTTTATTGTCTTTTTTTTTAAGTTGTGAAAAACACGTAGAAAGAAGTGATTACGGAGAACTTCTATATAGCACAGACTTTTCTATATTTTATTCAAGTAGTTGTTGTAGATATTAAAACTATAGAAGGTGATTTTAATTAAATTCCGTGTCTCATCTGCAGGTAGGATTCTCTCTCTCTGAGTGGAAAGACCGGCTGATTTCCCATCTCAGTCAGAGAAATCTTTAAGAAGGCTTCTTCGTAAAGATTCCTCTGATCCCGAGTTATCCCACTCATAAACAGATCAACTGACCTGAATGTATGCAGTGAAAGTGATTAACTTCTGTTTAGAAAACAAAATTGATTTACAAAAGCCGAGCGAACTCGATCGTGAGATGGGATGGGATTAATTTAGGATTTAATAGATTTACGCTATCATATTATTCGGCATAAGGAATGAGCGATTCTTGTCTTGGAAAACTTGCACAGTGAAGAAAAAATGATGACGAAATATACTTGTGAAAATACTTATAGTGAAATATTCTTATTCCTTCCATTCTGCAGTTTTAATCTTTTATCTCATCCTCCTTTATCATTACTTCGAAAGTATTTAATCAGCCCTGAAATTAATTTTCGACCATCTTATAATTGTTCTAGATAATGAAACCGAATGATTTGTTTTCGTAGGTGTGCCAGGTCAAAAGTCATGTAATGCATTTACGGGGTTTTAATGCGACTACGGCGATATAAATAGAAATGAATTACAGATCTGTGAATAAATTAATTATCACATTGTAACCAATTTGTATATCAGGACGGACTCTGCTAAGAGAATAATTCACAGAAAGCAATAACCGGAGCTCATCAAGCCTTAGCGGATAGTTTTATTTGAAGGCGCAGGCAGAATTTGTGTTAAATATTTCAGCACTTAGAGTTAGGTTAATGACAATAGCTCATTCAGTGTTACACGTTCTGATAAGTAGTAATAGTTTATGGTTGTGTTAAAAATAAATAAACACGATTTTAAACCGCTATTTAAAGGCGGCCAAATACCTCCGTAGCGAGCTGAAGTACCGAAATTTTCCTTTTCTTTGAAAAGGAAAATATTCGAAAAACTGGATTCGAATCGTTTCTTGGTCACGAGGAATGACTTTTCAATTGAAGGTGAGTTAGTTGGTCTCATGTGGAGGTAGAAGGGTTCTTACCAATCTTAGTTGTTTTCGCCGTAACTTTACCCATTACTAATATGCTGAACTTCGGTGTAAATGAAATTCATTTTCAAGCCATTGACTTGATTTCATCGACCAAAAATCCTATGTAAAGTTCTGATATTTTAAAAACAACTTCGTCTCAGGAAAGTATATCAAAACTGTTTTCTTTTCCACTTTCTTATATAGCAGGTTAACAAGATAAGTTTTCTCGGGCAGAGGAAGTTGATACCCAAGTGCGATCACTGGAAAGTATCCTCTTGGAACTTTAATGACCAGTCATTAGCAGAAACGCAAGAAAAATTGCTTCGGAGGCTGATGGGATATAGGCAGCCGTAAAAAGTTGTGTACAGACTGAAATGATGGGAAAGGACTCAATAAAAAAGAGAATTTCGTTTTTTTTTCTTCTTTTTTTCCAAGCAGAAATCGTACGAGGGAAGGCATCCTCATCTTGGAAGTCGGAAGCGATAAAGAAAGACCCTGGTATTTTACCGTTTTTGTGATTGATATTGTAAAAATATTAAAAATACTTTGATGAATGTTATGTTAATTCAGCAAGAGAAACTTTTCGTACTGGGAGGTTGCTTTTGAATAAAAGAAATTCCGCTGAAGAAAACTTCAGCTGCAAAGAAGTGATGAGAGAGCTTCATTTTCCTTAAGGTAGGACGAAAACGTTTTTAATGAGTTTTTTTAAGGTCACCGAAAAGCTTTTTAATATAAACTGCAGGTAATCTTTATAGCTAACGGGAGAGGAAGACAATTAGAATCAAATCTAGTAGAAAAGTAAGGCGGAGAGAAAGTTTAAAATCGAAAGTAGTCTTAAGATAATGGATGAGATTACGATGAAGACCATCATCCTCTGTTATCCTTACGAAGTTTCGAGAAGCTCATATAAATAGTTTAATAAAGTAACGGAACTCAACTCCGTGCATTTTTGAAGTGAATTTTCACGAGAAGATAATGGTATACTTTTAACTTAAAATTTCGTCATTTAATTGAAAAAGATGAATCAATGAAATTGCTTAATTGCAGTCTGTTTCTTAAAGCAGTTTAATGCAATACGAAATCCACTTCTATCAAGAGAAATGATGAGTTCAATAAAAAATGAAAATGATCAGCAAATGAACCTGGAACTGTATCAGCTATCATTGTTGAGTTGCCTGGTGATGCAATTGTTTGTTTATTTATCGACTTGTAAAACCAACAATGGATATGATTTTATGCATCTTTGTATTAGCCTGTCACGTATCACTAGCCTCGAGATAGCAAGCTCAACAATAACGGTAGTTTCAAACCTATTTTGATAAAGTTAGAGATACTTGCACGTGTTTAATTGTTAATATACTACATGATTACGTTGATACGTTTTTATTCGCTTAACTTCGAAATGTCCACGTCGCAAAAATTTCCATTTACAAACGGTGCTAAGTATTCAAGTAAAATACCAGTTTTCATCATTTGTTGTCGATCAAGCGATGTAAAAGTCAAGCCACCAGTGAGATGCCATCGTTGAATACGTGGCATGAAATACAAATTATGTATTGCTAATGCACGTGTAATGTAATGGCTTGGAATATGCGCACAGCATTTGAAATATTACCCTGTAGAAAAATCCATTTAATGAAAAGCTCTTTTCGTGGAATTATAATTGCATCACTTGTAATCTTTAAGCAATTTTATAATATCTCCGGCAGGCGATCCCTTTTTAATCTTTAATCCAAAACACGCCGCTCCTGCACATTTCTTATTCCGGTCCTCCCCTCATCGGTATGATTCCGAAAATGGTAAACGCGTCTTGTCAGGTTTCTGCCTCACTTCAAAGCCCCGCAGAATTTCATCGAAACTTTAAGAAGTTGGAAGAATGGGACGAGAAGGAGTGGGGGATTTGAAAAGAGGGGGGGGGGAGAGAAAGGGAATAAGCTGCAACCGTTTACTCATGTTCCACATGCATGAACGATCGCAATGTCAGAACAGAAAACGCCAGTTTTTAGCTTTCTTGTTGTCACGTCGGAGCATTTTAGAACTTCGATAAAAATCCATATCAGACTAGGCGGCTGCATGTAAATGGATGGCTTTAACATTTAAATTCAATCATGTAGTGCATATCTTTGAGCCACACTGTTGGCGTTATCGCGGCTAGAATAGAAAAAAAACGAAGATTCGCCAGATCACCCGGTGATATGAAACTCTAGAAAAGTTGTTAGGCCTAACAAGTTCTCGTGGCTGGAGATGTTCTTAACGGATGTTTTCGCGATTTTTTTTGTCTTTCTATTTTTTATTTTCTTCCTTTCAATCCGTTGTAATCAAAACAGGACAGACAACAATCGCGTGCTCCGGAGTTTATGATACCATGGGCAGAAAGCCATTTTTTGTAACGCGATGTTATTTCACGGGTAAAGAAGATGCGAAAATAAATCATCTGATGGGAAAAGAGATGGTAGGGGGGGGGCGCTTATTGGTTATTACGGTTTTCATAATGAACTCATTACTCTCCTTGTGGAAGACAGGATCTATCGCTAACGGAGGGCGAAACTCCCTCATATGTCCGGCCGTTATTTCGCCACATGGTAGCGCTTTTGCCAGAGTAACCACTCAGGGTTCAGTCAGCTGTGCCGGAGCGCCTCACGGCCTGCCAGGTGCCGGCTTGTCGTACGTATTAAGTCAGTAATTTCTACGCCCGTAACATGTCATTCTTGCGGTCCTGTAGTTAAGATATTATAATTATGCGAAACGGTGTTAGCAGCCCTTGCACTAGCACAAAGGCGTTATACGGATGAAATCCTTCGGAGTCATCTTTTCTCTTGCCTTCCTTTTATTGCCTCACAGTTGAGAACTAAGAATAAATGGCCTGTACCTAAGTAGGCTGTAGTACAATGATAACAGCGATATTCATCCCCGTGTGTGTGTGTGTGTGTGTGTGTGTGTGTGTGTGTCACCGGATCCTGGTAGTAATAGTGAACTACAAGCTCTGGAAGGCTTTCTAGTCTTTAGTCAAAGTACTCTGGCATTGGCGATATCTAAAAATGGCACTTCTTTGAAATCTTAAGCTAGACAGTACATACTTTGGACGGTTGATTTTTTTTTGTGCGTCTGTGCTTTCAGTCTATATCTCTCGTGTCCTTTATTATTAACATAATCTGTCTTTATTCGGTTTGTTGTATTGCAACGGGTTTGACTGGATGAATTCGGAGGAAGAAGTGTATTGAATTTTGAGACACCCTTAAAGAAGCGTTTGGGTGTGTGTTAGAAATGATACGACTTTAAGCATCGATCGAGGAATATATACGAGAGTGGTCGGAAACGTTTTAAGCCTAACAATGAAAAAACGTATTTATAATTTCAAAATTATTTTTATTTTTCAACATAATCTCCCTTAAGGCCAATACATTTATTCCAGTGATGCTCTACTCCAGCGCAATTATCCCGTCCCTGTAGTGGTTCTCAGTAAGATTTGCAAAATACCCCTCTACAGCTGCAATCACCTCTTGATTCGAAGAAAAACGCTGACCAGCGAGGAAGAGTTTTAGTTTTGGGAAGAGATAGAAGTCAGTGGGAGCCAAATCTGGGGAATAGGGTGGATGTCCCAACAATTCATAGTGCTAATCCCTTAATTTTCCCATTATCAAAACACCTTTGTGGGCAGGTGCATTGTCCTGCTGAAAGATGATTTTTTTTCTTCTGCAAACCGGGTCTTTTCTCACGAATTTTTTCGTCTAGTTCTAGTCTGGTTAAGAGATCGGAGTAATATTCTCCGGTTATTGTTTTACCCTTTTCAAGATAATTAATAAACAAAATGCCTTTAGCATCCCAAAACACCGATGCCATGAGATTTCTTGCTGATGGAACCGACTTTTGTCTTCTTTGGGGCTGAACAACCGGCTTCTGTCCACTGTTCTGACTGCTGTTTGGATTCTAGTGTGTAATGGTGAATCCAAGTCTCATCCGTAGTAATAAATCGACGCACAAAATTAGTTTTCTTCTTGTTAAAATGCTCCAACCACTGTTCGGAGATTTTCATGCGAGTGCGTTTTTGATCTGCTAACCCTTTAGAAAACGTTTGGGTGTGTTAGAAATGATGCGACTTGAAGCATCGATGACACTGCTTGGCTCCCTATGTGTTGCTGATATCGCCTACGAATAATTAAAACATTTGTTTGAAACCTGTTTCATTATAATTAATACATCAAAGTGACTGACAACAATAAATATTTAAGCACGTGGACACGATAAAGCACGTTTTGGAACAATGGATATCAATGAAATCTTTATAATTACACGTTATATGTATTTATTGAATTAAGGATTTATATAACTGCCTGCAGATGTTATGCAATTGATGATCGTTATTCAATTTAAATAGCACTTAATTCTCATAAAGTACGCCTTGAAATCTATTACCTTTATTAGTATACTTTGTCTTCTTGTTTATTATTATCATTATTAAATTTCATTTGTGAAAAGGAATCATTAACTCATTTATGAATAGAAAGAATGAGTACACGTACCTTGATCTTATTATGAAAGATAAGATTTAGCATTACAAACGCTCAGCCGTTCTTGTTTACCTATTTTCGCCCTTGCTCCATAGTTTCACTAAATCCTACTTAAGAAAGATCACATTTCTGCAAATTGCAACAATGTAATCTCTTTCCTAAGGCGGATTAACTGCTATCCGGGAGCTTTGCAAGTCCGACTGACTCGTCTCTTTGCGGCTCAGCACGTGATTCCCGAGCGGCTAGTAACAGAGAACAAATGGTGAAATGAATGATTACATTCTCAATCCCGATGTTTTGCTTGTCAGAACAAATGCTACAATTCGAATTTAGCATTTAAGAACAGATGCTACTATTCAAATTTACCATATAAAACAGATACTAGACTTAAATCCTATTAAGGCTATTAACAGTTTCCGGCATTGGAGAAAGGAATCACAACGTTAGCATAAGAGAAATTTACCACGAGACCAGCATATCTATAAAGAGAAAAGACAAAAAATGTTATGAAGTTTGCATATTAGACAATAAATTTATTGCATATTAAGCAATAAATATAAGTGCTTCAAACTTTTATATGAATCAGCAAATTATAATTTTTATATAATATGCAAATACACCTTTTCATTATTAGTATAGACATTATGGTATATAAAAGTGTGTAAGTACTGTATTTTAATTCGTCCATTAGTAGCTTTGATGTATGAAACTACTGTTATTTCATATTTTAAGCATTCCGTTTATAGAATTCATTTTTGAGATGTATCTAAAAGTTCAAGTAAAAATTTAAACCAATGCAGAAGAAAACAAAAGAGAGAAATTGAAAAGGGTAGAGATCAACTCGAAAGAGAGACTCACACACAGAAATCGATAGAAAATTAAACGGAAAATTTTTCTTCCAACTTAGAATTGCAGCGGGGTTCCCATCTTACCTGTAATTAATAATCCTGCGTTTAATGACTACTTTAATTTAGTTATCTTACTGACTAGAATAATAATAAGCGTGCAAAACAAAACAGAACATAATATGAATAAGTAAAGCTTGCACCGAAAGAATGTGCGAAGGAAATAACTTTTTTTAATTGTTCCTGCTTCTACTTTATTGTTTAATTTTATGTATTATATTTCCATCACTGAGAAATTTATTGTTGTGCTAAACCAATGTAGAAATCTTCTGGCACATTTTTATATTTCTCGTTATGTCCTCCCCCCTCCTTCGGTAGTTAGTAAGATTAAAATAAAATGGAAGCAATTTTTTCACCTGTTGTAATTCGGTAAGTGAAACAGTACAGTAGAAAATGAAAGAATAGCTGATTACGTAACCATAGTAACTAACAGATCATTGTTACATTCATCATATAATAATAGTGTAAATAATAAAAAAAACTATTATAATATATGCACATTTTTAACTTAAAAAATAGTAACCTTTCTCTAGTGAAGGACATTATGCTCTTAATATCGAGGTATTAACTAAAAATCGGAGCAAATTTACCTATTTAATTAGATATGCATACTTGTTCCTATCCTTAGTCATATCAAGAGACGTTATAAATATTTTCTGAATGCAGAAAGTTCTCTCTGTGTGTGCGTGTGTTGTGTCATCCATGTCAGCTTTGGAAAATGGATTTATGAATATAGAAAGAGTGTTTCTGGTACTACATCAATTTAATATTCAGAGTGAGGAAATCATATTCTTTTTTTACTCTTTATGTTTTCTTTTGAATTTATCATGTCTTCTCTTCTAGAAGCAGTGCTGCTGATGTGATGCTATGTAGATTCCTAGATGTTACTTATAATTTTCCCATCTCCGAAATGCTGACGCTGCATACATATTTTAAATATCTAGTTCATTTTTTTCTTTCATAAAAATATAATGGTGTTTTATGCGAATATCGATAGCATTTTCATTATATGAAATATTTAATAATTTTACTTGCTTCTATAAAAACAGTATTTCCGAAAATACTATTTTTATAGAAGCAACTCATCCATCAATTCAACTGTAATAGGTCATAATAACAATTTGTATTGAGAATATTTATTTTTGTAGCAATGTTCTGTACGTAATGCTGTGTTTTTCGTACTGATCGAAACTTTACCAATGATAATAGATCAGAAATCTTCGCGAGAGCTTTATTTATGAGATTTTCTAAAATTATTTGTGACTGAAAAAGTGTTACGGGTTTGAAAAAGATTTGTAAATATTCTTGTTTAACAAAACGTCATTGGAAAATGTTCTGAGTTAATTAAGTTTACTGACAAATGCTCTTATTGCATACTGCAGCGAAGTTTTACTTTATTGAACCACACAATATCGTTGACGCTCCACAAACATGCTTTCTTTATAAGACAAATCCTTAGCCATCTTTCCAAATCCGTTTTCAATCTCTTCATCCTTCTCTCATGAAACTGAGCCTACAATTCTGACGATTTCTTCAGCTTCGTTTTTTTTTTTTTTTTTTGATCCTCCTCTTCAAAGGTGTCTTTGTGATTTAGTAAAAACTCAAGAAATACTCAGCTCTTGCGGTTACGTCTTCCTGATGTATGGTGCGGACTTAACTTTAGCCTGAATTCGGAATTTATGGCTCAAAGACTATCGGAAATCGCTGCGTCTAGTCTTGTTTTGATTTTGCGGCTCACAATATGTTTGAATTCTTCAAAACGAGCATCTCTGTTTATTTGTCGCAGGAGAATATCAACAGAAATCGTTGGCACTTGATTTTTCTTCATCCTTTGTTTTAGAATTAATTGTTTCCGATTGCAAATATTTTTCAATAACATACTTAAGTTCAATAGGTGGTAAACGACTTTTGCTGCTTCGTATGACACCATCACTCTGTTTTTTGGAGATTTGAAGTGGATTAAAAGTTCCATGTTTAGTTACTAAAGCAGAATTAATCCCAGGATTATATAATCTTTAGTTTCAAGTTACTATAACTTAAAAGTTTTCGTGATCGGATTCACATAAAAATATGAGTTATAAACAGAATGTGCTCCTAAAGCCACTCATAACAGCACTTATAAAAACCTTCAGGTTCACAGCATATGTTTTTTTTATTTATATAAACTCTAATTAAGTGACTTTTTTTTCAATAAAGCATAGACCTTTCCTGTAAGTGCTATCTAAATTTAAGTAATAGAGTAGATTTTCAAGCAATGATTATAATTGTTAGACACATTACTGTATTATACCCTACACATCACGCTTTATGTATTAACTCCTATGTATTGCAGAGAAGCCACACAGGCAGTACTGTAAATCAATTTGTTCCGTTAGCTTGTATCCTTAATTTGATACAGATTTTTTCTTTTTTGTTTCTTTTTTGTAGACGGAAAATATCAACACCATACAGTTGTAATTTGCAGGGTACTTTTTTGATAAATAAAAGTGAACACGTTCATTTTTATTTAGTTTAAAAGCCCATCAGAATTTTCCTTGAAGTTTTTCTTCGCTTTCCTGTTCTGTGCAGCGCCTATTGGTGACGGGGTATGTTACGTGAATGATTAATAGGAAAATAAAAGGTTTGCAAATGAAAAATCAAATTAGTTGAAAGTCTGTGTGGTAGGGGCAGCAATTTAAAAATCATAAATATTATGAAATATTTTCGCTACTAGTCGAATGAAACCAGTACTAAAATAATGATCATATACAATAGACTATCGTCGTCTAATTATTTGTTAATTCAGTAGATATTCGTATCTTAATAAAGAAAAATAGCTTTATTGAAAGATCAGTGTTAGGAACTGCGGTTAACAGAACGGATTTTAAACCTCTGGTACTATAATTTCTATACATCTTCATAATCAAATTCTTTTCATTAATTCACTAAATTTTTATTTTATTTTATTATTAAACATACAGAATATGTTAATCTGTATGTTTAATAATAAAACAATTAAATATAATTGTCAGACACTTCTATAAAATGATTTTGAATCTCAAAAATCCACGTAAAATGTGTATTATTATATCCTGCACACCATGCTTTATGTGTTAAGTCACGTGTATTGCGGAGAAGCGATACCCTTTACAACATAATCTGCATGTTTAATAATAAAAATTAAAGAGCGACAAACAGTTGAATAAATCAGAGTCCATCACCTGTTTAATTCTTCAGCATTGCAATGTACTTATTTCTTTGGGAATCATGACGCCACATCCGTCTTATTCAACAACAAACAAAACTGTTTTATTATACAGAATGGAACATGAAAAGATAGGCATAAAACATGAAAAAAAAAACATTCTTAGAAATGGAAACCGGCGCAGACTTAAATCTCGGAGTGCTCCCCCTTTTAGTCTAGGCGACTGTAATTTTAATTGCGATATTCCATCAATATTGAGCTCATGATTGTAGATCAAGTTTAGTATTGATCGTTTCGACTGCGTTAATTACGAATTCACTACTTCAGGATTTCGCAACTTAAAATCCTCTCCTATATTGTTGAATTCACTGATCTGTTTGAAGAAGTTTGTCTAATTTAATTAATCGTAAGGAAATGTAGTAATTTTGCGCATTCTAATTTTCATCGAAATCAGTCCAAAGGTTAGATACCATACATGAACTTGGTATGAGGTATTTCCTCCTTTAAAAATACCTCGCATTTCATATACGAACCTCCTATTTTTGATTTATCGTATATCGTAGCACGTAATTCTTTTTCGTTTTATCAATCCAATAAATGAATGTTATTTATTCGGTCTCTTCCTGCAAAACTATCGGACAGAATTTACAACGTATAATTACGGTTGTTTATCCCCCCCCCCACACACACACCTACCGATTTTAATACGAAAACCGAGCTGCTAAGCAGAGAGAATGAGAGAAGTTGTTCTCCTAGGAACAGATTCAAAACAGGTACTCTTACTCTATCTGCCTTCCAGCTTATTATCCTATCGCATTTCCTCCCCTGCACTTTCGGCTGTTGTGCATAGCATTGTTTTGTGCAGGAATGCTACCTTCTGTGAATGGAACGTCTTTATTAAACGTAATTATCACTGTATATGGAAAGGTAATTAGTTGACCTCGCCATTGATTACCTGACAAAGCAAAGGGATTTGATGTCCCGAGGGATGAGCAGTGCCTGGCGTGTTCTCAGTTTAAATGACTACAAAGTGCACAATGGAATGCATTTAGTGTAGCGGGCAGCAGTGATATTGAATCTGATAGTGACTAATAATGCTAATATTTCGAATTCCTTATTCTCTTACAGCTGGTCGACTCGCTTTGCATCGCTTTTGCAAAGGACTGAAATTGCAAACTGAATTTCAGCGAAACTGTCTTCTCTCGCAATCGCTTGTTGTGAATAAACGCAATGTCCATATAAACCATGCATATGATGCTCGGGAACAAGTAAGAGAGAGAGACAGATTATAGAAATTCATTATTGATGCAAATTATATTTTGCACGATTGGTCGCTATTTGGAGTGTGCGTAACGTCAGCTGCTGTTTACTACTAATGGAAATGTTACTCTATTCAAATATTTTTACATGAAAGGACTCTTTGCTCTCTGAACCTGTATACCGATTTACTTATCCTACAGAATTTGAATATCTGCCGATGTGTACGATTATATGTTTCGTGTGTTAAGCCTTTCGCAAAAGATTCCAATTGATGCTTCTTAATGTTTGAACAACTAATTGCGTGCTATCAAGTATCTTACTTTATTTTAGTTGTTGACGTTTGTCGGTGTTGTTTTGAAAGTCGTTCAACGAGACTTCTAATCATTGGAGATCATCAGTTAAGATCGAAAGACCAAAAAAAATTTTTTTTCACCTTTTTAATCCTCTTAATTGCTGTTGTCTTCTGAGGAATGCACTTTTACGAAACAATTATTTTTTGAGATGGAGAAAAATACCAACACGATAGAAACAAAACTAAATATACTTGTGACAGTATCCGCGTTTTTCTGCAATATTTTTTACTCAATATGTTAAGTTTCATATTAGATCATTTTGTTTTTTATTTCTCTCATAAACCAAACTCTTATAAATTGCGAGTTAAAACGCAAATTCAAAAATTATTTTCTAAAACACAATCAAGCCTAAATTAATTTACAATAATAAAACTCAACCTTCGAAACAATAAAACACACAAAATAATAATAATAATATATTATATAATAATAAATCTGAGCAAATACTTCAAGCAATTACTCAAGAGAGCCTTCTAAAAGCAACTGGAAACAAATCCGATTACAAAAAGGAACAGCAAAATAACCGATATGTGCGCTGGAAAAATAAACCCTTGCATAGCCAATTTCTTCGAGATACTGAAGACAAAATTGACGTGAATAAGACGTGGCAATGGCTACAATATGGATATATGAAAAAGAAACAGAAGGATTTATTCTAGCAGCTCAAGAACAGGCATTACAAACTAATGCAACGAAAGCAAAACGTTTGAACATCAATAATAACAGCAAATGCAGATTATGCAATCAGAAAGATGAGACTGTAGAACAGTGATGGTTCGTACATAAGCACTGCGACACTGCAGCACCCGCAAGGAAAAAATGAAAAAATTAAATTTTGTCTGTGTTTATAAATAATAACAATGCTTGCAACATTATATAAATGCAATACAACATGTTAAAGTATACAGCTTATGTTTTGATATTGAATAGTTAATAATTGGAATTATTCGATTAACGCTTTAGATTACGAAACAAATGCACTGCGATCTAACGCCGATATTCGTTTGCGCTTGTCATTGCACGTTACGTCATTAGATACGCTGCCGCTTGGGCAGTGTATAAGCTTGTGCGCGTTATTTCTGTGAGATATGAAACGTTTATTATTGGTGCGTATTCATGGTGAACTACTTTTTGTAAATCTTTATTTTATTTTGTTTTGTTAAAATGACATATTATTATTTATTTATTATAGATACAAGGCTGAATTATGACGAATGGCACTGTTGAAAATATGAAAAGAATTATATTTTTTAAATTATCGTTACACGAAACAAATGCACTGCAATCTAACGCCGATATTCGTTTGCACTTGTCATTGCTATTGATACGAAACTTTTATTATTGGTGTTTGTTCGTGGTGAGAATCAAATATTTTTAATAAAGCATTTTTTTAATATGCAAGTTTATTTGTTAATAAATTCGTTACTGATTAAGAAAAAAGTTTTTTTTGTATATGCAGCACCCCCACTTAACATTTTCACCGGCTGCCACTGTTGTAGACCATCTAATCAGTGCCTGCAGCAAGATTGCTCAAACTGACTATAAATACCGCCATGATCAACTGGCCAAAATAATTTATTGGCAAGTATGCAAAAAATATGGCTTTTCTACTTCTGATAACTGGTGGCAGCATAAAATAGAGATTGTATTGGAAAACGAAACAGCAAAAATCCTCTGCGACTTTAGAATACAATCTGATCGACATTTGGAACACAATAGACCTGACATCACAATTATCGAACATCCACAGGTTTAGATTATCAATATCGTAGCACCCAGTGATAACAACATTAACAACAAAGAATTGGGGGAAAAATACTAAATATCGAGATCTGGTAATCGAAGCCGGCCAACTTCGATTACCAGATCTCTGGCTTAAACACACCAAAGTCATCCCAATAGTTATCGGTGCACTTTGTGTAACTTCAAAGAAGCTATCCGACTATTTACAAGAATTAAGCATCAACGAAGTGACCCCATATGACCTACAAAAAACAGCATTACTTTGAACTGTCCATATTTTATTACGCTACCTGACAGACTATTCTTAGATTCTTGGGTAGAATCTGAATTGTTCTGTATCACCAGTCAAATTGTTGTTTAAATAATATCTTGTTTTGACTGTGTGTCAATAATAATAATAATAATAATAATAATTTGAATTCAATAATATTAGAATCCAATTTTTCTCCATCCATTATGAATTGAACCGTCAATTATTTTATTAATATCACGCTATAATGCATTAAATGGCTATTTGAATTTATATCTTGAGTTAAAATATCAAATAAAAGAAAATATGTAATACACTATATTTCTTTACTGATAAAAAGCGGACATCCATAGGAGATCGTATATCTTTATTTACTGAAAAGACATCCTATAATGGTCTTGATGGAACTCTTTGAATATAAGGAAGATTTTTCGGAGAACATGAGAATAACATTTTTTCCTTCTAGGTGCAGTAGTGTTGTGAAAGAGCATGTTTATATTTCTAGCGATCCAAAAAAAAAAAAGATAAAACCATATTACGTTGTTCGGTATTTTTAAAAGAATGTCCATCCAACACTTTCAAAACTGATACCCGGTTTTAAAAATGAGAAAGCAAGTGAAACGTGGCACGCGGCAGCACTCCTCGCGGAGTAGTTGTAGGTTTCAGCGTGACTTCACCTTTTATTGAAACTCTATTTCGCGTGGAACAGAGCGTTTTGAGAACTTTATGTTCAACTATGTGACATCTCATCCAGCCACGAGATAAAAGCACCAGATATTCGCTATTGAAAAATATACGAGTTGGAAATATCCGATATTGCTAAAGCTTTTACGTACTTTTATAGAAAGACTTGTAAATAATTAGAGTGTTATTAACCGTACGGGATTATATATTTGTACGAATGAAAATTCAACAATGTTTTATGAGAATGCAAATCCAACAATATATTATAGGAACGCAAACGCAACAATGTTTTAAAACAGTTTCATATGACTGAGTATTTTTGCAATAATGAAACGAGATATTTTCTGATATTACAGCTGGGTTTGATTGTTTCGTTTTTATCGATTTTATTCCAATTCTTTGAGAAGAGCGGGAAACAGTAACCCCGTGTTTTTCAATTTTTTGGCGACCTCTTTTTTTCCCTAGCGCTTGTTTTTGTAGTCATCCAGATTAAACCTAAATCTTCCTCTTTGCAGATGCTTGCTTCTGCCATTATCTTGGCTCCCATCTCGACTGAACCGTAACTACTCAACATAAATGAGAGGGGAAAAAATTTCTTGCGACCACTCCTGAAAAGAAAAGCCTTAGTTTAATGCAACTACCAGGAAAGAGATTATCCCGTTGTTGATAATGTGTAGAGACTCATCACATTTCAGAGTCGGGGCGGACGATGGAAGATGGCATTCTTCCAAACAGTTCCTCGCTCCTCTCCCCATCTTTCCTCGCGATATTTTTTTTGCGTTCTGCTATTCCATTATATTTAATTAACGTTGTACGTGATGCAAAAATAAATATTTGCCTCGCAGTATTACTTTCTCATTGTGAAGCTAGCATGTTGTAATGGAAATTAAAATCTCTTACTAGAAGAGTAGCTTCGGTACGATAATGTCTGTTCTCTCTATAAATACTTCACTGTCGACAGCCTTTTCAATCACTGACGAAATCTTTGGACAATAGACTGAAAGATAAATTTACATGTTACATTATTATAATCCTAACGAGTTTATACATCCGCTCGTGCATTGAGATGTCTCTATTAAAAGAAATCTGCGAGTGAAACGTAAATTGTGTTATTTATGATTCGATTTGGGTGTCTCCAGTGAGGAATTAATAAAATTTTATTATATATAGAACACTTGCAAATAATATTGAATTACACTGTTTGATGGCTGTTTAACACACTTGTACTGGTATACGAAATACAAAAATTATTAAAAATTGTCTGGGGTAAAATATCTTTCCAACAATGCCAAGTTGACAGTTGGAAGGAGATTTGAATTTGAGTTGGAATGATTGGAGAAAACAAAAGGAAGTCGCAAAATACAGACAAGAGACAAAAAAAAGCACACCAAAAACAAAATGACGCAAATCGCTTGGAAGGAAAGCACTGAACAGAAGTGTCCAGGATGGTCTGAAACATTTTTCTAAGTTGGTACATCATAAGCATGCATGTGAAATTGCAAGACATTCTATCAAGTAGTTTTTTATACAACTGTCGGAAGCCAGAGTGTTGTCTGTATCCCTTTTAAATGGATAAAATTGAGTATCGTGCAGTTATAAAATTCTTTGTAAAAGAAGGTTTAACACCAAAAGAAATTCATTCAAAGTTCATAAAAGTTTATGGGCACTCTTCTCCTTTATTTCGACAATTAAGAAATGAGCTGCCGAGTTTAAATGTGACCGTACCAGCCTTGAAGATGATCCACGTGAAGGACTTCCAAAAAGTGTCCAGAAATCATTGATCAAGTGTGCACGATATGGTATTGGATGTCTTGGATGACCGGCGAGTCAAAGTGCGTGAAATTGCCGAGATTATAGGCATTTCAAAAGAACGTGTAGGATATATTTTGCATGAAGAATTGCATATGAAAAAGCTTTGCACAAGATGAGTGCTGCGCTTGCTCACAGCAGATCAAAAATGTACTCGCATGAAAATCTCTGAACAGTGCTTGGAGCGTTTTAACAAGAAATTGTTAGGCCGAGAACTTTTCAGACCACCATCGTAGATTGCGATACTTGAATGGATTGTCGGAAAACGAACTGACGGGAATTTGTGTAAAATATACCGACAGTCTTTGGAGAATAAATTGTTTTTATAATTTGAAATTCTTATGTTTATTGTTTAACCCACGTTTTTAAAGGCATCTTGAAATATTTCATGAGCTATATGTTAACTAATAGTTATTTTTTGCTTGATTTTGAGATATATATTTACGATGTTTTTAACCATGAATCCTTAAGAGAAATATAAAATATTTCTCCTCTTCGAGTATTTGGAATGTTAACTGATTTTATTTTATTTTTATTTTTCTATCTTCTTTGGAAATGCTTGTGTTGTAATCAAGTTAGAATACCACACAGACTCGTCTACGGTAATATGCTTGGTATGTGGAATGTTTTGGAAGTGTCAATAAGCGGAAGTAAAACTCTCCACATGACGTCTCTTTGTTTATGGCATTTTTTTTAGCTTTACCTCCTCTTCTTCCCCTCTTTAGCTTCCTCCTAATTTACTGGTGAACATTGTTTCTTCTTTTCGAAGAGAGACAGCGATTCACTTAATTAAGTAAAGACAGGTCGCCCTGGATAGCCGTATATACGGATCGCGCACGTGCAAGCAAGCAAACGGTACTTATGCCTTCGGGATATCGATCTCCTACTACTAGCTCGAGGTTGAAGGGAAATGTCGACTTGTTTTTCGACGACTGTCTCTTGGTGACGTTCTTCGCATGCCTGGCATTGTCTCCCTAACAAATAGATAGACTATCTTTTCAGTTTTCCATCCCTTTCTTCGCTTCCCTTCTCCCCCCCCACCCCCCAGTGAACAACGTGGAATGGCGATGTCATATTGTGTGTGTGATGTTCGCAGGTATGATTGGCGCGAGTCCCTCACCCCCTCCCAACCCACCTTAACTCAGTCAACAGCAGTTCAAAAATTACCGACATGATGGTGGAAAACATGGATAGAAATATTGCCATGTGCTTTCGTTTGCACTTTTCTTTACGGTTAATTTATTTTAGCATTTTTTTAAACCTTTGGTTATAGCAGTTTTCATCGATTTCTTCTGTCTTATTATTCCGTACTACTATTCCTTCTCATTGTGATTTTCCACACTTATAAATAATCAAAGCCATTTTGGTTCTTAGAATGTCATTGTGTTTTTTATTAAGACTTCAGTATTATTGCGTAACAATACTGAGTATTGTTACGCAATATAATGCACGTCATTGTACATTATCAGCATTTTAATTCGTGAGATTTATAGTCTGGTTTTAATCGTACGTTGTTCGCAATTAGTGCTAGTACATCTCATATTATGAATCATATTATTTACCTAATATTCCTTACATTCATGATATTGAAAAAGGTAGATGCAATACCATTTACTGTACTTAACGTAATTGTTATTAAAGATGCAACTAATGTTATTGCATTCTTATTAAGATGCACCTAATGCTATTGCATTGTTTTGAAAACATGTAACAATATTACTGCATTGTTTTGATAAAATGCGCTTACTGCAACTGCATTGTTTTGATAAAAATGCGACTAATATTATCCGATCTTGATAGTATTCGTATGAGAGTATTGTTAACAACAATGAAAATGAGAAGTGACGTTGTTCTACTAAAGCGAATCATAATCTTTTGATAGTGAAAAAGTATGTTTAAAAATATGATTTATCAAAGAAATATAAGCTTTTAAAACACACAATGACAGCATGCTTTATTAAACGGGTGGAATTAGAAAGAGTACATGCGTATTTTCCGTCCATCTATATAGCGTTTACTTGTGAACTCATTTCATATTTTCTAATTACAGGATTTAAAAATAACAGAATGGTATTAAAATGTTCGATGATGTCTGTGATCATTATTTATAAACTAGAAAAGTGTACGTTTAAGGGGGAAAACTGATTTCCTCCCAATGTCGGATAATTTCTGAATCTTGTGTTGTATTATGCTAGGGAGTTAACACATAATTGCGAGCAAACATTAACTAAAATCTTTTACGTTTGCATTAAAATACTATTGCTATTTAATTTATGTTGTGTACGAATTTATGCAGTTTTCAAAACCTAGAAAAATAACGCTAACGTGTTCTTTGAGATTTAGTATTTAAAATAAATACATCTAACGCGTCCCAGTTCTTTCAGAACACAAATGTTGAAATTTTGCCAATTTCAACAATGCATTGCCATATGGGAATTCAAGTTCTAGTGCTGCATATGCAGCGTTTTTGAAATCGGCATACTTGTCCATTGTTAGAAACTGATTACTATCGAGTATTTTATATTACAAATCCAAATCTTTCGCTATTATTGAAATACCACGTTAAAACAACATTTCCCCAGATACGTCCAGCATATATATATATATATATATATATACACACCTCTTCAATCTTATTCAGCTGTCTAAAGGCATAGGAGAAAGGTTGCGGTAGCTGTCACGGTTCCTATTAACCTAATCTGCCCTCAGTGGATTTTAATAAGGGATGCTACATAGCGATAACACACTGGACGGAGCAATTCGCTCTTGATCAGTGTCACTAAAAGACCCTAGAGATTGGATCATCCATGGGCGTTATACGAATATTCATATTTTAGCAGAAATATGGTTAATTGCCTCGATGTTATTGAGGTGAGGCTTAATTGAATTTAAACGACATTAGGATGTATCCACAGTTTTCACCTGTGTTTAAATAATCGCAATTTAAATTAGATGCTCTCTTAAAAAATAAAATTAAAACGACACGCATCCTGTTCTTGTTAAGAATGGTATCAAACATGGCATTTATTCTGTCCGTGGGCGATCGAAGCGCCGCCTAGTGGCACAAAATGGAAACAATCAAGTATTGCGTTTACTTTTATAGCCAATAAACAAAAGGTGTATATAGCAAAATTAAACACATGAAATGATTTATCGCTCGACTAGGATTTATTGTCCAATTCTCGCAGCTTAAGAATGAGTCAAAATAATTGTTTGACCCAGGTGATAAAGCTATTACTGCGTCGCTCTCACTTCCCGCGTGTCTCTTTTTTAATGTCTCTTCGAGTCATATGACAAAAAGGTATTGTTTTTCTCCCCAGTCGGTTCCGCAGCAGCTAAACCTCCCCGCAGGCTATTTATCAGGATTTAAACATCGCACGTGGCACGTGAAATTGCCACTGGGGAGGCACTGGATAACGTACCCACAGACCAACAATTTGTCGGTGGCTCCAACACCCCGAGACACTTTTTTTTACGATACGACAAAGACTAACGGTGGGGAAGGACTGTCGCGCGTGCAATGGCATTGGCTGCACACTTCTGGTCGAAAGGTATTACAAAAAGGATGGCGGGGAACCAGTGGTAAATATTGCCTTATTTTATCTGTGGAAACGGAGAATTTACGTGTTGCCAGGATTATATAATGTGCGAGTAACAGCCATGTTTATGTTCCTTCGCTCTGCTTTATATACAGACCAGATTTCTTCCTTCCAGCTATATAAAAATAGTTTCTCCAAAAGCGTTCATAAATCGAGCGATTTGGAAACGAAGGTACGGACGAGTGCGGCCCAGAGTTTGCGTTTTTTGATGATTGCCCAACTCTATTTCTCCTCAAGTTATGGAAAGTTCAAATACTCATGCGCATAGGATGTCTGCAGAACTGAGTTCTGCAGACATTACGTTTTTACTTAATGCATATGGAATTTCAATACAAGAATAAAGCAAATTGCAACAGAAATAAATTTCGTCGGATGCGTAATGTTTTATTTTACATAATGTGTCATCCATGTTGATTCTTCCGCTAAGTCTGGATCATATTCTTTTAGTATTGGAAGGAATACGGAATTTATTTCTCTCTCAGCTAGTTGTCCTCTGTACCATTTTTGAGGAAGAAAATCATTTTGAACTGCAATAATCGTCCATAATATTTGTTATCGTCAGACTTCCATTGTTGATAGCTGTTTACATTGTTGATGACTGTTTTAAACTATGCACGCGCTGCAGATTTTTTTTTATATACGTGCAACGTGATTTATTTCATTGTTAAAATACAAATTTTACCGGGTTGGTTTTATTTCAATAACACAGTTCACCTCGTTCAAACAAGGAAATAGTGATTTATGTTTACTGCACCAGGGGAAATTTATTCACCAAGATTCCCGTTCTTGTTCTTATGACTTGCAACGATTTCCTAGAAGGAAAAACAAAAAACACGAAACATTTTATGTACTTGTAAAGTAAATCCGAATAGGATTCTTTATGTATATTTTCGTTTGCTGTCTCTTTATCATCCTTGAATGGATGACAAGCGTTCTGTTTACCCTCACGATTCTAGTTAGTCTCGAGGTCACGTTTTACTTTAACCTGGTTCCTTGTTGTTTGCTGACGCGTGACTTTGACTTTTTATTAGACAGAAGGGCTTGAAGCTAACTCCAGACTAGGAAAGAAAAGAAACATTACAGAACAACAGTTGCTTTTCTGAAGGTTTTCCTCTTTGTCGTTGTCAACTGTTGGGTAATGGGAGACCGAACAATTGTTCCACCGTTTTTGCTGCGGGCGTATCGGCCGAACGAATCCTAAGGATGTAAAGTCCCCCCCTCAGTCTGAGCACGGATTTAGAAAAATCCTCTTTGTCTGTCAAAAAAAGAACGTAAAAAAAAAAACAACCTCCAGCGGATTTGGAGGCATTCTTTGGAGGCGATGGAAATGCCTATGTTTTCCGTTTATTCATTTGCAAGGATTTGTTTGAGGGAGCTCCCCCCCCTCCCCCAAAGTATAGAAGAAAAAAAAATTGTTCGTAAGAAATTAGCGTCGGTTACAGTAATCCGTGTGTGTCTGGGGCGGCACATGTCCCGAATGGCCACATATTTTCCTCCAGAACCGTACACCTTACTGCCAATTACGGCCGTTTTATGACCTTGTAAACATTAGTAGATCGTGTACGCGGGAGGCGAAAATACACCATAAGATTGGGTAATGGCTGGAAGCTGCTTCCTCGGACAAATCACGACTCCTCTCTCTGTTCTCCTCAAGGAGTTTTCTTCAAGGCGATAATTTTTCCCACCTTCTTTCCGTAGAGGTAAAAAAATGATGTCTCTCCATGCTTTATTACATCAGGGAGTACTGGATAGTGCCGCGTTACCTTCTAATCACCTTACAGCTGAAATAAGGAGGGTTTCGCAAGCTGTACAAAGTTGATGTCCTCCGATAGCTAATTTTTAACGCCGGCTATCAGCTCCAGTTACATGACCCAGCGGTGACATGAAGCCGCTGCTACTGTCTTTCGTAAGTAAAGCTAATTACGCTCACCCACTGTCACGTGGTAGTTATCTTAATGTGTGCAGGCAATAAGGGCGCAAAACTCTTCACCTACAGAGATAAATACGAACTGAGTACTCCCGTGCGTGCGCGCGCGCGTGCAGCTCATCTTGTGTTATAGTACCTTCGGAAATACGTCAATTTGTACGAAATTCTTTCGACCTCCTGCGAAACAGTGCGAACATTTTTTGCTCTATTAGGTTAGCCATTTAGAAGTAATTTTGCCAATTTTGGCTTGCGTGGAATGTGCTGAAGGTAAAAGCAGACCAGATAATTAGCAGTGATTTCAAATGGAAGCGATCCACTTCAGCTCTGTTTATCTTTTACATTCATCAAGTAACCTAATTATCAAGAACTGGGAAATGGGCTGTTTCACCATCAGTTGGTAATGCGATTAGCTGAATTACTAAGAAAAACAATCGTTCCGATTATTTTTTGCACTGATATAACCGAACATGTAAATCGATATATTTTTTCTCTGCTGTCGTCCATTTTATTCGAAATACACATCTTTTTCGCTATGTTCATTGACACTTCAATCCCGGTACTAAGTAAAGTCTAACAGTCACAATGTGGGAAGGGTAAAGAGGCCTACCGTCATGTCAAAGGACAAAATTCGGAGTAACGAAAGTCAAGAGATACTCGTAGTTGGATCTGTTGAGGTTATTGCAGGCTGCCATAAGAATTACAATGCAGATATCAACATATTTAAGTATCCTGTGTAAATCTAGAGTCCTGATGCCTCCAACGTATCTTCATACCGCTTTATTTTTCAGTTTTGGTCCCATCATTATTTTCAATGAAATATCAATCTAGTAGGGAGCATTAGAAATAGTACGATGAAAGTTATTGATAGCCAAGAAATTTGGAATTTTAAAACACGCACTTCATTTCAGAATAATTACTTCTATTCATTAGAAAATTTTTACCTTTTCTCTCATTCCAAAGCACGCGTAGAACCTTCTTTCAAATTAAACTTTTTTTACTCCTTTAAAACAGGAGAATTATTCTCTAACTGTGCTTTATTACTATTAAAATCAATTCCGCCACTAAACACTTTTCTCCTACATCACAATAATGTCCTCTGTATCGATACTTTTATTTTTATTTTGCTGTTCTCAAAATACGAGGGTCGCCGAAATACAATCGACAGTACACCATTAATCATTGAGCTAATTGTATAATGACAAATGGTTTGCAACTCAATAACAAAAGACTACTTGGATACACTTTGTCGCGAATGTGGTCCTTCATTGAAGAGCGAATTCCAATTTAAACGAACGAAATTATGGAGACTCGAACATTAACTGAAAAAAAAAAGATAGGAATTAAGAATCTTAAAAATTCCACATGCACTCCGCTTGAATTGGCTGTGGTCTGTTTATATGTACCAAATAATGGCTGGCACTATTATTGGCAAATTTTGAAGTGTATATTTTCCAAATCGGCAGCAGTTTTGTTTGTTGTCTGATAGTAATTGCGGGCAACAATCAATGTATGTTTCATTTATATCCTGCCGTTTCAGGCGTTTGATTTTTATACTTAAGACTTATAAATCATATTGTGTACCAGGTTTTAAGCTCAGGTGTGTTAGTCGACACTTACTAGCACATTTGAAAGTGGTTGACACTTTTAAACGGGCAGTGAAATTAAGTTACAAATCACGACATTCCTAATTCATTATAATTCCAGTATCATTAACACTAATGTTCTGCCTGAAGGAACGTAATCACATCTAACCCAAACCATAATAAATAATGTAAATAGAAGAAGTCACCTACAACATTCTTATTCCAGATCTATCGCAGAGATGTATATTTATTTATATCTCTTCAAATTTCAAATTTATAACTGTCAACTCATGCCTGCTTTTAATAATTCTATAATGTTTATAATTATAGAAAATTGTTCCATACTTTGATTAGTTTCTGTAAAATCGTAGCATATCTTTTAAAGATACCAAATCCATTTATCATGAATGTCCGTGTTATATACGTGTATATATACTACCAATGTTTTTTTAGCAATTCTTTCCAAGTGATTCACTTAATGATTATTTGCACGAGACTAAACAGTCGGAAGCACCTGCCAAAAATCCTAATTGCAGAAAGTGCAATTGATGTAATGAGCTACAGAAAAATTAATCACTATGGCGACTCTATCCTGAAAATCGTGTGGTGAATTTTAATTTAGTTAGTGGTGGAGAAGATAGAGAATTGTAGGAAGATGTTGCTTATCTGGATTTACAGGATTGTTTCCAATCTTGGCTCACTGCCTAGTAAAAATGTTGCTTTGTTAATAAAAGAATTAAATACAATGCCTATATATTTCATAGATATGGGCATCGTATCTTTTCTAGTTTTAAAAAATAGTAATGCTTTGTGCTTTTTTTTAAATTACCACGATGAACTTAGAGATTATCTTAATTTATCCTTATTTGAATCGAATATAACGTAAATTTTATTTAATATTATCCAGTACTCGTGATCTCTTCGTTCAAAGCATTGAAGGTGACTTAATAAGACCTTGCACTAACTTGAATATATTTTAGAGGATTCTGCTATTTCAGTGTAATTTAGACATCCTTGTCTTACCACGTTCTGAACTTTTCTACCTTCCAAGTCGGTCACCATTCGCTAGTTAGATTTTAAATGCATACATTTTGACACTGTTAGTGAAAGCGAATAAACCAAACTGACAAAAATTCCCCTTTGAATCTGAGGATGAACCTCAGGGCTAAGTAACGCCTCATTAATACCGGTTATCAGTTAAACCCACTTCCGTTGAAGCTCCTGAGGTTAAACGTGAAACTCTTTTAACGGTTCCGGTCATTGGTCATCAGAAGAGATTTCATCCTTCTCTATTGCACCGTCCACAGGGCTTGAGAAAAACAAAAGAAACACACTTATCACTTGGCCAAGTTGTTTGTTTCTCCTCAAGACAGTTTCTTCCCCGTCACTCTCCTTTTACCGTTCGCTTACTTCCATGTGCATGCGACTGTCTTTCTCTCTTCCTCCTCATTCTTAATGAGACGATCTCCTAAAGGACGGGATAGACTGGACCATTACGGAACAAGATAAGATGATCGAGACTTCCAAAGGATGCCAAGTGGTGCTCACATGTCGAGTCGTCCTCCCATTTGTTGCACTCGTTTCCCCCCCCCCTCCCTCTTTCTGGTGATCTTCCTTCACTGGGCTTCTCTACGTTACATAATACCGTCGGGTTCTGAAATCACGTGGGCTTTGGTTCGTAAAGTGCTTTGTCCGCAGGGGAAAATTTCAAACGAGACAGAGAGAGAGAGAGACTGGGCTTGCGGTATGCACGTGATCAAGGCAGTTACAGAGAAAGAGAACGCGCGCGCAAAGGCAGTCGGGATTGGTGAGCGATCGTTACGAATTTTCAGTTTGTGCAGCATTCACAATAGCATGACTCCCGTTCGGCTGTTAGGCCTAATTCCTGTCTTTGAGTGTATTAAGTTTTGGTTACACACGGTGGCTGGTTCACATGATCTTCTCCGTTATCTTTATCTCACTTCACCACCCGTAATTGATTCTTGTAGTGTGGTGCAGAAAAATCTCGTTTCTTTGCAGCCTGCGAATCGCTGGTTGACCACACAGTAAAATGAACTAGTATTGGTAATTCAGTGCATGCTTTGGCTTTTGTTGGCACTATGTTCCGCAAAATCACCGATATACGCATGAAATATTATCGCATTCGTCTATTTCTTTCATACGATATGCCAATTCTAGTAAAATTCATGAAACGTAGATTTGCTTATTATCAAACCGCACGACGATGGGCATTGACATTTCACTCTGTCACATCAAGAACGTGTTTGTTCCAAAGTCGATAAGAGCTGCTGTTTAAAAATAAGATTTTTATTTCTCTCGATAACTGAGAGCGCTTCCACACAACCCATTTGATATACTTTCACTCCTCTATAGTAGAAAAGCAACATTTTACCTGTAATAAATCTCAATTTACATAGATGCAGCTAGGGAACTGAAACACCTGACTGCTAACGGTCGCTTCGATCGTTTCCGTTTGCTCAAAGATTTCTGAGCACCAGCTGAGAGAGAGGGGGGAGGAGGAAGCAGAAATATTGTTGTTACACAGGAAAACAGGTCGTGAATAAATATTTGATCGCTCTTAAGCCTAACAGTGGACGTCTTGGTTTTGGCGTAAGACGGTGAAATCAAGCCATGCGAATAGCTTACCTTTCTCTAGTATTCCTTGCAGGATACACGCGCATTTTCCACGCTGAAAATGCAGTGTGTCCACGAAAGATATACCTTTATCTCTCTTTCTCTCTCTACCCTATGCACAAATTCGTACCTGCATATATGCAGGTGCTTTAATTCGATCATATGCCTTCATATGATGGAATTAACACTCCTTGTAGAGTCTGTAAAGGAACTGCTTCTTAAAGAGAAGGTAAAGAGTCTTGAAGGACCTGAGGATGAGGAAAGGAGTCTCTTAATTCTAATTCCAGAATATCAGAGACACCTTTTTCCTAAGGCATCTTTTGAGCAACGTATTAATATTTAAAACTGGTTAGTATGTGGAGTGTTTGTAATTAACTTTAGTTGCACCATAACCGGGTTGAAATACGGGTTTAATTCTACCGTCGGTTACTGCTACAGTACGTACACGAACTTAGTTCAAACGTTAATATTTTACGTTGTAATGGCTTTCTCTTCTGTTTTTGCTTTTTATTTCTATTTTATCTCTTCGCTTTCGCCGCCTTTTCCCAGCGCATCGAGGATACCTGTAGTAATTTTCGTTTAATTATTTACATTAGACCCCAATGCAACAGAAGAAAGAGCAGTGATGCAAACTCAGCAGGTAGCTGATGTTTCTTTGATGGCAGAAACGTAATAGAGCTGTCACATGATTGCGACAGCTACAAGAAAAAAAAACGGTACGGTTGAATGAACAATAAATTCCTTCTCACTTACATTTATGACGCATACTAAACGGAGATTTGAATTTTCAAAAACAAATAAAAGAAAGTTATTTGGAAGGATTTTTGTTTAAATCTAACGTTTCGTTGTTTGTGTGCGTCTTTATAATTTTCATTGTTGTTTTTATTTTAGATTTAATTTTTCAAATTGACTGCTTTTGATTGAGTGGCTTTTAATACATTGTTTGGATTCTATTGTTGCTTTTGCGTTAGGAGGCAGGTAGATTTTTGTCTATGGAAAATTAAGCTTACTATTTGACTTTTAAAGGAGGCGCTTCTGTAAGAGTATGCTTTCTAACAAGATAAAGCTAAGTGGGAGTAGTTACTAGTGAGAAGTTGCGTGTGTGTACTAATTACCACAGGAACTCCTTATCCTAAGCGACATTCTTTAAAGTATGATTAGAGGATTAAAGACACATAAGCTGTCTTAAAAGTAACAGGAAAGACAGATGAAAGATAAGAACAGCCTCATCTTAAAGCAATCGCATGATGACATTAATCACGTCATCCTGGATTATGACCTGCTGTTTGTCTTCAGTTTCAGAAGATTATAAAATAGGACGGGTAAGTGTAGATAAACATGCTTCTTGATATTAACGCAGACACCTAAAATACAATACCAGCAGAGAATATACTCTTCGCTATTTGTTATGAAATGGCTGTATATATGCATAGAAATGATTACAATGATTAAAATTAATTTTAAACAGACATTCTAGGAAACTAGAACTAATTCAGACGTATTTGATTACCTGAATCATTCGACTTCTCCAGTGAAGGAGATGAGGTGTTGTTGGCACGCTGTGATAAAAGATTTATAGCGAACAAGACACGCACCACCGCCACCATTCTACCCCCGAACCTGGACGTCTTCTTCCCGAGTCATAACGCCGACTGACAGACCATAATCCCCCCCCCCACCTACTTCACTCATATCCACTGGTCTGGTGGAATTAAACCTTTGCATTTCTTCCATGGAAACAAATACGATCCTAAACGGTCTGTAGAAGGTCTCAGATGCACTTTTTAGTACAGTGTATAACCGTCATGTTTGTCGATGACATCCCCCCCCCCTCCACATGTGCGTGGTAAGGATTCTGAAACACGCTTGGCGCCAGTGTGTTGGGAACAAACCTCGCGTTTTGTTACAGATGGAAGAACGCCAACAATAATAGCGGCTACGATTCTAGAGAAGATACGGGAGCTGCCTGTAATAGAGGTGTCGGAGGCTACAGTTCACGGTGATAGGATCCCTTAAGCAAGACTAATATGACTCGTATAGAATAGGTAAACCTAAAATATCCATCTAAAGCTAAGGTAGTTGATTACAGTTAACTACGGTTATACCAGATCGCTTATATTACGATCAGCAAAAATCTATTATAACTGCAGTTCGTTATGTCCAAGGTACGATAAAATTACATGTATTAAATTACTTTTCAGTTTTTTGCACACGCATATAATGAAGTAGTAATAGAAACAGATTTGAAACACATTCTTTGTCCTTGATGTACTGTATCTTCCTAGGTAAGATGCAAAGAAACATGAGGATTTTTCAAGTGAAGATAGATTAGCTAATCTGAAACATACATCGTGATGTTTATACAGGTCTCCTCCCCCCCCCCCCCCTTCCATGAGACCAAAAATCTAGCCGGACAACTCAATTCACTTATAACCGCAATTAACATGTAATGCTTTCCCGAAGTTATTTTAAACAGTGTAAAGCATGTTGAATGATCTACTGAAATTAGAAATATATATAAATAATATCGAGTTTATCATCGGACTTACAAATGACAACATTTTGAAAGCTTTCAGAGATTTCTACAATTTAAGGAGACAGTTATTTGTGTGTACACTCACTGATCTTATCTGTATCGTCGAGTTCGGTATATGCAGGAACATCAACGGCGATTTCCTTATCGATAACCAATCGGATTTTAGTTGGAGATAAATTAACAGGATCTAAACATTTTTTTGAATGTTTTTTTATTACTTTACGAAATAAACATTAAATCATGAAATCCAGAATAAATTAATTTTAGATTTTATATCGCTTGGTAGTTGGATGAAAAAAAATACTTTATTATTATTATATTTTTTAGATCCTGTAACATGCTTTAAGTTGTTGTTTCGAAGAAAACTCAGGAAAGCATTACATCTGCTAATAAACTCCAAGCTAAACATTTACTGCTGTGACTATTTATGTAACTAGCTCTGAGCAGAAACTGCTTGTTATTTCGTAAACCATTATAGCTGAGATAAATTTATTACTGGCCTAGAAATAGCGTAGAATTGCTGAGGAGTTGTTATTATAATGGAGTTGGTCTGACTGAGGGTTAATGTTTCGCATACATAGAAACAGAAGTTAGTTTTGTTTTTCTTTTAACATATTTATTACGGCAGATTCTTCCTTTAGTGAAGTCGTATTCTTTCCAAGTACACTGGATAGAATATTAAATGCTTCTCGAGGTGAATTATCACCTATGGATTATATTATTTTGTGATATTACTGGAATACTTTCAGATAAAACTTTTATACCTGAAATTTCAAAATATATTATTATTATTATATTACTTTTTATTATTATTACGTTTATTATATGTATGTGGACGAACTCATTTACTTTATTATACGTATAATATAAATTTGAATTTAAGGAATAAAGATATCGCACCGGAAACATTACCCTTAGTTCCAGACTATGAAGTAGAAACAGTCCTTATCCTTATAAGGATTGGCTTAAAGGGGTGAAGCAAAAATGCTTTTTATCTTCTCCATTATCTGTAGAGGACAGTGTTGGGATAAGGTGTTATCGAGCTATTTAAGCTCTGATCATGACAGGAGGGTAACAGCAATAGCCAAGCCTCAGTTAGAACTTCATTGGCTACAGCATTGCCATATTTAAAGGTAAAGCCGTCTCTAAAAATTCGGACGATCCCTAGGCCACTCAATCGTGGGCGAAAGACCGTCCATCTCAGCGTTGGCTCCACTCAGTGATGGCCTTCCACCCACACACCACCACCGAGCAGAACCGCTCATATTCCGAAGAAAAGCATTCACCGACAAAGTCCCTTAGCGGGCCATGCCGGAGAACACTTTCCCCGGAGTCTCAAATTGCTCCCTTAAGGCAAAAACCTTAAGAGAGCGAACTCAAACTCTCGAATCTCAGCTCCCCAGGGGTAACAGCAACAGCCGAGCCTCAGTTAAACTTCATTGGTACAGCATTGCCATCCATTACCCTGCAAGGGTATTATTAATCACCGACTATGTAAGTAAAGGTGAAATCTCAAAAAATCGGACGATCTCTAGGCCACTCCATAGTAGCGAAAGACCGTCCATATCTCAGCGTTGGTTCCACTCAATGACGGGCTCTCCAGTCACCGACCAGAACCGCTCAAAGTCCGAAGAAAATCATTCACCGACAAAGCCCCTCAGCGGGCCGTGCCGGAGAACACATTTCCCGGAGTCTCAAATGCTCCCTTAAGGCAAAAACCTTAAGAGAGCAAACTCAAAAACTCTCGAATCTCAGCGCCCAAGGGGGTAACAGCAACAGCCGAACCTCAGTTAAACTTCATTGGTTCAGCATTGCCATCCGTTACCCTATATGGACATCTCATATAAAATCAATCACCGCATCTCACGGTCGATTCACTCCTGAAGTAGAAAGTAGAAACAGCTTGTGTTTAAGACCTTTTATTTATGTCTTATGTTATCCGCTGAATGGCCGTGTTAATGTTTGTAACCAATTATATTAATTAATAATATCAATAATTTATGTAATTAATATAATATAAGCAATATTATTTTTTATATTTAATGTTATTAAATTATTATTGATACATGTATTAAAATGTTGGAATTTTAACTACTTAGGTTTGTTTTAAAACCGTAAAAAATAAAAAGCGTTAATAAGTTCTGTACTTTCTATGTGAAGGTGGTTTTGTATTTGAAGAACAGTTTAATACTCAAACGTGGCATCATAATTCTATAATTTTCTCTTAGAAGTCATACGACAAAAGGTAAAAATGAATCCTTTTATTCTATTGGATAGCTATCATATATGACTCATTCTTTATTGGTTTTTTTGGTTATTATGAAGTCATTTTTGGCCATTAATATGCTAGTAATTATGATAATCCTATTATAATTCGCTTAACGCTATTGCACTGAAAGTTTCATTTTTGATACGCTGTTAGATCGTTCGCTATAATTGACAACAAAAAAGAAATTATAGAGAGCGCCATCTGTGCTCATTAGAATAACATATAATGTATAGAATATGTCAGTAATTTATATATTCAGTGTAACTCATTCAAAATATTATGCATTCTGACAAAGTTAAAAATTACATAATGATATTTGTAAGCACACCTCTTCTTTATTAATATAACTTTTAAATTAATTTATAGTTTACTGTCAAGAGGAGTTAATGAATGAGTCAATCGACCGTGAGATGCGGTGATTGATTCATTAATGCCCTTGGGGGTGATGGATAGCAACGCAAAGCTGTACCAATGAAGTTTAACTGAGGTTCGGCTGTTGCTCTTACCCACTTGGGCGATGAGTTTTTGAGTTCGCTCTCTTAAGGTTTTTGCCTTAAGGGAGCACTTTGAGTCTCCGGGGAAGGTGTTCTCCGGCACGGCCCGCTGAGGGGCTTTGTCGGTGAATTATTTTCCTCGGAATTTGAGCGGTTCTGCTCAGTGGTCGGGGAGCCCGTCACTGAGTGGAACCAACGCTGAGATTAGGACGGTCTTTCGCCCACTATGGAGTGGCCTAGAGATAGAGATCGTCCGTATTTTTGAGATTTCACCTTTACTTACATAGTCGGTGATTGATTCATTCAATCCAATATCCTTGGAGGGTAATGGATGGCAATTCTGTAGCCGATGAAGTTCTAACTGAGGCTCAGCTATTGCTGTTACCCTCCTGCCATGATCAGAGCTTTCATTGCTCAATAACACCTTATCCCTACAGTGTCCTCTACAGATAACGGGGAAGATGAAAAGCATTCTTGCTTCGCCCCTTTAAGCCAGTCCTTATAAGGATAAAGAGGAGTTAATCACAAATATTCCCTATATTCTCTCTTATCTACAATCCTTAGTTTCCAAATTTTTTCTAAAGACGTCCACACATCCCAACGATTTGGTTCAACAAGCCAGCATACGAGCCAACGGACATTTAAATATAGAAGACCAAAAACTATATTAGCCTCCTATAGCGATATAGCGATACATAATCTCCATGCCCATTCAGGGCGAGCAAATTGCTTGTAAATTTTACCCTCACTGTAACTACGACAGATAGCGGGGAATATGCAAAGCATTTTGCTTCAACCTTAAAGAATAAATATCAATTGTCAGAGGAGTTAATCGAGCGATTATGAAATTGGAGGAAATCGACCCTTGGAGGGTTATGGATAGCAATGCTGTAGCCAATGAAGTTCTAACTGAGGCTCGGCTATTGCTGTTACCCTCCTGCCATGATCAGAGCTTTAATAACTCAATAACACCTTACACTGTCCTCTACAGATAACGGGGAAGATGAAAAGCAATTTTGCTCCGCCCCTTTAAGCCAGTCCTTATAAGGATAAGAGGGGTTAATCGACCGTGAGATGCGGTGATTAAAATACCTTTGGAGGGTAATGGATGGCAATGCTGTAGACAATGAAGTTATAACTGAGGCTTGGCTATTGCTGTTATTCTCCAGCCATGATCAGAGCTTTAATAGCTCAATAACACCTTATCCCTACACTGTCCTCTACAGATAACGGGGAAGATGAAAAGCATTCTTGCTTCGCCCCTTTAAGCCAGTTCTTATAAATGTAATGTGGGAGTCAAGGGAATAACATGGCGGCCCGCGTGTTAGTGTTTCGTGTCGTGATGGTGAATTGTGATATGTTTTTAGAGATTTATGGTTATTCATTAGTAATAGCAGTTAATTGCTTGCTGCCATAAACAGGCACTTTATTTTCATAGTGGTTTATCCAGGTAAGTCAATTGAATTTACAAGGGCGATACGCTAGGCCTACTGCCGCTAGTATCGCCAGTGTTGTATTTTATATCGTGACATCTTATTGCTGGTAGACACCTTAGTGTGTCTACGGGATTTGCGAGTGGACCCCCAAAAGTCCACAGGATTATCTTTACCTGCTCGGAACACCTGAGCAATCTCTACTCTTTCTCCATCTGTGTCTTAACACATTTCTAAATTATTGTCATGGCAAAACTTCTGAATAAGGCCAAATTCGAGGAAGTATACATGGAATTCCTCAGACTAGGAAAGCTGCTGAGTGGTAATTGGCTAGGAAAAGTCAAGCTCCTTGACACATACCACCCCCACAGCAGTCACAGAGGAAAATATGGTTGACATGAGTGAAGAGCCCATAACTCTGACGCAATCAGATTTAGCACACTCCCCAAGTATGGAAGATGCTACATCCCAAGACAGCAATCATCATACCTTGGAAACAGATACAGAGTTCCACATGGCCAAAAAGAAGAAGAAAATCTCCACCAATGTGTAAGAACCCAAAACACCAGGGATAGAAGCACTCAATGGTCCCAAAGAAAAGATACCATCAGTCATATTAAGGGATAAGGAAAAATGGATCCCTGTCTCGTCAGCGAACAAAACATCTCATTCTCATGGGCCAAAAACTCAGATGAGGGAGTTAAAATACAACCCATTACTGTCATGGATTACAGACAGATGACCAGATTTATGGACAATGCTAACGTCCCATATCACACCTTCACTTTACCCAGCGAAATGAACCTGAAGGTAGTTATACGTGGGACAGTTGAAGGTATCACTCCTGAAGACGTGAGCACTGATCTCTCCAGACAGGGTCTGTCCCCAGTAAAAGTGAGCAGGATGCTCAGATCTGATAAAAGACCAATGACTTTGGTGCTGGTGGAAAGAAGCAACACACTAAAGCAGATCTATGAACTGACTGTAGTATGCGGTCTCAAAATTTCAACTGAGCCTCTTAGGAAAAGAGCATCTGCAGGTCAGTGTCATAGATGCCAAAGGTTTGGACATGCCCAAAAATTATGTAAGGCAGCCTTCAGGTGCTTGAAGTGCGGCGAGGGACACCAGACCATCACATGCACCAAACCTCGCACAACTCCAGCATGCTGTGCAAACTGCAGACGTCCTCACCCCGCCAACTACAAGAGATGCCTTTCCATTCCAAAAACTCGAGGACCAACAAAAGTCAATCTTGCTCCTCCACGTTTTAAGCAACCAAACAAATCGTATTCCAGTCCGAAACACCTTACCTTCTACCTCACAAGAAGAAACAACCATGACTAAAACATATGATGCGGGTGCAAGAACTAAGCCTCCTACATCTCTCGAGCTAGAAAGCTCCAACATAAAATCCGTTTTAACAGCCTCACTTGCCACCATGCTGCAGGAATTCAGCAAGATATTCCCCTCAACATCTTCCAGAAATAGATTTCTGCAAGGCACTCAAAACATTATAACAGCCATCTGTCATGAGTAATAAATTCAAACCAAAAGCACTTAAGATAATTGCATGGAATGCAAATGGATTGATGAACAAGAATTTGCAACTCGTCTCAGTGCTGATATCATCTTGATTGGTGAAACACACTAAGACCAGCTAATTACCCAAAAATCCGTGGATACACTATGTACAGAAACGACAGAATTGACACAAGAGGTGGAGGCACAGCCATATATATTAAGAATTATTTGAATCATAATACAATAGACAAACCCAAAATAGTAATCTGGAGGTGACCGGTGTGGAGGTACATACCGTCAATGCTGGGAGTCTCAAGATCTATGCTGCTTATAACCCTCCGAGCATTCCTCTGCTGACAACAGATCTGGACTCCATACTTGGTCCAAATGACTCCATAATAATAGCAGGAGATCTCAACTCAACACACGCAGCTTGGAACAGCTCATCAACTAACACCAAAGGTCACACCCTTTTCAACTTTGCAATGCTCAACTCTGTTGTTCTGGCCGGCCCTACCGAGCCCACCCACTTCAGCCCTTCAGGTAGCTCGGATGTGCTGAACATTGTCATCTTTAAAAATTTAAGATACCAATTCAAATTGGAATCAGTCAACGAATTATCTTTTGACCACAGTCCCATAGTGCTTAATCTAGGTTCATCAGATCAATTCTCTCCTCTGCACACGTTCATACCGTGGGACAAGTTGGCCAAGGTTCTTCCCGATCATATTGGTCCGGTCTCCAATATCAGTAAAAAGGAAGAGCTTGACACAACAATAAATAACTTAACCATACAAATTCAGAAAGCAATAGAATCAGTCAGACAAGCCAGAGCAAATAATAGAGCCAAAAAGAGATACCAGAGCCCCACAAGATAAAACAGTATTGAACAATCTAAACAGGCAGGTCCGGGAAGCTCTTCAAAAACACAGAAACCATCAATGGGAAACCAAATTGGCTAAAATCTATACTGAAGATCATTGTGTATGGAAATTCGTAAGAGCAATCCGCACCAAAAAGCAACTCATACCCCCTATACAAACCAAAAAAACGGACAGTTCACAAAGATGAAGAGAAAGCCGAAGCACTAGTAGATAACCTAAAATCTCAGTGCAACCCTTCTTATACAAATCTAAATATCAACCTTATGTACAAGATTCATCGTCATGTTAAGACAACCTTAAGACAGAACACTGTTAACTCCGAATATATCACTCCTACAAATCCGGAAGAAATGATAAATATCCTATCTAAACAATAAAAAAGCTCCAAGACCGGATGGCATAACTAACAGAATAGTAAAACTACTTCCAAGAAAGGCCATAGTCCATCTCGTCAACATTACAAATGCCATCTTTAGATTCCAGCATTTCCCTACTACATGGAAAACAGCCACAATCATACCACTGAAGAAGCCAGGAAAAAAAATGCTCACCTTCTCGAAAGCTACAGACCCAGCCTCGGAAAGGTGACAGAGAAAGTGATCCTCTCAAGATTCCAAGCAGAAACAGATAAGTTTGGAATTTTGCCTAATGAACAGTTCGGCTTCCGTAGGACCCATAGTTCAGCTCAACAAGTGCACCGGCTGGTAGAAATCATTACTAAAGGTTTCAACTGGAAACTCAATACAGCTGCCATCTTCATCGAGGCAGAGAAGGCGTTTGACAAAGTATGGCATCAAGGCCTTCTCTACAAACCGATAAAATTTAACTTGCCATTCAAGTTAATAAAAATAATACATTCTTACCTAAAAGACAGATATATGCAAGTCAGGGTCGACGAAACGGTTTCGACCAGACGCAGGATCTCGGTAGACCTACCCAAGGGATCTCTTCCGGCACCTCTCCTGTTCTCAATCTATGTAGCCGACATCCCTCTGAACCCAAGAACAACATTCACTGCATTATATGCAGATGATACTGTACTGGTGGCAAGATCACTGAGCCCAAAACTGGCAACTAAAAGACTCCAAACCAGCATACACATTTTAGAAAAGTGGATGGCAGACTGGAGGATCCAAGTTAACCCCCAGAAAAGCTCACCTATATTGTTTACTAGAAAGAAAATCCATACCATGGAGGATATTTATTTATTGGGAGTAAAGATTCCATGGCAGACTGAAGTTAAATATCTTGGAGTGATTCTTGATAGTAAACTCCTATTTAGCAAACATATTAGTTACATTACCTCAAAGACATCCAACGTCTTATCACAGCTCTACCCCATGATCAACAGACAAAGTAAACTGGACACGCAAACAAAATTAACAATTTACAAGATGGTAATTCGACCGGTTATCCCTTACGCATCCCCAGCATGGATCCACACCGCAAATTCAAACATTCTAAAACTTCAGGGATTACAGAATGAGTGCCTGAGGATGATTCTGGATGCCCCTTGGTTTATAAGAAACACCCAGATCCATAGAGAAGTTAATATCCCTTATATCTCTTCCTTTCTCATAAATCTATCTGAGAAGTTCTTTACCAACACAAGTAACCATCCACACCCGTTAATTAAGGAAGTCACGGAATATAATGAAGAAGAAATCAACAAATATAAAAGACCAAAATCTATCTTAAGTTCAGCTGAACACAACTAACTTCACTGCCCTCAGTGGGCGAGCATATAGCTCACAAACACTCCATTCAAAGTTCTTTCAATACAACACAAAGGGGAATATGAAAAGCAATTTTGCTCCACCCATCTAGCCAGAAATGTTAAATGTAATGTGTTTCCCCGTGTGGTTGCCGGGATAAGAATAGCACCAATGCAAATCCAAGCATGTCGTAAGAGGCGACTAATTAGACGCTGAGATTCTAGCGTTTGAGTTCGCTCTCTTAAGGTTTTTGCCTTAAGGGAGCACTTTGAGTCTCCGGGGCGGGGAATTTCCGGCACGGCCCGATTAGGGGGCTTTGTCGGTGAATGCTTTTCCTCGGAATATGAGCGGTTCAGCTCGGTGGTGGTGTGTTGGTGGAAGGCCATCATTGAGTGGAGCCAACACTGAGATGGACGGTCTTTCGCCACTATTGAGTGGTCTAGGATCGTCTTAATTTTTAAAGATTGGCTTTACTTACGTATCACCAATGCAAATCGAAGCATGTCGTAAAAGGCGACTAAAATTGGTACTCAACGAGGGTAATGGATGGAAATGCTGTAGCCAATGAAGTTCTAAGTGAGGCCATGCTATTGCTGTTATCCTCTTGCCATGATCAGAGCTTTAATAACTCAATAACACGTTATCCCTACAGTGTCCTCTACAGATAACGGGGAAGATGAAAAGCATTCTTGCTTCGCCCCTTTAAGCCAGTCCTTATAAGGATAAGAAAAATGTAATGTATTAGTGAGGAACGCTGTAGCCAAAGAAGGTTTAACTGTGATGGCAACGTTGTAGCCAATGAAGTTCTAACTGAGGCTCGGCTATTGGTAATATGGGTACGCTCTCTTAAGGTTTTTGCCTTAAGGGAGCAATTTGAGTCTCTGGGGAAAGTATTCTCCAGCACGGCCCGTTGAGGGGCTTTGTCGGTGAATGCTTTTCTTCTGAATTTGAGCGGTTCTGCTTGGTGGTGGTAGGTGGAAGACCATCACTGAGTGGAGCCACCGCTGAGATGGACGGTTTTTCGCCCACAATTGAGTGGCCTATGGACCGTCCGAATTTTTAGAGACGGCTTTACCTTTAGATAAGGCTCTGCTATTGCCGTTACTCAGCCATGACTAGAGCTTTTAGCTCAATAACACCCCACCACACAGATTTTCTTTATTCAGATGACGGGATAAAGAGTCAAGGACTCGGTCCATCTCCCAGTCCTTTTTTAGGAAATGGAATGTATTGAATGTTATGAGTTGGCAACAAGAAAATCATTCATATACCTTCTGTAAATCATCAAAAGTATTAAATTATGAAACTATGAAAGTTTCATAAATTAATTATTTTGATTAACTTTAGAAATGGTTCTAGACTTGTTGAACAAAATTAGTAAGTATTAATGCCAATTTCATCCCAAAAAGTTACCCTCAAGTTTAAAGCGTAGAACTTATACTTTTTTCGCCGTATTTTAGCTGTTAATTCTTAACAAGTTATATTTTATAATCTAATAATAATTCCAATGTTATAAAGTATACTCCCTAATACTGCTTAGCCAAACAGGTATAGAAACCGCAACTATATTAGGCTGCTGTAATAGTAGCCGGAATTGTCAAGGAATTAAAATGAAGAAACTGAATTGCCCAAGGTTGCCATTATCTTCTAACAGATCTCTGTTTCTCTTTGAGTACTGAAAAGTTATTGCAGCAATGTACTAGAAATCGTCTGAGAAGCCTGTGGTCTGTAAGGTTGTATTTTTAACTGCAACAATTTACTCAGAACAAAGTAAGCACTATTGTCACAAAGCAGAGGATAAGGAAAATGCCCTGGAGAAAATCTAGCGCAGAGTAAACAGAAGCTATTAGCTAAGATTCCTGTCTTGAGTTGTTTGCACGGAGGTGCTTACACTCTGCGAATGAATCTCTGGTATATGTTCAGACGATTTTTATCAACTTGGATGAGGTCAGTTTTCTTAGAGAGGCTATCTACGGAAGGCGTAGGCACCTTTCGCGAGGTTACAGATGCAATATGCTTCTTCTTCTAATGATGTCTGGGTTGATATCCTAGCGGTGATGAACAGTGTCCCGTGGGAGGTGATTTCAGCCGCTGCCAGTGTTTTTACGACACCTGTAAACGACAACAGACTGCTTTGTCACGAGAACTAAAGCATCTGACCCACCAAGGGGGAATTAATGGCATATACGGCCTTTCTCAGGATCTTTTTGACATCAGTCGGTATTCTGTTTGTTGTTCTTGTCAGTGTTTTAATTTAGCGCATGTAGAACGTCAACAGGAAAATGTAATAGAGTCGGTATTACTTGAATTTCTCTGTTATCAAAAATAATCATTAATTTTATCACGTGACGTTTCCTAATCACGTATTCGTTTTTTTTTTTAGGATTAGTTACCGTGTAAAATATCCAAATAAACCTTTAGTTTTCTGAAATCAGCGTGTCATTTGCAGAGTTGGTGATGGATGGATGGCAGAATCTATAGCTTCATTTCCACGTGTGTTCTCTGCATCTTTACCCACAGATGCAAGCAATGATATCGACATTTTTTTTTATTCCCAATCAGTCGGATCCCCACATCACTTCCAGATGAATCATTCATCGATTCAGCAGCTGTGCCGTGTTTGTTAGGTGTTAGCAAACACCACTGATGGCATTGCCCCGCTGCTACTGCAACTACGATGGCTCTCTCCCCATATCGAATACATGCTTTCGCTTGCTATGTCTAACACCAACACACCTGGTGGCTGTGCTGGTGATTAATGAATCTATTGCGATGTTAGCACTACAAAAATATGTCACTTTTTTCAAATGCACCAAAGCTAAACGGGTGTCGATGCATAAACATTTAATGTCTGTTTTCCCTCCCATCGAACCCTTAACTTTTGTCGCTTGTGATTTATGATAAAATAAATAGATGACTTATCATTATGCCCTGCTGATTCCATGCATAGCAATGGAAAATACATGAAATACAAATGTTTGATGGCTTTATGGATATGACAAGTTAAACAAATGATTTGTGTAATCTGCTGTGCATAGCATTCAATATGAGTAATATATTAAATACTTTGCACAATTTTTCATTAAATAATTCATAATGTTATGTTTTAGTATTAATTTAGAATTATTCTTCAACATTGATGATTTGCATTGCGAATTCGCCGGAGAATAGATCCTTCTATTTTGGCATCAGCTAACTCACCTTTAGTTTTAAAGTTCTCTTTAAAGGAACCAACTTAACGTCATCTATGAGATTCGAATTTCTGTCTAAAGGGAAAATGTCGCACTGAACAACACAGTACTGCGTAGCATTTGCTACCATTCGGTTGCTTCAGCGATAACATTTACGTAGCAGCTAATCTTTTACAGAAAGAGAAACAATATATTACTTTAGCTATAATCTTCGTAAACATAAAGCCTGTTAGGCTCTTTATTATAGCAATTAACAGCAATATTTTTGTACTTTTTGTTCGCATTTTTATCTGGCTTCATAAGTATATTTCTAAATTATTTACAAAGATGTATATTTTTCAGATTTATTTACGTTTTAAAATATGAAAATTTCTATTTATTCAAGTTAAGGGATATTACATCCCATATTGTTTCATAGCCGAATAAGAAACTCAAAGAGTTTCATGCCGAATATAGAAACTATATAAAGTTCGGCGAGTCCAAGCGTAAACAAATACCTGGATAGTGTTACAACTGACCCTTTAGGGAGTGCAACACTGAGGCAACTCATGGTAAGGGTGGAGCAAGCTCCGATCACTATTCTTGATATTTCCCCATAATGTGAAACCCAGCTCCTAGGAGCTGTATTACTGTTCTACATTATGAGTGAGAGAAGGTCACTACCCAGACCGGTTAGTGAGGTTGAAACCGGTCTGGGTAGTGACCTTCTCTCACTCATAATGTAGAACAGTAATACAGCTCCTAGGAGCTGGGTTTCACATTATGGGGAAATATCAAGAATAGTGATCGGAGCTTGCTCCACCCTTACCATGAGTTGCCTCAGTGTTGCACTCCCTAAAGGGTCATTTGTAACAATATCCAGGTATTTGCTTACGCTTGGACTCGCCGAACTTTATATATTTACTATATTCGGCATGAAACTCTTTGAGTTTCTTATTCGGCTACGAAACAATATGGGATGTAATATCCCTTAACTTAAATAAGTTTATATGTCGCCGAATTGAAGCCTTTGGCTCTTCATATAATTAATAGTTCTATTTATTCGTTTTCTTTCACTCTTAAATTAATAGACGCAGAAGTTTCGACATCAATTTTGAGAAAATCGGCCGCACAAAGTTGACTTAGAGGACTCACCAAGCTACGTGTAAGATTTTGTTTTACATTGTCACCAGGAGAAAATAAGTGCAATCAGGAGATATCATTATTATTATTATTTCAATCAGCTAATAGCAGATCATTAAATAATTCATTAATGTTTAGTTTAAGAGCTGACTTACAAAGCAGTAACTTATTCTAAGGACATTGGCTGCAAAGTGGAAACACGATCAATATTGGATGAAAGAGAAGTAATTTGAATCCAGAGACACAAACATGGCCATTAAAAATTCCACTGGTCGGATAATTCGGCTTTCCATCGAACTGAAGTCTCCAGTGAGTGCTGTTTTGTAACGCTTTGATGAGTCGGCTTCCGATAATAGTTTGCTGATTTGATCTTTGTGCCTCTTAAGAGTTAATTAACAAAATAATTAGTAGTACGAAAATAGGTTTCAGTGAGATGTTAAAGATGTTAATAAATCCAGATGTATCGGAGCGTCATCTAGGATTTGGATGAGTAATTAGCAAGTTTTGTAGCCACACGCTAAAGAAGCTTGGTCACACTACTCAAGTTGCATCTCTCAAGATTAGAATCGCCTATTGGAGGAAGGATGGAGATAATTGCTGCGTATTAAGGTGATTAAAATTCTTATTCACTCTTTCCTTGAATTAGGAGGTGCATCTTGTCACCGGTGCCTCGTTGAAAATCCCAAGTGAATCTTGATAAGCGGTAATCTTGCGGGAGTCATGCATGAGATATCTTAAGGAAAGTCTTGCAGTACTATGATAGGAAAGATTTCTGTGAATTCGGCGAATCGGACATTTTATTTAATAAAAAAAAATCGAGACTTTGTTTTAAATTTCTGCGTTGTGCTCTCGTTGGACTTAGAACTCCATAATATAAGTTAATATAGTGAAAGATTTAGAAAAAAAGAGGTATTTACGTTAAATAGATCGTTAAGTAATATGGTAAAAAGTTAATCCAACAATGTTCAAAGTAGAAAAATAAGAGATCTAGACGATCGTAAATCAGTAAAATATACCAATCTGAAAGACGTCAATGTTAAATTCAGAGGGATTTAAAATAATTCGTAAAAATTCATTATAATTTTGAGACGTGAACTGTACAAGATTTAGAGAGATCGTCATATATATAAATGAATGTCTCTTTCTGTCATTGAATATATCCAATTTGTACTCACTCAGTTTTGGTTTTTATCTAAGATAAAGCTATAAATTTATCCAAGGCATACTTGAAAAAAGAAGTAAACATTACTGCATTCTGTATGGTAGTATTTTTGTGCTTTTTAAGCTTTATCATTTTAAAATGTTTACAATTTTTTTTTTTGGAAATTGTTAAAAATATTTGAAACTCATTTTAACACTTAGATTGAGATGGAAGGCAGTAGGTAGTTTCAATAGAAAGAAAGTTGACTAATCACGTTTATTATTGCATGAGTCTTATAAATAAAAATAGAAAACAGCGCGAGTAAAACAACAATAACAATGGGGGGGGGAGGGAAGAGAGTCGTGACAGACGAAGAGAATAACAATGTAAGTTGTTTCTGAATTTCGTTTGGTCAGTGATAGAATTCGAGCTAAGAGCAAAAGATAGATTTTAACAGTATCGCCTTTTATTAACAATAAAACTAAAGTACAGTTTAGGCTGTCTTTGTAATAAACGTTAATTGTGTTTCGCTTTGCTTATTTATTTAAAAAGTAGTTCTCAACTGAAGAACTTCCTCAACCACATATTTCCGGTTTGTAAGCGCCGCCCAACGTACAGCTAACGAATCTTTTGAAACCACAACATCAACGCATGCATGTCCTGAGGCTGATTTCACAGTTTCACGAACACCGACCAACACAATAAATAAAATGGAAGTTACTTTTATCGCGCCAGGCCAGTTTTACGTACGTGATGTTCAGTTTAAAGCGAAATTCCTCTGTTTAATGAGCGAATTAACGGGACTCATCAGTTACGCCCAGCTGGTGAGAGGCAGCTTCGTGGGCCATTATTGGAATGGAGATTTCATTTTCCGTTTGGAGGATTTAAGATGCGGTAATATTCTAACCCGCCCCCTTTTATGCTTGGTGTTCTTAATCACAAATAGGAACTGAATTAATGTTTGGTAAAGGCTATAAATCATTAAGGATAGGACTGTGTTGATATATATATTGGACTTTTATCGTAGATAACGGATTCAGCAGGCAGTCGGTTTTTCAGCAGTAAGACTGTTAACTAGTCGTATATGAAGACGTTATTGAAACATTTTTACATACTTCAGGTAGATCTAAAGATAATTTCACTACCTGAAAATCATAAAGTAAAATTTTGCTTGGTATACCTGAGAGATGTTTTACAAAACTGACATCTCGCAAATCTAAACGTTGCGATTAAAGGGAGAATTCCCTTCCCCCTTAGTTTGTCGTTAATTATTTTATGCCACTAAGATAAGCAAACATCTCTCTGGAGTCGACACTTCGACTGCGCTAATTTTCTGGTTTGTTTTGTGCCCGAGGAATGTTAAAGTTCGCTCGTAACTCGTTGCCACTTAACTCCTGTATCCTTGGCAGGAAGAAGTGTCGCGCGGTGTTGTCGGAGCCCACGTGTAATCACTTCTAATCACTCCGCGTGACAGCGACTTCTTGTTAAAAGCGACTCAAGGCGCTTTCTTTCTTGCCCGTCATTGAGCATGTGGGGAATTTGCATAAAACTTTGCCCAACACCTGAACCGTAAACAAGAAGTTTGGATGAGTTGCTGCCAAAATGAAGGCTGGTTTTGAAGAGCTTCAGTATGGAATTCCTAAAAAAAAAAAAATAAATAAAATAAAAACAGGGAAACGGATTTTGTTTGGCATTTTTCAAGAAGATTATTTAAAGAACATTTTCACAGAAGATAAATAAACCCCTGAATCAATTCTGGCCAGTGTTTAAAGGCGGTTGTTAGTACTATAACAGTATTTTCATTCTCAACTCAAAATGTTCTCAGTCTCTAGGCTATTTAAGAATTCTCGAAAGCTGGTGTAACTTAATGTATCTCCCTTAGGAAGGGCATCTTTCACTTGAAGCAATAAACCCGTTCTTTCTGGTCTCACATACAAAAATACGATATTTTTAGACTGCAAGGTTAAGTGCAATAGACGTTTTGCCTATCTGTTTCTCCGTTCATCCGTCTCTACACTTTATTCTTTCCTCACCCACTAGTTTCTTCAGTCTTTTAAATTTCCTCACGGAAAACTAAAACGTTTTTTTTTTTATTATCGTCAGTCAATCTCTCTCTTTCTCCTACGACTCTCCTTCAAATTTTCTTTAGCTAAATGTACTCCGGAGGTTGCTTACTATGAGTCTACGCATCGAAATGCACTCCGGAGGTGTATAAGTAAGTGTTAATTGATCGCTCTGTACTTAACGTGACATTTATGGCTCATAGGTGGCCAAGAAAATTTGACTTTTTTTTTTATAATGTCTCTCCTTTATTTTTTGTTTTTCTTCAATATTTCTGAGAAGTAAGTTTTCATGTTATTAATGTATAATGGCTAGAGCGATAAGTTGACTAAGTATTCTTATTATATACTCAGTAGCCACAGGAGAAAATGGAAGAAATCTCATTAGTACAGATAGCTGAATTGCGTTTGTTCTAAAATTACTCTTTAAGCAATTCTATTGGGATTGCGATAATTTTTCTGCATTTATTCGGTCCCCTCTCGTCCTTCAATTAAAGATGATTACTTGTGGCATTACCTTGTTTTAGTAGGACATTCGTGTAATACAGCATCACCACTCAATCTGAAGATTAGTAATGTACGTCCCGTATTGTTAGACTTTTCTGTATAACCTTATCTAGAATCTACAGAGACCCAAAATCTCTGTAGCTCAGTCGGTTTCAACGATATCCATTTGTTTGAAAGACCTGAGTTTGATTCCCGTCTAGGACTAGAAAAACATTTATTAGGACTTTTCATTCGAATGTGAATTAGCCGGAGGTGGAGGGTTTTTCTCTCGAAAACAGGTTTTTTCATTTCACAAAACAGATAAACGGTCAGAAGAACACACGTAATATATAGACATACGATATTGCTGGAATAAAGATTAGCCATCTAGTCCGCTGTTTTTTGGTATCGAACGCCTGTACTATTTGTACTAGTCGTATGTGGTTTAGCATAAGCGTAAACCAGGAAGGAAGAAATTCCATCTACGAACGAGTATTAGCCCATAGTACATTAGTAGCATAGGGGTGCTACTAATGTACTATGGGCCTGGGGCTTCATCTGAAACTTAAGCCTGGGGCTTCATCTGAAAATGAGGTACGATATTTTCTTTTTTCATGTCGGTTCAGGCCTGCAGTAAGCAGGATGTCGAAAAGAATCTAACGCCTTTTACACTGTTATAAATATTTACACGTAAATTATTATTACGTGTGGATAACTCTATTCTTCTTCTTAAGTATTCTGCAATTGAGCAGGTTCTTCTGTTAGTAGCAAAAACTTTTCTTCCACTCTCTTCTGTTTTGAGCCTTCTCTTTCAAGGTTGTGTACCTGTCTCCATTCAGCATGTCATCTAGCATTGTTTTCCTTACTCTTCCTCTGGGTCTTTTTCCGTCTATTTTTTCCTTCGATGGCATCTCTGATGATTCCATTCCCTAGAATATGTCCGATCCAGTTTCCCTTTCTTTTTATCCTCCTTAACAGAGTTCTTTCTTCTTCTACTCTTTTTAAGACCTCGTCATTAGTTATTTTATCTGTCCATTTGATTTTTTTTCCATCCTTCTCCAAATTCACATCTCAAAGCTTTCCAAAATCTTAGTTTTCTTCTTTCTTCAGTGTCCAAGTTTCAGCTGCAATAACTCTATTAAAAAAGAGAATTCTTAGAGTAAAACGCATAGAAAAAAAAGGCTATTAATACTAACAAAATTAGTTGTAACAAAATCTATATAACATTATAGATTTGTTGCGGCGTAAATTACAGAAGATATTCAAGCAATGTAATTAATTAAATTATAAATATAATTGCAATTTCCCGAAAATTGTGGGTAATTTGATCAACTTTAATAAAAAGAAATAAATGATAAAATAAAAAATTCGATCGTGCGTTGCTCTTTATCAATTGCTTTAGAATTGAAATAAATGTCAATAAAGCAATATCTACAGACATATTTAGCACTTCAACACATTCCTGCAAAAAAAGGAAAACAAAAATATTAAGGATGATATTTTGTCGGGTTGTCTGCCATATCATTTCGTATCATTGCTTTCTGAGGTGGCTTACTGCAAATTTGTGCTTTAGGCTTCCCTCCAAATAGATTTCCACGTGTGAAATATATGTCTCTAAATCCTTTATTATACGGTTTATGTACTGATTGGTTTAGATCACTCTAATAATCTCCAACAAGAAGACATCTCACAAGAAGCCCAAAGGTCATAACTACCTTCCTTTATGACGGTTGTACTGGCACACCGCACGACCCTATTACATGTTCTCCATTATATTATACCAGGATAACGGTGTCATCGCATGCTCAACAAAGTCTGTGTCGACCTCACAAAGGAAGCTAGAGCAACAGGGCACCAATGTCCCCAGGTGGTTTGAACGTGAAATAGCGAAGAGATCAGATATTGATTTCAACAAATGAGTACCTTCGTCATGTCCCTTGGGCACACAAAGGCGGTTAAAAGAAGCAAAGTGTTACCACCATTACACCTGTGTTCGACTGTAGGCACGCGGTAGTGAAGCAAAAATACTATTACAACATGGCCGCCTTCGCGATGGGTAGAATGGATTGCTGTGAAATTGCTGTCTTTAACGTGGAAATGCGGTATTTGAAGGTTCGAAACTGAAGTGATTGCGGCGTTTTGCTGTATTTCTAAGCAGAAAGAATGTATGACTCACATGGACACCTGGGACTCGCAGGAATTTTGAGGAAAGTTGTGCTATCATATAGATTCCTCAGTTTTGTTTGTGCATTGTTTTGAAGCGTTTTTTTTTTGTTAAAAAACCTGGAACAAGAAAGAAAAAAACGAAGAGCATTAAAAAAGCAAGTGATATAAAATAAATAGCTTTAAAAACGAAGCGATAAAAATGGAGAAAATAATTTTTTTCTATATAAAAAATTACATTCGAAATTGGCAACTTTCCAAATTCTAACAATGAAAAATTCAACAATGAAAGTAATAAAGAAGATTGATACAACAGAGAAAGGTTTATCTTTCTCTTTTTCGTTAAATAAATAAAACAATTTGGAATATAATTTCATTGTTTCGAGTTGGCATTTTGCCAATTCGAAACAATGAGCAAAATTACAATAAAAATGAATAAAAACAATAAATTTGAAAAATGAAGAAGAAATACACAAAAAAGAAACTGAGACCAATAAAAAAGGAATAAAAATATAGGAAAGAGTGATGAGATAGACAAAAAAAAAGGAAAAGGAAAAGACATCTGCAAAGGAAATTCACGTGATAGGGCGAAGACACCATCTAAGTTCATATATCACTCACGCATGAGCAGTTCAGACACGTGACCTGATGTGGACTCTAACAAAGTTCATCAGTTAGTTAGACGGCTGTTTACTCGCTCTTTATGGGAAAGTTTTGGAGCCGACAAATAAATCCACGAACAGAGTTTCTCATTAACATAGACACACTGTGTGTATGTTGTCTTTCAGGTTAGCTCTGCTTCATTTCGGTGCCTACATGTCTGCTGCCATTATATGTGTGGGCGCCGGAATTTCGTCTTCGCATCCTTTATATTTCCGATAGTGGCCTTCTGTGGTTTCACAAAATCTCTGAACCTGTTGCGGTCACGCACTCCTTGTGCATTTATCAGCATTACCGTTTTCAATCTACACACACAGTCAAAAGCCCCGTTCTGCATGTAATGGGCAACTGCATAAACCTTACTGCGAGTGATGTGCACTAAAATTTAGTTAATAAATAGTGAATGGATAAATAGTTTATTAAAGTTTGTCGTGTAAGATTATTTTCCATTGGAATTTAAGATGAAAAACTGGGAAATTTATTTGTCCAAATCTTATGAATATTTCAATATTCATAAGATTTTTTTGTCCAAGAGGACAAAAAATCACATGAATACTAAAATATTTTCATTACCTTGTTCTGAATTTTATTTTGGAAAAACAAATGAAATGAAAAATTGGGGATATTTTTGTTCAGAGGATAAAAAATTCATGCAAAACTGGGAGATATTTTCCCCAAGAGGAGAAAAATCTTATGAATATTAAAATATTTTCATTACTTTAACCCGAATTTTATTTTAAAAAACAAATGAGGTGATAATTGGTGATTTTTTCTCAAAGAGAAAAGATGTTATGAATATTAAAATATTTTCATTACTTTCAACGGAATTTTATTTTGAAAAACAAATGAGGTGAAAAATTGGGAGATATTTTTCTCAAAGAGGATAAAAAAGTTATGCAAAACTGGGAAATGTTTTTGTCGTAGAAGACAAAAATCTTATGAATATTAAAATATTTTCATTATTTTGTTCTGAATTCTATTTTTTTGTCCTGAATTCAGGATACTTTGTTCTAATTTTTTTGTCCAATAGGACTAAAATTTTTAGTCCTATTGTACTAAAAAATTTAGGAAATTTTTAATCCTTTTTTTAGGACTAAAATGTTTTCTAGTCCTATAAGACTAAAAAATTTTTAGTCCTATCGTATATTAAAATATTTTTTATTACTTTCACCCGAATTTTATTTTGAAAACAAATGAGATGAAAACCTGGGAGATATTTTTGTCAAAGAGGATAAAAATTTATGCAAAACTGGGAGATGTTTTTCTCTAAGAGAACAAAAATCTTATGAATATTAAAATATTTTCATTACCTTCTTGTTAGGAATTTTATTTAGGAAAACCAAATGAAATGAAAAATTGGGAATATCTTTGTCAGAGGATAAAAATGTATGCAAAACGAGATATTTTTGTCCAAGAGGACAAAAATCTTATGAATATTAAGATATTTTCATTACTTTAACCTGAACTTTATGTTGAAAAACAAATGTGGTGAAAAACTGGGAGATATTTTTGTCAAAGAGGATGAAAAATTTATGCAAAACTGGGAGATATTTTTGTCCAATAGGACAAAAATCTTATGAATATTAAAATATTTTCATGACTTTGACCTGAATTTTATGTTGGAAAAGCAAATGAAATAAAAACTGAGAGATATTTTGTCAAAAAGAAAAATTTTAATTACTTTTGTCCTTGATTTTATTTCTAGATGTTTTTGATTTGAGCAAATCAAAACATGTGAGACACTTATTTTGAAATTTGAGATAAAAATTGGGAAATTTTTGGTCAAAATGGATAAAAAATCTTATGAATATTAAACCTTTCCATTATATTTGTCCTGAATTTTTTTTATTTATATTTTGGCAAATCGAAATATGTGAGATATTCATTTTAGCGCCTAAATTTTGATGCCGCTTTTTCTTTTTTACTCTTTTTTTTTTCGCGCACTCATTGAGCGACTTATTTTTTTCCACTTCTTGTGCGATGCGTATTTTTATACCTCTTTAATTCTGTCAAGATCTGGTGTCCCCTTACCATAGAAACAGCGCACAGCGGCAAAGCGTCTTTGAATTGGCAACTTGCCAACTGGGAATAATGAAATCGACAAAAAAAAATAATATAAAAAAAAATTCAGAGCTGCGAAAATTGTATTCTGGATAAGATCTATCGTTATCACAACACAGGAAGGGGAAAGACGAACGTGAGGTTTTGGAGGGGGGGAGTAGGGGGGTTAGCAAAAGTCGCATAGAGTAATAAAAATCACCCTGTTTTGTTATCATGCTGTCTTCCAGGCGTACTAGTATGGCTGTAATCCTAGTGTGTTCCGGAATGACACGCGAGACATGCTGAGAGAGAATCGACGACCACCGCTTCCCCTTTCTTCCTTCGTCTCTCTCCGTCCACGAGCTGATGGAGGATGCACAAACGTCACTCTCTCTCTCTCTCTCTCTCTCTCTCTCTCTTTCTCTCTTCTGGCCTTTAGGACGAAGGAGAAATAATGGAAATGCTATTTTTCGTAGCCTAGTAATCTGGTCACATTTCCGACACCGGAAGAGAGGAGGCTCTATTATTCCAAGCACTGCCACCTGCCGGTGGATTAGAGGAAATCCGCCAAAAAACAACGGAAGATGAGTGTGCTGCTCAGTGCTATTATGGCAGCCATCGATCCCTCTTTGGCCGACCTAAAAGTGGTGATCGAGTTGTTGCTCGCGCAGTTACCGAAGGTGTCTGTTTGCTTTGAGTTCTCGTATTTCTCTTACAAATCAGACGGTGTTGTGTGTGTGTGTGTGTGGGGGGGATAGTTGAAGTTGCTAAACGGCTGGTTAATGCTGTCCCTTTGACCTTTTCTCCTTTATTATTCGATAGCGATATTTTAATAGCACGTAGCGACATCTATGCTTTATTGCGTATTTCAGGACACGTGTTAAAATTGTCATTTTCCGAGAGTTGATGAAATGATCTTGAATGCCTTCGTCATGTATTGTAATTGTGATACTGATGGAGTCTGCGTATTAAAATAGCCCTCGTGAACAAATGTACGATCTTCCGTCTAATAGGTTGCGTAAGAAGTTGTTCCATCACAAATGCTCTCTGATTTGGACTGCCTCTCTGACCTACAGAAGTGCATCTGATGTGTTCCCTTTATTCAGACAGTTCTTCGGATTTGGAAGAAAGATAAATATACTGTTATTTGTTGGTTTAAATGATTCGATTTAGGGGATCGATTCTTAGTACACCCTAGGTTTATATAGTCCTTTAACTGCGCTAACAGGGTCTTTTTCTAAACGAAATCGATTTATTGTTCCCTTTGGCATTTTATTCGTGTCTGTATATATGGAATCTCTCTCTCTCTCATAATAACAATATATATAATAGTCACTTACTTTCTGCATAAAAATATCGCAGTCAACACTTAGCAAAAAAAGAGATATTATCCTCGCTTTCATTTTTAATATCAGAAATTTAATATAAATCAGATTATTTAGTGTTAAAATCAAATCCGAAGTCCAAGATAAATTAATTATGATGAGCTACTTTCGTATTGTCAACAAAATCAGCCATTTTGTCATCATACATGAAAAGGTTAACTTTATCAAAATGGTGTGAAAACAACCTGTGCCACATGAGGGTAGTGAATATAATGTGGACGTCAATTAACCCCATAAGAATAGGATGCTTTTATTCTTCATTTTTATACTACTATGGAAGATAACTGCTAATCTAATATTTCTATTTCTCTGTTGATGTATTTGTTATTATTTTATAAATATTTAACACCCCATCATGCAATATTCCTACGCATCTGATTTCATTTACGGTGGTTAAATGAAGTTTTAATTTTATACCTTGATATCTGATTATAATTTTAATCTTGAGGTTTTATGTTTATTAATAATTGAAATCCCGTTTGTTTTGTAGTTGGATTTTCTTTGAATATTTTTTCCTACTCTAGTCTCTTATACAAATAGCTATACGTTTAATCAATCAAAAGGTTATAGTTTCATTTCTGCAACGTGCACAATGCACTAGGAGTTGATTTTATGCAGAAAATAAGTAGGCCATCAAATTACAAGATTACGGTTGTTTGAGACGTGAGAATATCATTCTTAATTTTCACTAATCATAGTTTCTTACACCTGCCGTGAGTTCGCAGCTGACATCTCTTTTGAGGGGGTGTGTGTGTGTTTGTTGTGCCAAGGAATAGCCCTTTATCTATTGAGTGAAACTGCTAGCTAAGCGAACATACACACGCAGGCAGCGTGTTTGTTATGGTGGGGTGGTATGACAAATGTCTTGCCAGTGTAGCCTGCAATTTTGTCTTTAGAAGAAGCTCACTGAAGGAAGCTAGATTGTCGTTAATGAGGTTTTAATCATTCTTTAATTTTGTCATTAGAGCGTTCTCCCGATGACTACTGACGTATTCAAAACTCGTTAGCAACCCTTCTCTCATTCATCACCAGTTCCGCCATGGCAAGAGATTGTTGTCTCATTTAGTACAGCGAAGGCAGTAGATAAGTTTTGTTTGTACTAATATGAAGCATCACTACGCAACCATTATCAAGTGCGTGCTTCGATATAAAGGATCGCCACATGGGTGCAGTTGCGTCACGTGTTTGTATTGTTTAAAGGAATGGTAGATGTTTGTGTGTCTTGGAATAAATTCTATGACTGACGTTGGTAACTGACTTTAAGTAAAGAGATTGTAATTGTAAATTTCATAGTTGGAATTGGCGAGTAACAGTGAAAATCCTATTCCATTGTTGTACAACTAGAAGAAAAAAGTGTAACAATTAAGCCGCGCAGTTTATTGTAGATTTCATTGTTTATTTTCCAACTACAGTGAAAATCTAGCTTCATCGTTGTTAGAACTGACTACTTGTCTTGGAGGAATAAATTCAGTGAAGTTAATTTCTCTCCAACAATGAAAATAAAGTTCCATTATTGTACAACTGACAACAATCGTAGAGTATAAATTCATTATTTGATCTGTGCATTAAGTTATATTAGGCAAAAGTTGTAGATTTCCATTGTTTGAATTTTGAAGCAACAATGAAATATAATTTCGTTGTTATTTATACATAATTATTTTAATCATCTCGATTACTCCATTGTAATATGTTTTTACATTCTGAAGATTGGATTCGTAAAATAAGCTTTCTTCACGCGCAACCATTAATGTCGCCTAATAGGCGCCACTCTATTGTGGGAGCACCACTCTAATGTCTCCAGCATTCATCTGTCAAGCTTGAACGATGATGCTGAGTTCTGTGAAAGGTAAAATTGAGGTCTCTGTTTGTGCTCACAGTTTTCTCTTTCGCCTGACTTCACCTCTTCCTTCACCTTCAACGCCACCCTATTTTCCCCACTACCCCCCCCCCCCCATCTCCAGAGCACTCCTACTGCCTCGCTCAGGTGTTCACACAGCACGTGCTCTCTACGCTCCAGCTACCTAGACGCAAAGTTGCGGGTACTTAGCTATCGACCACCGTAGCTTCGGGCCCTGTTAAGTTGAAGGGTTTGCGGGAATGTTTTGACAAAGAATGAGCACGGACCTCATCGAAGCTACAGATAACTGGCTGCTTTATTACGGAAGCATTCACAGGTGCGCACATCTGCGGATTAAATATAGCAGACAAGCGATATTTACATTCTCTGTGCATTTCGTGAAGGATGTTTTCTGTAATGAAATTTCCTGTTAAGTTTGCTCCCCAGTTTGATTATTTTCGTTATTTATCAGTTAAAATAAAGATTATTTTCTTTAGTGAAAATTTCTATTCGACATTGAAATAAAGCTTTCGCAAACGCCAAAAATATTGAAATAATAGTCAATATTTAAAACAATTAAATATTATTATTATTCGACCGGATTGTGGTAGTACGAAATAGATATCGAAGTGAAATAATATTTTTTTTCAAACTTTATTATTCATATGTAATATTTGTAATACATTACGTGAACACAATTGTGCATAACAGATACTAGCACACGTATATAATATTTTTTTAAATAATCATAATAATAATAATACTTGTTTACAGCGTATATTATTATAATATTAACAATGATGATTATTACAGATTTTTATTTACATTTTTACACTCTATATATACAATAACAATAGATATAATTTCTCTATATAATATATTTTTTTGTTTAATAATTTTTTTTTTCTGTTATCATCTTACAGAGTATTTACATATGTGCAATTAAGGCATATTACATTTTCTGCTCTGTACAAAATTCTGAACACAGTTAAGAGTAACATTTCTTTTTAATATTTTTTTCTTTTAATATAAATACACGCATATATAAGTATATAAATACACGCATATATACTTATACTTATATATATATATATATATATATATATATATATATATATATATATATAAGTATAAGTATCATTATTTATTATTATAGACCGTTCTGACATATATATTACAATAATTTGCACTCTATGATATGCAGTCTATAATAATAATTTTTTTAAAACACATTTTATTTCTCAGATAAATTACATACATACATATAATAATTTTTTTTATTAAAATCATGATTACATATTGTGATTACATATTTAAATTACATGTGATACTTACATATGATACGTACATACATTTCATTACATATGATACATACATTGATTACATTTTTTTAAAAAAATCAATCCTTTTTTTATTATTAAAAGTATGATTACATATTGTGATTACATATTTACAACGTTTTTTTTTGTAACAACGAAATTCGTACAGATTTTTCTTTTTTTTTTTCTTCTTTTTTATATCATGTGTTAATAATAGTTACTGTAGTTGCTAATTTATTGTTTCTGTGGTTGCATAGTATTGCTTTTTTACAGCATTTATATATTTTAACAATGAGTTATACATATATTTACAATTTTCATTTAATGTATTTAAGCGCTGCAACTACTGCACTTAAATGTAATATGTATATAATATATATAAAATTAAAATATTAAAATATAAAAAATTAAAAAATATAAACATAAAAGTACAAGCCATTAGGAAAAAGAAAACCAGGACGTCCTCTTAAACGATTCAATGACTTCTAAGGCCGGAACAGGCCATGCTAGGCCTAAATCCTTGATACGCATGATGATGATACTTTCTACATATATATATATATATATATATATATTTTTTTTTTTTTTTTTTTTTTTGTTGATCTTGGTTGAGATGTAATTTCTCGGCTTTCATCCTCGAGCTTATTTATTAAGCTTATCTGAGGATGACACCAGTTAGTTATTATTTATTAGTTTGTTTACTGTGTTGGGAAGTAGGCTGGTGTTTGATAGGTCTGATTTCCACTACACTGTAGGTCGAGAAATTCGCACACACACACACACACACACACTTAGACAATAATTTGGAATGTCTTGACGCGTCGCTGAACTGGAAAGCCTGAACTACTACTACTAATAATAATAAATATATGATTCAGACGTGTTTTCTGCGCAGATGGTTGATATTCTTAACAATCGAATTGTCTGTAGAGATTGTTAGTTTTGAAACAATGAACTGATTTTCATTGCAGTCCTTTGTTTACATTTCGTCTGCTCTACAGTTTAGTAAACAGTTGCATCACAATTAACATGACATTTGTTTTATGAACTGGACAAGAATGAAACGGAACATTAACAATTAGGATGTCATAGATCAATTATTAGAGAACCAAAACTTAAAAAAATAAGCAAAATTCTTTCCATTTTTATAAGATTACAGAACAGTTTTTTGTGTAGACTTGAGTTCCTATTTATTTTCGATAGTTAGTAATCAAAATGTTTAAAAGGCATATTTAGATGGTTGAAAATGAGCGAAGAAAGAAATAGAAAACGTTTTCAAGTAAAAACCATGTTAGGTGTTCAGATTAGAAATTACTACCCTGAATGATTCGGCATTTTTACGCTACAACCACTTCATCAAAGCGGAGATCGTTACCGTGAAGCGATATGCGTGTTACTTCAAAGGTTCTGGAACGCTTAATAACCTCGGAACCAAATGCAATTTTTAAAAACTATCTGCCAGAACCTGAACATAATCAGTGTTTCATTGCTAACATTGCTTATGTTCCTGATGTGCAAATTACGTAAAATGTCTTGACTTGCACGTTCCAAAGAATTGGGACTTTTTTTAACAGACTTACGACCAATTATTTTTAGTTAAAGTGAAACGAACGGAAATCAGACTAATGGTACAATAAATATTTATGGGATACGTCACGAAATCGATACATCAACTTATTAAAATTGCTCTTTTAAACAGCAAAATTTTGTTTGTGATTTCTGGATGAAAAGTCGATTCTATTTTATTCTTTAAATGTCTCATATTTAAATAACTCAAATCAGTAAAATGTATAAATACTTATAATCAATTTCTGGTTATAAAATTTAAAGAATTTCAAACGTTTTAAATAATTTAAATTAAGTAAATTAATTTTGAAAATTTTGAATTAAAAACTATCGAACAGAAATTTTATGATATGATTAAAAATTAAATAACTAATTGTACTTAATATTGTATAGCTATTTAGGTATTTTTGTTGCATGAACGTCGAAAGTTAAAAAAATTATCTAAAAGTTGCTCAGTGATAAATTAATAAAAAAAACTCAAAAATGATATTTATGATACATTTGCGTATAATAAATAACAATCGTTATTTATTATATGTATTTATAAATTCATGACACAACATAATCAAAATTATGATAAAATAATTTAAATATACAATCAAAATGATGAAAAAATTATAATTCAAAACATAATCAAAATTATGATTAAAATTAAAATTATCTTTGAAACCATAATCCAAATCATGATAATTAAAATTATCTTTGAAACCATAATCCAAATCATGATAATTAAAATTATCATTTAAAAAAATAATACAAATTATGATGAAGTTATCATTAAAACAATCAAAATTATGATAAAATTATAATTTAAAATATAATCAAAATTATGATAAAATTATAATTTAAAACAATCAAAATTATGATTAAATTATCTCTTAAATCATAATCCAATCATGATAATTAAAATTATCATTTAAACCATAATCAAAATTATGAAAATTTTGAATCGCAAAGGACGCGATATCATTGATGAAAAGAATTCCTTATAAATTGTTTGTATCGTAGATACATATTAGATTTTCTTACTTTAAAAGTATAGTTTATTTCAATAATAAAGCTAGTCAGTTTCAATATATCAATACTGAAAGAGAGAGTTAATATTCTACTCAGTAGCTGTATTTAATTATTTTCACTTTAAAATAAAGTATTACTAAGTTTGAAATTAGTCTAAACATTTAATTTTTCATTGTTGTAAACAAGTCATTTTTCTCCTATATTGTTGAATGTAACAACAGCGTTAGTTTTTGTGTAGCTGCATGAATACATAAACGATTAATTTGCAACCTCTTCCAATAATACCGTAATACTTAAGCTGTTTAATTTAATGAACATGTGCTTGCTATAGTTTATTAAAGCATTTCGAGGTATTTTCTAGGAAAAAAAACTGAAAAATACTTCGTTCTGCTCATTTAAAAAAGACCATTGAGAAGTTGCTAACCTGACTTACATGTCCTGCACAGTTGCCAGTGAGCTGGTTGCTAGGCAACGTTTTCCACCTGTTTCTAGGAAAAGCATAACATTGGTAATTGGAATGAAGCCGCTACAGCCATTGATGAAATATTCTGAATGTAGTGTGGAAAACTTACGGGAATAAGAGCTTTGGATGGTTCTTTCTTTCATTCGGGGTTTGCAAAAAAGATGAGTTGTGTACGTTAAACTTGCTCTGTTGAAGCTTTGCGGCTTTTTTTTTTAAAACCTAACGCCTGGGAATTCAATTTCACCTGTTGCCATTAACTTCATTCTAAATCTTTGTAATGTTCTGTTTTGTTGTTCCCCGAACAATTGTTTAAAAGAAATATGGATGTTTTCCATTTGGTAGGTTAGATGAGGTTATTCCGGATGGAAGCACTTCTTTGAAGTTTTTATTAGAAACATTTTAGGAATTACTGCACAGCAATTACAAAAAAAAAAAAATCTTTCAGTGATTGATTTTTCTTCAAGATTTCAACATGGAAATTACGCATGCGCGCTTGCATAGACTTTTCTGATGTTGCTTAGAAAAACACTTCCGATGAAATGAATATGAATGTCTTCATATTTCTATGTCAAGCATGCGCAACATTGAGCATGCTCAATATATTCCTAAGATAATTCTTAGAGAAATACAAGATATGCACGCGCTTTCTAGGAAGACTTGGTGCCATCTCTATGATCATGATACATTTTGCGCTCAGCTTGAAAAGATCTGAGTTAAAATTATCAAAACTCAGATCATTTCAATCTGAGGGCAAAAAAATTTCAGGTTGAAAAGAACTAAGTTCAAAACTCAAATCTTTTCAACCTGATTTTTTTTTATGTCCTAAGCAATTTTTTTTTCAACCTAATCTTTTTCATTCCCTCCTTTAGGAGATGAAAAACTCTACCTCCGTATGAGACCGGCTAACTCACCTTTAGCCGAAAGAGACCAGATAAAAGTTCCTCACTTCTTGGATGGGAATGGAACCCAGGTCTTTCCGACCTAAGGGCTTCGTCTATACCGACCGACCTACAGAGGTTCCATTTTATTTATTAGAAAACTAAAAATTGACACGAATAAAATTAAAGAATTTTGCTCTTAATTTAAATTAATTTAATACGATGTCAGTAAAAAAAATGGGATGAGAATAACAAATTAATATTAAGACCAAGCAAGATGTGTATCACGTCTCACCTATATTTCTCTTAATATGTGAGGAACAGGAATCCATTAGTATAACGTGGGACACCTCTCTCTCACATATTTAAGAAAAATATCGGTGGGGCGTGATACACATCTTGCTTGGTTTTAATATTAATTTGTTATTTCATCCCATTTTTTTGACTGACATCGTATTAAATTAATTTGAATTGAGAGCAAAATTCTTTCATTTTATAATTATTTTACTCCCAGATCGATGTTCGTAAAAGAGGGCTTTCTTTTAAGAGCAAGACGTGGATTTCGTTCAACACTTCTCCACTACGTGCTCAACACTCGCGCATCTAACATAATGCGTGTAACTTAAGTTTCTATTTTAGTTCAACTTACCGCGTATTCATTGAGTGTTTGCCTCTTAAGCGTCTAGGGAATGCCAGCGAAATATTGGCTTGTAAACACCTTCATCCCTGTAATGTTAGGCTCAGTGTCCTGTCACAGCCATGTAACGTGGCTTCATAGAAACGTAATTAATGCTATGAGAGGGCAGTTAATCCTGTCTGCTATGTCTGTCAAGATGGGTTTTCTCTGGTCAATTTGTCTGTCTTGTGTGATGGAAAGAAACTCAACTTTCCAGTAACTAAAACTATTATGAGACCGGCTTCACCGTCACCGTCTTCTACCAAACTGAGCATTTTTTCCTGTGCAGAGTTTGGTAGAAGGATATTTTGTTGTGTTAAAACAGTTCTTCTTGATAAAGATAAATAGATGACAAAAGTGACAGAAGGGAAGAGAATCAGTTATTTATTGCGACCATGTTGACACCTATAGATACAGTATCAGTTATCAGTTAGTCTCCAGCCGAACAGGATGACCAAGAAGTCATTTTCCAATATCATTTTGAAGGACTCGGGCTCAATGACCGCCTGTACAGAATCAGCTTCTTAATACCTGTCTTTGCTGATGGAGGGTTGCTTGCAGCCTCCTCCTCCTTCTTTTTCACGTCCCCCTTTCCTCCCAACAAGTTCTGTGACAGTCGTAACCACCATGGTTCACTTGGCACACACCGAATGACCGACACACCAGTAGAGGTAGTGAGTTGCCGTACTAGCAAAGGTCAGCCGACCATCGATCTTGCCTAGAAGGACAGCCCCGAACTGTAAAGCGCTCTCGAGTCAGAGTGTGTGCGGGAGGCATTGATTGTTAATGGTGTCCACACTCGTGCCCTGACAGTGCGGGGCCACTCCTGATCACTGCTTGTTCTACCATCTAACATCTGTGCTCTACAGCGTCCGTGCTAGACGGGGTAGGGTGCTGCCTCTCGCACGCTCTCTGTAAAGGGAGAGTGACGGAAATCATTGGACTGAAGCGGTCGTGTTCGATGTTGCTCAGAGCGCCAGAAGATTTCTTTGATGAGCGCAGTAAAGTGGCAACGTTAGACTCGAATGGCGTCAATTTATGACACTGACAGTTCCTCCCACTTAGAACGAACTATCTGCCCGCTCTCCCTGCTCTTAGCCACACAATATATTTCACTGTTTGTTTCCGTTTATTTAACACCTTCATGGCGATTCTTTAAAAAGAAAAGGTTAACTTGGATTTTATAGTTTTCCATTTCTTCAACTTTTGCTATCCACTACTCGTTGTTTCGACATTATTAGAGCTCATTATGAAAACCTCTTATATATATCGATGACTGTTTATAAAGCATGCTGGTTTGTTTGATAAATAGTTGTATTACATAATAATATTTTACCACACAGGCTTCGCTCTATCCAATATGAATTTTATTGCTGTTTTATGTTTCTTTAAGATGTCTGAGCTGACTTTTTCAGATCCTTTTGAGAAAGTTCGCACATTCCTGAGCAGTAAAACAATAATAAAAAGTTGTTAATATCATACAGTACCGTCCGTCCTCTTCTCCACTGTTAACTCACGCAATGCATTTAACGTGGTTCGATTCCTATCGCTGCACTAGAGGAACCTTGACGTGTACTATTATTATTTTATTTATTTTATTTTTTTGTAAATCGCAGTATTATCATATGCCTTCGGACTCCTGTGCTATCGGTGATTGAAATTGCTTTTTTTAAACATGTAGATGTCGAAAAATAATTTTAAAATATCAGATTATTCGTTTTAATGTTTTCATTTATCTTTTTAAATCATTACGATAATTTAAAAACAGCTTAAATGCAAATATTATAAACCAGAATTAAATACGCCGAAATGCACTTACTTAAAAAGCTGAAAGCGATCCTTATACTAAAAAAGAAAGGTTAGCGCAAATCAAGTTACATGACCAAGTTGCACACATCCAATAGGAAACAATTAAAAAATATTTATTTACGATATTTTATGAATGACGCATAGTCTATGCACAAGCATAACCTATTGTTGCTTCGCAAATATGGAATCATTACGTCACATAGTAGACAACAATGAAATGGAAAAAAAAACGTTTGTTGCGTAGAGAGAAAAAAATATCTTACAAGAACATTGGCTTTATTTGAGCAAGCGTGTTATTTTTTAAGTAGGTTTTTAATGTATTTTTTTATATAAATGGCGATATCCTTCCATTTTTGACACTCACGTAAAGGATTTGGTGGAGGTGAACGACTTTTGAATATTACTGATAATATTAAAAATTGCAGCAAACATGGATGTCAGGTGAAAGAATTATCTCATGACTTTATCAGATGCAAAGTGTAATTCATTGCAGGAGGACATCGTTACATTTGAGTCATGAGAAAGGTGCAAGGAACCGTGCTTTGCTATTTACCGACAACACGACAAACTAGGACAGATTTATGTTGGGATTAGTTTCATTACTTTCTCTAAGTTTCAAGTTTGGAAATTTTAGAAATCTCTGAATAAATAAATAATAAAAGTGACGTTAAATCAGTGGGAGAGTTTCATCTATAGAAGCATAAGCAAATCATCTCCGAACAGTGGACTCAAGAAGTCCTTTAAGTTTTCTCCACATTTGAAATCGAAAGATTTCAAATGTGGAGAAAATGACATAACTGTTGGATAGTCCCTTAACAGAATTAGTTCATCTGCTAGGCATTCAATACTCGATGTTTATAACCGCAGCTTCCCGAGCACCGGCACAGAGCAACCAACCTTGTTTACACGTTGTAATGGAGAAACATCAACTGTTTGTCGACGAACAGTACCTGGTCGTCCTATTCTTGTTGAATCTTCTTGTGGACCACTATTGACAATAGCATTTCCCAGGACTTGTAGGGGATTTTCTCCTATTAAAAATGAATAATTTCAAAAACCTGCTTTACAACCCTCACCGCCATCAATTTTTGCCATTATTTCGTACATGTATCATCATGGAATTTTTAACATGTTCAACATTAGGACATCGATAGCATAGCGACCAGCAGAAGGAGAAAGATTCATGGCATGTTTTTCGTTGATTTTTTATTTATTTTCTTGTATTTTGGTAGCATATTTCGCAGGTTAACTTTAAGTTCTACACTACAATATTAGCATAATATAACTGAATCATTTTCAAATGCAAAAGGTATGTTAATATATCAGTAAAAATAGGAATTTAATTTCGACTGGATTACACGTTTAACGCAAAGTATTCAAATCGAAGTATATTTTATCCAATTCTGTTGCCTGTTTTATTCTATTTGCCCACACAATTAAGGAAACTTAACAATTATTTGAAGAATTTAAGTCTACTTGAAATCAAACAGAGATAAGTTCGTACACTCGAAGACATGGCAATTTTCTACTAGTGGTAGATTATCTGTTCGATAAGTAGTTCTCTATGCACATTCCGTATTTGCCCTCCTCCCGCCCACATCAAGCTCTACCAGGTAGTTTCCCTGGCATCCCACTTTATTCCATCCTCTTCGTTCAGCTACGAATTCCCTGAACACAATATTGCCAGCAATGCGGGCTGTGGCTTCATCCTATTTGCAGTACGTTCTCAACCTTTTCCCCGTAGCAGCACAATAAACTGCATCACTAATCTTGGAACCGTTGTGTAGTTGTTATTTTCGTGAACAACAAGAATGGAATTATTCGCCGACGGGAGACACGAAACACCGAGCTTTGCGCATTGCGGAAGCATTTTGAATGTCATTTGGATTTCTACAATTCAATATTCTGTTCTGTCTGCGTTTACACTCCACAAGGTACCAATAATCCTACAGAAGTGTTTTACATATGTTGTTTACATGCATTGATGAAAGAAATATGCCTACTAGAGATATAACTGTCTTCTCCTTATCGATATAGTTAACAGAGTTGCAGTTTTTATGGCTTCCCATAACGCCAATTGTTGGTAACAAGTTTTGAATATTGCGCACATTGTTAGTAAGTTGGAACATTGTAAGTAGTTTTCTACATTGTTATCAATTATTGAGTCGGCTGCATTCTTTGTCACTTTGCTAGTGATATTAATAAAGCGTTTAATCATTTATATGTTATTTGTGTAATCACGGGGCCAGTTCCTTTTCTGAGGGATGTAAAACCCCATGTTTTACATCCCTGAGATGTTTAAGCTGTAAACTTCAAATTGCATTAAAGTATGTTAATTATGTGTTACGTAAATTTAATGGGAAGAAAGGGAATATAATCCAAACCGATGTTTAAATTAAATAAAATTTTATTTTTTGAAAGTTAGCAAGACTTTTAAGACAGAACATCTCTGCTCACGTGCGTGCGTGCGCGCCCACACACAGCCATCCGAACACAATTGTCCGTCTAGAACATATCTTTCTTTAAAATTACTTTAGTTTTCTTGTTTCTGTGGCCAAAACAAAAAAGGATTGTTTGATACGTCTTACTGTTGTAAACCACCTAATTTGGGCAACATTTTGTAGCTTCTGTCAGAGTTGGAATTACGTTGTTTTGGTGGTTTTGTGTACATTATTTGCAAAGTAATCAAAGTATTAGCTGAACCTTAAAATAGTTCTGAATGTACTAGGGAGTGTAGTTTGACCTCATTAGAATGAACTTCAAGTGCGCTCCAAGAAAAGGATGAGAGAGGATGAGAAAGAGTCGCTTGTGGCATTATCTTTGCCGATGCTATGTCTTTCCATTAGGGGCTTGGAGATGCTAAAGAAAAGCCTAACATCGCCTTTTCTTTCGTACACTGATTAACCTTCGATTTTTGCATGGTAAAGCATTGGCGGGGGACTCGTACAATGGATTAACAGATATTTTGGGACTCATCGGATAAAACGGAAAACTCCCTTGCGATTGCCTGACTTGTTTCCGGCTAAAGCGCCGTGTTTGTTGATCGGCATACAAAACAAAATCTATCCTCCCCAAAACAAATGGCAATACACCCATCACAAAAGGGAATTGTTGAGCGTGGAACGAGCGATTGAAGAAGAAAGAAAGAAAAAATAATTTGCTTTTCCCGAATCAGTTGCTTTAGTTATTTCTACGCCAAGATCGACGTCGAAATAAATATCGAAATATAAAAGAAAAACGAGATTAGATTGACCGTAGTCGAGCGTGAATGAACCAATGTATTCCAAAAATATACCGGTAAATTAGAAAATAATTCAGTTTCCTATATAGCAGATGACTTGCATTCACCTCTCTCTCTCTCTCTCATGATAGGTTCGATGTACGGTACGTTTCTACTATGAAATTCAATAAAATATTTTAAATTATGTAATTAGCATATTTTATGATACGCTAATTAATGTCGCAACTGACCTGACGTGCGTGTGTGTGTATGGGAATATCAGTGCGTTCACTAGTTAATATTAGGCTTAATGTTTAGGCAGCAGTCAAGCCAGGAGTACTTACAAATAGAAGATAGAGAAAAAGACAAACCAGCATCCTTCCTCTCAGAGTGTGTGTGTGTGTGTGTGCGCGCGCGCGCACGCACACACACACACACACACACACACTGATGCTCTAAGAGAGAGTTAAGTCGATAGATGGATAGAATCAGAAGGGACAACGTGAATGAAATCAATTCGCAGTCGAACAGTTCGCATATATTTGTCGGTAATAACGACGGTAACCAGAAAGATGTCACTTTACCTCTTCATTTCCCGCCTCAGGGGTTTCGTCAAGGGATTTGTTCGAAGGATGTATCACGGATGACCACTCTGAATGCCGGACTAGTAGCTTCCGTTAGTTGGAGGTAACCGGTTGAACGTGAAAGATAAGCCTGGTTGGACCCAGTATGCCTTTGTCGGCAGGATCAGAGGCTGCGTTCAATCAGAGGGAAACCAATCCTAGTCGAATTAAAGCAGCCACAATAAGCATCTCCTGGCAGTTCCACTCAATTATCCTCCTAGCAGTTCCGGTGAGTGGACTTAATGGATAAACGGACCGACCGTCGGGGACGCGCTAACTCCGACTACGGCCTTAGAATCACCGAGATGGCGTGTAATTTCGTCGAGAGGTCGGGATGTGGAAATTGTGCGTTCCTCCAACGTCCCCCCCCTCTCCCCTATACCGTTTTCCTCGTGCGCATCTTCACCGACACCAAAGAACTGTTTTACTGCGTCCCTCTTTCATTTCACGCGCTGCGTCTCTCCTATTGCTTCTCCACCCTCCACTCTCGAGCGCTCCGGCCGACTGAATAAACCGCCCTTATTGTGTCGATGTAAAATTACCGTTTCAGCCAGGATCGGAGGGTGGAGTTGGCTGGCACGCACTCCGAGTTTGAATCGTGTGAAATACCAGTGGCAGAGCTGGGAATAGACTGAGCGATCCTTTGGACTTCTTAATTTTTTTTATCCTTTCTCTCTCTCTCTTTCTTTCTTTCTTTCTTTCTACCTGTCTTCTCGCACGAATATCTGTCTATTGAAGAGAGAAAAATTTAGAAATTAGCCTGGCTGTCCACACATCACCCGCCAGTACACCGTAGGGTCAACGTTTACTCTCCCCGTAGGTTTTTATTATCACAGATAAACAAATAACAGTTTTTTTTTTTGTTGTTCACGGATCTTTTTTTTCCCTCCTAGTATTAACTCATAGAAAGATATTCGTGTTGTTCCTTAACCGACATACTCCATTGTAGATAAGTTTGTTTGGATGGAAGTACATCCTCTGTCCAAAAAGAGACCGAACTTTTCGAAAATAGAAGAAACTAGTGGCGTCACCTGTTGTATCTTTTTGTTGTAGAAAGCGGCAACCTTCATTAATGTTGTGTCAACTGTTTATGACATTTTTTCACTAGAAGCCGAGTTATAGTTCCAAGAGTAACTGTGTTTTGATGAACGGTCGGTCGTCACAATATTCATGCCGTACGCGACGAATTCTCGTTATCATTCGCTACAGAACTTCGAGATAAAAACTCACCATTGACTGTTTGGTCAGGCGAAACGAATTCTTTGTGGATAATGCCCTTGGAATAATAGAAACAAATCAGCATTGTCTTTACTTTTGACTTCTCCAAGCGACTTTATTTCGGATGCCCCTCTTCTGGTGGTCTCCACTCAGCACTCTCTGGCAATTTTTTTCGGGCTCTTACTGGTGACGAAACGTAGTGTTTTGAGTATGAGCCCGAAAAAAATTGCCAGAGAGTGCTGAGTGGAGACCACCAGAAGAGGGGCATCCGAAATAAAGTCGCTTGGAGAAGTCAAAAGTAAAGACAATGCTGATTTGTTTCAAGGAAGTTTGAGTCCTTAATAGCGGTTTTAATGAGGTCCTTACAGTGTTGAACTCGATACATTTTTTGGTCGTCGGTCAACTTGTGGGGAATAAATCGCGAATTCAATTTACGAAGGCCCAAACTCTCGTTCAAAATATTGTGCACAGTTGATTTTGGAATCCCCAATTCATCTTAAATCAATCTCACGGACGATTTCGAGTTAGTTTTCTTTAATGAAATCAAGCACTTTTTAGATGGTAACTGTACTCAGTCCAGTTTTTGGACGGCCCGGCTTTTCGTCTTACTCAAGCGTCTCACTACCACTTTGAAATCCCTTTAACCACTTGTAAACTTGAGTACGGGATAAGCATTCATCACTGTATGCTTTTTGAAGCATTTGATGCTTTTCGGTAAAAACTTTTACCAAGTTTAACACAAAAGTCAACCGCAGCTCTCTGTTTGAAACTCATTTTCCGACCGTTCGTCAAAACACACTTTCACTCTTGGCACTATAACTCGGCTTCTAATGAGACAAATGTCATAAACAGTTGACACAACGCTAATAAAAGTTGCCGCGTTCGACAACAAAAAGACACAACAGGTGGCGCCAGTAGGTTCTTCCATTTTCGAAAAGTTCTGTTTCTTTTTGGACAGAGAGTGTAAGACACTCCTTTTATAAATAAAATACACGATCCTATTTCTAAAAAACGTCCAATTTAAAAGTAATAATGCCTTTTATAGTATTTATAAAAAATGGAAAACAAATATGACCAAGTCCTTCACAGGTAAAAAGAAGCCATTATATTGAAAGGCTCTTTATAGATAGCATTTTGATATTACTCTGCAGAAAATGAAAATTTCCTTCCTCTATCTTTCATGGTGTAAAAGACACACAGGGATCAGAGAACGACTCGTATATCAACTGCTTTTAGCTGTGACGACCTTACTTTACAAATCATACGACTTTCCTGCGCAACACTAACATCGGCAAATAACATCGTACGAACAGAACAGTATTCAGAATGCAGTTTTTTGCTACATCCACAAGCGAGCGGCTGTGGAAGCTATAGTACATTAGTGATGTGTACTAGCAATAGGCTAAAAAAGAGAACGAATATGTTTTTCAAGAAAACACCCATCAATGTTGTTCATACATCTGGAAGTTTTTGTCCTTGGGGGAATATGCGAAAGGCTGTTTTAACGGGATAAAAAGATGGAATGAAAAAGGAATAGAAGTCATTTCGATGATTTTGAAGTTGGACTATGAATAGATGATCAACAGATGCTCAGGTTTTTATAAGCTTAGAAGAAAATGATGGGCAATAATTCAGTAAAGGAGAGCCTAGAAAAGGCACAATTGGATGTAGAACTGAGGTGACAAACTGATTGGAGTTATCCTATGAGAAAGAAAGAAAGTAATCCATAAACCAGATTGCTTCTGGATATGATCAAGGTTTTCAGAATGGCACTATTCCAAAAAGGAGAAGAGTATTCTACGATTGGACATCTTTGGGATATGTAGCTGGATGGATGAGAAGTGGTGTCTTGAACGGAAGAGGATACTATGCTGTTTTTTGGATGATGAAGTTATTGATGTCAGGAGAGGAAAGATGTGTAAATCTGGAGGAGAATAGAAATCTAATCTTGACTGGACGTCCAATTTTAACTGTGATAATAGGAAGAAAGTGAGATCTCTTTGCAAGAAATAAGACAGACTGTGTGTTTGGTTGCATTGAAGTTGACGAGGTTATCTTCTCCCAACTGAAGAATGGTAAGGAGTAAATACTTAAGACATTAATTATGGAAGATATTAAATTTTGAATAATTTGAGCACCTCAAAGTGATCAAATGATTTTCTACCAGAATTTTTGGATGTACCAAAGAGTTTTGGAACTCTAGATCTGTAGAAAGGTGTAAAATTCTGGCCTGTAGAATTAAATTTTACATCGGCAAGTAATGTTACTTTAATAATATACTTTATGAATAAGGCCTATTATGTAGCCAGGTTCTCACTGATTATTCACGTGCATTCATTAAAATGTTTAGAAGATTATTTTTCCAGTTAAAAAGGCTTCGCTATAGATATTTGGAATTTCCGATGCATTTTGGCCAATTTCTAGGAATCTGTACACATCGGTCTTTTATTTTAAAAACTTTTCTTCCTTCTAATAAGATTAATGACGCACGCCAAGACCAAGTGATAGATTTTTTTGTTCTTGTAATGGAATGGCGTCTCTGGGTTCACTAGACACTAAAGTTTTCCGTATAAGTGCCAAAGAAGTGCATTTCGAAGATATATCTCGATGATACATCACTGCTTGACCTCCGTCCATAACCTCCGGACGATCCTTTGCAGTCACGAGTTATTATCCATCCGGATATCCAGTAGTGATATAGAGGATAGAGGAGATTAGAGAAAGATGGCAGAAAACAGAAGGAAGTATTTGCCGTGCCAGTAGATGTTTGATCTCGCGAAAATTTCGTGTTCGAAGCATGTGCTTGTTTTTCTACGATTGTGTTATTTTTTACAGGAATCATAAATGCATTTCATTTTTCTTTTAAAACAAAACGAAATCACTAAGAAAATTTCGATAAAAATTCGAAAACAAAATCTTCGGGAAAAAAAAACAGTGATTCTCTTTCAAAAGAGAATCTTTGAAGAAAGCCAGCTGAAAAACAAAATCTTCCGAAAAAAATCAAAATCTTCCAAAAAATAAGTCAAAATCTTCCGAAAAAAATTAGAAAGCAAATTTTTTGGAAACAAAATTTCATTTATAAATAATTTTTGCACAAACGGAAAAAAAATTAGAAAATTAGAAATTCTTTGGAAACAAAATTTTAGTTTATAAAAATTTTCTTAGACAAACCGAAAAAAATGGCAAAAAATCTTTCGAAACAAAAATCTTTAATTTAAAAAAATCTTTGAGAAAAGAAAAACATATTCTGGAAACATCTTTGAAAACAAATTTTTTTTTAAAAAAAATTGATCACATTTTCGAAAAAACTTTGACAACAAACTTTTTGAAAAAAAAGTGGACAAAACCAGTTTCTTCAGCTTTAAACAAAAACAAAAATTTTGTCAATTTATTTGTGAAACAAAAAATCTTGGACAAAAGTTATAAAAACGCTTGCACACAACACAAAGAATGTCTGTCGAACACCGATTTCCTTTTTTCCCCCCTTCTCCACTTTCTTTTCGGAACTAAGAGCATGTCCATCAGTTCACAGTGTACTGTTTAATAGATCTCAGTGGAATTGGAAGTAAAAATAGACTCCAAATAACAAAATATGACAGCCTCTGGTGGCAGGTGAAAGTTATTCTACACCCAAGTATCATTTTGCTTAATTCTATAGAGAAGGATTGTTCGGCACTCTAGACAAGCGACTCGATGAAGACAGCAAGCCTTCTGCCAAATTTACGTCTTCGCCTTTTGCACGTTATTCTCTCCTGAGATATGTCGGCCAATTACTCGCGCCTATTGGCCGAATGCTGTCGATCCATCATTTTCCTCTAAGAGTGCTGACTTCCCTCGTTTCGTCGCCACTAGTGACGGCTACCTCTGCAGGTCCTTATCTAGTTCCTCTTAGCATTCTTGTGCCCTTCTCTGATTCTCAACTCTCTGCTGCCTCCCCCCCCCTCGTACATCCAAGTATTGATCTTACATTTATGCTCAAACAGTAGCCTTTCGTGGAGCAATTTAATAAATGGCATCCACCAAAGCTGTCTGTACGCTTGAATACGTGTCAGGAAGACTGGGAACGTCGGGGTGGGGAGGATCTCGTTCTATCTGGACCCCACCTGAAGAGATTGATCGCGAGTCGATGATCGTTTTCCCTTGGATGGAGATGCTACTCTATCGTAATGTTATCAAGAGTATCCAATAGTACGAAAAAAAAGCAGGTAGATAACCCTGCAGAGACCCAGGTGCATCAAAGTTGCACATCGAGTCTGATATTTCCAAAAATAAATGACTACGTCGCCTTCCGAGCTTCGTACTGAGAGCTATTAGCAGCGAGATACGGATTTTAGTTCGTTGTCACCGGAAAGCCGGGATATAAGCTTTAAAACCAAGGGACGAGGGTTATATTTCTACAGGGAATGGTACATCCTGTCTAGGGCGATCTCTTGTTGCACCTAGCACCGCTCATCCTTCCGAATCGAGAATAATACAGCTTGCTGGAGAAGGAAACGACGTGGATAACAGAGCCTTTGATTCCTGAACATTAACGTGATTCATTGGAGATGCAAGTTGCCGAAAAAAAAAACCAAGGATGTTACGAAGAAAAATGACAAAAATTTTAAATATAGGAATGCGTGCCAAGTATTCTTATCAAAAAAAAATACGAAAAAAAAAACCCAACCGAAATAACAAATCTCGCTCCAGACATTTCAGTTTTTACAGTTGTTTATAGGTAGAAATTGGATGCGTTTTATGGAATCTTGTTTCTGAAATTTATCACAAAAACTATGTTATTGCATATTGGTCTACAGCTTTACGCTCGTGTTTTTCAGCTGGTCCAATAAGACTTCTAAAATTTATTGAGAATCGTGTGCGCAATAAATTTTAGATGGCTTACTGATTGCACCTAAAACATGAGCAAAACATCCTTTTACAGATTCTACAGTAAAAAAAGGAGAAAGTAATTGCTTTGCATATTCTTTTCAAAATGTTTTCCTCTTAACCATTAGGCAAATAAATTTTGTTATTAAAAGATTACGAATTAATGCAAATGATAAACGAATACGTTTTTACATACCGCGAATTTTGGATGTTTTGAATAAACACACATTCTATCCCCGGTCAATGAACTTTTAGTAATAACTTCTTTCATTGATAAAGAGAAAAAAATATTTATTTGTTCGCACTTCTGTATATTATACTAAGATAATAACTTACTACTGTTCAACAATTGCTGTCAACAATACTGCTTGTTCTGATCGACAACAATGTCACTTCTGTTTTCAACAGAGCATCGCTTAACAATTACCTGCTATAATGAGTATTTAATCTCAATTTCGTTTTCTTTTCTTGTCTTGCTTGTTAGGATAGCTTTCATAAACTGTGTATGTAGTGCTTCTCACCCTTATTCATTTCGTAACATATTACGTGCTTTATTCTTCCGTCTTAAGTATAAATCAAATCATCTGTCTCCAAAAAAAAAAAACTGAAATGGTACTTGTAAAGGCAAGAAGTACCCGTAAATGTTACTACCGATACTCTCATTCTTGGAAGAGTCCTATTGGCGCGTGAGAAATCTCTAGCGTGTTATCGAAGTGTAATGAGGGATTTATGGGCGTATTGTGTACCGAATTAGGCTACTATCTTAAGAAAATAGAGGCGGCATTCAGCTTTGATTAAAACGGTAGTAAAATGAAAGTGTGTGGTGGGTTCGCCAGTGTCGCGGCGATGCATACACAAATTAGAACAGCGGGGCCGAAAGAGGATATTACATTTGTACGTGACGAGGGCGTCGTAAAGGTGGCAGCTGGTTCCGTCTCAAAGGAAGATTCGCATATCGACTGCACACACACATCAAACACGGCGACTGGTAATATCAACCCAAGGAAACAGACGCATTTAATTGGGCATTTTCGCTGCGTGTTAGGTGAATGAAAGACAACCGAAACAGCTAATGAAGGCTGGCCTCCAATCAAATAAAACCATTCAGGCGATCGGATTAATAAAATATGTTTTCGCCGTCAGAACTGATTAAGTTTGCCGAAGGGTGGAACTGGCAAATGGACTTGCTTCGTTCGAATCAAGTCTTAATTAGTCTTATTTTTAATATTTATAATTCACCCTTTGTGATGGTTTGATAGCAAGTAACCATCCCATTACTGAATTATTCTTTCAAATAACAGCTGATTGTATCTTAATCTCCTCGGATTTTTCTCGGTAATTAGGCTTCCTGCCTCTTTTAACACCTGCACTTACTATTTGGATGATTTTTCCCTTAGCTACTATTTGTTTGCAATACAATTAGGCAACTATGGAATTTGCCTAATTCTATATTTGGAATTAGGCAGATTCCATATTTGCCTAATTCCAAATATGGAAGACACCTTATTAAATTATATCGACCGAATAATGATAATTGAAACCGGCTCTACCTTTAATAGAATCACAACTTTCAGCAACTAACGTTAATGTCAGAATAAAAAGTTGCCGAACAAACATAATAAATGGAAAATAATTGTAATTGATTATTAATTATCCTATCAGCTGTCCTAACAGGCACTTAAGCGCCCACGCCATTTCCAAGTATTCTTGGACTTTGCAACAGTAACCCGAGGATAGGGGTGGTTAGCCCTATGCCTCCCGGTGTGTCTTACGTCTGTAGATGAATGTGTTCACGGGGCCGATTTTCCTGTTCTGGGGAATAAAAAAACCCAAGTTTCCGAGTTTTGAAATCCCTACCCCCCGTACCTTCGTATGAGCCCGACTAACTCACCTGTAGTCGAAAGAGGCCAGATGACGGTTCCTCACGTCACGAACCCAGGTCTTTCCGACCAAAAGGCTTCGTCTATACGGAGGCTCTGATTACTAATTAGGGATAGCTGAATAGATGAAATTTGAAAGAAGTTTTAAAAAGGGGGTAAAAGAATACGTCTAGTGGGGGGGTATGGAAAGTTCTGGTGTGATAAACACCAGAACAAAAATTAATTAATTTTATGTTTTATACATCGTGAAAGAAAAGATATTTTCTGAAAAAAATGTTTTTAATATGAAAAACATTTATGAAAAAAAAAAACACTTAATGTTTGAATCACCTACTGTTCTCATAGTCCTGCAGGACAATGGCTCAATTGGTCTTAAGTCGTTTGGTCCCGAAGCATTTGTTCATAAAAAACTTCTTCCTTTTTTTTCGTATTAGGCCTATTGGCCTGTTATGGAGCTATCCTAAGCCCTTCCAAGCCGTACCCGTCTCGAGGATAAGGTCGCTAGCCCTATGCTTCTAGATGTGTCTTATGTCTATCCTATGTGTTCACGGGGCCGGTTTGCCTGCTTTCGGGAAGAACTCCCCCTCCTTCCCCAGATAAACTGGTGAGAAAACCCCTGTAGTCCACGCCCAAGACCGGCTAACTTTGTAGGTCTGAGGAAGATCCTTAAGCTCCTCACGTCAACGACGGGAATCGAACCCAGGACACTCCTTCCCAAGGCATATAGTTGCGAAGCCCATAGCTACTCAGCTAACCGCGCGGACTGGTTCCAAACCAAGTCATCTAAAATTTGATTCAATTTTAGAACGTTTTGTTGAACAAAAGTAACGAAAATGTCTTTATACTAGTTGCATTTTTTTTTTTGTAAAATTATAATCAATAAAGATATTATTTCAATTTTAATATTGTTTAATAGTATGCATTTCCTGATACTTAATTATGTTAAATTGTTAACGCGTTAGTTGTCTGGACCTGAACCACATTTAAGATGCAGTTTAGATATCCCAGATGAACTAAGTGGGTGGCGTCTCCATTCTTTAACCAGCAAGTTTCGAATTCCACGTGGACAGATGTTTGTGAATGTCTTTGGATAGGGGTTAGAAGAGCAGGAATTTCATTGGCTTGTGAAACGACCACTATGCTTTACTTATTGAACCAAAGGCAACAAAAATGTCGAAGTTACATTCAAAGTTTATAATTTATTCAACAAACAAAGATTTTGTGATTTTTTTTTTTTTCAAATATCTTTGGGGGTAAGAATCATTGACGTACATTCAAAATTTCTGTCAGGTAAAAAAAAAATCATAATTCCATAATTTTAATTTGATTAAAATTTAAGAAAGTTAAAAAAATTTTATTATACCAGTTAATCGTTTATCATATTAAAAAAAAACTCGAAATACCGAATTATTCAGAAGAACAATATTGTTAGGCAAGTATTAAACAACAACCAAGTCGACTCGTTTGCTGCAGAGAAGTAATAGCGATCTAATGTAAACCCCAAATCAGTTTTGATTGGTTTATTTCTACATTTGATTCGCAGTTATTCTTTATTCAAATTAACAATGTTTAAATACAGTTTGATGAATAGCTTCTCTTGAATATAAAGGCAGCTTCTCCTTTGTTAGAAACGGATTCGCATTGTTAACTGAATAAACAATATAAACAATCTTTTTTTGTTTACGATCTCTTTCCATTGCTAACAGAACCGAATCGTAGCTTTGAAATCATGATTCGTTGTTACATTCTTTAATGATTTTCGTTTTGTTTGTATAAAAGAATAAAAAAAAAACGTACTTTCAAACGATAATTGTTCTGCTACAACGTCGAGTACTCACTGACATTTGTCTACATTTTTTCTCGGATATTCTTGCTTTTCCACTCTTACCAAAAGTGATTTTTGTTTATCGGATCTTAGAGATGAGTGACAGAGGATTAAAGTATCTTTGATTTCTTAAGAACCAAAAAAATCAAATATCGTTTAATGGAAGACCGTTAACATCCTCAAGAAATCAGATCTGAGAAACAGTTTGATCGAAGTGTTTTTCTCTATAGGTAAGTCTTTTCGAATGGAAGCCGAAAAGACTTACCTTTTCGGCTTCCATTTCGTTTTTATTAGATAAAATGAATTCCAAGAAGCCTGCAGTCAATTAGTGATTAATTAAGGTAGTTATACAAATATTAGAGCCTCCGTAGCTCAGTACGTATAGACAAAGACCTTTGGTCGGAAAGACCTGGGTTTGATTCCCGTCAGTGACGTGAGGAACCTTTATCTGGTCTCTTTCGAATGAAAGGTGAGTTAGCCAGTCTCATACGGAGGTAGGGGTTTTTTGTCACCCGGAAACTCGGGTTTTTCTTCCCCGCCAGAACAGGCAAACTGGCCCCGTGAACACACACTGATTACAGTAGGAATAAGGATCCAGCTATAAGCCTGATTCGTCAGCTCTACCGATCCCGAGCCCGGATAAAAATTAGGGTGGATTGAGATGTAAAAGTGGCTCACGGCCGTTGTATCATCATACGAAATAAATAAAAAAAAATACAAATACTATTTATTTATTTATTGTGAATATCACCTACGAAAGGTTTACGACCTTTCATAGGTGAGATTCTCCCCTGCTTTACGTTCAATGGGTGTACGACGGGTTAGATAATACTGAAATCCTGATTTTCAGCCAAAGATGGAAAGTTTTTGAACCATTTCAGGCCTCCTATAAGTAGGATGATGGTGGTCTCACATTGGCCAATGAGATTCGTCTTCTACCTAAAAATATTCACAAATATCCTTATTTTCATCAGGATTCGAACCCTCAACTTATTAGGGGTAGCGCAGGCGCTGCCTCCCCCTAATTTTAGGAACGCCGCCTTGGTTAACCAGGCAGCGTTTCTAAAATTACAAACACTTCTAAAACGGAAAGATTTTAATGTTTAAAACCTGAGCTTCAGGAAAATTACACAACTTCATGTATAATTCAAACACCTTACATTTACTTAAATATTCCTGTTTGATCTTTAAGCTTTTACGTTTTCACGTCTTTTTTTTTAATTTTTTTAAAATCACCATTTCAGCTTTTCATAATTGCCCCTATTTGACCTCCCTTTGAATGTGTGCGAATATTCGCGTTTAAATCTTTTGAGCCAGTTGTGTTGAAAGTAAAAGATGGAAGACAGAAAATTCTTTGGAGGTTTTTTTTTTTTTTTTTTTTGCTAAGTGACTGTACATGATTATCTTCGCGCGCTTGAATTCAACAAAAAGAAAGAAAGAAACAAACATTTGCATCCATTATTTATTTCGCACAGACAACCTGATGAATGCTGAACAAAGCGAGAAATTTAATGAATTAAGAGGATTGTCTTATTAATAAGAAATGAACTAAGGTAAACAGAGATTACTCGCTAACAAAATTAACGTCGAGAGAAAGTGAGTTCGGGCATAATATTTTAAAATGAATTACCGAAGCATTTGAAGATATTTACAGAAGGAAAGATATTTGATAGCCTCAATTCTATAGAACTACTTTAGGTCGCTTTGTTACATCAACATCACTTAAGTTAATGAGATAACATACAAGATTGGTTAGAAGTAACTTCAAAACTAGTAAGAGATTCAGTGTTAAATCTCTTCTGATAACAACCTGTGTATCAGTAATTATCGACACGTTTCATTTTATAACCGCCCTTGAAAACTGAGTCTCCGAGAAAGAGCTAATTTCGGCATCAAAATTGGTTACACATTATCAGCAGGTACAATTTTGGCTACTAAAGTATTACAACAATAAAGTACGCTATGGTTTGCTTAAGATACTTGGAAAGACTAAGATATTTAACACCAAACTTTCTATTGTATGTACGTAAAAGGCACAACTCCAAAACTCACAGCTAGTGAACTTTGACCTTCTCAGAACACCATTCAAACCACTGAATATCCCATTGTAAGAAAAAAAAAAGAACACTAAAGGTATATCAGGTATGGACAGCATGAAAAGTCAGGAGTAGCATGTCACGAAACTAAACCAATTTGTAAAGAAGAAAATTCAATTACTAATTAGATCCTGAATTTAAATCAAAACTTTTACTCACAACGCAAGACTGCCAAAATCAGAATAGCTGAATCATATATGTCGTATCACTTCAATCAGCTTTCATCGCATACAACAAAGAGTCACGATTTGGATGATTTTCATTGGCCAGAGTGACACTACCTTATCTATTTGGTTTCTGCATCAGTTCCTAGATTGTCTTACCCGCAACCCACCCACAGTGTTAGTGAATTGTTGAACAACACTTTAGCTGAGATAATTTTGTTATATCTGAGTTGGGAGTGTACTCCCTTTTTTTTGTAATCTTGACAATGCCACTAATTCTTTGGATAAACGTCGAAAGTTATTTTACTAATTTATTAAATCGATTTTTTTTCTATCTACAGTTTATTACGAACGTTACAACCATATTTCTATCCTGTTTAGTAGTAGCAAGCAACAATGGTTTTATTTTAATTTTTAACGTGCTTATTAACATCAGCCTTTTGGTTTGCATTGCTTGTAGATTATAACATATCGCAAACATATTTTCTTTTAGCTTCTTTGTACATATCGTTTTCATCTTCTTAGGTCAGAGTTTTTATTGTAGAAGTCTTTCCATGGTATTATTTCGTTATCCCCAGAACCTTTGGTGCCTATTTTAAGCTGATCAGTTCAATATGTTTATTCTTCAGCGATACATGAAGAGAAAAGTTGCTACCCGGATATAAGACGAAATCACGTGACCAAAAACGCTTTCCACTTTCTAGCCCGTTTGTTCTGGATGAAGCAATGTTTCTCTTTTGTTCTAAAACAAGAAATTAGCGCTTCAAAGTAATGAATTGAACCCTATGCATGTATTAGTTCATTTATAGCATGCATGCTACAGATGTGCAGCTGTCGCGTAAAGGTTAATGATGGCCACACAAAGTATTAAGTGCAGCCATCAAACATAATAATGTCTGATTTTAATTAAAGAGCATTATTTTGTACATTATGGCACATTTTCGTGATTTAAAACTCTGTCTGTTTTTCCTCAAGTAATCTTAGATTATAAATTAAATCCAATAGATATTTTATCATCAAATGCATATTATGTTGTACTAAATTGAAAGTAATTTTCCTTCGTTCATACATGTATTTTAATTTTAAATATTTTACTAACATGACATTTCTTACTGTATATTGTATTGTGTGTTGAGGTTTTATCTTTCAATTATTCATGTAGTTTTTTTTTATTATTACTAGACGCGAAATATGTTTGAACCTACCTGTTATTGGATTTTGTGTAAAATATTTATTTCACCTTTTAGTGATGCCAAAAACAATGTGAAACCAATCAATAAAAAAACTATCATCCACAAAGAGCATTAAAATTACAAAAATATTATTGTTCCTTACTTTATATATAATATAACATTAAGTTATATTTTGTCTATATGCTGTGGATTTCAACAATTGGATTTTTAATAATGTGGCACGCGAGTTACTTTCTGTCGCACAAAATAACAGTTATATTTTAATACCATGAATGTTAGTCTTTCAACAATTAAACTTTAACACAGTTTTGTAGTGTTAGTTTTTTAACAATGAGGCTATCTGATTCTTGATATTTCTGCAATTTTTTTAACATTTCATTCTTGCTGATTATACAAGTATATACGCGAAAGCAAATAAGTGTGGCCAGTTTTTGTCGCACACAATATTTCTAAATTTATTTTTTCCCTACAAACTTCACATTACTTTAAGTATTCTCCGGGGATATTCTTAACATTTGTCTCTTTTTCTACGATTGATTTTTGCATTAATGTTTCTTTTCCACCATACAATGCACTACTTCCAAAACATTGATTTAATATATCATTGAGGGTAACTTCGATTTGATCTTTTATTCAAACTTCCAAACAGACAAGCTCCTAATGTCTTATTTGTAAACCAGTTGAAACAAGCTAAATGATCATTTATCGTTCGTGTGTGGGTATTTTGCAAGAATATATTAAAATTACCATTTGTGTAATAACTGCAAAGCATTACCTGTAAACTGACAAACAATACCACACGAACATGATGGAGAAATAAGGGATTTTTTTTTTTTGACTTCTCAGTGAAAAAGACGTTGAAACATTTCAACAAATATCTGCAATCTAGCTTCTCATTCGTAATTGCATCGTCTGTATTCGGTGTGACAGCCTCTAAGCCGTATTAACGCTTGAGTGCCGATCTCAAAGCGTAGGTGCGGAAAGAGAAGGAGAGAGAGAGATAGAAGTGAATGTCATCGCTGAAAGGCGTCCACACTACATGGCAGGAGAGGCAAAGCAGCTTTGGGCGGTATAAATTACAAAGCCAAGAGGTATCATCAATTACTACGTCTCTTATCAATATGCATGGCAAGGTTAGCCGAGTAGGCACTGGTGGCAAAAGGGTAAGTGACGAAGGTGAAACGAGCACCGTAATAGTCCGGCGACCACAGAACCCGACCGAGTCTGTGCTGAATAAAACATTGAAACCAATCTATTCGCATCAGGAGGATTCTCCGGTTGAGCACTGAAGGTTTTCCGCTTCACCGGGGTCATCCGTGATGTAGCCTTTTACGAATAAAGATGGCGGGGTTCGGTGTTCGACTTTTTTTTCCCCTTTCTGTTGTTGTTGTTTCTCTTAAACGAATAATTGCTGTCAGGCGTGGTGACCTTTGACCTTGCCTGCAAAGAAGAATTGCTAATGAAGTCGGAATTTATTTATCGTTATTGGTGAAAGCTTTAGCGGGCGATCTATTTGAATAAGAATAAAAAAAAAAAAAAAGAAGAAACACACTTAGGTGGGAAGCTTCGTGTGAGGAGTGAGTTCGAAAGTAGTTGGGGTTTCAGATTTTATTGACGTCGCGGCGACAGTTCGCTCGTACATCACGGAATCCTCATGCGAATACAAGTATGAATTATTCATGACACCGACTACAGATCTTCTAATAGAATCTCCAATAATACTTATTTATTTGTTTTTACAGCGGTTTCATTATCATTTTTTTTATTGCTGATACGGTTGCCGATAATTATTTTAATTTTTTTTTTTTCCGTAATGCAGACTACTTTGCAACAAATCTCATCGCCTATTAAAAGCGACTTGTAATTTGATGGTAATCTGGATTTTTCCCTTTAATATATCGCTACAAAATAAGTTTTGTTAGCTGACGTCATAAGACAGACGGAACGTTATGCCTCCGTGTTTCCATAGCAATGATAGATTACGCTTTCGTCCATCAGATGGCGTTGTCAGATGAGTTGAGTAAAAATGCTTGTCGCTATCACTGCTTCTAAGCGTACTGCGCCATACACACTAGAATTAAGATGATAAATAAACCTCTTCATATTTGCTGCACTGTCTTATGCGTTTGTGTATGGTTATTCATCAATAGGTGGCGTAGCTGTCTTTTATTATTTTAAGAGGTTTTTTGTTTGTTTGTTTATTACATTCTTCCGTTTTATCGATAGACTAAATGCAATTTGCTTCGTTCACGGTAAAGCCGCGTAGGGAATCAGCAATTCAGACAAAGCCATTTCAGTAAGTCAACTGTGCTATAATCGCGTTCTTCTTCCCCCCCCCCCCCTTCCATGACAGTCATTTGGTTGTGAAGATATCGAAAACCAATAGGTGACGAGTTCATGAGTGCCTGAAACGCAAACATTGAGATATTCCTTCTATTAGATTTTCAAGTGTTTTCTGATTACTGTACCAACAGAACTTAGGAAATTATTATTATATTTTTTTAACAATAGAATAACTAATTGTTGAGAATGTAAATATCGAAGGCATTGTTAGATGTCAATAATGCAAAGATTAGATCGTATGTTGGAATGAATATATTTATAACTGAATATTTATAATTAATTTATCGCTCCACGTCTGAATTTTTTTTTTCTACGTACTAAACATATAGATAAGGTGTCTAGTGACTTTATTCCATGTTATGATTTTAATTCAGCCATTCCCACACACAAATAGAAGTATGTGGTAAAAACCACATACCATGTTTTTCATGTTCTTCCATTCATGGAAATGTATCGGAATGAGATCCAACCATGGTGTCGAATTCCGCATAGGGAAATTGCTCGTTCAAACATTGCGTAGCATTCCTGGGGATGTGTGTGCGTGCTGGAGGAAAGAGCGATCTTATCAAGATGGGAGTACATCTTTATTAGTAGTAGTACAGAACTTTCTCTAAGAGGTGCCGATAGTTTATTTTACAACCTCAATTTCACATTACAGATTAAAGACTAAATAAATGGTCGGATCCAATACCACACACACATTTCCAGAAAAACAATACTTGAAATTATTTTTTGTTGTTTTATGCCAATTGTTGTATTTTGACTTCTTCGCAGCAAACTGTGCTTGGTTGGTAAAAAAAAAGAAGGTAGCGATGCAAGTACGAGAGTCCTGGTCGTCTACTGCCTACAAAGTTAACTAAAGCAGATATCGTCTCACCTTTTCATCCCACATGGTATAGGTTAGAATCTCACTCACTATGAGCATGGCATGGTCATTCGTAATTAGACCAATTGTGAATGATGTGTTTAGGGGTAAAACCACCATCCTCCTTACTGGAGAATGACCCTGAATTCAAGCTGTTGAACTGTTGCATGGCACGGATACATTCTGAAGTATTTTCGAGTTTTTTTTTTTTTTTTCATTCTCTTAAGGCACATATTGACACATAAGGCACATATGCACACAAGTAGTACATAGGCACATATTTCTTACGATGTCATTGCTTATCCTGACAAACTTGTTTGAAACATTTGTAGTAAACACAGGTAATTGGCCATTGGTCAATAATCAGCGATTGCTGCATTTAAACAATGACTGCGAGTAAAAATTTACCCGCAGTCATTGTTTAAAATCTCCTTAAAGAAATGTTTTGCAACATTGTTGTTTTCACCTTTATCAGAGCTTTTCAGTTAAAGATGAGTTTGCCGGTCTCATACGGAGGTGAAGCATTTTTCATCCCTGTTAAACACACACATCTATAGAGATCAAATATTGTTGATCAATTATTGCTCTGTTGCTGGGAATATATCGTTATTCATTACCAACGTTTAGCAGTTGGGTCGACATATTCTAAATATATCGTTTCTCTTTTATATTGCTTGAGTTCTCTTGCAGAATAGTATTAAAAGTTTTTTGGAATTATTAAAAAATTATTAAAACAATTTTTTGAATTATGAAAAAGTATTAAAAACTTTTTTGAATTATTAAAAAGTATTAAAACTATTTTTGAATTATTAAAAATATCAAAACTATTTTTTGAATTATGAAAAAGTATTAAAGCTTTTTTGGAATTATTAAAAAAGTATTAAAAGTATTTTTTGAATTATTAAAAAGTATTAAAGCTTTTTTGGAATTATTAAAAAAGTATTAAAACTATTTTTTGAATTATTAAAAAGTATTAAAAACTATTTTTTTTTTCGAATTATCAAAAAATATCACAACTATTTTTTGAATTATGAAAAAATATTAAAAACTTAATTGAAAATGTTTCTTAGAAATAAGAAACATTATAAATTAATTTCTTGATTTATAGACTGCTTTATCTAAACAAAGATAACTAAGCTTTCATTATTCGTTGAAGAAGGTTAGATGAAGCTTATTGAAACGTCGCGTAATTAATCGTCAAGTCACTGAAAAATTATTCAAAATATATAACATAAAAAAAAAACTATTTTGCTAAAATTAAAGCCTGAAAGGTTTAATGTTAAATATGCATTAAGCCAGAGCTAAGCCTTATGTTTATGTCGTAAGTACCCAAAGAAAGAAAGAACAGCTAAAATAAAAAAAATATATATATAATATAAACGCTAACATATTTCACGCGTTCCTAACGTAATATCCAGGTTCTCCTCCTTTTAAGTACAAAGACGTGGGCACATTGCCCCTGTGGAACCTTTAGTTCGGTTGCGAGCTAGAAAAATAGCATTAGCGCGTGTTGGGATCACAAGGTGAATTTTAAAAAGGCTCCATTGCTTTGACTGCCTAAGCCATTTTAAGTCTAGGAACAGCCTCCTTCCTTCCTTTTCTGTTAGATGGGTCAGAGGACGGGGTGGGTTGCATGGAAGTGCTTAACAACCGACTGAATAGAGAGAAAGAGAGAGAGACTTAGATACGTTGAAGAGAATGATGGATACCTGACTCAGAGCATTATTCTTCTTAAAGCAGGAGGGATTTAAGGGGAGGATAATCCGAAGTGTTTTCTGGGCCCTAAGTGTAATGTAATAACTCTCGTTCCAGGCACGTAGGACAGAAAATTGTGCGATAAAGGGAACTGGGAATGTTTTAGTGATGAACCGGAGAGGCATTTTCCCCATTCGAGTTATCTGATATGTTATTAGTAACACACCCGTTGCGGTTGTAGAGTAGATACTGAAGGTTTGATCTCACGTGCAAGAAATAGAGCGAGAGAAAAAAAAAGGACTCCCTGGCGATAATTTCGGCTTAAGAAATTCTAAAGTGCTTCGAGACACACACAAGCCAAGGAAATGCATGGTACCGTCTACCGCTTTAATTTTTTTCTTTCTTATCCTATTGCATTTTACTTCCTTTTTTATATCGTACCGAAAGTGAAATTAACAATCAACAAGAACAATTGACTTTTTTTAAAAAACAAAATATTAGTTGTTGTTTGTATAGAGTTGCACCATTGTTCCGAACAATGAGACTAGATGAGTTAAATATAATGTGGCGCGTGCTTCCAACTTTTGTTATTGTTGTAGATTTCTTTTAATATAAACAGTTTTATTGTTATCATGCTAAAATGGTTTTTTTACATTGTTGCTATTTCTCCTTAGCAATGTATTGTAATAACACCATCGAAACAATGACAGCAGTAATAATGGTATTGCGAAATGTTTGCAGTCTATCCAGATCATACCGTGTCTCATAATTCCTCTTTGTGGTTATGCTTAATGGTATGTCATGGCCAAATCACTTGGCTTCATAGAAATCCAATTAATACAACTATAGGATAGTAAAGCCGGTTTGCAAAATCTGGTCTGTGAATTGCATGTGTTCTATGGGTTTATAATAAATAATAAAATATTTGGCAGTCTGTAGTTTGGTTTTTATTATATATATATATATATATATATATATATATATATATATATAATAATGTGTTACACATTAATAATGTGTAACACATTAATAAAATATTAATGTGTTACACATTAATATTTTCTATAGGTCTAATGCACAAGCATGTATAATTTTTAAATGCTAACGAGAATTACCACCTATTAAATATCTGCATCTTTACTATCCGAGATGAAAAACAAAGTCGAAAAAAAAAAGCTTATGTATAATAAAGAGTCTCGTGTTTTGAATCTAGAATTTACTCCACTGTTTCCTTCTCCCCCCCCCCCCCTCTATCATTTTTATCCATATATGTCTACTTTATAGTGTCTCGGTTACTATCACCTTGTTAGTAATGCATGTAAAGTTCTAAAATATATTTTATTTATCCTGCAATGTAAGACGACGAGTGAAAACAGCTTTGAAAATGAATTAAACAATCATTCCTAATCTTTAAGTGCATTTCGTATCAACTTATAAACTTGTGTTAGATTCGTCCGTATAATACCTAAACTGCAGATTGACAAATGTTGGTTAAATTTGATATATGGGATGTTTATTAAGATTCGTAGAGGCATCTAGAACTTTTATTGAAATAATTTTATTATGAAAATAGTGAAAAATGATTCGAAATTGCTTGCTACAGTTTGCAAGATACTGTAGTCGTACCCAACGTTTGTGCATGTCGTTTTAAAATTTAATCTATTGACATTGAAAAAAATATTTGATCTAAATTACAGTTCTTTAAGTCATTGTGTTTGCTGGCAGTCATTTAAAGGTACGAGTCCATTTTTTTTTTAAATAAGCATTCGCACAAATACCTGAAGTTAGCCTTTTCTCAATCTATTGCATATCATGTCGATTCATCATAATCCACTAAACTGAAGAATGTATCCGTTTCGATAACGAAACACCGAAACTTCCATTTCTGTTGTTTATTAGGAAGAATTTCTTATTTCGAATGTACTGTAAAAATGCATCTACCTCTAAAAAGATGTGCAGTTGATAAAACGGACGACAAACGCACGCAAGTATCCACTATATCTATTTTTTATTTTTTTTATTAAAGAGAAGATTGTTAAAAATAACATCACTGCAAGCTCCAACAATAAAAAAAAAAAGAAAAACACCAAAAGTAACAACGAGACAAACATCGATTTTGCATTGCACATATCGCGCGCTTGAATGAACTGGAAATTGTGACGCATAAGCGCTTGTGTATGCTACAAGTTACACGCATCACGCTAAGTACCATCAAATTCAAAATTTGTATATTTTACTGATTTAAAAACTAAAAGAAATGGAAATGAAAAAAAAAATAACGCTTAGAAAAGTTGTGATTTTTTTTTTTGCTATGAAAAGAAACTAAGTATATTTTTAAACCAACTGCCGTTTCCTCTTTTTTTTTTATTTTTATCGGTAACAAAACCTGCAAATGAAAGGTTTGATAAATGCCCCCAAAAGTCTCCCATTCTACAAAACTAACTGTACGTAGAATATTTTTTAAACTTCACATCCAAAATTATCACTTGAAGACCTCTCAAATGTCTAGAGAACAAAGAAGATATCTGCTTATTACAGGTAGTCATAAAATTTACGAAAGGTCGCTCTAATAATGAGACAAAAAAAATTAAGTTCTTTCTTTTGTCTGCCATTTGCATGTCCAGTACGCTGCCATTAGCCTATCGAAGATCAATATCTATCTGGAACAGTGCGCACTAGACTCCGAGAGATGGGAAGAGGGTGTTTGAAAAGCTCTTTTCTCCACAACACATTTGACTTATCTCTAACGTCAAAAGCTTTTTTTTTTTGCTTCCAACGTCAGGGTGTGTCAGAACCGTTCAAATGGAATATAAAAGGTTCCCTTATACACAACTTAAGTTTACTTTTTTCCGCTTTCTTAGCTTCGATGCTGACGTATGGGCTGCTGTTAAGAGTGAAGTAAGGTTTTATGTCGCATTGGCGAGGTTTTGCGTCTACCTGGAGCACTTTCCCAAACTTCAATCCCTAGCCACACGTTTGATTGCAAATATAAAATGAATGCGTGGGTGTGTTGGTCTTGATGGGTTCGAAGATTCTTCCAACTAGAACCCCTGCGAGGTAGTCACCTGTGAAATCAGCCTTTAGAAGTGATCAGGGTAGGAGAAAAGTTTAGAATGTAAAAACTTCCACTTTTGTAGAAGTTTCCGATCAAAATTTCATTTTAAAAATATATTTGCATAGTGGATGAGTGCAAACTAATCGCAGTTATTATAAATGGCCAAGTATGCATCCACAAGTAAGTTATAATATTTATTCGTATAAATAATTATCTAAGTAATTGTAAATTACGGTAACGTGTTGCTACTTCTTTTCGCGTAGTTGGTAGGTATTGTAGTTTATTACAAAAAATAACTATCAAGTGTGTGCAATTTACTAAGTTTAGTTTATAATACTTATAAAACATTAATGTAAGATATATGTTATATGTAATTTATACAAAATATTTTTTAGAACCGAAGAACTGAAATAGTTTTCCGAGATTTGCTTATACACCTTTAATTTATTAATATACTTAATTGTAATATATCACAAGGAAAACTAATCATTCGCTCAGATTGATGTTGAGAATCAATCGACCGTGAGATGCGGTCGATTGGTTCATTAATGCCCTTGGGGGTGATGGATAGCAACGCAAAGCTGTACCAATGAAGTTTAACTGAGGTTCGGCTGTTGCTGCTACCCACTTGGGCGATGAGTTTTTGAGTTCGCTCTCTTAAGGTTTTTGCCTTAAGGGAGCACTTTGAGTCTCCGGGGAAGGTGTTCTCCGGCGCGGCCCGCTGAGGGGCTTTGTCGGTGAATTATTTTCTTCGGAATTTGAGCGGTTCTGCTCGGTAATCGAGTTTCACTGAGTAGAACCAACGCTGAGATTTGGACGGTCTTTCGCCCACGAATGAGTGGCCTAGAGATCGTCCATATTTTTGAGATAGAACCTTTACTTACATAGTCGATTGATTCATTAATGCCCTTGGGGGTGATGGATAGCAACGCAAAGCTGTACCAATGAAGTTTAACTGAGGTTCGGCTGTTGCTCTTACCCACTTGGGCGATGAGTTTTTGAGTTCGCTCTCTTAGGGTTTTTGCCTTAAGGGAGCACTTTGAGTATCCGGGGAAGGTGTTCTCCGGCACGGCCCGCTGAGGGGCTTTGTCGGTGAATTATTTTCCTCGGAATTTGAGCGGTTCTGCTCAGTGGTCGGGGAGCCCGTCACTGAGTGGAACCAACGCTGAGATTAGGACGGTCTTTCGCCCACTATGGAGTGGCCTAGAGATCGTCCGTATTTTTGAGATTTCACCTTTACTTAACATAGTCGGTCGATTGCTTCAATATGAGATGCCCATACATATAGGGTAACGGATGGCAATGCTGAACCAATGAAGTTTAACTGAGGTTCGGCTGTTGCTGTTATCCTGGGTAAATGAGTTCACTCTCTTAGGTTTTGCCCTAAGGGAGCACTTTGAGTTACCGGGGAAAGTGTTCTCCGGCACGGCCCGCTGAGGGGTACTTGCCGGTGAATTATTTTCCTCGGAATATGAGTGGTTCGGCTCGGTACTCGAGTTTCACTGAGTAGAACCAACGTTGAGATTTGGACGGTCTTTCGCCCACGAATGAGTGGCCAAGAGATCGTCCGATATTTTTGAGATATCACCTTTACTTACACATACGGTGATTGATTTTATATGAGATGCCCATATAGGGTAACGGATGGCAATGCTGAACCAATGAAGTTTAACTGAGGTTCGGCTGTTGCTGTTATCCTGGGTAAATGAGTTCGCTCTCTTAGGTTTTGCCCTAAGGGAGCACTTTGAGTCTCCGGGGAAAGTGTTCTCCGGCACGGCCCGCTGAGGGGTACTTGCCTCTGAATTATTTTCCTCGGAATATGAGCGGTTCTGCTCGGTACTCGAGTTTCACTGAGTAGAACCAACGCTGAGATTTGGACGGTCTTTCGCCCACGAATGAGTGGCCTAGAGATCGTCCGATATTTTTGAGATATCACCTTTACTTACACATACGGTGATTGATTTTATATGAGATGCCCATATAGGGTAACGGATGGCAATGCTGAACCGATGAAGTTTAACTGAGGTTCGGCTGTTGCTGTTATCCTGGGTAAATGAGTTCGCTCTCTTAGGGTTTGCCCTAAGGGAGCACTTTGAGTCTCCGGGGAAAGTGTTCTCCGGCACGGCCCGCTGAGGGGTACTTGCCGGTGAATTATTTTCCTCGGAATGTGAGCGGTTCTGCTCGGTAATCGAGTTTCACTGAGTAGAACCAACGCTGAGATTTGGACGGTCTTTCGCCCACGAATGAGTGGCCTAGAGATCGTCCGATATTTTTGAGATATCACCTTTACTTACACATACGGTGATTGATTCATTCAATCCAATACCCTTGGAGGGTAATGGATGGCAATGCTGTAGCCAATGAAGTTCTAACTGAGGCTCGGCAATTGCTGTTACCCTCCTGCCATGATCAGAGCTTTAATAGCTCAATAACATCTTATCCCTACATTGTCCTCTACAGATAACGGGGAAGATGAAAAGCATTCTTGCTTCGCCCCTTTAAGCCAGTCCTTATAAGGACTATAAAAATCATTCGCTCAGATATTAACTGATCAGGGCCTTGCTCACACAGATGTGGACAAAGCAGAGGTTATAGCGCACAGCTTGGAAGAGCAATGCAGGCCTTCGTATGGAAACCTTGACTTTGACCACATACATAAGATTCACAGCAAGGTCAGACACTCACTCAAACTTCCTATCACCAGCACTGACCATATTGCATCAACATCACCTGCTGAGATATATGACATTATTAAAAATAAAGAACAAAAAAGCTCCTGGACCAGACGGCATTACTAATTGTGTGATTAAACTTCTGCCCCGGAGGGCAGTAGTGTACCTGACCAGTATAATAAATGCAATTTTAAGATTTCACTATTTTCCTTCCACCTGGAAACTGGCTGACGTAATTCCCATACATAAGCAAGGCAAAGACTCACAGCTACCCCAAAATTATCGTCCGATCAGTCTCATCTCAAATCTGGGTAAGGTTGCAGAGAAGGTCATCCTCTCACGACTTCAGACCTCAATAAATGACCTAAACATCCTTCCAAAAGAACAGTTTGGTTTTAGGCAACACCATAGTACTACCCAGCAAATCCACAGAATTGTTGAATACATCACAACCAGCTACAACTGGCGCCAGTGCACAGACGCTGTTTTCCTAGACTTATCCAAAGCATTTGACAAAATCTGGCATTTTGGACTCCTGCACAAGCTTATCTCAGCCGGCATCTCACCTAAAATGGTTCATTTAATCCACTCATATCTTCAAAATAGATCAATGCAAGTAAAAATCAACGGTTCTACATCCTCCCAGCGCCACATCTTTGCTGGAGTGCCGCAGGGATCTCTACTGGCTCCATTACTGTTCTCTATATACATGTCAGACATCCCGCACAATCCGATGACTTCCATTTTGGCCCTATATGCGGACGATACGGCAATTCTAACCAGATCTCTCAGACCCCTTTTCATTACCAGAAAGCTTCAAGAAAACATTCTAAAGCTGGAGGGTTGGTTCTCTAAGTGGAGATTGGAAGTCAACCCCCAGAAAAGCTCAGCCGTTCTTTTCTCAAAAAGGCCAATGTCTCCTGTAGGAGATTTGTTACTATTCAATACTAAAATTCCCTGGCAGTCAGAAACAAATTACCTGGGTGTAATTCTCGACAAAAAGCTATCTTTCAATCAGCACACCAAGTCTGCATGCACAAAGGCATCTAAAGCCATAGCACAGATCTATCCGCTAATTAATAGAAATAGCAAGCTCAGCAACAGAATCAAATTACAACTATACCAGATGACAATTCGTCCTATAATCACCTATGCCTCTCCGGCCTGGAGCCACACCTCTAATGCTAACATCATCAAAATACAGCGAGTGCAGAACAAGTGCCTGAGAATGATTTTGAACGCCCCGTGGTATGTTAGAAACATTCAACTCCACAGAGACACAAATATTCCCTATATTTTCTCTTTTCTACGATCCTTAGCCACCAAGTTTTTCCTAAAGACGTCCACACATCCCAACGATTTGGTTCAACAAGCTACAGCATACGATCCAACGGACATATTCAAATATAGAAGACCAAAAGCTATATTGGCCTCCTTTAGTGATGCATAATCTCCATGCCCAATCAGGGCGAGCATTCTGCTCATAAATTTTACCTTCACTGCAACCACAACAGATAGTGGGGAATATGAAAAGCATCTTGCTTCACCCCTAAAGACATAAATGTCAATTATCAATCATTCGCTCAGCCTGGTGAGGTTAGTTGTCTGCTACCATATAATAGGGAGATGATTATGGGGTTTCTCGTTGTCTTCTTTGCCGTAATATAATAATATAATATAGTATATTTTATGACTGTTGCCGTGTGTGTTCATGGGACCGGTTTGCCTGTATTTGAGGGATGAAAAACCCTCCACCTCCGTATGATATCGATTCACTTACCTTTAGTCGAAAGAGATTAAATAAAGGTTCCTCACGTCACAAAGGAGAATCGAACCCAAGTCTTTCCGACCAAAGGGCTTCGTCTATACTGACTAAGCTATGGAGGCTACTAGGATTAATATAATATGCATATTAGTGATGTCTAGTTCTAATTGTAATGCAGCGTAACTAGCTATAATTGGTGAAAATACAGAATTCATGGCGCGAATTCTTTATAATCACATTATCAAGTAATTGCAGAAACTACATTGAATCTAATATGAATAGTAACTCGTACCAAATCACAAGTTCCACACATAGCAGTGTTTTCCGTATGGAGTGGTCCGCTAGTGTTTTTCTTTTTAAGGAATCATTAGAAGAGTTAAATAGAGCGTGCTGATTGTATCTCAGTTTTGTTGGTCAAGTTAGTCCTTAATTCCGATATTGATTGTAGTATCTTTTAAGCAATCCTTATCCACTACTACGTATTTTTATTGCGATGATTCATTTCCATTCAACAACAATGTACCTTTTACGATGCTGCAAAGAGCTTGGCTCTGCTTCTTCTAGTCCATTAGTCAACAGACAGATTTATTAGCTCATTTTCAACTTGGCTACTAATGCTAGAGTGGCGTGTCATAGCGCATTATTCGAACAATTAGGCTACTCACTTTTTATTTAACAGAGGTTTTTAATGCACGATTAAACAATTTACTTCACTCTATTGGAAGTACGGTGGAGAATCCTTCATTTTTTATTTAACTTTCTGTTAGTTTTTTTTCTCCTTTAATTCTCACTTGGTGGCTTGAATAATTATTTTCTATTGGTTGTTGATGTGCTTTATTGTTAGGATTTCAGTGTTTGTTATCTTACCAAATTGTTTATTTTAATAGTTTTTGACTATCTTACTGATTTGTTTCGTTTAGCTAATTGCCATCTAGAATTGCTTATTTTGTCGGTGGTTTCAACTAATTGTTATCTTACTGACTTGTTTATTTTAATAGTTGGAATAATTATTATCTCATTGAATTGCTTTAATCGATTGTTATCGCAATGAATTGTTTATTTTAATAGAACAAGTAATTATTATCTCATTGAATTGCTTTAATCGATTGTTATCGCAATGAATTGTTTATTTTAATAGAACAAGTAATTATTATCTCATTAAATTAAAAATGAAACTAGAAATAGACAATGAAATAAGTAACAATTAACTGACACTGCTAAAAGACACAATTTTGTTTGACATTTCCGGTTAATTGTTGTCTTATAGAATTGTGTCTTTTGGCAGTGTCAGTTAATTGTTACTTATTTCATTGTTTATTTCTTGTTTCATTTTTAACGCTGTTAAATAATAACTGAAGAATCGTTATATATAATTTGTGTCCCGTTTTAAGAATTTTTCTCGTATGATCTGCTGCTTTTGTATTATTTGATGTACTATTCAATATAATGCTAGTGAAGTGAATGAAGTATGCATTATATAATACTTAGTTGCACAATTCAAACTTCGGTCAATTCTTATCGTTTAGTATTACCAACCACATATTTGGAATATCTACTAATTACATCACGCTGTGCTCTCGGACAACTGAAATTTTGAAAGTTGTAGGATGAGGATTTATCTCCACATTGTTCGAAAGTCGAATTAATCTGATGTTAATGATGAAAATTAATTAGAAACCGACCGAAAGGGCTTTAGATGATTAATTACACTCTGTCAGCGTCTGTGTGCCAGTGTCCAGTTGCTTTGTGACAGTATAGATGGGAAAACTTGTTATTCACGAAGTCTTTAAACTAGTAGAAAATTATAAAAGGGATTTTCTCCCACAGTCAGTAGTTTGTGTATTAAATGGATCAAAGTATTCCGGAAACCGTACATGCGAGATCAGTTGATGGGTGTCTATTTGTTTTCGGAAATTCGATAGTCTACGACATCTCCCCTCCCTGTCCTTCATAGTTGATCGAAACAGGTGGAGCCACTGTCGCTCACTTTAGCTGTGCGGTGTTTAGTTCGATGCGATTGTGTGGGAGAGAAAGAAGATGAATAAAAATACTTCAGTGACACGCAATTGACAAATGTGTTAGCCCTCAGGGAACGGCCCATCTCTGGGGGACATCACATTAAAAAAATGACTCTCCGATGACAAGTTGCGGAGATATCACGGATTGTGGTTGTTTCGTGTCTAACACCAGAGGCCACTTTTGTTAATGAAACTTTCTCCGGCCATCCGTCAATGTAAGCAATGGATGACACGACCTCACCGGTCCCTAGATAACTCGATTTTTATTTAACTTCAGAAGGCAGGAAAGAACTATGATACATGTATCTTTCACTCCACGAGAGAGAGAGAGAGAGAGAGAGAGAGAGAGAGAGAGAAAGTTTCGGTGACGATGAGTTGCGAATTTTGTATAGGATGTTAAACCAGATTGAGCGTCAAACCCAACACGTGGAGATGGCTGTCACCAACACACACATTTTCCATTTCCAACTAACATGACTGTGTTTAGCTTTAGTGCGCATGTTCAGATTTCCAACGTTACAACTTTGCTTCCATTCAGAACTGACCAAGTTAATTAGCAACACTGCTGTGAGTGGCAGTTTGAGGGATTCTGCAGCTAGTCGTAATAAATGAACTTTCCCAATCCTATCGCGGCAATAATTCGTTGTCGATCATACAAAGTGCTCATTCACACGAAAATAGAATGGCAAATTGCTTCTAGATTAAAAGCCTTTTAATGCTTTTTTTTATTTTTGGTTTCTAGGCAACAGAAAGATAAGGGAACTATTTTGTTGTACGATGAAAACTGTGGAGAATTCATGACTAAACATGCACACGTAACCACATTAATAAGATTTGTTTTTAAAATAAGTAAATATTTCATTCTGAATATCATAGGACATCGTTAGTACAGTTAATTCAAACAATACTAGGAATAACATAGGGCGCATGCTTACAATGGAATCCCTCTATGCGTGTTATAGAGTTAAATTAAAATCTATCTGGGGAAAAAAAAGGTTATTAAAATGAGATGACGTATATAAAATTATTTTAAACAATTTAGGATGACAATTTCGCAGACTTTAGGGATAGTTTATTTAAAAACATCTTATTATGGTTGCGTGTGTATTTTTAGTCATAAGGGAACTATGCACTAAAAAAGGAAGCATTCAGAAAAGACCACATAAAAATACAATAAATGTAATGATATTATTTTTATCTGGATATAATGATGAAATATAACGTGTGTTTGAAATTAAATTGTTCTCTAGGTGTGGAATTGCATACGATGCTGACTTTTCTTCTTTTTTTTTATTCGAACTGTTTTTGGAAAAACCCCTTAATCTTAGGGTATACAAATAGCGCTGTGGGACAGTAAAAATGTCATTTCATTTGTCTTCATCTCACCATTTTCTGGAGCTTCTTTCCCCCCCTTTTTTTAATTCCGCGTTTGTCACGGTCTGCGCTTTCTTTGCACTGGGCTCTTGCACAAGACCGCTATTCAAAGCACGAGAATGCTCAGAGAGAGAGAGCGAAGTTGATACGTCGCAAACCAGACATCAGTGATGTACGACGCCTGTCCCACTGCTGGTTCACTGTGTGTCGGAAGGTACCTCTGCGAACTGAAGGGGGATGAGGGGATTAACTTATCGTTTTGTCATTGGTCTTCACTTCCTTGCAGAGTCACAAGACAACGTGCACATGAGCACTGGCCAGAAAACCAAGTTTGGCGTTCCTTCCAACGCTTTCTATCCGCCAGATTATCGACAGTGACAAGAAGGGGAGTGGGGTGGAGGAGAAGCTTCACTCGAGAGAAAGTGGAAGAGCAGTTGAAGATGTAGACACGAACACGACTGGTCGGGCCCTGGGGCCATGATCCTTTCTTCTGTAGTTCCGAGTGAGTGGACGGAGGTCTTTTGAAGCGTTGCCTGCAGCTACGCCACTGGGACTCGCTTCGGAATGTGAAGAACGCACTCACCCCTTCAGTATATGGATTCTCACGAAGACTTTCCTCCCATTGCTGCTGTCGCTTTATTCGATATTCGCTCACGTGACCCAAGAAGTATTTTCTTCTCAACTTTCGCGTGCATTTACTCCTTTTGTGTTCAGCAACAGTTTAAATAAAGGTTCATAATGTAAAACTTAATCCAGTATCTTTTTCAGGACCGCCGTTAATAATTACTGACAGTTATTTTCAGGCAGCAAGTGCTTTGAAATTTGCTACAAGAACAATTTAATCGAAAAAAATTGAAAATTTTTAAAAATTGAAACAAATTTTAAATTTGAAAAATATAAGCTTTTTTTAACACGTTAAACGAAGGGGAAATAAAGACGGATCTTGTTAAATCCTGGTATTGCATTAACTAATTCATTAATAATATAATAAAAATAATAATTTCTAAAATAATCTTTAGAAAAAATTCTAAAACACGATTTCTTATTCTTCTAATTTAGAATTTAGAACATCGCGACTAGAAGAAACTTTCTTGGAATTATAGAACATTTAATTAATCAAACCTTCATAGCTAAATCCTCTAATGCTTTTCATTCCCCTTCCCCCTCCCTAATAAATAAACTCCTATTAGCCTTAACTATTGGAAATCGGTAGGCAGAAGGTCTTCAGTATCAGTAGAGTGCATTTTAAGACTTTGGGGTGAAAACAGGCAATCAACTGCCGCCATCACAGGTTCGTAATCATAATTAGTATTACTGTGAACTAATTGTTGATTTTTTGAGTTGTGACATTTACAAAGCCCACTTTCAGTGTGAAAACCCTCCTTTCCGCTCCAAATATCGATTAACTCGAAATCCTGCAGAAACAAATTCTCTAGTCGTTGAGTAAAATCGAATTTCTAAGTTTTTTTTCCTTCTGCCCTTTTATGGAAGTTGTCTCTAGCAACATAAAATTTAAACATGAAAATGCAGAATTAATTAATCACAAATTTTATTTATTTTTACTAATTCTGTATAGAATATTCTAAAGCAAGCTACGATTTTTCTTTAATTTTTAAAATCCAGGTATCTGCTAATAATTAAAACGATTAAATACTTGAGTGTTTGGTTTTTTTTTCTTCTTGATACACTAGCAGAAAAGGAATTTCACAGTAGTCTCAAATGTCTTTTTATCATACCTGTGTAACCCTGTTTTGCTTCCATGGCTCTACACCCCCCCAGAAGAAAGACTGCTGTGTATTTGATTTGAGTCGCCGATTAGAGGAACTTTTTCTTGGCCTTTTTTAAACCTTATTTCCGAGTTGATGGATCTTTAGGAGAAGAGTATGGACTTCTTTCTTCTGGAGACTCGAATTTGAACCCTGCATCTCAAAAATCTACAGAATCCTCATTATTTCAGACTAGGGGATACGGCATGGCGGTACTTGTCGGTCCGAACGGGGTGCCCACCGATTTCCAAAACTTAAGAGTAAAAACGTTCTGCATACTCCTGGGAATAAAATACATTAATGGTATTTTTTATCTTTTTTTTTTCAGAGGAATTCGCGATGATTTTTACTAAGATTAAATGTAGCATACCAGTGCTACATTTAATAATATCACACTGAGCGAAGTTCTAAATAAGCAGATATACGTTTGAGTCCTAAAATTCTCTCGCGCATCCATCGCAGACTGCGTCTTCCCACTGGATTGAAATTAAATCCTTTCCCAGAATCCAGTATCCAATTTTCCGTAACTCCCAAACGCGTAATAAGAGAAGTCAGGAAAATTGAACTGTATGAGGTGTTTCTACATAAATTTCACGTAAGGGTAATTCCAGTAACCCGGTCTCATTTCCGGGTTTGAAAAACATAACGCGTAGATTTACATACATACTACGCAGAAATATTCCACTGCTAGTTTCCGCCATCAACTGACTAAAAATAACGTATCGAAATATCACCCGTGTAGAAGTGCCGAAGTTATTTCTATACTTAATATGGAAAAGAGGTGCAGGAAAACGAAGTTATTTTCGACGCCAAATCTACAGTTAGAATTGGAGAAGCAGAAGTGTTTTTCACCTAATATTATCCTCTGTCCATATTACGATATGAATCTGGCAATTCTTGCTGCCTTTACTACAAGCTCAGCACGTCGATCTTCAATGTTCCAGTGCATTGTTGAATGTTGTCATTATTGTTCTGCTGTCCCAACAATACTTCGCTGCAGGCTAAAACATATATTATACTAATGAGTATAATATATGAGCTGATAACAAATTTCAACCGAACCTTCCATTTATCAAATATAGTTTGGCAAGCTTGAATATGTATTACTATTAGATATAATTGAGAACAAACTCGTCAAACAGGGTTTATTGTGGAAATCACGAATCTCACTGGGATTCTGAGCTTATGCCTAATTTTCATCATAGATTTGTTTGCACGCGGGCTATTACTTTCGTAACGTCATCAAATGGGTTACTTAGCAACGGAACTAAATTTGTCTATAGATATATTTTACACGATGCTTCTATTACCCGATGGACTCATTACGCTATTTTTATCTCCATCTTTCAAGGTCATTCATTCAATCTAAAATTCAAATATCTGAAATCAATTATAAAATAATTTTTATTAAGATTTCTTTAATAGTAACATTTTCAGATAAGTATTCTACATTTTCAAAACAAGTCGATGTTTGCGATAAAATTCTCAAAATAGCTTATCGTTTTCTTTTAATTGTTGCATTTTATTCAGCAAACTTGTTCTTGTTTTTTCTTTCCATTGTAGATTTTACTTTTCGTTGTTATCAACTATATTCCATATTTCAATTGTTTAAAGATGAGCGTGCTTGCAATCGGTAATAAAACATGTTGCATATACTTACTAACAATGAAATTTCATTGTTAGCAAGTATATTGTATATTTCAATTGTTTAATGATGCACGTGCGTCTTTCCATGTAGATTTTACTTTTCATTGTTAGCAAGTATATTTCAATTGTTTAATGATGCATATGCTTCTTTCCATGTAGATTTTACTTTTCATTGTTAGAAGTATATTGCATATTTCGATTGTTTAATGATGAGCCTTCCTGCAATCGTTATTTGAAACTTATTTTTTTTAAAGAATAAAATTAACTTGTAAAAATAAGCTACTGACTTATTTTTACAGCAAGTGTTTTAATCAAAATAAAAAGTTATAACTGTAACTCATGAATAAGAAATAGCTGTTTATGAAGAATATTATTGATAGTAGTATTATTCAAGCGAAAACAGATCGGATCGGTTTTTCGGTTATTGCAGTTAAAACAGATATAGAAAGCTATTACTTAAAATGTTCTGTTGTATAGCAAAGTTCCATTTCTAGAGATGAAATTTCTTCGTGTAACTAGCTGGATAATGGGGATATTTTGGACCCAGACACTGTTAAGCAATTGTTTTGTCAATATTCACAGTTTAAATTAGTGGCGTTTGCTTCGTTGTTTGTCTGCTACTTTGTAAATGATGTTTGCGACTTTGGGAAATCTTAATTTTATTAGGACAATAGTGAAAACAGACAACCAGAGTGTTGTTTATGGACTAATTTACAGTGTTGAAAGTGTATATTAAATATTTATTCTAGTGAGGATTTTAATGAAGTGTTTAACGAATTTGGATGACAAATAACTGCGAATAATTGTTTGTGAGTGAGGTGATATTAAGAGCTTCCTTGAGGCATTTGGAAGCAGTTCGTTTTGATGTTCAGATTGCATGGATTTACTGTGGGGGAGGGGGGGGGAGAACAAACACCTGCTAATTGTTAATGACGATAATAAAACGTAAGTGACCTAGATCGGGTTTGTTAAAGAATATGCAAGATTCTAGTGAGATAGTTTCCTGTTTTATGTTAAGTAAAAGATGCTGTGCTTATCGATATTGCACACATTTTAGCAGTTAGGTTTATGGGTGATCGATCTGGAAGTTCTTTCATTATTTAATTATAACATTCTTATAAAATACCTTACGAAAATACTCAACTTAATTGACTCAACTTCATTCTCTATATATCTATTAAGTCTTTTTTTTTTTTTTTTTTTGAAAATTAGAGAATATGACGGCATGCTTTATTTTATAGAGTTTATATGGTTTATGTAATTTGCGTCGCTTCTCTCAAAAATTATAACTTATATTTCAATTTTTAGTCTATAATTCATTATTTTAAGTAGTTTAAAACATTTTATGAAATTCCAAAAAAAAGTAACCAGGCTGCCGGCGTGGTTGGCCGAGTGATTAGCGTATCCGCTCTTCAGCCAAAAGGTCGCGGGTTCGATTCCCGCCGTGGGCATGGATTCCTGTGAAAATGCTAGTGCTTGTAGTCAGTGGTAGATAGCGCTAGTGTTGATGATGAAAGTAGCTACGGTTGGTGAAGTGTTAGTCGATCAGTCTTTGGACTCCCTGGAGGTGTTGCGTAGTAATAATAAAAGCATATTTAAATTTATAATAATTAAGTATATATATTTATAATTATGCATTATGTAAATAATGCACATTATAAATCCAAAAAATATTTACTTAAATATTTAAAAATTTTTTAAAGTATTTAAAAAATTAAAACTTTTTTAAAACATATACCATATCGTAATTTTAAAATGATATATAAAATTCTGTGCAATTTATAGTATAATAAATATATTTTATTATTTTATGTTATTTATTAATTTTATTATTTACTCTCTTTTTACCGTGCGGTGTCGAGGGTTTATTAATCATCGGGCCTCAAACCGTTATGGTGGTCAGCCCTACGCGGCCTTAAGTGGCGTAGGGTTGAGTTCTCAAGGACGGTTTGTTTGCTTTGAGGGATAAAAACCCCAGATAAACTGGGGGAGAAAAACCCATGCCCAAGATCAGCTAACTTGGCTATGGCTGAGAAAGATCCTTCAGCTCCTCACGTCACCGACGGGAATCGAACCTAGGACACACCTTCCCCAAGTATATGGTTGCGAAGCGCACAGCCACTAGGCTAACCAGCGGACTATTATATGATTTATTTAATATAATAAATAAATGTATTTATTATAGAATACTGTAATAAATCCGTTGTTCATAATATTAGTACAGTTTATAAAATTATAAATAATGTATCAATATTTTATATGAATACAATTATGGTATAGATTGTTCTTCAGATATCTGCATCACTTTTGTATTCATTTGAAATTATAATGACCATTTTTCTACAAAATTAAAGACTTATCATTTCGTTCATTGTTAATTTTATCTGTCCATTATTTATTTACTGCACATTAATAGGATAAATAAAAATATAATATATCGTGATGAGATTTATTATTTTTATTTTAATATTTTATTCCAGATTTTTTTGAATCTATAGTTAATACCGCGGATGGACAGAAAGTCAAAAATAAAGAATAAACTTTTTAATAATGTGAAGATCTGTAGATTAAACTCTTAAAGAATATGCTGTTCCAAAAATGCAGTAGAAGGAATAAATGAAGATGAAAAAATTGTTCTCCGAGTTTGGGGTTGAACTGTTAAGGAATGTTGATTAGCTGCATTAGGTGTTTTAATATATTCCCCATCTAAAACACCTGCAAGTGTGTTTAACATGAATATGTTAATTTATCTACGAATAATAGCAATCAATGTAAGATAAATGACTGTCTTAAATTTAAGACTATAGTGTAGTCGCGAAGAGAACTGTGCTCGAAACCCCGTCTAGGAAGCGAGATTTTTAAAAAGATTTAAATTACTTTACTACTACTACTATTACACGACGACTAACTGTATCGGGCTAGTTTTCAGCCTTTTATTGGCGAAACTGCTATGAAAAAAGCAAAAGTTAGAGATGTGTTTTTCAGGTGAAATATCTTCAACACTAGTTGTAATAAAATGATAGCAAATAATGCAACAAACGTGTGCTTAACTCATGTGGTGTGCAATAAATAATAAATACTCATGCATAGAAACATGTCCACTTCCTGATGCTAGGCGATGCACATCAGAGATTGGATGTACGTATTTCTCTCTCTCGCTGAGCATTATATATTAATATTTGAGGAGCTATTTTTAAAATAAAACGACTAACTATCTCCATTGCAATAACTGCGGAGTCAGTTTAAAGACAACTGAAAATCTCTTTCTCACATAATATTGTGAGAAAGGCATTCACTATCAGATTGTACATAAAGTAGCAAAAGAAGCAGTAAGAAAAAAGCAAAGCTAATTCAGGATGGAATGGAATCCATGGTATAAAGAATACCAGCATTTGAATTATCTACACTGAACAAAAATAGTACAAAAATCAGGGATATTTTGAATAGTGGAGTAAAAGTATTTTTAGGGAGAAAGCTTTTGGAATTATGCGGCTTACCGTACTAGTACGTATTTGAATTTCAGATTAAAGTTTTTTCCCAAGTGCGTCATTCTGTCTCTTTGAACCAACATTTACCTACATTATTAAAATGATTTTTACCTTTTCCCCTCATAAAACGTAAAAGAAATTCAACAGTGATTGTTATACCAGCATTAACAATACCTTCCTAAACAATTTTCCGAAAGTATTTGAACGATCTCGAAGTTGTTGAATTAAACTTAAAGGATTGGTTGAACTCAGTACATTGAAATCCTTTGCCGTTTGTCTAGCTGAAGCAAATGTTTTCTGATTTTTGATCCAACGTAATCATATCCACATTCTTTTACTTCAGTTTTTCAATTTCATATTTTTACTGACAACCACCAAGCGATGAGATTTACGTGTTAGAAGAAACATCCGATAGATTATTTTTACGTAGATAATTTTAAGTCGTCTGGCCTTGTGGAAATGACGTTTGAAGAAAGACCATTGTAGGTTCGATTCCAGTCACCAACTAGATTTTTCCTATGCCTTTTCTTCGACTGATTTCCGAGTTGAGCGATCATTTCCAAGCAAGTAAGGTTTCCCTCTTTTCTGGAAAATCGGTTTTTTACCAAGCACGTGTTAGGGATTATGGCCACGAGATGGCGGCACTTGTATGCTGTATAGTGTCTCTCCTGAATAACCTTGATTCATTGATATCTTGAGCTCGCTATCAGCGAACACTGCAGGATGGAGAATGTCTTCCACCTATCTTAAAAAAAAAAATAATTATGGGTAGAGGAACTGTTTGGGGAATAAAAGATATTCGAGGATTTTTTTACATAACGTATTTTATTCACAGACGTAACCAATATAATTTTTCATTAGGATTCAAATACCGAGAATACTGACGAGAATCCAGAATTATTTTACTAATAAAACCATTGTCTAGATCAGGAGTGTCAAACTCAATTGGACCGCTGGCCATTTGCCATAAAATTGTATCTCAAATCGGCCTCAAAAATGTTTTGATTAAAAAAACCTGCAATAATTAGAATCTAAGGAAAATGAAAGAATGAGTATAAATAAATTGGAAAATTAATATCAAAAATTTTATTTATTATAAGTCATTACATAACATGAAATAATAGTATAATATCATGACAACTCAAAAAAAATGAAGTTATTTAAGTTAAGGGATATTGCATCCCATATTGTTTCTTAGCCGAATATAGAAACTATATAAAGTTCGGCGATTCCAAGCGTAAGCAAATACCTGGATAGTGCAGCACCTGACCCATTTGGTAGTGTAAACTGAGGCAACTCATAGAAAGGGTGGAGCAAGCTCCGATCACTATTCTTGGTATTTACTCATAATGTGAACTTAGCTCCTAGGAGCTGTATTACTGTTCACATTATGAGAGAAGGTCACTACCTAGACCGGTTTCGACCTTTATTGAGGTCTCATCAGTGAGTAGGTAGCCCTAGTTAATACCAAGTTTGTAGCGAACAGAACTTACATCCCTTCTATGAGAATTGCCAAGAAGGTGTCCTAATAAATTACTAATTGTATGAAGAGTATTAATATTGTATTAATATAATAAAATATTAATATTTTATTATATTAATATTTATAATAAATAGCATTTAAACCAAATTAAACCGAAATTAAATTTCATTCGAATAAACAAAATATTTATACAGTCTAAAAATAGTATAATCGCTCATTAATAACCATCACAAAACTTTACAGAGCCTCGCGTTAGTTTGGATTTTTTTGTGTTTTTGTTGAAGTAAAATACTTCTATTTTTTGCGGGGGGGGGAGGTCTATATATTAGGGAATTTTTTAAATGTTAATGAAATTCTTTTAGGGAAAAATTATAATAGCATATAATTGTAGTATTTTATTTTATTTTCCGACACTAGACAATGTTTATTATTAACCAGCTTGTCAAAATTTGGACTTAAAGATTGAGAGCATACGACCTTCATTATGGCGGAAAGATTGAAGTCGGTTAATCTTGATCTGTGGGCTGTTTTCTTACCCTTCATACATGAGAATAATTGTTCACATAAATAGGTGCTTAAAAAATAACATAGAATATTTTTGCTGCAAACGTTTTTATTTCCGGATATTTTTGGAACACCAACTTATTGGTATTTTATTTCGCTTTTAGAATGGAATCGTTTTGGAAATCAATAAATTCCATTTGTATACAAATAGGAATTTTTTCGAAATTAAAGGAAAAAAAGGATCTGTAAAAAGTGAAAACACTTCTTGTTCCTTAAAATCTTTAAATCAAGTATCAAATTCTTTAATCTTTTCTGGTTTGGGACAATATTGAGAAAACTTTGATTTTGAAAGAAAACTAATTTACAACTAAAACTTGCCAGTGCATTAATCATGTGTGTTATTGAATGATCTTTCTCCTGAAGTCTGACATTTAAATCGTTCAAATCTCCTGTAATATCAACTAAGAATGCTAGATCTTGTACCCATGTCTGATCATTAAGAAGTGCAACATCATGAGTTTTCATTTCTAGGAATAATTTGATCTCCTCTAAAAGTAAAAAAAAAAAAAAAGCTTTTTAGAACCTTATGACAAGATAGCCAACGAATCTCTGTGTAATAAGGTAGCCTTTCAAATTCACTCTCCAAGTCTTTACGAAATTGTGCAAATTGGCGGTGATTGAGGCTTCTGGGTCGAATGAAGTTCACAGTATTTGTCACAGGCTTGAGTACGCTGCTCATTTCCAATACTTTGGAGCACAGAACCTGCTGATGAATAATGCAGTGGAACGATTGCAGTTTGGGAATGTCCGGATACATTTCCTCTAACTTTGCAAGTCTTTGCTGCTACACAAAACCTTTATTTTTGCCTGTCATTGCTGGAGCACCATCGGTTGTCACTGCTACGAGCCTTTTCAGAGGAAGTTGGTAATTTTCCAAAATGCTCGACACGGCGTCAAAAATGTCTTCACCTGTAGTGATTCCATGGATGGGAATCACTTCCAAGAACTCTTCAGTAATATTCATATTGTCATCGCAAGCCCGAAAAAACAGAGCAACTGGAGTCACGTCGTGAATATCGAAACTTTCGTGAAGTGGAATTGAAAACCGCTGTACCTTTGCGGATATTTCTTGCAACTGGTCACGCAGATTATCTACCATTTCGGTTATTGTTTCGATACAGTATTTCTGGACAAACAAATATGGCGAAATACTTGCACATTTTTGGGACAGATGTTTTCGGCTGCTTTTATCATACACTCCTTATCCAAGGAACCGTCACTAAAAGGTTTGGAATGTTTCGCCAATAAATAGTAGATTTCATAACTGGCTTCCACTGCTGATTCATTGTCTTTCATAATTTTGGAAAATATTTGTTGTTCACTTTGAAGTGAATTCCTCATACTTTTTAATTTTTCTTCTCTCAGTTTACTCTCAAAGCGTGAATATTGTTCTTTGTGAATTCTATCGTCTTTTCATATTATATTCTTTGGCGACATTAATTGTTTCTTTGCAAATAATGCACACAATTTTGTCCTTTGTTTCAGTGCAGAAGTAATTCAATTCCCAGTTTTCTTGAAATTTTCTCCCCTCATCAGCAATTTTCTTTTTCTTGTTGCTTAGAAAGCGACATTGCCTCGGTGAATAATTATATTATTAATAACAATTTTTATAAAAACATTTGAGTAAAAACGCACAAAAGTGTAGACCAGTGCGCGATACTATTGCAAATAAAAAATGATAAAAAAAAGGATTACTGCTAGGTTGTCGATGAATCGTGTTCGGCGCACTGACATGTGTTTCAAAGATCACTGATTGACTGTAGCAGGCAATTATAAACTCATAGCTTGGATTCATATGAAGCTTAGTATGCTGCGCATCATGTGAACAGCTGGAATTGAATCCTATTGGGTACAACTGGTCGTCGTCCGGTAGCATCCTCTAGCAAGAGGGTTACAACAGATGAACAGCTCTTCTCCATTTCTCTCTGTCTGTCGCTTCCGTCATTCTTAAACCAGTCCAATACACGATGTCATTGAACCACTCTCTAGTTGGTTTTCCACGTCTTCTCTTCCCTTCAACTTCCCCCTGTAATATAGTTCTTGTCAGGTGTCCCGAAGAACCTCTCAGAAGATGTCCTACAAATCTGGTATATCTTTGCATAATATTCTTGAGCAGTGTTCTTTCCATCCCAACTTAAAACTTCTTGATTTGATATTCTCTCTCTGTATAGCTAATCTTTTCCATCTTTCTATAACATCACATTTCCAATGCATTAATTATTTCCATATCTCTCTTTCTGAGTGTCCATGACTCACTTCCATAACTTGCAATACTCCAAACTGGTGCTTTAACTATTCCAATTCTATCACCTATTTTAATATTCTTGTTTATTAAAATTCTCTTCATTTCCATAAATGCCGATTTAGCTCTGCCTATTCTATTGGGTACAACTGGTACCCAATAGAATTCAATTTTTTCAGCACTATAAATTAATAATGAAAGCATAGATATAGTTTACGATTGATTAGGATCGGATCTAACATTGAAATTGTAATATAAATTTTTTATTATTGCAATTATATTATAGCAGATCGTTGCATCCATATTGTAACTATAAATGTCGTATGAAAACGAATAAATCGAAACCGCATTTACTCGAATATAACTCGCACTTTTGTCCCCAAAATTAAAGCTAAAAAATCGTGGTGCGAGATATATGAGGGGATTTTTAAAAACTAAAGTTTTCAGGAAAAAATTGAAAATGGGGATGACTTACCAAGAATCTCCTATTCATTATCGCTACTTCCGGTCTCGAGAGCGGTTTCTTTGTGTGCATTGTCAAAGTCATCTACCCAAATAGGGTCATCTTGTTTCCCATTATTCCAAGTAAATATTACAAGTAATTTACAAGATTTTAGATATATAGTGAACAAGCCTTCACGAATTATTAATGAGAAGTGAAAGCAAAGCGTGAAATAGACAACAATGGTACTCTGATAGAGATAGGCAGCTACGAACATGTGCATATGATTCATATGATTGGTGCAGTATTAACAAAAGATTGAGTTTCCAAAACAAAAAGTCAAGCTGATAATTTTTGAGTTGAAACGCTAATTTTCTTCAACCAAATGCCATAATATCCGAAACTGCCATAACAACATTCACTCTATATGTCTTAGTTTTAACATGTTTACGAATTTTATTGCAGCTTTGCGTTTGAGTTATTGGGTGCACTCACCAGATCTAACTAAAAACAATAGTTTTAGTTAGATACTGTGTTTGCCGGTGCAACATATGGTTCGACTTGAGTCTAAACAGCATAGTTATTGTGGGAAGAAACATGCGATTCATTAGTTAGTGCCGTTTTTCCCCAGTTGTCTATAATTGCACTAAAGACATATATTTCACATGTTGAGAAATATATTACACAGACAGCAAACGTGTCTGCACTTTATTCAGAACTACAATAAAACTACTTGTTTTTCTTTCATCTGCAATATAATGACAGTTAGGGAAAGCGTGTTGTTTACCGCGGGGAGCGAGTTATCGCCCCGACGCGAAAGTGGTTAAACTTTATTTTCGCGTGCGATGTATATGCAAAACTTTTTAATTTCTTTTTTTCATAAAGTAAAATCAGGGATACGAGTCATACGCGAGGGAGAGTTATATTCGAGTAAACACAGTATTTCTGTTTTATTATAAAAGGCAACCATCCTCTTTTTAATCTTTCCATAAGACGTCGTGGGCCACAAGAAAGTGGTTTGTGGGCCGCATGTGGCCCACAGGCCACCAGTTTGACACTCCTGGTCTAGATCCTTAAGTGTTCATAATTTGTAAAAATTACAAATTTAGAACACATTGTTCACATTGACTGTTCGTTGTTTTTCCATATTGGGCTTTGAATTATTCTTTGGGTTTCATTGGGATAATTAAATGAGGTCCTATAATATTGCTGAATTGCTCTGGGTGTTTCTAGAGGAAAGGGATCTGGAAATGTACGGAGGAACGAAGTGAGATAGTTATTGACTAGTTCAAATGACCCAGTGATAGTGTCGTTATGTAAGCCATTGCGCAGACCATATCGAGAACACTGTGCATAGATCAGATCAGCTGAATGGTTAGGGTATAGAGGTGAATATGAGTGAGACTGGTAAGAGAAATCTTTGCCGAAGCCGGTGGGCAACCCGCCAAAATCGAATCAAGTATGAAAGGAATAATAATGAAGATATGAAATTTATAAAGAAAAAAGGTATGAAAGTATGAAAGGAAAAAGAATGGAGTTCTAATATGAAATATATTAGAACTCCATAGAGAATAATTCGCTATACAACAGAACAGAATACAAAGAGTTTATTCGTTCACTCACTCACTAAGTTTGTAGCATTTTAACAGGACCTCAAAACGGCTATCCACATTCTGTCTCTTTATTTCGACATTCTGGAATATGAGAGTTTAGTCTAATTCTTGGAGGATTATCAGACAGTTGTAACGACATCTCCAAAGATCCATCCCTCTGATATATGTATAATCGAGACGTTCGTAGCTCGGATTCCTTAGGAATTTTGCATATAAAAATTTATGGAATGTGTTTCCCAGGAATTTTATAAATGCAAAGAATGCCACTGGTGTCTTAAAAAGTAGAAAGAGTCTTAACATCGGGATTAATTCCTTTATATAATTAGAATGTTAATTAGAAAATGAGTTATGGGGAATTGTCCTAAAATATACGATGAAGAGGATACTAACACCTGGGAGGGATTTTGACAAATATTACATCGCTCGAGGCTTCAAATTTTTTAATTGGTTTGCTAATGTTTTTATTCCCCTCCTCCGATATATGAAACATGTTTCACGAAGGACAGGAAGAAGGTCAATTTTCTTGACCTTCTTCTCAAAGCGCATTTGTACGATATTAATCCTACTCGAACTGCATCTTCTCTTTCCCCTACGCACGTGCATCCCGTTATCTTTAAAAAAAAATTGAAAATCTTGCTGTTTAGAGCATGTTCATATCCGAGTAAATGCAGGGAACTCATCAATAACAAATCTTTATTGTACTCAACGCCATTTTGGTGTCGAACACAATGAAGATGAAGAATAACCAAAAAATTCCTGCAATATTTACAAGAGGTTGGGGGTAATAAAAATCCCAGAGATCGACAAAAAAAAGAACAGCAAAAATCGTCATAAAACATTCCTCTGAGGAATTGGTAATAAAAAAGACGACGGCAGGTTGCGAAAAGTGCTATCGTAAAAGAGGGTGGCTTGTGAAGAACCAGTAGATAGCAATTTAGGGCAATTCATCAGTGAAAGGGAGTGAAAGAACAAACAAATCACCGTATTGAAGGTTAGTAAAAAAAAAAAAACAGCCGAGAAATTGTGTCAGCAAAGCAACACGTAAAAGAGAAAGATCAAACTGTCCTGTTATTACAATTCCTTGTTAGTAATTCTCATAGATGATTCATTGTTAGAACCTCTCATTATGACGTCATTAACAATACTTCTATGCTTACAAGTCACTGTTAGGGGCTTCCTATCGTGACAAATCCTTGTTAGGAGATTTCGTATCACTACAGTTCATTGTTAGGAATTATTATTATTAAATGAACGGAAGTCAAATACAAAATAAAATAATAGAATGACCATAAAATAGCGGTATAGAGAATTTGCATTTTAAGAAACTATAGAGAAATTCGATTCGTAATTTTGGGGGGATTTTTCTTTTTGTAATAATAATTTACTGTACTCTGCAATATAATCAGAGGCTCAAACTTAGGCTTAATCTTGCATTCAGTGTAACGTGTTACTTACGAAAATCAATAATGACAAAAATGTTCCTTAGCAGTCTTAAATGTAAACAGATGAGAAAATGGTTGCACTTGGATGATTTTGTACAAACACTCGAAAACTATAAAAAATGGCTAATTAATATTTATTCAGCAAATGGATTGGGAGCACTATTTTAAAATGCTAAGTATAAATAAGAAACCTCTAACGGGTAAATAGATTCGATCCGTTTATTTAGCTTTTATTATTATTACTTTTGGCTCTTAAAAGTTTAAGTAATTTTCGCTAATAGCCAAATACTAAAGAGCGCAACATAATCATTTAAAAGCACAAAAAAAATTTTTTTTTTTCTTTTTACGATTATAGAAACATCTTAGAATTAGAAAGTGCTTACCGGCAACAGTTAAGCCTAATATATATTAATACAACATTTTGAAATGAAATCCCACCAATATCAAACGATTTTTTTTTTTTTTTTTGGAAAAACAAACGCTCCAATTAGCTATTTTTGTATGAGGAAGCAATTATTACAGTAAGTATGAAGATGTTCGATAGTTATTACTAGAAAGTTTTTAAAAGAGTTGTGGACTTGCATAAGCTCCCTAAAAGCTTTTATTTTATCATTAAAAACAAAGCAGTAGATAAGAGATTTCGTGTGTTAAATTATCCTTTTAAGGCACGGATTTCCAATCCTTCAAGTTCATTTTCATATTTATCATCGTTAAAACAGAATCTACGTTAAAGTTTATTCATAGGACGTAGTAATTGTTGCATTTATATGCAACAATTAGCCACGTAGTAATTGTTGCATATAAATTTGGTATGTAATCATTCGGTAACTTTATTTTGCATTGTATAGGATGAGTTTTTTATGTAGTAGTCCATTAGTATCGTGAGTAGGCTAAGAATTCTTTTATATATATTTTTAATTAACTTTTTTGTATTTTTATTGATTTTTACATAGTCCATAAACCCTGCTATAGAGATTAAACATGGAACTAAATGCTAATAGGCCTCTTTAGCTTAATCGGTTTGGATGATACCCTTTGGAAAGACTTGGGTTCGAATCTAGGATGCGAAGTATCACATAAGTTTGAATTTTTTTTTTTCATCTGAAGTTGAGTTGCCTGGTCTCATACGGAGTTAATAGGGATTTTTCCGTCTGGGGATGCGAGTTTTTCACTTCACGTCAGAAGAACTCGCATTTGATAGACATAATACATTTTCTAGCCTTAGTTTCTTTGGCTTTAATTACGAATAACTAGCCAACCTCATTGAGGTTAGGTTGTTCGGAAGAACGTTACGAACTGATATAAACTACTTGGTCTTTGGTTACATACAAAAATGGTTAAAATCCGCTATGAAAAACAAATAAATGGATTTCTATACTTCACGGCGATTTCTGCTATATCACTAATAATTTTAGTCATTCTTAGCTATGTAGTCCTTATAAGGACTGGCTTAAAGGGGCGAAGCAAGAATGCTTTTCATCTTCCACGTTATCTGTAGAGATAAGGTGTTATTGAGCTATTAAAGCTCTGATCATGGCAGGAGGGTAACAGCAATAGCCGAGCCTCAGAACTTCATTAGCTACAGCATTGCCATCTATTACCCTCCAAGGGTATTAATCACCGCATCTCATCTCACGGTCGATTTATCACACCTCGACCATGCTCCTATAGCTATGTAGAACTACATGATAATTATTTGAATTTAAGTATTCAAAAACAATAATGGTATCTGAATGACTGTCCAGCTTAAAAGAATTCTGCTTATTCTAATACCTTCTGTTTCTTACTGTTGTAGATTTCTATTCTCTTGATACTTTATAATATACATGAATTCTATTTCTTTGCTTGTATAATCCGTCTATCTGAAAAAAGTATCGTTTTCAATTTCAAAAATATAAAATGGCTGGTTTTTCTTGAGTATAGGAGAAATCCTTGCGGCCAGTTATACTGCAGCGAAATATCAAGAGGGTTTGAACCTTTTTTTTTTTTTTTAAAGTTAGATCCACTCCGTTGAGATCACGTGATCAGGTGATTGATAGTAGGCGTCTGCTGCATGTATACGCTCGGTACATCAATCATTCGTCTGTCTATGGCATGTACGAGAGGGGATGCAAACCAGGACTTTGCCAGTGTTTGTATTTCCGTTAACTTAGAAGTTCACTCCTATTGTGAATCAAGATTCAGTCATGTTTTTGTGTATCGCGTTGCTCTGTTTACATTCGCCAGATTTCTACACATTAAAAGCGCAGGAAAATAAATAAAACTTGAAGAAATATAAACTGAGTATATCGCAGGATGTGTTTAATCTTTTAAGTTGGTGCATAGGTGAGTTTCAAACAATCCATCTGCTTTAAGATGCTATTTTAAAAGTATTCATGATAAAATACACACGAGACAAATCTCCAGTATAGAGATTCTCCCCATATGAGGAGATATTAAAGTAGAGATTCTCGAGTGTAGATCTATCCATCTAATCTCAAATCAAATCTCACATCAAATCTCAAATTTATCACTGCATTGTATGATGGGAGTTTACACGTTCGCAAAAGAGTGAATGAACAGTTGGTGATTGTATATCCCCCCCCCTCCCATAGAAATCACAATAATGTTAAACTTCTCAAATGACATCGAAACAGCACGAATTCAATCACACTTTAAAAATACCAAACTTTTCTGACTCTGAAACAAATTGTAAGTTATGAAAATTCCTGATACTAAAATTGAAAAAAAAAAAAAAAAGCTTTTTCAGAATGAAGCCATCCATAGATATCCAGCCACATGATTACTCCGATCTATACACTGGTCTTGTGGCATACATACAGTGGTGTTGCCTCGTAGGCACTTAGGATAATAGCACGTTGTAGTTCTTAAATTGTTTCTTCCAAGAATTCTGTTGTAAATAAAATATTCGCAATACCAATACACGCTCTCCGAAGATGTATTAGCATGCATGGAAAATATAAATTAGTTAAAAAAAATAGGGAAACTGGGATTTAATCAGAAATCTTTTTTTTTTTTTATATAAGGCTTAAGACTTGGAAAGATTATCTGGTTTTGAAATGGATGGAGTCAGTCAGTTAATGTAACAGCAGATCGGATTATTGGGTTTTCATTGTTTTCTAGAGGTAGATCTTGGTTTTGGAAAAAAAACGTTCACAGTCTGCCTGATAAAAAATGACATTTCGTATCACGTTCCCAGTGGATGACATGAAAATCGGGTGCAACTCATAATGATCTTGACTCATACAGAATAGGAATTTAACCTTGGATTTCGTTCAGAAATTCGGGTTGATCCCATGATAAAGTCACTAATACTTTTATTCCAACAGGCAAATAAAAAGAAGGGCATAAAAACCTGACATCCATCGTTCCGTTTCTTACGTAACTGAGTGCCTAAGGGTTAATAGAAGAAAAAAAAAGCTGCAATAACAGACCGCTCCATATTCAAGTAATGAAGTCCCTGTTACCAGGAATGAACGAAGAATAAAATAGACGATAATAAGAGGAAATCTAATTACATAGCTAAGTCAACAGTACTGGGCGCGCATCTTTCTACACGTGGCAATAAAAACATCCTGGAACAGGTGGCGCGAAGGCGTTCAAGGAAACAAAATAGCTAATTAAAGTCTGAAAAGATGTAACCATAATTAGAATTGGACTTAATTATTAACCGCAAAGAACTGCTGAGTGGTGCGGCTGTGGATTTCGATGGTTAGCCCAGAAAAATCACCCGTCAAGGCAATACGTGACTAAGCATTTAAATATTTTTTTTTTATTTGGGAACATTTTGGAGTGTCCCTACTGAGAGTTTAAGAAACTGCTAATGACTAATCATTTCAATATTTCTGAGTGCCGTCTGGTAAGTTTGAACTTGTGAATAAATATTTATTTTAATTTATATTTTTTGAATGCCCTCTGGTGTGAGTTTCAGAAAGTGCTATTTGAATCGAAATCTAAGATATCAGGTTTGTGGCTATTTGGAGTTTACAGATTTTTCTTTTAGGAATGAAACATACCGAACATGCTAAGCAAGGTCATACATAGTGGCGAAAAACATTCGGGGGTTAAAGGGGTGGGGGGTAAAGAAAAGCCCATCTGCAGATATTTACCATTCTAAATAAGGAACAATTTGTTTATGTTTGTTTCCATACTGCATTTTCTGAATTACTTCGGTTATTTTTATTCTAACATTTATGTTAATTTGATTTTATCGTATTTTTTTTTGTTTCCGATGGTTTTTTCTTTTATAAGTATCTTAAAAGGGAAGTTGTGAAGAGAGAGGAGCTTGTTGCTATGGTTCTTTCTAGACTCTGCATTTTTAGGTAAGTGGGGAGGAGAAGAAATGTCACTGGATGAATAGTTAGTATGACCTGTCTATAAATCATTGATGTAAGTTTTGGATAACCCGAAGCAAGAAGAGGATCTGGCTAGGATTATTTTGCATAATAAAATATTAATGATGTAGATTTGGGCGATCAAATCCCAAAATTCCATTTACGGCGAAGTAAATTGAAGTTTGTCGATGGTGAAGTTGGTGTGTGTGTGTGTGTGTGTGTCCTGACCGGCTGGCTGTCGAAATCTCTCCCTCCTTCTCTCGTCCAGAATATTTCTCCATCAAATTCACATCGCCCTTCTTCGAGGCAGGCAAGATGAATGCGCAAATCTAATTTCATATGTATGAACAGAATCAATGAAGAAATAAGTGCACCGCGAAATGAAATGGTAAGATCTTTAGGTTTCCATTCTTTCTCTATTAGATGTGCATCAGGGGAAGAACTCTTCATTCTGGATTTTTTTTTTTACTCTTCTTTGCATCAAAAGAAATATTTGATCAGTTTCTTCCGGAAAAAACCCTCAAAACCACGAAAAAATAAATCATAAATAGACGCAGAAAATTTTATTTCAAAGATATGTCTGTTACAATTTTTTTTTCTTACTTTTATCGAAGTACTTTTTTTTTTTGATGACGTTTCGACAGGACCTACGAAACGTTTTTTTCCATATACAGCTACAATTGGAAACAATGAAGTCCTTATAAGACATCTTATGAACGCAATTGAAATGACTGAAAATCATGCTACTCTGAGACGCCAACTTTATTGATTTGAACACTACCAAATGAAAATGTGCAACACTGGTGTCCCATACGTTATACAGGTAGAGTGTGTCCCTCCAGATTCTTCTTCCCCCCCCCCCCTTCGCTTCTTGCTGTCGTGAAGATCGGATGCCATTGATCACCTCACTTTGATGGTAGACGTCTGACAGGTCTTGACAGCTCGCGCGCTTCCAGGCACACCAGGGAAAAACTCGTAAATTAATTTCCTTACGTGGAAGACAGCTCTGTTGTACGACAAGACGAAGGGTGACTGATGAGGGCTTAACACCCCACTGTCGGCCCCAACTTAAATTTCTTTTGCTGGCGGGCTACTCTTATCATCATGTAATATTGTCCGTACGCGAACGTATCACGTGTTTATTAACAGCGAAAAAAAAATTGAGATTGGGATGGATTGAGTGGTTATTACGTGTACGTGTGTGTGTGTTTTCGTAATTGGATACGACTGTCTTGATCGAAACCTATTTGTAATGGGAGCTACGAGGTGTTTCGGGTTTAGCTTGACAACGCGTTATGATAGGATGACCCCGGTTTAGTTCCCATCGTAGTATGGGGAGACATTTATACGGGCTAACACACTTGAAGGAGAGTTACTCCAATGCATATAGTGGTATTAGTGTTTCTATAGCAACCGTTTTTTTTTTTATCCTGAATAATATGCAAACCACCCAAAGAACACACTAAATGTACCACCATAACCTCGGATTTTATTTTATTCGTACGAAGTTCCCCCCCGTAACTCCACTGTCTCTTAGGACTTTGAGCCCTCCAATGAGGGATTTTAAGTATATAATTTATGACTGTAGATCCGTGTGTGTGTGTGTGTTCACCGGCCAGTTTGCCTGTTCTGGGGGACGAAAAACCAGACTTTCCGGGTATAAAAATCCCTTACCTCCGTATGAGATGGGCTAACTCACCTTTAGTCGAAAGAGACCAAATAAAGGTTCCTCACATCATAAATGGGAATCGAACCCCGGTCTTTCCAACCAAATGCCTTCGTCTATATCGACTGAGCTACGGAGGCTCATAGCATTCGATGATTTGACACAATTTCAACTAAAACACAGGATATCCATTTTATAAAACATTTAAAGATTCTAACGACGCTGTTAAGAATAGGTGGGATATGAACTTCACCGTCCGGTGTGAGACCACCTCCACGCTTATTGGAATCCCAAATGGCTTGAAAAAGTTCCATGTTTGGTGTCTAGAGTAAGTTTTTCGGACTATGTAAAAATAAATTTAAAAATAAATAATATAATATCATATAGCACGATGGCAGATTTATTTAGTGCTGTTTGATTCAGTGTATATAAATTGCTCTTTATGTATAACACGTTTTATTGTATATTATAAAAAATAATAACATTTGTTTATATTGATTAATGCCTTTTTGTGTCGGGAGAGATATTAGCTCATCTGAAATATTAAAAAATAAAAAAGTGTTAAACAGACGTAATACCGAACACAACATCCAGATGGCACTGTTACCCATCCTCTTTTTTTTTTTTTTTTTTTTTCCCGGCGGTACAATTTCACAATTCACTGATGCAACGAACGCAGGATCCAATTCTGAAGAACATGTCTTCTCTTAGCATGCTTGTAAAAGGAGCACGGGAAAGGCGGACGAAGAAGACGAATGTAAATGAGACCGCGTACAGCAAAGAAGATAGGAAAGTAGAGAGATATTTATACCAGCATCTACAACCTACCTAATTTTTTTTCCTATAATTTTTCTGCGATAGAGATAGGGTTGAGGAGGTGGGTAGGGATGAGCACAGCTTACTTCTGAAATATTACCGCTGTCATTGGAATAATTTGCGTCATCATTCACCCAACCTGATAGCCGAGGTCTCTGACTGATGAGAATCAAAGCCGGAGTTAAAAACTAATAAAAAAAAAAAGAGAGAGAGTTGATTCTCTTTCATTGGCGGTAGTTAAAGCTGGCGAGTTAGAACTGCAGATTGCTTCAAGAGATAGTGTTGGGCAATGTAATCGGCGATTGCGCGTCATTTGCAAGTCATACTCAGATATGTTCGATGAGTGGCTCGATTTGAAGTAGGACAATCGCTTCTATGAAAGAAGCTTTAGGTGTAATCATGGCCACCTGGGCTTAGCCTTACATTAGAGGGAGAGTGAACCCGATAGACGTCGCTAGAGATAATGGAACAAAAGAATTGCTATTAGTCACAAAGCTGAAGTCATAGAGAATTATTGGCTACGTATTACAACAGAGTAAGGAATCATTTGAGTGATTTTTCCCCAGATAACCTAATGATTATTATACATATCTCCAATGGACGTTAGAGTTATGGAAAAATTGACCTTTTATGCGGAGATGTTGAAGAAAAGTTTGGTTCAAATTAGGAACTGTTATTCATGTTGGTAAGGGTCCATTAAAATTAGTCCAGAGGTTAGTTAGTATCATTTTGATAAGATTATTTGGTCTGCACGATATCAACATACACACACTTGTTTTATGTGTGTTAATTGGGTGTAGTTATTTGCAAAATACATTGTCAGGCGCTGTATGAATTATAATTAGTATGGTAAAGACTGATTATTATTATTATTATTTTCATCTACATGCCGAATAGACTGTCAGCCATGTGGAAAAAAAGGCTCAAGTCTATAAAAATCATTTTACTGCAGATTTATGTTATATTTGATTGTTTTCGTTTGATGCAATTATTTCTCTCAACAATAGATAGACGTGATTGTTGAAACTGGAGGCAAATTTTGTGTAATTATTAATTCTATTCTTATATCAATTAATGTTTACTATTCTCTCACGAATTTCGATCTAATAAAGAACATTTTTGTTTGAGGAATGTTCATGATTCTGTATCCGTATTAATCGTTGAGCACTACCAATTTAGTATTGCTTGCCATAAATATTAATGCGCTCTTTCTTACAAAAACTCAAGTATGCACTCGCCCACACACACACACACACACACGCACAGTGAACATCTTATTATAGGCTACCACACAAATAAAACGAATCTGGGCCATTTCTGTTTGACCGAGTTTCCGTCGAAATTGTGCACTTTTTTCTATTTTTTTTTTAAATAAAAAAAACCGTGACTGACTACTCTAAGTGGAAAATACCTCTTGAGATTTTCACTTGGAAAGTTTACTATAATAGAACTCTGCTCTTCATAGAAACTACACCCGCAGTTTCTATGGCGTCTCTTTTTAGCTTTTACACTACAGCGTTTTAGGGATTATTACTGTGAACAGATGCAGCGAAACGTAGAACTTCTGTTGAGGAAAAAGTCTTCATTAAAAAAAAAAAAATGCATCTCTCTCTCGGTACTTTGTCCATTCGTTGTGGGACAGTTACTTCAGACGTTTGAAAAGAAGTTAAAAAAGATACTTTTCAACCTGGAAACCACTTTCCAAGACTTTCTATGTGTTGGAATTCTCTGGATAGTGCGAATAAAAGAAGTGTGTGAAATGTGGTCCACACACATTTCACACCTATTGAGATCGCTTTTTTTTTTTTTCATTTATTGACTATTCACAATAAATGAAACAAAAGGCAGTCCATTCGTCTTCAAGAACGTCGAAAAAGTCGATCTCTTATAATCATCCTATCCCCCCCCCCCCACAGTTCCTTCTGAAAAAACGAATATCCTAGATTCATTCATTGTTCTTCGATTTAAACAGACTGCGCGCGATTTAATCGTGGTCGGAATGGTGCAATTCGTTTTAATTGGGTTGCTTTCCTAACGTTATTAACCCCTAAAGTGCACGAGGATATGCAATAGTTAATAACAGTTCGTGATTTTCTGTATTCTCATTTAAGGACGCACTTGCGCAAAGCATTCTGGATATGTTTCTGCCGAGACCTGTCATACACAGCCTGCGCCACTGGTGTTCCTTCAACAAATATGCCGTGAACTGGCTGCAGGCATATCTCATTTCATATTTATTTCCCATCTCCTATCAGTTGCTACTGTTTCAACAACGTCTGCTAGTAGTTCCAGGCATCGCTTTGTAAGCGGAACTACTTACGTATATATTACTATCTTAGAGTAGCTGAGAATAATTAATCTGCGGAGCAGACAGTCGAAACAAATCATATTTGTTTCTTTCGCTAAATATTGTATAATATTGTAGATTATTTGGATTAATTGCAATTCAAGACAGCTTCAGATTAATAGAGGTGGCGCCACGGTCAGTTATAATTCAGTTAAGTTTTTGCCATACGAACTTTTATTTTTATTTACTTATTATTTATCATTATTATTATTTTATTTATTTATTTATTTTTAAAATCCTATACTGTTTTCCGAAATATGTTGAAGATGGCGCCACTGGGCGGTACATTTTTTTTTTAATCTCCGAAGCATATCGTAGGTGGCGCCACTGGTGATAGCAAAACCTTACTTTTATATCGGTTTTTATTTCATTTTCACAACAGACATTTACGATTCAAGTACTACTTACAATGACTTCGTCTTAAAAAAAATATTTTAAACGCACATTTTATAACTATTTGATTACCTGTTTTATGAAACGGTTGCGTTAGCAAATATAACATTAAATTTCATACGTCGTACCCATTTAATTTTTTTTTCTTATTAAAGTTCCACTTTATTATTTTCTGTACTTCTTTTCTAGAGATTCTAACGATTGTATTGGACATTGTAAGTGTTCAAACACAAATTAAATTTTTATTGCATTTACTGATAACAAATACTGATGTTTCAGATCACGTTGTGGAAACAGACCAACATTTCGCACAATTAATTTTAAGTATGAGTAGTATTGCGCATGCCTATAATGGTCAAATTCATTGCACGCTAGTCACATGAGTAGTTGTAACTTGCAGATAGATGAAACCATTGTTAAGAAGAGCAATTTGATATGTCCATCGTTACGTCACGTGAATATCATATGCTATTCAAGCAAATGATATTCACGTGACGAATGGGAGTGAAATAAATTTATTTCATGCAGTGAATTTTAATAAATTTCACTGTTAATAAATAAATTAATAAATTTATTGTTAAAAATTAAATTATTTTATGCAATTCGTTTTTTTTTTTATTGCAACACTAAACGGGGGAAAAATTGCATCATTGTGTTGCGACATGGATTGGAAGTATAGCTCTTCCGATTGCTAATTTTCTTTCTGTATTTGGGAGGGAGAGGGAAGAATTGTCTCCATCGATAAACGTTCATGTGAGAAACGTGTCGTCTGATACAACTGTTGCTATATTTACAGTTCACACTTTAATCAACCCACCGGTCCTCTATATATCAGTCAGGGCATTTTTAAAATTGTTTGCCATGATGCCTAACAGGCATCCAACTTCGTACGATGAGAGGTCTATTTGCCGTTAAACTTCCCTATCGCTTGTTTTATCTCCCTCCGAAGTCTTAACTGCTTTAAAAATGAGCTTTTCACTCCTATCACGAATTTTAGATGCTCGAATTATGGAGATATGCACTTTCTTCGCCATCTTACAGGGATTTGCAGAATCTAGGCGTTACTTTAAAATTCCCTTCTACGCTTTATTACTTTCTTACCGCAATAATTTAGTCGGTGTGGTGGTGGTGGTGGGATTTTTTAACAGCGCGCGAAGCGGAAAAAGACGGGTTCCAAATGTTTAATTGTTTCACCTTTATGGGTTGCGTTGATGGCGTAAGCGCTAACCCAATAGAGCCACACCTAATTTTGATGTTTTGAATGATGATTTTAATGGGGGTGAGAACGCTATTCTAACAGTGATGTAATTGGATATTACGAGAGGAAATTGGTGGAATAGAGTAAGACAGTTGGACGAAGAAAGATTATAAACATAAAATCATTTTTTTTAAGTTAAAGATAACTGCATAGTTTATTTTTAATTTAATTTTGTGTTTATTTTTTTTATTATTTAATATAACTTAATATTAAATAAATAGTAATGTTTTAAAATAATTTTATTATTTAATTTTTATTTTATAAAAACATAATAAAATATTGATTTTTTTTTTTTTTTTTGTAAATTTACAGTTTCAATTTAGAATAAACGAAGTAGTGTTATTCCAGATTAATTCTGAAGTATAGTCCATTTGAGATTAATAATTTTGTTTATCTGCTTGTAATACCTGTCGGACTTTTGTCTCTTTTCTGTATTCAAAAAATCATATACATATGAATATATACACAGGTTAAAAGAACCTGACATTCTTGGTAAAGTGGTTACTTAGCTCACTGTTATCCATCGTGGGATAAAAAATGACGTTTTCGTGATTTGGCTATGTTAGTAATGAGATAATTTTATTCCCTGCTACCTTGTAAGAGATTTTATCATATTGTGCACTTATCATTGCTCGCAACTATTTTTGGCTTATTGCCAAGTTCTGAGCTTGTGAACAATTGTCAATTACAAAACGTACTTAAAAGGACTGGCTAGATGGGCGAAGCAGTAATGCTTTTCATATTCCCCGTTATCTGAAGAAGGTAAGGGTAAGGATTTTCATATTCCCCGTTATCTGTAGAGGACAGTGTAAGGGTGGGGTGTTATTGAGCTATAAAGCTCTGATCATGGCAGGAGGGTAACAGCAATAGCCGAGCCTCAGTTAGAACTTTATTGGCTACAGCATTGCCATCCTTTACCTCCCTGGGTACCCATTTTAGCACCTTGTACGAAATGTATGAGCTACATTGGGGCTGATACGTAAGTAAAGCCCTGTATAAAAATTAGAATGATCACTAAACCATTCAATAGTGGCCGAAAGATCGTCCAACTTAGCGTTAGCTCCACTCAGTGACCCCCTCCCCCACCGAGCAGACCCGCTCATATTCCAGAGAAAAGCGCCCACCGACGAGACCCCTCACAGGCCACGCCGGAGAACACCCTCCCCAGAGATTCAAAATGCTCTCCCATGGTTACTCCCCCAAAATAAGCCCCCCCCCTCACCGGGAGCAAAATTTCGGAAGAAACCTGAGAGAGCGAACTCTCGAAACTCAGCGTCCATTTTAGTCGCCTTTTACGACATGCATGTATTTATATTGGGGCTTATATGTAAGTAAAGCCGTCTCTAAAAATTAGGACGATTCCTAAACCACTCAATAGTGGCCGAAAGACCGTCCAACTCAGCGTTAGCTCCACTCAGTGATGCCCCCCCCCACCACCACTGGGCAGAATTGCTCATAATCCAGGGAAAAGCGTCCACCGACGAGGCCCCTCACTGGCCACCCCGGAGAACACCCTCCCTAGAGACTCAAAATGCTCTCCCAGGGCAAACGCCCCCCAACCGGGAGCAAAATTCCGGAAGAAACCTGAGAGAGCGAAACTTTCGAAACTCAGCGTCTATTTTAGTCGCCTCTTACGACATGCATGGATTTACATAATTGGCGATAATTAAGTAAAGCCAACTAAAAAAATTAGTTAGGACGATCTCTAGACCACTCCATAGTGGCCGAAAGACCATCCAACTCAGCGTTAGCCCTACCCAGTGACTGGTTCCCCCACCACCAGAACTGCTCATATTCCAGAGCAAGGCATCCGCCAACAAAGCCCCTGAGCGGGACGTGCCGGAGAACACCCTCCCCGGAGACTCAATATGCACTCCCAGGCAAACCTCCCGAAATCTAAGTCCCCTAACTGGGAGAGAAATTCCGGAAGAAACCTGAGAAAGTAAAACACTCGAAACTCAGCGTCCATTTAGTCGCCTCTTACGACATGATTGGATTTGCATTGGGCGATTCTTAAGTAAAGCCCTGTATAAAAATTAGAACGATTCCTAGCCCACTCAATAGTGGTCGAAAGATCGTCCAACTCAGCGTTGGCTCCACTCAGTGACGGACCCCCCCCCCACCACCACCTAGTAGAACCGCTCATATTCCAGGGAAAAGCATCCACCGACAAAGCCCCCCCCTCAGCTGGCCGTGCCGGAGGACACCCTCCCCGGAGACTCGAAATATGCACTCCCAGGCAAACCCTCCGAAATCTAAAACGCCCCCTCACCGGGAGCGAAATTCCGGAAGAAACCTGAGAGAGCAAAACTCTCGAAACTCAGCGTCCATTTTAGTCGCCTTTTACGACACGCATGGATTTGCATTGGTGCTATTCTTATCCTGGCCACCACAGAGGTAGTAACTTGCCATCAATTATAAACGTCCGCCATCAATTATAAACCATAAATTATAAGGACTGGCTTAAAGGGGCGAAGCAAGAATGCTTTCATCTTCCCCGTTATCTGTAGAGGACAGTGTGGGGATAAGGTGTTATTGAGCTATTAAAGCTCTCATCATGGTAGGAGGGTAACAGCAATAGCTAAGCATCAGTTAGAACTTCACTGGCTACAGCATTGCCATATTTAAAGGTAAAGCCGTCTCTAAAAATTCGGACGATCCCTAGGCTACTCAATCGTGGACGAAAGACCGTCCATCTCAGCGTTGGCTCCACTCAGTGATGACCTTCCACCCACACACCACCACCACCGAGCAGAACCGCTCATATTCCGAAGAAAAGCATTCACCGACAAAGCCCCTCAGCGGGTCGTGCCGGAGAACACTTTCCCCCGAGACTCAAATTGTTCCCTTAAGGCAAAAACCTTAAGAGAGCGAGCGCAAACTCTCGAATCTCTGCGTCCCGGGGGTAAAGCAACAGCCGAGCCTCAGTTAGAACTTCATTGCTATCTATTACCCTCCAATGGTATTAATTGCCGACTGTTTAAGTAAAGGTGAACTCAAAAAAATTCGGACGATATCTAGGCCACTCCATAGTGGGCGAAAGACCGTCCCTATCTCAGCGTTGGTTCCACTCAGTGACGGGCTCCCCACCACCGAGCATAACCGCTCAAATTCCGAAGAAAATCATTCACCGACAATGCCCCTCAGCGGGCCGTGCCGGAGAACACTCTCCCCGGAGACTCAAATTGTTCCCTTAAGGCAAAAACCTTAAGAGAGCGGACTCAAAAACTCTCGAATCTCATCACCCAAGGGAGTAACAGCAACAGCCGAACCTCAGTTAAACTTCATTGGTACAGCATTGCCATCCATTACCCTCCCAGGGTATTAATTAATCGCCGCATCTCACAGTCGACCTGATATTCTACCAATTACAATTATAAACTTCTTATAGTTCTTATAAGAACTGGGCGATGGACTGCGTCCTTGACTCTTTATCCCGTCATCTGAATGAAGTAAATCTGTGTGGATGGAGTGTTATTGAGCTAAAAAGCGCTCTAGTCATGACTGGGTAACGGCAATAGCCGAGCCTCAGTTAAAACTTCATTGGAGCAGCATTGCCATTTGTTACCCTGATTAGTAAGTAAAGGGTAAAATCTCAAAAAATCGGACGATCTCTAGGCCACTCCATAGTGGGCGAAAGACCGTCCATATCTCAGCGTTGGTTCCACTCAGTGACGGGCTCCCCGACCACTGAGCAGAACCGCTCAAATTCCGAGGAAAATAATTCACCGACAAGAACCCCTCAGCGGGCCGTGCCAGAGAACACCTTCCCCGGAGACTCAAAGTGCTCCCTTAAGGCAAAAACCCTAAGGGAGCGAACTCAAACACTCATCACCCAGGATAACAGCAACAGCCGAACCTCAGTTTACTTCCTCGGTTCAGCATTGCTAATTGTTACCCTGATTAGTAAGTAAAGGGTAAAATCTCAAAAAATCGGACGATCTCTAGGCCACTCCATAGTGGGCGAAAGACCGTCCATGTCTCAGCGTTGGTTCCACTCATTGACGGCCGCCCCGTCCAAGCACCCCGACGGGCTCCCCGTTTAAGCAGAACCGCTCAGCGTTGGTTCCACTCAGTGTCGGCCGCCCCATCCTAGCACCCTGATGGGCTCCCCAACTCCTGAGCAGAACCGCTCAAATTCCGAGGAAAATAATTCACCGACAAGAACCCCTCAGCGGGCCCTGCCGGAGAACACCTTCCCCGGAGACTCAAGGTGCTCCCTTAAGGCAAAAACCCTAAGGGAGCGAACTCAAAAACTCACACCCAGGATAACAGCAACAGCCGAACCTCAGTTTACTTCCTCGGTTCAGCATTGCTAATTGTTACCCTGATTAGTAAGTAAAGGGTAAAATCTCAAAAAATCGGACGATCTCTAGGCCACTCCATAGTGGGCGAAAGACCGTCCATGTCTCAGCGTTGGTTCCACTCATTGACGGCCGCCCCGTCCAAGCACCCCGACGGGCTCCCCGTTTAAGCAGAACCGCTCAGCGTTGGCTCCACTCAGTGTCGGCCGCCCCATCCTAGCACCCCGATGGGCTCCCCGACTCCTGAGCAGAACCGCTCAAATTCCGAGGAAAATAATTCACCGACAAGAACCCCTCAGCGGGCCCTGCCGGAGAACACCTTCCCCGGAGACTCAAGGTGCTCCCTTAAGGCAAAAACCCTAAGGGAGCGAACTCAAAAACTCACACCCAGGATAACAGCAACAGCCGAACCTCAGTTTACTTCCTCGGTTCAGCATTGCTAATTGTTACCCTGGAAGTCCTAAAAAGGACTATTCAAGGTTCAATACAATTATAAACTTCTAGTATGCAGTCGAATATGTAATCGTTGTTTATATAAATTTTTATGTGATGTACGAAAATGTATTATATTGTTTAATTCATTAATCATAAATTATTTATATTTATTAATATTATTATTTTAAATAATTCATGCAACTTAGTTTTATATAATGTAACTTTTGATTCTCAGTATTAAACTTTCTAAAGTAGTTTGAATCTGATATCGTGCTGTTTTGTAAAGTAGTTTGTTTTCGTAATTGAAAACAAACTACTTCACAGTAAAGTAGCAGCAAATCCCCTTTCTTCGTCAGCGTTTCTTGATTAAAGTGATTAGGCGTATGCAGCTGGTGCCGTTGACCTAATTAATAGTCCCTTATAAGCAGTACTTTAATATGCTAGTGCTAGAGCTTTCCCTCTCTTTCTTTTTCCATCAATGGCTTTCGTCATTAGTTTAAAGCGAATTGTAAGTAAGAAAAAAAAAGATTTTCTTGGCTTTTCCTTCATTTCTCACTCACTCGGGTTCATTACTTATCCAAAACAGGAACCTTTAAATATTAACTTTTCATCGCCCACCCCCACTGCCTAAACCATAGAAACTGTTTCGTGTTCCGCAAAAGGGGGGGGGGGAGGCAAGAATTAATTGTAACTTCATTAATTTTCAGGCTCAGTGCGTGATGCCTACTCAACCTTGACGAAACATTAATTTGCAAAACCTCGCTGACCTCAACGCCGACCTCTCCAGAACCCGCACTGGTAATCGTATAAGTGGAATTGCTTAGGGGGTTAATTTGTACGAAAAAAAAAAAGAATTTAGGGAATCGATGTCACTTACTTGCATACTGAGGGTGGTTTGGATTCGAGAATGCCTCCGTGAATAATAATAATTATTATATATAGAGAGATAGAAGGGAGAAGAAGCGGACTGCTAGCGCCCAAGAGCGATAGCCCTTTTAATTTCCCTCTCAGCGCACCTGGCAATAAATCTCTGACAGTGGATGGTAGAAATTTGGGGAAACAGCAGTGTTGTAGCTTCCTGCACGCTACATGGTTCGTATGCATAGATAAGGTTACCTAAATACGCTGAATCGGCATACAGTTAACAGAGAGAAGTCTTAAATTAATACTACAGTGAAAATCAAAACCAAATAGTTGCACTCCTGATGAGTCAGACAGAGCTGAGAATTGTGATTCGTTTTCTGCATGCAAGGGAAAAAATACCCACTACAGTCACACTGATCTTATTGGTGTGTATGGAGAACACGTGATGATCTGGAAACAACGCGATTGTTGAGGTCGGATGTGGAGAAACGTGATCTTCCGATCGCTGTTTGTCAATGAAGTCACCACACCCATTTTCAAATACGCTGGACCACACAGTGAATGATAAAACTCATCCACTATCTCTCTCCATAGTTCACCTGAGCCTTGTTCAACCTCTCTTTCCGTTTTGGTTATCCCATTCTCTGTTTATTTATTTACATATTCCTTATCTACTATCCTGCAGTCTTTCTATTTTGAGTTTTCAATTCTTGTTTTCGTTTTTGAATCCAATCATTTATTGGTTGTGTTTTTATTTTCCTATTTTTGTTTTATATTATGAAGTTCGTTCTCCATTTTTATCCGCAATTTCATTTATTTATCTAATTTTTGTGGTTTTTATTACAATAATATTTTTAATAGAATACTTATCTGACAACTCTTTTTTGGAATCTCAACAGAGTTAATAAGGCCACAGGGGATAGAGGGATGAGTGTTTCATATATTGATTACAAGGTTATGGGAGGCGAGATCATTACGTAAAACTGGAAGAAGTCGGTTTTCATATCACTCATCGGAAAGGAGATATGAAGGATTGCAAGAACTATAGAATTATTAGTGTAAACCCTCATGCAAGCAAGATTTTATTAAAGATCATTCTAAATAGGATTAAGGCTAAATTTGAGGTACAGATGCCTGAGGAACAAGCCGACTTTAGAACAGGAAAGGACACCAGAGATCTCCAGTTAAGGAATTTAGTCTCTCTATGGCGATGTGTTTCATAGACAGTTCTAAAGCTTTTGACTGTGCTTAGCATGCGAGACTGTGGAAAGTACGTTTTCTCAACACATTATCAGGGTTGATAGCCAACTTGTACAGGGAGCAAGAAGCCACAGTAAGAACAGATGTTGATTAACTGATTGGCTTCCGGTTGGAAAATGGAGTTAGGCAAGGATGCCTACTTTCTCCTCACTTGTTTAGTATCTATGCTGAAGACATTATGCGTTTAGCATTGGATGATCCTAAGACACGAATTAGGAAAAGGGGTGGACAGATCAGTAACCTGAGATATCATCAGCATAGCTTGTCACTGTAATGACAAGGAAGAACTTGGACAAATTCTTGACAAAGTTAACGAGATCAGTAAGATTAAAGGACTTCAACTCAATCCTAACAAGACAAATATTATGGTTCTCAAAGGAAATATAGACAGGGTAGCTCATGAGTAACAAGTTTACCTTAACGGAGAAAGCATTGAGGAAGTTAACAATTTCGAGCACCTGAGATCCATTGTTAATGTGAAGAATGGCTGTTCAGATGTCAGAAGAAGATTAGGAATGGCTAAAACAACACTAAGAGACTTGTCTAAAATCTGGAAGGATGGATCTATCTCCATGGGAACAAAGTTGAGGATTTTGGATTCAGTTGTTTTTCCAACAGCGACTTATGGATGTGAGACTTGGAACTTAAGTCTGATAGGAAAAGGATAATTGCTTTTGAGATGTGGTGTTACAGGAGGCTGTTGAGGATGTCACATACTGAAAGGAGAACAAATGGATAGTTGCTAGAAAGGATCTGTAGCACGCTACTGTCGCTTTTCATGACTTCCCTTGTTTTCGAAGTCATTTCGCTGACTGTTATTGTTGAAGTGCCTCTGAATATGCTAGCTTAACTGTGCGAAACGTCGATTTGCAAAGAATTAATTTTAGTCAGTTTGTTCTTATGCATTTATTATAAGCTCATTATCCGTATTATATATCTTTATTTATTTCTATTGTTTTTTTTCTTATTTTTAATATTATTGCTATAGCTTTTAACTGTATGAGGTCAGTAATTTATTTTCTTCCATGGTTTCTTTCTTATTTTAATTTCATCCTCTATCTTATCTATTCGAACTGGTTTTCTTTCTTTTAATTTGTGAGATTTTTTTCCTGTTAATTCAATTGTAATATTAATATCTTCATAGTAATCATTATGAAGAGGTTATATTAATTGAATTATTTTCTGTACATAAATCACTAACACAGTCTTTCCATTTATCTAATTCCAGTGTTACTTCTTTCTTTTGAGTTTATTTTATTCTCCAGAATATTCTAGTAGTAATTAAATCATATTTATTTCTTATTTGACTTTATTTTATATTATTTTATATACTTCATATATTTATCTGTTTATCTTGGAGATATTTATCAATTGTAATTTTTCTTTCCTTTGAACAAGTTTTTACCTCTAAACTATTCCACGCTGTCTATATTTATTTAGTTGTTGCACTAAAATCTAATTTAAGATGCATTTTTCAATATCCAGTATGTCCTACTGCGTATTTAATATATCTAACAGTTGGATTATTTTTATTTTCGAGCGCGGGTTGTTGTTTGTCTTTATCATTTTCGTACGTAATAATCTTTGAACTGTATCTTATACTTCCATCCAGAAATGAGTTTATCCTTTTACGTTTGTACGTTGCATTTCAAGTTAATATGTAATGTTTTTTCGTGTTTTATGTATCCAGTACTTTAGTCACTTCTTTTAACCTCTCTTTGTTACAACTCTTGTGTAAATACTTTTTCTATCCAGCGTACTATTAGTTGTAATAGTTTACAGATTTTTTTTCTTCTTTTTGTATTTTCCCCTGTTATTTTGCGTTGTATTATAATATTAAAATATATATTATTTATTTTTAATTCAGTTCTCATCTAATGCAGTAATCTATTCCATTTTCATTAATTTTCCCCCACTAAATACTACACGTATCGTGAGAGAAATGCATTGCCAATTATCGCACTGAAATCTTCAATTATTTATTTATTTATTTCATCTATTATATTTTAGAAGATTTTAGTTTTATTTATCGCGTCTCGTTATATACGCCACGAATATTTAATAATTTTTTGTTTTCTTTCATTAGTTTAAGTGGCGTATTCTTCTTAATACATAATTTGTATATGTGTGTATATATATATATATATATATATATATATATATATATACACTTCTTTTATATATATTTATGTTTCATTATTTTAACTAGAAGGGAGAATAACAAATTAGATGAAAAACTCAGCTCTTAAAACTAAGTTATTGTTCTTACTTGTCTTACTTTTCTCTAGTTGACAAACACTGTTGGAGTTATATATATTTTAGTCTTGTTTCCTCTTAATTTTTGTTTTTCTCTGTGAATAAGAGCGAAAATATATGGAGTAGTTAGAAGAATGTGAGAGAAAAAATGAATGTTTTAAAACAAGAATTGTAGGACAAGCAAACCTTAAATTTATGAAATATTTAGTGGGAGTAGAACTACTAGCATCTCATATATAAAACTAAACAAAGTGTAATTCAGAGGCAGCCTACGAAAATATTAAATACTTTAACATAACTGCTAGGCTTTAAATAATTATTTAACTAAAATGTTGTATTCTACCTTTTTAAATTCGTTTAAACAAAGCCCTTGTAAAATTCATAGATCTTGTGCAGTATACCGAACAAACACAGGCAACAATGATGATGTATAATAACACGTATTACGATGAAAAAGTGTTCTCCACTCCTTGAAGTGTTACTAGCGTATAAAAACGTGCTCCAAGACTATTCATCATCCATTTTGGTCACTTGAGCCACAGGTGGATTATGACCATGTGGCGTGTATCCGCTGCAAACTACAGAGCCCGCTCTTCCGAATACCAATAAGATAGTAGTGTGGTTAATCTACATATTTTATACTGCATCTTATCTGGGCACTGCGCGCGCTGATAACTTGCCATTATTCTAATAATAGAAAGCTGAGACACGAAATCTTAATCCTAAGACATTTATCTTACAGCACTTTCTTTCTAAGATACCACAGACATCAGGTCTAACATGTGCGCACCATTTTTTTCCCTTTTTCTTCTAAATTATTCTAAAGATAAAATATGATAATTCATAAAAATGTAAAATTAAACTTCGGGTTGCGCCTCTTTTTTTTTATTCTTGTACATCAAGTGGGTGGTTAGTTTTACTCCAATTTCCCCCCCTTATCCACATACTTTACCACTAACGCGCGACCAACCACAGTTATTGATTGAGTTACCCCCTAGCGGAGCAAAATTAAAACCAAAAATGTTATTATCAGTTTAAGAGAGTAGGAAATAGCCCAGTAAATGGTGTTAAAATTGAAAACTGTATTAAATAGATTGGAACACTAACACAGGATGCTCATAATGATATGCTAATCGAATTTATGATAATATACCTTACAAGATAATCGCATTTATGGTAATAGGGACATGAAGAATTCACAAGAAAAGTAATTATTACAATGACACTTAGGGAATTTTAAAAAAAAGTAAATAAGTATTGTAGAAGATGTAGTTTAGTGCATTTAAGATCATTTTCAATCTCTGTCTTCAAGAAGTTTTATAACTAAGGACTCGAAATTGGTTTATAGTAAATACTTGAGAAAAATGCACGTCTTATTTAAATACTTAATTTGAACTCTCGGTGAATTAAATTAGTATGACTCAAAGAATCTTTGTTTTAACGAAGATGATGATCATACTTCTGTGTATTTAATATCTGAACTGTTAAATTTGGAAATAATTTTTATAAATGATGAATTTTAAAGGTATTGCTGTATTGTTTAATATTTATTCCAGTGCTTCGATTAGAATTGTAAGTTGATTTGTATATAAATAATATACATGTTTGAAATAATCTCAAACAGATAGGAATTTGTTTTCTTTTAAGTCTTGTAAATAGAATTATGCCATTTGAAATAAGTTAAACAATGAACACGTTGACAACAATACGTAAGAGTCAGATTCAACAATAATATGCATTCTTATTGTTTGGAAGGGAGTAACAATGCGTCATGATTTTCTGCACATTAGTATGGAATGTAACTGTGACATAAGCAACTAACCACGAGGCCAGTACGTGTGTGAATTGCATGTGTATTTCCTACCAGCTGATGCATCTTCTATGGGATTAAACATCTCTTCTTCCTTCTAGCAGATTGAGTAATTCTTGTTTAGCTGAAATGGACTGTTTACGTTTCCTTGGGACCTAGACGGGAGTCGAACCCAGATGTATCAAAATGAAAGGCAAATGTGTCCTCCTCGCCACTGCTTTACTAATGCGCCCGCTCTCACATATGTGAATCGCATGCACTTTGGAAAGGCCGTAAAACCGTGCGATTTGAGAAAGATTTTGCTAGGACTGTGCGTGTTACAGATCCAATCGGCTGTTTGTGGAAACAGCAGCATTCATATTACACGTTTTATTCTGTTTTTCACTTAAATTACGAGAGCCATTTGTTGAGAGAGGTATTTCTTTTTCTTTTTTTTTTCATTCTAGAAGAATAGAAAGATGGAAAAAAAAGAAAGAAATGTCGTTTTCTGTGTGGTAATTTTCTTGTTACTTGAAAAATCTTATGATAAAAACATTCCCATATAAAAACAAATTGCATTTACAGTATTCATTATATAAAATATACAACGCGTATGTGTGTGTGGAATTTAACTTCAATTTTGCCACAATCAATCCCGTCAACCAGTATTTATGCGTTTTATGCTGTTGAAGGTGTAGCCACTTGTTTATGCATTCTACCTTTGCATCACGTATTGCCCATGTTATTGGTACTGGTTAGTCGAAATCTGCTGGACAGAGATAAGCGTATAATTACTATAGCACTGCTTTAACACACACACACACACACACACACACACACACACACACACACACACACACACACACACGTGAAATGCGTTGAATTGCATATCACTGGGATTTACAGCTGTAGAAATCTGTTATAGCAACGAGTCCTATCGTAAAACACCCCTCCAGTTCCTGCTGATTTATTTGTACTCTAAATATTATCTGTCCTGTTCAGTTGGGTGGGGGGAAGTAACTGTTAACAGAATCCGACACGAGAGAACAACAAACGCATTTCATTTCATTTCAGTGACCTTGAATGTGTCATCTGGCCGTACGAATTAATTTTTTTGCGCCAAGGTCTGTAATTAAATTGTACCTTATGGAGTCCCAGAAGTATTTGTAGTCATAAAATAAATAATCCGTTATGTTCTTTACCACCCCCCCCCCCTTTCATCTTACATGCTAAAAATGAAGTCAGCGAATTTGATAAGCTAGTCTTCAGTTTGCTGCAAACGCCCATATTTTGCCAATAAGCACAAAAAAAAGTCACGTGATTGAAGAGATCTTTCCTTCTTTAATTTCCCCAAAGAATCAAGAGAATCCTTTTTTAAAATCGATTTACCAGACGATCAGAGGATTTTGAACAGTTCAGCTAGTATCTCGTTGTTTCACCACTAAGAGAAAATCTCATTCTTTCCTTAAAATCCTCAGTAAGATATTGCTGTTGACAAGATGGTTCAATATCGCTTGCAGTTTTTAAGAGAAAATAAAATGTCTAGGAAATCACACCGTCAGAGACAAATGCTGAATTTTCAGTTTAATGATTGCTTCTAGACATGCGGCGCAGTCTCTACAACCAACGTAAACTTATTTTGTAGTCTTAGATTAAATTTGTTTTATTCTGAACTTTTTTATTGTAAAATGTACTTCATTTACACCTAGGTTGTAGCTTTCTTCTGTTATGTTGTAGTTCTTTCGTTACTGTGGGATTTTTCTGTTACGTTTACTTTTTTGTTATCTTCTAGCCCTTTATGTTGCATTGTAGTTGTTTCAATTACGTTGTATCTTTTTTCTGTTACGTTGTAGCTGTTTTCAGTTAATTTGGGACTTTTGTCAGTGAATTTGTAGCTTTTTCCGTTATGTTATAGCTTTTTCGGTCACATTATAGCTTTTTATGTTACATTGTAGTTTTTTCCTGTTTCTTGTTGATTTTCCTGTTATGTTATAGTTTTCCTGTTATGCAGTGGCTATTTTCTGTTCCGTTCTAGCTTTTTTCAGTTAAGTTATAGCCTTTTTATGTTACGTTGTATCTTTTTTTCTGTTACCTTGTAATTGTTTCAATTACGTTGCATCTTTTTTTCTGTTACGTGCTAGTTTTTTTCAGTTAAGTTGGAACTTTTTTCAGTGATATTGTAGCTTTTTTTTCTCTTACGTTGTAGCTTTTTCCGTTATGTTGTAGCTTTTTCTCTTATGTTGAAGCTTTTTTCTGTATGATGTAGCTTTTTTTTCTAATGAACCATCTTTGCTTCATTATGTTGGTACTGAAGATTTCACTAAATCTTCAGAACTGAATGATAGCTAAAGACAAACTTGGTGAAAAAATAATCGTTCTTTATCTTCCATTCTTGTTTTCTTTATACCATGCTTAATTATAATTATATTTGTCTCTTGTAAAATTTCTTATTACTCAAACTAATTATTATTGTTTTTTTTCCTGCTCAATCAAAACTAAGATCCATCTCATATGTTCTTTCTCTAGTACTGTCTCTTGTTTGATCCATTCTCTCTCTCTCTCTCTCTCTCTCTACATCTACAGTAAATATCTTCATTAAAAATAAGCTTTAGAACAATTAGAAAAAAAATTTCAAATAAAGAATCAGATTAGTTAAAGCTTAAAACACAATATGAATAAAATAGCAAGAACTAATTACTGAAACAGTCTACGATTAGAGATATTCAACAAAAAAAAGGTTATTTTTCTTCATGTGTGTCATCTCATCGGCTTCTAAGTCAAAACAATGACTTTTTTTCACTTTAAATACTTTTCGTTTATGTTTGAAATGACATTATTTCAAAACTGCAACATCATAGATTGTCACACTGTCGTGAATACGTTACCTCATCTGATTAATTAATGATATAATTTTGCGTAGCTTAAAGAAGAATTTTTATCAAATCGGCCTTTTTTATATTACGTTCAATTAATCAAACTGATAGAAATAAAAACCATCTTGCTTTCAATCTTAATTTCTAAATCTCAGTAAACACTTTTAGATACCTCTATTTTCGGACAGAAGATGGCGCTGTGTATACATTTAGATAGACTCCGTTTTCTCTATATAAACTAGGATGTATAAATTCTGTTAACAAGCACGTCTATACTTCATTCTGGTTGGCGACACATTCCATCTAAAAGAAATAGTTCTTTTTGATGTATAGTAAATCGAAATGAGGGTTCCACTTGTCCGTAAGATATGTTGATAAGAGCCATATTTATCTTGTAAAAATAGAAAGAAACACATAGCCTGCAGCATGTATTCTTTGCTGGTTTTTTTTTCCTTATCGCTGAATAGTTGGGATAAGTTTTTTCGATCTGTACGAAAACATACAAAAATACACTGAAAAAGGACTTAATGTAGGTGAATAATGACACCACAGAAGAAGGTAAACGACTTCATAGAATCGCTTACTTTCTTCTACGACATCTATTAGAAATGAGTCTTAGGGAGAGAGAGGTAAACAGGATGTCAAGTATTGGTTTAGCCCACGGCACTCGTGGTTGAACACTATATACCGTATCAATACTGAAAATGCCCACGCAATGTTTTGTGAGTGATCTTCCATAACTTGTAACTCATTCAAATATTTTTTCATATCCCAATACATTTTATTATGATTAATATTGGAAAAAATCAACTACATAATGGGCATATATAGTTATATGAAAAAAAAAAATCAAATATCGAGACATTTCCCAGAAAAAAAAGCTAACGAAAGATATTTGGCTTCTCTTAATAAATTGTTGCATTTCCTAAATAGAAATAAGAGATCTTTAATATTTTTCTGTTTATTTTACTTTGCCGAAAAGACTTGACTTCGATAACTGCATTTTCTTTTTTATAGTTATGTCCCTACGTGTATTCTCAATATTGTATGTAGATCGTTGAGATTGTCTTAAAGATAATATAAGGTAATTGTAGCAAATAATAGTATATTTGAATGAAACGTTCTTACGAGGTTGTCGTAAGAATGTTTGAAGAATAAAAATAACCTATTGAAACCTCCAAACAGGTAGAGCGGTCAGAAGAACACACGCAATTAATAGACACCCATAAACCTATCTTAAAAGATATTAACTCAGAATATTTTAAATATCTCACTGTAAGTAAATAAACAAACTATTTTATCAAAGGAAGTAAAAATAAGTTTTATATTTTTAGAATTATAAATGCAAGATCTAAAATTTAACGTTAGTATATTTTAAATATTATCTTCTTCTCCCTTCTACATATTAGGCCTAGTGGCCTGTTACAGAGCTATCTTAAGGATAAGGTGACCAGTCCTATGCCTCGCGGTATATTCCATGGCTGTAGCTGCGTGTGTTCATGGGTCAGGTTTGCCTGCTTGCGGGAGGAAAAATCCCAGATAAACTGGGGAGAAAAAACCTGCTGTCCACGCTCAGGACCTGCTAACTTGGCTATGTCTGAGAAAGATCCTTGAGCTCCCCACGTCGGCGACGGGAATCGAACCCAGGACACTCCTTTCCCAGGCATATGGTTGCGAAGCTTATAGCCACTCTAACCGCGCGGACTTTCCACATTACGAAACTTATAATCATGCCTGTGTATCTGATTATTGTGTGTATTATCTACGATAGTAGGTCCGAAGATCGAAGGTCCTTGAGAAACAACTCAGAATAGTCAAAGGGTTCTTTAAAATGTTTTTTTTTTTTTGATGGATTCCATGTATGGATGTTGTAGGCACAACTAACTGCGTTAAACAGTCTATAACAGACATATTTCTCTAGAGTATTTTTTTAATATTTTGTATCGATAATAAAAAAGTCAGCCTTGAAACTTTATGAACTAATAACGAAATTTGTATGAAAGGAGAAAACACTTTTAAAAAAAGAAGCCAAAGTTGGGTGCAGTTGCAGTGTATCGTATGGTTGCTATCCACTGGTTGTGACAACCAGTTCCGCCCACTCTCCAGCAGCTATACACTCCTAATGTAAGCTAAGACTCACAGAAGATTCTGTTGGAAACAGAAGAAAAATTTCGCATTGAGGGCCGAAGAAAATTTTTGGAAACAATAATTAGCCTATTCTAATTAATTAGGTTGTGTAAATTAATTATAGCTTGGCATGTTTTGGTAGGTTGTTGACATTAATTACACAAGTGGCGGGTATTACCCTTCGTAGTAGAAATTAATTAATTGGTCCACTGTTTTCTATCCCACTCTTCAAAGTAATTAGGTTTTATCCAATCTGCCTTAGTAAACCCTATCTTTAGCGAAGGGTGCGTGATTGAGATTGAAAAAAAAAATAATAAAAAGAGAAAATCATGACAACAAACAAGGACCAGGGATGTAAGAGAAGGAAGAGAAAAGAATTGAAAAATATATGGCGAACATTTGAAGGTTAATTATCTAGACGTTGTTTACTTTCATAATGACGTTTTGCAAAGGAGTGGTTACCATGACAACCGTGCGATGACTTTTAGATGATGAGAATGATCCTGAATTTGTCCCGCTCTTGCGAGATGGTTTCTCTGCGAATCAGGTCTTGTATTTTCGAGAGCGCCCGGAATGAGAGATAGATGAATTATGAATAGTTCGTTCTCTCTTTCCAAAAAAAAAAAATCTCTGTAGTATTAAGGAGAATATTTAAAAATTTTCGAGTGATCACTCCTTGCGACGTATTAATCGATTGGTGACCACCGACCGCAGTTTTGTTCCTCGTGAGATGTGTGTGTGTGTGTGTGTGTGTGTGTGTTATGTGCTCACGAGGGCTTCAACTTTTAGGACAACGTAGAAGGAATTTCTTGTTTTCGCCATAATTAATTATATCTCAGTAATTAAGGTTTCACATCCAACGTTGATTTATGGCCCCGAGTGTCGTGTGGGTTCATTTATAAGTGGGCGCTTGTTTTCGAAAAGAAAAAAAAAATGGTCTGCAATTTCCGGTACAAAGAGCCCTTTGAAACAATTGGCTGAAAAGACACGGACTTACAATACAAACTGGTGTGTAAAGTAATTGTCAGGATTAAGCGAGTATGAATAAAGATCTACTTAGACACGCGAGGTGCTCTTCACACAAATAATTTCCTTCAAAATGGCTCAAGATGGAAGTGACACTTGAATTCGCTTTGTCATTAGGACGGTCTTGTTTGGGAGAGAATTTCGTTTTGTTTTTTCTTTCTGTCTCTTCTTTTCAATTCTTTCTCTTCGACCATCTATTTTTCTTCGTATTACGGACATGTCACGAAGGCGCCCGTGTTGTTGATGACCTGCATGTTACCGTTTATAACAATTTGCCCTTCTTCCCTCCGATGCTCTTAACCTGTTCCTTTTCTGAATTGCACGAGAGGCTTTTTGCTCTTCCAGAATTCCCTCTTTCTCTCTCTTTGTGTTTCATTCGCTTTATGTCTAATATATAAACATGAAACTACTTATCCAGTAAATCTATTTTGAACCGACTACCATCAAACCATGCAAACTTTTGCCATTTTTATTGAAATATCAGAGGTTATTCAAGTAATATTTTCATCCTTTTACATCTGTCCATTTTATTTATGCTATTTGTGTATATCTTGTTTGATACTGAAGTCTTTTCCGCATTTCCCCAACTTTTTCGAGTATTTTCTTTCATTTGAAATTTAAAAATAAAACGTCCCACTAATAAGTAATCCATTAATAGTATTAAAAACTTATGACTTCTTGAAATCTTTAATCGCCTTCACTCATTCACAATCCCAATGCTATTGAGAAATCATTAGGCTAATATTACACAAAATATTATTTACGCAGCAGCAGGATTTAAAATATCTATCGCTGAGCTACTAAATTATTAACATTTTTGAGAACTGTAAATCCCAAGCCCATATTTATGTAATTAAGAAATGAAAAATGTATGCCTAAATATTCACTGATATCAAACAATGGCAAATAGCCGCAATATTCAGTGACATCAAAAATTCAACAACAATGGCAAATAACTGCAATATTCATTGGCATCAAAAATCAACAAGAAGAACAATGGGAAATAGACGCAATATTCATTGACATGAAACAATCAACAACAATGCCAAATAGCCGCAATATTTAGCCATATTTAACAATGAAACTACAAATATAACCACACATAGCTGAATATTCAATTAAAACTTCATTTCTGTGACATCAAATAATAAAATTAACAATAATGAAACAATAAAAGTAACATAATGAAATTAACAATATGTATCAACAATAATAAAAAAAAACATTGATAGTATGTTTCAAAATCCAAACGATGAATTAAAGTGACAATAATTAAATATTTCACGTATTAGATTTGCATTTTTTGGAAATCATGTCGCTATTCATTTCATTGTTAAATCACAATGTGCAATCGCATATGCGATCTAGGGAGGATTTATCTGCGAGATAAATGAAAATGACGATGGTCAGAGAGAGAGAGAATGATACAAGACAGGACAAACAAACCCACTGAGGAGAAATCAACTTGAAACAACGGCCTTCGTCTTGTCTTGTGTTGCCCTGTTGGTTCATCCTGCATGTCATGCCTTATTTATCCCTTCCTTCTGGCAAGTAGCCTCCCCGTGCAGTAAATACACCCTCGTTGTACTTACAGATGCCTCAATGGGACGCTAAACAGCGTCTAGTCCTGTAAGAAATCGTGAGTTACTCCAAACCTTTAAAGGTTGTTTGCAGCCAAGCGGAAGTAGGGCAAGATAAGAGTCGTATCGGTGTGCACGAGGTGAATGGCTGTCATACAAGTCGTTTGTTGTTTGTTCCCTTGAAAACAGTGGCCTCGACGGCACCCGAGAGGATGATCGTCTGAGACCCTTTCATCAGTGCATCTTACGAGAGTAAATGGACTTTTGGATGGCTGATATTCAATGTTGGGTGAGAACCGTGAGGAGAAACGGGGCCCCGAGGCAACAAGATAGTGACCAATTTCCTCTCGAAAAGCACGCATCATTTCTTTACTTCGAACTGGCCGCAGTAACACATTTGCTGTCTGCAGGGCACTCCAGTGTATAACAAGAGAGGAAATACAGCGACACACACTGATACATTCATTCACTCATTACGCTCAGAGAAAGAAAGAAAGCGCTGGATAGAGAGACGGAAAGTTAAAAAAAAAAAAGAGATGGATAAAGAGAGATGACGAGTTAAAATAGATAAAGTGGCTGAAAGTTAAATAAAAAGACCGAAAGATAAAGAGGTCGTAGATGAAAGATGACTTAAATTTCTGGAAGCTACAGGCGAAGAAGAAACAAATATCAATGGTATTAGATGGGACATGCCCTGTTGTTTAAGAGTTCGTTTCATGAACAAATAAGCAAAACTTGCCACTTGCAGTGGATGATCGAATACAAAGACTTGCAATATTGTACAATCAATACGTAAGGAAATAATCCATTTTAGAGGGTGGCTAGAAGCTGAATTAGGAAAATCTTCAAGTGTTCGAAGATATTCAGTTGATGTGTCAGTTTTTCTTTAATTCAGTTGATGACTTGAAATCTTTTTCGTTTCAAGCGATTAGAGATCCTTTCGTACTTTTCTAAGAGTCATCGGAACTAATTCTGCTGACACTCGCCCTCTATTAAAATCCCCCCGACGGCTATCATGCCCAGTACCGAGCCTTTTACAACCCCTTCTCTCAATGGGACACATTAGTCATATATATCTACTCTATAATATAAAATGATAAGCCAACGTTTTTGTGTCACGTTTTATGTCAAGTTATTTGAAACGTTTTGAAACTCAGGGACTACCCTGAGTGTCGAGTCATCAGAATTCAAGGAGAACCGTCCTACCAGTCCGGAACTCGGGGGTTGGGCGCCGTAGGCACCGGTGGGGTGGAACCCCCCTTTCGAGTTTTTAAAAATCGAGTCATCAGAATTCAAGGAGAACTGGCCTGCCAGTCCGGAACGCGGGGGTGGGCGCCGGGGGGGGGGAAGTACCCTTTTGAGTTTTCAAAATTCGAGTCATCAGAATTCAAGGAGAATCGGCCTATCAGTCCGGAACTCTGGGGTTGGGCGCCGTAGGCGCCAGGGGGGAGGATCCCCCCTAGTATATATATATTTAACTGAAAATGTTGAAGTAGGTTAAATTAAAACTGTGATTATCATTCTAGAAGAATTCTTGAGTATTGTTGAGAGTTGCATTGACAAGCAATAATGTTTTTTTTGGGGGGGGGGAGAGTAACGGTATGTGCAATACAGATTTTCATTTGTTTTTCCTCTTGAGATATATCTCCAGAAAAACAATAAATCTGTCACCGTTATTGCGTAATTTAAGGAATTATTATTTCCGTATCACTTCTTTCGTATATTGCTTCTCTCTCTCTCTCTCTCTCTCTCGTTATCTATCTAATTTAATCGATTCTTCGTAATTTGTTCTTAATCTTTCTGTACTTCACCACATCTTCTGATTCGTTTTCCAGCGAACAATGACAAAATTCACTTAACCTGACCCGTGAGGTCAAAACTGTCTCTACTAGTTATGTTTCAAAGCACACGAGATACACATTGAGTTGCTTTTGCAGCGGAAGTTTAGTTTATATTGATTCCGGTGTTGGTCTGATTAAGTGGGACATTTATTAGGATATTGAAGACAATTTCCCTAAGATTAGTAAAGACATCGGGATATTTTTGGTTTCACAGAAAAGGATTGAAAATTTGTTTTGTTTTATGTTTGAATCATCCAGGATTTTATTTCAAACTCTGTTTGCTTTGTTGAATAGAGCTTTGTTGGTTCTATTAATATATATGAAATAAAGATAGATTTTAAATAGAAATATACAAATCGTCCAGAACTGATTAAATAGTATTTAATTAGAGGATCGTCGCAATTTTGCTTACCCACGTGTTTCATATTCAACTACAAATAACATATATTCACTGATGCTAATTTGTAATCTTATTTATTGAATAAAAGCTTACGATCTGTACTAGTTAAATAATAATTATCAAGACGCACTTGACTTATTTCTTATAATAATACTTATATGTAAAATAACGGAATAAATCATCGAATAACGCTAGGATTTCTTTTTCGCTCAAGACGTTTCCTTACCGATGAACAGCTATTAACATCTGTACAAATCCCAAATCCCCCCAGCCATTGAATGCTATTCTCACATTTGAGACAGTGCCCCTAAAAGCTCCCTAAAATACTCGATTCGAGGTTGATTAATGAACCATCCCTTATCAATTCCCTCCAACTACTCTCCCACAGGCCTTTAGTTTTTGTTGCTTGCGTCTTCCATGAATACAATCACAACTTATGTTCTTCCGAACTGGCAACAATAATTCCTATCCTCTGTGAAATTCATTGAAACACGTGCATTATCTACTCACATATCCCTTCACTCTTCAACTCCAAACAATTTCCAATTTTGAATTTCAAGAAATCCATTGATGAATAATAAATTTCTTACCGATGGACGATGAATCAAATTCGCCGACTACCTTAATTAGATATCTAAAATACACCTAAAAACGAAAGAACGGGCTTCATCTTTTGACCGCAACACGTTTTGATCACGTGATCAACGTTGAAGTTTTCCATCATCAGCTTATTGACACGTACGAGCATCTTTACTGCTTCATTTGATGACGATTGAAGAGAATAATTCTCTAACAGCCTAAGCAACAGGTTGATGACGTCACGTCGAACATATACTGCAATAGATTCCATCCTTTATTATCCACACAGAGCGACTTTTAACTGCCGAGCGAATAAAGATACGGAACCGTTAGCTGTTCCTTCACTCACCGTAGCGAATGCACAGGGAACGGGATCATAAATTTATTCGATAGGAAGTTCAAAGTCAAAAGATAACGATTACGAAGATATTTTGCATAGTGAATCTCTGTAAATGATGTGTGACGTTGGAACTGTCTTTAAAAATGTCGGTAAATAATAGTGTAAAAATGGACGCAATCGCGGTGCCCATGGAATAAGTACTTTGTATGTGACGTACAGTTTTCAATATCTTCTGTCGCCTCAAGAGATATAAAAGGTCAATTTTTCACTGGACGCATCCGTACCATCAAGGCTTGTGACCGTAGATATTAAAAGACGTTTTTCTTTCTTTGGCAAAGAAGGTTTGATAAAAGCAGCCCATCACTGAAAGCTTGTATGGTAACCCGCTAAAAAATGACGGTTGCTATATTCCACCTATTTATCACAAAAAAGCAGAAATAAAAGGCCTCTATGATTTTTTTCTCCCATCGTAGTTTGTAAGTTTATTTCAATAGAGTTTTGTGCAATTTACGTTTATTTTAGCATACTATGCAATTCCAATAATGCATCGATGTTTAAATAGTTAAAATAATAATCTTAAAATACTTTTATTTCTGTCTTCCTAAAGAAAAGAATTTTAAATAAATTTCTATGGAAATACAAACAATATAGGAAGCGAAATTCCTTGGCTTTAATTAATGCTATTCAAATTTTCAAAACAATATTACGTGATAAATATTCCACTTTCGCAACAGAATAGTAGCGCTTACACGTGATCATAAGACAATAGCTACTGAAAAATTAAGATCTTCCAGTCCATATTTAACAAGTACCACGTCTAATGCATACACTGAAATTTTATTGTTCTCAATTGTTGCTACTAACAATAACAGTAAACAATGCCGAAAATAACCTCCATTGTTAAAATTCTAGAACAGATGCTCAATTGTTCAGAATCATAACAATGGAGTATGGTAGCTTATTGCATACATAACATTTTTCATTAGTGCAGATTACAGTTAGTGAATCTACGCTGGCAAAAGATTATTCATTGAAATATTTCATGTAATGTCCCGATTTTCGTGTAAATAGATGCAACATTTGACTCTTGATGGGTAGTTGTTGCGACGACCAACATATTCATTAAAAGTTGATCACAATTCTTGTTTTCGATGTTTCTTATATAAAATATATTTACGACGTCTTATTTTGTCAAGATAATATTTTGAAACGTCTTAAATGACGTTAATTCCTTAAAGGAAATCTAGTAAGCATAAATCAGTTGTGATTCTTAGCATTGCCATGGTAACGTCATCCGATATTCATATTAAAGATAGCATTTGTCTCATTACAAATTAATGAGAAGACATCAGTGATGTGAAATATCTGGACTTGATTACATTGTGCTTCTAGTGATTTCGTTCAGTGTTTATGTTAGTCTAACAGCGATAGAGGACGCTCCCGATGCCAGTTCCGAGTACTGCTCATATATGATATCTTTATATCCAGATATTACTCAGTCTTCTGCGTAAAATTTGTTTTGAGATCAATGACTTATCATAGCCAAGCAACTTAATATCCAAGGCGTTCGATCATCCGTAGCCAAGGAAGATCGAACGCAACAAGAATTTGAATTAATGTTTTTTCATACATAAAAATTAGTTCATTCTATTAATATGGAGGGATTCCCTGTTTTTTTTTTTTTTTTTTTCGTTCACTGAAAACTCTGTTAGGAAGAGGAGGGCGGAATAATTCCGCGACATTTTAAATTAATATTTTCCTAATCCAGTGAATTTTTCATTAAGGTTTTTTTTTTAAGCTGACGTGATTTTTTTAAATTTGTTTTTTATAGATAGGTAAGTTTTTTTTAGAGATGCTTCACATACGGATGCTCAACCGCAAATTTCATTTGAGTGTCTTAAATTTTATTAATTTATTTTTTCCCTTTTTTTTCGGTCTACTTAGTGCAGAAATTCTTATACTTGGAAAGATCCGATACATAAAAATATATAAATCTAAAATGTAACCATAAGAAATTGATGCAAACCACGTGACACTAAATAAAAAAAATCGAATCTGTAGTTTTATTTTCCTTTATACTAACGTATCAAATAATTAGATACATATATTGCATTCAACTGTTATTATATGACGTTCATATTTTGAACAATTCATAAGAGATTTTAATCCCCTTTAGGTTAACCCACGATCCCTTATCCCACCTTCCATTTCCCCCTTCCAAAAAAGTTAAAGGATTTATAAAGGTTATCAGATAAAAGACTCGAAGGGAATATTATGTACGTCACTGTTTACCATAAATTCTCCAAAAGGCTTGGAACACATGAAATGTCAAAACAAATAAAGTAAAACGATAATTAGCATAATATCCTGTAACCAGAGAATCCTATCGATGTTAGGATGTGCAGGGTTTCATTAGAAGAAGGTCCCACTTCATTCTCCTTGTCAGCTTCCACGGAAGATAATTTATATCGCACCCTCCCTTGCTCGGTATCACTTTATTCATATCGCGACATATAACACATCCAACTCACTTATGCTGATCTCATTATCTTCTCGACGATCTAGCATCTCCGCGGGCTGTAGCCGACAGCATCTATCTATCTATCTATCCGCATGCCGCTGTGGGAGACACCTACACGCCATTAGTAAAACCGTTTGGTGGCTAGGTCCCCGGGTCTTATTGATAATTAATAGTGAACCATACATTCTTATTACAACGGCACTGCCTGCTTGCTCTCCTTACCAACCATTACCTGATACCCACTATTTTATGTCATCTTGTTTTCCGCACTTTGCGGCCTAGCTTATGACCGAACTGGGTTTAGGAATGCACCAGATAACAAACACAGCTCTGGAGTTAACGGCTGAAAAATTCAGGCTAGGATAAATGGCATTTTAAACAATATTTCGAAGCATCTTTCAACTGTGCTGCTTGCCATTCACTTAAGTGCAATGTATGAACCATATAATGAAAAGTGAATGTGTATGCGGAGAATTAATTAGCCGTTAAAATAAGCCTATTAAAGGAAATAATTATAAAAAGAAGTTAAATTGACAAGACCTACAATTAAAGAGTAGCTGGTTGTTCTTATTTTTTTTTAAATGAGAGAAAGATCATCATAGTGGTTCCGAAGAAGAACGACATATCTGAAGAATATCACTCTTTCTTCATCGGAAGAAGAAGAAAGGGGATTAACTTATTTTGAAGACGACTCAAAATATGAATTCCCTGTAAAGAAGTGTAATGAATCATCTATCTTTTACGAAATCCAAAGAATAAGAAGAAATAATCTGCTTTATCGAAACGCCAGATTTGCTATTCCAGCAAGTAATGGAGTACATCAAGTCGTATCCTGTAATCACTATCTCCACTAGTTTCTCTCCAGAGGATATTCTTGGTTAATAAGAATCCACGTTCCATTTTTTCCCCATCCGCTACTTACAACTTACGCCATCTTTAATTTAGGCAAACTCATCGTACAGCTAATTTCTTTGGCTACACCATACGTATTCGAGAAACGAAGAAAAAGACTAATTTTCGCTGTTAGTTTCCCTTGTTATGCGGCCAAGTAGACAACATCCGTTGATACGGAGAACTAAGCGACATGCGTGAAAACTTGTAGATGCGTCTTTCGAGGTAGCGCACGTGGAATAGACTCCTCGCTCGCTGCATTTCTGTAGACAGCTGTGTTCCTTCTTTTGCAAACGGGATGATTTATTACTCTGTAATAAATTCATGCGGCCGAGTGACGCCAGGCGGCGCTGGTAGCGAAGAGAGAAACCACGTGATATTTTTAACAGCATCTTCTGCTGCTGATGTCCTCTTTATAGATGCACATAAATCATACCGGGAACAGTACCCTGAATTTAAATCCGAATTTAGATTTGAATCCTAGTTTTGATTTGAACTGAATGTAGAAATATGAAACGTATCATCTCTGCATCACACGACCAGTTCACAGTATAAGGTAAGCAATCTGGTAAACATGAAAGATTCCATACGTATTATTTTAAGTTTTCTCTGCAATAATCCCAGTATTATTTCCATTTCGTACCTTATGTTGATTTAATTAGTTTTTGTTAGCCACGTCTGTCTGTCCATATATCAAAATTCTTTTCCTGATAGATATTTAAATAACATTTAATATTTACACTGAAATTTTATGGCGAGTTTAGTTTTGATTTACATCGCACAACTTGCATGGACAAGCAGGCAAAAATTTAAATAATTATTTACTCATCTATGGCTAAATGAAATTGGATACATAAGTTAAAACGACTCCAGAGTTGGGACTTTGTCTCGCATTCATTTCTCTGCTTGTTCTTCACTTTCTTCATGGATTATCTGCAGAATTTCGGGGGTGGGGCAAAAGTAAGCAGAGCCTCCGTAGCTCAGTCAGTATAGATGCCCTTTGGTTGAAAGACCTGAGTTCGATTCCCGTCAGTGACGTGAGGAATATCTGGTCTCTTGCGACTAAAGGTGAGTTAGCCAGTTTCATACGGAGGTAGGGGATTTTTTCACCTGGAAACTAGGGTTTTTCGTCCTACAGAACAATCAAACCGGCCCCGTGAACACACATGCATTACATTCATGAATACGTCCCAGCCATATGCCGGTCCCGAGCCCGGATAAAATTGGGAGGGTTGGGGAAAGCAATGGTGAACTACCCTGTAAAAATCTCACCAGGAGTACTTTGTGGGTAATGCCTACAAAGTCACCTACGGTCGGAAAGGACTGAAAGGGAGAATCAGTAAATCATTAAAAACAACCAACAGATCTAGAAATTTCAAAAATGAATCTAATAACACTTAAAAATATTAATTTAATAGTTATTAAAATATATGCGTATACTGCATTAATGATTAAATATTTAGATATTGTTAATATAATGATAATAATATATCATAATTATGCCGGCCTGGTTGGCCGAGTGGATAGCGTATCTGCTCTCCAGCTAAAAGACTGCGGGTTCGAATCCCACCGTAGGCATGGATGATTGTGATTGTCTGTGGAAATACCAGTGGTGGTCGGCGGTAGATGGCGTTGGTGTAGTTGCGGTCGGTTGGTGATTGAATGGTTGAGACGGAGTTGCAGAGTAGGTGCTTTCTCTCGATGAGTCCTTGGACTCCCTGGAGGTGTCAAATAATAATAATTAATAGAAATGACGAATTTAGTTTCTCATCCTTCTATTCAAATAAAAATTCATTAAAAATTCTGAAAAATACATCAATATCCTACTTGCTATGAATAAAGCTACACCAGATAATTGTTATCTATTTGTGTTAATAACAAACCAAATAATTTCATGACAGATGCCATATTAGTCCTAGACAGAAATTATAGAAATACGAATTGAATCTATAATATGAAAATCTGTCCAGAACTTGTTTTTCCAATGCCATATGTTGGTATCAAGTGATTCTATTAATACGACACTTATGATACAAAAACGAAATTTCTTTCAAGAAAAAATACTGTTAGTGCCATCTATCGGAGATATAGTAAATTCACCTGTTTATAGATAAATTCTGGTTGGGGTTTAGTGGAAGTAGTGTTATTTCAAACTTTCTGATGATCCCGATCATCTGACTTTCATCAAGCTATTAAGCGAAAGTGTACGGCTTAGTTTTTTTATATAAAATATAATGCATAAACTTGATTTTTAATTAAATAGGAATCAAGTTGAACTCTGTCTTCTAATTAGGCGATAAACTTTAATGAGCTCTTTAGAGACGTGAAATGAGAAATGCTACATATTATTTAAGTAATCCTAAACCAGCATCCGGCTTTTACGAGATTCTACATTCTTAAAGAGGTAGAAAGTTAACTTTTTCCCTCCCTCCCTCCCTCTCGTCTGTCTGTCCATCTTTAATCTTTACGACCACCCTCATTAAACTCGTATCTTTGTGCAGTACATCATGCAGTGATTGCCTACAAGAAAGACAGAGATAAGGAGGGAAGGCGTACATCCGGGACAGCTAACTTACATCAAAATGTGCTGTGTAAACAAGCAAAATTTATTGGCCATTCCCGACTTGTCAGTACTCTAGAGGAACTACACCTTTTCAGGAAGTTTACGAGAAGCTAATGGCTAGCTATCTGTAAGTGGCTTGACAACATGTTTATTCCCTACCACGTCACTAGTTGAGAAAATGGTGGGTAGTTTACAGTGGCATATATCACGCGCGCTGCCTCCATAACCCCTTTTGTCGTTTAGCAAATACAACTTGGCAGCCAACACATCAAAATAGGTCTCCTGAGCCCCGATGAAAAGAATAGGAACAACAAAGATTAAGTTGGTGTCCTGGGAACTGCATTTCCGTGCAAGTTTCCGTCTTGAGACAGCGTATGAGTTCTTCCCCTTTCCTATCTTTCAACCACTCGTTTTCACACAGAAGCCTTGTTGGTTCCATACTCCGGGCCCCCTCGCTATGTGTATTAAAAGACAATCTTGATATTGCAACCGACTCGGAAGTGCAGTCTATTTCATTGAAATGGTCATTTATGACAAGAGTTGATTGTCGGTAGTGTCAAGCCACATATAATAATGAGAATCGTTAAAATAAAATGTCACCGACGAGTAAACGCCTCGGATATCACGAATACAGTTTCAGGGATGGTACTGGCGGAGGTTAATAATCACCCGTAAATTCATACCCGCTAGCAGCAGTGAAATTGCGAAACAATAGAGAAAAGAGGAATTTGTTTAGTTTATTATCTCTAGAATCATTTTAATGCGCCTTTAAAACAGAATTACTTATGTTTGTGGTAACGTAAGTATTTATATTTTTCTGTATTCTGTAGAGATTCTAGTTATGAAGTTATATTCTGTTTGCTTATTTCTTTGAACTAAAAAAAAATAATAAACCAGTTATCTCGAGATTCATAAATCGAAACTTTATCTAAAAATGACAAGTACAGAGTTCTGAAACAAGTTCCTGTTTTCAATGAATAAATTATAAGAAAAAAAATAAAATAAATATAGATGTGTTTGTGTTGAAGTGTAAGAAATATAGTGAACTCGCAATTCTCACTGAACCAATTCTGTTATTTAAGCGCATATTGAGTTTCAAAGCAAGCGAAAGAATTTTTACGAAATGGCATCCATGTTTTTTTATCTACCAAAACAATTTCATTGCACGCTTTCATTCTCATGTGAATTTAATATAAAAACCATCTGATCTACGTGCTGCGTGCTACAAGTTTCTATTGTTGTAGTAGTTTTATGTAATTCACTTAGCACGTGCTTAAATAATGGATTATTAATACTTTAATAATACTGCAGGTAATTCATTTGTGCCAGGTACGTTTACGAAGTATTACTGATCTAGTTACAGAAATTGGTATTATGATAATTGTTTATAAGAAACTCTGTACTTGTTTCGATTTCAGATATGTATATTTATCCATTTTACTGTTACCTAGGAATAGTTAGTAAAAATTGACTTAAGCTATTCTCCTTTGAGATATGATGCATATTAGTAAATCATTTTAATGTAGCTTATTTTTTATGCATTGCAAACAATCTAATTGTGGACTTCTTTACTTTGAAGGATTACCTAAACAACTAAAAAAAGAGTTCAGCTATTTTTCCTGTTAATGCATGAATGTTTCTTAAGTCGATTATCTCTTTTGTCTTCTTTATGAGATTTCATTTGTTCTTGTTCAGTTTACAGGATTTCTCCTTTCGATTTCCTTCTTATATTTTATATATGAAGGAACTGTAAGTACATTAAATATCGCGTATCACCGACAAAAGAATTTTGTTTGGAACAAATTGTTGTGATGTGGTGATAAAAGACGTCGCCATTTCTGAATTCACATTCATAGTAAAATACTAGAACAAAGAAACCAATAGAAGAACAAACTGATTACAAAACGAAAACTTAAAAGAAAAGAATAACGATTGAGGAATAAAATGTAAAACGAAAACTAAAAGAAGATCGAATTTATGCTAAGAACCAAACACTAAAAGAAAAACAATTTGATTGATGAACAAACATCTTAAGGAAGGGTAGTTGATTGTAGAATGGCAAAAACATGAAAGAATAGCGAAGTTATTAATTCATTTATTTATTATTAATTTATTAGTTATTAATTAACGAGGAATAGGGTTAACCACCCTATCCCACCTCCTTTAAAGGTAAAAGAGGAGGATTAAGAAAGAAGTACAACAGCAAAAACTTGAAAGAATAGCACAAGTACTGTAGAATAGCGAGGTTATTGTAGAATAGAAAGCAAAAAAGAATAGAGAAGTTATTAAAAACAGCAAATGCATGAAGAATGGCAAATGTATTGTAGACAGCAAACATATGAAGAATAACGAAAGTTATTGTAGAAGAGCAAATGCATGAAGAATAGGAAATTATTGTAGAATAGCAAAATCAAGAAAGAATAGGGAAGTTATTGTAGAATAGCAGAAGCAAGAATAGCGTAGTTATTGTAGAATCAAAGTTTCTGATAACTTTCTAGAACCTTTGTAGAAAGGAAAGTGAATTTATCACCAAACAATAATCTACAAGATGTATAAAATATTTGCAGATTAGCAGGATCACTGCAGAAACACGTCACTGTAAAGCACATCGAACGTAGATTACACCAGTAAAATGGTTTTTGTCTGTGGTCATCAAGATAAAATAAAAGATATAAGGATTTTAAATGTATGGATGCATTTGTGATGGTAGTTTGCCATACTATCAATGGTATATCGAGAATGGAAGTATTGCTAGTAAAAAGGTATGGGGAGAGAGAGAGAGAGAGAGAAGAGAAAAGTTGCAGAAACAAATAAATTTAAACAAAATGCTTCAAGGAACAATCGCATATCTAGTTGAACTAAGTTCCTATCCTTAGACTGTCACTGTTGTAGGGTGTTGTTCCGCTGTCGTCTTAGGCTAATTTTACCATTATATGTTGAAATATTCGTGTGACGATAAGATTTTAGTGGAAAACGGTCACTCATTCTTTTGTAATGCCCCGTTATCTGCACCATTACCGACGAAGAGGGTTGTTTCAGTAGAAAAGGACCAAGATTTATGTATGTAAAACAGATAGCGAGGTGGGGTTTTTTTCTTCCATACTCAAGCGAGTATGTCCTGTGTGAATGTCTTTGGTGTCAAAGACTGTTAAATAGAAGGTGCAGAGGGACGATAAGAAGGATGCGGCGTCATTAATTATCTCTTCCTGACATCCAGCACAGTCATTAAAGAGGTAATATAGAAGCTGTAGCTGTCTGTGTCTCTTCCAATCCTTCTTGTGTGAATGAACAAATTCTTGCTGAAGAATATATCGAGTATAATGGTTTTCTTTCATTGCTGCTGACACATTGACATTGCCCATGTGACAATGGTGGAAGGAGTCATTCCTTTTATACGGATCTCGGCTTCCCCCTCGTACCAAAAAGTCGATAAGTTTCTGTTTGATGGGTAAATGGTCCATGTCGTATCTCTATGGAAAAGTCGTAAATATTCTCTGCCTCTTCTTAATTACCTCTTCATTTATTTCGCATCCGACTTCTGTTACTGAAAAAAAATGGAATATTTTCGGCAAGCTAATTATCGTCTTGGGTTTGCTGTGGTGCCAACAACTCGCTTACATTAAAAAAATTGTCTGAAAGTTCAATTCCTTGAGACTTTTGTTCTAAGTTCTTGCAAAGTTCGCTTAATTAACAGTACCAAATTCAAACTTTCTTTTCATTTTTTTTAAACTGTGTTATTTACATTTGCGGCTGGTAAAACTGGGAAACCAGAGTGTCCCCGAAGTAAAACTACACGATGGAGTACACTAATGACTAATTCATTCAGAATGGAAAGGATTTTAAGAGAGTCAATTAAATGACGCAAATATTGAGGTGATTTCTAAACTTGTATTTAAAACCAAATACGTTTTGTTATCCATCTTAGCGTGCTTATTTGTTGAAGGAATTCTTATAAAAGATCTTATAAATTCTTTTAATAAACTTAGAACGAAAGTTAATGCCTTTTCTTCTGAATAATCAAGACGATTATCCTTGATTTGAAACTCGGTTTGGCCAGAATCCAAGTCATTTAGCCCGCTGAGTCTTTTGACAGTCGGAAGCTGATAGCATTTCGCTATGTAATATGAATTTGCAAAACTTATAGACTACGTCGGAGAAAGTAATGAGAAAGAAACTTGATACCTACGAAAAAAAAATCTGATTCGTAAAATCCATTCAAAATGATACTCTGGGGTTCCTTAGTCTGTACACGCCCATACACTGAAGACAAAAATGCCAACACTGTAAATTAACATATCTAATAATCATACTTTTCATATAAAATGTTATATTTATTTATTCGTATAGGGTTTCCCCCCTTCTTTTTCTCCTGCCTCCCTTTAGAAGGGCGGGTTGAACCCTCTTAATGAGGGATTAAGTGTATGTATTTTTGATTGTAGATCCGTGTGCTTTCACGGGACCGGTTTGCCTGTTCTGAGGGACGGAAAACCCAGGTTTTCGGGTGAATAAACCCCCTACTTCCCTCCGTATGAGACCGACTAACTCACCTTTAGTAAAGAGACCAGTTAAAGGTTCCTCACGTCACGGACGGGAATCGAACCCAGGACCAAACGGCTTCGCCCCTGTACCAACTGAGCTACGGAGGCTCTAATGTTCTCTTAATTACCAATGATAGAAATCACATGAAAGAGAATCTCCAAGATTTCAAGGGTTTGATTTTGCATTTCATTTCAGAATATATGGAATGGACTTCAGCAAAGAATTCGAAATAATTTGATAGTTTTAGATAAATGTTATGAGGAGAGAGTAAGTGATATAATATTCACTCTTATAATTGATGTACGGTTGATTCGTTTACCTACTTAGAAATATACGGTTATGTTGCCATAGTGATTATTATTGCTACTTGTCATTGTTGATTGTTCATTTTTATGACAATTAATATAAAATAATTGTTGATTATTGACAATTAATATCAATGCGTGATTGTTAAGAAATTAATTTGATGACAGATAATGCAGTTAGTTCTATTAATGCCTTGATGATGTGGTTTTATTTATGCAAAATGAAAAGTGCTTGCATTGCAACTATACAGATTATCGTAAAAATTTAGCTGGAATCGTTTTTGACACAAAACATAATAGTCCAATTATACAGCGAAAAAGATTAAAAATATTCTTAACATTTCACAACGCTTGTCGATAACAATATAATTAAAACGAAAATAAAAGAGAATTTTTTAAACCCAGGAACTAGTTGAACAATAAAAATGATTGCGTTACAACTTAGCCATGTGACTAAATAAACAAAAGCTCCGAACCTTAACAGACTTATAATTGTTTCAATACAATACAGTCAGAAACAGTTCAGAGGTGGATTTTCGATTGTCGATATTTCTTTGTTTTCGCAAGGACTTATCATGTCCGGGACAGATTTACTTCATTCAAAGAACTCTATCGAGTGGATGGTAGATTTAAAAAATCCCATGAGGGTGCTAAAAATAATTATTTGTTTTATTAAATTCCGATCATTTCTTTGACCTGTCTACTGATAAAAACGAATTTTAGGCGATTATGTGAAAATAAAATAATAAATATGATTATAAACAGAAACCAACCTGGAATTAAAAGAATAACAAAATGAATATAAAATAAATTGAAATTTGTATTCAAAGCTAATAACGTAAGAACCCTGTAATAAATGCTACAATGGATAATTTTCTTAGTACGAACTCTTATCATATCTTTTACTTAAAAGAATTCTGTGACATTGATGCGAAGGTTGTTATGTGTGTGGCGCATTTAACGTGACAGTCTACATAAAGACATAAGTAATTAGCGCGTGTCACGAATGTTGTTTTCGGAAGAAGAGCAAGTGTTATCATTGTTAACATAATGACATGTGCGACTTTGTAGTGCATTTGTATAGATGGTGCTGGGGTTTTAATAATTAGCATTTTTTATTTATTATGTTACAATTATTGTAACAATAAGTCGTTAGTGTGTTTAGATCTTGGAGTTCTTGGCGTTGCTGATACAGGTTATAAATAATAATACTAATAGGTTGTATAGTTTGTATAGAAATGTATAATTTTGTGGCAATGTAGTTTCTGACTACCATAATGCTAGACCGCCAGTTGAAAAACCTATCGGTTCTATTTCAGTCCGACTAGAGAAACATTTTTAGGCTTTCTTTTTCTGCCAGTTCAATATTAGTTTTTCTTTCACAACTAGGAGTTTTCCCCCTTCTGGAAACTTGGGTTTTAACCCGGCATCCTGTAAAAATCAATAGAGCTCACACTATTACAGAGACCACAATACGAGCATTAGGATTTGGTTTAGGAACACAAGATGGCATCAGTTGTCTTCCACTCTCTGTCTCTTTCTCTCTTCGATATGTTGAAAATCATGAAATAGCCATGAACTCTATTAGTGACAGCTGAGGTTGGATACTGGCTGATCATCGCTTTACAAAAGTTAACTAGTTATTATTTTATAATATTTTAGTCCCAACTTATGAATCTATCTTATTTAATAATAACAATAATAATAATTCAAGTGTAATTCATTATGTTTGAATTTTGTCTCCTGCAACGCTAGATCGATCATACCCTCGAAAATAAATAACAGAAGAAGAAAGCCACTCTTTTTATAGATTAATATAGATTTATTTACTAGTTAAAACAGAAAGGAAATCGATCGGTAGATTAAATTCTTAAAATGTCTATCACCACATTTGAAATACTCTTTCATTGTCTCGAATTTTCTTTCCTTTTATCTTTTTACATGCTCCAGCAACCACCGCTGGGATAATAAAATGCAAATCTGACAAACTAATGCCATGCTTTTCTTGACATAGGAAAAAAAAAAAACGTGATTTTCAATGCGGGTGTTTCACATAACTTAAGCAGCTTTTCCACCATCTAAGAAAGAAGAAAATGCTACGTAGTTAAGGATATAGCCTAGTACTTCTTTAACTAAAGTTGCAATTTCTGACCAGACGACGAAAGAGAATGCACAAGTAGTAAATTAAATTAATTTGTCATTACAAACCTTTTAGCATGGAGGGAGGGTGGAAACGGGGAGAGAGATGACAGCGGCATAGATTATGCTTTATATCTTAGCCGTTTCGGAGAAATTTCTCATACTCCAAGAAGTTAATTTTCATAATACGGCGTGTTACTTTTTAACAGCTTCTCATTATAGACACAGAAAGAGGCTGCGTTTTTTTTGTTTTTTTTTTAATATTAAAATGTCTTTGAAGTGCTTTTAGCGCAAATTTCCATTTTCGTAGTTCGTTCTTGGATTTCCCATTGAGCGAAGGCAGAATTGCGTCTTCGGAACCATTACGAGTGACAGAAAGTGTCAAGACACACACAGTCTCGTTATTAACGTATCGTAGAAATCTCGTCACACCGAAGCAAAGACATTTTGACACTCTTTTGCCAAGTTTGCTAGGTAAATGTAGCTAGCAGGTGATTAAGTTACGTCTTTCTGTTGTCTATCACACAGATCGAACGATGGACGTATAATTCTCTTAGCGACACTCTGTCACAGCCTAACCTTATTTTACTTTTCAGACCTTTCAAAATGGCATCGCATCGAACACTAATGCAGACAGACCAAAGCAAATAACAGCTGAATATCCCCTGTAAAAATACGTTCACTGCAATGCACAAATGTATATATCGGCAAGAACTGTACGAATTATTCATCAAAATCAAGTTTTGTTAACCACTGACTGATAATTATATATGATTGACATTATTGCCAGTGTGTGTAGGGGGAGGACATAATAGATAGATTAAATGCTGTAGATACGGAGAAGAATAAAAACATAATGAGTTGCTTTAGTGAACACAATCGCTTGAAATTCAACAGAAAATCCCAATTCCCTCTGTGCAACATTGCTTCTAGTTTGAGAGTGGTGCCGTGAGCAATATAGTTTGAAAGAAAAGAATGATCTTTGTTTGATAATACGCAAAAAAAAATCAGTTTTTCTTCTTTTTCTTTACATTTTACCAAGCGCGTATAAATAGACTTACGATCGTAATAAGTTCTTCTACTGAACTATTCTCTAGAAATATTAGCTCGTTTTTTACACCTTTACGAGTTTCTTTTCTTTTGAGATACTGCAATAGTTGGAGACTAATCTTCAGCATTTTTAGTAAGAGCTTTTTTTTTTTTCATATTGTAATTGAAGAAGGTTAAGTAAATATCTACTTAATTTACTGTAAAAAAGTTTCCCCGTTGCATAGCTGTGTCATGAGGAAAAGCACTCTTTACAGGGGTAACTGTAGAATTTGTGATGGAGTTTTACCATAACTGTTGCAACATTAATTTAATATATTATTTCTATTTGTTTATTATTATGCATGTGTTTTATTATATTATGAATCCGTACATTTTCACACAGTAGAGAAAACCAAAACAAAAAAAAAGCTTTGGAATATTCCTAAAAGACCTCATTGTTATTGCGCTTAAAATACAATAATTATGAGATGTTTCTAACAGTTTTCCAAAACAACACAATTTTTAGTGATATTTAGAGTATTTTTTTTAAATTTAAAATCTGCTGCTTCAAAAACACAAATCGAATCATTCATCACTAGAAAAATTACGTCATCATTTTCCGGCAGAAACAGCACGTGCATAAAACATCCTATTCTGTAAACTCCTGTTAGGTTATTTACCTCTCCGATAATATAGAGGGTGTTTTTGTGTAGGAAATTGCCCTAGAAATAACCCAAGAAATGGCTATAAAGGAGGAATTATGGGACCCGTCCTGAGCAGTAATTTAGATGGCTGTTGCATCGAGGAGGGCTAATCACTTCTCAAATTTCCTCGCAATTCACGAGCCCCTCAGTACGTGCATGGTTTGTGTTTTCTGTTTTGTCAGACACAAGATGCTTGTTTTTATCCTTATTGATTTCTCTCGCTGGGTGAATTACGACACGGCATAGACCGTTTGTGCGCACACTCGTGTAATCTTCACCAAGCATGTAGAGCCCACACGAAAATATTCTTTATTTATCTTCAGTTTCTGCTCCGGCGACAGCATAAGAGAAACGTTATTCATAACTTCCTTCATTTAAAAAAAAAAAAAAACGTATCTGCAGAACGCTATCATGCATATAATTAACTTGCACGAGTCTTTCATAAATAAAACATTCGTAGCTGTTACCTGTCTACGTACATTCTGTGTATAGTAGTTTTGGTATTAAATTCTGTATTAAAAGAAACATAGAAATGGTGTTTGATAAAGGTTCTTTTAAATTAAATAGAAATATTAAAAAAAAAAGGCTGGGAACGACGAATTCAGAGATGGGGTCCTATTTGCGTAATTATTTCTCTTTCTCTCTCTCTCTCTCTCTTCTGTGTGTGTGTGTGTGTGTTCTTACTTGAAGAGAAGTTAGATCTTTTTTCCTACTTGAGAAGTTGCAACCCATTTTTTAGTGTGCGTATGCACGCTGGATATTATTCTGTAGTCTTTTCTGTTGGCTATTTTTAATTAAAAAAAAGAAGTTGCATTCTTACCGTTTCCTAGTTGCAACAAAAGTTGCATATTGTTCTCTACTTGGAAGAAAAAAGTTGCGTATTGTTTTCTAGTTGCATAAAGTTGCATATTATTTACTAGTTGATCCGTTTTAGTTGCATAAAGATACATATTGTATTCTAGTTCCCTTTTTAGTTGCATCACCTTTTTTTGGTTGCAGAGAAGTTACATCCTCTTTCTTACTTGAGAAATTGCCGTTTTTTAGTTCATTTAAAAAATGTGATTAAATTAATATACTTTGAGATATAATATTCTAATTTCCATAAAATAAAATGAATATTTCGGAATGATAACCTTAAGAGGTTTTACTTTTAACTAATTGCATTCATTTAGCGAATTAGGTTGGTGAGGATAGCTAATAAATCCTAGAGATTCTCGTCAGGTTATTCCGAGACCTCTGAAGAGTAGTGAGCACAATTATTAGATGTACGCATTTTTGATTTAATTTCCGAGAGAATATTAAGAAATTATCCTTGGTTATTAAGAGTGTTACGGCGAGCTAATAAATGTCTGAGCGTTGCTCATTTCTGTACAAACCAAGCGGTTCCTTTTCTACAGGCTAATAATGAAATTCCCAAGTGAATTAAGAATCAGGCTAACTCCTAGGTTAATTAGAGAAGGCTAATTAAGACGTTCTCATGGTGTCTCACTTCGGCCGTAAGATAATTAAGAATTCCTCTGGTTTCTTTGTTTCGATAACACTTATAATTAAGACACTTGCAGGTTTGGTAATGCGTTAAAACACGTACCTAATTCCCTTCTTTATAAGAAAGAAAAAAAATAATATTTTATTACACTTCTTATTATAATAATGTTTCCAATGCGGATCGCAAACCGAATTTCTTCTTTAACTATCGCGTTCACCTCACCATTTTCAAATTCTTTAATTTAGTTGAATAAGAGTATATCTTTCCCTAATGACGCTACAGAGATTGTAAGAATCTATCGCTATGTGTAACGATGTTGTACTCTGCTGCTAGCTGTCTCGCCAGGGCCATAAAGGTGGCATCCAACCTTCCATACTAAACTACAATTTCCATGGTTTTCTGCTTCCAAAGTCATTCATTCATTGCCTTTAAAGCAGTGTTACCATTTACCGCATTTTGTTATTCTACCCACTACCACGTGCAATGACGTTGTAGATTTTTCTCCAGCCAGCCAGCCAGACGATTCCTCAGTTTCTGCGTTATTCACTAGATGCTGTTTACTAGCCACGCATGCGCAAACATCCACTAAGCATTTTCTCTAGTTGACTATTCAATTTTTCAGCTGCGTCTAAAGGCCATGAAATAGAATAACTGATGCCATATTTTTCTTTATGCTAGCGACACTGTCTTGCACTTCGTTAGAAGATTTTTACCCGACTGTTGTTTTACATTCTTCGTAGCAGCACAAGCTTCTTATTTCCATTCAAGTGCTTGCAGAATATATGAAACAAAACAGCGGGTTGTTTAGATGAATTCTTTTATCTTGATCTATGCACTGACGAATGTTAAAGAAATACAGTTTTTTAACAAAATAAATTGCGATTGTGTTATATTTATCCGCGTTTAATATATACTTTTTTAATTAATGACGAATAATTTATATTTTATTTTTAATTGATTCGTATTTTTCTGAATTTTATTATTTTTTTATAACACATTTATTCCACATATTTCTTTATATCCATTTTATAGAGATTTTGTTTTTATTTATATATGATTTAGCTACATATAATTTAAGCTATAATATAATATTTAATTTTTAACTATTTTATATACTTTTTATTTATTTATAATTTTGGGTCCGTCATTCCAAATATTAGTTAGGGGTCATAAACAAGATTTCAACCCAGGCCTTCGAAACCAACTGAGCTACAGACTCTCTACTTTCTATTATATTATAATTTTACATGAGCCAGGATCTTCTGTTTGAAACTTTTACTGTATATCCTATCATTCAAATTTATTTCATTCGACATAAATTTATTTTGTTAGTTCAATACGACTTTTAGGATTTTTTTTTTCTCCAGATAAGTAGCGAAAATATATTTTTTCTTATTAGGGTGACACTTCAGTGGTATCTGTTATCATTGAATTGCATTTAAATGTTTTAAGAATAGCTAATAATAATTTTAACTTATAAAAAAGTTAAAATACAGCAAAAGTGTTTATTATATTTCACAATGAGGTATTCTTCCTATGTGAAATATACGACATGTTAACGTTATTATAGAGTGATCTTATTATATTGGTTATGTATCGAAATTAAGAAAGTCGTGTATATTTACTCTTTGATTTGTATTTTAGTTTGCATTTTAAATTGTTAAATTCTTTAGATACTTGCATACTAAGAAGAAGAGTATAAGTTTCTTCCTTTCTATAAGGTCTTCCTTAAAATTACGTAAAAAAGATATTATTTTCGCAGATGATAAAAATTGCATTTCAGACAGGATTAATTTTTTGTAACAATGACAATAATATTTCATTCAGGTTCGTTGTAAATTTCTTGCAACAACGATATGTTCATTGTAAATTTCTTGCAACAATGATACGTCATTCAGGTTCGTTGTAAATTTCTTGCAACAATGATATTTCGTGCAGATTCGTTGTTCGAATTTTCTAGTTATGCTTTTAGTACTAATAAATACCTTCTTCCGAAAACAAAATCGTATTTATGGAAGCCAAAACTATCAGAAGTCCCATAGAACCAAATGTGCAGAAGAAAGGTCAAGCAAATATTCCTGAAAATTTGTCTGGCTACAATAACACCAAGTCTTCTTTCATGTTACCATTATATTCTTTGACATAAATCACTTGGTCCAAATCTTTATAACCGGTTTACTTTGATTCCTCCGCAAGAAAAGAAAGAACACACGAACTAGAGAGATCAGAAATAAAAAAAAGAGTACTTCTCTCTCCGCTCGCGGCTTTTTCCGTGCAGCAACTCAAGCCTACGACAACGCTAGGTGGTGGTGATGTCGCCTATGGCGGAAACTGGAGTGACAGTACGGGTGTCCTAGACGGCAGGGATAAGAAGCACGGTCTAGCTGACAGAGATGGATGGCTAAAGTCAGTGGCCGAGAGAGAGAGTTTCAGCAGGCAGGGTCTGTGCTGTCCAACTCTACAATATGAGACGAATAAAGAAAATTACAAATGTTTATGCGTCTTACATGTACGACTAAAACTTTAGTGGTATGTTGAATAAACGTTGTTTGTTTCTGCAGGTTTTATTCATCAGATATTTATGCACTCTATAAATTTTATAAATTATAAATTTTGCGATTCCTATATATATAGAAGAGATTTAAAGCTATAGATAGGCAGAATGAATTAATAAAATAAAATACCTGCGCATACCCAACTCTATATAAAACGAAAAATTAATATATTAAATATGGAGTCTTCATAAAGTAATAAATAACGATGAAAATCTGTTAAAATAGAAATTTGTGCCACTCTTAATATATTCGTATGCACATCACGCTTTAACATATGAGTCTTGGATATTATTTTGTTGAAACGTAAGATGGATACAATTAGACTTTTAATTTCTCTTTCTGTAAACAAAAAGAATTGCGTCTTTGTAAGTAAACAGGTTTATATATTCTGTTAATGTGTAAAAGATAATTATTCGCATTGCTTAGTATGAGCTCAAGTACTTTCATGTAATTTTAATTATGCTCATTCAACAGTTATTCTATCCAATGGATTCATTTGGCTGTTTTATTTATTTCAGAAGTATACTTTTCATTTTCATTACGCTTCTAATGCAGGGTGTTTCAAGTTCTGACAAACGATATCACGTGATTGTTGATGATATCTAACAACGAGACTTGAACAAGTTCGAGTTTCATTGTTGGACATCGTAGGCTTATCTAACAATGGATATTAAAAACTTCAACTGAATGTACATTTCATTGTTGAATAACTATCGTATTTTATTCAAATTTCCAACAATGCAACTTAAATACAAACATTGTTGATGCGATCTGCAGACGATAGAAGCTTAGCAACAACAGCAAATTATTATATCTGTTTGTATTTTATTGTTCAAATAATGTTTGATGTTCTGTTTCTTAGACAAAAATGAATACTATTTTTAATTTTAATTATAATCTACGAAATAAATCCACATAGTGATTTTTGTGATGCGCATTTAATTTTTATTGTTTTATTTCGTAAAGGATGAAAGGGGGGGGAGGGAAAGCTTAGTAAATCATAACGATGATTCCCTTTAGATTCCTTGTTCACATAATCAAGAAGATTCACATTGACTTTTGTCATCGCAGACCGTGGGATGTTGATTAACATTACTTAAGAGTGCATGGAATTTATCGACTCGCCAGATGATGACGGAGATGTAATTAACATACCGTTGCCGAAACATCAGGGGAAATAGCGCTGAAATGAGCGCACAGTAAACGCTTGTAATTCACTTTGTCCTGTGACGTTGGATATCTATCTTCCCCAGGAAATGATCCCTCACTATCGTCCCAGTCTTCCGCCACTCTCTCGTAGATAGCTCCTAGAACCCTCCCCCCCAGTACATTCCCCCCACACGAATACTGGAAAAGCCGGTAATTTCTGCACACTGTTTAGGCTGATGATAATTACCAATCCTTTGTCTACAGGTACTCTCCACACGTTATAGACAGGTGGCTGCATTCGAACTTCTTTTTTCATTCTATTTGCTTCTTTGGATCTCCGCTTTCATGCGTTCTCTAAGTATAGTTTATGGCAATAATTGTCGTTCATCTCATCTCAGGGTTTTAGTTTGAGAAGACGTTTTTCACGATGTACCAAAGTAATTTTTATTTCTCTTAAAAATAATATTTTAAGCTATATTTAATTTACAATCCGAAATATATTATTTCATATTACTTAAAATATTTTCTGAAATTCCCGAAACACTACCGACACCTTTAAAAATTCCATATCATAATATTACAATTATTACCAGTACCACTGAAATTTCTTGTGTTCCTAATAATAATATAATATAGATATAGACATAATATAGAGGGCCAAGTTGAGAAGAGGCTTGCTATGCGATTTACATGATTTAGTAAACATATATACTGTGTGAGTCCGGCAGGCTGTTGAGTTTCATATCCAGAAAACAATCGAATTAATATCGATTAATTGCTTAGTAATTGAAAAGAAGCAATGCAATGACAGATTACGTATCATACTTCATTCTGGTGTAGTTTTAAAGCAAATTATCCAACTACAAATAAATTTTGCTGTTTTCCTCGCGGAGCTGTTTAAAAACACGATAGTGTCAATGGAACAGCCTTGAAACTCTTCATATTTGACATCTTTAAGTAAAAGTGACATATTTTTTTCCTATTAGAGCTAGCCTGATGTTTTAAAGTACTTAAAGAATTTTTCCAAGTTCGTGAATCGGCTCACACAGACCTTCAGGCAGCGATCAACTTAAATTAAATTTTATACGATCAAATCCCTGTTTTTTATGTCGTAATCGTTACTTTAATTGGAAAATAGTGTTACATGATTTGGGGGTTGTCTCTTCTCCTAAACTATCGCTTAGGATGGGTTACTGAATCTGCCACTTATGAGGTAGATTGAAGCATGTTTAGTGTACTTTAATTTCACTACCTTAATCTAATGCATATTAAATTATTAAGTGTGCTGTAGTAATTTCTTTTGGAGACACTTGATTACTTTATAATTGATGCAAATCAAAGATTTATAGCAAAGATTTTTAATTAATTAAACATGGGATGGATGCGCTGAAACAAAATCCAAAAAAATTAATTAAAATAATTACGTTAAAACACTGTACCAGGATATCAGTGGCATCCTGTTTTATTTACAATGCAAAATATAATAAATAATTCTATGCAAATAAGTGTTATTTTATTTAAGAGTTGGAGAACAGTGATATCGTGCATACTATTTTTACAGTTTCTCACGATGTACCGAAGTAATTTTTATTTCTCTTAAAAATAATATTGTAAGTTATATTTAGTTTATAATCCATAAAATATTATTTCATATTTCTTAAAATATTTTCTGAAATCCTCAAAACACTGCCGACACCTTTATAAATTCTATATCATAATATTATAATTTTTACCAGTACGTACTCCCCGTGTGGTTGCCGGGATAAGAATAGCACCAATGTAGCTAATGCATGTCGTACGAGGCGACTAAAATTGGTACCCTTGGAGGGTAATGGATGGCAATGCTGTAGCCAATGAAGTTCTAACTGAGGCTCTGCTATTGCTGTTACCCTCTTGCCATGATCACAGCTTTATAGCTGAATAACACCTTCTCCTTACACTGTCCTCTACAGACAACGGGGAATATGAAAAGCAATATTGCTTCGCCCCTTTAAGCCAGTCCTTATAAGGATAAGGACTAATTTGTTTGGGAGGTCAATAGGATTGATTCATTCAATCCAATATACTTGGAGGGTAAGGGATGGCAATTCTGTAGCCAATGAAGTTCTAACTGAGGCTCGGCTATATTGCTGTTACCCTCCTGCCATGATCAGAGCCTTAATTGCTCAATAGCACCTTATCCCTACACTGTCCTCTACAGATAACGGGGAATATGAAAAGCATTCTTGCTTCGCTCCTTTAAGCCAGTCCTTATAAGGACTAATTTGTTTGGGGAGTCCTTTTTAGGACTTCCAGGGTAACAAATGGCAATGCTGTAGCAAATGAAGTTTTAACTGAGGCTCGGCTATTGCCGTTACCCAGCCATGACTAGAGCTTTTTGCTCAACAACAATCCATCCACACAGATTTAATTCATTCAGATGACGGGATAAAGAGTCAAGGACTCAGTCCATCGCCCAGTTCTTTTAAGAACTAAATTTGTTTGGGGAAAAACTCTTGAAGGATGATGAATTGTAATGCAGTAAGCCAATGAAGTTCTAACTGAGGTTCGGCTATTGCTGCTATCCTCCTGCTCAAGTTGATTTTAACTGGCATTCCATTAGATCTAGTCCAAATTATAAAGTAATTTCTTAGTGACAGATGAATGCAAGCCAAACTAAATGATATATTATCTACCCAGCGACGCATCTTGGCAGGAGTGCCTCAAGGGTCCCCACTGGCACCGATACTTTTCACGATTTACATGGCGGACATTCCGCACAATCCAATGTCATCCATCATTGCCCTATACGCAGACGACACAGCTATACTAACCAGATCTATTAAACCGCACCTTGGCACCAAGAAACTGCAAGAAAACCTGCAGAGATTAGAGCACTGGTTCTCGGAATGGAGATTGCAAGTAAACCCTCAGAAGAGTATCGCCATGTTCTTCACTAAAAACGTAATATCTTCCAAAAATGACATCTTCCTATTTAATATCAAGATTCCCTGGAAAGCAGAAGCCAAATATCTGGGTGTACTGCTGGACAGAAAACTAACCTTCAGTCCACATATAAAAGCCTCATGTACAAAAGCATCAAGAGTCATTGCACAGCTTTACCCTCTTATCAATAAGAATAGCAAGCTGGATACCAAAATAAAACTGCTTCTTTATCAGTTGATGATTCGACCCATTATTACTTATGCATCCCCAGCCTGGAGCCACACCTCAAGTACAAATATCCTCAAACTACAGAGAGTGCAAAACAAATGTCACCCCATGATCTGAAACGCACCATGGTATGTCAGAAATGTTCAACTCCACCGGGATACAAATAACCCCTACATCTACTCTTTCCTGCAGTCTTCGGCAGTAAAGTTCTTCTCAGCATACTCTTCACATCCAAATGAATTAGTGCAATAAGCAGCAAATTATGATGAAACAGACTTCTCCAAATATAGGAGACCCAAGGCCATCCTACTTCCAAATGAAGATCTTTAAATCGCACCTACTCAGGCAGAGCACTTAGCTCATAAACCTTTCCTCACACAGCAATCCTTATCAGATAGCAGGGATTATAAAAGCATTTTGCTTCACCCTTATAGTCAGCAACGTCTTGCGAAGTTTGTTTGGAGACAGGAATTATCGACCGTGAGATGCGGTGATTAATACCCTTGTAGGGTAATGGATGACAATGCTGTACCAATGAAGTTTAACTGAGGTTCGGCTGTTGCTGTTACCCCCCCCCCCCCTGGGGTCCTGAGATTCGAGAGTTTTGAGTTCGCTCTCTTAAGGTTTTTGCCTTAAGGGAGCAATTTGAGTCTCCGGGGAAAAGTGTTCTCCCACACTGCCCGCTGAGGGGCTTTGTCGGTGAATGCTTTTCTTCGGAATATGAGCGGTTCTGCTCGGTGGCGGTGTGTGGGTTGAAGGCCATCACTGAGTGGAGGCAACGCTGAGATGTACGGTCTTTCGCCCACGATTGAGTGGCCTAGGGATCGTCCGAATTTTTAGAGACGGCTTTACCTTAATATATGGCAATGCTGTAGCCAATGAAGTTTTAACTGAGGCTCAGTTATTGCTGTTACTCAGATATGACTAGAGCTTTTAGCTCAATCCACACAGATTCTCTTCATTCAGATGACGGGATAAAGAGTCAAGGACTCAGTCCATCGCCCAGTTCTTTCTAGAAGTTTGTGATTTTTGCGAAAAGTTGATTTGGAACATTTTTTTTCATAAAATTCTATTATATTATATATGAAATTTTTAATAGTTTTATTTTATATTTGATGATGGGGGGTCATCTTACTATAGAATATATGGATATGTAAAATATTACTTATGAGTAATATTTTACATATCCATATATGTAAAATATTACTCATAAGCGTACATTTATTATCCATATAAATGTACGCTTAATATTAAAAACACACAACGCAATTTTTCTGTTTTGCATTCCTAAAACGAGCGAGAAAATAGATTAGAGACTTTGAATTCTTAAATGTTAATTCATTTATAAAAAGTAGCTAATTAAATAACAGGGAAAATAAAGATTATTTTCAACCATCTATCGCCGGTAATTGTGGCGTATCCTGTGACGTCACAATACTCAGTAAAATCTCTTTATTCGACGAAAAGCAGTAATAATGATTGAAATGCTTAAACGAAAGTCGGCATAGAACTCTTTAAACTGAAACTCAACATTGGAAATTACTTCGAATCCTATTTATATTAACGAAATCCAATTAAACAAAGTGCTCTGTTTCTGTACTTAATCCTCACGCAGTTTATCTTCGTTCGTTTTCTCCGAATGTACGCTTATCGCCTGCAGACATAATAACTTTGGGATTTGAACAGTTGTCAACACAACCAAGATAATGTATACAAAGTCTCTGAGCTAACTTTATATGTATGTATTCTCTTGTAGGCCGATGGAACAAATCCCTTGTCAATAAAGCTACGGTGTTGTATCCCATCCTTTTTTTTTCCCCTTCACATTCGTTCATTTGCATGCTGACTTGCTAGCGTCGCTGGTGCTAGACCAAGTTAGATGCTTAGTACGACGCTCCGTCAATCCATCGTGCAAGTGATGGGTATCTTGGGACCTACGGCAGATGCGGACACTTCGGCTGTCGTCACGGTGAAAGGTTAAATGCCTCTAAAATCATCGTGAAATTCAGCATCGCCTATGGCACCTCCTTCCCAATGTGCTAAGGCGGAAGCGTGCCTGCTCCTCCTCCTCTTTAGTAGCCAGGATGTCGCACAGATGAGTATACTGTCCTGTTTTTCGTTGGTTCCGTCAGGGAATCAAGAAGAGAGAGAAGGAAGGAGAGAGGCAGCAAACAGTATACTCGCTAAATTGATTACACACTCTAGTGTGACAGGAAGACAGCTTGTTCTTCCACTTTACCATGGCTGATTCCAAGACATCGTATGATGGATGGTTTGTTGTCGAGATTAAAAATAACTTGGAAGTTTTTCTTGCCAAAGAAAAGAGTCATGTACACCGACAAATTCTCGACACAATCTAAAATCTATTACGAATTTAATAGAGCAAGTAATTACATTTATTTTTAGAATATTTAAACCATTATAATTTCTTTGTTTATGAAATGAACGCTAGAAGAAGTGTAGCTTTCAATTGTTGAGTTTTTTTTTTATTTGTTTACTCCTTAACAATTGAGTGATTGTTACATTATTGCGTAAGACATATTTTCTTTATTAGGTTTGTTGAATAATGATATTAACATATAAAATAGGATTGAAAAGATCGCAACAGTTGGGAAATTTATTATTACGAAACAAACAGGAAACTTGTATTGGATTTTTATTATTTCTTTTATCTGGCTATGGAAGTTTTGCTTCCAGTATCATACCACACATTGAACAGGAGTGTTTTGACACGGAAAACTGTTACAGTACTACGGCACCCTTCATGCATGGTTGGCGTTCTAAAAGTTGAATAAAAACCGATCATTTCTGTGTTCAGTCACGACTAGGGTGGCTATTGCACCGCACATTTGCCAACAAACATTGAACACACGCGATTATCGCATTTGGTCATGTCTACGTAAGACGCAAGCCGTGAGAAAACGCAAAGGAGACCCCCTCTTCCCCCCCCCCCCAACAAGGAAGGGAAAAATGTTTCTGGCAGACCTCTTCTCATGTGTCGCTCTTGCAAGTGGCGACTGTTCTTGTTATTTAGCTGACTCGTGTAGCAACGCAAAAGCATAAAAAAAGGTTCTAGCGGTGATGTAAACTTCTGCTGTTTAGTTTCCATGGATACCGAAAGAGAGCAATGGGGGATAAATACTTCTTTAACCATCAGAGCGAACTTAAAGAATTCAGAAAGAAAACACTTCAGTGGAGGTTCGTAAAGATTTTCGTATCAGAAGCAAAGGAAGTGAGATAGCAAATTGAAACGAATGCCAAATTTAAATTCGCTTCATCTGTTTCAAATTCATTCACTCTTACAGCTCGATCAGTTTATTCCACATCCGTACACCATAATAAAGTCTTAGTTTATTTCGTCAAACTTTCGACAACACCCCACTGTTGAATTCACAGTATTATCGCTCTTCAGATTTTTTTTGTATCGTATTTGTTGTTTAATAATTTATAATAATTTTAATAATTTATTGTAGTAATCCAAAGATAAATGCAATACGACGGACAGTATTTGCATTTATCGTTTTATTGGTGATAAATGAAATAAAGCATTTCAATTATTAGAAGCGCGCGTGTTTAATTTATACACAGTGTGAAATGAAGAATAAAACAGGCCTCCATATTTGTCACGCGATTAATTAAACAGCTTCAATTAGCACTTCAATTAACAGCTCTGTTGTTGTCCATTTTGATTCATGCACGCGCCTTTCATTGTTGTCATCTTTCTCATTTTATCTTGTCCATTCATTCATATTGATTAGCAGAATTTTAATATAAATGCATTGTTGGTTAGCTGGATTTACATTTATTTATTTATTTATTTTTTTTTTTTTTACAAATGTAATGAACTCTGTTTAAGCTACTCTACTCATAATTTTCCCAAACTTTCTTTACGAGCACTTAAGTTTTTATAAGATCACTTTTCTCACGAAAAAACATTGAACTGTGCTTTCTTGAAAAATCGTCACATCATGTTAAGTTCCCGACCTTAGCTGAAACAAAATGCACATGAGTTATCCTTTGAGAATAATTCTAAGAATAAACACACAAAAAGACGTACTTAATGTTCTGTCCATGATGCATTGATCGTTTTGAATTTAATGACATTTGATTTCACCACACTCTATTTCAGTAATCACTCTTATGCTTTACATTGCAGCTAAAAATCTTTAATCAAACAGTCTCGTGTTTGTTTTTTTTTTTCAAAATAAGATTGCGTGCAGAATTTATGCAAGTATTTTTGGCGAGCAGGCTTATCAGTGTACTAGTTTTGCTACACTATTTTTGCCCATTTTTCTCGTACCATGTTTTGTTATTGTTGTTTTCGTTTGCTAAACTTCTGGAGTTTGATTTTATTCAGCTTACCATTGTTATCGAGTTTGTCTCGAGCTCGCGCACTGCTATTATCATGACTGTCATTAGCCACGTGATCTGAATATTTTATGTATGTTTCCAATAGTACAATGGAATATTAAAGACATTACATAGCTGCATTCTAATTGATATTAATTAAATAAAAAGCTATGGGGATTATTTAAATATTTTGTGGTTTCTTTTTTGAACTATTCATTTACACTAAGATGAATGTAGTAAAGAGATAAGAAGTGAAAAAACATTTCTTTTTTCATGGGTTAGGTGCGCATACAGTCATTTGTATATAAAACGTCGCTTGGCGCATCTAGTCACTGTAAGATGAGGAGGGGGGAAAAAGAGGAAACTTCTCTTTGGACTGAACTGCATCATTTTCTCATTGGTCTTCCCTCTCTTCTTGAAAACCCTGCCTAACTGTGAGTTCGGCTGCCTTGGGAACGTAGAGTCGTCAGCACACTGTCACAGGCACAGAACGCAGCTGTCACTCGGTCCAGCATAGTTCACTTCTCCCGCGCGCGCCAGTCGACGGAGTTCGAAAAGCCATAGGAGGCTCTTTCTTGTTATCTTTCTTATCTTTTCATCAAAATGTATGCCGGGTAGGGAAAAAATAGAAGGAATGTAGCCAAAGAATTATCTAGCGAGGGAAGGCGTCGGAAATTTTTCGTCTGTGGCCGATACGGTGCATCAGAAAAAAAATTAAAAATATGGATTGAGCAAAACATTGGAAATGTCATCGGACCATAAAGGTACTCAACTTTATCCGGAAAAGCTTTCAGCTGGCTTTGGGAGTAGCATTCGGTTGTAGAAAAGATTTTTTTTTTGGTAGGATTTCTGTTCTCACTTCAATCTAGTAGGGATTGCTTGAAATATATTTTCAGAATTTTAATTTTTTTCATTATTTCCAAAATTTGTATTAATTTCAGAATTTCCGTAGTTTTAGAATTTTTATTTCTTGATGATTTTAATTTTTTTTCAGAATTGTTTTTTTCTAGAAGTTTTTTTTTCAGAATTTTGTTGGTTTTTCATTTTTTTCAGAATTTTGTTTTCGTTTTCAAATTTTTTTCAGATTTTTTGGATTTTTTTAGAATTTTTTCAGAATTTTGAGTAATTTTAAAATTTTTTCAGAATTTTGTTTTTTCTAATTTTTTCAAAATTTTGTTTAAAAAAAATTTTAAACATTTTTTCAGATTTTTTTTTTTTTCAAATTTTTTTCAGAAATTTTATATTTTTAAAAAATATTAGACATTTCTACCCAATTTCTTTTAATTAAATGTTTACCTTTTCCTATATTTTACCTTCATTTCATGTCGTTATTACCAACTGTGTGAACGTCTTTTGTATAATGATCGTAATACATTTTTAAGGTTGATAAGCTTCTTCTATCCACACCTGTACACTGTGAATAGTGCCTGATGAGCGATCATAACTCCCCACTGTGTGGAAAACCAACACATTCGCTTCATTTTCGTGTGGGAACTTCGGTTGATTCCTGATCACGCAAATACTGCTGAGGCTTGGTTTAGTAAATTGCGTTTCTCTTCTTATTTCCTGCATTTGAGGGCGAGAGTAATTCGAGACATGGAATGCGGGTTGTAAAAGGAGTTTGGGGATTACTTTTTTTGGTTCAGTTGCGCGATAAAAGAGATTCACACCTCTTGAGAAACGAAAGAATTAAGTACTTTATAATTAACCCTGACAGCTACTAATGAAAGTTATTTGAAAGTGGTTGCGAGTATTTAAATTAAAGAAAGTCTGGGACGTTTGTTATATTAGTTTTCTTAGGTAAGTTGTTGAATGATGCGTGTGTGCGCGCGCTCAATGGGGTTTCAAGTCACTTTTACTATTAATTAGTTCTCGTAATCTCAGAAGATATTTCGGTGCCTCCCCCCTCTCTCTCTCTCTCTCTCTCTCTCTCTCTCTCCTTTAAACCCACCTGTTTACTTTGTTCTCTACTTTAAACCCTTCTGTTTGTCTTGTTTTCTGTTTTTCGCTCTAATTTTTCCGTTATTTTTCTTGTTTTCTTCATTATGAAAAAAACAAGATATTCAAGAAAACTCAATATATTCTTTGTATACAATTTGGTTGAAAAACACTTGCGTTTGATTATCATCACTGAAATCAAGAATATTTCGTTGAATTAAAAGGACTTTTTAAAACCGAAAATGAATTAGCTATCTTCATAAAGCCAATTCACTTTCTTGAAGGAAAGAACTTGAAGTAGCGCTGAGATTTTTCCTTTCATCATCGCTGAAGATGAATGTATTTCTACAGAGCTCTAGATAAGAGGCGGTGTTCCTAATCCTAACTACTATATCTATGTATAATATTTCTTCCAGGAAGGGAAAAATTAATTGCCTGATTTAAAGAGCAAATAATCGGATATTATCTAGGGAAAAAGCGATTGGAATTGAACCTGGAAGTCTTTATTCTGAAAAACGTATTGTCATGAAGATTACAACCAAGCTACGCAGGCATCCAATATATATTTTTTTCTTATTCTTTTTTCTTTAATTTCTCTCTCTCTCTCTCTCTCTCTCGTATTTGTGTGATGCCGTTCTCTGATTGTGCTGTGCACTTGTCATTTAGTATTAAGCTCGAAGGTCGAACTCAGTACTCGCTGTCCTCGACTGGAAAATTAACGCATCAGAAGAGTCGCAGATAAGACGAATTTCACTTTCTTTTTGTACGACAGGCCGAACCTGATAAGATAAACAGGTATATAAGAAGCTTGACATTCATTCCAGCGAGGTGTCAGAGAAGCACCTTGATTTATTCGCGTCATTCATCAGGCTTCGCTGAGACTTAGTGCGTGTGTGTGTGCGTGCGTGAGTGAGTGCACGAAGCCTAATACTCCCATCAAAGAGAATGAGAGGGAATTAATTAGAATCTTTCCGCACAAAAACAGATAAAGTCATAATAATTCATGGCTATTGGAACCTAAAGTTTCCTTCTTATCTTTTAAAGATATTACTAAAAGGTCTAAGAACAAACTCAATATATTGTCGGAGAGCAATACGTCACTTTAGTCTCACTAACCTGGTTGATAGCGCAGCTCGAAATGTGCTTCTTAAGGACCGAAAGCTCACATCCGAAATCGGCACTTTCCAATAGAGAAAAAAGTCAACGCCTCCTTCGCCAAATAAAAAATAATAATAATCAGGGTGGTAAACGCGCAATTATTAATTCCAGGTATATGAAAACTACTTCAAACGCGTCTCTACAGAGTAAAAAGAGCAATCGGTAGAACTGTGTCTATTAATCCCTCCTCCCTGAGATGATAAACGCAGTGAATTTTCTCCCATCTTTACAAGCATGGGTTTATTGAGAGATCCGACAAAAGGCGTTCGATGTACCAAGAACTTAAGACTAGCATAATGCTTCAATGCGAATATCGGTTTCCAATCCACCAACCCATCAATTGCTCACAGAAAGAAACCAATCAAACGCATTCAATGCCATTTACACGGATGACTTGTTTATATACAGCTTTGCTATCGAAGATATTCGGCCTTATTATAAGTTCTCGGTTTGCTTGTCTTCGCTGATTACATTAAATATTAAATATCTCGAATTTCATTAACTTTCGGGGGGGGGGAATCGTTGTATGAACTATTAGTACCGATAGCCGGGTATCTTGCGGCCTGTTACAGAGACCATCAAGGTAAAGGAGACCCAATTAAGTAGGATTTCATCGATCATTACTGCAAGCACAGATCAATTACGCTATCGACCGACTGGATATTCTCATCCTGGAGTTTTCCAATGAATCCACCGGTCCCAGAGGCTCATGGGATGTCAGTTTATATTAGATTGAAATACTTTCTAGAGTAATGACCGTTCATATGCTGTAGGTTTTCGATTTTTTTCCCCCTTCCACTTCTAAAAATTCCTTTGAGACATCGCATGCAAGACCGGAGAGCTTCGGGATATTGATTACGCTGCTCCTTAAGCATAACCACAATCCAACGGGTTTGCGCATGCGCAGTATTGGTTTAATGCCCAGGTGGAAGGAAATAGTATCAAAGGGGGGAAAAAAACTAGAAAAAGCTTTTTTTTTTGTTCTTCTATAGGTTTTTAAAACAACATTCGTTATTAAGTTAATAACGAATATGTTATTATTATTATTATTATTAAGAGAGACCTCCTAGCAGTCAAGGATTCATCGAGGGAGGCCACATACTACACACACCAGCTTTCATACTTATTCTTGAATTCATTCACACTGCTTGCACTCACAACATCCAATGGCAATCCATTCCAATCACGCACCATCCTCTGAGAGAAAAATCTAGCCCTCACACCCTTCTTCGCTGCATTTATTCTCAGCTTCCATGGATGCCCTCTTTTCCTTTCCCCACCTTCCATAAATTGAAAAATTCCATCAACTAAAACCCTGTATGACCTTTTCAGAAACTTGTAAGTCTCAATCATATCACCCCTCATTCTCCTCTTTGCTAGTGTGTGTGTGTGTGTGTGTGTGTGTGTGTGTGTGTGTGTGTGTGTGTGTGTACAGCCTACAAATTCTCGATCTGTCTTCATAATCAGTATTCCACAATCCTGATATCATTTTAACACTCTCTTTTGCACGCTCTCTCTCTCCACTGTATCAGAATCACCATGGAAACAAGGAGACTAGACCTGTGCACAATAGTCAAAGTGAAGTCATATCAAACCCTTCTAAAGAGACAAAATGACATCCGTATCTTTACATGTGAACGTTCGTTTCAGCATTGCAATTATCTTGTGAATTGTATTTTCAATCGTTGTCACATGGCCCCTGAACTCCAACTTCCTATCTAGTAACACTCCAAGATCCCTAGCCTTATCAGTTTCTTCTAGCATAATCCCACCAATATAATACGATATTAGATATCTAATCACGCCAAAGTGAACTGACACCCATTTTCCCATGCCCACAGTTCTAGCCTATTCAAATGATTCTGCAAGTACTGCTTATCAGCAGCATTTCTGATTACCCTACCTATCTTTGCATCATCAGTAAATAGCTGTATGTCGCTTCTCAAATCCTTCCCAATATCATTAATGTACAGATTAAATAACAATGGACCAAGCACTGATCCTTGTGGTACACCACTTGTTACATTAAATTTTGCAGACTCATATCCCCCGTATACCACTTTTTGATACCACCCTCTTATCCATGCTAATATTCTATAACCAAGCCCATTTTCTCCAATTTATACAGCAGTCTTCCATGCCGTATTCTGTCAAAAGCCTTAACAAAATCCAAAAGTATCATGGTGTATCCACTTCCCTTTTCTAGTTCAATGGTAACATTGTTATAGAATGTGAGCAACTTGCTAAAACATGACCTTCCCTTAGTAAACCCATGTTGTTCATTGCAAAGTAGAGATTTACTGTCAACTCATTTCGGAATGCAAGCCCTAAACCAATTTTTACAAAATCTTCACCACCACTCCTGAGATACTAATTACCACTAATTCGTTCAGTGAAGAGGTAGCAGAACATGCCAATTAAGTTAATTCAAGAATTTAATATGTGATTATTTGGTATTATCGATATAATCGATCATCAGGTATGATAAACCACCACTAGAGGGAGCTCTTAAATGCCTTCGTAACCTAGTCACCATCACTTGTTGATAATATCACTAGTGGGCAACCACACACGCATTAAACGACTTTTTTTGTAGTTACTTGTTAGTTGTTTTTTTTCTTGTGCACTACAAAGCGATCGGAACTTCAAAATAAAAATAAGAAGGGGAAAAAGAAAGAAATATATTAAGTCCGCAAAGTTTCAGAAGAGCCGATCGTAAAAGTACAAAAGTCCTGACGTCTCTTGCTGACCTCAGCACATCCCCTTGGGAAAGTGAACACGCGAAACTGGCGCTGTCATTCGTTCCGCTAAATACGCCAAACTGTCGGAAACACAGCATGTGGTTGACGACTGTGTACATGTTGGAAGTGGAAAATGTGAAGTTGCGTAATTTAGAATTGTAGCTGCAAAACTTTCCTAAAGAAAAACAAAATAACAAAATCTGTGTAGTCTGTATTTTAATGGAAGTGCACCTGATTGTTATGAAATGGAAGTGATTGTATTGTTTTGTTATCGTTTCTGTTTACATTGTTTCATTTGATTACATCATTCGCAATCGGTATTGTTACGTCATAATGTTGAATTTCTCTTTTAAAGTTATTTTTTCCTGTTCATTTGGTTACATCATTCGCAAGCAGTATTGTTATGTCATAATGTTGAATATCTCTTTATTTTCCTGTTCTGTCAAACAGCTTTTTTTTTTTCAGATATTCACTCTTTCACTGAATAAATCGTGTCACTCATACTTACAGTGTGTTGGGTGTATGTGTTGGGGGGGGGGTAGCTACAAAGCCTTACGATCAGAAGAAATCACTCCTAAAAGTGCGGATGACCTCGTAATACTCGACCGGCTTCCGACACACACGTGCACATACTACGAAGCAAACCTCAACACCGGATTTCCACACATCCGAAAGCCTGGATCAAATGCTATTTTCAAAGGTGTAGAAAATCTTTGCAGAAGCTCTTTGGATGTCGATCTGAAAGCAGACGCTGCAGAATAAAATCGGATTATTTGTTATGGGAGTCAGAAATTATCTACATACTTTTCCATCCGTATTACTTGACGTTGGATTTGTCTTGCCAAATATCTGACAGCTCGCATCATCCTAAAGTATCTGAAAAACAATGAGAGAGCTTTATTTTGCAGTTCCTATCTATACTGTCAATGTAGTTGACAACTTTATTGTAACTGACTCAGTTACCAACATTGCCTACCTTCATATACATTTATTCTGTGTATGCTTATTGTTTTTTAAATACTTTTTGGAAGAGTATAAAATTGAGAAAAAAGTTTTAATTTTATCAGTACAAATACAAACATAAAATTAATACGGATAAACCAGTGCTTTTTTGTTAGATTAGATGCTGCAAACATACTTCGGTTTGTAATCTTTTCGAAGCTTAACATCGAATTAGTTTTGTTTTCCTCTTTTTTCATATTTATGCTGCAGAAACAACCTGAAGTCAACTTGTACATGAATTGCGTTATTGTGTTTATTATTACCACGCCGACTTCCCTTATGGTATCCCGATGGTCTTTCAACTTCAGGGACCTTTGCTGTGACACCGAACTAGTATAGAAAAGTAGATTATCACTAAGGGATAGACATCTACACGAGCTCTATTGGCAGTTCTGTCTAAGTTAAACATAAGAAATGAATCAAGTGTCTTGCACATTTCTGTATTTAAAAAAAAAAAAATCCTTTGGTGCCTTCCTGGTGCCGTTTATCCATACGTCGACTTCCCCTTTAGCTTCCGGGAGATGCTGGTAAGGGTAGCAAGCACGAGAAACATGTTAAAGGTGTCTGTTCTTGACAGATGACCTCCCTGTTCCGGTACTTCGCCATGAGACTGGACAAAAACAAAAAAAGAAAAAAAAAGAGAAAATAAAAGCGACATCACATCTTAGTGTACAATCCTACGACACCATCCACTACGTGTGACATTAACAAAGCGACGTCCCCTAAATTGATTACGACGGAGAGAAAAAAAACCGAAAACAAAAAAAAAGAAAAGGAAACAGAACAAGAGACGCTACCATTATTCACTCATACCATCCTCTGTGGTTCTATTCTCTGCCATTGCGTGGATAGAAAGAATGAAATGTAAAGCATTCTGTCTTTCATAGGGACCTTCGACAGTCCTCATCTTTCTTATGTCTCTTCTATCTTCCCTCTTTCACCCTACAGATGATTTTTTTTCCCAATGCGACCTCTAAATGACATCGTAGAACTTTGCTGTGCTTTCCACATCCATTTTATGAGCTGTGCAGGGAAGCGACCTTCTCTCACACGTCGAGTTTTATGACTATCTAATTAATATCGCCTGTAGGTGTCAGAGTAGTTTGTATTATTCTAGCATAGGTTGGAACGGTTGAATTATGTTCATTAAATAAATTCCTCCCCCTTCCCCCCGTCGTATGCGTCTTAGGAACTTCATTATAACTACTAAACTTCAATCTGCTAGAATGAAGTTATGGGCCTTTCGATAGGCAACCTTGGCTCGAATGGTGTCATCTCTCGAGCAGTTATTTTACCCAAGAGTAAAACAGTTAAATGACCTGACATGACGCCAGAATAGAGAGCGCAAGGCGTGCTTTATAAGTCATTACAATGTCACTTTTAGCGAGCTGTGAGTTTCATTAGAAGATCGCTTCGACAGTCCACTCCTGTACCGTAAATGTCATCGACTAATTATTCCACCCCCTTTTCTCGATAAATGGATGGAAATGCTTCTATCTTCTTAGCTATTGAATAAGAGTTCACAAATTTCCCATAGACCCAAATGGATAACATCGATAATTTATAATATAAATGTAAATTTCCGTACAACTTTTAATTATTTTATGAGTATGAATGACGTACCATTGCCTTACAGTTTTCTTTTATTTCAGTGGAGTGTGGAAAGCCATTATCTTGGGGCAGATTCTGTCAGCCTTACTTTGTGGTACAGGAGTAACTAGCCAGTTCCTTAACAGCACATACAGGGTCCAAGTTCCCACAGGTAGGCCGCTTCTCCTTTCTAAGCTCCGTTGGTTTTTACGTTTAAAATACTCGTCTAAAATAATCTGTAATGGTTGTACGATGATAAGCAGATCATTGTTGAAGTACTATATTTAGAGGACATGTGCTGCCGTCTATCGGTAACTGTTTGCGGAATCATGCACGCCTTTAATTACATAATTTTATTCATTTCCACAATGTACGTGTCTTGTTAGTGGGATCAGTCGGCTTTTTCTTGATCATCACACCAATGTATTGAAACCTTTTTTGTATCTATGATGATATTATTCGGTTAGTTTTTGAATGAATATGAATAAAGAATACTATTATTTATCTTTTTTGAATCATATATGCAATGAATTTGATCCACTTGCTTATCATGGCCCAGTATACAGTAAATACTGTGCAAACACAGATGCGAGACTCCTCGATATTTCTGCGCATGGCAAAAGAAGGCGAATCCATTCCGATATTAGGGTAATCAATGCGTTTCGTCGGATGAGTGTTTATTATTACACGTCAGAAAATTAGCTTCTCTTTTATGAAAATTCTAGTTTTTAAAGTGGCAACTGTTGTGCTTATACAACAGTTGGAAACGTTTACGTATAAAGCACGTGATTTCGCGTGTTGGTAACCAATTCGTACATCGCCTTATTCCTTTCTCCCCCTGTCCGACCACAGATCCGAGGGTCTCGGTTCTGTGGTCGGACAGTATCTTCCAAGTCGCGTTCTCTGAACAATTTTTCTGTTTAGCAGGATAAAAAAAGCGAGTCGCTACCGTAAGATATAGAGCAGCTCACATTCAGTTGAAAAGGCCTTGCAAAGGCTCATTGTTTACCAGATTGAGATCCGAAACCAGTTTTTTCCTAGCCAAATTTACTTTGTAATAAGTCTCGTTAAATTAAACTTTACTGTGTTTAATGCGATACGGTTAACCTGCTTCGATATTATATAAAGTCAGCAAAAAAGCCCTTTCTAAGGTTACGTATTAAAATTGTACTTTACATTTCTTTTCACGAGACAATAACGTCAACTGACTTCATTCTGTCGCCCTTCAGCTAACAATCGACTCCCTGACGCCAGACTTTTTCTCCTGGTTGTTTGAAGATCACTGATGTTGCCTACTCTGATAATCCTACGTTGCCAGAACACTTGATTCGTGTTTAATTTTATTATCCACCCCGCCTTATTTGCCACAAGCACTTCACTCTCTATTCTGTCGTAACACAATTAATTTTTCTTTTGCTTAGTGTTTTTGCCATTACACGTTTGTGCTTCTTAAGGAGTTATAGTTTCCCTTGGTTTATTTTAATTGGTGTGAACTATTACAAAAAATACGTCAATAACTTCGATTGTCTACGTGAATATATAGGTAATATGCTAAAGGCGTTATCGTGCACCAATTAAAAACGACGAAATAACTTTTCTGGGAAAAAACTAAACAAATAAATCTTTTTTGTTTCTAACAACTGTATAACGGATAAAGCTTCTCATTACTTGACTAACAGTAGCTAAGTGAATTTTAGGAACACAATCATTGATGTAACAAAAATAAGCCATCAATTACATGGGAATTTTGGAAAGAAACACGTCAAAACCTACTTCGTGAACATTAACATAAACATTTCTGGCTAGATGGGTGAAGCAAAATTGCTTTTCATATTCCCCTTTGTCTTGAAAGAACTTTGAATGGAGTGTTTGTGAGCTATATGCTCGCCCATTGAGGGCAGTGAAGTTAGTTGCGTTCAGCTGAACTTAAAATAGATTTTGGTCTTTTATATTTGTTAATTTTTGCTTCATTATATTCCGAGGCTTCCTTGATTAACGGGTTTGGATGGTTACTTGTCTTGGTAAAGAACTTCTCAGCTAGATTTATGAGAAAGGAAGAGATATAAGGGATATTAACTTCTCTGTGGATCTGGGTGTTTCTTATAAACCAAGGTGCATCCAGAATCATCCTCAGGCACTCATTCTGTAATCCCTGAAGTTTTAGAATGTTGGAATTTGCGGTGTGGATACATGCTGGGGATGCGGAAGTGATGACCGGTCGAATTACCATCTTGTAAATTGTTAATTTTGTTTGCGTGTCTAGTTTACTTTGACTGTTGATCATAAGGTAGAGCTGTGCTAAGACGTTGGATGTCTTTGAGGTAATGCAACTAATATGTTTGCTGAATAGGAGTTTACTATCAAGAATCACTCCAAGATATTTAACTTAAGTCTGCCATGGAATCTTTACTCCCAATAAATAAATATCCTCCATGGTATGGATTTTCTTTCTAGTAAACAATATAGGTGAGCTTTTCTGGGGGTTAACTTGGATCCTCCAGTCTGCCATCCACTTTTCTAAAATGTGTATGCTGGTTTGGAGTCTTTTAGTTGCCAGTTTTGGGCTCAGTGATCTTGCCACCAGTACAGTATCATCTGCATATAATGCAGTGAATGTTGTTTTTGGGTTCAGAGGGATGTCGGCTACATAGATTGAGAACAGGAGAGGTGCCAGAAGAGATCCCTTGGGTACGTCTGCCGAGATCCTGCGTCTGGTCGAAACCGTTTCGTCGACCCTGACCTGCATATATCTGTCTTTCAGGTAAGAATGTATTATTTTTATTAACTTGACTGGCAAGTTAAATTTTATCAGTTTGTAGAGAAGGCCTTGATGCCATACTTTGTCAAAAGCCTTCTCTGCGTCGATGAAGATGGCAGCTGTATTGAGTTTCCAGTTAAACCCTTTAGTAATGATTTCTACCAGCCGGTGCACTTGTTGAGCTGTACTATGGACCTTACGGAAACCGAACTGTTCATTAGGCAAAATTCCTAACTTATCTGTTTCTGCTTGGAGTCTTGAGAGGATCGCTTTCTCTGTCACTTTTCCGAGGTTGGACAACAGGCTTACGGGTCTGTAGCTTTCGGGAAGGTGAGGATATGTTCCTGGCTTTTTCAATGGCATGATGATGGCTGTTTTCCATGCAGTAGGGAAATGCTGGAATCTAAAGATGGCATTTGTAATGTTGACGAGATGGACTATGGCCTTTCTTGGAAGTAGTTTTACTATTCTGTTAGTTATGCCATCCGGTCCTGGAGCTTTTTTACTGTTTAGATGGGAGATATTTATCATTTCTGCCGGATTTGTAAGAGTGATATGTTCGGAGTTAACAGTGTTCTGTCTTAAGGTTGTCCTAACATGACGATGAATTGTCATAAGGTTGATATTTAGATTTGTTTAAGATGGATTGCACTGAGAATCTAGGTTATCTACTAGTGCTTCGCCTTTCTCTTCATCTTTGTGAACTGTACCTTTCTTGGTTTGTATAGGGGGTATGAGTTGCTTTTTGGTGCGGATTACTCTTAAGAATTTCCATACAGAATGATCTTCAGTATTGATGTTAGCCAATTTGGTTTCCCATTGATGGTTTCTGTGTTTTTGAAGAGCTTCTCGGACCTGCCTGTTTAGATTGTTCAATACTATTTATCTTGTGCGGGCTCTGGTATTGTGGTATCTCTTTCTGGCTCTGTTTTTTGCTCAGATTAGCTCCATGATTTCTTCACGGATATGGTTGGTTGGGTGGAAGACAGTGGATTGTCTGACTGATTCTATTGCTTTCTGAATTTGTATGGTTAAGTTATTTACTGCTGTGTCAATCTTCTTCCTTTTTACTGATATTGGGCACCGGACCAATATGATCGGGAAGAACCTTGGCTAACTTGTTCCATGGTATGAATGTGTGCAGAGGAGAGAATTGATCAGATGAACCTAGATTAAGCACTATGGGACTGTGGTCAGAAGATAATTCGTTGACTGATTCCAATTTGAATTGGTATCTTAAATTTTTAAAGATGACAATGTCCAGCACATCCGAGCTACCTGAAGGGCTGAAGTGGGTGGGCTCGGTAGGGCCGACCACAACAACAGAGTTGAGCATTGCAAAGTTGAAAAGTGTGTCACCTTTGGTGTTAGTTGATGAGCTGTTCCAAGCTGTGTGTGTTGAGTTGAGATCTCCTGCTATTATTATGGAGTCATTTGGACCAAGTATGGAGTCCAGATCAGTTGTCAGCAGAGGAATGCTCGGAGGGTTATAAGCAGCATAGATCTTGAGACTCCCAGAATTGCAGGTATGTACCTCCACACCTTTCACCTCCAGGTTTACTGTTTGGGGCTTGTCTATTGTATTATGATTCAAATAACTCTTAATATATATAGCTGTGCCTCCACCTCTTGTGCCAGTTCTGTCGTATGTACAGAATATTTGGGTTATTAGCTGGTCTTAGGTATGTTTCACCAATCAAGATGATATCAGCACTGAGACGAGTTGCAAATTCTTGTTCATCAATCCATTTGCATTCCATGCGATTATCTTAAGAGCTTTTGGTTTGAATTTTGTGCCTTGCAGGAATCTATTTCTGGAAGATGTTGAGGGGCATGTCTTGCTGAATTCTTGCAGCATGGTGGCAAGGTGAGGCTGTTAAAACGGGTGTTATGTTGGAGCTTTCTAGCTCGAGAGATGTAGGAGGCTTAGTTCTTGCAGCCTCAGCATATGTTTTTACGTTGTTACGTGGAGGAGTAAGATTGACTTTTGTTGATCCTCGATTTTTTGGATTGGAAAGGCATCCCTTGTAGTTTGTGGGGTGAGGTCGTCTGCAGTTTGCACAGCATTCTGGAGTTGTGCATGGCTTGGTGCATGTGATGGTCTCGTGTCCCTCGCCGCACTTCAAGCACCTGAAGGCTTCTTTACATAATTGTTGGGCATGCCCAAACTTTTGGCATCTACGACACTGACCTGAAGATGCTCTTTTCCTGAGAGGCTCAGTTGAAATCTCGAGTCCGCATACTACTGTCAGTTCATTGATCTGCTTTTGTGTGTTGCTTATTTCCACCAGCACCAAAGGCATTGGTCTTTTATCAGATCTGAGCATCCTGCTCACTTTTACTGATGACAGACCCTGTCTGGAGAGATCAGTGCTCACATCTTCAGGAGTGATACCTTCAGCTGTCCCACGTAGAACTACCTTCAGGTTCTTTTCGCTGGGTAAAGTGAAGGTATGATATGGGACGTTAGCATTGTCCATAAATCTGGTCATCTGTCTGTAATCCATGACAGTAGTGGGTTGTATTTTAACTCCCTCATCTGAGTTTTTAGCCCATGAGAATGAGATGTTTTGTTCTCTGAAGGCTGATGAGACAGGGATCCATTTTTCCTTATCCCTTAATTTGACTGGTGGTATCTTTTCTTTAGGGCCATTGAGGGCCACTATCCCTGTTGTTTTGGGTTCTTACACATTGGTGGAGATTTTCCTTTTCTTTTTGACCATTCGGAACTCTGTATCTGTTTCCAAGGTATGATGATTGCTGTCTTGGGATGTAGCATCTTCCATACTTGAGGAGTGTGCAAAATCTGATTGCCTCAGAGTTACGGGCTCTTCACTCATGTCAACCATATTTTCCTCTGTGACTGTTGTGGTGAAGAATGTGTCAAAGAGCTTGACTTTTCCTGTCCAATTATCACTCAGCGGCTGTCCTAGTCTGAGGAATTCCATGTATACTTCCTCGAATTTGGCCTCATTCAGAAGTTTTGCCATGACAATAATTTAGAAATGTGTTAAGACACAGATGGAGAAAGAGTAGAGATTGTTCAGGTGTCCCTAGCAGATTAAAGATAATCCTGTGGACTTTTGAGAATCCACTAGCAAATCCCGTAGACACTCTTAGGTGTCTACCAGCAATAAAATACAACTAGCTGTCCTATGATAGGGAAAAGGAGTGTCACGAAATCACTTGGCCACAGATTGAAATCCTATCTCCCTAAATAAAACAATAAATCCACCACCGGTCCACATTGCGGGTGGGGCCTGCCGGCCATTAGACCTCTTGCATGTTTCATGCAGAAGGGGGGGGGACAGTAGGAAACAAACTGTGTCTGTGCCAGTGCAATGCGTGTTTCGTGAAAAACCTTGTAAACAAACTAATCAGGCTCTGTCTAAAATAATACGTCCGTTCACATCAAAATCAGTCTCAAAACTCTCCACACTGACCTACTTCGTAAAATGTTTGTCACATCAAGTTATAGAAACAACATTAAGTATTTTGTGCGTAATCCTAAGTTTAGTATTTCTCTGAAACTAATTTGACTTAGCAATTATTTTAGCTTAAATATGCTAATTAATTATACTTACAACTCTTTTATATAAATCAATACCTTTTTCTTACAAACATTTAAAATTAATATTTAAATACGTATACACAATTTGCTGAATATGTTACAGTGCCTGTTTTTTGAATACTGTACAATCACCGATAATAGGCTATCTAATCAAAACACAATTTTTGTAGACTGCCTGAAAGATTAAATAAAAAATATGAAGGCTGAGTGAAGAAAAATTTATAATCTAAGTGTGAACATGACATATTACTTTTTTAAAATATTAATACAGTTAAAATCTACATTAGTATATTAACTTCCTGTTTGAGTTCTGACACCGTTAGATCAAGTAATCTAAAGCCAAAATTTAACTATCTTTACGGAAAATTATCAGTAGTCATTTCTCAACCGAGAGTGAAGCCTACTTAAATTCTCATTGCGGAGAGCCTAATATGTTATGACCCATTTATCAAAAGCTTCAACTGGAATATGAATAAAATGTTGGAATATTGCTACCATTTGTGAATAAAAGGAAACTCATGTTATCAAGTAAAAAGAATATCAAAGAAAGGAGAGTTTTTAAAAGAAAATTTGGAAACCCATTATATATAAAATCCTGATGTCAGTATAGCTGAGTCAGCTTAAAATATACAAGATATTTGATTTCAATTGAAAAGGAGAACCATGTCTAGTTTTTAGCCGATTTTTGGCTAAAATAAATAGGATTTTTTCCCAGGAAAAAAAAAAGAATTTTTAATTTAGTACTCAAAAAAATTAACTGCAGAGAACTCTCAATTACATACAAATAAATATTAGTTAGGATTGCGGACGCTAGGTGGCGCTAGTTTGCCCGATGTGTTCTCGTTGCCTTTCATTTAACCCGCTGGTCGAAGTGCACTCAACTACCCCAATGGTGGAATGCAACAATAAGGAAGCTACTGCTGACCAAATGTTAGGACTAAATGACTCTCTTATTAACATTAGGAAAGTGTTTATGATGATTTATAAAAGTTCATATCAATGATATTACTCAGAAGAGTCCACATATATATGCACCGCCTCCTTAGAAAGGTATATACGTTTGTGCCTCAACATTAATGCCTAAAAATGAAAATTATGGATTTATATTGTTTATGGGTTCCACTGGCTTACCACCCAGGAGTCCAAATAGGTGAAACTCACTGGATGCAATATTAGGACTGTGTGGTGAATTATTCAGTACCTTCCACCTCATGCCTTTGTTATAAAGAAGCCCTGGTATTTCCAATTACAAAGGTGTTACACCACATTCAAATCTGTTTCTGTGATTGGACATTTATTCCATTTTCTAGCAACAACTGAATGAATTTATGCAAGTGCGATACCGTTCATAAGCAGATCACGTTTAATTATTGAAATATGGCCATGTTTTTCTGTAATCTTGTAACCGATAATACAACCAACCATACATGATGCACGCAATGCTGCCATCTGGTGGTCATATTAGGAAAGATATGATGCAAACGCTCTCTTTGTGTTTTTACGTGATATGTTTACACCTTATTTTTTCAACACCCTCATATGAATATAATAATTTCATTTAAAAGATAAAAACACTCACAAAATGTCATGTCAGAGAAATGTAAAATGCACTTTAGTGACCAACAAACATCTGTATAATTGTTAAAACGGACAGTATTTACGAAACAACGGCTTTTAACTGGAAGCACTTCGTCAACGTGTTTTTGGTTAGTTTGCATGCATGATAGAAAAAAGATTAAAAAAAGGTAACGCTACTATAGAATTCGTGTTGTTACGTTCAGTAATCTGTTCTTGCCGGTAAGTGAATTAGTTTTTAAAGCTGTTTTTTTTTTCCAAGAGTTCTCCCTAAAAAGTAGCTTTAAGGGCAAAATAAGGCTGACAAAGGTCGTGAATCAATTTAGATTTTCTTCTATCACATTTTTCCTTCTAAGGTGTAGTTCTTATAAATAAATTAAGAACATTCATTATTGTAATAGCGTAAACAGCGCAAAAAATCTATTTATATTCAGATTACAGCGGCTCTCTGATTCTATAATTAAAAAAATAGCATCTTTTAGGAGAACTTTCATTACTAAAACGTCACCATGAATCTACAATAAAAGTTAAAATTTAATTACATTTCTTCCAAGAATTAATTATTCACCATTAAAATGTCATTAAACGCGAAAAAATAAATGAATAAAAAGTATTTTAATTCCTAATCCTTTTCTTGATTAGACATAAAAAAAGAAAGATGAAAGTAATTGAACATTTTTCTATCACTCTTGCACGAAAAATACTCACCAAGTGTACCATCATTCCCTTTCTTAGTTCTCTCAGTAATTGCTGCCTCATTAATGTTTTTAAAGCAATTCATAAAACTCAAGCTGACAGCTATAATTCATTTATTTCAAAAGATTTCACTTAGAAGTTTAGTTAGCAATGTACTAACCATCTTCAGGGTAATAAAATTAATAAAACACAACTTAGTTTCGTGTACATAGAACTGTTACGAAATATATAAATGGTCTTTATGGATTCTGCAATTAATCTGGCACTCCAGTTCGTTATCATAAGAAAATGGCGTCCACGTGCTCACATTAATTGTTCCGTGAACATTTTCAAGCTATTTTTCATTGTTGGTTGTTGTGTGCATGAATTCTAGTAGAAATACTACAGCAAACGATAGGATTATATATTGTTAGTGAACACGTAATCAAATTCTACTCTCTATATTGAACAGACGATACAACTCTTCATTGTTGGTGAAGGAACAATCGATTCTGTTAGAAAGGCATGTTGGAGGTTCAGTAGTATATAGTTGGACAGTTCGTGTTTGGCTCTGAACCAAGGTTAACGTATGCATTGTTTGTTTGTTTTATTTTGTACCAATAATCCTCCTCCTACTACTACTACTACTAATCTTTCTAAGGATATGCTGTATTTTAAATGCAGTGAAAATATGATTTTGAACAATTGATTTTGAACAATATTACTTCTACAATGAAGTATAAGGCAGTTGCAATGCATCCTCCAAGCTTGCTATAGGCTTATCTGAGATACGTAATATCGATCAGTTGTTGCGTATTAGTTTGGGCTGTTGGCGATAGTTCAGATATATACTACCGCATCAGTATGGGACTCACACACACACACACACACACACACACGCGCGCGCGCGCGCGCGATTCATAGGAATGCGATGATACCTTACTAAACTGGAAAACCTGAGCTTTCCAGTTTAGTAAGGTATCATGAATACATGAGGTCTTGTAATACGATACATCGTCCTAGCTACTATGTAGGTAGCATCAATGCTTTAGCATAACTGCATAGTGACATAGGTGTTTGGCTGTTAATATTTTATGTTCTGTCATTGCAGCGCAGATAACGTTGACATCATCTCTTTTCTCTCCCAAGATAATCCGTAATGTATTATACTGCATTCATATTAATCCGTTTAGTCTATAGTTTGCACAGAACGCATAGGTTGTTATAGCATATGTTAATACGTTTTCACATAATAGCTTGTATATAAATGCTTTTATATGTGTAGGAGCAATGTAAGTTTGATAAGCTCGCCTACTGTTATCTGTAGATGTTTATGTGGCCATTCCACTTTATATCTGCATCAAGGTAAATTCCAAGATATCGTATTATATTTAAATTTATTTAAATTAAATTATATTATATCGTATTATCGTATTAAAGTTTAATTTAACGAGACTTATTACAAAGTAAATTTGGCTAGAAAAAAACTGGTTTCGGATCTCAATCTGGTAAACAATGAGACTTTGCAAGACATTTTCAACTGAATGTGAGTTGCTCTATATCTTGGCACATTTCCAAGATATAGAGCACGAGTTGGCACATTGCCCTCGGCTGGTAGTGTGCCAGGAAGAGTCAATTCATGTTGAAGGGAAGAAAGGAATAAGGCGATGTACGAATTCGTTACCAACACGCGAAATCACGTGCTTTATACGTAAAATTTTCTAACTGTTGTGTAAGTAAAACAGTTGCCACTTTAAAAACCAGAATTTTCATAAAGAAAAACTAATTTTCCGACTTGTAATAATAAACAACTCATCCCACGATCCGCATTGATTATCCTAATATCGGAATTCACAAAATGTTTACATTATTTTGTGAAAAGATTGATTTGTCTTTAATAATAATAATAATGATAATTATAATAATAATAATAAACTGCCGTGGTGATTTATTTTCAATATATTTCCTGGATGGATTTCCAATTATTCAACCACCTCTCTAATAAGATGTAAAAAAGACAGGGAAAAAAAAAACACGGATGGAAACAAGTGTTGCTTCTTCCTCTTCATATACACACTTTATAATATTAATGTACCGTTACTATGGCGACCGCCTTTTCGCATCTCCTGTTTGCAAGAGACGTCAGAGACGATAATTAATTTTTTTTTTTTTTTTGTCGCTAGTCCGAAATGCGTTTGGTGTTTGGTAGTTGTGAAGACTTAATGTGTTCTCATTACCTGTAATATTATGTCGATATGAAGAGCACTCGAACAGGGACATTAATAAATCAGTGCTCTGATCTTCTGTTGTCGCCTTAATGACGTGTTCGATGCTGGAGGGATATGAAAAGGACATTCTCATCTGTCTTACGTTGTGGTCTGGATTCTAATGATCGCGTTATTTGACAGGGTTCGCAACGATCAGGAAAGTTGAGGGTTTTTTATTTTTATTTTTTTTTTTGCTTCTTTACTTTCTCTTTAAAAGGAATAACTTAGAAAGTCAGGCTACGTCTGTAATTAGTGCTCTACTGTATTCATTAGGTGAGCTAAAGAGTGTTCTCCGACAGGAGACAACTTGGCGATCTTCTATCTAGCGGTTTCTCTCTCTTAATGTTTCCATGGTCTAGCCACTAGATCATTTTCAGCTTGCGTATTTGTTAATTCTGTTTAGTTTCCTAACATTGAGTGATTGTTTTGAAGCGTACTGTAATATTTTATAATACAAAAAAGTTTGGTTTTCGTCCTAAGTAGGCTTTACACTTCAAGATGGCACGCGACCACCGTCTGCAGTACATAATTAGAAAAATTATTAATGAAGTAGCAATGTTTTTTTACGTTTTAATTTAAAATGTTACACCTGAAATTATAAAAGTAGTTTATATAAATTTTAAAATATAATTTGTGCAAAACACCTATTGTGAAATCGTTTGTATCAGGTCTTGTTTGATAATTTGAAATTTATGTGCAGTTATGTATTAATTTTACATTATTTATTTTACTTTTCTTAGAAATAATTATGTAAGTTATATTTTACTTATAAACAGCGAGGTAATATTTTAAGTAGATTGAAATATTTTTAAATCTCCAAAAACATAGCATACACCTGTAGATATTCAATATCGTAATATTATAATTATAACAATGTTAGAATTATGATATAGCAATGCTGTAGCCAATGAAGTTCTAACTGAGGCTCGGCTATTGCTGTTACCCTCCTGCCATGATCAGAGTTTTAATTTTTATGATTTACCTGAATGAAATAACCAACGTCATAAAACAGCTAAACAACAATAAAGTTCCATGTCCAGATGGAATTACAAACAGAATCATCAAACTACTTCCTCGAAAGGCTATTGTGCACCTGGTTAACATAACCAATTCAATACTGAGGATACAAAACTTCCCCACTGCATGGAAAACAGCCGACAGTCCTATAAGCCTTCTTTCCAACCTAGGAAAGATTGCTGAAAAAATCATCCACTCAAGACTACAAGAAAAATCAGACCAATTAGGAATAATTCCAAACGAACAATTTGGCTTCCGCCGTGTACACAGCACAGTGCAACAAATACATCGACTAGTGGAGCACATCACTCAAGGATACAACTGGAACCTTCACACAGCTGCAGTCTTTCTGGATATTGCCAAGGCCTTTGACAAGATATGGCATCAAGGATTACTCTACAAACTCATACAGGCCAACATTCTGACAAACCTTACCCGTCTAATAAAATCATACCTCACTGACAGATCCATGCAGATAAAAATAAATGGCACCATCTCAACTAGGCGCCAAATCACCGCAGGAGTACCACAGGGATCCCTGTTGGCTCCTTTACTTTTCACAATCTACGTGGCCAACATTCCACAGAACCTGAGGACTGCCATCACAGCCTTTTATGCAGATGACACAGCCATAATGACAAGATCTCTCCGCCCACACCTGGCGATCAGTCGTCTCCAGGACACCATCACAAAGCTAGAGAAATGGTTCTCGGACTGGAGGATACAAGTAAACCCTGTCAAAAGCTCAGCTATACTATTCACCAGACGCAAAGCCTTCATCCAAGATGACATCCAACTCCTCGGAAAAAAGATACCATGGCAGACAGAAACCAAATACCTTGGAGTACAGCTGGACAAAAATCTGAATTTCAACAGCCACATCAAGCTCATAGGCACAAAGACATCCAGAACCATAGCCCAACTCTATCCCCTGATCAACCGCAACAGCAAATTGGATACATGCAACAAACTGTTACTATATCAGATGGTAATACGACCAGTAATCACATATGCATCCCCAGCATGGAGTCACACATCCAAATCTAACATCCTGAAACTACAGAGGATACAAAACAAGTGCCTGAGGATGATACTGGACGCCCCATGGTTCGTCAGAAACATGCAGATCCACAGAGAAACCGGATCCCCAGACATCCATTATCTCCTTCATGACTATGCGGAAAAGTTCTTCAGCAAGGCACACTCTCATCCCAACCCACTAATCAGACAAGCTTCCAGTTATAGTGAACATGACTATCACAAACATAAAAGACTCAAGGCAATCCTGCTCTCAGCAGAACAGAGCTAACTCCGTAGTTCGCAAAGTGCGAGCATAAGGCTCTCACCCCCCCCCCCCCCATTAAGCTTCTCGACACAGACAAAGGGGAAAAACAAAAAACATTTTATGCTTTACCTAGCAAGCCAGTAACGTTGTTGTTGTTGTTATGATTTACCTGGGAGATTGCGGAAAATGAGATGATTGACCGTGAGATGCGGTGATTAATACCCTTGGAGGGTAATGAATGGTAATGCTGTAGCCAATGAAGTTCTAACTGAGGCTCGGCTATTGCTGTTACCCTCTTGCCGTGATCAGAGATTTAATAGCTCAATAACACCTTATCCCTACACTGTCCTGTACAGATAACGTAACGGGGAAGATGAAAAGCATTGTTGCTTCGCCCCTTTAAGCCAGTCCTTATAAGGGTAAGGATATGATTTACCTGATAACATCTCGTTTAAAAGATTTTTTTGCATCTTGTGGTTGCCAATGCAAATCCAAACACGTCGTAAGAGGCGACTAAAATGGGTACCCTGAGGGTAATGGATGGCAATGCTATAGCCAATGAAGTTTCAACTGAGGCTTGGCTGTTACCCCATGGGACGCTGAGTTTCGAGAATTTGAGTTTCGCTCTCTTAAGGTTTTTGCCTTGAGGGAGCAAATTTGAGTCTCCAGGGAGCGTGTTCTCCGACACGGTGAGGTGCTTTGTCGGGGGATGCTTTTCCCTGGAATATGAGCGGTTCTGTGCTCGGTGGTGGGGGAACCTGTCACTGAGTGGAGCCAACGCTGAGTTACACGATCTTTCGGCCACTATGGAGTGGTCTAGAGATCGTCCTAATTTTTAGAGTAGGCTTTACTTAAAAAAAGTATCTCATTGAAACTATCTTATCCACTTCACAGGCAATGCCAATTCTCTTGCTCATTCGTGTATGTATATGCCATATAGTTCCACAGCTGTGCTCACATTCTTATTTTTTAATATGCTGAACACCTCCTGTTTATCTACCTCAATGTTGATATGCAGCTTTTGATTGACAAATATCTATTGTGAGAAGTGGAAATCAAAAATATTGGAACTTCTGTGACAAAAAAAGCATTGTAATAATAGATTGTACGTATGCGACATTTACAGTGCTAGATTAATACTCTTTGGAACAGTCCTAGGTAAAAGTATTCGCTAAACTGTATATTAAAATTCAGTAAGAAGTGAATAAGGTAAAAATTGCGATAAATAATAAAATATTAGCACAAGTAAATACTTTCATAAAACTGATTTATCATATGAAGAATTGCCACTGGCATTAAAATATTTTAAAACTTAAATAGCGTAATAACATATTTAAACCATTTCTAATACAAAAACGTATTAGAATCAGACTCTGTAATGTCCTCCTTTGTATTTTCCTCACATAAACAGCTGCATATACGATATATGAACCACAAAAAAAAGAAGAAATCGTAATAACTGAATAAAAAACGAATACTTTATTGCATAGCTAAATATAAACAAGATCGATAGACACATCTAAATCGAATAGATAACTAAACTTATTGTATACATAATGGGAAAAGAAGAAATAGAAGACCAGAAAATCGATACCATTATCGATACTTAAAACGATGATATGATGATCAGGATATTCCTGGCATATGATGACCTCATGCGCAGCTGCCAACACGACCTTGCAAGTTATAACAATTACAGCTTGTATGTATACTAGCACTGCTATGTTGCTGGTGGATTTCGTTTAGCATGGGTACGTCTCCAGGGTTCCTGGCTTTAAATAGGATACACCTTCCCAGAAATTAGATTCAGAAGGTTTTAGATGCTTTCATCTCCCACCTGATTTGCAGCTTACCCTGGTGCATTTACTACACACGCAAGGGCGGCTCCGGAGTTAATAGAAATGGCAAGAAGATTTACTTTATTATCAGTGAACCCTTGGATCAAACTATGTCGCAGAAGTTTACAACAAGCAAGAAACCTTCGCTAGTCGAATGGCCTTCTGGGTAGTTGTAAATAGTTTGTATTGCTCGAGCTAATCCCTGGTGCCTAATATGTTTAGTTTCTTTTATCGTCGCCCGCCACGGACCGGTCTTACCTTCCATTAAGTTTGTTTCTCCCCTTTTCTTAGTAATCCTTGTCCCTCGAAGTAGGATTGTTAGAAGGCCGTTTCCTTACGATCTGCACTTCCTAGATTACTTTCTTGTTATCCCGTTAATTTACACGTCCGCAACCCAAAGCAGATCTCTCTGAGAGAGTCCTCTTGTCATTGGGAGCGAGATTAAGATCTATTGTCCGCGCTGGGTGAGTCATGACCCGTGCCATGGACTGGCTTAGGGTGTAGCTGTGTTGGTATTTTTTTATTCCCACGCTGTGATACTAGAGATAGAGTAAGAAATAAACGCTATGCTCCTTTGGGCAGTTAGAGAGCGACACTTCTTTAGTGCAATGTAAATCCCTCTAACGTCCAGTAGAGGATTAGCTACTCACTTAGCACCTGTCTTGCGAGAAAATACAGAACTTTGCCTCTCTGCTTTAAGGGCTAGCACGCGGCATTTGAACTGCTGTTCTATCGCTGTTACAGAGCGCAAATTTACATCTTTATGTAAGAGAGAGAAAGGAAAAAAATCACGCTTATATTTTAATTAAGATTTTAATATATTTAAGGTCTTAGAATGATTTCATAAACGCCTGATAATGTTCTCAAATCCTGAAATGAATTCGCACATTTTTGTTGTGATTAATCGTGTGTAGGTTATCGAAAATGTCTTCATGTCTTAGGTCAACCTAGTTAACATAAAACAATACAAATGTTGCTAACTTAGCAATGCAACGCCTGTCTGTTAATTACAAACATCGGTTCTACTTAATAACAATTAAAATATATTTTACTGGAACTTCAGCGCGCGTAGAATGCACCTATTTCGTTCGTTTTTTTTTTTTTGTAAATTAAAAAACTGGAATATTATATATACTTTTTTGTTGTGAATTAGATTTAAATGTAACACGTTTGGAAGTAATGGGAAGCATCTTATCACTGAGTTACGATGATCCCTGGAGGACATCGTAACTCAGTGAAACAGTTGCTCAGATAAAATGATAATCTTATGGTATATTAGTAGCTTTACGATGAATGCATTTTATATTAGTTATAATAATTAAGTTAGGCAATGAAATTAATACACGTTGAGTATTAGCAGCGTATTGCTGCGAGGCTGGTAATCCATCGACATTTTTAAATTTCTGTAAACTTCCTTGCGATTATTAAGCATGCGCAGTACGAGTATTAGCTAAGGCAACTTTGACATTTGAGTGCACTGCTGAAAGTGCTCAGAATGCCAATGTGATAACTGATGCGCGCATAGCACCATGACAAGTGGTAATTGTTTCCCCGAAGTTTGTTGCGAACATTTCCACAGTGTAATCAATTTGCGTTACTTTATAATTATCAATGACCAATGACCAAGTGTTTGCTTACCAGAATGCTAACATTCCTCTTTTAAAAGGTGCAAATGTCGTTTGGTTAGTGTTGAATTTACTGTTTAATTATTCAAGAGGTGTTTCAATTGTACATTGTTTATGATTATACCAAAACAATTGAGGCTACGAAGCGATTGTATTGTCTTTTGGTTTCGTGTGGAATGTGCCAGGATGTTAATATTTTCTGGTTGTATTAGGCTGAGTTCTTCACGTTCCTATTTTATTAATAGAATGCCCAAATTTGAAAGCGAGAAATCCATGTGCAGCGCAAACATAATTGTATTCTAAATTGATTATGATTATTTATTAATTTATGGGAGTAGTTTTTTTTTTAAAGGGAAATGATTTGGTGACGATGATGTCCACTTAGATGGACACCATCGCCATCAAATGGATCCATCAAAATGAATAAGGCAGTAAAATCTGCAACTTTTTTTAAAAGATTGGGAAACGACCCTAAAGGAAGTTACGGTGAAAGAGATGTTGGATAATAATATGAAGTTTTTTACATTAACGACAGAGAAAAATCGGCTTGGATGGTGATACCATTCAAGCACAAATTTGTACTTGGAATGTATCACCGTCTTATATACTAATGCACTTAGTTTAGATAAACAATCGTGTGATTTAAATTATAAACAGAAATTGGCAAGAAGTTATTATTGCTGGGATTGCATCCGAACGTGTATTCTTCTGGCCATTTTACATATTAACTAGTTTTAATAGACGTTAAGCGTCATGTTTGTTGGAATTTTTAAGTTTTGGTTATCGATGACACGATGTCTTGGCTAACATGATATCGACTTGCGTAAAGGCAATTGTAATGTTGTCAGAAGAGACTGAATACCAAAAAGGGAAGTTCTTACTTATTGGCCAATATTTGGACTATCCAATCATTATATGCATTGAATGCCTATTCAGGCCGGGATTTTGAGATACGATAAATGTATTGTGATCATGGGATCTGTACAGTTGAATTCGGGTTATGTTGCTATGATGGAGGAAGCAGTGAGAAGTGATGATATTGTGTCAGCTACTTACAGAGATATTGAAATATCACGTGAACTTAGTAGAGAGGAGATAACAATTGAGATTTCATCATAACATCAAAGGAATTAGTGAAGGACTCTATATTAATTACTTAAAAGGCGAAAAATGTTAATTAGAAGGGTTGGAATGGAATGGAATTCCATTCCATTGATGGAATTTCAAAAGCTTTTTTGAAATTCCAGGGATGGAATTTCAAAAAAGCTACCTTTGACGGAATGATATGCGAATTAAGGAGTATTACGAAGTATTAAGTAGGCGACCTTGCTGAATGGAAGTAACACCGACAGACATGTTGCATAATTTAATGTCCAAGTTTATCCTATAAGTAAATTTCGTAAAAAACATAGAATCAGCTAGTTCGTAAGGCAAAAAGCACGGACAGAGTACCGATCCAATAAATCAGTTAAGTTGTTAAGGTATTTTAGTGAACGCCACTGGTTTAAAATTACAGTCAAAGCTGCTAAGGCTACGCGACTAGTGTTAATTTGGGTTAATACATATTAACTAGTATTAATATGTATTAATTTGGGATAACGTACGCAACCCAGGGTTCGGTGTTAGAACCTTTGTTGAATATTCTCATAAACCGTAAAATTGCTCTCTTTGGTGTTGATGTAAGTTTGGGTAGATTGGTCAATTGTTTGAAGGACCCAAGTTCGTTACAAAATGATCATAAAATATTAGAAGTGTATGACAGGGAAGTGGAATTTATATTGTGAAAATGAAGGTAAGTATATTCGTTTCGGTATGACGATAATATTAAATTTAAATAGCCAGACTTTAAAAAAAGTTCAATAAAATTTAATTTGCTGTTGGTTGAATAGCTCAGAAAATTCTGTGTGCATAGATGATCTAGGAAGAATCTGAAATCATTCCGAATTGCTTTCTTTAGTGATTTTATATCAACATGATTCCGATTTCTAAATGGTATAATGTGGTTGTATTAATTTGTCTCCCTATCTTTGATTAGTCGCTTTGAATATAGTCTGCAGTGTCCAAAATTCTCAGACACGACGTATTTCCCTCGGTAAACCTTTACTCGTAAACTAATACGTGAAATAGGTTACTGTAGTCTGAAAAGTTACGGTCGGAGAATTATTTAGACAACCTAAGAACCTCTTTAACAATTCAAAACTGTGATCGGATAAATACGGTGGAACTCCATCATGATGGAAATCCACACGCCGTAGCATCTCATAAATAAACACATAAAAGTTCATTTTTGCCAAAACTTTAAAATGTTTTTTCCTATTGAGACGATCGTTGATCATATATGATGCGATGAATTACTTTCCAACACGACCACACGATACATTGACTGAACATTGTCATTGGAAATTCGTTTTAAGTGTTGCAATATATTCACCAACATTTATTGTTGATTCATCAGTGCACTACATCATCATTACTACAAAACTTTAGAGATCATGATGAAAATGATGGTGATTACATTGAAGTTATGAAGATAACGAAAAAGATAGCAATGTGTAAAGAAAAACTTGTAGGAAAAAATCTTAGTGAGCATACTGATTATATTACTCCATCTTTCAGAGACTGATAGATTCAGAAGTCTAACGTCTTGTGTATTTATTTCTCTTCTTACTCATTATATAGAGTAGCATCCTTTGGAGGATATATTTCATGAAGTAATACAATATGTCTTCTTAAATAAGCACCAACGAGATGCTATGCATTCTCTAGGGATGCAGATAAACAGCATCTATCTGAGAAGCAACGAAATGCATAGATTTTGTCTTTCTCAAGTTTCTCTCCATCGTTCTCCTTTCTTTCTGAAGAAAATTCATTTAAAACGAACATACTGTTTTTGTCTTTGCACTATCTCCTGTTTTCTCCCTCTTCCTGACTGAAGATTTTTTTTTTTCACTGTAAAAGAATTTCTTAATGAGCGATATGCGCAGTGGCTTGGCGCCACTACTGTTTCGCTACTGTAATCTTTTCTAGCAATTGTACTACCTTTCTAGTATGCAAACTTTTTCTCTTTGATCCTTATTTACTTACGTCACTCTCCAAGAACTTTCATTTCTCTTGAGCCACTTAAAAATTACAATGAAAAAGATTTTTCCTATATATAACTACGAAGAAACTTCCATATCTCACAGGAAGCATTAAAACAATACGTCTAGGAAAACGTCGATTTTTTTTTTTTTTTTTGTCTCTCGCGTTAGATTGTGTCCGTTATGAGAGAACTCATTTCGGAATTCTTTTGCAAGTTAAGGGTGAAAGATACATTTTTTTAAAGTAGATTCAGTTCATGTTTTTATCACTAGAGGTCGCTCATGGTCTTTCAGGTCAGTGTTAAAGTATTCATGATATACATTAAGTTTAGTTATAATGATAAAAAAAATTATGAAGGGAATAAAATAAAAAAACGATGGAATATATATATATATATATATATATATATATATATATATATATGGGAATAAATTTTTAACTTGGGTATATTGTATATTAGGATAACCAAGCAATTTTATATGCTTGGTTATTTTAGCTCCTAATCCCAAGTGTGCAAACAATTAAGTTTGCGCCTGAAACAAAGTTCAAGTCTAAAGATGGTACAACACCAGGGCAGCTCATTGTAAAGGTGGTTAAAGCTTTGATCACTATTCTTAGTATTTTCCCATAATGTAAAGCACATCTCACTAGAAGATGTATACTGCAATGCATTATGGGTGGGGTCACTACCCAGACCGGTTTCGACCTTTTTTGAGGTCTCCTCAGTGAGTAGCTAGACCCTAAATACCAAGGTTTTAGTAATACAAAGCCTTATCAACTTTAATTATATAAGTTGCAACAAGGTGTATTAAGTTTTAATAAAAATCTCTGGAGGAGATATTGATGGGAATAAATTTTTAACTTGGGTATATTGTATATTAGGATAATATACAATATACACCTTGTTGCAACTTATATAATTAAAGTTGATAAGGCTTTGTATTACTAAAACCTTGGTATTTAGGGTCTAGCTACTCACTGAGGAGACCTCAAAAAAGGTCGAAACCGGTCTGGGTAGTGACCCCACCCATAATGCATTGCAGTATACATCTTCTAGTGAGATGTGCTTTACATTATGGGAAAATACTAAGAATAGTGATCAAAGCTTTAACCACCTTTACAATGAGCTGCCCTGGTGTTGTACCATCTTTAGACTTGAACTTTGTTTCAGGCGCAAACTTAATTGTTTGCACACTTGGGATTAGGAGCTAAAATAACCAAGCATATAAAATTGCTTGGTTATCCTAATATATATATATATATATATATATATATATATATTTTTTTTTTTTTTTTTTTTTTTTTTTTTTTTTTTTTTTTTGCTAGATGGGTTTTCACCCATCTAGAAGAATCATTTTCATATTCCCCGTTATCTGGAAAAGAAAATTTTATTGAGCTATAAGCTGTGGTCATGGCGGGGTAACGGCAATTCGAGCTTCAGTTAAAGCATCATTGGCTACGCTGTATTATGTGCTGGGTTACCTCTCCAAAAATTCGTAAGATCTCCCAGGCCACCCAAGAATGAGTGACCCGAAGGATCTTTTAACTCAACGTTGTTCCACTCAGTGACAGGCTCACCCCGTCACCGAGAAGAACTTTCAGCGTTAGCGCTACCCAGTGGCAAGCCCCCCCCCCCCCCACTGAACAGAGCCGCTCATATTTCATCTGAGGGGTAACAGCAAATAGCCGACCCTCTGTTAACTTCATGGGCTACAGCTTTGTCATCCAATACCCCCCCCCCTCCCAGGGGGGGACCGCCGAGCCTCAGTTAAAACTTCATTGGCTACAGCAGGGCTGTCCAACCGTAGTTAATCCGAGGGCCGCATTTAAACAAAAGATTTATCCGAGGGCCGTATCCAATGTGTATCTAGTAATTTGGTCAGCAGCAACGACACAACGTCCATAGCTGAACAAACAAACAAATAACACCAATTTTGCACTGATCATGAGCTCCGGAACATGCGCTTTGGAACAAAACTGTGTAAGAACGCTTCTTTGACACATCTCATATTTGAAAAACACGTGGGTATATAGTGATGTAAAAATACCAAATAAAATTACCAACATCGAGATTATCGATTTGTGATAGAATTAAAATATCTAATACGCATTCGATTTAAATTATTATTTTATTTTTTCGCTTATGAAAATCAAAGCTCACACGTGGGCTGCGTTTTGGACAGCATTGCGACCTATTACCTTCTGGAGATCCGGTATTGAATATATTTATTTTTATATTCTGGATATATCAGGGCGAAGCAAGAATGCTTTTCATATTCCCCGTTATCTGTATCTGTAGAGGAGAGTGTAAGGTGTTATTGAGCTATATAAAGCTCTGATCATGGCGGGAGGGTAACAGCAATAGTCGAGCCTCAGTTAGAACTTCATTGGATACAGAATTGCCGTACGACATGCATGAGCTACATCGGTGCTATTATTATCCCGGACAACCACACGGGGATTCTGGATTTACCTGTTATGCTTATTTAGTGTCGCATATCACATTTATAAAAAAACTGTACTTTTAAAATTTGTTATTTTTTTTAATAATTTTGTTAGTTAGTTAAATATTTTGTATAAATAGCACGTACTATTTAAATATATTTCACATTCTATATGAAAAGGCCAATTCTTTTTCATTAATCTTATGTTACTTTAATTTCTTTCATATCTTTTATGATCTTGACAAAATCTATAGTGGCTCCATCTTACGTTAAGTATGCATATTTTTAAATATTTTCCCCTCAATACAGCAAAAAGTTACAATAATAATAAATTATTTAGGAATCCTAACTAGCGATTTATAATTTTGCTCCAGCACATGGGATTTGGGATTACTTAAAATTGACTCACAACTTATTTTAATGTTGTGTACTTAATATACCATTGTAATGCATAGACTATACAAACCTTATTATTATTTTCTAGTAGCAGAATGTTTGGAATGCACTTATTTACTGTAATTAAAAGGCAAATAATTTTCTGGTCGTGATTTATATGCCAATGTTTGTTTTAAAAACAGTACAAAATTCTGTATGCTTTTTGCTTCATTGCAAACGAAAGACTTTCATCTTATCCTACTAAAATATATTTGACCTAAAAATCAACTGAAAAGTATTGAAAATAAGGTTTTTTTATGCGTCGTACTTTTGTTAAAATAGCCATTATAGCATATAGGGATACTACATTAAGAGTGCACTTTATATTCAACCATTCCAAGCGAACAATATACATGGAAACCATACGGGAAGAAGTGCATTACCAAAGTAGGGGGGGATGTCATCGTAAAGTTATTACACTCGGTCTGAAAGGGTTTTTAGAAGCGAATGGCATACTATTCTAGAAACGACGTTATCCAAAACAAGCACATGCGTCAATTATCTCCCCGTGATAGCTATAATCAAGAATATCTTGTTTCCTAGACGGAGAGCAGCGCTAGTGTTCTTTCTTTCTTTTTTTTTTTTTACGTACATTAAATAGATTCCATTAGAGTTGAAGTGATGTCTGGCTACATTTTACTTTTGTGTTTCATGGTTCGCGACCTTCCATTAAGTGCCGAAGTTGCTATCTAAATGAAGCGTTACAAATGTGTACTGAGTTGCTTAGGAGCAAGCGAGTGTGTTTACTTGTGTGCGCTAGTCCTCCCCCCCCCCCCCCTGCGAACGTACACGTTTGAAACTAATAAACGAGAACAGTGCTTTGTAAATAACTCTTCAAACAGTTTTTTTTTAATTGTAATCGTTGTTTTGTTGTTTTTTTTTCTTTCAAAAAATAGTAACACATCAAGTGACACTCTCAATTAAAAAAAAAAACAGTAATCCACTTTAAATGATTTAGTAGACATTTGAACAACAATGGATTTTTTTACTTTGTTGCTACTTTCAATTGTTAATTTATTTAAGGTCTAAAGCGTCAAGTATATATCTTGTTATTTGTCACCTTAATTTATTTTATTTTTTCCCTCTTAAGTGTATTGATCTTATCTTCCTAAGAGCTTCAGCTATAGGTACAAAAATCGAAAAGGATTAACTTTGGAATACATTGAAACACGATTTGAATTAAGAATTGCTTAAAAGCACTTCATACATACACAGAAGTGGTACAGGAAAGATGCATTTACAGGGGAAACTCACGCTAATTTGATAAGCCTATGGACATCTGAAATGGTAGGTAGACTGAATACACGATGCTCCAAGACAAAACCAACAGTCACGATGAATTGATGATATCATTAGACTTACAGGAGTAACATGGGGAAGAAAATCTATTAAGTGTTGGAAAGAAAGACCATCCACCAACTGACTGATTTTCCCTTTCAGTCGTTTCCGACCAAAAGGGAAAATTCGTGGGCAATGCCGACGACTGTAGGCATTGCCCACGAAGTATTTCTGGTGAGATTTTTACAGGGGTAGTTCACCATTGCTATTCCCCCCCCCCCGTTTTATCCGGGCTCGGGAACTGGCATGTGGCTGGGACGTATTCATGACCGTAATCCATGCGTGTGACCGGTTCGCCTGTTCTGGGGCACGAAAAACCCGAGTTTCCGTGTGAAAAAACACCCTACATCCGTATGAGATCCGTATGAAACTCACCTTTAGTCGAAAGAGAGCACATAGCGGTACCTACCTCACTGACGGGAATCGAATCCAGGTCTTTCCGACTTGGGTTCGATTCCCGTCAGTGAATGAGCTACGGAGGCTCCTTCATCCACTAGTGGATAATAATAGCTAATGATGAGCTAAGGAATAGTAGGAAAATGAGACCCCCCCGGGGTTTAATTTTCCTATTATTCCTAATCTTGGGTTTAGATTCCTAAGGCTTATTGATCTTGTTATTCGTTGCATTTTGGCACCAAAATTGAACCAGAACCTTTGAAATAAACCCGATACCGTATTTATTCGTAAATTTTACTCTCTTTTATTCATCTTCCACATTCCACTTTACTTTTGTCCATATTATTTTACCTCAAAAAGGATCCACGACCCAATAATCAAGCAATCTCGCAGAGAGATGGTCTTCTACCAATACGAACTTTATTATTGGATTTTTTTTCTATATTGCGATATTCCTTCTCTCCATCCTTTATTTTTGAAATAGTCGCGACCACCGATAATCCCATAAGTTTCCAGACGGCTTCCATTCTTGTGTACATTTTTATTTACGGCCCACAACATTCCCGCTGTTCTCAAACACTAATCAGCTTCTCTTTTTACTTCGTTTGGCCGCGAAAGTAAGAAGTGCTTGCGCTATGTGAATTCTGTGTCTTAAATGCAGACTCCAATGCTCTCCTCATTGATTTATATGAGCCCAACGTGCTGTTCGGATGCCTTAGAGTGAAAAGTTCAACCTTCTTTTTTTTTTTTTACCATTCTCATCCGTGCGGAACACGCTAAAGTGCGTAATGCGAACTTGGATTATGACGTCATAGGAGCAAGGTGAAAAACACGAGATACGACACCAGGATAGAAAGAAAGTAAAAAAAAAGTATCCGCAAAATAAATCCCTTACCTAAGTCTTAGAAAAGAGAAGCCAAATATACGTTTCCGTATTCCACCCTCCACCGCTCTAATGTATATTACAAAATCGAATCCGCTAATGCACGTTTTACGTGTTTTATTTTTATTATTTTTTTTCCCTCTGCGATAAGAAATATTCAACAATGACCACGTGACTAATGCAACTTCTGACGTTTCAAGTTTAACAATAGCTCGCCGAGTAGGTAGTTTTCAACAATGGACTAGGACTACGGTTGATTCATTGTTATGAGAGTACGAGGTTTCTGTTCGGTGTAGATTTCAACAATGGAATATTTTGATATTGTAACAGTCAAATGATAGTGCAAATAATAAAATAAGATACTTCGAATAATAATAATCGTTGCATTATATTCGGTACAGTATTAATTGATTTAATTTAATAATTTATTAATTAGTAATTGTAAGAAAACTGTCCAACGATATTTTGACAACTTTCTTAGAAGTTATCCTGTAGGCCAAAATCACATAAGTTGAGCGCATAATTTGGAGCTCAAACTAACCGCTTGACTTTCTATGAAGTTACAAAGTCGTGTACAACTTGGCTGCTAATGGATTTTTCTGTTTTATATGGTAAAAGCAGATTTGTCAAGATCATCAATAGAGGATTTAGAGGAGAAGAGAAAGACAAATTTTGCGTTTAGATATCGTTATGCTGGAACCATCTGGATCCAGTACGATGAAAGCAGGCTGTTACTTTAGTGGCTGATGTAAGTACGTCAGGATGATCAATAGATGACAAAAATTTCCCTTTCTTTCTTAGTATTGGCCGGGATGTAGGAGCAAATCTCCGAAGTTAGAATAACTATCAATAGAATAGTACAAATAGTTGGGAAAATGTTTCAGAAGACGACCTGTTAACCGGATACTCCTCGATTAGGGCATGAAAGAAACTTTAATACATTTGAAGTGTTTATAGCAAGCGATTAGAATATATTATAATCACTCAACTTTGGTTCAAGTCATTTATCTTAATAGTGAAGATACTTGTATATCTTTAATTTCAGTGCAAATGCGACAATAAACTAAGTGGCATACCAGGTGTCTCTTCCCTACTTAGTCCCTCCCCGCCCACCAAACAATAGGGGAAACTCGTGTCTAAGTGAAATCGCAGTCAGTGATATTCACACTAAAAGATTATTCACATCTAATAAGTTTGCCATGGTGATGTTTTAAGTAATCATTTCGATTTTTTTTAAAGTTCCTGTTTCTCCTCTCTTGAAGAACTTCTGGTTATTAGTTCAAGTCCACATCTTGACGTGTGCACTTCTGTCTAAGCATATCCGGGAAGATATCGACTTCTTGTCAAGACTGGGTTTCGAAACCGTCCCCAAATTAGCTTACATGGTATTTGAACATTAACTCACCCGAAGCAAATGTGCGCCCAACTTAACAAGGGTTATTACTAATTAAAGGTTGTTGTTCATCGCCGTCCGAACACAATAAAAATAAGAAACCACAAGAGATATTCCATCTCGTGCATCTCATCTGCATCCTGTTCGTTACGGACTTCGAAATAATTCAAATTGTACGTGAATTTTATCCTCACGGAATTCTTTCTCACACAGAGCGATGAAATTCATCTCCCACTTAAGGGTAATCACATCGATGTTGATCACGGGACTCGAACCCGCAGTTTTTTGGTCGTATAACGTTTATGCGAACTAACCACCAGGGTCGGCTCGTGCATAGGCACTGCAGAACTGCAGCAACCACAATTTTTCTCGATATATAAATATATTTATTAATTTATTTATATTTGCTTGTAATATTTAATTTTATCATCCACAATCCCATACAATTCTCTTATTTTGATAAAAAAAAATAATAAAAATCCATCTTGTAGCACTTAGGAGGGCCAAAGACTCTAGCAGCACTGTGTTCACCACAGTGCCATATTGCTACGCGCGCAAGCATATGCACGTCATAGTGAGATGCGAGCTATTAGCGTAATGTCTGTCGCGCAGTTCCACTGTTGTTTATATGCAGTTTGCGCCAGTAGTAGAGTGTTCGTAGTGCTTATCGTGTTTACTCCGTCTCTTTAAATATTTGGACATTACAATTAAAGGATTTAATTGTAATGTCCAAAAATAGTAAATCCATTCCTTTAATTACAATTAAAGGAATATATTTTATTTTTAAGCAATTTTGAATTATACTAAACTGTATAATTTTATCGATAATAAACAATATTTTTCATGTTTATTTATTTATTTTTAATTTTTACCATAATTTTGATATTTTATCCAAACACATATAAACTGTACTTACAGTGTGTATGTATATTTCGAAAGTTGCAGTCCCCCCCCCCCCCACGATTTCAAGCCACGAACCGCCACTGCTAACCACTCACCAGTTAGGTGAGTAGTTAAGTACGATTTCGACCTAACTCTTTCCAAGTAATGTATTTCATGAAAAAAAACAAGAGTGTTTTGTTGAACATATAATCGATCAAAATTACAACTAGATTGTTATCGATAATCCTAATTAAAATAACAGATCAGTTTATGGACACCAGAACCCATTGTTTTTAGCAATTTAATCTAATTCGATGCATTTATCAACATTATTATTTTTTAGAAATAAAAAGGGAAATCAAGTGATCAACAACCTTGGAAGATCAATGCAAGTGATCCGCAGCAACAATGACTTGTTGCTGTTACTTTCATAATTTGAAATTGAGCGATTTATAGCAACAATGAAATTGTTGCTACTATAAATCGCAACATTGTTGCTAGAGTAATCTATAACAACAATGGAATTTGAAATTAAGGAATTTATTGCAACAATGAAATCGTGTAATTTGGAACAACAACAATGAAATTTAAAATTAAGTAACTTATAACAATGAAACCTACAGCAAAAATGAAATGCAAAACCAAATGATCTGTAGCAACAATGAAATGGTTTTTTTCAACTAAAAGGAAAGGAAATTGTATTCGACTGCTATATTATTACGTCACTTCAAACAAAGACTTATAACCGGAAAGAAAAACAATGGGCAGTGGCAGTTGGGAAATATGGAACAGTGTTAGCACGATGTAAATGGAAATCATAACCCTGCAATGTGACTATTCTGTGTTTGTATTTCCCGTCTTTTCTTATAAATATTTGGCGTTTTCTTCTTTTCCTTTCCAGCTATCGGTTCTTATCTCCTTCTTTCTTCTTCTGCACCACCCAATAATCACTCCGAGATATGTAATTCGTGACCACGTTTTGGATCTGTTTGCGAATTCTGTACGGAGAGAGATTCAGCTAACCACATCTTACCAGCACGTTTCTCGCCATTTCACAGCGATCCACGTATTGAAGTGGAAATATTTGAGATGGCTACCGAGAAAAAAAAAGAGAACAGTTTGCAGCTTTGGTGCATGTGGGAGAAGAGGGGGAAAGAGAGCGGGGAAAGCATCATTTCTGCACGAGATTCAATCTTTTAGTTTGAGGGAAAACGATACGATTTTGCGTCCCAACACTAGCGCCACTTTATGGAGTTATGGGCTGGGGCTATTGATTTTCACCTCACGGGTACCCGCTGAAATGGATGCGTTCAGTCCTAAGCGTGCTAGAATTGAAATATTTTAATGTCTGCTTTGTCCGGGTGGGAAAGGAAAAAGTAGCGCAATGGATAGGCTTTCATGTTTCAAAAGATAAGCCAAGTGTTATAAAAATACCTTGAAAAACAAGGCGTGCGCGCGACTGTAATGCATTGGAGGTTATTGGCTGGCTTTTCCACCGAATGCTGTCTCGATCAACACACAAAGGGTTCAGAGAGAGAGGAAACAGAGATGCAAATAAAATGGAGACAACCAAATAACACGAATAAAAATAGCGAGACATTTAAATTGAATGCAGAGAAAGTGGAAGATAGGTTTTGTTTCGACGAGCCATGAAAGTGACGGGAAGGTAGAGCACAAAACTTTCTTCAAAATATGTGTTTTTAAAGCGCTCAGGACGCTGACGACAGTGCCCTCTACTGGTTGAAAGAAACCCTAACAAAATCGGTTGATTACTTAATAGTCGCATTTGGAAATTTTTTTTTCTCTCCATCCGCAATAGATCCATCCCCTCCATCAACTGTTTTTTTTTATTTGCTATAGATGAAAATTTTGTTTTTCCTTGGTCCTCGTCATAACGAAGAAATTCTTACGGCGCTCTTCTCCCTTGTAGACACAACGTAATCAATCAAATCTAATAGAACGAATTTTTGTTGGTGTGTGTGTGTGTGCGCGCGTTTCGAAATGGGAGACCACAAATCTTGATGGTTTATTGTCTTGACAAAATGCTTTTTTGGCGAGTCTTTAACGTTGTCATTTTGTACGAGTCGTGCATCAGTGGATTAAATCATACACGCGCCAGGTGCTGTGAACAGATATGACAAATTGTCAACAAAACATTGACAATCAACTAGATTCCCCATGTTCACATTTCATTCCATAGTTTTGATTCAAAGACACGTTTATAAAAATTGAAGCTCATGATCAGACAACTTATTTTCTTGTGTGTACTGGTTTTAATAATATGAAATTTGTATTTCATTGTTGAGAGACATCACTGCTATTAGTGCATCTGAAGCGTGTTTCATTGTTGCAGCAATTGGATCTTCAGCGCCATTGTTTAAATTTTATCAGACAGAATCTGTATTTCATTGTTGAGAAATATCACTGCTATTAGTGTAAGCCTTGTCATTGTTGCAACAATTGGATCTTCAGCTCCATTGTTTAATTATTATCACATGGAATCTGTATTTCATTGTTGAGAGAAATCACTGCTATTAGTATATCTGAAGCCTCTTTCATTGTTGTAACAATTGTATCTACAGCTCCATTGTTTAAATTTTACCAGACAGAATGTGTATTTCATTGTTAAGATACATCGTTGCTATTAGTGTATCTGAAGCCTTTTTCATTGTTGCAACAATTGGGTAATCAATTCAATTGTTTCAATTCTATCAGATGGAATCTGTATTTCATTGTTGAGAGACTTAATATATGTAAAGTCACCCGCTTTCATTTTTGCAAATTCCTTCTATCATTCATCTTATTGTTTCATGAACTAAGTCCTAGCAAAGCTTCGAAGATTTAAATTGAAAGTTGATCTAAGAAGTAGAGGAAGTTATAAATAACTTGAACAACACATTCGGAAAGTTCCTTATCGATCCCGAAACACAAATGACCGGCACAATTTATGACTTATGTATTGTTCAATTTGGTTATCTTGTTTCGTGTTTTAGTCGCCATTAAGAGAAAGCTGTAAACATCATTACAACAATCGACAAAAGAATGTTTCCAATAATGGTTTGCTTTCATGGAAACCATCGTTATTAGCTAAAAGGTTACAGAGATTACCTTAGTCATCAATTAATGTGGGGAGGGCGAGGAGAGAGAAGACTGTTGGTATTAATTCTTCAAGCAGCGAACAACTAACTGGCCTCTGTTGTTTCCAATTCTCTCCCACGATTAATGTACTGTCTGTCGGCTACCGCGCACGTGCACACATAGCTCGAGAATAGGCAGTCCAACATACACCCAGCCACTTGATTAATTACGTCACCGGGCTGGAAGGGAATGAAACATTCTCGTGTGTATGTGCCGTCATTTTAACAACTTATGTGTATGTGTGCGTGCTCTCTGTCTGTCGTTAGTGCCCTCTATTGACAGCCGTTTGTTTTTCTCTCTCTACTTTGCTTCACTATTTCTCTTTTCGTCCATTTTAAACCTTTCTGTTATTGTTTTCCATTTCTCTTTCGTTTATTCCCCATTTGAATATCCAGGAATTTGAATTATCTTCCGTTCTTGAGTCGACAGCGTCCCCCCCCCCCAAAACCCCATCATATTCGTCAGTCTCCGTGTTCTCAGACTTGTCATTAATCCACACCAGCACTCAATCATCCATCTTCATAGTTGTCTGTGTAATTGCCTGTAAGACGAATAGTTGCCCATTGTCTGTGTGTGCGTGTGCGTGCTCTGAGAAGGACCTTATCTTGTTGACCCTTAAAGTGCGGTGTAATGTGATATCTAACTAGCCTCTCTACTGCCTTCCAGCGGAGAGGTTTGACGGACCATCTATGTTTTTACTCGGATTACTCCAGAGGATTCCCACAGTAGGAAATTTGTCACTGGGGGTAACCCCCGATACTTTTTTTTATCTGGAATCCTTGACATATGATTCCTACACTTGGATCTCAAGAGTTTAGAGCCAGGATTAAAGTTGAACTGCAAGCGTTTTCTGAGACTGTGAAAAATGACGTCACTGTTTCCAACAGGGAGGAAGGTCAAGAACTGGTGACTAATGGTGGGATGTAGACCGGTGATGCATTAGCAGAACTACGTAGCAGGACAGCAGGAGATTTGAAACTATTTCAGCTTTATTTTCTTGTCAGACCAGACCAGAGAGTTGCAATGAAAAATTGATCTAAACTTTTATCAGAAAATAAACAAGGGAAAAAAAATTCTTTTTAACCATCTCGATATATAGGATATCCTCAAGTAACGCCTATGAGTTTAAAAACTACTCTATATTATATATTCGAAGTTAGTTTTGGGATTTTAATTAGGAACGTGATTTATGTTTTAATAAATTACATCGTTATTACAAAGATGAATAACAATTATTATTTGTTAATTCCAAAACAATATTAAAATATGATTAGATTAAAAAAAAGAAAGTGAAGGCCTATATCGGTGATTATTATTTGAAAATTGATGATAAAGAATCAAAATTCATGTATAGTACTTGATTCTTCAGTGAATGGCAATTTATAGTGGTGTAGAACTTTGGTTCTTTGTTGAAGGAAGTTCTGCAGATCCAGTTCTATAGAACTCTTGCACTTCGTCGAACAACTAAGTTCTGTACTATCAATTCTCTAGAACCTTTGTTCTTTTTGTCGAACAACTAAGGTCTAAACAATTAAAGAGTTATATAAAGTAAAGTTCTACAGAACCGATTCTTTTGAACTCTTGTTATTCGCTGATAGACAGTTCAGTTCTTCAGAACCACTTCTCTAGAACCTTTGTTGCTTTTTGTCGAACAACTAAGTTCTAAACAATTAAAGAGTTATATAAAGTAAACTGCTGCAGAACCATAAAGTTTTTCCCTTCTCTACGTTTAACATCTCTGAGCTAAAATTGTTTAGAACTCGACAATGAACTTCTCAACAATTAAACAGTTGTTAGAACCTTAATTCTTAAAAGTTTTACAACAAATATTTGTCTATATAGCTCTTCTACTTTTATTGTTGTTTTCTTGAGTCGGTTTAAATGATTTCATTTGTTTTTCTCGTCTCATTTAAAAAAAAAAAGTTAGGATTTTAACTTGGAAATATAAATAAAAACAAAACGTCTACCACACGAAAATCACTGGCGAACAGATAAATAAACAGAGTTGTCTCTGGAATCCTTAATGAAAGTGGAAAAGGAAGAGTTACGACGCACAGCTGCACGCCGAAACTGTTTCACATATGTGACTATTTGCAGCGCGCGCTCTGCGGGAATGTATATATATCAGGTGAAGGATGCGAATGGTTTGTCCACCGGATTTCTCAAGTAGATTCCTCGCTTTCCATTCTGACCGGCTGTTTGGCGCGTGCGGCGGATTTTTATAGGAACTCTAGAACTCCTGGTATTTTCTTCGCAAGCGGAACATCTCTCTCTCTCTTTCTCTCTCTCGGAAAATTATGGAAAGACATTTAGCGTTTCATTAGAGAAATGTATCTTTTATTTCTTCCAGGATCGATGGGGGGGGGGGGAGGCGAGCAGTCGGTTAAGTGCGTTGTGTCTCTGGACAGCCTATTAACTTTAACGAAGCGTGGCTGTAACTTACTGTAAACGCCGTCCGGTTGAAAATGCCTATTGCGTTCTGTCTTATAGAGCTTCTGCCGTAAACGGCACACACGGTAGGGCATACCCGATTTCGTAGATTGACCTCTTTCTTCTTTTATTTTTAAGTAAACTAGTGACTCGCTACAGAAAGTAATCTGGTTTATTACGTAGATCTCGTTGTCTGGTCTGTCTCTTTCTTTCTATCTTTTATCCTCCGCGGCTGTCACTCAGTTGTTCATCGATGATTGTTTTTTTTTTTTTTTTACATCGCTATGCCTGCCAATATATCACCATCTTTGTCTATCTGTCACACTACTTACTATCCATCTCTCTCTCTTTCTGTCATCCTGTCTGCCTCTTTGTATCTTCTCTTCTTTGTGCAGATTCTCACCCGCTAAGACAATAACGGTATATCTGCAGAGTGGGTCTGGTTTTGCAGATCTCATTTGAAAGAGATTCGTAATAATTCAATCGGCTCTTCGAAGAGGAGGAAGAGATTGGGTTTTTATCAGGAAACTCATACTTTATGAAATGTAAATGCTTTGTTTCTACTATTTCATTATTTATTCTTCTGTTAATTTAAAGACACTACTTGAAATAGCGCATAATTTATCGATATAAACTGTTTTATTAAAACAGTTTAATCAAAGTAATAAAAAAGGCTGTACACAATTACACTCTATTTTATTTGTAATTAGCTAGCCAATAAGGAACAAAATGGATTCATTACGTAACAATCAGCAGATTTTTTACGTATTATCAAAACGCTACACGCGACAGAGTCTCGTATCACGTGTCCATAACTATTTGAAACGTCAACTGCTTCAGTAATTGACGTTTCAGTAGTTATAGGCACGTGACTACTTACGTCAACTGCTTCCCAATTTAAATAGTGGAAATTAAAACCACTGGAAGACAATAAAATGGCATTTTATCCACCAAAAACGATGAAATGTTGGCGTAATGAATTCCGAATTTGAAGCATTATTTTTTCATTCAATTAAATTATTAAAATTCAAAAATATGAAGTTAATTGAAGACATTTAGATGACCACAATATTACTTTATATCCTTACATTTTTCAGCGTGCCGCAGTAGTATTGAAAGAATTGATACGTGATTGGGATTTATATTGGGATAAGGGATTTATGAAAATCCCTTTTAAGAAAATTTCTAATCTCTTTGTATATTTAAGTGAAAGAGAAACACCTCGTTACCTTCTATAGTGAGATCTAAAGCACCGCAAATATAATACATAAAATGCGATAATCACTTGAACTAAGATTAAATAGTTCTAAACCACCATTCTAATAGACTACTTGCAAATCTCGCTGTCTGTTAAAATCCTCATTTGGAATTTGAATAGATGCAGTTACGACTTCGTGAGCTCTTTGATGGGAACAAGAAAACGGCTAAGGAAGGCTACTCATTTAAATCGATAATTACTTACCTTTAACTTCCATGCAGACATGAATCTCCTGTTTAATTGCTGCAGTGATAATTAAGTTGGCATCAGATGTACGATTTAGATTCAATACATGAATCGAGAAATATTTAAGGCATTTTTCCTTCAGTATTCTGCTTTTTTATTCTCTTTTTATACACGTACAATGTTAATTCTACTCGAAGAAAATGTAGTTCGTTCCCTGAATTTTTCTCACACCTATCCCGAGGTTCCTTACTTCTCCACCCTCTGTTAAATCTTTTAATAGATTACCGGCATATTTCTTTCTTACACTTTAACAACTTTTGCTCCATCGACTTTTTTCTTTTATAATTACAACATAACTTTCACGCATTAATTACCAAATATCATCACTGTTTAAAACATAATTTTTTTCAATAATTACTGCTATTAAATAGAGCAAAAGTTGTTGAAATATATTTCCTTAATAACGGTGTGCTGTAGAGTAGTGAAGTAGTTTGCCAAAGTACCAAAAGAAGATATGAAATATGATTAAGTCATGAAAATAAATATCCTGGCTTATTAATATGCACCATTAAAATCTAAATAGCAAAAAAAATCCTTAATGTGGACATTACTAGAAGTGAGTGCTATCTTGTGTCAGTTCTTGACAACGCTGTTGGAAGAAGTATGTACAAGTAGAATTAGAAATCGCCTTTGTGTAAGTTAATAGAGTAAATAAATATTCATATAATATTTAAGTATATTTAATAATTTATTTAAAACATTAGGGTTTCCGCACACTGGCACCTATGGCACCTCCCCCGTGTTCCGGACTGGTAGGCTGGTTCTCCTTGAATTCTGATGACTCAAATTTCGAAGACTAGAAAGGTGGGTTCCCCCCCGAAGCCTACTCCCCCCCCCCCCCCGAGTTCCGGACTTGTAGGCCGGTTCTCCTTGAATTCTGAAGACTCGACACTCAGGGTTGCGCCTGAGTTTCAAAACGTTTCAAATAACTTGACAAAAAACGTGACATTAAAACGTTACATAAAAAAGGGTTATCATTTTATATATATAGGGTAGATTTGTGTTTCTCGTAAGAAAAGTTACTAAATTGTTCAATATTTCGTATATAATTTTATAATCAATAAAATATTTTGAAGGCTTCAAGATTCAACTTTATTTTACGTGATACAATAATAAAACTTATTTTTAACAATGCCAAACGTATTACGTAAAAACACATATAGTATATTATATTACGTAGAAATACAGGACAGGACAGGACATATATGGCGCAAAGGGTGAAGCTTGACGCTTTTTATATTCCCTGTTGTCTGTTTCGGGAGCAGTGGTGGGAGAGATTTGTGAGCTATTTTAGCTCGCCCTGAGTGGACAGAAGTGGTTACACGTAGTTGAGCGTTAGGATGGCTTTCGGCCTTTTATCTTTCCAGTGATCATTACCGTCATAGTTTCCGGCTTGTTGTATTAGTTGATTTGGATGCGTAGATATCTTCATAAGAATTTTTCTGCTAGGGAGCGTAATAGTGAAGAGATGTAGGGGATATTTATGTCCCGGTAGATCTGGGCGTTCCTTATGAACCACGGGGCGTCCAGTATCATTCGCAGGCACTTGTTCTGTAGTCCTTGTAGCTTGAGGATGTTTGTCTTGGCGGTATGGCTCCAGGCTGGGGAGGCGTATATAATTGTGGGACGGATTACTGTCTTATAGAGTAGAATTTTGTTTCTTGAGCTTAGTTTGCTGTGTCTGTTGATCAAGGGGTATAGCTGGGCGATAACTTTTGAAACTTTGGTGCATGTGCTCTTGATGTGGCTGTTGAAGCATAATCGTTTGTCGAGAAGTATTCCGAGGTATTTTGTTTCAGTTTTCCAGGGAATTTTAGAGTTGAACAGGGTGATGTCTCCTTTGGGGGATGCTCGTCTTCTTATGAAAAGTATCGTTGTGTTTTCTGTGGGTTTAATTGTAGTCACCAGTCTGTAAACCATTTTTCTAGATTAAGGGTGGTGTCTTGTAGTTTTTTGGTTACGAGATGTGGTTGGCGGGATCTGGGTAGTATAGCCGTGTCATCTGCATAAAGGACGATGGTGAATGTGAGAGGATTTTGAGGGATGTCTGCCATGTACATGTTGAACAGGATGGGGGCTAGCAGTGATCCTTGAGGAACTCTAGCGATTTCCCGTTGGGTTGAGACTGTTTCATTGATTTTGACTTGCATCCTCCTGTTTGAGAGGTATGATTTAATCAGGTGTATCATGTTTAGTGGAATGTTTGCGATGATAAGTTTGTAGAGGAGGCCTTGGTACTACCAGATCTTATCGAAGGCCGTTGAGATGTCTAGGAAGACGGCTCCTGTGTGCTGATTCCAATGCAGTGATTTTGACGGAAGCCAAATTGTTCTTGTGGAATGATATATAGATGGTTGACATGATCTTGGATTCTGATGAGGATGATTTTCTCTGCTATTTTTCCTAAGTTGGATAGCAGGCTGATGGGACTTTCATTTTCAGGTAGGTGGGGTCTTTGCCTGGTTTGTGAATTGGGATGATGTCAACTATTTTACATGACTGGGGGAACCGCTGCCATTTGAGGATGGAGTTTATGATGTTTTATGATGTTTAGATGTGCTATGGCTTTGGGTGGTAGTGCCTTGATGACTTTGTTAGTGATGCCGTCGGGACCTGGGGCTTTTTTGATCTTGAGGTGGTTGATGATGCCGATTATTTAGGTAGGTGAGGTAGGAATTATAGGGTTTGGATTGTCATTGGGACGATTTACTGTGAACCTGACTTTACGATGGATCTTGTATACATGGCTGATGTTTAGGTTATCATATGCAGGACTGCATTGTTTCTCTAGGTTTCTTGCTATGGCTTCAGTTTTGTCAGCATCTGTGTATGCAAGGTGCTGTTCTGCTTGGAGAAGTGGGAGGGATTTGCGCTTGTTCCTGAGGTTGTTTAGGAATTTCCATATGGAATGATTTGCTGTGGAGATGGAGGTGAGTTTGTTGTCCTATTGTTGATTCCTGTGGTTCTGGAGAACTCGGACAGATTTGTCCAGTCTGTTGAGGGCTGTTTTATCCTGGGGAGCACGTGTGTTGTGGTATCTTTTTCTTTGTCTGTTTTTTTTCCCTTATTAAGTCCATGATTTCTTCCGGGAGATGGTTTTGTTTGCCGGTAATCGTGGATACTGTGGCTGCTGTTATGGCTTTATTGATTTGATTGGTGAGGTTCTTTATTGCCATGTCTATTTCTTCCTTGGCTTTTATATGGGGAACCGGACCAATGTGTTCTGGTAGCACTTTCCTAAGTTACTCCCAGACAAACGGAGGTTTGGTACACAATAAATAACGGAAAAAACTCACGTCGAAAGATTATTTATTAGTATAATTTTCGCCTGTGTGTCACAGGCATCTTCAGTACATTAAGTTCAAAATTAAACACTAACTGACAATTCCAAAAAGCACCACCTAAGTAGCTGGTGTAAGATAACTAAAAATGTCAATAACTTTCCTAAAAAAAAATAATAAAAATAAAAAAAAAGTTAGGAAAGATTAGCTGATTTGTAAAGTACTATCTCCCATAAAGGGGATAGACGTAAGCCGTCGGATCTGTTTAAGTTAGGAGAATGAAATAGAGTTTCACATGTTTCTTTATAAAGGCGTTCCATCTTTCTCCAATGAACTCTGTGTTAGTGAAGATGGCATGTTCAGAAAGTCCAGACTTTTCAGGTTTAAAGTATTCAATATAAGATTGGTGTTCTTCTAGCCGAATAGAGGCAGATCTTCCCGTTTGTCCGAAATAAGATAATCCACAAGAGCACGGAATCTGGTAGACACCTGGATGATTAAGATGTGGAAGCTTGTCCTTAGGAAAAGTGAGAAAGGTGGAGATTTTTCTAAACGGTCGAAAGGCAACAAAAATATTCAGTGGTTTTAAAACTTTTGCTATACGTTCACTGATGCCTTGTACATAAGGGATCAGTGAAGAACCAGTGTTTTAATAGTTCCTGCCTTTTGACTGGGATGGTGATGAGATTCCGCATGGATATAATATTCCTGTATGAGTCTTCTTTCTATAAACTGAGAAATGTAGGTTACCATCTGGTTGGCGAAGAATTAGAAGATCTAAAAAGGCTAACTGCTTATTTGATTCTACTTCTAGGGTAAACTTGATCCTAGGATAAAATGCGTTTAACTTAGTGAGAAATTGTTGAAGTTCATTAGAAGAGCCATTCCATACAGCAAAAATGTCATCGACATATCTGAACCAATGCGTAGGTCTGGGAGAAATATTGTCAAAGATACGTTGTTCAAAATGTTCGTAAAGAAATTGGAGATAGCAGGAGAAAGAGGATTACCCATTGCTGTTCCTTCAATTTGTTGATACAACTTATTTTTAAAGGAAAAATAACCAGAATTTATTACAAAATCAAATACGTTTACAATGTCCGAAGGAAATTCCTGTTGTAGTAATTCAATACTTTCCGAAAGAGGCACATTTGTAAATAAAGAAACAACATCTAAACTGATCATGATATTAGAAACGTCCAAATGAAGATCTGAAATTTTATTTTTGAAATCCAAAGTATTTTTTATATAAGTATCAGTTCTTCTAGTTGAAGAGGAGAGTAAATTAGATAAAACTTTTGAGATTTTGTAAGTGGGGCAACCTATCTTCTTTTCTATCTAATGGTCATAAGAATTGTTTCATTAAAAGAACTTTCAGTAGTTTTAATATATCTTCCTCTTCAAACACAGAAGAAATAACGCGCATTACTCTCCCTTATGTACAAGGCATCAGTGAACGTATAGCAAAAGTTTTAAAACCACTGAATATTTTTGTTGCCTTTCGACCGTTTAGAAAAATCTCCACCTTTCTCACTTCTCCTACGGACAAGCTTTCACATCTTAATCATCCAGGTGTCTACCAGATTCCGTGCTCTTGTGGATTATCTTATTTCGGACAAACGGGAAGATCTGCCTCTATTCGGCTAGAAGAACACCAATCTTATATTGAATACTTTAAACCTGAAAAGTTTGGACTTTCTGAACATGCCATCTTCACTAGACACAGAGTTCATTGGAGAAAGACAAGAGTTCTTCACAAAAGTCAGTTTCTCATGGATCGCCTTTATAAAGAAACATGTGAAACTCTACTTCATTCTCCTAACTTAAACAGATCCGACGGCTTGCGTCTATCCCCTTTATGGGAGATAGTACTTGACAAATCAGCTAATCTTTCCTAACTTTTTATTGTATTATTATTTTTTTTTTAAGGAAAGTTATTGACCTTTTTAGTTATCTTACACCAGCTACTTAGGTGGCGCTTTTTGGAATTGTCAGTTAGTGTTTAATTTTGAACTTAATGTACTGAAGATGCCTGTGACACACAGGCGAAAATTATACTAATAAATAATCTTTCTACGTGAGTTTTTTCCGTTATTTATTGTGTACCGATATGTCTACTCACGGTTTACCTCTTTTAAAACTTAATGGAGGTTTGGTGGTGGTGGTGGGGGGAGGTGAGTGGTCTTTGTTCCCTAAGTGAAGTAGGATTGGGTTGTGATCTGATGATAATTCGTTCAGTGCTTGAATGCTGTACTGGTATTTGATGTTGTGTAGGATGGCGATGTCTAGGATGTCGGCTGTGCCAGTTGGGCTGTGGCGGGTTGATTCGGTGGGTCCTATTACGACAGCATTGTTTAATCCTGTGTAGCTGAAGAGGATACAGCCATTTTTTCTTGTGGGTCTGCTGTTCCAGGAGGGATGTTTGGAGTTTAACTCCCCAGCGACGATGATGGATTCATTTATGCCCATTACAGCATCCAAGTCAGAAAATAGCAGTGTCTTAGCGGGGGAGTTGTAGGCGGCGTAGATTTTAAGTCTTCCAGTTGAGTTTTTGTGGACTTCGACACCAGTGAGTTCTAGGTTGGGGGGGGGGGGTTTGAGTATTCCATTGTGCCTGATAAATATGGCTGTACCACCACCTCTGTAGTCCAGTCAGTCATTTCTATACAGTGTGTAGCCTCTCAGGTTTGCATCGTTTGCAGGTCTTCGATGAGTTTCATTAATTAGGATGATGTCGGGGTTGTATCTGTGAGAGAATTCTTGAAGCTCCAGTGTCTTATTTTTTAGGCCATTGGCGTTCCAAGCGGCGGTAGTAAGTCGGGGAGTAATCTAGTTTTGTTCATTAATAAGCATTGATAAGATGTTTTGAGTTTCTTTTAGAATTTTTTTTTGTGGAGTTTGGTGAAGGGTTTGACTTACTGAAGTCTTGAAGCATGTTTGCCAATGAGGCTGTGATGACTGTTGTCATGTTTGGAAGAATTTGGTTCTGCTGGATATCTTTGGATGGATGGGCTACTTGGCGCATGTCCTGCTTCGACGGTGGCTCTCCAGACTGTTGGTATTTTCCATTTGTGAGAGCTGGTGTTTTGTTGTCTTTTGTTGAGTGTCAGGCAACTGGGGAGCCGTCGACTCTGGTGCTTGTGGACTGGGTTGAGAGATCTGTTTCCTTTTGTTGTCTGTTTTGTTCTTAGGGTAGTGACTGCAGCCTCTGTAGTTTGCCGGGTGGGGGGCCCCGAAGTTCGCGCATTTGGCTGGTGAGGTCCTGGGTTTTGAGCAGGTTGCTGCGAGTGGTTTTGTCCACATTTGAGGCATTTGTAGTCTGCTCTGCAGAGTTTCTGTGCATGTCCGTATTTCTGACATCTGTGGCACTGGCCCGACGAGGCTCTTTTCCTTAGTGGTTCAGTCGTGATTTTCAGACCACAGATAGTTGTTATGTTGTATATGTTCTTGTGTGTGTTAGGTACCTCTACGAGTACTAGGGGCATTGGACTCTTGTTAGCCCGTAACATTCTGCTGACCTTGACAGGTGGGAGATCGTGGAGGACTTCAGTTATTTCATCTGTGCAGATTTTCTGTTACTCCCCTGAGTACAACTTTTAGGTTTTTCTCTGACTTTGGTGAGTAAGTATGATATTTAATATCTAACTCATCCATGGTTTTTGTGAGGTGTTTGTAATCGCCTACTGTGACAGGCTGGATTTTAACTCCGTCATCGACGTTTTTTGCCCATGAATAGGCAATTTTGTGGTTTTGCATAATAGGCCTGAGGGCCGTCCATCGTTCTTTTTTTCCGTAGTACAATTGGCGGAACTTTTTCATTGTTGGGCGTGGGGAGTTCAGTGTTGGGGGTATCTTCTTCCATCCTCTCGTTTACCTGAGTCTCCGCTGTTTTACGCTTTTTTCAAGCATGGGTTTCTGCATGGTCGTTTGGTGTGTAAGCAGAGATTATCAGGTTCATCTTCCCTTCTTCCCCTGGAGTGGAGTTGAGTTGTCCCCTTCTATGGAGTCATCTGTCGCTGAATATAGGTTTAGAAACCCTGGCCACTCTACCTCAAATTTCTTCAACAGTTTTTTGAGGAGGTCGAGCACCTGCTTCTTATCCAGAGATCGGACAAAGCCGTCGGGACTTAAACTGTTCATGTTTAAAAGTATTCAAATATGCTTACCTGAGATATATATATATAATGGCGAAGAGAACGGGCAAGGGGCGGAAAATTGCATCAAAAGTCAAAGTCTTACCTTGTACTCCGCTAATCAAAGAAGGGTCACAAAATCTAAAACTCACTAATTACCACTGAAATCAAAACATTCTTCGCAACAACAACAACCATCATGCCGGTCTCACTTAAAACTCACGTAGATAGAAATATCATTTTAACCATTAACATTACTGACAGGATGGGTGAAGCACTTGTGCTTTTCATATTCCCCTTTATCTGTAATGAGAGTTGTTTGGGAATGGGAGGTTTGTGAGCAGTTAAGCTCGCCCTCTGAGGGAAGTTGTGTTAGCTATGATCAGTTGAGAGAAGAATAGCCTTCGGTCTTTTGTGTTTGTAGTAATCAGTCTCATTGTAATTGACAGCTTGTACGATTAGTGGGTTTGAATGTGAACTTGACTTCACGAAGAATTTTTCTGAAAGATTACGAAGAAAGGAGGAAATGTATGGAATGCCGGTTTCTCGGTGAATCTGTGAATTTCTGATGAACCACGGTGCATCCAGGATTATCCTAAGGCATTTGTTTTGGATTCTCTGTAATTTCGAAATGCTTGATCTTGAAGTGTGACTCCATGCTGGTGAGGCGTAGGTAATGACTGGACGTATTACCATCCGGTAAAGAAGCAATTTATGATGTAGGTTCAATTTGCTCTTGCGGTTGATCAGTGGGTAGAGCTGTGCTATTACTTTGGAGCCAGTGAGATTGATGTGCTTGTTAAAAAGGAGTTTCTTATCCATTAATACCCCAAGATATTTAGTCTTTGATTGCCATGGGATCTTATGACCAGAGAGCAGGATGTCTTCTTTATTGCAGACTTTTCCTCTTGAAAACAGCATGGCTGAGCTTTTCAGGAGGTTCACTTGAATCCTCCAGTTGGTGGACCAGTTTGCTAGCTCATTGATACTTCCTTGGAGTCTAGTGATTGCTAGGCGAGGGCTGAGCGATGTAGCTAGAATAGCGGTGTCGTCGGCATAAAGGGCCGTAGTAGTTGTTCTTGAATTGAGAGGAATATCTGGCATGTAAGTTGTTAAAGTATTGGGGCCAGAAGAGAACCCTGAGGTACTCCCGCCAGAATTTTGTGCCTTGATGACACAATCCCATTGAGTTTTACTTGCATGTATCTTTCATTAATATATGCGTTTCACTAGTTTAATTGGGATATTGTTTTCAATTAGTTTGAGGATAAGGCCTTGATGCCAGACCTTATCAAAGGGCTTGGCAACATCCAAAAATACAGCAGCAGCAGTGTGAAGGTGCCAGTTAAATCCATGAGTGATATGTTCTGTTAGTCGATGAATTTGTTGTACTGTGTTGTGAGCTTTGCGAAACCCAAATTGCTCATTTGGGATTATTTTTTTCTGTTTGTCCACTGGTGATTGTAGTCTTGATAGGATGACCCTTCCTATTACTTTGCCAAGACAGGAAAGAAGACTGATGGGCCTGTAGCTTTTGGGAAGTTGTGGATTATTACCAGGCTTTTTCAGAGGTATAATGTCCGCGATTTTCCAATCTGTGGGAAAGTACTGGAATCTTAAAATGGAATTGGTAATATTAACTAGATGAATTATGGCTTTCCGTGGGAGTAGCTTTATTATTTTATTGGTAATGCCGTCAGCCTTTTTATTCTTCAGAGGGGAAATAATATTTATCATTTCTGTTAGAGATGTGGGGGTGATGGTTTCTGAATCATCCTTAGGCTGTCTTAGTGCATTTCTAACTTTACAATGAACTTTGTAAATGAGATTGATATTTAAATTTACATAAGATGGGCTGCATTGATTTTCCAGATTGTCAATTAGGGCTTCTACTTTTTCTTCATCTGAGTGTGCAATTCCAAGATTGGTCTTCAAAGGGGAAAGTGGTTGTCTTTTGGTACGAAGAGATTTTACAATCTTCCACATGGAGTTATCTTCTGGGTTGATTTCCCTGAGTTTGGATTCCCATTTGGAATTCCTGTGCATCTGGAGGGCTTCTCGAACCTGTCTGTTCATGTTGTTTTGTCTTGCGGGGCTCTGGTGTTATGATATCGCTTTCTGGATTTATTTTTGGCCTTAATCAGGTCCATTATCTCTTCTGGGATCCAGTTGGGAGCGCGGAAGACAGTGGTTTGAGTGACTGATGCTATTGCTGTGTTGATTTGCCTAGTTAAATTGCTTACAGCTTGGTCTATTTCTTCATTTTTACGAATGACAGGGGCTGGACCGGGAGAACCTTAGAGAGCTTGTCCCATGGTAAGAAAGAAAGAGTGAGATAGAAATATTATAAGAACTGGGCGATGGACTGAGTCCTTGACTCTTTATCCCGTCATCTGAATGAAGTAAATCTGTGTGGATGGAGAGTTATTGAGCTAAAAAGCTCTAATCATGGCTGGGTAACGGCAATAGCCAAGCCCCAGTTAAAACTTCATTGGCTAGCATTGCCATTTGTTACCCTGATTAGTAAGTAAAGGGTAAAATCTCAAAAAATCGGACGATCTCTAGGCCACTCCATAGTGGGCGAAAGACCGTCCATGTCTCAGCGTTGGTTCCACTCATTGACGGCCGCCCCGTCCAAGCACCCCGTTTAAGCAGAACCGCTCAGCGTTGGTTCCACTCAGTGTCGGCCGCCCCATCCTAGCACCCCGATGGGCTCCCCGACTCCTGAGCAGAACCGCTCAAATTCCGAGGAAAATAATTCACCGACAAGAACCCCTCAGCGGGCCGTGCCGGAGAACACCTTCCCCGGAGACTCAAAGTGCTCCCTTAAGGCAAAAACCCTAAGGGAGCGAACTCAAAAACTCACACCCAGGATAACAGCAACAGCCGAACCTCAGTTTACTTCCTCGGTTCAGCATTGCTAATTGTTACCCTGATTAGTAAGTAAAGGGTAAAATCTCAAAAAATCGGACGATCTCTAGGCCACTCCATAGTGGGCGAAAGACCGTCCATGTCTCAGCGTTGGTTCCACTCATTGACGGCCGCCCCGTCCTAGCACCCCGACGGGCTCCCCGTTTAAGCAGAACCGCTCAGCGTTGGTTCCACTCAGTGTCGGCCGCCCCATCCTAGCACCCCGATGGGCTCCCCGACTCCTGAGCAGAACCGCTCAAATTCCGAGGAAAATAATTCACCGACAAGAACCCCTCAGCGGGCCCTGCCGGAGAACACCTTCCCCGGAGACTCAAGGTGCTCCCTTAAGGCAAAAACCCTAAGGGAGCGAACTCAAAAACTCACACCCAGGATAACAGCAACAGCCGAACCTCAGTTTACTTCCTCGGTTCAGCATTGCTAATTGTTACCCTGATTAGTAAGTAAAGGGTAAAATCTCAAAAAATCGAACGATCTCTAGGCCACTCCATAGTGGGCGAAAGACCGTCCTAATCTCAGCGTTGGTTCCACTCAGTGACGGGCTCCCCGACCACTGAGCAGAACCGCTCAAATTCCGAGGAAAATAATTCACCGGCAAGAACCCCTCAGCGGGCCGTGCCGGAGAACACCTTCCCCGGAGACTCAAAATGCTCCCTTAAGGCAAAAACCCTAAGGGAGCGAACTCAAAAACTCACACCCAGGATAACAGCAACAGCCGAACCTCAGTTTACTTCCTCGGTTCAGCATTGCTATTTGTTACCCTGGAAGTCCTAAAAAGGACTCTTCAGTCCTTCGAGATAGAAATATAGTCCTTATAAGGACTGGCTTAAAGGGGCGAAGCAAGAATGCTTTTCATCTTCCCCGTTATCTGTAGAGGACAGTGTAGGGATAAGGTGTTATTGAGCTATTAAAGCTCTGATCATGGCAGGAGGGTAACAGCAATAGCCGAGCCTCAGTTAGAGCTTCACTGGCTACAGCATTGCCATCCATTACCCTCCAAGGGTATTGGATTGAATGAATCAGTCACCGACTATGTAAGTAAACGTGAAATCTCAAAAATACGGACGATCTCTAGGCCACTCCATAGTGGGCGAAAGACCGTCCTAATCTCAGCGTTGGTTCCACTCAGTGACGGGCTCCCCGACCACTGAGCAGAACCGCTCAAATTCCGAGGAAAATAATTCACCGACAAAGCCCCTCAGCGGGCCGTGCCGGAGAACACCTTCCCCGGAGACTCAAAGTGCTCCCTTAAGGCAAAAACCTTAAGAGAGCGAACTCAAAAACTCATCGCCCAAGTGGGTAAGAGCAACAGCCGAACCTCAGTTAAACTTCATTGGTACAGCTTTGCGTTGCTATCCATCACCCCCAAGGGCATTAATGAATCAGTCACCGTATGTGTAAGTAAAGGTGATATCTCAAAAATATCGGACGATCTCTAGGCCACTAATTCGTGGGCGAAAGACCGTCCAAATCTCAGCGTTGGTTCTACTCAGTGAAACTCGAGTACCGAGCAGAACCGCTCACTTTCCGAGGAAAATAATTCACCGGCAAGCACCCCTCAGCGGGCCGTGCCGGAGAACACTTTCCCCGGAGACTCAAAGTGCTCCCTTAGGGCAAAACCTAAGAGAGCGAGCTCATTAACCCAGGATAACAGCAACAGCCGAACCTCAGTTAAACTTCATTGGTTCAGCATTGCCATCCGTTATCCTATATGGGCATCTCATAATAAAATCAGTCACCGTAATGTGTAAGTAAAGGTGATATCTCAAAAATATCGGACGATCTCTAGGCCACTCATTCGTAGGCGAAAGACCGTCCAAATCTCAGCGTTGGTTCTACTCAGTGAAACTCGAGTACCGAGCAGAACCGCTCATTCCGAAGAAAATAATTCACCGGCACGTACCCCTCAGCGGGCCGCGACGGAAAACACTTTCCCCGGTAACTCAAAGTGCTCCCTTAGGTCAAAACCTAAGAGAGCGAACTCATTTACCCAGGATAACAGCAACAGCCGAACCTCAGTTAAACTTCATTGGTTCAGCATTGCCATCCGTTACCCTATATGGGCATCTCATAATAAAATCAGTCACCGACTATGTAAGTAAAGGTGAAATCTCAAAAATACGGACGATCTCTAGGCCACTCCATAGTGGGCGAAAGACCGTCCTAATCTCAGCGTTGGTTCCACTCAGTGACGGGCTCCCCGACCACTGAGCAGAACCGCTCAAATTCCGAGGAAAATAATTCACCGACAAAGCCCCTCAGCGGGCCGTGCCGGAGAACACCTTCCCCGGATACTCAAAGTGCTCCCTTAAGGCAAAAACCCTAAGAGAGCGAACTCAAAAACTCATCGCCCAAGTGGGTAAGAGCAACAGCCGAACCTCAGTTAAACTTCATTGGTACAGCTTTGCGTTGCTATCCATCACCCCCAAGGGCATTAATGAATCAATCACCGACTATGTAAGTAAAGGTGAAATCTCAAAAATACGGACGATCTCTAGGCCACTCCATAGTGGGCGAAAGACCGTCCTAATCTCAGCGTTGGTTCCACTCCGTGACGGGCTCCCCGACCACTGAGCAGAACCGCTCAAATTCCGAGGAAAATAATTCACCGACAAAGCCCCTCAGCGGGCCGTGCCGGAGAACACCTTCCCCGGAGACTCAAAGTTCTCCCTTAAGGCAAAAACCTTAAGAGAGCCAACTCAAAAACTCATCGCCCAAGGGGGTAAGAGCAACAGCCGAACCTCAGTCAAACTTCATTGGTACAGCTTTGCGTTGCTATCCATCACTCCCAAGGGCATTAATGAATCAATCACCGTATGTGTAAGTAAAGGTGATATCTCAAAAATTTTGGACGATCTCTAGGCCACTCATTCGTGGGCGAAAGACCGTCCAAATCTCAGCGTTGGTTCTACTCAGTGAAACTCGATTACCGAGCAGAACCGCTCACATTCCGAGGAAAATAATTCACCGGCAAGTACCCCTCAGCGGGCCGTGCCGGAGAACACTTTCCCCGGAGACTCAAAGTGCTCCCTTAGGGCAAAACCTAAGAGAGCGAACTCATTTACCCAGGATAACAGCAACAGCCGAACCTCAGTTAAACTTCATTGGTTCAGCATTGCCATCCGTTACCCTATGTGGGCATCTCATATAAAATCAATCACCGACTATGTAAGTAAAGGTGAAATCTCAAAAATACGGACGATCTCTAGGCCACTCCATAGTGGGCGAAAGACCGTCCTAATCTCAGCGTTGGTTCCACTCAGTGACGGGCTCCCCGACCACTGAGCAGAACCGCTGAAATTCCGAGGAAAATAATTCACCGACAAAGCCCCTCAGCGGGCCGTGCCGGAGAACACCTTCCCTGGAGACTCAAAGTGCTCCCTTAAGGCAAAAACCTTAAGAGAGCGAACTCAAAAACTCATCGCCCAAGTGGGTAAGAGCAACAGCCGAACCTCAGTTAAACTTCATTGGTTCAGCTTTGCGTTGCTATCTATCACCCCCAAGGGCATTAATGAATCAATCACCGACTATGTAAGTAAAGGTGAAATCTCAAAAATACGGACGATCTCTAGGCCACTCCATAGTGGGCGAAAGACCGTCCTAATCTCAGCGTTGGTTCCACTCAGTGACGGGCTCCCCGACCACTGAGCAGAACCGCTCAAATTCCGAGGAAAATAATTCACCGACAAAGCCCCTCAGCGGGCCGTGCCGGAGAACACCCTCCCCGGAGACTCAAAGTGCTCCCTTAAGGCAAAAACCCTAAGAGAGCGAACTCAAAAACTCGTCGCCCAAGGGGATAAGAGGAACAGCCGAACCTCAGTTAAACTTCATTGGTACAGCTTTGCGTTGCTATCCATCACCCCCAAGGGCATTAATGAATCAATCACCGTAATGTGTAAGTAAAGGTGATATCTCAAAAATATCGGACGATCTCTAGGCCACTCATTCGTGGGCGAAAGACCGTCCAAATCTCAGCGTTGGTTCTACTCAGTGAACCTCGAGTACCGAGCAGAACCGCTCATTCCGAAGAAAATAATTCACCGGCACGTACCCCTCAGCGGGCCGTGCCGGAGAACACTTTCCCCGGTAACTCAAAGTGCTCCCTTAGGTCAAAACCTAAGAGAGCGAACTCATTAACCCAGGATAACAGCAACAGCCGAACCTCAGTTAAACTTCATTGGTTCAGCATTGCCATCCGTTACCCTATATGGGTATCTCATATGAAATCAATCACCGTAATGTGTAAGTAAAGGTGATATCTCAAAAATATCGGACGATCTCTAGGCCACTCATTCGTGGGCGAAAGATCGTCCAAATCTCAGCGTTGGTTCTACTCAGTGAACCTCGAGTACCGAGCAGAACCGCTCATTCCGAAGAAAATAATTCACCGGCACGTACCCCTCAGCGGGCCGCGACGGAGAACACTTTCCCCGGTAACTCAAAGTGCTCCCTTAGGTCAAAACCTAAGAGAGCGAACTCATTTACCCAGGATAACAGCAACAGCCGAACCTCAGTTAAGCTTCATTGATTCAGCATTGCCATCCGTTACCCTATATGGGCCTCTCATATAAAATCAATCACCGACTATGTAAGTAAAGGTGAAATCTCAAAAATACGGACGATCTCTAGGCCACTCCATAGTGGGCGAAAGACCGTCCTAATCTCAGCGTTGGTTCCACTCAGTGACGGGCTCCCCGACCACTGAGCAGAACCGCTCAAATTCCGAGGAAAATAATTCACCGACAAAGCCCCTCAGCGGGCCGTGCCGGAGAACACCTTCCCCGGAGACTCAAAGTGCTCCCTTAAGGCAAAAACCCCAAGAGAGCGAACTCAAAAACTCATCGCCCAAGGAGGTAGCAGCAACAGCCGAACCTCAGTTAAACTTCATTGGTACAGCCTTGCGTTGCTATCCATCACCCCCAAGGGCATTAATGAATCAATCACCGTATGTGTAAGTAAAGGTGATATCTCAAAAATATCGGACGGTCTCTAGGCCACTCATTCGTGGGCGAAAGACCGTCCAAATCTCAGCGTTGGTTCTACTCAGTGAAACTCGAGTACCGAGCAGAACCGCTCATATTCCGAGGAAAATAATTCACCGACAAAGCCCCTCAGCGGGCCGTGCCGGAGAACACCTTCCCCGGAGACTCAAAGTGCTCCCTTAAGGCAAAAACCCCAAGAGAGCGAACTCAAAAACTCATCGCCCAAGTGGGTAAGAGCAACAGCCGAACCTCAGTTAAACTTCATTGGTACAGCTTTGCGTTGCTATCCATCACCCCCAAGGGCATTAATGAATCAATCACCGCATCTCACGGTCGATTGATTTCATTCATCGAGATAGAAATATAAACATAGTACGTTTTTCTTATATGAAAGCTATATTAGCTACAAAATGGTGTATTTGAAAATCTTACTGCAAAGTTTTAATATTTAAAGACTAAACGATTTATTCATTATAATATATATGAGTATATGTATGGCAACATATATGTATAGTATAATTACGTTTAACTAATCTTGCGTGAGTAAATTTCTTATTGCTCTAGTATTGTGTTTATAAATAACAGTAGCGCTGTATTTATATATTGCTACTCTTTTCGATTGTTAAAGGTGTTCGCTTGGGGCATGACTTAACCACGATGGAGTTTAAAAATAAAAGGAATCTAAAACTATATTTAAATATGTGCCACTTTGAACATGCACCATAATAAACCGAGAATGTTTCTTCGATTCCCTCAGCTATCGTGTGCGAGATGAAATTCGTTCTGTTGGAAAATAAATACTTACCCTGTGCCATTCACCGTAGTCAAGCTGAAAGCTTGGGGCTCTCTGGCTGTTTATTGTTGTGTGAATGGTTGCAGAAGACAGTGTAAATTAGAACGAGGAGACAAGTATTACCACCTTAGAGACGGAACGAACATGAGGATGCTAGAGATGACAGATATATTGGCATTATCGTTGTTGCCCTGGGAAAAGGATTGTGTGTGTGCGTGTGGTGCGCAAGCAAAACTCTTGGACTTTTCTAACTGCACGCGAATGGTTGGTACTCCGTCATGATTGGTAAGTGGCCCACTGATTGCTAGAAAAGGGAATTAGCACCAGCGGAAAAATTAAACTGTTAATCCCCCCCCCAACCTTTACTCGATCGGATTTGGAAAACGATGTTCTTTAGGAAGAGAACAAAAAAAACATTAGCCGTTAGATGGCGCTAATGATTCGCTTTGAAATAAAGCGGATCTCTCGTAAAAGCATTGCAAGTGATTTTTGAGAATGCAAAGGCGATTAATGACAGAATGAACGAGGATGGCTGGCAGAATGCCAAAGTATTTAATAAACAAATAAGTGTGACAAGGACGGACACTATCTGTGGGCCGTAGCGCAGCTTCGAATGCAAATAATGACTTTATACATCCACGTCATAAAGCCGAAACTCATGCATCAAGTCAGCGAGGGATTCCAATCCTTGTAACAGATAAAATGACGCTTTTCGTTGACATGGAAACAATCCCGAATAAAAAGAAAAAACCACAATAAAAGTTAATGCTCCAACATAGTTAATTTATGCGATAAGTTCTAGCAATGCGTAAATACGATACTTTTATTTACTATCATTTTTTTTCCTAATCAAATGAGTTCTCGAAAAAAAACACTTATTTCGAAATTTATGTTATCTAAGTTAGCTATTTATTCAATTAACACATAGCTAATTATTATTAATAGAATAATTTAAAAATTTTTAAAATATCGTCTAACATTAAATTACGAAAACTAAGCTATAGAAATGGTAGATGTCAAAACTCATATTTGAATTATGAATTAAATTAATAATGTTTAAAATCAGTCGTATTAGGATAATTAAAATTCATAGATTTATTTGACAAAAATGCAATAATCTTTATTATATATTTTACATAGAATAATAACAATAATAATAGTTTCCAAATAATTGAGACTATTCAAATCACTGTTAAAAACGAAACAATAATTATTACTCTGAAATCCAGCACTTGATTTTTTTTTACTTACGCGCAGAATGTATCAATCCACAAAATACACCATTCTTATGCAACAATCGCTCACTAGTTACATAGCTCGTGAGCCATTGTTGCTTGGAATTTATTGCACGAGTTTAGTATAATATATTTCCAAATTGTAATTTTCACGTCACCTGAAATCACGAGTTGTCTCGTGCTTTATTGTTTGCCAGTAAATCGCAATTCTCGAGCCTTGTAGTATTTTAGCTTATAAATTTCACTTTACCACTATCCTGTGCCTTTAACGACTATCATATCCTAAAACAGCGAGGTTCTTTTATTTTTTTTCTTTTTGAATTTGTATTCACCATAAATTAATTTGCTCCAGGTCGTAAAATGATAAAGTATATTCTAAGGGATTTGAGATAATAGACGAATCCATAGTCTAGCATTAAAAGAATGGCAGTCAGCAAGTCTCGATGAAATATGGTTATTTACCTTTATTGCGATCATAAAGCCTCTTCGATTACTGTGTCTGCTCTAGTATTGAAGAAGGCATTGACCGTCCGACGGGATGTCGTAATTTACACAAGAAAATCGCATGCCATCAAGATAAAACAGGAGAGATGTTCTTGGAAGCACGTGTTTAGGGCAATGATGACTGAAGAATACAAGAAGACGATAGATATCTTACCTATGCATCCTAAACGCACTTTATTAAATTTGGAATAAGGAAGCACACTTTGCTGAGAGCTGATACAGCATTTTCAATGGATAAGAGATTGGAATCGTGATGCTGTGATATATATTAAATGCGCTTTTGCTTATTACTTCTCTCATTAGTCCCATGTGGTGATGGAAGCAAGGCAAACTGTGATTGGAGGAAACAAAAGAGGGTATATATATCGTTGTAAAATGCACTTTATCTTAAATCGGATATATAAAATCCGACTTGAGTTTAAGCTTGTAAATAATGCGATCAATGATTTTAATATGCAATTTTGTCATGCATACTGCGCATTTTGTAGATACACTTTATCAGTGGCTTTGTTTAACACTAATCATTTCTTATTAAAGAAGGAATGATGATTTTTTTTCTATAAGAAATAATAATGGAACAGATATTTTATATATAAATACTTAATTTAAAATTTTAAACAGCTAAAATATTTTCTAGAATTCTAAAGTCAAAACATACACCTTTCAGGATTCCATATTATAATGCTACAATTGAAGTATGATAAGAAGACTTTTGGTAGATAGTAATTGTCTTCGTCACCAAACCAAAAATCTGTCGGACCTTGTTTTCAGTAAAATTTCATTGGAATTGTCTACACGGTTGAACTTTTGGCTTCTTCAGTCAGATGATTATAATAGTAAAATTTTGAAAGGCGAGTCATTTCAGTTTAGATCGAATCAATTGTAATAGCCAAACAAAATGGTATGTTTAATGAATATAAGATAAAAATAGATCGAAGTCTTTTTGACATAGGTGCTATAACTTTTGATACACTCATCACATTTTTACCAAAAATTATCACCATTAAGTTAATAATACTACGGTGAGTTTTTCATATAATAGTTCTTGTGAAAAAGACAAAAATATACAATCGAAAATTCAACTCTGAACTATTTAAAATTGTAACAGTATGCAATTAAACCAGATGCTAAGTGTAATGTTTATTTGATCACACGTGCGCTGCAGTGGAGTAATTGTTATTAGTGGGCCTGTGGTCCAGAACTGTTCGCCGAAGGTTTAATTTTAGTTATAATTCCATTTCTAATGACAAAATTATAATTGCACTTCTCTGTGGCATTCGTGGGCTTTAATATTTATGATCTCTGCTAACAGTTGCTGAGTAATTTCAATTTTAGCTTCAATCGAACCATTTATAGCGGCAAAAGGAAGTTGTATCTACGGTACAATTTGTTATGATAAGTAAATGTATCACTATACAAGAATTTGATTACAAACCTCACGTTCTTATTATTGTATATCATATTTTCTTATTTTATTTTTACCTCATGAAACAGTTTTTCAAAGAAATATTTGATTGGTTTCTCAAAGATTTATCCAAAGTCCATGTAACAGGCAAAAGTCAACTACACATCATTTTCTTGGTTCATTTCTAGTTAATGCTTGAATGACCAACTTTTCACTAGAGGGCGCTACTGGGCATTTTTCTCTAAACAATGCCCTTAGATATTCTCTTTTATTTCATGGTATTTGGTTGATATATTATGCAGTATTTATTGAAAAATGAAAAATGTTATTGCAAACAGAAATAAATAAACTAAATATATGCCTTAACTGTGGTTATTATATTACTAGTAGTCTAAGGATGCCAAACCTATATAAGAAAGTATTTCAGATCCTCTTTCTTTCCTTACATGACAAGCGAAAGTCTTTAATAGATAGTTCGGTTTTTTTGTATTTGTCTGTCGTGATATACATGATTTTTATGATGATTACAATTCTATATTTACTATTGGGGGGGAGGGACTTGCAGTTGATTTTTTATATTACGTTTGGCTTAGAGAAAAACTTATTGTAGCATGCTGTACAAACGAGAATAAATATAACTATAAAAATGATCGGTGTTATGTTGATCTGTAAAAGACGCCTTGACAAATGTCTTCTGAAAGTAGAGTTTCTCATATTTACGATTTTTGTTTTGCAGTCTTATTTGATAGAGTTAAGACATTTTAACAATCTATTACGCTTAGGAGGCGTTGCTTCTGTGTCGCTTTGATGACCTTTCACTTCATCGTTTTCGTTTGGAACCTTTTATCAAACGATGCTTCTGAAACCAACCAACTCCATCTATAGTGATGCGTTGTCATGGTAATTGACTCTGGTAGCAAAATAAGATTTTCCTTTATCGGTTCCCATTCTCATTTTAAGCTCCTCATTTCGGACTCTATAAATTCACAGGGACAAAGACGAAGTGGGGGAATAGGTGCAATTTGTGCCCCGTTTTATACTAAAGATACTCTCGCGAGGAACAAGGATACACAAACACTCGCACACACTACATCAGATTTGTCAACACACGCACACAAAAAAGTCATCCTCTGAACCAGCCAGCGGCACTTTCACAAACGCCCTCAGCGGAGCCACCTAGGGATATAAATGTCACACAATAAAATGGCGTCGGAATATATGTCCTGACGGTGGTAAGTGCCTAGCCGAGGTGGTATTGTTGGAACTGCGAACACTGTCCGACATTCTCTGAGTAATGGGATGTTTTGATCATGGTGTTGTGTTTGCTGTTAGTCCGTATAATACCGGGGCGTCTAAATTCGGAAACTGCATTCCAAGACTACAAGGTAACCGAAATTGCTTCGGATCATATCTTTGGTGTCTTAAGATGCATGCATTTGCTATACCTCGGAACATTCCATTGTGCTAAAGATTTTATTATTTAAGAGTTAACACAATATTAATTCCAATGTAATATAATCTGACATTTCAAAATTCCATTTCCGTCTTTTAAGTTATCGTATTTGGAATTATAAATGGTGTGTCTACTTTAAGTTTGAAATTTTGTTTGAAAATTAAGAATGTTAAAGATAGAAACATGGGATCATCCGGAGTATTTCACGTCCTGTGATGTTCTTATTTGACATGTTAGCGAAACTGTGACATTCAACTGAGAGAAAGTAGCAAGGTGTGTTTGGTGTAGATGTCACTAGGCGACTTTTAAAGGAAGCTCTTGCTCATCATCAAAGTGACAAAAATCGCAAAATGACAGTCGTGAAACACGGAAACGTACTCTCAGCCTGTCTCTCTCTCTCTCTCTCTCTCTCTCTCTCTCTCTCTCTCTCTCTCTCTCTCTTTCTTTCTCTCTCTGATATCGCTAGTTCAGTGCACTGTCGAATGGTTCCGGCATTCTCATGGTGACAAAATTGAATTTATTTATGTGAGGTCGCATTTAAATATGAAATAAAAATAATAATATCCTATTATGTATGCAAATGCGATACAAAAGCTTTATAAATTACACGATAGTGCAGAAGCAGATCTTAGATTACTTTCCCAACAATTAAAAAAACACTTAACAGTTAAATCATTGTTCTAATTACATTACTCTAACAACATTCAAATGCTTTTACAACAATGAAAACGTGCAGTAAATAATAATGTACTTAATTGTTAATTAAAATGCGATTCAAATTTTCCTTTAAAAGGTACATATTATAGAAGTGTATGCTAATTTGCTATAAGATAAAAACTTAAAGAATATTAAAGTAAATAATTTTAAAAGCAAAACATATCATCTTTTTATGAACAGTTTGTTTATCAAACTTCCCATCATTGTTTCATTTGAATCAAGGTAAAGAGAACAACATCTACTTTTGTATAAGTACAACTATTTTGTTTGCAGTGTCAAAATAAATAACATGTTAAAGATCGCTTGAGTACATAACATTAAAAAAGGATTCATATATGATATCTGTTTGCTATTTTACTGAAAGCAAATAATAAATCCTATTTCCTTTTTGCTAGAGTATCGTGGGTAAATTTTGCTTCTGTGTCAATACCATCAGCGTATCTATCCATTTAGGCTACTCTTCAAAGTTCTATGTTACGTTTGGGGATTTTCCGTGTAATATCTGACACTGCACATCTCTCCTTATTGTTCAAGCACTGCGTTTTCGCGTTTTTCTTCTCTACCTTACTTTTTTTACGTAGTAAGTGATCTAAGCTTTGAAAGTTATCAATAAAAAAGCTGCATGGATCTCAAATTGCTCAAACTACAACAAAGATTTGCTCTTTATCACACCAATATAATCTATCATACATGCACGATTCTTTCTTTTTTATGTCTGGCGTATTCTGTAGATGCATCCTCCTAACAGAGAAGCAAGGAATGATAAAAATTCTCCACTTTCATCATCTATTTTTGTCTGTTTTAAAATAATGGGTGTATTACCCAGGACACCGCGAACATGATGGGATTTGAATGCCAAATCTTCCAACTGTTCGTTTCTGTTAGGAAGGTAGCATACAGGAAATAGCTTTGTGATGGGGTGGCTAGCCAATTCCACCGTGTCATCGATTACCAGGACGTGCATCACCAGTTCGATGGAGAACTTGATAAGTTGATCCACTTAAGAATGGATGGATGTAGGGGGGGGTGAAACGGGATCTGGAAGGATGATGCAATGTCTTCTCTTTTGGAGAATTGAATGGAGAAAAGATTAAAATAATTTATGGTTTTTATGTCGTTTAACCGCCTATTAAAATATTTGGTTAACCAATTAAAATCTGGTTAGAACGTTATCTTTTTAGCATAATAGTTAGCATTTTTAAAACGGGTTTTATTTATGAGAGTTATCTTGTTAAAGAACTTTTTACGTTCTCAAGTGTGTGCGTGTAACTTAAATCGATACAGCCACAATCTTTGCAAAAAAAAAATGTTTTCTTAGGTTTCTCCCATTTGGGAAGCTGAGGGTAATTTATCGTTGCATTTGCCCTCTTTTCAAAAAAAAAAGAAGAAAAAGAAAACTCGGAACGTCTTGAGAATGCTAATGGGAGCGAAGGGTGTTCGCACGATAACATTTTTAACGCACACAGGTGTTCCCAAGTTGTGGCCATTTGAGAAGAAGAAGCAACGAATGGAAAAGCTAACGCTGAAACATTTTACACAACCGGTTTTCAAGCCTCAGAGTGGTTAAGATATTTTGTGCACGGAACATTGATCGCCACAAAGCGAACAAAATACTCGAGATGTATCTGGATATTCTTCCATCGTGCGAGTAATTGGGAAAGACAAAATAGCAGAGAGAAACTCGCTAAATACATTAAACACCCCATAGTAGAAACCTTATCACGGAAGCGAGAGAAAATTTAAACGTCACTTCCTGTTTAGGTTTGTGACGTTCCTCTAACTTCCTACAATGATATCAGACGATCAGTTCCACTTGTAATTTGGTTACGAATTACTCTACAAACATGTGGGAAATGTAAGACGGCCCTTCTTGTTCTGTGGGACTTTTTTAAAGCACTAAACTACTTCATCATCAGATAAAAACAAACGTTTACTAGCAATGCACTTTAATACAGATGTGATATTTTATTTTTAATGTGGTGCACAATCTATAGATACAGTTTAATCGAATTATCTCGAATAGTTGTGCTCCAGCTTTTTTTTTGGCTAAAATAATGGTTAAGTGATTGAAGTTTAAATTGGTGCCTGTATTTTAATGTGAAATATTAATTTCTTTAATATGAAATGGTATTCTGTTGCATTTTACGCATCTACGTTACAATGGGTGTCATCTATAGAATTCGTTGGATATGTGGATTGTACTACAGGAGAGGGATGTGCCCAAACTTTAGGGAAACTAGTAAGGCATCCAAACACAAAACAAAGAGCTATATATTAAAACAAACATAATGACAATCTTTAGAACGGATGCCACAAACACAAAGAGCGCAACACGATATCGGTATTAAATGGCCATATAGGCATTGCAGCCTGTTTGCGTAAAATATCGAAAATATTTTGGTCCCAACGTATGACCAATGAATCATATAAACGAATTGAACAAAACAAAAAGTATAAAAAGTTAAATAAAAAGCATCTGGAAATGGATTGCAGCTGTACTGAGAATGGACACAGCAGATTCCAAGATGAGCTTTGACACGAATCCCGAAAGGAACACCTAAACGAACGTGACAGAGAATGATAGAAAAAGAAACAATGTGCTGGTTGGGAATTGTGACGTCACAGAATTAGTTGTGTCGTGTGCAACAGAATTAGTTGCACACGACAAGGATAACTGGAGGAAACGGATCTCGGCCTTAGTACCATGGGACACAAAGAGGATAAGTAAGTAAATAGCACAGGGATTGCTGGGAGTGGAGACCAATAGGATTTCTACTTGTCAGGCAACGATATTTAATCGAAAGTCGTTAAAATTGTTTGATTTCATATAATAGTAAATTAAAACGTTATCTATTTAATTTATGGTTTTAAATAATGATAATAATCGGGATTACCTGTTGATCAATGTATTTTGTAAAATGCATGGACACCTAGGATTTGTTTTGTCCATCCGTACGCATGCTATTGCGTAAATCAGAGTTATTCTTTTAATACATAGCTCAAAAATAGCTTACGATTCAATTGTTGTGATAATCTGTGACGTCACAATACAAGAATGCCATTGTGGAACTGTTATTATTATTATTTTCTAGGAGCATATTGTTTCTATTACTCTTTCTTTAAAGAATTGGTGGTCGATTTTATTGAAAAATAGGTCTTTAACAATCTTTATTTTAAAGATTTTTAGTGTCAGGTAAGATTAATTCCCCTGATGGTAGAAGTTCCGTTTATTTTATTTTATTTTTTACCATGAGCCTGTGTAGCTCAGTGGATGTGGCGTTTGCATACCACCGCGCTTGGCCGCACGAAGGAAGACTTGGTTTCGAGTCTAGTCGGCGACTAGAGGAAATTTTTCTAAGCCTTTTTTCGACCGGTTCCCGAGTTAGTCGATCTCTGGCACGGGCAAGCAGGTTTTTCCTCCCGGAAACTCGGGTTTTTCGTCCTGTAAACTCAAGAAAATCGACCGTAGAACCCACATTATTTCAGACATTAAATATATTGTGTTAGGGTTAGGGACCACGAGATGGCGGCACATTTGAGCTGTCTCTCTTCACTGCGCACCGCTTAATTAGTGATAGCCTTGGGCCATCTGTCTCTGATTGGGTGCCAGTGGAGATTGAACTGCCCACTCAGTCTCCAAAAGTTAGATAGGGCTAAATGGCCTCGCCTACTCCCGTATACGGGAATAAAAAGGCATTAGCTGATTTTTTTTTTATTTTTTACCATTTATTATTTATTTCAGTTGGCTTCTAATATATCAATAGATAATGTTATTAAAAATTGCAGATTATTAAATTAGTTACCAAAAAGATGCACTTTACCAGTATACGGTATCGAACATTTAAAAGATAAAAAAATATTATTTGTGTATTAATATTAAACGAATATTGATTGGTTGGTGTCTTACTGTCACAAACATCTATTGTTGAGCCTTTTGGTGTTTGGGAAATTCAGAAAATTCCCAACAATAAGCATTACGTCACAAAGTCTGTCGAATCAACAAGATAACGATGTTGTTCTCAAAGGACCGTATGGTAATATTGCTGTCATAGCAAAGACAAGATCCTCCCCATTGCCACCGTTTGTAATCCCAGATGTGTTCTAAAATGTCTTTTTCTTAATAATAATGGTTATTCTTTTGTTTTTTTTTCATTTTTACCGATAAAGGAATTCGCATGCCTGACATTCCTTGCTTGTACATGCCTTTGTTCGGATATTTGGTGTAAGTGATCAGCTGGGAGATTTTCTACCATAGCAACCATGATAAAAAAAAAAATGAAAGTAATTTTCTGTAGGCTAGGAATGAGCAGTCCTTACACCACCCACTACATTCATCAGATGATAGGGGAAAAAAATAGTAAACAGTTGTACAAACCACCGACGTTGTCTGAGAAGCAAATAGCTCGGAGGAGGAAGAGAATAACTAGGAGGCACAGTTCGCTGCCCAAAGCATCGAGTGTGATGAGACACACACACAAGCCAATATCACACTGTTCGCCCAGTCAGTATGAGCGATGTCGCTGTGATGATGGACCAGCGAAAATGCACGTGCACACAGACAGTTCTAATCTTGCTAAAGTGATATATTCGGCATGCAGTACCACATTGATTAAAGTGTTCATTAGTAGGCTATTCGAGTGTTTCAGTTCGGTTTCATGTTAATCGATGACTGTTTCTGTTTACACAAACGTTTGTAATAATGTTGAGTAATGAGTATGATCAGCCAGAATTCTACCACTATTATTTAACTGCTGCTCTAAGAGTTTTGTTTTCACTCATACTTTGGTGTTGTTTTATTGTTGAGACTTTTTAAACAAAAACGTCTTTCATGTCTTTATTATTTAAATTGTTTTTATTTTCATTGTTTCAAATGTTTCTTTTATTGTTGAGACGTTTAGGTTTTAATCATTGAAAAGTTCTTGTTTTAATTTCAAACGTTTCTGACTTGATTGTTGAGAAGTTTCATCTCCATATCATTGTTTGCCGCTTTCTGTCTTCATTGTTTAAACTGATTCTGTTTTATTGTTGGCATGTTCTATTGAATAGTTAGTTTTGAATCGTTTTCCTCTTTATTGTTTAGACACCTGATTTTATTTTAATTGTTGACATTTCCGATCATTGTTTAGTTAGTTATTATTTAAACGTTTCTCTATGTTTACAATAATCATTATTTGATTTTTAAGTTTTTTTTTTTTTTGGTTTTATATTAACATTTGGATTACTTTTATGAATCATTTCTGTACGTGATCTGAAACACAAAAGCAGTATGAATTTCCTACATTTGGCTGCGGTATCACTCAAATAAATAAAGGGATATAAAAAGGTTATCCGAAGTCATCCAACAGACAAGCTTGACTGATTATTTAAACTTTTCCTTAGTTATAATTAGAGAAATGGTATCGGTAGAGTTGACTCACCTCTAATGCCATTTCTGTTATCAGGGAGAACTTAACAGGCTTCCCTGGAGAACAGAAATGCTCACTTTTCCACGTTTGTCCCGGAAGAGATAGTCCCCATGGAGAAAAGACGAACACACTCTCACTGTTCTCTTCGCTCTTTTGAGCACTCAAGTGCTTCGTGCCATGCGAATGCACGTTTGTAGCGATGGGAATGACATTGTGCTTTAATTTAAGCACGAAACTCACAAGTTGATAGCAAGAGAAACCTCCCATTGGAGTAAGTCCCTTCTCAAGAAGAAGAGGGACGGACTCGTCCAACCCCCCCCCCCCGTTTACAACATCCCCTGTACCATCCTGGTTACTTGGAAGAACCCGCTGCTTGTAATGGTGATAGATGAGTGGGTCTCTTGTTAGTGGGCCTGCCGAATACCAGCCACAATTAAAGCACTTTGGTACGTAATTGTCGAGTTGCTTGTCACGCACTGGCGATCCCAGAGTGCATCTATAAACAAATACCGATAGCAACGGAGCACTGTAAGTGCGTCACCATGACGGTGAAACAGAGATGAAGTTTTCTATTGCTCCACTCTTGTCTTGAATCGGATTCAATCTCATTTGGATTTGGGGATTTGGAAGTGATGAGGAATTGCATGTTAATGGAGAAAAAAAAATTTTTTTTTTTTGGGGGGGGGGCTATTATTTTTCTTAATTCCACACGGTATTTAAATTCACATGAATTTTCTAGAAGAAATTCATTACATGCTTCTTCTTCTTACAAAGTTCTTAGACTTTTTTTTTACCCTTTCTCTTCTTTGTTTCAGACAGACCACAGCACGTAGAGTTTGTACCCATTAACTCCTGCACGCACGCAGTGAAGTATCTGTGTCAGCATTAATGCAAATGAGCTCATGATATTCGGTAGTAGCAAAACACCAAACTGTCCCAACAATCACTATTATTCACGTGCGCTCTCTGCGCGATGACTCGATTTATGACTTGACATTTTTGCGTGCTGGTTTTCATTGAAAGAACACAGTCTGCTTGGAAATGCTTTCGCTTTGAAACAAAGTGGGTGATTATGAGATAACATATGTCACTGAACATAGGCTTAAATTTCCATATAAACGCAAATCTTTATTTTATTTTTTTTCCTCTCTCTCTCTATCTTCCCAGAACGGTGTGCTTGTATTTCAAAGTCGTTAAAAAGAAGAGTGCTTAAAAGGCTATTTTATTGATCACCAGATTCCTGAATATTTAATCCTATAAAATGGAAGTTTTTTTCCTAGATAAATCAACTTTCTGTGAGTTGCAATGATAAGAGTGCGTTTACGATACATTCCGATTTGCATAAGACGTATCTTCATATACATATTAACGAAAAAGAAATTAATACCTGCACACTCCATATTTTAACAAAATTAAATTTGATTTTTCATATATTTATGAACTATTCATAATTTTTTAAATATTTCATAAAACAATGAAAAAAGTCCCTACAATTAAAATACTTCAAAAATTATCACGTAATTTTCATGACATTATTGGTAACCATAATTACCAAAAAAAAGCTGTTAGCATCTCATGGAATGTTTGGTAACCATGGCTACTAAATATTAGCAACCATCACGAAGCTATACTTCAAACACGTATTTGTTTGTTCGAAGTTGGGTATTGCCTACTGATAAATATTTTTTTTTTCATATTATTCATAAGCGTTTTTATAAGTTAGCTTCTAAACTCGTAGAAAAACATGCCAATAAATAGAACCTATCAGAAGAGATATAAAAAAGCCAAATAATCACAGTTCAATTGGCAACATAAACAAGATACGCATGTGTTTGAGTGATTGTTACACAGGCCTCTTTTACGGTACAGGGAATGTCTCGAGGCAACCAATCATTAAAATAGTAGACAGTGACTAAGCTATTTGTTTTTCAGAAACGGTGGGGGGGGGATATTTTCTTAGTAACTAGTAAAGTATTTCATATCGATGATTCTTTGATGTCTTTTTTTCGCGAGTATCTTAGGTTTTTTTTGGCTTTCCGCTAATTAATTTTAGAAAGAAAAATGTGACATGTTCACCACTAATATCAATCTTACATTCCGATAACGTGACAGAACACATTCTAACCCCCCCTCGACCACCTTGAGCTATCCTTTTCCAAAATTATTAACAAGCTTTTGCAAATTGCATCGAACCTCAGATGAAAACGGCAATCAATTAGGATGGCGGCACTTTAAAATAAACCTAATTTATGTTACCCAGACGATGTCGACGTATTGACAACGCAGATGTACTACTGTAACTGAATAATTTATTTCCGTGACATTTCGGCGGTCATTTAAGAAAACGCCAAGGTGAAGATTTGGTTGGTGTTGCACCTGAGCGCTCAGAATCATCTGGGAGATGATTCTGAGCGCTCAGCATTTCCTGAACTTAATTAATTTTACAAAGATAAATTTCAATACAATCCACGAATTTGAAGTGGCTGCAAACCCTATTACTAATTTAGAATAATGCTGCAAACCCTGATACTAATTTAGAATAATCCTTTGTTTCTTTATCCAAATGAAGAGGGGGGAATTTCCCCCTCTTCTTTCACTCTTTATCTGTAACAATTTAAATCATCTTTCTACGCGTGAAATCTATATACAATTACATACACTCATAATAAGCTCGGCTGAATCCTTGATTCTGATGGGTGGGATTAGCCTAAGCGGTAGATGCTGTTAGGAAATTATATTTTCCGAGGAGGTGTTTTTTTTTCCCTCCGAGTTCATCCCTTTTATTAATTATCTTGCCCATATTGGCTCTGTCTTCGAATAACCAGCTTAATGCGTCTAATTTGTCGTTCAGTCTGCAGCTTACTGTGATGACTTTCAAATCCCTTTCGACGAGTTTAGACAACACGGGATCGTTAGAACCACGACAGTGTCCAATACTTAAATGTCTTCGGAGGGACTGCTGGGCTGTTTACTTAGTTAAATTAGCTTTATGGTATTTTTTGATCTTTTAATTTTTCGTCGTGTATGTAAATTGTGCGATAATACATTCGGAGTGTGCTCTTTGTATGTAGATCACTTAGTTATTTTGAATAATGTTGCGTAGACAATTTTCGCCATTGCGTATGTACGAGTGGTGCCATCTGTAGTATTTATGAGAAACTAAAGATATCCTCCCCCACCCCAAAAAAAAACAAAACAACAAAGCTATTACTTTTTTTTAGTCAATATTTGTTTGTGTAATGAAAGTTGATGATACTTAGGTTGTTGCCTTAAAATCTGTTGTTTTCTAATAATTCTAATAGAATACAAATAGGCACACCTCCACCAATAGGCGGAGGTGTGCCTATCTTTAAGGGAGATGTTGTTGATACCAAATTAATCACCTACATGTTTTTATTCCAATTAAATGCATCTAATTAATCTAAAATGAATAATTTTAGTAATCTACAATAAAATGAATATAATTTTAATAAATTAAACTAATTTATACAACACATTTTAAATTGATTGTAATTATTACATTTTAATCAAAAATTATAATTTAATTAAAATTTAGAAATCCATATTTTGAAACTAGAGCTAAAGCACATAACTACAGGCTAAAAATATAGCTTATTTCGCTCTTAAAAGTGCGGTGCAGATGTTCGTAGAGTAATTCAGACTCGAATGCCAAACATTCGGAAGATAGTTCGCATAGTTCGTTCATGACGACGTAAAAAACCTTGGTCCCGTGATATTATTCTTATTATTACATGGCACCTTCAGGGAGTCCAAAGACTCATCGAGAGAGGACACCTACTCTACAACTCTATTTCCACCACACGATCTACCAAATACATCATCTACACCAACGCCATCTACTGCCCACCACCACCATCACCACTAGTATTTTCACAGACAATCATACCCACGACGAGATTCGAACCTACAGCCTTTTGGCTGGAGAGCGAATATGCTAACTAGGCCGGCATTTTTCTCCCATCTAGGGAGCAAAGAACCTATTCAAGTTTTTTTTTTTTTTTCACCTTATGGTGAGGAGCTGACGTCAATATGGAGATGACACGGTTTTCCTCCCAAAAACTATGGATTTTCACCCCACAAAACAGGCAAACCGACTTGAAGAAGGTAGGTGGTTAACAGACATAAATACATTAACGTTCTATCCTTAGTTGCCTGTGCTGAATTCGAAACAATCACTTCATATCCGTCTTATCATGCTAAGTAAAAACAATGAGATTGTTTTGCATGGAGACTAACAACACTGTTCGGCTAGCTGAATTCTTAATTGTTATATTTTTAATAATTGTGATGTGTTTTTTTTTTATTTAGTTTTTCAAATTCCAAACAATATTAATAAATCCAACTGTTTTCCTTTACATTTTCCCAATAATTTATAACAATAATGTGTCTTTATATGAATTGAGGAATTTCATAGAAAAAAAGTTTAAGCAGGCGTTTTTTTTATAACACGATTTTGAAAATAGTGAACGATATTGTCATATAGTAAGTCATTTTTTGACGTTGTTATTCTTTTTTTATTTAAAAAAAACAATGAAAAACAGAAAAAAAACACTGTCGATAACAAACCCTTCTTGTAATATAAGCCAGAAACTATATTTATGTGCGAGATTAATTTTATTTAAGCAGCTCATTTTTAAATGTATTAATTTATTTATCTTATATATACCATAATTAATTTATCTTAAGTCACGTGTTTTATTTAAAAATATATTCAAATATTCCCATAAAAAAAAAAGTATGTTCTTCACTTATCAGGCAATATCCCTGAAATCCGTTCAATGAATAACAACGTTATTCATCCCGTTGCCATGGTTACCGCACTTTCCACTTTTTATATTTATTTAAGGCTCATTGTTCTTGCTTGCTAGAATGGCATTTTCGTTTGCATGTTTCATTCGCGTTCTTTTCAGTGACATTTCTACGAAAAGATTAATAACATTCTCGGTGTGACTAACTCCCCCCCCCCTCATCGATTGGCGTTAGTGTTGAAGGATTGGAGTCTATTTGAAGCTCATCGCACAATCAGGAATGCGTGCAGTGTCTTGTTTCAAGTGTTTCTGAAAGCAGAGGGCGCTCTTTAAGAACATGTGTTTTCATTTGAATGTTCCGTACAAAGTTTGCTTTCTTTAAAAAAAAAAAAGTAAAAAATAAAATAAAATAAAACAAGCTTTATAAAAATCTAAAGAAGCCTTTCGAATAACAGCTAACTCCTCACAGCTCGAACTATAGAAGTGGGTGAGAGATGAATGGATACTCCATTCTGCTTAGACAGATATATCTTCATTTGTTACACCCAGCACATAGCAACGAAACAAAGAGAGCCGCCACGTGCACAAAAGAAGAATTTAACAAGACTTGAAAAATACACTAATATAAAAGATGCTTAACATTGGTTTTGTCTTTAGTCATCTGGCAAAGGAACAACTATTGTATGGTTCATGACGTCATCAAGTGAAATGTGCCACTGGCGACACTTTGACAGGGTATGCAGACAAATAGAGTTTGGTACAATTAATAAAGACAGATAATCCACTTCTTTACATTCTTTTACGCTACTCACATTCCTACTGAAATAAATTTGTAGTTTTAAAATATTTTATTGAAATGTTTTGAAATAATTTTTCGCATGCGCAGTTTGCTTTATTCACTGCGTCATTTAAAAGCATTGTTGGTGAAGAAATCTACATTTTCTAACAATGTTCAATTAGCGCGCGATTTCTGTTACAGAAATGTATTGTTGAAAAAGAACATTCGCAAGCAGACGATATATTACGTTCGGTTCATAATAAAGACAATGGGAAAAAAAAATAAAAAGAAACAGGATGATGTTTAAAAGATTTTTGAGAAGAAACAGGGTGATGTTGGGCGTCCAACACCAGATCATTAATAAACAGCCTGAGGAAAGTTGTGAAATTTTGCATGACTAATGGTATCATTAGTATGATATTATCTTGAAGGTATTTTTGATGAAAAGGTGAAGCTCTCTAACTGTTGGATAAAAAAAAAAAACGACGTTGTTCGTATCATATCACAATACTGACGAAACATTCAGCTCAGATTAAGTCGTAGGACTGCTAATTACATTAATAAGAAAATATACATTAGGAAAAATAATAAACAGCTTCAAGGGGCGCTAATAAATATCCAGATCCGATGCAAAGTGAATACCCGAGTTACCCACCTCATTAACTTCTGGGGGAAAAAATGGCGAGTTCCGAGAATGGTACCAGCAGTCATTTATTGTAGACTAATTGAAGTACTGGGTGTTGTCCAGGACAAAATTTAAATTAAATCATGTCTGTTAGCTAAGTGCGATATTGGATTGGTTTGTCCGTTTTGCATAACGAAGAATCCTGCATGAGACTGGCTAACCCCCTTTCATTAAAAATCCCTTATAAATGACCCTCTCATACTGCAATAGCATTGATGTTTATAAGATAAATAGACTCCTCAGCGCAGTCGATAGCTACGGTGATTTTCGATAAGAATGATCTGGGTTCGAACCCCATCATGACTTGTCGTACCTTTATAAGAACATGTGATTTAATGGGGAAGTTAATCTTTTTATGAAGGAGAAATCTTGGCAGAAGGACAGAATAGTATTCTCCTATTGTGAAAACAGACAATCCGATCCGAGATCGCACACATTGATAGACATAATCGACTATGCATAATAATAATAATATTAACCGTTCTATCACAGCATTATTTCGTTTCATAAGAATCCAAGTTATTTGGCTGGGACAAGCCAATCTTTTTTGTAGCATTTTTGAGATTCGTCTCCTGCAGTTTTACATTATAACACAGTGACATCTGGTTGACGGCCACCTACTGTTTCCCATCATTTTCAGTCACGTATTGAAAATATGTACAGTATACCAACGTGTTTGTAAAGTGATTTGGGGGAGGATAAAGGTTTGGAGGTGGGGGAATAGTAAATCTTAACGAATGTAGAAGTTGGCATTCTATACAGCTGTGAACATTTTGTAATCCCAGTGATGTTCGTATGCTCTCTTGAACTTTGCCATCTCTGCTCCCGCCTGGGCATTCATAGGCGTCCGTAATTGAATTCTGACGACATAACAATGACTGCAGTCATCTCCATTTATTGTCCGGAATGCATTATTAACTGGCAGATTAAATAGTGGAGAGATGTAATGAATAGCTGATTTGCATGTTTATTGCCCGCTGGGTGTTTGGGCTAATTATTAAAGAAAGAATACTTTTAAGTGATTGAAAACTTTTAAGAAACATGCGTGACTTCTTTTTTAAAAATACAATAGAATAAGAAACCATCGATGATGTTTGGAAAAGTCTGCGTTTCATTGCTTCACTTACGTTTGCTTGTCCCATATGCAAAATAGCAGGCGAAAGAGAATGTATAAAGTATTTTCATAAAGGCATTGTTGCAATCTATTTGATTTCTCGCGATGTCTCATTGTAGCAGCATTAACAATCGCACGTCGATGCACTTGAACAATGTCTCGCTACATTATTGCGTTGTATCGCGCGCTAACGTGGCACGCGTCAAATTAAACATAAACATTTGTCTTCTGGTAATGTTCATTTGAACCAGAGGTTGAATTATCAATAGTATGTACACTCCTGCAGCAAAAGATTAGGCAATTGTGCCCATATACGTTTGAGTGAACAAATATGTTTTTCTCTGAAACACGTTCTGTAGAGGAGGAGACATCATTAGTCTAGAGTGGGAATTTTTACCGCTTTTTTCTCTCTTGGGATAGAAACCACTGCGTTTTTTTTTTCCTTTTAAGAATGATGTGATTGATAGTCGGACTATATAACGCCTGCCGAAGCGTGCATCGTTTCTTGACAATAGACCTCACTCATCTTTCCTGGTTTTCTTGAAGGATGGAGCCTTGTTTTCGATCGACTTAAAATGCCATTTGTCAGGGGAGCCAAGAAGTAAAGCGGGATGGGGGAACGTCTGTGAGATCAAACATTTCGAGGTGTTTTCGGCAAAGATTGAAGGAGACGGAGGAAAAAAGTTTGGACTTTGGAATTCGGGATAAGCTGAGGATGGGTTTTGTTTAAAATATAAGTTTACGGGTAAAAATATTCTTGCTGTTGGGTCTGATAGCGTGGCAATTTTTGAAACTATTGCAGAATTGCTTAGTAAAATATCTACAAAAAAGGCCTATAAGATTAATGTTTATCTCACCATTTTCATATTCATCATATTGAAATCCACGAGTCGTTAGTGTTGCTATGACAACGACATTAAATCCAAATGAAATGCTATTTTTAATTAGGCGAGTAATATCAACAATAACTTCACGCTGTATTGAAAAGCGTGCAACCATTGTTGAAATATTTTAATTGTTGGAATCTACCTGGCTTGTTGAAAAGCATGCAACCATTGTTGATACCTCTTTAGTAACATATGCATTTTCAGTTCTTTTTTTTTTATTTTATTCCAGTCAAATTTTTTTACACGCAAGCTTACCAATAAATTAAAAAAATATAAATCGATATTTTATATAAGACAGGTCAATCAGAAAATGCAGCAAAAGCTGTTTTGGATAAGAGATGTGAACTCTTATTGTATTCAGTGGCATCTACAGGAACCTTGTGAATATTTATAGTTCCCTTCTTCCCCTTACTCACTTAAACTCTCCCCACTGTATGCTTCCATCCTACTACGAGGCAAAGCACGAACAGTTCCTTCCCGAAAGCCTATTACACTACGAACGAAGGATATCGACATAAAAGGTTTGAAATGAGCCCCTTGCCAGTGCTTGTTCGTTTTCTCCAGTTAGAAAGAGAGAAAACGAAGAAATGAAGACATTCTCTTGGCGTGTGCGGACTTACGTAGGCCCTCGTCTTTTGCTGGGAATGATCGTATTATGTAAGTTACTGAGTCTCTCTGTCTGGAAAACTCCACATCTTCCAGCAGATAATCTAATAAAAATAAAACACCATCCCGATCTGACTACATCATGGGATGCCTCTATTTCTTTTAGTTTTCTCCAAAGCACCCTTGTTCATTCAATCTCTCGGGAGTTTCTTTCTCTTCTCCCCGCCAGCTTCCTTTCCGGGGGTGGGGGGGGGAGAGTGCTATGCATCACGCGCGATAACACCACCCTTTACAGCTTGCTGATGTAATTGTGCGTGTGTGTGTGTGTGTGCGCGTGAGCGCCAGAGTTCGAACATGGGCTAGCCACTGACTTCCTCGTGATGTTTTCTTTTTTTTTCTACGTCCATTTCCTGGTAGTCCTTTCTCACTTTCTCTTCAACTCAATCTATAGAGGTGAACCGGCAGATGAAATCCAATTGCTCCGACCTATCACTAGGACTATAGTCTGTTTGTGCTTGGTACAACGTCCGTTTTTTTTTTCTTATTTAAAAAGCTTCAGATGACGTAAGAAATCAAAACCAATGTTTGTTTGTTTGCACTCTTACGTTTTTCCATTAGGCAAAGCTAAGTAGGTTATTATATGATAAAAGATTTATGCCACGTGTTCACTTTCGGCTTCCGTAGTTTGCAATTTGAGAAAATTTATTTGAACATCGGAATAGAAGAGAGGATGAAAAAAAAAAAAAAGACATCCTTAAAGTCGACGGAAAATAGCCGATCATTTAAACCCGCGCTTTCCAGTTGCGTCGCGCGCGGCTAATTATTCGCATAAAGACTCCGAACATAATGAGTGATCATTGCAGTTTCAGAGCACATCCCCCCCTTACCCCCCACACACGAGACAGGCACAAACACCAAACGAATTAAAAAGAAGCATACCTGGCTTTAAAAGAAGAAATACTTAGTGTCACATCTGCGTACAAAATATCCCACCTTCAGCTCGCGAGACTTCAGAAACGAATGCAATTTGTTAAGTTAATCCCAACTTTCTGGAAAAGTACGTCTCCGAGTAAGACGTCCTCGCGACTACTTAATGATGCCGTCAAGCGTGGAGTCTAGTGCAGAAACGGAATTATTCTCACTGTTTCCTGATGACTTACAAGATGGGTCTACATACGATGAACTTCTGTGACAGAATCTATTGCTTACAATGGAATTTCGTTTTATTATTCTGAATGAGTCGACATAATTCTCTCTTTTTTGTGTTCGATTAGGATGGCATTTGATTGGTTAGTTATTTTATTAATATAATGGATTCCTATTCCACGATGACATCGTTAATGCAGCATGTTTTGTAGGCTTCATATATAATTGTAACTACTATCCAGCGCCATTATTTGAGATTACTGCCACCTACACGGCATGTCAGTAACTATCTTGTAACTGACAATTTATTATTACGTCATTTCAGGAATATTTTTACTGTATTCATTTTAATAGATGGTGTGGGAAAATAAAAATTCTCTAAAATAGAATATTTAGATTCTATTATGATTTTAGTCCATTTTATATAATAAAATATAACTTTCTTCTTTGTTTTATATAAAATTTCGCATTCGAAATAACCGTCGAGTATTTTTATTTGAAATATCGGAAATTAAGCTTTTGATATTACTTCAGAATATGGCGAGTGTTTACTGATTTTTTTCTCTATCAGTTTAATTTTTATATGAGCAATTTTCAATTAAGTTTATCGAAATCAATTGCGTAATTCTAATTTTAGTTTGTTCGGTGGATAAAAATGTCTTTTAAAAAAACATCTTTAGTCTATAAGAAGTGTAAACGTAGAAAGAGAAAGAAGTGAACTATCCTAACTTATCTTTCGACGGAAAAGTTGTTCAAAAGAACTTCCAGTGTCAGATGGAGTTTCTAAAAGGAATAAAAGAGAGAAAAAAAAAACAAAAATAGAGTGATTCAATAGAGATAAGATGAAATGGTGCAGATTCATCGGGTTTTTGGGCTTCTTGTGTATTTTTCTTTTTGCTTTTTCACCCTCCCGTGTCGCTGTTATTCATCGCAATATCACGGCTGAAAAATTTCCAATTGGCGGCTAACCGTGTTCATCATGACGAGCAAGCCCTCACAGAGAACTTTGGACCAAGAAGTTTTTAAATCTCGCTACCTACCAGTCGTGGATTACCCCCTCTTCTTTCCCCTCTTCGCCGAGGTTAAAAATAAACCAGCCGTCACAAGACTTTTCCTTAACAAGATTTTTTAATTGTTCCTAAGAACAGATAATGAACCCTTGGCGAAAAAATAAAAAATAAAAAGAAATTAGGGAGCACGGTGTTTCACTTCTTTTTTTTTTCGCTTCTGTTTCGGAGATCTCTTTTGCTCCCAGAGGAAGATGTAAGAGAGAGGGAGAGAGAGAGAGAAGAGAGACAGGACACAGCGAAAAAAAGAGAGCTTCATGCGTAGGTTCGACTCGGCAGTGGATCGATCACCAGTGAAACGATGTATTTACGGCAGTTACCTTCAGCGAAGAAATATCCCGAGGGGTCTATGTTATCTGTCATCTCTGATTCCTTTGGCTCCATATGTACTCACCGATGTGTTCTACACACACGCACGTGGCTCGGGAGATTGAAGAAGAAGAGTTTTTAGTGGGACGGAGCCCACTCTTGTGTACATTATCAGGGCTTGATTACGTTGCGGGACCTTGCGGAGATGCTGCGCAATCGTGGCGGTTGTTCGACCGATGATTCGGTGAATGGTTTTTCTTTGCTTCATTCTTGTTTTATGTCCAATCTGAGAGCGATTTTATGGCACTGTTAATCTTCTCAGTATAGTTACTTCATAAAAGACGTTGTTGTGGTTTATTTGTTTTCCTTTTCTTCTTTGTAAGTCTTTATTTTTCTTTCCTTGTTAACTGAGATTTTTGCTCTATCTCCTGTTTGCTTGTCTCTAACATTCCATAGTTAATATTAACAAATATATCCCTAAAGGCTTACGTTTACAGTCTACTTAATACTTCTGACCAATAATAAATGGTAAATAATACTTGAAATGAGATACACGTTAAGCTTGGTTTTCAAATGCAATGTTCGTTTCTTCCCCTTGATCATCCTTGTTTGAGGCCATCGTAAAAATTTTTAGAAAAAGCATATTAAGTATAGTATTTATAAACATTAAATATTTTAAAAAATTAAAACTTTAAATTCTGAAAATCACGAAGCTTCTATATTTGATATTAAACAAAAACGCAAAGCTATTTTGGGTAATAGAGTGCCCCCCCCTTATTTATTCAACTAGGTTAAAAAGATGCTAAATAAATGGGAATTATATTAAATAGGGATTATTAATTTGACATACTTGTGTGCATTTCTTGAAAGTAAGGATGATATAGAACTTCAGCAACATTTGATCAGGCTAAGACCGTATGTACTTACAGGTACTGAAGATGAAAAACCAATAATTTGACCGTAGATATACTTGAAAAAAAAACCATGAATAAACTAATGACAAAGTAAAAATTTAAACTGGTTGAAAATAAAGAACAAAAGGAACATGAAACCTGTTATATACACGACAAGCCAACATCATGACGGTGTGCTGGCCGTTTCGTTTTAAAACGTCATCAGATATAGAAGAGAGATAACTAACCGTGAGCTTAGTACCCATCCATGAAAGGTTTTTGTATAAACGTAAGGTTCATTAGTAGCGTAGGAGGGCTAAGGATTTTTTCTATTTTTGTTTATATTGTCCGAAAACTCCGTCGTAAAACGGAAATTTTTCATGGAACAATTTCAAGCCATATCAAGCCTCCAAACAAGCAGGGCGATGGTCTTACACCGGGGGATAAAGTTCATCTCCCCAGCTAAAGACAGTGCATGCTACAGCGAGATTCGAACAGTTAGCCTCTTGGTTGGACAGCGGATACGCTAACCACTTGGTCATGCAAGCTAGTAATTGGATTGAGGTGCTCCTATTTATGCGAAGTCTGTATTTTCATTAGCTGTAGAACGAAATTTACTTATTAAATAATATACCTTTCCTGCGTTCGGATTGGTTTATTTGCAAGATCCTTTTAAACTGGAGTATTTTTATTTTTCTAATTTATTACTTGATATTAGTGTATGATTATTCATACACTAATAATATAAGTTCTACATTTTTGTTCTACACTTTTGTTCTACATTTAATTCGGGTTATTAGTACTTGGCTGGAATTCTAATTTCAATATATTTCATTTCAGTACGAGTTCTTTACATTTTATCACAATTTTACTATCTTGATAATGTTGGCAATATGGAGGATCAATGCTAATCGAATATCCTGTGTTTTTTTTTTTTTTTTTTTTAATGGAGAGTTCATCGCTGCTACACGATGCTCTCCGTACCATAAAGACGGCGCCACCATCACATTGCCGCAACACCACAACATACCGAACATATAAATCCTCATGAAGCCCATGGTAGCCAGAGTCCTTTGTTGTGGGGTTCTGTAGCCAGTTGGACAGCTTTGGCAGCCCACTGGGATTTTCGGAGTTACGCTTGTGTGAAATGTGGACGTTCAAGCCTTACAATTATTCGCAGCCGTTACAAAGTGGAGTTGTCAGGACGTTGTGTGGATGCGTAACCAGCCGATCGTTACCTGAGATGTGTTCGATGTTTTCAATCAATATATGGATCAAGAGAGAGAGAGAGAGAGAGACACTGGATGCGAGGAGGAGGGTGGGGTATAAGAGAAAGTGGGATGTGATCGCAATGATTTCTACTCGTCAATTTGTCCGAAGACTGTCGTAGATGTCATAAGCATGGACACATCGGATCCAAATTACGGCTACAAACAGGTGTAGCTGACGGGCGAGGACCCACCTTCGACGTATTATCCATTAGTGATCCTGTGCACATGCGCACTTACACGCACACAAACACAGAGATGATTTTTTTTAATCTTTCTGAAACAATTTGTTAATATCAGCTTCTATATCTGTCGGCAGGGGGAGCTAATTATACTTTTTTACGTGTGTATGTGACTTCATTTTTACTAATGATCTGCAGGCTCATTAAGGGAACAATTGGGGGGAGGCGTCTATGAGAGGGACATTAAGGGAAATTCTCGGCAGGTAGATGAAGAGATAGAAGCTCCAATGGAAGCGTTTCTAGTGTGGTGTGTGAATATTAATGAGGTCTCGTAGTTGTAGTGATTACATGGCTCCTAATTATCGGACTTGGCTAATATTCGCGTAGGGAAAAAGACAAATTCTCAGTCTCATTACTAGGAAGCTGTAGATTTGTCTACTGATAGGACTCCTACATTTGTGAAATCTTCTAAGGATCAGATTATTTTTAATTTTTTTTTTATATTTGTAATGAAATGAGTTGAATATCTGACGTCACTTCCTACACTAGTAAATTACACATTACTGTAATCCCGGTTCAAATATATTCTATCACACAGTGTCTGAGTTTACTTTCAACCGAGTCTCTCTCTGCACAGTAGCCTAACACGCCTAATTGGGGTCGGGTGGATAACCCATCATCCATCAAACGATATCCGCTGATAAAGCCTACTATGGCCTTACACTCCGACTTCCGGTGATGTAGCCCGGAAGTAGAATCTTCATCATGAGTGGCTACCGTGTGCTCACGGATAATTATTTTAATGAAACTAGACTTGCATCTAAATCTCTGTTAATCCGCCTTAGATTTAATAAGGTCAGCACATCATAGCGGAAACCACGCGATTTATGCTGCTTAGTCGACTCTTTTATTAACAACAATGCCTCTGCTAGTAAGACATAAAAAGAATTTTACTCATGTTATTTATAGTAATATTTCGCATCTCTTCTTTAGATGTAATAGCGATTTTATATTATAAAGGAAAAGTGAATAAGTCGTCTAAAACTCATTTCACATTAAAATGTGGAGTACTTTAATGAAATATTATTATACTTGATTTAAGTTAAAGAAAATGAAGAAACAAAAAAAAATTCCACAGTTTTCTAAAAAGCTTTTAGATAAGTTTGGCATTCGCCTAACAAATACACCCTGTAAATATATCTCTGCTGTAAAGCATGCCAGCTATCCGGGTTTTGTATTAGTTACCGATCTTGAAATTTTGCCACAAATGGTAAGACCGTAAGCTATGTTTGGACCATAATTTTTGATATCGTTTGCTGTTTGTCAGTTTTATGTGGTTAACTACTATCCCGGGAACAGTTCAACGTAGAGTTTTGAAAATAACGATTGTATAAGACTAACTTTTTCTTGTTTTTAGGATACTATTCTATAAAAAAAGTATACTTAATATATTGCTTTTGAGATCCAGTAATATACTATGAATACAGGTAACTTAAAAGCGATTTCGTTATCTTCGTTTTCGCATAAACGTGGTTTTTTCATTATTACGGTACATACGGACTATCGCTATTATCTATATATGTAATTTTGTAGGTGAGGAGGTGAAGGATGGGGTATTCTAGTATTAGGATCCGACCGTAAAAGGAATATTTTATGTGCTTTTTTTCGTTTAAATATTCATTACTCTCGATCACTGATCTAACTTATTATGTTTACTATCGAAGCAGACAATAGAAATCACTGCAGTAGGAAAATGTCAACTATATGAATTTTGAATACAATGTTGCTGCGTTATTTTCCATATTTTCACTTTAAAAGAATATAAAATTGATATCGTTGAAGACAAGAGATAAATCATTATTTTACCAAAATTACAGTCGTAATAAAGGAGGTAAGAAAATATATTCTGTTGCAAAGAAGAAACTGATTTCCATGGTATCTATTCAAAACAACCATTCTAAGCACAAGTCTTAGTTTAAAAATAAAAAGAGGAAAAAATACCCTTTCTGGTTTCTCTAACTCGGCATTCAGAGCAAAAGGGATCGTCATACATTGCCAAAGTTCGTTCCACTTCTTATTCTGACAAAGTTCAGTGGATAATTTAGAAGCAATCAATGCAAATCACGCTAAACAGATATTTAAAGGGTGCAAATGTATCCATCAAAAGGAAGAAACCGTTTGATCTGGAGAAAGACTTCCATGCGATGGTCTTCTTCAAAGGGCGTGTTAAGTGATTGTGAAGAAAAGCAGCAACATCACCTTTCCTCGTCACCTGTTTGGCTCACTGAGATTCTGTTTAGCTGAAGCGAGGAGCGTTTCTCCTTTGTGAATGAAAGCTGTCATAGAACTACAAGCAATAAATCTTATGTCAACACCCCGTAAATGATCCTCAAATGAGTCTGAATAAATGGAGAAAAGAAAAAAAAAGTCTTTTTTTATATCGAAGAACATTCTAATTTACAACACACAACCCCCGATGTCTGATTTTCCAAAGTTCCATTTCCCCTTTTCTAAGCAAAAAAAGCATCTCTTTGTAAATATGTTAAAAAGAAGTAAAGTGACTCCTAAGATGTAGAATATCCTTCTCGAAGAGTAAACAGGGATTTTTTTCTTTTTTTAGAAAGTAACACGTGATATGCAAATCGATTGGAAGAAAGAGATTGGCAGAGAAAGAAAGAAAGAAAGAGAGAGAGGTGCTAATGACCGAAGAAAAGGTGCTTTACAAACAACCCTGGAATACACAATAAGAATTTGCGTCTTATTTCCATTTTGGTGCCTCTAACTTCGTACATCGTTTTATTATCCTGCCAAAGCGTCAACTATACAGGGGGCTCGCCGCAGGGTCACCATTTTGTAAAATGCGATACCTTAGCATTCAATTTATCCAGTATTCCTTAGAGTGTTAAGACACTCGGGTGCTGTCTGTGTGTCTGGTGTTCTTACACGAAATCTCGTCATTATATTGATCTTGCAGACTTAAGGCAACAACCCCCCAATACAGTGGCGAACAGAGAGATGCGCGCACTGGCTGATAGTGAGACCACTGATTTGATACAAACATATTCACCCTTCTGTTAGTCGTGAAAGCTAATCACGGCCTTAGCTTGTTTATTTAAGTGTTGTGATAGAGTTATTTTCTTCTGCTCTTCAAAGTATTCCCTTTCCAAATGCCCTCATTTTAACATCTTTTCAATTATATCACCTAGAACCGCTGAGAATCGAGTGAGTTATTGTTCGGTCCATTGCAAATTTTATAGTGAAGCCTTCTTTAGTTTCTTAAAGATGTCTCTTTATGGAAAAAGTGGCGATGGTTGAAAATATTTGTTAGGAAAACTGCATTGTTGCCCACCACGGAATTTAAAATCTAGTTTGGAAAGATAACTTTATTTGCTCATAAAATTGACTATTGTGGTTCAGTTCGCATCTTAATATTTACTACTGGATTCGTTGCAAAATACACCACACAACTCCACTATACGTAAATTAGTAGGAAATATCCACCATAATTTTTTTTTTAAAAATATAAAAAAAATTATAAGGCTCATTTGTCCATCTGCAAAATCTACAGGATAGTAGCGAGACTAGCAATGACGTATGCTATGGCTCTGAGGAAAAATAACATCAGCAGGATGGAGGTAGCGGAGATGAGAATACTTAGGTGGATGTGCGGTGTGACCAGAAAGAATCGTCTGAGAAATGACTATGTGAGCGGAGCGATGAAAGTTACGATAGGAGCAAAGATACAGGAGACAAGGTTGAGATGGTTTGGTCAAGTGACGAGAAGGGAGGAAGAGTATGTGGGAAGAAAGGTCATGCAGATGGATGTGCAGGGGTGGAGGAAGCGCGGGCGACCAAAGAAGAGATGGTGGAGGAGGACTTGAGGAGAAAGAACTTGGATGTGGTTATAGCCAGTAGTGAGCTATGGAAATTTTAACAAAAGGCTCGCATCGTGGAGCAAAAAAAAAAAGGCCTAACTTAGCCCTTATAATACTTATATTGGACTTTGTAGAGCTTCTGACAGATATGATAATTCCTGTAGGATATCAATCATTAATGATTGATCTTTTAAAAAATTCGAAATTGAGAAGTCGGTTTGAAAAGCCCCTTATGTTTATCGTTCGATGCAAAATGCTTGCATAAAGCTGGGTAATTTCTCCACAAAGCAAAAACGGTTCGTAAACTGCAAGCTGCTCATCGTGGTCCAAACACACGGCCGATCTTTAAAATTTCGATACCAAGGTCTTTTGCAATCGTATTTAATTCTCGTTGATTTTTTGGTGATTGATGATAAAAAGCAAATAATTTATCCATAAATAAATAATTTATCCATAAATCAAAATAATTTACTTCTTTAATGTTTTTTATCGAATCATCTAATGCTAAGTGTAAACGATGAGCGCAATGCCAAATCAGAACGTTCGGAAATTTTTGTACAAGTTTGATTGCAACACATGATTTGTTTCCTAACATTACGCTAGCTCCATCAGAACAAAATACAATAAAATGATTTTTTATATAGTTTTCAGAAAATCCATATGAATTTAAAGTAGCAATTATAGTAGTATGTGTACATTCCACGGGGGTATTTATCTACAAGATTATTAAACAAGAATTAAAAGGGGCTCGCAAATTTCAGAAAAATTTAATAACGGGCTCGCGCGAGCCCCTTATAGCTCACCACTGGTTAATAGCCCAAGATAGGAAGATGTGGAGGAGACTCACTATAAACAGCAACCCTACTTAAGTGTGACAAGCTGCAGAAGATTTGTCCATCTGCAGTCTCAATTTCAATTGAAGATGCTCAAATAATTTGACCTTTATGGATTCGTGTAGTATAGTACGCCCATACCTGATAGAGCTTCGCTTGGATTTGTGCCAAGAATAGTCGACTCATGCTGAAGGGGGAAAGAGAAATGAAGAACGTACGAATTGGTCGCCAACACTGGAAATCACGTACTTTATAGGTAAAATTTTCCAACTGTTATACAAGCAAAATAGTTACCACTTAATAAACTACAATATTCATAAAAGAAAAATTTTAGTTCTATCAGATAGAACTAAAAGTTGTATATTATTAAAACAAATATCAAATAAGTGTAATACGTATCAATGACTAGTGCTTTATTCTCTTGATGACACCGATCTTGATGAGAAGATCGATGTCATCACATGTCAAATAACAAATATCCTACTAGTTTTGAAATATGGAGTACATTCGTTTAGTCTACAGTATTATCGGAAAGGATAACACAACTAGAATCAGACTTTATAAAACAGTTGAAGAGATTCGCAGTTAATGCGAGATTTCTGATTGTTTTTATGCAAATTTTTGTACGTGATTTTCTTTATAGCCATGCTCAAACTAGAGACCGTAATCCCATTGGCTATTCCAAATCACGTGACTTTCAACTCTATTTCAGGCATCAATAAAAATTGTTTGCATGGTGGTAATTTTTTTTTACCTCCTGGTTCTCGTGTGTGGTTTCCAATTTGCATAAAAACCGCTCAAGACTTCGACGAAATTTTGTTTTCCCCGAAGAGTTCTCCGAATTTGTCGATCAATACTTTGATTCCAAAGTGCGACTTCTGTTTATTAGCAGGCAATCTAACCGACAAATCTCTGTGATTGGCTAAAACTTCCCAATTTTCCCCCCAACAACAATTCTCGACCCTGCTACCATCTGGAACTAATCATATAGCTGCAGTGAGGTTTTCTTGCCGACGCTAGCGACTCTTTTTTTTTACCACCGCAGTATCTTAACCGAATGCAGATGATCCCGTTAACCTACTAACACTTTCGCATTGGGAAGAGGGGATGCCTTATCCCTGACGATCGAGACGTTTATGGCTCTTGGTGTCCTTGTCATTAAGCCATCAAGTGGTCCCAAGTTGGATAATAATCTTGATTTATGCGGCCCTCGACAAAAACATGCAGCTGTACTTTTCTCGTTACCATGACAATGCGCGTGCTGGTGTGCAATCAACATAAGCAAAAAAAAAAAAAAAAAAAGCGAAGTCATTTAATGAATTTTTTCCCCCAAGTGATATAAGTAAAGGCTCGCAAATTAGAACAGCGATAGAAATTTCTTCATAAAAATGTTTAAACTATTTTAGTTTAAAAAAATAGGTGAACAGAGATTGAAAAACTCAGTATAAAAGATCTTTTATATAAAATGTTCTTTTTTCGGATAGAATTTTTTTTTCCTTTTAAATTATTATTGTTTGGATATATAATTGACAAAAAGACGAAAGAAAAATGATCTTTCATTAATAAAAATACACTTTAATGAAATATTCATTAAGGTATTAATGACAAACTTTTGCTTTAGAAGCTTGTCATTGAATAATCTTTATACTAGAGGAGGGGGGGGGGGGTTGGAAGAATTGGCAAAGTGCCAGAACACGGAATTTCTCTTTCAGTAAACGTTAGGTATTATAATTAAAATAAATTTATTTATTGACATTGCGGATAATTTTTTTTTATTTTACGTAATTTAATTTTTTAAATAAAAACCAATATGATTATGCGCCTTAAATTTAGGCCTGTAAATATTGCGAATTATTTATTATTATTACGAATAAAATTCTGAGATTAAATTATTTACCACCAATAATTAAAACAAGTTATTTTCTGTAAACTACGGGGAAAATAAGATGGAAAAGCTATTACTCGTATACGTTATCCTGTTTTACAAATTTGGCAAATTCCCTACTGCTCTCATATGGACATTCTTCCTCCGGGAACTCCGGTTTTTCATACCTCAAAAGAGGTAAAGCTACCAAAAGAACATACGCACATCGCTGGCTTTGTTGCATTGGTTGCTTCGTTCCTAACTACAATACAATCCTCCTTCTCTCTCACAATGTTGCTTGTACAGAATCTCACTGCTGTTATAGAATTTCTCATCATTTGAAAACATCACGTAATTCTTAGATTTGTAGCAAGTTAAGGAATCGTCGTTGAAGGTTTTTTTTTTGTTGTTGTTGTTCGCTGGAAAAAAAAACAATCGCAAATAGATAAACCTGTTTTACAGAAATTAAATTTCTACTCCTAACGATATTAACATTTCTGACTTCAAGGGTGAAGCAAAATGCTTTTCATACTCCATGCTATCTGATAGGGAAACACTGAGTGCAAAATTTTATGAGTCATTTGCTCGCCCTGAGCAGGCTTGGAGATTAAACATCAGAATTGGAGTTTAAGATGGCTTTTGGTCTTTTATGTTTGAAGTAATCCGTTGCTTCGTAATTTGCAGCTAGTTGAACCAATTTGTTGGAGTGTACAGATGCTTTTGAAAAGAACTTTGTTGCTATAGTTTGCAGGAAAGTGTAAATATAGGGGACATCTGTGTCCCGATGGAGTTGCACATTTCTAACGAACCATGGAGCGTTTAGGATCATTCGTAGACATTTATTTTGCACTCGTTGTAATTTGAGAATATTAGTATGAGCGGTATGACTCTAGGCTGAAGAAGCATAAGTGAGTATAGGACGGACCATCGGTTTGTAGATAAGCAGTTTCATTCTGGTGTTTAGTTTTACTGTTCCCTGTTGATTAGAGGATAGAGTTGGGCAATGGCTTTTGATCCTTTTGCACAGAGAGCCTTGGTATGGCAGCTGAAAGTTAGCCTTCTGTCGAGTAGTACACCAAGGTATTTGACTTCTATTTGCCACGGGATTTTTGTGTTAAACAAGAAGATGTCCCCTTTAGGAGGTATCGGTCTTCTGGTGAATAATATGGCTATGCTCTTCTCGGGATTTACTTGCAGCCTCCATTTGGAGAACCATTTTTCAATCTGTAGTAGGTTTTCTTGCAGTTTTTTGATGGCAAGATGTGGCTGTAGAGATCTGGCTAATATTGCTGTATCATCCGCGTAAAGGGCCATGATAGATGACAATGGATTGTGTGGGATATCAAACATGTATATGGAAAATAGAATCGGTGCTAGTAAGGATCCTTGTGGGACTCCAGCCAAGATACTTTTATGTACTGATACCGCACCGTTGACCTTGATTTGCATAGGCCTGTGAAAAAGGTATGATTTAATTAAGTGAACCATTTCCAATGGTATTCCAGTTGAGATCAGTTTATGCAGCAATCCGAAATGCCAAATTTTATCAAATGCACTGGCTATGTCAAGGAAAACAGCCCCAGTGCATTAATGACAATTGTATCCCTTGGAGATGTATTCGACTAGTCTATGTATCTGTTGGGTGGTACTATGGAATTGACGGAACCCAAACTGCTCTTTAGGAAGAATGTTTAACTTGTGTACGGAGGCTTGGAGTCTGGTGAGAATAGCGTTTTCTGCGATTTTACCCAAATTTGAGATGAGGCTGATTGGCCGATAATTTTGAGGCAGGTGCGGATCTTTTCCGATTTTATGGATTGGAATTATCCATAAGACCGGAACCGCCACCTTCCAACAGGAAGGGAAATGTTTGAAACGGAGGATGGAATTAATTATGTTGGTCAGATATACAATAGCTATACGAGGCAGCAGCTTAATCACCTTGTTGGTGATGCCATCAGGTCCAGGAGCCTTTTTGTTTTTTAATTTCTTGATTATATCATATATTTCTGCTGGTGATGTGGGTCCAATTTGATTGGAGTATGTTACAGAAGATTTTAATGAACATCTAACATGCCGATGGATCTTATAGATGCGATTGAAGTGTAGATGTTCATATGAGGGTTTACACTGTTTGTCTAAGTTTTCTGCTATTGCTTCGGCTTTATCTGCATCGGTATGGATGAGGCCTAGATCTGTTTGGAGAGAGGGAAGAGATTTGTTTTTGAGCTTTCTTATTAGATTTCAAATGGAGTGATTGTCAGGAGAGACAGAAGTCAATCTTTCTTCCCAAAGTTAACTTCTATGTTTAAGGTGTTTTGTGGTGCGCGGGTATTATGAAACCTTTTTCTAGCCTTAGTTTTCTCCTTGATCAGATTCATGATATCTTTTGGCAAGTGGTTGGGCCTGAGGGCAGTTGTGGAAGTAGTGACTGCTGTAAAAGCTGTCAGGTCTTGAACAGCTGTTCGAATTTCTTCTTTGGATTTTATAAGCGTAACAGGACCAATATATATTTCGGGAGTACAGTAAACCCTCGATTAAACGGACTAATAGGGGCTAAGGAGTGTCCGTTAAATCGCGAATTTTTTTAAATAAAAATATCTGTAACATTATACTGCAATTTTATCAATATTAGCACTGTAATAACAAACAAAATTGTTTTACACACAATTTTTAACACAATTCTCACACTTCTAGATAAGTTAATGTGAAGTTAATGTCCGATGTTGAGCCGCTTCTGCTTTGAAAAAACTATGAAGTTTTTTTGTTTTTTTTTTGAACTTTTGAATTCTGCAGTTTTTTTTCATATTTAACTCCCTAAAATTACGAAAATGTGTGTAATAAAACTGCTGCAAAAAGTCACCACGCGACAAAAGAACCAGTTACAGTGCGATTGGTGTGATCACGTCCTAATCATTCGCCGAACATGTTTTATGAGCGGTGACTCATTTATGTCGGCTAAATTACTACAGTGGTTTTCCAACATATGAAGACCTATTCTTCAAAATCTGTTTAAAATAACAGGAAATTAATAACAAAAAATAACCTGTTAATTTAATTATAAGCAAATCTTGGTTAATTTTCACATGTGACATACGGACCGGAAATTTTGTCCTTTACATCCGAAGTCCGTTAAATCTAATGTTTACTGTACTTTGAACAACCTTTCCCATGATATGAATGAGTGTGTGTGGGGGGGGACAGTTTTTCTTTGTTTCCGGACTGCAGCATTATTCGATTATTGTCAGATGAAAGGTCATTTAGTGTCATTGAACGGTGCTACAGTCTCACATTCTGCAGTATGACTATGTCCAAGTCATCAGCAGTAAGTCCAGTGGGACCTGCCACAACCACATTGTTGGATCCTGTATAGATAGCAAGTATCTGGCCATTCCTATTGGTAGTTCGACTGTTCCAGGCGGGATGCTTGGCGTTTAAGTCACTGGCAATGATGACAGGCTCTCTGATGCCCAAGATGGCATCCAAATTCGAGGACAGTAATGATTTTAATTGTATGCTGCATAGATTTTTAGTCTACCAGCCGAGCTCGTGAGAACCTCTACACCTGTAACCTCAAGATTAGTGGTTGGTGGAATGTTTACAGAGTGATGACTAATATAATTCTTGATAAAAATGGCAGTGCCGCTGCCTCTGTGGGTCAGCCTGTCAATTCTGTACAGATGATATCCCCTAATTTTCGGATTGTCCGATGGTCTCATATGTGTTTCACTTATCAAAACTACATCTGGCTGATGTCTTTGGGTGAACTCTTGGAGCTCCAAGATCTTATTTCTGAGGCCGTTTGCGTTCCACGCGATAATCTGCAGAGAGTCTGGATTTATTTTATTCCTGTTCATGAGTGAACGCTGTGAGGATGGTGCGTATTCTTTAGAAATCTTTTAATAGAGGATGGTGTATGGTTGGATCTGTTGAAGTCTAGTAGCATATTTGCCAGAGAAGCGGTAGTGATAGCTGTCAGTTTTGTGTGTGTACTGGCTGATCCTGTTCATGGGTTATCTGTTTAGAACGGACTACATCCGCATATGTCCTTGTCTGTAGTTGTTCAGTTGTTCTTTTAAAGGCCTCTGACTGGCAGATGGGCTTCTGACAATTTTTGCTGGTCATTGAGAGGCTGTGGAGGTGAGGCCTCTGGCGTGCATCTACTAGGGGAGAAGACTGTCTGTCTGTCTCCGATCTTCTGTTTTTTGGGTTTTGAATACATCCTCTGTTGGCTGTGTGTGGGCCACCGCAGTTGGCACATTTAGCTGGGTTGATTTTCTGCTTTATACTGATATTGGGTGGGGATGGCTGTTCTCGCATTTTAGACATTTAAACTCGGCCTTACACATTTTCTGGGCGTGGCCAAACTTTTGACATCTGTGGCACTGACCTGTTGAAGCCCTTTTCCTTAAGGGTTCTGGACTGATTTTAAGTCCACAGATTAACGTCAGGGTCATAAATCTGTTTGTAAGATTGATGGATCTCAACTAATACTAGTGACATCGGAGTCTTGTCTTTTCTGGTCATTCTGCTGACCTTGATGGGTGGCAGGTCCTGATGGCGTAGATCAGCAGCCACTTCTTCTGTGGGTACGTCTTCAGACACTCATCTGAGCACCACCTTCAGATTTTTCGCTGAGCCGAGCGAGAAGGTGTGATTCATTGCTCCTGTCAGTTTTCGGTAGTCCATCATTGTGGTGGGCTGAATCTTGATGTCGTCGGTGACATATGAGATCTGTAGATTGGACATGGTGGCCCTAAGAGACATCCATCTTTATTTTTCGCAGAATATGATCGGAGGTATCTTTTCTCTAGTGGAGGTAGAAGAGTCCAAAACTGGACCATCTTCTTCCATTCCATCCTCTTTTGGTGGTTCAAAGGCCGTGGTGTTTCGCTACTTGCGCGCTCGGACCTCTATGAAGTCTGTGGGGGGGGGGGGAACCACCAAGTCCAGTCTCTCTTCTATTGGAGCATTGTCGTCACCGTCTTCGTCGTCCCCCGACATAGAGTAAAAATTGATTTCAAATTTTGTAAGAATCTTTTTAAGTATGTTTAGCCATCCCTCTGTCAAGTGACTCTACCAGGGCGTCAGCGTCAACTTCACTCATATGAGAAAATGAGGTGTAAAGGCACGGTTTAAGAGCGTGGGTCCTTAAGTCCGCGTAAAAGTCCCGTAGATCCAATTAATGGTCTACCCGCAGAGAGAATCCCGCAGCCACAAAGGACTGCCAGCAAAACCGAGTGTTGGAAAAACCCGCGAAATAGCAGCAATTTTTAAAATTGTAATGCCTAATAAAGGGTAAAGTCGAGAATTCATTTGGCCACAGACTGAAAACCTACCTCCCTAAAATACCATACGTCCACCACTGGTCCTCATAGCGGGTGAGGCCCACACGGAAATCAGACCTCGTCCATTTTTCATGCGGGGGGGACAGTAGGTTACAAACTGTGTTAGCGCCAGTGCAGTATGAGTTTCCCGAAAAACCTTGTATAAAATTCGATCATGCACAGCATAGCCTAACACGTCTGATCTCATCAAGAGTCACCAAAAAAATAAAAAATCATGTTTTAAAAACTCCTTCTTAAAGTTCTTAAAAGAACTGGGCGATGGACTGAGTCCTGGACTCTTTATTCCGTCATATGAATGAAGAAAATCTGTGCGGATGGGATGTTATTGAGCTAAAAGCTCTAGTCATGGCTGGGTGACGGCAATAGCCGAGCCTCGGTTAAAACTTCATTGGCTACAGCATTGCCATTCGTTACCCTGGAAGTCTCTCATTTCAGCTGGATTTAAAAACTCCTTAAATCCTTAAAAGGACTGGCTTAAAGGCGCGAAGCAAGAATGCTTTTCATCTTCCCCGTTATCTGTAGAGAACAGTGTAGGGATAAGGTGTTATTGAGCTATTAAAGCTCTGATCATGGCAGGAGGGTAACAGCAATAGCCGAGCCTCAGTTAGAACTTCATTGGCTACAGCATTGCCATCCATTACCCTCCCAGGATGGGTTCCTAGAACATTTAAAGGTGTACTCACTTCTGTTCAAAATTTTTAAATAATTAAAATTATTTTACATTTTAATCATAATTTATTTAATTATATTTAATGTGTAATATATAAATTATATTATTATTTATTATTATATGTAAAAATGAGAAAAAATAAATAAATGTATATCAAAGTCTTTGGCAACTCGTGACATTATGAACAATGACCTTCAAAGGGATAAATAGATGGAAGAACAAAATAAAAACTACAACAGTGGAAGTATTGGTTGGAAATGACTTTACGACCAAAAAAGCCAATTGTATGTGGCTAGTCTGTTAGAGAGATGAAGGCCTCCCCATTGTTGGAGTTGTTAAACCCAATCAGCTGTATATGGGCAGACATTGTTATGGGATTAGATGCTCGTAACAACGGATATATATTGACTACGACTTTTTCGATTTGCTCTTCATACGTCATCAATGACGTCATTGCGCAGCTTATCAAACTCTGTGACATACAATTACGTAATGCTTGTAAATGCACACAGAATATGATGCTTAAGACTTTATTTACTTCTAATCATATAAAGAATCTTTTTTTGAAGGAGATTTTATCAAAAAAAAAAGAGCAGATATTATTGTAAATAAGTATTAAAATTAATAACGGTTTTGTTGCTATTTTAATCTCCATAGTGTTCATAGGAGAGAGCATCGTAAACTGTTTATCGAAGTGTTGTTATGAAAGATCTTTCGGTAGCTTCTCAGTAACGTCAAACAATTTTGCCGTCTCTTAGCAACCACTAACAGGAATCTTTTGTTTCAAAAAAAGAAGAAAAAATGCATCACAAACAAAAACATCGGGTTATTCGGAGCATTCAATTTTCACCTCGATATTCGTGTCGATTGAATGTACAGACACGAATACAGAAAGACTTAAATAAACATAAGAAATAGAAAAGAGAACGCGGTTGGTTTCTGTGTCTGGAGCGATAACCAGCTGTCAGGTTGAAAACTGGCTGTGGACATTAAAAGAGAAGCAGGAATACAAAAGGAGTGGAAGTTGTTTGTGTGGAAAGACAGCGGTGAGTTCGGGCTCTGTCAGGCATTGAATATAAACGTTGTTTAAACTCCTTAAGGATGTTGCCGATGTACGTGATGTTTCGGAACACGACCAGCTCGTACCCGGAATCCAGGCTCTTACACGTGGTGGTGGTGTGCGTGCGTGCGTGGGGGGAGGGGGGGTATTATTAGCTGCGTTCGTATACTAGCGCCGAACATATACGTGTTAGAAAACGAAACTATTAATGTGTAGTTTTTATAAGCCACATTCTCACAGAGAAATATTGGTTGAACTGTGAATAGAACTCATTAGATTAGACTTATAGACTCAGCTGCCGTTTGAGATTTTAAAAAAAAAACACTCTACTAACATTAAAATGCTACGTTTCGACTTTACATGAAGATCATCTTCAGGAATATATACATTGCATTAAAGCAACTGGCACCATACTATTGCAATCTACATAAAATAAATCTAAAATTAATTAGCTAGACTAGCTTGACGTCTTGTAGTAAAATAATAAACCAACAGACAAATAATAACTAAAATAAAAATAAAATTAATGCAATAATTAATTGTAACAATTAATTAATTAACAATCAATTAATTATTTGACTGCAGTCAAACAGAAAATTATTTATTTACCATAAGAGTCAAGCTAGACGGGCTAATTTAGTCGGCGCCAGTTGCTTTAATATAATGTATATACAATATACTCGTATTCCTGAAGATGACCTGATGTAAAGGTCGAAACGTAGAATTTTAAAATTAAAGCCTTTTTTTTTTATCTCAAACAGTAGTCGAGTCCATGAATATAGTATAAAAAGTATTTTCTATTTGAGATATTTTTTATGGCTGGGTAATTTTGTTATTTCTTTAGTAGGATTTTTAAGTCTTCGATAGAATTATGAATAATTTTATAATCTCATCAATCGTCTATTATCTTGTTATTACACAAATTGGTGATAATCTTATAGTCGTATGCATATTTGCTAAGATGAATTAGAATGATAGAGAATTAATCTAATAAGGGTGTGTTTGTGTGTGTGGTCCTCTCATTAGTAAAATCTTTTCCCTGTGGGGGGAGACTGACATACTCAGTACGGAATGAAAATTTAAAAAAAAAAATTGGAAATATTCTTTTGCGATTAATTTCTAACTACAAACATCTGCTAAGTCACACAGACGCTTAGAGGAAGCTGTCCTCCTCCGTGGAGGTCACGGAAAACTTCGGTACATTTAAAATAAAGGTTGCAGTGTCAATTAATTGGTCACAAATCCGATCCGATATTAATCAGACTTTCCATGAACCACAACTATACGAAAATTGATATTTTTGAAACTTAACAACCTTTTCAGACCTTCTATAAATTAATTATTTATTTAATTACTACAAATTCAATCTTGATTCAATATCGTATCCTATTACAATGAGTACTATAATCGTAAGGGGTTAACAAGGTCGGAATTCGAAGAGTAAGACGATTGTCTTCTCTCGCCAAGGCTGTACGGATTGCATTTTCTCCGTTAGTTCAAAGGTGGAAAACGAAATTTGTTTCCACAGAGATGATACGATCTCGTTAACCTATAAACCTTAATGGTCTTTTGACCTCAGAATGGACTCGGATAACACGTTAGGGGCGGGTACACTACAAGGCATACCAATGTTCGAGTCTCTCTGAATTGTATTTAACATCTTGGGATACTCCGATTGACTTGTGTCATTGGACGATATCTTTCATGATTATTATTCATTGGAAATCAATTTGATTTGCATAATTATAAAATCACTGTAGACTACACGAACATTACGAATTTTATCATTCGATTGCAACTTGTGGAACAGTTGATGGTGCCAACAGATGGCAGCACAAGACATTCCTTCGCGTATTCGTTTTTTTTTTTTTTTTTTTTTTTACGTTTTCACCTGCAACACAGAAACAGTTTTATTTTTGTAAAAAAACGTCAGGATGACATTATTTTATTAGATAAATGGAGAATTAATCAAACTAAAAGCGTTGCCAGAGATTAGACATAAATACGTGATAGATTATTATTTTATCTTACAAATATTGGCAATCGGATGAAAGCGCCGCCTAGCGTTAAATCAATTTAATCGCCATAATTCGAATGGTTGGCTATAGTTTTGTTGAATCGTTTTAATTTAATGCGTTTTGTCTAACATTAAGGCGCTAAATAAATGAATTGATCTTATTTTAATGACAAAGAAAGCCCTTATCTCAATTCTCTCTGCCTGCGACCTCCATTTTCATTTGGCTCTCTACATAACAGAATATAACGATGTTGAACCAAAAGTGCAATGCATTCAAATTACCTGATTACGTTTGCACCTAGCGCATCGACATCCTATCGTATGTTCCGCACATCTCTACGGATATCCCTGTTCATTTACACTGGGGGGGGGGACGATTTGTAGCAAGTATTCTAGCACTTCTGCCATAGGTGTTGTACAGTTTGCCTATAGCGCAATACATTTCATAATGAGTGCATTGGTGGATAAATCCTTCCACTTTCTCTCTCTCCTGCTTCTCCGACTCTATTTTCGATAACGTTTTATTCCTCCACGAAACCAAAAACTTAGAGAGTGAATCGTAGCAAGGGAACAACCTTAGAGAGAGAGAGAGAAAGAGTGATATAAAAGCAGACAAGGTGGTCAGTATGGCTAGTGACTGAGGATGAAGTAAGAAAGGCGGTCATAAAGCGCACAACGTTGGAATCAAGGTTGTAGTCATGTCTCCGTATCGATCGAGTCCTCCAGTGAATGGGGCCAAGTGTGCAGATTGAAGGACTGATTTCGCCGTGAAACAAGAACACGAAGAGATGGCTATTATCGTGAGATACTGAAGAGGTATGGCCCTTAACGGCCTGGCTACAGGAACAGATAGAAGGATGCGAAAGAATGGGTTAAATTTCGCGAAGTCGGGGAAGGGTCTACGAGTGTTCCGCTTCAAATTAACCGACTCGAACAGTCAGTTCGTCTAAGAACACGGCAGTTAACTCTCCTCTGCAGTCTTTCGTGTAACTACACCATGCATCTTGACTCTCTTCGCTAGACAGTTATGATTCTAGTGCGAAAAAGGAAAAAAAAAAACAAGAGATGCAAAGAGAAAAAAAAAGTACAAATAATGCAGGATTCGGTAGATATAACTTCACATACATCCAAACGTTCCATTGATATAACTAGCCAGAGTCGTCGCCAGATTAGGTCGCGCCCTGGCAAACAGTTAAATATCACCCCTGATGGATTGTAAGACAAAAATATAAGAAAATCTCCAATTGCTATTTTATTTTTATTACAAGAGAAACATTAATGCAAAACAATTACATAATAATATTAATTAAATGTTTGCCTCTACGGGGATATCGCGCAATAAACCAGTTTATAAGTTCTTCTAAATTTAAATTATAAGCTATGTCCGCCTCTATCGATATAGCTGCTAGACCAACCAATCTTTCTTGAATCATTGCTGTTCGCAAATAACTTTTAATCAGTTTAAGCTTGGAAAAACGTCTTTCTGCACTTGCTACGCTAACAGGAATTGTTAGCATAGCGACGGCGCTTACCGCAATATGGCTGAACGAGCGCCCTTATATGCCGCGCCGTGAGGCAGGCTGCCTCTATGCTACACCCTGTCGACGGTACTGTAAACAGCCCTTAGAACATTATCTTAATGTGTATGACCGTGGTTAGCCACCGAGTGTTATCTTTATTTCGTTATTTATTAGCTACAACTCCTTTAACATAATACGAGAGAGGAGAAGGGGTGGGTAATGACAGTGGTGGAGCTAGAGCTTTTGCCGCCCCCCCCCGGGAGGTTCCTGAGTTTGCCAACCCTCTCAACACACACCAAAAATACTATAAAAAGTCAAGACCACGTATAGGGAAATAAATTAAAATACTATATTTATTATAGGAAAATAAAAACACTATGTTTATTTTTGAAGTAAAACTTTAATTTCAACATTCTAAAATGTTATTTTTTCTTGCTTTTCTGTTAGCAAAATCTTCGATGACATTGGTTAAGTCTATTTCGTAGTAATAGGTAATCCTTAATCTATTTTATTTAGAAAAACTCCTCTCACAAGTAGCAACACTTACAGCAATTGTGAAGAAAATTCGCTGTAGTGTTACAATAGTTGGAAATGAGGTCTCGAGACTGTATTTTAGAATTAACTGCAAAAGGTCAAAAAGGTTCAAAGTGCCGTCCCCTCCTCACCCCCCCCCCTAGCTACGCCTCTGGTGAATGAATATTAAGGACGAAAAGGAATAATGAATATTTTAGAATTCTTCATTTCCGATAGCAAACCGGAAGTTATCTTTCTCTGGAAACCCGAAATGATATCCAGACTTGCAATAAGAATTTTAGTTTTGCTATTCAAATAAAACTGCTTTAATTCGAATAGATGGCGAATAAACAAATTATTCGCCGTCACTATTCAGACGATGCAGCCGAGGAAGATTTTTCACTCGCATTTTTCCAAGATATAGAATTCATAACCGGAAATTGAACTTTTACTCTCGGGATTGAAGTTTTTAATATAGATGCTTATTTAAATCGGCCTCCCAGGTTAAATTAAAACTTATTCAAACAATCCTCAAGTTCCTCGAGATAAATAACATCGTTTTCCGGAATGCAACAGGAATTTAAACTGATATCGATGAGTTCAACAGGATAAAGTAGGATTCGTACGATCTTCTCTGCACTAAAATTAATTAAAATGAACAAAAAAAAGAAGCTACTTCGTTCGTCTGGTAGCGAGGGAATGTTTATTTGCTACTTATTGAAGTATAGAAGCAGCTATAATTTTATTATAGTTTTATTATGCACACACACAAAAGAAAATATCCAGCCTTGTAGAACGTCGTCTGGTTTCCATTTCGTATGCTGTCTGACTTTCATTGTATGCATTCTGCATTCCATTGTTTTCTGTTGTAATGAATTTTTGAACGAAAAACCAGCGTGTTTGGATTTTGGCCGTTTCGTACAGTTTACGATACTCAAAGCAGAAGGTGGAAAAAAAAAAAAAAAAAAAATGTAGTAAGATGGGAAATATGTACAGTTGATTTCACATCCAATTTTTCTTCCATTACACTTAAAAATGCTTACCGAAATATACTTACTGAATGATATACATTGATCAAAATTCATATGGAAAAAGAAATTACAAATGAAAACAATCTCGGAGCGACATCTAACGGCAACTTCCGGAACTATTTTTGTATTCTGAAAAATTTTACCGACAAAAAATAAAATAAAATAAAACTTTCCCTTATTTCTATAAGGGAGAGTTTTATGGCTATTACGTACGTAAGTGATAAGTTCTCATTTAAAGAAAGCAATTCGCCACGTGACTGCTAAACATAACAAACAGATGGTGCTCATCTTTCTATCTACCTTGATGTGTTACGTGATGTTGGACCATCAGACACTTTGATGGGTTTGGCCCGACATAAACTTGTCATTTAACCTATCTGCTAGCACCTAATTGCAGTGTAATCTCTCTCTTTCGTATTCCCTAGTCAATTCTTTTACCCCCTAATTAATCCCAAAGAGGAACCACCTCCGTGTGTTTTACGACCGAACTCCTAGGCGGGGTAGAAATCCAACCACTTTAATTCAAACAGTTATCGCCAAGTGTTTGCAAATGACAGCTCGTGCATCAGGTAATTCCCTCCATTTCTAAGATTAATAAAAGCTTAGAAGAGTGAGAGGAAAATAGCCCTGTAGTTTTTATGTTTTTGTAAGAAGATTAATCAAGTAATTTGATAAGGAATTTGATAAGTGCTAAATCTAGAATTTATAAAATAGTACGAAGAATTAAATATACATAATTCTTATTATTATTTTTACAACGAATAAATTTTATTTTAATAGTAGATGATTTTTGAAACCATTACTTATTTCATGAAAAAGGATCGTAAAATATGATCCTTTCAAAAGATTTAAACATTTTCTACAACGGAATTCAAAATTCTCCAGATGGACTTAACAATAAAAGATCAAAATGGTGTTATTTTGGAGTGGAGATTATGCTAAAATATTTGATTGAGAGATTAGTTGAGTTATCTTAGTTTTAAAATATGTTTTGTAGGCAATCTATACCTCAGATTGTGATTAATCAAGTCTAATCTATTTATTATCATCTTAACGTCCTTTATGCTACCTTTTTACACACACACACACGCGCGCGAGAGAGAGAGAAGTTGCAAAACCTAGAACATACCAATATTTACCAGTATTTAAATAATTAGTGTTTGATGATATAACGTTCTTAATACCGTACTGGTACATATAAATCTTATTAAACCGATATATTGCATGCATTCTCTGGCCAATATGTCTGTTTTACAGAATGAAAAAAAAAAACAGGGTTGACTAAACTCTTCACTTCGTATGAGACTGGGCAAACTCATCTTCTAATCTTTCTAAAAATTCTTCGCGTCCTATCCGTGAAGATCCTTCCATACAGATCCTATCTTGATTACCAACCGATTTGCGATGGCTTAGCACTGAATCAGTGTTATGTGTACAAGCAGTCAAAAAGAAAGATCTTTTGTATTTTTTGAAGAGATGTAGGTTGTAGTCCTCGAGAACAATATTGCGAGGAATGCTTTTCAGAATAGCGGTAGATGAAATTGTTTTAAGTGCTTAGAGAATGATGGTCAGTTCAGTTCAGAAGTATGGTACACCCACAGTTCATAGAACCGAGCTTGGCAATGTGCCAAGAATAGTCAATTCTTGCTGAAGGGAAGAAAGATATAAAGGATGTACGAATTGGTCACCAGCATGCGATATCACGTGTTTTATACGTAAAAAAAAATTTCCAATTGTTGTACAAGCGAAAGAGTTACCACTTTAAAAACTAGAATTTTCATAAAAGAAAAGCTAATTTTACGACGTATAATAATAAACGCTCATCCCACTAAACGCATTGGTTACCCTATTATCGGAATGGATTCTCTTTTTGTTGACATGCGCAGAAGTGTCGAAGGGTCTCGCGTCTGTGGGCGTACAGTACTCATAAAAATACCTACAGAAAACATAAGGCAGAAGTGGATAACCATCAACCGTTGTTACGGGGGATGCATCATCGCAAACGTGAGAACAGTATTCTAAAGTTTCGTGGAATCTTTGATTTGGGCAGTGTTAGAAGTTGTGCAGGAAAAGTGGTAATGCCTCGAAGGGAAAACGGCACCAAGTTTGAATGTGATGTGTTTATAACGGAAAAGACTGGCGACGTACTCCGAGAAATTTAATCGTGCATGAAGATCCGAATATTATCAGGAGGTGTTGGGAGAGATGAAGGGATCAGAATAAGTGATCGAATTGCCTTTCATATTATGTTCGATGCAGTTGGCTGCTCTGGTTGTCTAAATAAATATCGACAGGCCGTCAGTTCAAATACCATCTTAAGGATAGAAAGACTTGAACTTCATCGTCCATCAAAACACCATCATCGTACTAATTGGTGGCCTGAAATGTTTAAAAAAAAAAAAAAGCACCATGTTTGGTCTCCATGTCATTCAGATTGTCTAATCCTTATCCACCTACGCTACTATTGAACTACAAGGTCTATGACGTTTCGTGGATTTGGATTCATAAAAAGTTTTAAACTTAAATGTAGCGATAATCTTCTTTATTTTTTTTTTAAATCTATCTAACCTCAAACGTAATATTTTGCTATCTCTCCGGCCATTTTTGCACACAAATTAAGCTGATTAACACAATAAAATTAAGAAGCAGCTAAATATTTTCGAAGTAAACTGTTTTTAAGAGTAACAGCTTCTTTAGGAAACATTCGAGAAACAACATTACAGTTGGTTGGAAAAAAAAGCTTAATTTTAAATTCTTATGTTTTTTACCACTTAATTATGTCTGCAATTAAATGCAAATTCTCCTCAAATAAATTAAGTAGTTGTCATTTGTATCACTTTAAATTGTGTGAAATGTGTATATTCAGTGGGGGTAATAATTAAAGGTTAAGTTTTGAATAAAAGTTTAAGTTTTGCTAATAATGTGTTTGAATTGTTTTAAATTGAGAGCTTAACACACGCACGCACACGCACCTGACACTATGAAAGGGAATAGAAGAAATTGTCTAAACCATCAAAACACACTTTTTACAGTTGTTTCTATTTTTTTTATTTATTTATTTTTTTTGTCTCAGAAAGTAATTATGCTAAGCGCGTAAAATCACATCAAAAATGGCAGTCTCCAGATAACAGTTTGAAAAATTAATTAACCGTCTTTATTTAATTACGTAATTAGCTTGACAAACACTTTCATTAAACTGCTTTTTATCTTTTTTTAGGATAATCGACGACGCTAGTGACCTCTAGCGAATAAATCCTCGCACTATTCTAAAGCATGCAAATGAAACAAAAATTTACATCACTGACACAAACATCGTTTGGGAAATTATACGATTTTTACTTAGTAATTTCCCCCCATCTATCACTCTTTATAAAGTTATAGATTTTTTTTTTCTCTTTTGTATTTCATTCGGTGCTCACTAGAGGGCGTCTTAGCGTGACAGGTGGTCCTGTGAGTTATGTCGTTCGTATATAATCTCGTCACGTAAGGTTGCGGAGCCACTGTAGTAGGCAAGAAGATGCAATATGTCTTGGGATTCAATTGGATTTTGTTCTTAAGAAGTGGCGTAGAAGTGGCGCATTACGGGGCGGAACAGAGAAGTCATTAACCCGAGCGAGTGTGGAAGTTAGCAGAAAGGCTTCTTTCTGGTGCGTGTGTCGGTGTACAACAATAGCTTCGGCGTTCCACCGACGGAACGTGCATGTTTGCAGTGATTAGATGTCTGAGAGGTCGGATCAGATTGTCTTTGGTGTGTGTGTGTGTGTGTGTGTGTGTGTGTGCGCGCGCGCGCGGGAAGGAGATGTAAGAATGCCGATGTGATTTCATTTTCTTACGTCTTATTAAATTTGCCTTCACAGGAATGATGTTAGTGATTCTCCACTAACGTTGTTCTGGGTAAACATGATGTTCCTAAAGCCGTGTGTTCTCCAATAAAACTGTAACAGCACGTTCAAACTCAAACACACGATAATCTTTTGTGATTAAAGAACATTTCTCTCTCTCTCTATTTACATAAATATATTTGACGATCTTTTTTGCAAACAATGACGTCATACCTAATTCTTTTTTCATTTTACAAATATAATTGATTTTAGTAATTATTATTTATTTAATATATTCGTAGTTAATAATTTCTCTAAAATAATAATGTAAATTATATATGATAATAGTTTGAAATATTTTCTAAAATTCTCAAAATTTAAAATACACCTTTATTCATTCTATGTCAGAATACTACAATTGCCACAAAGTAGATGCGATTATGGGGATGATCGAGGGTTGACTGTTGCTGTTACCCCTTAAATACACAAATGAGTGACTCTGTTCGATGGTGGGGACACCTGCCACGGTGTAGAGCCTACCGGTTCTCCGAGATTCCGACTTGGTCCTGCGGACCGCTCATCCGTGGGATCTTACACCGCACCTTAACATTACTGTGGAGGGTAATGGATGGCAATGCTGTAGCGAACGAAGTTCGCTACAGCATTGCCATCCTGAGCCTACAGCATTCAGGGTAACAGCAATTGCCGAGCTAAGGCTCGGCTATTGCTGTTACCCTCCTGCCATGATCAGAGCTTTATACAGCTCAATAACACCTTATCCTTACACTGTCCTCTACAGATAACGGGGAAGATGAAAAGCATTTTTGCCTCGCCCCTTTAAGCCAGTCATTATTATATATAAGGATGCGATTATGTTTTTAACTTGCATACGCCTGTCAAAAAGGTATGATTTAATTAAGTGAACCATTTCCAATGATATTCCAGTTGAGATTAGTTTATGTTCATAAATTTTTCACTCACCGTTTCCCTATCAGATAGCTGGGAGTATGAAAAGCATTTGCTTCATCCTTTATGCCAGAAATGTTAATTGTTAATTAATTGTGTGATTAAGTTATTTTTGATTTAAATAGGTTAGAACTTTTTGCTCTCTTAAGGTTTCCGCTTAGAAGGGGGGGGCTGGCTTCAGATTTCGGGGGTTTTTGCCTTGAGAAAGCATTTTGAGTCTCCGGAGAAAGAACTTTCCAGCGTCATCCGTTTCGGCGGGTGCTTTTCCCCTGGAATATGAGCGGTTCTGCTCAGTGGGATGATCCTGTCACTGAGTGGAACCAACGCTGGTTGGAAGATCTTTCGGTCACTCGTAGGGAGTGGTCTCGGGGATCGCTTAATATTTAGATGGGACTTTACTTAAAAATCGTTCCCACTGAGGTTAGTATAGTGAGTGGGATAAGAAATTTTTATTAATTTTTTTTTTTTTACATGGCATGGCTTTATTTCTTTCTCTGCTGAATCTCAGCGCTGATTTCGTTAATGTTTATTTTGTCGGAAAACATCTACATGTGGAATCTTAAAGAAATACCCGTCTTGTGATAAATGTCACGACTATTGTTTGTAGACATTATTTATTATTGTTATTATTTTTTTTTTGAAACAAAAGAAACCGGTACATTGGAGTAGTCTTATTACTAGAGGTCGCTACTTAACCTCTAGTTGAGTATCAGGTTTTCCTCCCTGATCAAAGTCAGGTAGAAGATCGTGCAGAACCGGTGCAGAACTCATATTTCCTTATGTAATATAATAGTTTTGTTTTAGACCGGATGTGACGTGAGGGATGTGTTTTCGTTGTAATAATAGGTTCTGTTTTCTTCTACCAGATGGCAAACCTTTAGTGTATGGCAATCTTTAGTGTATGTTTGAGCTATCTCGCAGAGAGAGAGAGAGAGAGAGAGAGCGATGTCATCAATAAAATCATTCCTTGAGAGAGCGTTATTATTCATTTATTATATTCGCAATTAATAATTTTTATAAAATAATAATGTAAATTAAATTTTACTGAGCTTCTATCTTTAATGATAATTAATAGTTTTAAATATTTTCTAAAATTCTAAAAATTTAAAATACACCTTTATTCATTCTCTATTATAATACTACAATTGCACAAAGAAGTGATCGTGTTATTTTTGCATCTGACGTGTTGTGCTGAGTCTTTGTACTACCTAGACTACTCATCGATTACACTGAAAATAAATTAGTTGTAGGTTTATATATACACCATAGGAATTAGCCTTAAAGCACTGGATAAGCATTTGGCTGTCTATAGAGAGTTTAGACAGATCTGTAAATGATTGTAGGCACTTCCCGTTTAGTTGATACTAGTCTAATGCTATTGAAAGAACAAACACCTATTCGAGAACCAGATAGTGTCGTGTAGAATATACGATTCCGTTTATTTTTTTTTATTTATTAGATCACACAGTTACATTTCATGCTTTTATTAACAGTCTGGATAAAAATCATATTTTCCAGCGAGATTACTTTTCTTTAAGTACTTTTATTTCAAATTTCTCCTATGTTGACGTGATGTATTTCAGATTCGGGTGTCTGTTTAGTAATAGACACTTTTATTTAATCCAGCACTTGAAATACGATTGATAATCTCGCATTCCAATTCCATGTAAGACAAACACTGCAAAATCCCATGACTATTGCCCTCTTTTTTTTTTTTTTTCTTACGTGTGAATGTAGTAAAAAATATGATAAATTGACATCAGAAATACGCAGCCAGCTCGCGCCAGAAAACAGGAACTAATCAGGAACTGACATCTTTTGTCAAAGAATAAATTCATCACGAGGCACAAAAAGAAAAGATAGAGCTATTCGGGAAACCATAAATATGGAAATTCTACACGAACAAAGGCAAGCTAACATTTGCCTGTCCCTAAGCTATAACATGCTTCCAAAAAGATGTATCAAGGAGAAATGGATATGTCGTACGGGCGGAGGTGATCAATATTACATCTGACTTTTGTATCTTCTCCATCTTCTAATCCTTTCTTTTGTGCCAGCCTCTTTCAAATACTATATACATATGTTGATAAAGATGAACGAACGCGGAAGATAAGTAAAAGAATGTGTATGTAGAAGCAAGGTTAATTTAAATATCGATGAAAGTATACACAGCCTGCGGCATATAAAATATATTTAAAACAGCCTCTAAATAAATACGTACATACATGCATATTATTGACATGGCTAATAATTACGCATACATGATTTGTCATTGTTGTGAATAACTGAACAATATACACAAAGGCGCGAGGCAGACCTCGAGACGTCTTTTGGCTTATTACATTTCACAACTACCATTGTTGACTATGGCTTTCTTTTTGAGATAGAGCGCATGCTCATAGATATGTATTTTCACAAAACTGGTAACTGTTGGAATAGCACGTGAAAAAAAAAAAAAAAAAAAACTAAATTTAATAGAAATTGTCTGATAGGAGTAAATGCTTCGTGTTTACATAGCGGTGTGTATTTAAACTAAAGTACGAGAAATTTCCTTGTTGTAAGACACGCACACATAAAAATTTGGAAAGAAATGAGTTTCACGAAAGAAACATTTTAAGGAATTGTTATGATTTATATAGCACTTTAATTAATTTTTTTTATGTGTGTATGTGGGGGGGGGATGAATGCTTAAAATTCATTTTTGGCTTGAAAAATATATTTCAGAACATGGTTGAAAAAAAAGAATGAAAAAAAAAACGGTTGTATAAATATTTATTTTGTAAGATAAGATATTTCAGATCATAATTAAGAAATAATATCCGCGATAGAACGAAGCGGAGAGAGAAAAAAACAATCACACTTGTTAGACAATATTTTATTTCTTTATTCTCAACAAAATGATTTTTTTTGTTCCTTCCCAACTTGTCAAGAGTATTCTCCATTTTTCGCAGCAGGATAAAAATGTCTCATCCATCATCCTTCACTGTGTTGACTTTTGCTGCTCTGTACACGTTGAAGGATCACTTCTTTGGACCGAAAGATTCATTGACGAACTTTTAGGCCACCTGTAATAATTTTTTTTTATGTGTGCGAGCTACTGGAATTATTGCTGTGTGCAGTTCATCCAGGTGGTAAATGATATCGCATAAACGAAAAAAAAAAAAAGCAAAGAAAAAATCACTATCCTCAACTCAAAAACATGTTTACGTTCTTTACCGTGTTCTGTTTCACAAAACGAATAATTTTTCAGTTTTGTACACATCTTCAATGCATCTATTACAGTCCTATTAGTTTAAGAGATTTTTAATGTTAGCGTCTATGTTGCCGTCCTAAATAGACGTTTTTTCAAGTACAGCTGTCACTAATACATTTTTTTTTTACTCTAGTAAACAATGAAATCAACACGATTATTGCAACAATGTTTCAAACATTCGTGGACATTGTTGGAAACATATTGTTGTTAGAATGCTTTTCAGCAAACACTAAACAATGTTCGACATTGTTGTGCGTGGACTTTGTTGAAAAAGCATTGCTGACTTTTTTGTTTTGTTTTTTAAAACTTTTAACAAACTTAGCGTACGCATTCAACACAGACATGATGCCGTTTTGTGGAAATCTCTTATGCTTCTAGGAAAATATTTTATTTGGTCGAAAAAACGGCTATTCCTTCTTATGATTCATTTCAAATCTTTACCCACTGTTCAAATTTAATCAAATGATGTTCGAAATGTTTTTTTTTTTTAACATTTTTCGCGATGATTTATAAACACCCAATTATCTTCAGCAGTGCCGTAGGTACTTTTGTCCAATGTTGTCTGCAGGTCGAATTTTCTGGTACTTCACAAAACTATTGAGTTGGCAGGTGTTTAAGACAAGTAAATGGTTGCCTAAGACCTCTAGGGAACTTCTAAACTAATAAGGAAAGGATGAAACCGATTGATGTGCTTTTCCTTACTGTCCCTGTGGATTTCGAAGAAGGAGAAACATCATTTGCAGGTTCTCTGCTTCGAATATTAATGGATTACAACTCCATGCCCGTCAATTGGCTTGGATAAATAAATAAAAGTTTCTACCGCTAGGTGGCGCTCATCGAAAACTATGGGGGATTAACTTTTAGCTTCTAGGTAAATAGCTGCAGTTTTTCTCATCCATAAATCATAAGAATGATGAAGATAGACATCTTTCTATAATGTTTGTGTGTTTATTGTAGCTGCCGCTAGGAGCATTCTTTGGAGAATGCGGCTAAAACATAATCTCGAACTGGTTTAACAAACTACGTTGGCATCTGCTGTTGTATCATTAAGAGTTGGTAATGTAATTATTGTTTGTTTTTTATATTTATATTTAATGTCAGTAAATGTAAGAAATTCCGATGATGTTCACGTGCCTATTTAACAGCAGATGTATTTTTAATGAATATTGTTTAGATCTGTTTCAATTTGCAGCGGCCATGATGTGACATCAGACGTATTTTTACAGTATTGTTGCAAGAAACAAATATATTTAATTATCATTGTTAGATCTGCTTCCGATTTGAACAGTATTCATGTGCATTGTTAAAACATTGTTTTGTTGATTAAATGAAACAGTTATTAATATTCTGCCTACTTTTCTACCACTGCATCTTCCTCTCTATATCTTCTTCTTTGTTTAAAATTTAAAAGAAAAAAAAAAGCAGCGGTGGAATAAAGTTGGATACTTTTCTATCCGAATGCTATTGTATCGTCATCTATACTTTAGCACTAGAAAGCAGAGCTACTGTTTTTTTTTTTTTTTTTTTGAGCGTCTTTTTTGAAGTTTCAGACTTAAGAGATAGGCGTTTCTTTTTTCCCTTTTCACAATGTATATATATATATATATATATATATATATATATTATTCTCTTGCATTCTTGGAATAAAGATAGTTCGCACTTGCAAGGTAATGGCTTCTCCGTTGCGTCGTACTGAAGGATTCCGTTTATAGCTCTCGTACTTACGGCAATTCTCGGTTCAGTTGGTCCCCTCTTTGCCATGGGGACGAGGGAAAGTCCGACTATAAAAACACCAATTTCGAAAATAGAAAATAAAACGACAGAATACGTATACAGATTTTGAAGGTTTTTGTTTACCCAGCTGCAGATGAATAATATGTGTGGATTTAAATGTCTACTAATAATTTGTATAGGGTGTCCCAAAATTCACGCAAGATTTAAATTTAGCGCCATTTGTGCGGTAAAGTGTTGCCAACGAGAGAAAAAAAGACTGTGTGACAGCTGACAGTTCAAGGTTATTAAAAATGGAGCGCTACACGAAAGAACAACGCATTTTCATTGTTGAGCAATATTTTAAAAATAATGAAGGTTTGGCAGCTACAGTTCGCAATTTTCGTACAAAATATGGTCGGAATAGTGATTTAACTTCATCAACTGTGAAAAGATTAATTTAAAAATTCAAGGAAACTGGATCAATTAGTGATCTTATACACTCTGGCCGTCCTTCAACAAGTCGTTCAACAGAAAACATCGAAGCAGTTCGTGAGAGTGTTGCTGAGAGTCCAGGAACATCAATTCGCCACCGCGGTCTTGAATTGGGCATTTCGAGAAGCTCTCTACAGCGTATTCTCACAAAAGATTTGCATCTTTATGCTTCAATTGACTCAAGAACTGAAGCCTACTGACCACACACAGCGAAGAGAGTTCGTTGAATGGATTATTGAACAACAACAAGTGGATGCTTATTTTTCGAACAAAATCATCTTCAGTGATGAGGCTCATTTTCATCTTGATGGCTTCGTTAATCGACAAAATTGTCGCATTTGGGGTTCAGAAAATCCACGAGTGATTGTTGAGAAACAAATGCATCCACAACATGTCACTGTTTGGTGCGGATTATTTTGGGCTGGAGGTATCATCGGTCCATTCTTCTTCGAAAATGTGGCTGGTAAGGCAATAACAGTTAATGGTGCTCGCTATCGCGACATGATAATCCAGTTTTTTGTGCCTAAATTGCAAGATATGGATGTGGACGACATGTGGTTTCAACAAGACAGTGCCACATGCCATATAGCCCGAGAAACAATTCAATTACTGCATGAGTCATTTCCTGGTCGTGTAATTTCCCGTTTTGGTGATCAGAATTGGCCACCCAGATCATGTGACTTAACGCCGTTGGACTTTTTTCTTTGGAGGTTTTTGAAGTCTAAGGTTTATGCCAACAAGCTCACGACCACCCACGCCTTGAAGGAGGAAATTGAGCGCTGTATCAACGAAATTCAGCCACATTTATGCAAAACGGTCATGGAAAATTTCGACAAAAGAGTGCCAGCAAAGCTGTGGAGGCCATTTACCCGATATGCTGTTCCATGAATAACCCTATATTGTATACTTTATGAATCAATAAGAAATTACAATTTTTAATTAAAAACCTGTGTTTTCTATCAAAATTACTTCTTGCGTGAATTTTGGGACACCCTGTATAATATTGTATATTTAGAGCAAAAAATATGCCTTTGTAATAGCAACGAAGCCAACTGGATACGTTGATTGATTAGCTTCCTAGAAAACTTAAAAATGCCGTTGCCATAGTGATGGAGAAGTATGATTATGCGTGGAGTAGAAGGAGAAAGGTTGAAGAATTGTATTAAATATTTGCATGATGAAACAATGCCTCGTGCATAATTTAACTCAGTCAAGATTTAGTTGGAATAAACTTTCAATTATAAATTAGCAACGTTGGAAACCTCGCTGTTGTTCGTATAAGGTGCAGCTTTGGAAATACGTAGGGGAAGTAGATTTCTTCAAAACGATAGCGTAGTCTACTTATGTTTTACCTTGCTTTTGACAATATGTGGTCATATTTAAAAATTTAAGCATCGGGAATAAAATCAGTTGATGTCTATGACAATTCTCTTACGATAGATATCCTCACAAATTACTCTGTTAAAAATAGATGAATAGGAAGTGATTTAAGAACGGTAATTGCATATTTAAGTATTGATCATTTATTTATGAACAATAGACAGCAAAGTTTTTTTTCCTTCAAGCTTGGTAGAGTATACATGCAAATGTATACGATAGCATTTCAGCAATTGGAGTTACCTGAGGTTTTCAATTTCCATATGTCTAATGATAGTTTATTTCTTTGAAAATGGTTTCCAATAATAATTTTTTTTATTTAATTCTTGTTATTTAATTTAATTCCCTTAGGACGAGTTGAGCCCTCCTAATGAGGGATTAACTATGTATTTTATGACTCTAGTTCCATGTGTGTTTACGAGGACGGTTTGCCTGTTTTGAGGGATGAAAAACCCGTTACGGGAGAAAAAACTAAGCACCTCTGTATGAGACCGGTTAACTCATCTTTCGTCGAAAGAGACCAGATAAAGGTTCTGAGATACGGAGACTCAATAATAATAATAATAATAAACCTTTGCGCCTTTTATTCCCTGGAAGGAGCAGACAGTACCGTTAGTCTTCACCGATATCCGAGTTCATGACTACCGATGATTTTAAAAGCATCCCAGCGAGAGTATGGCAAACAAGTGAATCTTCTAGTGATCTAAATTCTAATTCATTTTATTGTCAAAAATAGTGTGTGGTGAGTTCGATGTCGATTTTTCGAAGTTGCGAGATAAAAAAAAAATAGTTACTGGGGGAAGAAATGTTACTTACCTGATCCAGAGATCGACAAACTTTAGAATGGAGCGGAATCAAAACTAGAAATCCAATCCATAAACAATTTGGCAATCTGACATTATAGAAACAGAAACATTAGCACAGGGAAAGAATGTTGTTTCAGTTATTATTAAATATTGAAAAATATAGCTAATTATTATCTTAACTTATTGTTGTGTTGATTGTTTCACGAAGCTGATTATTTTTATGCTAACAGCAGGAATCTCATTGTTGAGCTAATTGTTTCTGGAATCATTGTTGTAAATTATTGTATATATTTTTTCTCTAAAAAGTTTCTATGCAATGACTTAGTATATTTTTTCTTTTGCATATTTCCCAAGCTCAGAGCTTCCTCAATTACGTCTTGCTATGTACGGTTTTTACCACGTGGCTTGCATGTCGCTCAGGAGATCAGGGCCTTATTCCGGTGTTGAGGGCGCGAGGATGGAAATATTTTCTTCTGGCAGCCGTTGACGTAGAGGCCAATTTCTTGCTTGTTAAAGCCTACCAGTTCACGACGTTAACGAGTGTTCAGGTACGTTTTGGTTTTTCATTTAAAAGAAAATTTTAAATGAAAATAAATAAATAAATCACACGATAATCAAAATGATAAAAAAACTAGATATTAAACAGGCCAACGACAATGAAAAATATTACAAAATATATTTTGTAATATTTTTCAATCAATCAAACTTTAAAATTTTAAATTTTTAAAAATTCAAACTTTCAAAATTTATATATAATATAATATTTATAATACATTACATGAACACAATTGTGAATAACAGATACTTGCACGTACATTATATTTTTTAAATAATAATAATAATAATAATTGTTTACAACATATATTATTATAATATTAACATAATGATTATTACAGATTTTTTGCATTTTACACTGTATAATTTTTTAAATAATAATATTTGTTTTCAAAATTAAGTGGATGATGAATACCACATTATTTCTTAGCCGAATAAGAAACTCAAAGATAGAAAATCTAATGTAAGAGTTTCATGCCGAATATAGAAAACTATATAAAGTTCGGCGAGTCAAAGCGTAAGCCAACACCTGGTAGTGCAATGCTAGGGCAACTCGCAGTAAAAATGGAGCAAGCTCCGATCACTCTTCTTAGTATTTTCTCATAATGTAAAACACAGCTCCTAGGAGATGTATTACTGTTCTACATTATGAGAGAAGGTCGCTACCCGTCAATCAGTAATAATTTTTTCTATTATCATCATACAGAGTATTTACATATGTACAATTAAGACATTACATTTTCTGCTCTGTACAAAATTCTGTACGCAGTATAAAGTACCTTGTTTCTTTTTAATATTTTTTCTTTAAATATAAATACACATTTTTTTTTTCATATCAGTGTCATCATTTATTATTATACATAAGTTTTATTATAATTTGTAGTCTATGAAGCGGGCTAATCTCCCTACTTCGAAGTTAGGGTTAGCTTTTATGATGAGAGTAGGATTAGCCTTCACTTTCTATTTTGTTTAGTACTGTTTATGGATGGAATGTAGGCGGTGGATGCTGGTGATTTGTGATGTGTATATCAGTGTTAATGCTATATTAACTGTGTTCGTATAGCTTCCAGAGATCGTGTTTTAATGTTCTGTAGTTATCTATGTGTTTTAAATTTCTTGGTAGGTAGGTTGTTGAGTAGCATGGGTATCTGATTTGATCTCACTGTAGAACCGTATGAGTTGTTGAAGGGTCTATGGATGTAAAGAGCTGTTGTGGGTCGTGGTATGCGATATGTGTCTCTGTTGTTCCGACAGGTGATGTTGAAGTAATTCCTTGTTAATGCATGTAGTGTTTCATATTTTTAATGCTCAGGATTCTGTGTATCGCCACGGTTGGGATATTGGCTGTTGTGTATAAGGTCTCCAAATCATTGTTCACACAATTTTCTTATGTAATGTTTCTAATTTTGTTAGGTAATTCTAATTAGGTTTCTAAGTTTGCTAGGTAATAATAATAATAAGCATTTCGTGTTTGAGCCTTTGTTTGCACCATCCCACCTAATCCCACCATCCTATTTATAACGTGATACATTGTTGCAAATTTTAGTAACGACTCAAATACCAAATTTAATTAAACTCTCCTATTCAAACTGATGTTATTATCCATACAGAAGATATCGATATATATGAAATCATTGGTGTATAAAGTATTGTTGCGAAACACCTGAAAACGGTTTTGGAATTCAGTTGTGGTGCTAATGTATGACATCACCATAACAATACTTGTATATCCATTGAATTGGTGATCTAATTAATTAGTTTAATTGACAACAGTGCAGTTGCTTAAAATGTTTATAATTCTTCCGGATTACTTACAAAATATCCTCCCTAATTTTTGATAATTTTATCTTTCTCTCTCAAAAAATTCATGTCAGTAAATTATACTTTCTATATGTCTTATGTTTTTAGATGGTTCGTTTTTTTCATTTAAGGCATTGTTGTGAATTTCTAATTGTTAAAACAGCAAATTTCATTGTTGGAAATTCTAACAGAAAAAAACAAACAAAAACAATTGAATTCATTTTTGTCATTGGATTGTTGTGACTTACTTAATGGGAAGAGTTTGTAAACTAAATTAAAGTTACAAAATAAGTCATAACTATAAAGTTTTCCCTAAATTCTTTCAGAAGATAATAATTCCTATCCCATTTTTCTACTGCACCTGATTTTTATGCATTCAATAGCAGATATCAAAGCTAGCAACTGCGAAATACGACAAAAGTCGACGACCCTCAGGCATGCCTTCTTCACTAAAGAAATTGAAAATTTGTTTGTTGTGAACCCAATATAGCATCATTACTCGTCCGTCTCGGATCCTCTTTCCAACCCTATTTTGTGCATCGTAAGAAGGGAAAAAGAGAAAGAAAGATAGGATAAAAAAAAAATCGAAACTGTCCTTACGGAGATGTTCGTATTTGCTCCTTTCATACAACCATAAATACTAGAGGAATATTGATAAAGTAAAGAGGCAAAAGTAGTGAACAAAAATAGGAGATGACGTCAGAAGGTACGACGAAATATCCAATGAAGCACTGGAGTTATCATTTGCTAGAAAGAAATGTGCTTAGGAAACGGGGACTTGGCATTCGGTAATGATAAGACAGATTACCTGCACTCCGTAGCTTAGCGACGCCCGAATAGTTGCGGATTGAAATTCTTCTCAAAATATGAAAAATTTTCAAGATTTAAAATTAAAAACGTAACATCCAAATCCTCCATTTCATGATCCATATAGAGATGAAAATCAGTAATGAATTATTCGAACTGTTTCCAGAAAAAAGCGCCAGGTGGCGCTTCAGTCTCTTAGTGTTGGTGGTCAGTTGCTAGCTGATATGCTGAACCTGGAAGCTAGTGAGTTAGATTGTTGCAGCAGCAACAATAATCCTATTACGTAACAATGAAGTTCTAGTGATCAACACTAGATGGCACAAAAGTCTGCAGTGATCGTATGCGTCATCATTGCATTAACTGTACACCATTCTGCTTTCTTTTAATGCTGTACTCAGCGAAACTGATGAATCAAAGCTGACTTTTGAAGAGGAATTAAGTTTTCTTCCAGGCTTTATGTACACTTCCAGTTTACACTGGACTATTTGGTTCCTAATCCATGTTCAAAATCCTTGCAAAGAAGAAATTAGCTGTGGAAATAACTGTAAAAGAAAGTTTCTTAGCATTTCGCTAGGCTGCCACTATACATCACGTCTCTCTCTCTAGCCGAATAATTAAAGATGTGAAAAAAAAATAAATAAAATCCCCCTCAGTTATAGGTAATGTTCCGTAAAAGAGTCTCTCTTTCTCCATTTGAAATGACTGAATAGAGACAAGAAGGCGTTTAATTTCTTCACTTAATGTCCCGTGAAAATCCAAATCTTATTGGAAATTCTGGAGAGTTTAAAGAAAAATAAAAATCGTTAAATATCTTCAGTTTTGTTTGTCATTTCTTTGCTTCCTAAGGAGGATACTTCTCCTTACCTTCCATGCTGGGTATTGGAAATCTGATCTGTAGGCAGTGGCCTGGCAAACCTTCTGTAAGAAAGAAGCAAATAAAAAAAAAAATAAGTTATTAAAGCCCACGTAGATTAATATTCCACATTATAGCAGAATTCACTTTGCACTATAGCGATTTATAGCTTATAAACCACTAAAAAATACAATGACAATTCTTTTATATCAAGATTATCATAAAAAGATTTTGGTGTTTATATTTTTTGGCTATTTGTAAATTAAATAAACTAAAGACAGTAATTTTATATAAGTAGAAAATAAACAAATAAAGTAATTTTATTCGTTTTATACTTGTTTGTTTGTTTTATGTTAATTTCATAAACTAATGGCATTTTATATTAGAATATCTTTAAAATATTGCGTTAATAAACCAACTTATTTGTAGAATGTAATTTTTTTTAAGAAATTAATTCATAAAACTCTTTGAATTCATTACTATTTAAAAATGTATTGCTGCATTTATGTTGTTAAAGCTAAATATTAAATGCAAAAAAAACTTTGTTTAAAATTTTTTCTTAATTTAATATTTCAAGACCTTTTCTTATTTATCTGACAGAAGAATAGAGACATACCGACAATACTTTAATATCAAAGCTTTAAGTTGTTGTTTTTTCTGCTAGATGGGCGAAGCAAGAATGCTTTTCATATTCTCCGTTATCTGTAGAAGAAAATGTATGGATGGGGTAATATAGTGCTATAAGCTCTGATCATGGCAGGAGGGTAACAGCAATAGCCGAGCCTCAGTTAAAACTTCATTGGCTACAGCATTGCCATCCATTACCCTCCCTGGGTACCCATTTTAGTCGCCTCGTACTACATGCATGGGCTGGTATGTAAGTAAAGCCCTCTAAAAATTAAGACGATCCCCGGAACACTCCTCACGAGTGGCCGAAAGATCGTCCAACTCAGCGTTGGTTCTACTCAGTGACGGCCCCCCCCCCCCTCACCACCAAGCAGAACCGCTCATATTCCAGGGAAAAGCGTCCACCGACGAGGTCCCTCACTGGCCACGCCGGAGAACACCTTCCTAGAGACTCAAAATGCTCTCCCAGGGCAAACCCCCTCACTGGGAGCAAAATTCCGGAATTTTGCGTCCCATTTTAGTCGCGTCTTACGACATACATGGGTTACAGTAGCGCGGTATATAAGTAAAGCGCACTCTAAAAAGTAGGACGATCCCTAGACCACTCCATAGTGGGTGAAAGGTCGTCCAACTCAGCGTTGGCTCCACTCAGTGACGGGCTCCCCCACCACCGAGCAGAACCACTCATATTCCAGGGAAAAGCATCCACCGACAAAGCCCCTCACCCAGCCATGCCGGAGAACCCCCCCCCGGAGACTTAAGATGCTCTCTCAGGGCAAACCCCCCCCTCCCCCGAAAACTAAGCTCCCTCACCGGGAGCAAAATTCCGGAAGAAGCCTGCTGAGAAAGCAAAACTCTCGAAACTCAGCGTCCATTTTAGTCACCCCTTACGACATACATGGGTTACAGTAGCGCTATAGCCCGGCTACCACACGAGATCTTTAAGTTTATTATTATTATTATGTTTTGATATAAAAAGATTATTCCCCGGAGACTTAAGATGCTCTCTCAGGGCAACCCCCCCCCCCCCCCCGAAAACTAAGCTCCCTCACCGGGAGGAAAATTCCGGAAGAAGCCTGCTGAGAAAGCAAAACTCTCGAAATTCAGCGTCCATTTTAGTCACCCCTTACGACATACATGGGTTACAGTAGCGCTATAGCCCGGCTACCACACGAGATCTTTAAGTTTATTATTATTATTATGTTTTGATATAAAAAGATTATCATAAAAGCATTTGTTTGTTGTTCATATGTTTATTAATATTGTAATAGAGAGATATTACTTTTATATTAGTACGAAAAGAAATCAATTTTATTATTTATTTTATAGATTTCTTATTTGTTTATATAATAATGTTAATTTAATTTCATAAAGTAAAGATAATGTGTATATAAACCAATTCTTTTGTGTTAAGCAATAATATTTTGAGAATTAATAGTAAAACACTTTTGTATTCCTTACTCTTTTTAAATATGTTTATATTATATATATATATATACGTATATATATAAAGTTTCTCTATAGATGTTTACTTATTTTAATGTTTCGAACAATGTTGTGATTTTATCGGAAAATAGAATAGAGACATCTATCGGATGTCTCTATTCGAAAGCCATTTATGTCCAATACTTGGACATAAATGGCTTTCAGTTTTATGTGACCACTTAACCATATAGGCTTAAATAACTTCATGAAAGGATACATTATTTCCTTTTCAATAGAAAATATACACATTTGACACTCTTAAAATATTTTTGCGAACCGTTTTCAATCCATTTTTTTTCTTCCTTTGCTAAACTACCTCGTGATATAGCGATCATTAAAATAAGATTTTATCCATCTTGCAATAACTCATAGACATGCGCTGATAGAATCTTTACTGCGAATTATGATTCGATTGTGTCTGGTTTCTATGCTTCTGTTTATTGGTAGCGACAATGCAGCTATTTGTATGCGTCCACATTTACGTAAACCAAAGAAATGTGACAAGGTACGATAGCTATTGGATCTTTGGCAAGGGATAAGGAGAAAGGAAGACTTTCTGCACGTCTTGCGCTTTAAAATAAAGGGAAAAGTATTTCCCCTTCGTCGCCCACTACGTGAATTACATCCAAATGAAATTACCAGCTTCGGAAAGTGTCTTCGCCTATATCGGTGGGCTAAGACGAAAAATTCACTTTATGTGTGCAATCCCCCTGGCGAGTCGATTTTGCCTTATATCGATACAAAGTGGACGAAATGAATGTATTCTTCGCATCGCTTAGCTAATACACTTTATTCGCAGATGTCGTGAAGGCTGAGAAGAGAGAGAGAGAGATGCATTACTTTAGCTTGTTACTGTTCGGTGAATGGATTCAACCCGTTTGTTATTAAACATGTTTCATTTGGAGAAAAGGCAGTGAACTGTAAATATTTGAAGAGTTCTTGAAAAGGCATGACAGGTACGGAAAATTGGTCAAAATTTACGAATAGCTCCCAATTTCTGTTGCACTGTTTGTTGTCGCAAAATTCCATTTGATTTTTATCAAGTAGGTTGCCAAATTCCACTGATTTATCATTTGCTGTTTTTAATTTCCATTTTTTTTTAAATTTCTAGTTGAAAATATATTGCATGATATCTGTTTACTACCTAAATCTCAGATTCGATAAATTACTGTTTTAAACAAACGAGAAAAAAAATAGTATTCATAACTGTTAACAATTGGCACGTTCCATTGACAGAATGCCAAATAAACAAATAAAAAGTGCAACAATGGAAACAGTAACTCTATTACAATAAGCTCTTTCACATAAAGAACTCAAGGTGGTATATTAAGTATTCAATATGGGTTAAAATTAAATTCGGCAGTTATATTTGAGGGAAGAAAATTCTGTGCAATTTCTAATGAAGTATTTCGTTGATCTTTTGTCCATTTTCTACTTTTATTGGATTCTTATTGCAGTTTTAAGCCTTAAATATAAGCATTCTACTTCGAAGGGCTAAAATGTTTAATAATAATAGTTGAAAAAAAGTCACTGTTGCATGTCATATAACAAAAGAATCGGCACACTGCTAATTCTTTACTAGCAACAATTTATTCGGGGAAATCTAATGTTTTTAACTTGAATTTTTCTCATTAAATATATTTGAATGAGGGGAAGACTTTTTCGTTAGTAAACGTCATTAAAAAAAGTTTTGTTATAGCATTTCTCACCAACCTGAAATAACATTTCCAATTATGCTTGTTTTTTTTTTTTTTTTTTTAACCCTACCTTCGCGTGAAACGTCTACCGTTTGTTAACTATATACACATAACTATATTTTGGAAGAAAATGAACATTATATTGTTCATCGATTAATGTTATTATTATCATGAAGTTTCTTTAAAAAACATAGCAGGAATTGTAATACCTTTTGTGTTATATTTTGGAAGAAAATTTGATCCACAAGTATAGAATTTACAGGTGCATTTACGCATCTTAAATACGTCTGAAGACATGACCATGCACAAACTCCTTCCTTTCGTTAATCGTATAAAGATATGACGCCCCCCCCGTCCATACTTTTGATAGTATCTTTTCATGTTTCTTTTTTTTATTATTATTTCTCTGATTTCCCCCTCTCCATTAACATAAATATTAATATACGCACTGTTAAAGTGAAAAAATTGCTGAAGAAAAAGGAATATAATACGAATCAAGAATCACAGTAGTGTACAAAGTCCTAATACAATAGCTAAGTTATTATATTATTTTGCAAATTACTGTTATTTGAAGAACCATTAGGATCATAATGTTAGAAACCCTATGACTTCAGTTCTAAGCTAAATATTATCGACCAGCCATTTTTATTGGACGCTGTACGCCCACAGGTGCGAGACCATTCGACACTTCTGCGCATGTCAGAAGGAGAATCCATTCCGATAATAGGGTAATCAATCCGTATTGTCGGATGAGTTGTTTATTGTTACACGTCGGAAAATTAACTTCTCTTTTATGATCATTGTAGTTTTTAAAGTGGTAACTATTTTGCTCTTATAGTAGTTGGAAAATTTTACGTATAAAGCACGTGATTTCGCATGTTGGTGACATGCGAAATCGTATATCCTTTATTTCTTTCTTCCCTTCAGCATGAATTGATTCTTCTTGGCGCATTGCCAGCCCCGGTTCTATGAACTGTGGACGTACGATATTCATTAGTGCACAGCATGCAAACTTTGAAGCGATAAGTCCATGTAAAATAATAAAAGAATAGAGCAGTTTAGAAAGTGGTCAAAATCTCTAAACAAATTGTAATTGTTCTTCTCTCTCTAGCCAACTGTATAGTTCACATCATTCGATCGTATTAAAATTGTTGAGTAAGGGGTTGATTCCTTCTGAGACCCCTGTAGGTTCACATCTTTCGGCTAAATTTGGAATATAGTTGTTTCTTAGGTTGTTTAAGCGCCCCTGGCGATTTACAATTGGAACAAACTGGACCGAAGAGTTGATTGTAAAACAAATTAAAATACTTCAACTAATCGCATCCTTCAGCTGAGTGAAAGTTGATCGACTAAACATTCCTGGTGGTTTCCAGGCTATACAGTTAGATAGCAATAACAAGCAATTTGCACATCATTAGAAGAGATAATTAAAAAAAAAAGGAGTTCTTTTTTCTTCCTTTAAAATTCAGTAAATTACCTGTTTATTGAGTTTAATAAGGCTTAAAATGTCTTCTGTATAACGAGAATCAATACTTTTTTTTTTGGGGGGGGGGGGGAATAAGATTTGTTTTAGCGGAACTTCCTCGTCTTCGAAGGTATGGATTTCTAAATGCATTGTTATGAATCCCATCCACCTGTAATGGTTAACATTGATGAATTGCCCCATAGATCTTTGTGTTTTTGACAATTTATTAATTGCTTTTTAATAAAAACTTTCTTAAAACGAATGAAAAAGTAAATTACACCGCATTTGGAGGAATAGAAAGAGTTGTTAGGCAATTATTAAATTCCTGAATAGTGGAAAGTGCTTAGATTGGGGGAGGATTCGTAGCTGTTTCGCTGTGTATTTATTTCTTCGATATGGTTGCCAAGGTAATTTATCAATTAGCATAGAGTTCGAAGCATCTCTCTCTCTGTCTACGAAATTAAATTATAAGTTACGAGATGCTCTTCCGCACACGATAAAAAGGGAAAAAAAAACGGCGTTAGCCACAGGCTAGAAACAATTGATGCGTGTTCGAAATGGGGTGTCGAAAAGCCACAAGTGGCGTATTAATGAGCTGAAGAACGTACTCTTCGCTGGTTGACCATAAAACGCATCGGTGGGATGCTTCAGATTTTTCATTTGCTCCAAGAGGGCTTTCTTTACAGTTCGTTGCAGAAGCCACTTGACGTCGCTGGCGAGCGAATCCCGTCCGTAAATGTGGGCGTCACTCCCAATGGTCTTCCTTCAAACAAAGGTGCGTCGACTTTAATGCTTTCATTCTAACTTTCCCGATTTTCACCAACTTTCTTTTTCTTTCCGTTCTTTCATTCTTACCACCTTGCTTTCACTTTTTTGTTTTTCCATCTCTTTGTCTTTTAATCCTCCTCTCCCTTATTTGGTTTCTTTCTATCCTTTCCATTGTTTGTTTTTCTTTATTGTTCTTCCTTTTATTTTTATCTTCTTTTTCTTTCTTTTCAAACATTATCAATAGAAGCAATACTAAGTTTTTTTTTTTTTTGGGGGGGGGGGCTAGATGGGTGAAGCAAAAATGCTTTTCGTATTCCCTATTATCTCTAGAAAAAAGTGTATGGATGGGGTAATATAGAACTATAAGCTCTGATCATGGCAGGAGGGTAACAGCAATAGCCGAGCCTCAGTTAAAACTTCATTGGCTACAGCATTGTTATCCATTACCCCCCCCCGGGTACCCATTTTAGTCGCCTCGTATGACATGCATGAGCTACGGTGGGGGCTGGTATGTAAGTAAAGCCCTCTAAAAATTGAGACGACCCCCCCCCCCCTACGAGTGGGCGAAAGACTCCAACTCGGCTTTGGTTCCACTCAGTGACGCCCCCCACCACCACCACTGAGCAGAACCGCTCATATTCCAGGGAAAAGCATTCACCAACAAGGCCCCTCACGGGTTACGCCGGAGAACACCCACCCCCAGAGACTCAAAATGCTCTCTCAGGGCTAACCCCCTAAAATCTAAGCCCCCCCCCACACACACACCGGAAGCAAAATTCCGGAAGAAACCTAAAAGAGCGAAACTCTCGAAACTCAGCGTCCTATTTTAGTCGCCTCTTACGACATCCATTGGCTACTAATTAAGTAAAGCCCTCTCTAAAAATTAGAACGATCCCTAGACCACTCCATTGTGGCCGAAAGATGGTCTAAGTCAGCGTTGGTGGTTCCACTCAGTGACAGGTTTCCCCCACCACTGAGCAAAACTGCTCAATTTGCAGGGAAAAGCATCCACCGACAAGGCCCCTCACGGGCCAGGCCCGAGAACACCCAGAGACTCAAACTGCTCTCTCCGGGAAAGCCCCCCCCCTCACCGGGATGAAAATTCCGGAAGAAACCTAAGAGATCGAAACTCTGTGTCCATTTTAGTCGCCTCTTACGACATGCATGGGTTGCGATTAAGTAAAGCCACCTCTAAAAATTAAGACGATTCCCCGGACCACTTCCAACGAGTAGCCGAAAGACCGTTCAACCCAGCGTTGGTTCCGCTCAGTGAAGGGCCTCTCTACCGCTCATATTCCATAAAAGTGTATGAATGGGGTATGGAACATCCTCCCCAGAGACTCCGAAAACTCTCTTAGCGCAAATCCCCTGAAATCGAAGCCCTCTCACCACGGTCACCACTCTCAGCAAAAATATTTCGTACCATCTAATGCAAGAAAAAGGTACTAAATCTGATAAAAAGTACTAGATTTTTATTTGCTTTCGTTTCACTCTATTTAGGGCATTTTACGATATTACTACCTTATTATCATAGATGAACTCAATGTAAAACCTCTAAATTAACACATGTACGACAAAAATTTAAAAAAAAAAGTCAAAACTCATCTCACTGTAGTCATCTATGAGTCCAAGAGCTGTAGTTGTCATTCATCATAACAGAAATCCCAGTTGTAACTCTAGCGCTTAACATGTGTATTAATTTAATATATAATGTTTAGTGTTTAAAATAATGTAACATTAAATTTTCAGTTATTTAATACGCTATTTACATATATAAATATACAGGGAAATATACAAGAATAAATAAGAAATTTTATTCTTATTTATTGTCACTGCTGAAAATATTCTTTCAGTTTTTGCTGATGAATGACGGAGGCAGAGTCCATCTTTAACTAATGTTGTTAAATTAGGAAACATTTGTTCTCCTACAGCATTTTTCATTTCAAAAACTTTATTACATAAAACCATGAATTATTGACCTTTTTTTCAAGTGCTACTATCTTCAATAGTTGCTATTCTCTATCAAGCTCTTCGTAACGTCACTAGATATACATTTTCTATGTCTAAAAACTGACCATTGCCGGATGGATTTATCTTTTCAATGGAGTCTATGCTGTGCATAAATAGAAGGTGGTTACTCACATTAAAATATTTAATTTTTCCACTTGTTTTCATTGCTGTAGTGATCTTATAACGCGCGAGATGTGTTTGAATAGCAAAGAATATATTTTCATTAGCTAATGCCAGTCGGATTGCGTGAGTATGAGTTCAGAGGGGGGGGGGGAAGAAGGTTAGCGAACAGTGAGAGGAAAAAAGAGAAATCATGCTTGTATCACCGAATGTGACATATGGGGAGGTGGAAGAAGAGAAAAATATTAAACTCATATATCTAACTCTCGTGTTGTTATGATTCGGAAGGAAGAACGTACTAGATTCACAGTGCTTCCCAAACTTCTGGATGTCAGGGCCCCCTTTGGAAAAATTAAAATATTTCACGGCCCCCCCCCCTCAAAAAAAATCGTAATTATAGACATATATGATTATAATATTTATTGTATTTATATTCAATACAAAACATACACAGCGAATATTGCAAAAATCAAATGCAAATATTACATTTTTAGCATCTTACATACACATTTGAGATGGTATATTATCTCATATTTTTATATAGATAGATATATTGTTATTGTACATTTGCAGTACAAGCACATGGAACGTAAAACGTTTAGTAATAAAGAAAGAATTAAAAACATAAAAGAGGTTTAATAACAATTTAATGTGATGGATATGTTTCAATACTGCTACACGAAAAGTCAATATCAGGTGAAATATTTGAAACTGTAATTTTTAGATTTCTACTTTGAAATGAAACTTACATGAATAAGCATGTATTTACTAACTTCATTAAGCGCCGAAATACGCAGGAAGCAAAATTTGTGAACTTGCACCAACGTGTGAGTTTTTCCCCATTAAAATATAAAAAATAACAAAAAAGAAATAATAAAAATTAAATACGTTTCTTTGAAGATAAAAAAAAAAACCTACTTAGTCTTAAAACATTTTTAAATTTGTTTTCATTATTTCACAGCCCCCCCCCCCCCTCAACAAAACCTACGGCCCACAGTATGGGAAGCGTTGTACTATTAACACTAAAAATTTATAAAAAGTACTAGACTAGTGGTGGTCAAAATCTAGAAGGAAACTATCCTGGCCATTACACTGGATAAGATAAGACGAAGATTGAGGTACGGATTTCATATACTTCCCATATGCAAGTAATAAAAAAGGTGTATATCTTATTATTAAATTACTCTGGATTATAGTTAGATATTGAAAGATTTTTCACTTATTTTTCTATAAATTAAAGATTCCAAGATAATTATATATATAACCTTTTTTTTTTTTAGAAAAATCAGCTGTTCGTAAAACAAGAATATAATTTATAATAAGAATATGTATAATTCATTCAGTGTATGCCGGAAATAATTGCATTATTACGCATATGGAATTGAAAAAAAAGTTTGTATTCTGTATCGCAATCTACATAATTTTAAAGACAAAAATACATTCATAAATTCCTCCTTTTTTGTACTTAAAATAATCCTGTAGGGTTGACAATCCTGGTTTATTCGTTCATTCCAAGTTATTAATAATTTCCAAAGCGCATATTCCCAATAGCTCATCAAATAAACATTAAAATAAAATTATTAGAGAGAATTATTCAATAACCATGACTTCACGTGCTCTTGATGTTTGCTGTTGATTTGCTACTGTAGATGGCGCTGCGTCCATTCGTACACATAATGATAGATTAATCAAAACAAGATTAGCCTAAGTTATTTCTGGGCGTAAATTAACAGCCGCTGAGTCACGTGATAAAATAGCCTTTCCTTGTGGAGTGCACACACACACACACACACACACCGCGAAAGCATCGGACAATTTAATAAGGCTAGCAATCAGAGATCAGTGTTCGTTTATAAACAATGCATTACAACTGAAAGCCAATGGAATTCTGGGAGGACTTGGTGCTCCTTCGGATGCTATTTACAGACTCTTAAAATCAATGGCAAATTGATCTCTCGCCGTCTACTTTCGTGATTCTACGAAACGTGCGTTTACGCCCCCCCCCCTCTATCCAGCGCTGCCATCATCGGCTGTTTGTGAAAGTTGTTCGCATCTACTTTCTACACCTGGTGAGATGAAGAGTAATCATGGGATTGCTGTTGGGGATGATGTAGTTCACGTTTGCCAGGGAAGTAAAGAAATCTTATAACTACGTTCCAGTTTGTGTGTTTGTTTTTTTCTCTAAAAAAAAACGTGTTCGTAATTTACTAACTTCTAATACAATAAGTATACGTGAAGCTGAAGATTCTTTTTCATCGTGAATCTCACATGTGGTTTCTCCCATATTAAAGTTCTGTCTTTCACCTCTCGTGTTTGTTCTCGGAAAATATAACGTAAAGATTAGTTTTTGGTTTACGTCTAAGAATGTCAGTGTTTTAATTGCTGGCAATATTAAGATCAAGTAATATTGAATGCTGGAAAAGGTAATATGGTGTGCAAAGGTGTTTTATTATTATTTCATAGTGAACACATTCAATGGAAGCTCCACGTGTAGCTTCGTACACCTTTTTTGTACACCGTCAACTTTATCTTTGACTTAATCCAACAAAAAAAATACAATTAATAACATCTTACATCCGAAATACTGGGCTGTGAGAACGAAGACATAATGAATAACAATGAAGCCTATTTCAAGACATTCTGTGATTTATAAGAGGTAAAAGAATTCAATGGTTTGATCGTGCATGGAGGGAGGGTAAATGACACTAATTGAACAACCACGTGCTTACAAATAAAATGGCCAAGAAAAACCTGTTGGAACCAGCACAAGTTAGATGAATGTAGTAACGAAATACCTAAGACAACCGGATGAACAAACTCCGGATACAGATTATGATTAGGACAGATACATAAACTACCTGTTGGTGGCAGTATTATACCTGCATGGTCTATTAAGCTGTTGTAGAAGTTGGGAATGTAATGCCATACCCATAACATGAGCTAGAAATTGATTATTAGTTTTAATATATTTACACTCAACATCTATTCGGAAAATAGACCTGAGTTTGCCGTACAATGTTCTAAAAATTTATGAAAGGGATTCTGTCTAGTTGGAGGATAATACCAGGACTTTCTTTAAATTTGATTATACTAGTCTAGGTGAATTAACATGAGATAATTTTCCTAATTTCTAGTTACACAAGAATGAATCTTAGACTCGAATTTTGTGTACCATTAATAATACATCTTTTGGTTTAGTTTTTTTTTTTCCTTTTTCATATCTACCCACCGGGATGGGATAGGCGCCCATACGCGCAGAACTCTTTGATTAGGAGAACAATTACGCTCTTGGGTTAGGAAATTCTGCAATAGTTTGATGTGAAAAACTTCTTGGGCTCAACAGCATGTTATCGCTAAGTAATGTTTCAGAGCAATGTCATTTAAGCTATGGCGGGGCAATTAATTCAATGAGTTTATTCTACATCTGTCAATTATTTGAATTCGCTGACCGGTTTGATCGTTTTTCGGTATAAAAACTCGAGGTTCCAGGAGGAAAAATCCATTCTCATACGAGACTGTTAACTCGTCTTCATTCGAAACCCTCCTTATGAAGTTTTTTCGCTTTCTAGATGGATTCTTACTCTTCTTGCCATACGAGGGAATTGTTGATTGGAGGCTTTTTGAAATATTTGCAACATGGCATTCTTTTGTGGAAGAAACTTGACATTATAATTATCATATATGAATATTTCTCACTTGTTTTTCTATACAATAAAGTAAAATAGTTTCCCTTTGAATGAACATATCATCTATCAGTGAAATATAAAAGCAAATTCTTCAAGAGCAATATATCCGATACACGTGTTCTCTGCTAGGTTGGTAGGAAAAAGACCGAAAGGAAGACCAAGATGTAGGTGGATTGATTCAGTCAGAAGTGTCTTAGAAGCACGAAATGTTATCTATGACAATACTGGAGTGCTTGCAAGTAATCGATTGATTTTGAGGAAAGTTGTTAACAGGAGATTAATAATAATGTAAACGTAATCGTGTAGTTCAGTCATAGTAAACTGAACCCCTTGGGGATACATATCAGGAAATTGCTGATGTATATCAAGTGCTCATTTTTGTATATGTGCGAGATATGTTTGTATTGCTATTGGATATCTTTTATTTCAAGATTTTATCTTCAAAGAAATCACGAAAAAGCTGATCAAAATCAATCTGTTTTTTTTTTTACTTTCAAGGCTTTAACATTTTCATAAATTTCATTCAGCTGTTAAAGTTCACCGCTCAGGATTCCCTTGAATGCATCAAATAAAATAGCGAGCCAGTAATATTCAACCTTTAACAGACTTACAGCAAGTCGAATCGTAGTTCTAACCATTCTTGTAATAAGCACATCCTACGAATCTACAATACTCGGCTAAGAGTCACAGCCCACACTCTTGAAGCAGTCTGTCTTAGCTCAGCGAAACAGAATAATCTGAAAATGTGCTGTTCTTATGTGATTTAGGTTCTTATATTCCAAATAATTCCCCTATTGCTGGTTATGTTTAAATCTAGAAAGATTATTCAGTTGCTAGCATACCAAAATCTTTACAGGATGATCTTGAAAGAGCATATCGGGAAGTGGGATTTAACTTGAACAAATGCATGTATTTTGGGAAGAATATAATAGTAGGTGTACATAAATTGCATGGACGGACTTTAGAAAAAGTTGATGATTACGAAGATTTGAGTATTTTGGTTGATAAGGAACTGAACAGATTGTGGTATTAGTTAAAAGAAACTTGACTTCTATAAGGAGGGAAGGAAAGAATGCCGTTATATAAAGCTTTAGCCAGGCTACAAAGCCAATAATAATAATAATAGCCTTTCAACTGAAATGAATTAGCTGGGGCATACATAGGTGGTTGGATTCCCTTCCTGGTAACTCAAGTTTTTCAGGCAAACTAGCCGGAGAACTTGCGCAATTAACTGGCACTATCCATCCAACCATAAAAGTTTCTATTATACCAGGCAGTACGTACACTATACGGAGAAAGTACCAGGTCTCCCTTCTTCACTGCGATCTTCTACCAGAGTTTTCGAGTACAGTTGTTGGATTTTCTCTAGCTATCCTTGTTTCTTTTGCAGCGAGATTCACCGACTGTTCATACTACTCAGGACTCCAAACACCTACTTAAAAAAATTTACCAATTTTCATACTTAAAAAGAACGTGATGACAGTAAGTATCACATATCACCAACTGAGTTGAACAGTGAAGGTAAGGTGTGTATGTGTGTGTACTTAGCAAGTATGTGAAAGCTTTTTCCAATACGCGATTTTAATTCCTCTAGTTCGTCAAATTTCTTGTTGGGTTTTAGTGTTATGGATTAAGTCTGAGAGGATCAAATGTTTATCCTTCGAGTTCACTAAACTTCTTTTGAATTGGGCAAAAAGACGTTTTTTTTTTTTTTTTTTTTTTTGAGTCCGTGACTCTTCCCACATAGGCTAATTCTTTCATAATTAACCTCCTCTGAATACGGTACTTTTATAGTGTTTTATCCTATTTAAATATTTATTTTGAATTGTCGTAGAAGGAAACTCTTGACATGTATTGTTTACAGCTTCACCACGTCCATCATCATCATTCCCACTCTTTTCAAGCACATGAAAAAAAAAAAAAGCTGATGCGTCACCCAATCAGACCTGTCCTTAATGATTTCGACCGAGGGGATTAAAAACAGCGATGCGTCAAAAAGTGAAGTTTCCATCGTCCACCAAAGTCCTCATTATATCTCCAGGAATCAAGTAAATCTTGCTTCCAAAGCGACTTTTGACGTTATCCTCTTAGGAAGTTTTCCCAGCCTTCTGTAATCACGACAGCAGATCACCGTCCTGGGAGATTAGACAAGGAAATGGGTAATTAGGAAGCCCTTTATCGGCAACCATCTGATGTCGTCTGTGTAGCGTTTGCTGTGGGACTCTCCAGCGTGAAAGGCCAATACGACGAAGCTTTAAGGCGTAGCCTTTTAGATTGTCTCTTGTATCCTGGTTGTTCGCAGCCTTAGCGAGGCTCAGCGGTAAATCATATCAGGCCGAATAATACCGTCGTAGATAGTCATTCATTACAGAAGTTAAGAGTTAACCTTCACTTAGAAAGATGCCGAGGTTTGCCACATCACTAGCGAATTATTCGACCATAAATTTTAGCTATTGTTTGTGTCATGAGAATTTTCGAAAATATTGTCTGCACAATACTGAAATAATTGCGACCTCGTTATAAAATGGGCTACAGAGATTAGTTCGTTAGGAGAACTGCATAATGCTGTAATATCAATAACAGCCAATTCTTTGCTTCAGTTAGTAGATGAATATAATTGTCAGATGCCAACATGGTTGACCGATCGGGTAGTATATTTGATCTCCAACCAATAGATCGCAGGTTCGAATCCCGCTCGTGGGCATGGATATTTGTAAATATCTTTAGGTTGGAGATGAATTTCATTGTCTGGCAGAAAGTCATGTTTGACCTCTAGAGCATGGTTTCCGAATTATGTAAAAAAATCATTAAGATAAAAGCATGAGCGTCCGCAGAAAATTTTCCAGGCGGAGCAAAGCAAAATTTTCCAGGGGGGGGGGGGGGGCTTGCAGACAAATAATTACATCAATAAATTTTTATTTAATTGTTCATATTTTTGTTTTTTTTCACAAGTAGATCGGAGGGGGGAGTGGACCGTTTCCCCCTCCTCTGCGGACGTCCAAGGATAAAAGTGTTTTCACTGAAAATACTTTTATCTTGCTTTTTTCTATTTCTTGCATCCTTTTTGTTTATTATAGTTTTTTATCCCTTTCTTATTTTATATATTACATATATTATATCGGTTTCTTCTTTATCATCTTTTTTTTTTTTAACTCCATCACGTCATGTACATCACTGTCTTCAGCACGCCTTTCCCATGCACCTTTTAATCAGGTGTCTCTTATCCCTGTCACCAGTTTTGCGACTAGCTCCACGAATTCAAGGTGTTTTTATTGGGTGATGATGAAACCTGGTTTAACAAATTGAGATCTGAAATCTCCTAGTTGTCATCTTTTTTTTTTATCCATGTGGGTTCCTCCCCCCCGTTCCTCCACCGGCCCTTAGGACTAGTTGAGCCCCTCCTAATGATTAAGTACTGTATTCTATAACTGCATCCGTGTGTGTTCACTGGGCCGATTTGCCTGCTTGTGGGATGAAAAACCCCAGATAAACTGGGGGAGGGACCCTGCTGTAAACTCCTAAGACCACCTTGGCTATGGCTGAGAAAGATCCTAAAGCTCCTCACGTTGTCGACGGGAATCGAACCTAGGACACTCACTCCTTTCCCAGGCATACGGTTGCGAAGCGCAAAGCCACTAGGCTAACAGCGCGGACATCATCTTGGTAATTTCTTACAACTCAAAATAAGAGGGAGTTCTGTGGTTTATTGTTCGCAATTTGTTTTTGAGCAATATTTTTACATACAGTTCAGTGAGCAGTCTTTAAATTAGTCTTAATTCCAAATCCTAATACTTTCTCTCTCTCACTAAATGCGCAGCACAGTCTTGCTACCTCAGAATCCATAAGGCCTATTCGGAAGTGTTTCCATAACCAAACGAAGAAAATTTCCCATTTTGGTCCTCCTATCCTTCTATTTAGCCTGATCTTTGTTGCCATCGTTACGAGAATTCCATTCATTCAATTATTATTTCTTTTAAATTCTTCCACCTTCTGTTTTTTTTTCCATAATCTCGACGGATTTCAGCGACATTACCGACATCAATCTGTGTAAGGGCTCGTGTGTTTCACTATCGGCCTTCACTTACACAGACGTACGCCCCGGGGTAACAATGATCTATCTTTACACTGGAGCTGTTTAGTCTGACGACGCTACAAGTATGCGATGCTTCAGGAATCTCAGTAGTACTCCCGCATGTTTGCGACAAGATCACGTGTTTACGAAGCCCAAGAGGTGCATTGAAATAAAGTAGTTCAACGATCTTAAAAATATATATATATGCTTTACACTTCTGGAAAGTAATTAGCATTTGCGTTTTAGTGTTATTTGTTATAACTGAATTGTTGTGAGAAGTACATTGTTACGTCATTTATGTATTCTTGTGCTTTGAAAAGAGAATATCTGTGTAGATTGCTTGTAATGCGATATTATTTTTCCAGCTTGGATGGTGGTTAATACATCTGCTCTCCAGATGTCAGGAATGTCCTCTAATTGCATGGATGGGCTTTTTTTTTGTTTTCTGCAAGTCTATTAAGTTTAAGCTATATTTACATAATAATGATGACGAAACTGTTCATCTAAGGCATTTATTTCTAAACGGAGTATGTGGATCGATGGGTGGACAGCTAGCCGTCAGTGACAACTAAACTCGAGGCTGTCAGTGAATTAAGACTTTCAGATTATAGCAGGCATCTCGTGGTCCTAAACCCTAACAAGTATATATTGTCTACAATAGTCTGCGTTCTTCGTGTTTCTTTAGCTGCTGTGTTAAGACTTCGAGTTTCCAGAAGAAAAACGTTCCTTTTTTAATAATAATAATAATTATTATTATTATTATTATTTGAAATTATCTACACAGATATTGTTGACAATGTTTACACAACCAACTCAGGATAATAGTAAACAAACTATATCGACTGAAAGACATTGGTCCGACACAGACAAAAATACTAATTTATAAAGCATTATGTGAAATCATTTTAAGATGCGCAATAACATCACGTGCATTCTGCGCAGACTACAAACTTAATAGATTACAATCGTTGCAAAATAAAATGGTAAAACCAGATGGCAAAATCCAGATTATATCTGAATTTTGGGATTTAGATTACGAGTATGTGGATTGCAGACTCTGGTTAGCAGGAGAAAGAGGCGGGGGGGGGGAATGACAGAGGTCTATAAACTTCTGAACCCGTGTGTAATAGGATATAGTCTGATGAAATTTTTCGTTATATGGAAGGTGGGAAGATAACACGGGGAGCATCCATGAAAGTTAAATTTATTTGCAGTCAAGAAAGGTTTAAGAGCTGGATTTTTTTTTCCAGAGAGCAATGAGTGAGTGGAATAATTTGCCCTTAGGGGTAGTGAGTGCATTTAGTGTGAATGAATTGAAGGGAAGGCATGATAGCTGGTTTGGGTGATTTATAACCTCCCTCGATGAGTCCTTGACTCCTCGGATGTCTCAGATAATAATAATAATAATAATAAAAACTGGTATTCTGGAAACAAAGAGAACAGCCCACACTTATACGGGCAACAAGGATGGAACACAAAATATTTAAGGTGGAACACCTATGCCACAACACAGTCATGCTAAAACGTTAGCCCAACCTAAGTAACCAGAACAACATACGAGATAACAAGGCCACAGTCAACAAACTACATAACATATAGTAATTACTACGGAAAAGCCACCCGAAGCTTCTGCATACCTGACACATTATCAACAAACTGCCATTCAACGATAGAAACGTAGGGTCCTACAGTGAGCTAAAACAGGCACTGTATACATATTATAGCGAGATGGAAAATTAGAGAAATTTCTCTCTTTCACACACACACACACCTAACGAATTCCTCTCAAACATCATTACAAGGAACACAAACACGCCATATCTAAATCCCCCCCCCCTTTCAAAAAAGGTTAAGCCGCGCTCGTGGTAGTTCGTGGACGCGTGTACTCACCTGTACATGTTAACCGAAAACAAAAAGCATTTATATATATAATATATGTTTCGCGGATAAAATGGGGGGGGGGGAACAGTGGTGAACTACTCTGTAAAAAAATCTCACCAGAAACGCTTTGTGGGAAGAACACTTGCCTACAAAGTTACCAAGAGTTGGGCACGACTGAAAGGTTGAATCATGATCATCATATATATTCCCTAATACATACATATGAACAGTTAAATCTACACCTGATTGGCGATGGGTATTGAAGCAAAACCACAAAACCACTGCCATCTATTATCTTCCTCAGATTAGTTCTGCAGAAGCTTCGAGAAAGAAAGCAGAAATGCCACCTAAACAAACAATGTATATCAATATTTTTCTAGAGAATTAAATAACAAAATAAAATATTATTATTAAAAATATCTGTTGCAAAAGTCTGTATTAAATGCAGAATGTATCCAAATTATTATACTCAATCGAACTAAATTATACTCACTTAAAGCATACCTGGTTTATGAATTATCTCTCAGACAGAACACAAGTTACAAAAAGATCGGCACAATTCACAGCCGGAGTATGCAGAGTCCCTCAAAAAGCAATATTATCACACAGTCTGTTCAATATACACATAAAACAATATTAACATCTTGGCCACTCAAAGTCAAATATACCAATATGTAGATGACGTCACCACCGCTCTCTCTAAAACACAGCAGGCCTGAACGAAATAACCATTTATTTCACTACAGTTCATTTATAGTAAACAATATAATAATAATAATAATAATAATAATAATAATAATAATAATAATAATAATAATAATGCAGTGTTAGTGAGCAGCTACTATAACATTTGCTGTATAATTCTTAGTGTATATATTAATTTGCCATTGCAACTCAAATATTACCGCACATATCTTAATGTTATTCTGAAATTCCTGTTAATATTACTATTGCAAAGCTATACGATATATTGTAAATACATTCCAAATAATATTCCAAAGATTTATTTTTAATGTTTGAAATCTTGTACATAAGTAAATACTTTAAGAATATTTTTATTTGTCTTCTAGAATAGAAATGAAAAATTATCTCAGAAAAAGATTTTTCTTGGTAACTAATGCTCAAACTTAGAACGTAATTAAACACTGTTTGTAAAAAAAAATGAATTCAAAATGTGTGCCTGAATATAAATGGTTTTCCCAACTTTTAATGATTGTTCTTTCCTGAGAGATTCGGACCACTTCGAGTTCCTTCCCCCTTATAATTGATGACCGTTATAATAGATATGTGACCATTAATGTATAAAAATGAAAACAGCTTGCGTTTTTCTTGGGATTTCAAGAAGCACATTAACAAAGTTACTAACATTGCAGAAGTAATCGTGAATGTTTGCTCGGAAGGCAAAAGGATTTTTTTTTACAAATATTTTTATTAAACAAATAATCGGACCTGTCAAAGGTCAAAATGATGCCTGGGACATTTATGCACCCCCCCCGTCGGTGGTTCTAGTTCCCATTCCTATTAGTTGTAGTTGGTAGCAATGACACTCTTTGGCTGTAAAGACCAGATCTGAATCCCACGTGCGATTCTAGGAACTTCAATACCTCAAACAAATCCAGTCTCATAGGGTGTGGCGAGGATTTTTCATTCTTTAGTAAAAAAAACAACCTTGTTATAGACACATTCAGTTTATATACCTAATCAGGGACGGCTCGTGCATTGGCACTGCGGAACTGCAGCATCCCCAATTTTTCTTGATATATAAATATATTTATTAATTTATGTATATTTGCTTGTAATATTTAGTTTTATTATCAACAATCCTATACAATTCTCTTATTTTGTATAAAAAATAATAAAAATCCATTTCGAAGGAGGGCGAAGGACGCTAGCAGCACTGTGTTTACCACAGTGTCATATTGCTACGTGCGCAAGCAATATACACGTCACAGTGAGATGTCGCGCAGTTCCACTATTCTTTATATGCAGTTTGCGCCAGTAGTAGCGTGTTCGTAGTGCTTATCGTGTTTACTCCGTAAACACGATATATCCCATGATCAACAAAGAAAAACTTGAAACCGAACTTCGAGTATTCTACCATAGACTCGACATGCATGATTATTGTGAATTGACTTGTTAAAATTTGGAACATAAAATAACTTACATTGTGTTCTTAGTGAAATTACTGTATTAATAAAAATTCTCTTGACAATTCCTATGACTACATCAGAGCCTGAACGCTGTTTTTCAACATTAAAGAGAATAAAAACATTTCTGAGGAGCACTATGAATCAGAATAGGTTAAATGCACTTGCCATGATTTCAACGGAGAAAAAATTCTTAAACAGTCACATAAACATCAACGAAAAAGTTATTGACCTTTTCGCTCAAAACATAACAAGAATAATATATTTTATTTTTAAGTAATTTTGAATTATACCAAACTGTATAATTTTATCGATTAAGTAAAATTTTATTATTATTTTTACTGTATTTAATATTTTATCAGCAAAGGTATCTTATTTACACATAAAATAGAAGTATCTTATTAGAGATGTTCAAAAACGCCAGATTTAATTAAAGTTTATGGTAAATATATTAATCGACTACGCTGCCATATTTGGGTGCAACAAGAAGTATAACGTTTTAAAAACGAAATGGTTTAATTCTAAAAACGCTTCTTTAATTTGAAAAGAAATTTCCGCCAAGGGTGATAGATAACCCTCATTCTCTAATGACGTCGAAAAAGAGAGAGAAAAAATGCTTAAAACAGATCGACGAGAAACATTTGTGGAATTCCTAAAGGAGATTCATAATGCGAAATTTGGAACTCCCAATCGAACGATGCTTCAAGTACATAATAAAGACAGAAACCGCAGAAACACATTACAGAAAAAGAAACACGCGGAGCTATAAATTAACACCGAAGAAAACAGAACACCGGGGATATGTAAATAAGAATCCGAACATTAACCCGGAAATTCTTGTAGAAAAAATAAAACAGACATACATAATTCTCAGCAATCAAAAAAACTTACCGAAATGTAAATTTTTAAAGAAAATTTCCGTAAGGAAAAAAAATGAAAATATTCTACTCCAGAAAATGTTTGTTTGTAGAAACGTTTTGAGTACGAGGCTATGGTTGTGTTCACTTTGATCTCTAGTGTTAACACCGCATTATTGAGGCCATGGGATCCCGTTTCACCAGCTAGCATCATAATTATATTTAATTATTAACTAATTAATTTTATCATTCGCAAAGAATAGTTTTAATGATTGTGAACATTTAAATAAAATCGTCATTTTCATTGTTAGATGCTGTTTTTAAGAGAATAGTTTTCAGTTATTTTTTTTGATGGAAGTCAGGCTATTCAACAAGTGTTTCATAGGAACTTGAATCACGTTTGTGATGGCTACTTTTCAGTTCTTGAATTTTTTTATTGCAGCTTTAACAAATTTTTTTGAAAAATTTGTGAGTTGCTTTCACACGTAACTTTCACGAAATTTTTGAAAAATGCAAGTTTCACGATTTTTAAACGAAAGTTTCATAATTTTTTTTGTAAAAAAAAGCAACTTTCACAATTTTTTGAAAAATGCGTTTCACAAAATTATCTGAAAAAACAATTTTCACATTTTTGAAAAGGTGAAATGTGAAAATGTGAATGCAAATTACTCAATTTTTAAACTCAAGTGTCATTTTTTTTTTCAAAAATAACTCACAATTTTTGGAAAAATGCAAAATTTTCGGGAAAAAAAATGTTCACTAACTTTCCTGAAAAAAATTTTGACAATTTTTTTTTTTTTGAAAAAACGCAAGTTGCACAATTTTTAAACGAAAGTTTCAGAAATTTTTTTAAAAATGCGTTTCAGAAAATTTTCTGAAAAAATAATTTTCACAAAAATTGTGCAGCTTGCATTTTCTGAAAAAAAAATGCAAGTTCCGCAAAATTTTATGAAAAAACAACTTTTGCAAAAATTTTTGAAAACTGCAAGTTTCACAAAATCTTTTGGAAAAATGCAAGGCTCTGCAACCAAACAGATTTGTAGAAATCCTACATGTGTAAATTAACATCTATAACAATAGATGCTTATCCATTGCAGATGTGAACTGTTTCATGCCATGTACTGTTACATGTACTGTTTCATGCCATGCGTATCCATAGATATTTTACGATCGTGGAAATCTTTATTTTGGTGAATTTTTAGTGATCTAGTAACGTGGTTAATTTTTACCTAGTTAAAAGTGCTTCGTTCAAATTACAGCTCTTTTCAATTAAAGGTTTCTGTATTTCGTCATGAAAAGTGGAAGAGAAAAACTACACGAATCACCTCTTGCAGCTCATCATTCTCTAATAGTCTTACCTTTCAAACCAAGTATGGTATGGGGAGCTTAATTTTTAAAGGAAAATCTTAAATTGTTAAGAATTCTTGAGATCTTAACACTACCTGCGATCTTCAAACCTACAGGAAGAGATTTTCATAGACGTCTATTTAACTGTCTAGTAAGGAGATTAAGTGGGATGAGGTGTTTCTCTCGTAACAGGTTCAAGAAGAGAGAGAGAGAGAGAGAGAGGTTTAATCTCTTCTTCCAGACGGTAACTATTCGCATATGTAGTGAAACCCAACCAGTTGGCTCTCATCACATCCTCCCCTCGTTTCGCTTAATCCCTGCATATTAAGTCTGTGAAATGTGCTTCAAAAAAAAAAAAAAAAAAAAAATCCAAGCATAAGCTGTATTAGCACGCACTTTCCTCACTGATAGGTCTCTAAGAAAACGAGGACTCAAGCAGTAACTGTAATGAATTGATATAATTAAGTATACAAAGTACGATATAAGTATACCATCTGGATTTAAATTAACCGCAAGATTTATATTTTTTTCAAGATTATGGAAAGATCAAGCAGCTGTTCACAATACAGGAAATGATTCAAGAAGCAACTTGTGTTTTGATTTATAATTAAATTTATAATAATAATTTAGCAGTGATTTTGTATAAACAAATCCTGACGTCACTTCCTGTTCAGATTCACTTATTACTGTTTTTATCTTAAGTAAGACCGAAATATAAATTCATTTATTTCCGCTTCCGGGATAATTTTCTGTTTCGCTTTTCATATGATAAAGAGATAATTATAAATTATTAGCCAAGTCACTGACGGCCTGGTGTGTGAACTTCTTAATATGTCCTTAATCACATGTTAGTGTGCGTACATTCTGGAAGCGTGACCAAATCTTTAAGGAACGTGATAGACTAGATCCGTTCCCTAATGACAATGTGTCTAAGCTTCAATTTGCGAAATGGCTGTGCAATAAAAAATGGTTCACTCTTCTGGCACCTCAATAACCGTAAGGCTCCAAAAATGAGTGCGTGCACGTTCCTAATTCATATCACATACACGTGTTTAATCACTTTCCTTTGTTTACCGTGTATTCAACAGTGTGCTTGTATTTATCTGTTTTTTTAATCGTCTGCTAGTTCGTTGTAATTTTTTTTGTGCCACAATCAAATTAGCTCAACATTCGCTTGAGTTTTCAAGAATGGTATTTCTAACGTAATTGTTGGGAGTGATTATTGTTAATTCTATCATTTTGACATTCTTGGCATCTAGTTAACCAAAATGATTGCGTACTTCACTTTATTATAAGCATAAACGGTATATATTCATATGTTAAATAATAAAGTTGAAAATTGTGGCTCTTACCACTTCCTTCTCTTTACGAAGATCGTCTACGTGGTTGTAATGTATTATAAATATTTACTAGCCTACCATAAGGGATTCGGTATCGCAGCCGAAACGTTTGCATTATTAACAATACAAATAATATTCAAATATAGCAACTGCGTTTTCAATAGAGTTTTTCGAATTATTTAACGTTGAGTTTTCCAAAATGTTTTTACCATCATAAATAATCAAAAACTTAATTTAATCCCCCCCAAAAATATAACGCACCAATATTTACCGATGTTTGAAATTTCAATTGTTACCACAAATATAATAAAAACTGCATGCAATTGTAAATGGACCAGCACGTTGCATTTTTATACATTTCCTTAGGGGTCTTTTGAGTACGATGTGTAGATGGTTCTTCATTTGTTCATTGCAACAGCAAACAGGACTTTAAGGGAAAGCCTTAAGATCACATGATCTTACTCAAAGCATGCACCTCTTTTCAGACCGACATCGAGAAAAAATACTGTTGCAAGAATCGATTACAATTTCATGCCTGTGTGTAAGAACGTAAGAAAAAAAGGGGCAAAAAAAAATTCTTTTCCAACAAAGAAGTTTTAGGAGTGAAGTTAAAGCGTTTATAGATTCAGTGAAAAAAGATTGGCTTGATCCTAACATAGCTATAGCCAACAGGGAACAGGTGGTCTATCCTACGTGACTCCTTCAAGAACAAGAGCGGTGTATCAGTGCAGAGAAGGGGATGGCGATGGAATTTATTTTCAGTGAAGGACTTCGCAGGCGTTGTTCTAGAAAATTCCTTTTTTACAGCCAGTTTCTTTCACACAATTACTCTCTTTCTCATTTCTCTCTTCGTTTCTTTTTCCTGTCTTTTTTTTTACTCTCTTTCTGTTCTTGTTTATGGCTTTAATTCTTTCTTTCTTTCCCTTTTTTTTTTGGTTTGTGGTGTAAGTGTTTTTTTTTTCATTGATACCAACCCTGAACAGAACCATTTTTTGGAGGGAAGACGAAAGTCAAGCGGATAAATAATGGTGAACGATTGAAAGTTTAGGGAGATACTTACAAATGTTACTGGTTTAAAACAAATATTTCTTCTTTTAATTAATTAATTATCATCATCATCATAACGCTAATTACGGGTATAGACCATATTGGTCTGTTCCGGTCTCATTATCCATCCAAAATCCTTTTTTTAGGTCTACCCTGCCTTCTCTTTCCAATTGGCTTATATTTTAGTATTTGTTTAGGATGTCGGGTGTTGGCCATTCGGTTTACAAGTTCAATCCATTTTTGTTTATAATTGTTTAATTTTTCTTCTATTGATTTGGTTTTTAGTTCTTTTAAAATGTCTTCGTTCCTTTTTTGATCGAATAATGTGTATTTTGCAGTTCTCATAAATTTCATTTCACTTATTTTTATTCTTTGTTTATTGCCCAAATTTCACTGCCATATAATAATGTGGGCACTACTCAAGTATTTTGTATTTTCAAGCGTGTTTCTTTTTGTACTATACTTGTTCAGTACGAATTATACCAATCAGGCCTATAATTTGTAAACATTTCGAAGTTTTTAATTTTATGTCTTTTTCTCCTTTATATGATATTTCACATCCAAGATAACTGAAAGTATTTATCTGTTCTGTTATTTTATTATTAATAACTATTTTGCTTCTAACTGTAGTCTGTCTACAATCATGCCATTGTTTTAGTTTTATCTATGGAAATTTTCATTCCAAACTGTTCTATTATAAATTAATTAATTTGTATTATAATTCAATATATAGAAGAGATAGATTTCTTTTGAGATTTAATCAAAATTTCACAATGGCGATACCCTTTCTCTCTCTCTCCTCCTGATTCACTACTGATCCAATGAAAAGCGAAGAATAAATCAGAACCGCATGGTAAACATTCTCTTAGCCAGCAGATGGTCTAGAAAGTGTTTGTTGTAAACCCAGATCTCTTCGCTGTTCCATTTTAATTCACTCGAGTGTAAAGAATTATTCAAAATGTTAAAGGTCACCTTTCAGAATGTTGAAAGCAAATAGGATTTGAATTAAAAAAAAAGGAAGCAGAAAAAGAATAACATGCCGCTGGTAGGAAAAGCTGTTCTAACTGGTGTAAAAATTATCCAACGACATTTCTAACTCCTCCTGTTAAAGTAATTACGGGTAGACTTTTGCCGTTAGGCTTAGCTTGTCTGACTCGTTCACAGGTTAGAATAGAGTTCATTATTCGAATTGCAAGCAGAAAAAGAGACTCTTTAACAATTACTTTGGTATAATTAAGTATAAGGTAACAATTATGGCTTCCAGCATATCCTTGTAACGACATCATTCCATGAGCCGAGCAGTTGATTTGAAAAACTAATTGGGGAGGGGCAGAAGGGGAAGTTGAAAATTTTCAGTGCCATCTAGGGAGGACTCGAGCCAACTCGCATCTTTACTTTTTTCCGTTCTTGTTTATCGGGCGTTAAGATAAAGGAGGTGTCCAAGAGTCACCAGAGCAGTGATTACGGACCTGTAATTACAAGATATTCTACCTCACTAGCACATTACTGCCGGGATAAGTATCGCATCTTCGCCAGTTCGTGGCAACGTGATACACTAAAGGGAAGATGGGGGGGGATGATTATAATTACGGAGTTCAATGGACGTCTTATGCAAATTTTCGTTCTTGTGTACGAAGAGAACTGCGCCAGATGTTCGCTTTGCTGTCATGAAACTTGACGTTTGGGAATATATTTGCTGTAATATGAAGTTTGGATAGAGTTACGCCAAGTCAGAAATCCGCTTGGTTTCGATACGCATCCAAATAAGGATAGCTCTGTAAACAATGTGAAAAATAGTTTTCAAAACCCACTCGAAATGGATTAATATATAATTGATATAGTAAGGTTTCTAAATGGAAATGCAACTTTAATCTTAACCAGATGTTTGTGGCTATCGTAATGGATGCAAATAATAAATTCGGCTCTGCTGGGTAGAAGTTTCATTATTTCTGGGCAAACGCCCAAAATGCGCGTATCGTTCTACTGTATCATTAACAAATGTCGTAAGCCTCCGTGGCTCGGTCTGTTTCCACGATGCTCTTTGATTGGAAAGAACTGCGTTCGGATCTCGTTTAGGATGTTAAGAATCTTTATTAGATCTTTTTCATCTGTGTCTACCGTCCACGCAAACGGACCAGGAGAACGCATGGAATTAACAAAAAAAAAAATCATTACTCGCATAAATAATAGCTCTATATTGGTTTCATAAGATGCTGCCGTGCCTGCCTGTATGTGCCTCGCGCCCGCTGTATGCTATTTACAAATGTAGTGTCTTAAAATAATTAAATAAAAGATGGATTAGTAATTAAAAATAATTATCTACGAACTCTTCTGATTCCTTTTATTCCTCAAATGGAGCCGACAGACCGCTTTTAGTCCTAACTTTCGAGGATCGTTCGGCAGCCAGGCTTCACCGTTAGTTGTCACCAGTAGTTGAATTCATGGTTACCAATGATTTAAAAGCTGACCGCCATCCTGTCAATTTTAATTCTAGTTGGTATATTATTATTATGAAATAGTTGAGTTCTATCGATTTTTCTCATTTGCTACTTAAAAACTCCATTTTCTTAGAGGACAAAAATCTACTAAAACTCGAGTAACTCTTTATGGATAAAATAAAGGGGGAGGGGAAGGAAGTAAAGAAAAGCCGAGAAATAGATTCTCTAGCTGGCAACTAGAATCGAACCTATAAATTGTCTTTCTTCTGCAAGCCTAGCGCTATGAAAGCATTTCCACAAGGCTAAAGAAAACATTAGCACTGAAATTCTACAATTACTAAGAGTTCTAATTGTCTACATTATTAATTTAGATATATTTGAAGACATTACAAGAAATGATAAGGATAATGACGCACTCCAGATGAGTTTCACAGTGAACGCGAAGTGTGAAGATTTCTTTTGATAGTCGAATATCTTAAGACACAAGAGATGTAAGATGCGTATTTCATGTTAGATATCGGTGGTTTTAAGACTAATAGCTCCCCTCTCTCTTTTCCAACCAGCCATATGACTCTATGTAAGTCTAGATCATAAATGATTTTCATCTACCGGTGTGAGACCATGTGTTTATTGGAGACCAAAAGTAGGTTTGAAAAAAAGTTGTTTTCTCTCTAGAATAGGATTTCTGGGTAATCTGTTAGCTTCCCGTAATAATAATGTAAATAAGTATATTGGTTTGCAAACTTTCTTGGCGACCGAATTCACATAAAAATGCTGATCAATGATAATATTTAAAATGTAGCTTTTTTTTTCTAATCATTACTGTGGTTACTTCAGTTTAAAAGAATGGTGTAATCTCCATCTTTCAGGTTAAAAAGTGCATTTAAACCTCGATTCTTTACTGTTTGATACACATAAGACTGATTACGTTCGTAATTACCAGAAGTAGACAAGAAAATACGGGAACTACTTCGGACAAAATTAGTGCAATATTTGATATACATTTTAGTGCTTCAATTAGATAGGAAGTAGAGGAGTACACCAAAGTAATTTTTGAACAAGTTGGATCTATCATACAATCTGAACCTTCACGAATAGAAGGCTGATATTTCTTGTACTGGTTTTTCGTTTTAAATCATCCCAACCTTCCTTCCTCAGTTGCTTAAAGTAACTGGTCCTCTTTATACTCAAGTTAGGTAAATTTATACGTCAGCTGTCAATTTATACGTGTTTCCACCGTCTACTCTGTGTGTTCACAGGTTGGTTTATCTGTTTTCAGTAGCAAAAAAAATCTAATTATCTAGAAGGCAAGTTCTTCCACTTCTGCATGAGACTTACTAATTCGCCGTAAATTGAAAAATCCATTTTTATTTCAGATCAATGTTTCCCACCTCAGCCATCAGATAGAAATCGGATTTTCCAAAAAGGACTCAAGTCATTTGACATCTTCGCACGAGACGCACAAAAATAATTCAACCAGCTCGAGAACACACGAATTGGCAGATATAGATTTAAGACTCTTAAATCGAAGCTTTAATTCACATATTCTTTTTTTTTTTAATTTTGGCATTCCTTTTAAAAGTTATTAGAAAAAATTAATATGATTTTTTTTCCTACTCCGATACAAAATTCGACAGGAATTTTAGAAGATATTTGTCAACATTTTTTTTTTTTGTTAACACGATATCTACGGTTAAATAAATTAAATAAATATCATTTCCACTAACTGATTGTTTTGAAATTTAATCTCTTTCATCTTTTTTTTTTACCTCTTTAGCAATACATCGCGATGTTCTAGAAGACCTCTCTATTTCTCATTAAGCTAGCCGTTTTCTCTCCAGCGACTGTATAGCTGATTTTTTTATCTCCGATGTGTGAAGATAGTAATCTCATTTTAAGTTCCAACAGCTTTGTAATTGGGTTCTGAAAGCTACAAGTTTATGTAGTTGAAGTTTCGCAATGAGTGTGTAAAGCCAAAACAATGACTAACTTCCATCACAGACGCATTTGATGTTCATAACATCCAATAAAAAAAAATAACTACGTTAATGTAATACTATAAAATTCAGTTAGTCGAGTGTTTGCTATGATATCCATTAGAGTTTAGTTCGAAGGAATATTAATGGATCAAATAATTGTGAAAGATTCTTAGATGGACAACAGTTAAACCAAGAAGGTTTTTTAACTGGTTTAATTCATGACAAGAAACCAGCAAAGCGGTTTTTCATGTATCAAGTCATCTAGTGAGAAGCATTAAGAACAAATACTTCTTAATGACCAAGTAATTAATTAGAGTATTAATTATTGGAGCTTTAATTAATGATGAAATAATGACAAAGAGGTTTTCCACTGCTTAAAAATTTATCTTTTCTTTGTTAATGGAGTAAGCGGACTCCTGACTGCCATTGTTTCTCACGAATGCTATTAAAAAGATTAACAGTGTCCTCTGTTGGTAAAGATAGAATTCAATTTAAATCATCGTCTCCAGACTTAGAATAGAAAAAATAACAAAACTACCAGTCTCGCGAGGAATGGGAAATCAAAGCTTCCTACAAACTCGGCATCTTAAATATAGTTTTTTGAGAGGGGAGATCGAAAAAATATTTATTTTAATTAAGTTTATAGTTGATCAAAATGATAATAATTTGAAGATTTGTGTGAGTCAGGTGTTTAGAAACACATACCCTGAGATCATGATACATGAGCATGATTATTAAGACCATGCTTAAAAACACGTAGGCTACTAGGATTGATACATAAGAAGTACATACTAAGATCATGCTCGTGAAGCATGTACTAATGATGATGGTTTTAATACGTACTTCTTAAGTATCATCTTAGTATGTGCTTCTTATATATCATCTTAGCATGTACGTCTTATGTATCATTCCTAGTACTATGAGATCATGATTCTTAAGAAGCATCTACTAAAATGATACTTAAGAAGTACGTACTAAGATGATGCTGAAGTACGTATTAAACTCATCATGCATGATGCTTACTAATATTACGTTGCATGGGGATTGAGTACGAAAATCATGAAAATACGGATCGCGTACCAATCAAGATGCTTAAGAAGATTCTTGGTATTCATGAAGTAAACCAATTTCAAAAGTTGAAACTAGAAAGTTGACTTTCTGGAAGTCGAGTAAAATGAATGACGACTATAATGAAACAATAACCTCTGTGTGGACAGGCTTATGTGTTCGTCGTACATGCTGTTTATTTATTAACTTATTGCTGATATTTCATAAACAAAATACTGAATACAAGATAAACAAACTACTAAACGCTCCTACGAAATCCCTCCCACTATCCACCACAGAGAACTACAACAACACAGTCACCATCCCATACATTAAAGGCACATCCTAAAAATTTCTAGAATTCTTAATAAACATGAACTACGGACCACATTCAGACCGTGTGGCAAATTAGCAACCCTTATCCGCTCACCCAAGGACAGCATTCCCCCTTTATCACATCTAGGAGTCGACGAAGTACCCTGCTCATGTAATCAAGCCTACTACGATCAAACAGGAAGAACTGTGAACATCCGCATCAACGAACACAAAAGATACATCCGGCATTATCACTATGGCAAGTCGGGCCTAGCAGACCATGCTCTGGATACCCCTGCACACAGGATCAACTGGAAAAACACAAAAGTACTGCACAGAAGCTCTTACAAGTCGGAGAGATTGTTCTTAGAGGCAACAGAAGCGCTGAAACACACTCCAAATCTCAACAAATATGGCTGTATAAATTTGCCTAAAATCTGGGAGACAGTCATCTTAAGAAAAAACTAGTACCGGTTTTTTTCACTGTTTAGGACTCTAGTCTTAAGTGATAGCTGCATTTTTTTCAGATAGAGGGCGCCAAAGTCAGGACTCTAGTCTTTGTGTTGCTGCTACAATTTTGTTTAGCTAGTCCGTTGATTACACCATTTTGTTATAGTCTCGCGTATTGTGACAAACTGTGATTTTGTGCTCTGAAGATGCTGGTTATATCACCAGCGAAATATCAGCAATAAGTTAATAAATAATTATTTACTTATTATTCTGTGTTCTAATATATACCGTTAAATAATAAACAACAATAAGCCTCTGTGATTAATGAAACCTTTGTAGATTCGGATTGGATATTCAACCTCATCTAACTATGAACAGTTATCATAAATATCCTTTAAGAGTCTGAATGAGGTTTTTTACTGATGTAACGATGCAGTCTTGCTTAGGAAAAGAACTGAAATGATACGTCATGGATGGCCTCCAGGTTTTGAGAATGTCCTATTATCTGCTTATTGGATTTACGATTAATGCATTAGTCATGAGATGTTATTTCACTGCTAACTGTTACTAAGGAAATCATAATAATTTTAAAGTATTATTTATAGATTAAAACGTAATATTAACATCATATGACCATTAATATACAACAATTTAATTATTTGCATTTAATTATCGACATTTGTTAAGTGAATAATCTTGATTAGTTTAAAGTGAATTATGCCGTATCTATACATTTAACGAAACAATAGGATAGATATAAATAATTGCAACCTGTGTTTTATCACGTTATCTGTTATGAAAAAAATAGTCAATTGATTTTTGAAGAGAATGTGTAGGCTAGTGATGTGAAGTTTGTTGACTGGCATTCAGGCTATTGGAGTTGATTCGTGATCCGAATATATTGATTTTTATTTCTCCTGAGGCAAAGGCATTGTTCAGAGAAACAAGTACCACTTGCTCATCTTCCCAAGTCGTTTTACATCTCATATTTCTGAAATAATGTCATTTATGTACATTTATAGACAAAACAAAGATGCCTGAATGCACCTGAGCATGCTTAGTTGTGATCAATATGTTTGTTTGAAGTACGTTTTCCAGCTATTTTTATTTTGTAGCTTTTTAGAAAATTATTTTATTTATTTACATACATTATAATGCTACTATTCGAAATAATGGTATAATAAAGATAGATTAAAATCATCCCAAGAAATGTAAATCTGCGGTCTACTTAACATAGAAGTTAAGTAGACTGCAGATTCTTAGATAAAATATACTTCGGCGTATATATATTTTTTAAATCTTCATTCATTGATTTTTTTTGAAAAGAAGTTCTGTCTTTAAAAACAAAACTCGAATACAAGCTATTTAAAAGAAATCACGTGTTTGAAGTGATCTTCGTGATAAAAAACGCGTCTGTCTATAATGACTAATGAGCGGATATTGTCTACAGGCTAAGCTTCTTTGGACCCCCCCCCCTTAATGTAATCAATCCGTATCAACGTGTGCTTAAAAAAAGGGCCAATGAAATCAACCCGAGTTTGCCCTTAAAAGAGAAATTCTTTATTTCATCATTAAACTGCTCATTAATTGAAATATTTCGTGTGTACATCATTAGATGCTTGGTGACTTAAAATTATTATTTTAAACTAAGTCTCTGGTTAACGAAATAACTTACATTTGCTTCGGGAATCAAAGAAATAAAAACTCACATTAACGACCTCATTCCCAGCTGCTTGGGGGTGGTGTATAGTGATTTTTTGCTTACATGTTCAGCTCTCTCTTTCTCTCTGTTCTCTTCCTTTCCCATTAGGCTAAATATAACGAGCCATGGAAACAAACAAATGGGTTTGAATATTTTGTTCTAAAGAAGAGATCTCTAAATGAGTCCTTGGTGTAAAAATGGCCTGCTCTTATATCCAACATGGTTCATTCACATTATCTACAGATGCGTCCCTTTTTTGTGCGGGGTTTCTATTAACGACAGCCACAGAGACTTCTATCGGCAGTCAGATGCGATACACATGCCTAACTTTTGGCAACTCTTACTTTCCTAACAAACACATGGGATCTTAGCCTAGTCGAAAAAAGAAGCGCCTCGTCACACACATACGGTAATATGCTGAACAGTCTTTCCTTCGCTGTTTACGACCTGTGAGGTAACGCTTCGCTAGACACCTTCTGACTTAGGCAGTCAGCTCATGAACATGTTTTTTCCCTCTCTCTCTCTCTCTCTCTTATTTTTAGCGCACCTTTTGTGTAAGAGATTCAAATCGGAACTAACTTTTCTAGCCATGTCGCTCATGCGCAAATGTACTAACGCATGCGCCCAAACAAGAACTGTTATACACCTGAGGATGGTAAAGTGTTAACTTGACCCATCGCTCCACCACTTCTGAAAGGATTTTTTTTTCTCTATTATTATTGTTGTTATTGGAATCGTGAAGCGTGACGTATTTTTATGATGGCTATGGTCTTCGGATAGAAAAACTGTAGCCCTCTTGTTAAAATAATTTTCAACGTATAACGTTGGAAGCGTATATGTACAGTGGGCATAAAACATTGAAATAGGACACTTGAGAAGTGTAAAATGTCATGCTACTATCGATGTACTCTCCACATTAACTGGAGTAGAGAATATAGCGATAGTAGTATGACGCAATGGATCCACGCGCCCAGCAGAATATGCAAACTGTTCTAATAAAAAGAGGTTCCTTAACGCGAGTTAGATCCCTAGGATATATATATATATATATATATATATATATATATATATATATATATATATATATATATATATATATATATATATATATATATATATATATATATATACGTGAAGGGATGAAGGCTACTAGGAGTGGTGTATTTACCTAACGAGCTGTTCTCGTATTCTGAAGGAGAAGAGAACGTTCGTCTGATGTCTTACAATAAAGTCTAAGCATATTAGCGTAACGTAAAATTTTGATAGGTTGTACGTGACGTATTTAGGAATATGCCTCTTTAAAGGCCTTGATAAGACCTCACTTGGACTATTGTGCCTGGTTTCCGTTGTGATTCTGATATATTGGAGAGAGTACAAAGGAGAGTGTTACAAATGATATTAGGACTGCGGAATATTGATTATGAAGACAGATTGAGAATTTGTAGACTTCCGACACTAGCAAACAGGAGAAAGAGGGGTGATATGATTGAGACTTACAAACTTTTGAAAAGGTCATACAGGATTTCAATTGATGGAATTTTTCAATTTATGGAGGGTGGAGAAAGGACGAGAGAGTATCCTTGGAAACTGAGAATGAACCGTTAAGAAGGGGTGAGGGCTAGGTTTTTCTCTCAGAGAGTGGTGCGTGTTTGGAATGGACTGCCATTGGATGTTGTGAGTGCAAACAGTGTGAATAAATTCAAGAATAAGTATGATAGCTGGTGAGTGTAGTATGTGGCTTCCGTCGATATGAGTCGCTGACTCCCAGGAGGTCTCTCTAAATAATAATAATAAGAAGAAGAATAAAAAAAACTGAAATAATCATTTTCAGAATGCTCAAATTACCACTTTAGTAAAAAAATCCGTTAGAGTACATTAGAAAGATAAATTGGAAATATTTTTCTTGCTAAGTTGTCATTTTAATTCCGGCTCCCATTCTATTCATGTCTGCAATTAAGGAAGTCTTGGATTCGTGTGTTTAACCTTCAACGCATGTATTGGAAAAACAACTAGCCGTTCCTTCACAACACATAGTTTCTTGGTTGGATCCGTAACAGAAGAAAGAAGGCTGTCGACGCGAACATGCGAGGCCTTGGCAAGTAAGGGGGAGCAAGCTGTTTCCTGGCGTCAACTGGAGATTTCTACAGGGGGGATCTTATTTCTGAATCACCACTAGATGTTCGGTAGCCCAACTGCCTCGCGCACGCGTGACAAGCTGTGATAAATGACACTTGTTGCTAGGTGATAGATTGCGTTCCGGGGAAGGACAGGTTGGCTGGTTGGTTAGGCGTTCCTAAAGTGGAGCAGTTTGGCGTGAATTAATCGCCAGAAACTGACCAAAGAGAGGAGTCGTTTTGCCTGCAAGAAGCTGTTGTTACTGCGTGGGAGATTAAAAGTGAGTTTTGTTGATGTCGAGAGTAATTTGTGTCTCTTCACCTTCACTGCTGGCTCATTTTCATGTAAGAGTAGCGCTCACTGAATTCTTAAAACTTGGCCCTCTTTAGAAAAATCTGAGATCACTCGTGGATCGAAAGACATTTGCAAACGTCGGTGGACGAAGATGTATTTTAAGGGTCAGCACTTTGAAATTTATGCACCAACTATTTTTAAAAAAATCAAACGATTTTTGGTTCGGAGTAATGTTTCTCCTCATTCCGAAAAATCTGAATTTTTGCAGTATTTTCCGCTAATATAAAAAAAAATTATTTTCCACCTCCCATTCTCTGTCTCTCTCTTTCTTTCTTTCTTGGTAAGTGATATTCAGTAATAGTTATTCTATTAAAGAATTTTAATTTGTTCAGAAAAATACTGCAAGGATTTCTTTACACACCGGAATAAATCGGACCTTCGGTTACGCAGGCCCGATTTTCGCGTATGTAAAAATCATGAATCTTATTTATCATGAAAAGGATTAATGCTTAATAATCATGCAGTATGCAACGTATAGATTGTTTCCTAATGCGTGATCTCGGTTGTCGAAACATTCGTAGGCTTCCCTGCATGACACAGGGTATTGTTGGAAAGACGTTTTGCAGTAAACGAAATAGGTGAAAATTGTTCTAGCAATACATTTTGAATTTGCTTGCTGTATTTTTCATCCGGAGAAATCTATTTAGCAGGTTATTTCACTTTGGTCCCGGAAATTGCTGATTTATTAATAATCTGTCCCACTATTAAAAACGATAAACGGATTACTTCATTTTTTGCGGCTTTTTTTTGGTTCCTAAATTTAAGTAGGTTTTTTTTTTTTTATCTTTTTCAAAACTTACCATCAAATTACTGAAAAAGAGAGCTAAAAGACTTCACTTCGGCGATGCAAAATTATTCAAATTAAGCGGATATTTAATCCAACATTACTTCAAAGCCGAATAGAGAAACTACAAGAGTTTCATGCCGAATATAGAACCTATAAACCGGTCTGGGTAGTGATCCCCCCCCCCCATAATGTATAACATCATACATGTCCGCTAGGAGATGTGTTTTACATTATGGGAAATAGTAAGGATAGTGATCAGAGCTTACTCCACTTTTACCAACGAGTTTCCCCTGTCATGAAAGGTTTGCTTACGCTTGGATCCGCCGAAACTTTTATAGTTTCTATATTCGGCACGAAACTCTTGTAGTTTCTCTATTCGGCTTTGAAATAATGTTCGATTAAATATCCACTTGATTTGAATAAAAGATTAGCATCAAAGATTAGCTTAACAGGAACGATAAAAATATATTTGGAAATTTCTAAATTTTTAAATTTAATTGAAAAATGAAGTAGTTAGCATGCGTGACATAATAGAAAAAAGAGTAAAAAGTGATGTCAGGATGTACACGTTTGGATTATACGCAGATAGAGAAGAAGGCAGCAAATATAGAAACGTTTGGCTAGAAATGAATAGATGCAAGATTGTTTAGTGTTGAAACTCCAAATATAGTTTCTGGTGTTGAAGATGAAAACAATAAATTAATACGAATTAAAACCTCAAAAAATATGTTACAAATGTGACCGATGTTGTAGTCTTACTTCGGATAAAAATGTGGAATAAATTTTCATGGAACAAAAAAAAAAAAATCTTAAAAATCAGTGGACCAAATGTGATTTGGACATAAATCCAAATGAGAATTATTTGGATTTAGACTGCATTTCTGTACGTATTACATATTTAGGGGTAAGGCGAAAGATGACTAGGAGACACTCATATTATTACTGTACTAATGTGCAATCAAGTCATCCTAACAAAAATCATACATGCTTTCATAATTATCGTATCTTTTTTCGTGCTTTAATTTACTTGCGAACAACTAAATCAAAAATACAAAGTACTTATGAATCCTATCTTTCATACAATAGTGGAAACTTGCTGTTTTAAAAACTTTGGATTGAAATGTTAAGCAGTAATTCAGGCATGCTTGATTGCGTACACAGTCAATACACAATAATTAAAATGTTTGGAAGATTGCCACATGTCTATAAAGTTGAAGAATGGAAGATCTACGACTACGTTGGAGTTAATGCAGTTAGATTTGGCATTTTGTTACTGAAAAAAAAAATGGTTTTAGAAAACAACAGAAATGCGGAGAAGAAAAATGATTCTTAAGATGATGGCTAAGAAGAGGAAATTCCACCTGCTACTCTGAAGATATCCATGTGTCAGATAACCATTAGTGTTGAATTAATCAAAGCAACGCTGATTTTAGCTTGCTTCTGTATTGATCTTTCCTTTCTTCTTGTTATTCTGCGAAATATGTTTTTAATGGAACCAAAGTCTGTTATAACAGACTCGTTCTGCCGATGTGTTTGGGTATAAATATGGGACGAAACCACACCAATCATATTTTCTTTTCCGATGATTTTTTATTATAACAGTACTGGAAAAACAGCGGTGAATCAGATCGCCATACATACTTTAAGATGCAATACCAAAAGGGTATATTTTTCAGTTCATCTCTCTCTCTCCGAAAGAGAAAGTTTCATTGATTTTGGGCTCTTCTTCCTAAAATCAATTTCCTGCGCCATCTCTAACATTTCAGTTCCATTTATAATAGTCTAAATGAAAGTGTTGTGCGTATACAAATATTATAAAAATTATATTATTCCTTTTTCACTCTCTCTACACACACTAAATTAAACTTGTCAAGAAATTATATTCTTGGTTAATCCTTTATCCAAATGTAAGCAAACAAATTTGCGCGTGAAGTAACTTCACAACTGGGCTTCTTGTATATAGAGGCTAATGAATTCACATCAATGTCTTAGTATCCCATAATGCAAGCACACTTACGTAGATGCATAATATTATATTATGGAAGAGCCACTGTCCAGACCGGTTTCGACCTTTATTGAGGTGAAAAAATAAAGGAACGTTCATCACAGGTCTAGAAGAGTTAGTATAGGTGTATAAGAGAGCTTGATAGTATTGGAAGAAAAGACAGATATACGAGGATAGAAAAAAGGCCTCAGCTCTTTTATATCATCATGTAATCAAAGGCTATCGTTTTTTTTTCTTTTTCACCAGCTTCATGTAGCTGAAGAACCAAAAGACCAACTGAAACTAAAGTACAAAGATGATCGATACTCAGATGGTTAGCCTTATCTGAGTTAACTGCCTTGAGATGGCCTTCTCTGCCTGGGATTGGCCAATTGGTCGCAACTGACCATAAGATCACAGTGCACTAAGAGAGTGGAACCATTTAAAACCTCTCATAAAAAAAGACAGAATTTTATCTCACCTGATGAATAATACATAATATGGATGGCCTAACATCACCAAGCCAAAAATTTATTATCTCCTGGACTGCTTTTTTCTAAATACAAAAATACAGAGACACGTGGAGGAGGGGGGGGGTATTACAAAAGAAAAAGAAAAAAGAACCTGTTCTGTTGTAAGGGGACGTCAAACACATTATAACCTGTTCGACATACGCAGGGCAAGAGGACAGCTGTAGAATGCATGATGGAATTTACTGGAAGGTTGCTACACGCAATTCTCCAAGCAAGATCCTCCTATTAGGGTATCCATGGAACGTCACTAAGTTATGAAACAAAAGTGTTATTGTCAATACACAACTGTGGAAGTTTGTAGCGAAAGAGGTTAAAGATTTCTTTATAGCAAGTTTGAGGTCCCATCATTGGGAGTCAGACCCAGAAGAGATACCAAGGTTCCCATATATAAGTAGTGAAAATGTAACGCCTTATTAGTAAAATACTCTGGATCAGAGATAGTTGAAGAAAGTACATCCAAAAGGAAATGCGCTTTGCATTATGGGATACTAACGCAGTTGTTGTGAAGTCAACAGCTTCTATATACAAATAGCCTAGGCGTGAAGATACTTCACATGCAAAACTTTGTTCGCTTACACTTGGATAAAGGATTAAACAAACAAAAAAAATAATAATATAATTTCTTGGCATCTTTAGTTTATAGTATAACCAAGCGAAAAAACTTTCTCAAATATTTAGTTAGAATGGATGATATCTATAAAAACATCTTCTCTTCTTCCTTTTCGTATTAGCTTCATGGCCTATTACGATTCGAAACCGGAAATCCCACTGAAGAGGTTGGTCAATCCTATTCCGGGAGTGTCTGTAGATGCGTGTGTTCACGGGACCAGTTTGCCTGTTTTGAGGGCTGAAAAACCCGAATAACTGGGGTAAAAACCCCTCCACCTCCTTATGACGGGAATCGAACCCAGGTCTTTCCGACCAAAGGGCTTCGTCTATACTGACTGAGCAACGGAGCTCAGTCAGTTTCAATAGATTATTAGTTTTAATAATCTATTAAAACCAATGTGCCAGTATTATACTACTGATTATTATTACAAACAGAATACAGGTAACTTACTCATTAATATGACTGCTTGTAACGAGAGAGATTTGAAAAAAAAATCAAAAATGCTTCCCATTATCTATAGTCAAACTAGACCAAACACATACTTAACTTTAAGCCGAGTTGAGATCTTTGATTTCACTGCGACTATTTTACGCAAGCTTTTAAGGTCTTTTACTTCTCTTTTCCTCTCAATCCTTTGTGAAAACATTGGAATACAATTTTATCAATATATCCACTGTCAGATAAATTTAAACGCCACCGGTGTATACACTGTGGGAATATTTACACGCATTCTAAATACCCCCTCAGCAGTAGTAGTAGCATGTGGCAAGTAGAAACAAATCATCGCTTATTTCTTGACCTCTCGTCGCGAAGGAAATATACGCAAGATCAAATGTCTGTGGAATATGTTGGGCTACTGTGACAAGTTGGTTGTGACAGCCATCGATAGAGTCTGCATACGGTGTGCTAGCAATAAGAGGATATTCCGTCTACTAACGTTACGGGCATCATCTCCAAGCACGCGATGTGGATGGACGTCAATCGCAGTTTCCATAGCCAAAGGAAGTCTGATACACAAAAGAACCAAACCAAAGTGTCTTTTCTGTTTGTTTTATTATTTTTTTCCCGTTTCTTCATCCTATTGCCGCTAGCATTTGCCACCTCTGGAAATCCTTCTATCTACCGTCTGCTATCCGAACGGCCAACTTACTCTACATGTAGGCTACTTCTTTCCCGTCCCCCATCCCCCCACCTCGGTCCGAAAGGAAAGTCCGAAGCCTCGAGGGAGCGGAGGATTTATCTCGAGATTTACAAATCTCTAAAATGTTTAGGATCGCATTGCATGACGGGATTTTTTTTTTTTTTTTTTTTTTTAATAAATTTGGGGAACACAACGTAAGAATCGAGACGAAAATTAAAATCAACTCGGTAAATTGTCATTAACAAAATTTCTTATTTAGATGACTTTTGTTTTTGGAGAAAAAAAAAAAATACAAACACGCCACCAGACTAACTTTAATCGATGGAGCGCGTGATGAATTTCTTCCACCAAATGGAGACTTAATAAACTTTAATTAATTTCAATTTCGGAACTGACGCCTAAAATTAATTATGTTTTATTAATTAACCCATTTGAACTAATTTTCGCTTTTCATTTCTCATAAAAATGCACTTAAGTAGAGAGAGAAGAAAAAAAAAATCAGTATTATGTCAGCCATGTTTAGACTCACCTGCACAAAGCTAAATGCAATCTTTGGACTTTGTTCTTCTTTCGGTGATTAAAAGCATAAGTGCTTTGAATTATTGACTTTCAGTTTTCCATTACAGAAGTGCGTGACATTCATTTTCCAATTAAATTGGCGAAGATACTGATTGCGTGGAAAGATTTGCAATGGATTTACACGAAAACTCCATAGCAAGGTACACGTGTTCGAGCAGTGTTTTTATATAAAAGTTTCACTCATAAAAGGTTACAAATCAGTTTCTGTGTTGGGTAAGAAAGATAATCTAACGAAAGATTATCTAACGCTTTTAAAGTAAGCATTGAGATCAGGAAAAGGGAAAACTATGAGGTGTGGCTATCAAATAACGAGGCTGGTTGTTTGACAAACACCTGCAAGTCATCAGGTGTTTTTTTTTTTATATATCAATGGCGTGGTAATGGTTGAATGGGTAGTACTAGAGGGTCAGACAGTTAACGAACATTATTACCTTGAGGTTCTAGCCAAGCTGAGAGAACGAGTGAGGAAGAAGAGACCCGATTTGTGGAAGAACAACGCTCCAGCCGACAGTGCACTGTCTGTAAAGCAGTATCTTGCTGATAAGAAGATCCCAGTGTTGGACCATCCACCTTACTCGCCGGTCTTAGCTCCGTGCGACTTTTACCTTTTTCCAAAGTGGAAATCCGCATTGAAGGGCACCCATTTTCAGTCATCAGGTGTTATCTGCTTTAGCACCGCTTCCAACAATGGAAAATTCGTATGCAACGGTGAATAGATAGAGGAGGGGGAACAATTAAGTTGTGCAATTGTAATAATAAACCACATTTTTGCAACCAGTCTCATTATTTAATTGCCACACCTCGCATAGGCGAAGCTTGTACAAGTTGAAATCGGAATTACATGTGGGAGGTTTCCTATCAACAATATGGCTGACAGATTTACTATTGGAAGCATTGGGAACACGTTAAGAAAGAATATATCTTCTAGTATTTGCAGTTTCTGGATAACTTTCAAGATTGATCACACACACACACACACACATCGGTCGTCAATTAACGAAAATACTCCAAACTAGTTTCACCTCTCCAACTACCGAGGAAGTTTTTTTTTTAAAAATATGATGGAACGAATTGCGAATTAATATATTTTGGTTCTTACCCTAAAAAACTAACGTCCTATAGCAGCGCTGGAGAGAAAATCAACCTGTCTACTTATGTTTTTACATCTTGACGTCTTAGACTTGTTGTGAGACGGAGGGGGGTAGTTTGTGTCTAATTACACGGTGTAGTTTTTTTCAACGGCGGTGCGGGCTGTTGTCATTAAACATCAGTGTCCCTGGGCAAACTCGATGCACTCGACGTTTTCATAGCTGATCAGCGTATGTAAGAAGTTATTTCTAAGTGAATGTTTTTCTTTTTTTTTTTTCTTTTTGTTTGAAAACTTCGTCGGGACTTATAATGAATTGTTCGTTGGGTGGCGCGTTGCCGAAGCCAGAAGCGATTTTTATTTTGCTTTGTTTTGTTTTTTCCTGAAGAGGATTTGTGTGTGGCTTTCATTTTACTTCTTACTTAGGCCTTTCTTTCATTCCTGAGGGTGCTTGGGTAATGTCATTACCGCGGCATCCCCATCTTCGTTCCGGTTTCTATTAAATAACAAGACATCTGCTGAGCAAATCAGTGCACACAGCCAAGTTACAGTTCTTTTCCTCCCCCCTCCTCCCATCCCAGCGTCTCTGACCCGCATGATCAGCACCCTAATTGTATCGTTACGGTTTCTCGAAATGCAGCAATTTGTCTGCTCCAATATGATAGCATGTGTGAGTTAGTCTGTGTTCACCTTCATTGTTACGTCACTAATTGTTGCTAACTAGGCTCGCGGTCTGCTAACACGAACCGCTCGTGAAGCAGAAACGTGACAAAAAAAAAAAAAAAAAGATAAATGTGAGTTTCATTTGAACACTAATTTGCTGTATAAAGCGACATCTGGTGTGTATGGTTTAAACTAAGAAAACGAGATTCACTTTGCAATGGTCATCTAAATCCCTAAAAGAATAAATAAGTTTTGATTTGTTGGCTATAAATAAACGCAGGCAGTTTAGGATTATACGAACGACTACATACAGATGTCGCTACGATGTTAGCTGTGCATTCTTGCGTCACCCGTACCCTGGGGATCCATCTATCCATACGTCCAATGTAGTTGTTCCACAAGACGAACAAATATTATGAGTTCTTTCAGCCTGCCTGCCTTGTGGATGGGATGTCATGTAGTCGCGTCAGCTAAAGGCCGCGTATTATCTTTAATTCATAGAAATCGATGGCGAACATGAAGGGTCAGCCAGCGACGGGGGATGTCTGCAACTACATAAATTGCTAGTGTTGTGGACAGAGGGAGCAACAGATGAACGAACACCAACATCAAATATTTCTGGCGACAGATAACTGAGTCCGGAAATATTAGGTAGGTTAAGTGCTTCGGGACAAACCCACTGTTAACAACAGTTGTGAAGGTGACCTTTCGATGCCCAAGAAAAGCACAAAGGCCACTAATGTTATCGTAAATGTAATCAATAATGGACTTTGGAAAGTCAAGTCATGGGGACTGCTGGTCACCCTGCTCATTTCCGGAATGTCTCAGAGCGTGGAGGTCAGTGTTTTTTGGTTGCATTTACTGCCATGATTCCTTTTATATCCGTTTGCTTCAATTAAATCGCATTGAAATGACAATGCGCAGTTGCTAGGTCACAATACGTACTTCGGATACAACTTAGTTACACAAATGCAGAAATATACAACTTAGTAGGTAAACATATCAATAATGCAACTTAAAAGATAAACACAGACAAAAATGCAATCCAAATAAACATAGAAATAATGCAACTAGTTAAAAGATAAACATAGCAATAATGCAACTTAGTTAACAGATGAGCATAGACAGAAATGCAATTTAGCAAATAAACATAGAAATAATGCAATTTAGCAAATAAACATAGAAATAATGCAACTTAACAGATAAACATAGCAATAATGCAACTTAGTTAACAGATAAACAGACAAAAATAAAATGCAACTTAACTAATAAACATAGACAAAAATGCAATTTAACAAATAAACATAGCAATAATGCAACTTAAAGATAAACACAGACAAAAATGCAATCCAAATAAACATAGAAATAATGCAACTAGTTAAAAGATAAACATAGCAATAACGCAACTTAGTTAACAGATGAACATAGACAAAAATGCAATTTAGCAAATAAACATAGAAATAATGCAACTTAACAAATAAACATAGCAACAATGCAACTTAGTTAACAGATAAACAGACAAAAATAAAATGCAACTTAACTAATAAACATAGACAAAAATGCAACTTAACAAATAAACATAGCAATAATGCAACTTAAAGATAAACACAGACAAAAATGCAATCCAAATAAACATAGAAATAATGCAACTAGTTAAAAGATAAACATAGCAATAACGCAACTTAGTTAACAGATGAACATAGACAAAAATGCAACTTAACAAATAAACATAGCAACAATGCAACTTAGTTAACAGATAAACAGACAAAAATAAAATGCAACTTAACAAATAAACATAGCAATAATGTAACTTAGTTAACAGATAAACATAGACAAAAATGCAACTTAGCATGTAAATTTACCTGCTAAGTAAACATAGAGTAAGTAATTCAGCAGATAAACAAATAGAATAGAACTTAATAAGTGTGTGTGTAAACATTACTGTAACTTTATCTGGTCTCTTTCGACTAAAAATGAATTAACCGGTCTCATACGGAGGTAGAGGGTTTTTTCACCCGAAACTCGGGTTTTTCGTCCCTCAGAACAGGTAAACCGCCTCATGAACACACACGGATTACAGTCATGAATACTTACGACTATATTTGGAAGAGATAGGGTCCTCACCACATGTCTTTACTCCCGTAGTTAACCTCGTAGATAGGAGACGACACATGAATGGGATGGGGATTCTCTCATCATCCCTCAGGACTGGTTGAGCCCTCCAAATGAGGGATTAAGTATGTATTTTATGATTGTAGATCCGTGTGGGTTCGCTTAATTAAAAACATCATTGTGATGTTTTTAATTTAAATATCACAATTTAAAAAAATCTAAACGATTATTGAAATCTGTGTAGAAAGAGTATCGCGAAATTGTTACTATGTGTGTGTGTGTGTTCGCAACTAATGTATTATATTCTGTTTTATTTCCCATGAACGACTTAATAAGTATGTTATTACCTCTGTTTTATAGCTGCTGGACTGCTTTACCATCCCAACTGTCTTGGCTCTTTCTTGGATATTCCTGAAAGTTCGATACAAGATCCTACACATTCTAGGAGTGGGTGTTGCGCTATTAGGTGTCGGCTGTCTCGTTTGGGCGGACACGGAGGAAGGCCGAGTGAACAAAGCCGGTACGTTTTTCTTTGTTGATTAGCTGGTAGGAGTTATCAATTTGGCGAGGCAAAATGAGCATCAAACACGACGTCAGTGGTTTTTGTTTACTTCCGAAAGATGGCATAGTAAGTGCGTGTGTGTGGGGAGGGCTGTTTGTTTCTCTGCTACCGTTTTTCTCACGACCTTAATCCAATTCATCTACGTGATATCAAGAATAGGAGTGGCAAATATATTCAAGTCAGTCAATTGTTCATAACTAAACTTCGTATAGGGTTTTACATAGATCGTGATTATGCATGCACAATCAGTATAAATAATAACGACGCCATGTTTAATGTAATTTCGATTAATTTAATTAATTTTTTTTTGTTGTTTTCATCAAAAATTAAAAAAAAAAGTTTGTATTAATAAATGAATTAAAGTGATTGAAACATTGGGTAAAGCATGTCGTATAAACCAAATACATCTTCCCCCATTTACTAAAAGAAATACACAAATTGATTTTTTTTTTTTTCTCTCTTTGTGGTTAATCAAATATGGTTGAAACAACTTATCTTCAAATCCTGGAAAAGGAATTTTGTCAATAGTGAATTCTTGGAGAAGAATCAGTCTTCAGCCATCGATGTATGAATTTTGTAGAATGCTTAGTGCGTACTTTATTTTAAACTGTTGAAGTCTCATAACGCAAACAATCGAAGTGTCCTTCCAGCAACTCCAATGTCAAACATGCTTCATTAAATAAAATAAAAAAAAATAAAAAATAAATAAAAAAAAAACCGTCCTTGTGTCGCCAATCGCAATAGTATCAGTTTTCATCGTCCATCTTGCTTGTTTGGAAGAAGCAAATCTCACACGTATTCACCAGACCTGGTAAACGATATTCAGCTTTTTGTACTAAAAAAAATCGCATTACAACGTTATTCCTCTTCCCTTTTTATACACCATTATATCTCCTCCCCCAATCGCTCATTTGAAGAGCAAAAAAATCTTAAAATAAATCCTCAAAAACATCTGGCCAGTAACAAAAGTAAACTGATATTTAACTGAACAATTCCATTGGCTCATCTTAAAGTTTTCGTTACGAGAGAGATGTATCTAAATATTAAGTAAATCTCCCTATCTGCTACAATGTAATTAGATAATCTCAATTTCTCTCCTGTAATTCTTTCTCTCCCTGTTTTGGTTCGTTTTATTGTGGGCCTATAATCCCTTGCTTTATTTTAATTGACAATTGAGAAATACATCCCTGGAAAAGCTGCGATTACATAAAAGTCTTTAGTATAATGTTATAATTATTGCGTTTTCTCGTTCTGTGTTTTTGTATGAAATTATGTTCTGTTTCCAAATGTTATGTACGACGTCGCTAGCCAGTTACATGCCAAAGCGACTTGTGTGCTTGCGTTTGGACTCTTCCAAACAGCGGTTAATCCTAACTGTACGACGAGATAGCATCCTCATTACGTGATGTATCGCGAGATAACTAACAGAATACTAATTTGCTAATTCAATCAGGCTTAAAAGCTGAAATTCAGTGGTAATGTTACATAATTCATTGTGAGCAAAGGAAGTTTAGAATTTTATAAAAGCAGTGATTCTTATTATTCGTTTCCCCCCTTCCATCCGCTCTGGAATACGTATCGCCATCTGGTGACGAACATTAGTATTTTTCAGTAAAGTGATCTGTTGGTACTTTATTTTAAAAAATGCGCTCCACTTGGTACATAAAACTGTTTTTTATGTAAAGATCGTGAAAACTTGATACGAACAATCTAATTATTTGAATTATTATTACATGATACCGCTAAAAAGTCCAAGAACTTATCGCTAGAAGGCATTCTACTCCACCTACACACACTACATAACTCACTATCTACCATCTGCTAATTATAATTGCGTATTGATTGCATCTTTTGGGATTTACGGTCGAAGGCAACTCAAGAAAAAGCCCTCGTAAAGGTTTTTCGCATCCTATACGGGATTTGAACCCGGGTCTTTCCAACTAAAGAACATTATCAATACCGATTGAACGGAGAATCGATTGTGCATGTTCTCTGGCCGATTTGTCTGTGTGCGGGTATAAAAAAAAAGACTCAAAAATCCGGAAGAAAAAACCCTACAGTTTCATACGAGATTGGATAACTCATCTTCGGTTGAAGTCTATAAAAAAAAGATTCTTCTCAACATAAGGAGAATCGAATTCGGGATTTTTCAGTCAAAGGGTTGTAATGTTCCGTCGTTCTTCCAACTGTATTACGATGGCGCTTAATTACTTTTTTCCTAATTAATTAAACAAAATTAAAATATCAAATTATGTGCTAAAAAGTAATATTAATTTTTATATTACTTTTCCATAATTAAAATAATTATAAAAAATGCAAAAAAAAAAAAAATTCAGAACTCTTACGTCTTCTTTTTAGGATTAAAATCACAACCGGGGAATTTTTTAAGCCACGTCGATTGAAAAAAAAAAAAAAAAAAGAAGAAAATGCCGCATTTGCTAAACTCTTGTTTAGTGTGTGTGTGTGTGCGCGCACACACAATTGCGAACCAGCTTCCTACTATTCGTCTCATGCAAGGCAGAGAAGAGAATGCTGTTATAGCCTTTGGTTGGTCAATCATCTTGATTGCTACAATCGCTTAGTTTTTTTATTATTTTTTTTATTTTCTGTGCTGGGATGTTTTCCTGTACGCTGAATTTGATTGATGATATTTCCTTTTGCCCGTGCTGCATTTGATCGTTTGGTCCATTGTGTTTCGACGAACACTAAGGATTGCTGTAATGGCACAAAACGATGTGACCGGAAATTTAAGTGTCACCCTGTTCTTTGTACATTCGTGATTGTCTTGGCCTCTTTTTTTATCCAGCGCCGTGGTGAGATAGACATCGGTAAAAGTCTGGTGGTAGTGTTGTACGCATATCAGTGGACCGCTTGTTTGGCCGATTTCCTTGTCCTTTTAAATCACTACGGACAATGAGTAACAGAAAAATCTCATTCAATGGGGCTTCTGATGTTAAATGGACCGTTGAAATTTCCTAACTGACTAAGCGACTCGAATGGAATGTTATTTCTATTGCTTACATAACGTGTGTATCGTCAGTAATCTTTCGATACCATTTCTAGTTTCCAATATAAGCTGTTAGAATATTTACGAGAGTCAACGTGCTTATTTAATTGTGTACTTTTTATTCAGGTATAAAAGTACATCATAATTTATTGACTCACAGATGGTAGCTTATTTATTTATTTATATTCATATATAAGAAATATGCATAATTAGGTGATAGTTCGTTGTGCATCCGATAGATGGCACCACGAACTCATCTTTTTACGTTTTTGTATTATAGCGAGATTATGTTATCTTTAGGTTGGCAAAACCCGCTTTCATATATGAGCATATAATAAGGTTAACTGTATTGTTATTGATATGTGTCACTAGAAAATGATAACTGATGTACAAGGAGCCAAGTTTAGTTCCTAAGAGCGTGGTGGAGCAATAAAATATAGAGAGGAAAGACAATGAAATAAAAAATCTTATGGAAAAAAAAAGCCGTTAATTATAGAGAATATAAATTACAGAAAATAAACCGAAGTTTGCAATTGTAAATGCTGCGATTGGTTTTATATTAACAATGTAATATTAACAATAACGTTTTAACAATGGATAGCTCTACATCGATAACTTTCATTAACAATGGCTTGCCCGCGACTCGTTCGACATCAAGGAAATTTTATTGTATAAAGCGCCACCTAGCGGTCATAAACTACACTAAAATGTTCTGAACTAATTAGGTATAAATCTTGACAGTAAATGAATTGCTAGAACTTCTATAAAGACATTCAATTATGAAATCTTAAAAGGGATTTCAAATAACAAAATGGCCAATCAAATGGAACCATAAATGTAATATAAAATGATTCTTGCTCTATCTTAGCGTACATTTTCTTTCTTTCTTTCTTTGTTTTTTTTTTTTTCAGCACGATTTCTTGGCTGCATAATTGTGCACCCAGAAACCATCTCTCATCTCAAGCCGCTCATTTTCTGCCCGTTGTACTCCTTCAGGAAGAGCTGTATAGGAGGCACGATTTAGCAGCGCGTTTTATCTCGTGCTTCACCGCCTTGCTGTAACTAGTACGGAGGATAGCTGTATTAAGGCAGCAGAAGTGAACCATGCTGGTCACGCTATAGCTGATGCTGTACTTATCTTGTGATGTGTTTCCGCCATTTGTGACGCCTTCCACAGCAGCTAAGTTATTACAGCCAAGCTTCAACACAAGCGTGGAAGGTTTAACAATTAGAAGAGCAGCCGTGTCATATCTTAATGGAAGCGAAACCCCATTGTTGCAACAATGCTTGCACGAAAACTACAAAAAAAAAAAAGTTTTAGAACTTCCAGCTGTTGAATATTTAATATTGTTGTAGATTACATTGTGGACGATTCATATTGTTTTCACTGCTTATAGGTTTATATTATTTACAACTTTGTTATAGATTACATTGTTGAAGATTCCATGTTGTTTTCACTGCTTATAGCTTTATATTGTTCCTAACTTTGTTGTAGATTACATTGTTAACAATTCTTGTTTTCACTGCTTATACGTTTATATCGTTTACAACTTTGTAGATTACATTGTTGATGATTCCATGTTATTTTCACTGCTTATGTTGTTTACAGTTTTGTTTTAGATTACATTGTTGACGATTCCGTGTTGTTTACAACTTTGTTGTATTACATGTAGTTTTCACTGTTTACAAAGTTGTAAACAACATGGAATCGTCAACAATGTAATCTACAACTTTGTTGTAGATTACATTGTTGACGATTCCATGTAGTTTTCACTGCTTATAGCTTTATATTGTTTAAAATTTCGTTGCAAATTTTGTATTTTCGAAATTTATCTCGTTTTAAGATTGTTCGATTGTTGGTAATTTTATATTCACCACTACCTTTCAATTATTTCGTTTATTATCGTCATCTTGTTGAGATTTTAAAGGATATTTTACAGGATGAAATAATTAATATTTCATCCCTTCAAATGTCAAACAAGACTTTCAAAAACGACTCATATTTTTCCAAAGTCAATGCTGGCTTTGATGTACTCTATTTACCATGCTCATAATCATAGACATCGAGGAGTGGATCGACAAATATTTTATGGAAAGTAGAAACTCTTAGCATCTAATCTAGGGTATACGTCAGCCCCAAGAAGCACATAATGAAGTGTCAGAAATACAATTCTGTCAAACATCCACACTTGGATGTATCTCCCATCACTTAAGTGTAGTGTGCGCGGTATAATTTCGTCGCTATTTCTCCTGAAGAACAATCCGTCAGCATCTAATTTTCTGCCGAAAAGAATGATGCAGCCAATAATCAGTGACCCTTACGAAATGTAACATTGAGCAGTTAATTCTGCTCCGAAACATAATTTCGCAAACAGGTAATGTCCTATCCGAAGAATAATTTTTCATCGGGGCACAAATTAGTAGAGGCCCCAGATCAAATGTACTTATTATAGATGGTAATCCGTAGTCAAGGCTGGCATGCTATCGGCACTGCTCCGGCTTGGCGAAGTGTCGTAATCGTTGTGATTAATTGTCTTAATCGCTGCTAGGTTTACGTACAGCAAACCCATTGGGTTTATCAGTAGTTGTCGGCACATTGCTTTGTTCGTGTGTTATGAATTTTTATCGGATATTTTCTTGGACAAATCACATCCAGTATAACTCAAAGGAAGACTAACGATGTTTGGGAAACATTTTCATTCTCTTTCTTCTCCGTGCCCTCCCCCCTTTCTCTGCCCTCCCCCCTCTTCCTCCTCTAGCGCAGTTCCCTTTACAACGGCACATAAAGAGGAGATAGACGGGTTTATGTTTCTTTCATGATGCTGTTTCTAGCATAGAAATGAAAAAGAGCGATCATTTAGACTTTAGTTTTATTGTCTTTGTGCACAGCGCGACTGTCTATCACCATCACTCAAACACAATTGAGTTTTTCCTGCACAACTCGATCTTTTCTATTCTAATGTCTTGCGCAAGACAAAGGATGTTATTCTCGTCTGAAAATGATCCTCCGTTAACAGATATATAATATATAGTGTTCGGCTCGGATGATCAATTGCTTCTGTACCGGATGTCAAGAAAAATCCCAGTTGTGTGAAATCATGCAGAGACATAATTAAACAACGCCCGAAATTTGTCCAAAAGAAGCGATATGGTATTTATAAGGAGCGCGCGCACACACAAAAACACACAGACACTGACGAAAATAGAAGTCAGAGTGAAAAGCAAGGACAGAGCAGCATGTATACCGGCTAATAAGTGCGTTTTAGATTCACATAACAACAGAAACTGCACGTTAAATGCTTGTTACTATGACAACAAGCGATTTGACATCTGTGTTTACTATGGAAACCGGTGATACTAGAGAGAATCGAAAATGACGTACTCCCCATCCTCACACCCCCCCTCACACACACACACATACACCATAGCTAGCAGTTTAAGTACGGAGTACTTGTAACGGTTCGTCTCTTCTCTAATACGTAATCATCTTTAAGAGGTATGCGTTTCTATGGTTACAAAGATTTGATGTGATTCTGTAAAGTTGTATACGCTGTAGACTTTTTTTTTTTTTTATTGCGCGATGCTTCATTAAGTACAGAATTGGTGTGCAAGTGCATTCGGCACTATTAAACCATTGGTTGACTTGTAAGTAGAAATGTGTTTGTTGCTCTTAAAAGGAGAATTCGAAACATAAATGGGTTGCATTTAGAGATGCAAAATAAAACTTTGAATATTTAAATAGCTGCATTTGTTAATAACAGGATACTACCTACCTAAATCTATATCTGCTCTGTTCTCTTCTTCAGCTTCTATTCTTTCTGCTTCTCTTTTTCAGATTCTATTCTTTATGCTCCTCCTCAGCTTTTATTTTTTATGCTCCTCCTCAGCTTCTATTCTTTCTGCTTCTCTTTTTCAGATTCTATTCTTTATGCTCCTCCTCAGCTTCTATTTTTTTCTGCTCTTCTCACATTTTTTCGCTCCTCCTCATCAGTCTATTTTTTCCTTCTCCTTCTCTTTCTGCTTCTAATTCTCCTTTCCCTCCCCTCTCCTTAAATGCGTATATCTCTTGGTTTATAGCTGTATTATTATGTGAAATGTTCATTTAATTTCAATTAATGAATGATAAATTAGATTTTCAAGTACTCTGCTCAAGTCAAATTACAATAATCAATTACAGGTAATAGATTAACGCAGCATCTCAACCCTTCATTGAAAGATGGCGCTAGAAGCACAAGCAAACGTCTAATATCTCAAGTTATATTGTTACCATTAAAGTCAATATGAGCATACGTATAGTATAAATATTTGTAGATTAATTTATAAATTGTAATGAGACAACTTACTGCCATAACTCCAAATATATACCGACAGCAGGAATTTGTATGTTAATAGGCGACGACCCACACCATCAACAAGAAATCCCCCTCGAAACTGACTGGCAAAACGATATACGAAGATATATTTCGCCTCGTTTGGTAGATCGACTTCGATGCTAATAACCCCCGTTATGGCTAAAGCGTTTAACGGTCGGAAGAATTACGGAGAACGTTGCTAGGACACAGGTGCTGTTAGTGGAATCATTTCTGCTAAGTGTTGCATGCAGGCTAAGCCTGTTACTCGAGTTTCCAACAGAGAGGAAAATATCCTCGCTGGTAAATACCTGAAACTGATATGATTAATTAGCTTTCGGCATGTTTGGTGGAAGCCAGTAAAACCCTGGAATTTTATGCATTAGTTCTGAGGATGAACCCCATTAGCTCCCTTTTCTTGACGACCTGTTGACTGTCCTTGCAAACGCTAAGGGAGTGACACGCCACTTCTCGATGGGTTTGTATGCATCGCTCGCTGTCCATTAGATGGTGATGGCTTCGTTGTTGTCAGCTTGGATTCATGTTTTCCCAATTCCTCGCCCTCATATCCCATATTTCAGGCCTATTATAAACTGCTACTATTTTCACATGGTTGAAAATAGTAGCAGTTTATATGCATATTACGTAACTCGGAAATCTTTGGCGCATGCGCCAAAAATGGCACATTGAACCCCAATGATAATAATAAAAAAGTAAGCTTATTTATACAAAAAGTATTAACCAAAAACTGAATTGTAGAAATAAAGCTAAAACTTAGAAATTATTTTTAGCGATTTTATTGTTTCGGGTAGATTTTTGCGCATTCATTTGCATGATCCTGAAGCGCCAAGTGTTAGCAACAGCGGTGCGTCGCAGGTTTTTGTCAATCAGTTTACAACCTTGTTTGTCCTTTGTGAACATTTATAGTTTTGTAATTTTTCTAAAAGTAAACCTTGTCTATATTATTAACATATTTTTACAGCGAATTTTTAAGGGTACAAGAGTTGTATAGCGCATCTGAACTCGTATGGGAAAAAAATTGACCCATAGAACGTAAGTGGCCACCCGTGCTCTAGAGACTAACGTGGAACGTTTTCAAGCCACTTCAGGCCTCCAATAAGCCATGCCCACTGCGAGATTTGAATTGGCAGTCTGTTATGTAGAGATGCTCTAACCACTCGGCCAACGAAGTCTACTTTTTTCATTAAAAAAATAAATAAATAATTGAATTTCTGGAAGCATAACCCATCCATTACCGTATGAGAAAGACCAACTGATGTTAGTTTCAGTTAAAAAAAAATTAAAAAAAAAAAACATTTCATAGGAATGTACTTTAAATGCGAGACACGAACCCACTTATTTTCAAACATATATTAAAATTATAAATATACAATTTTTCCCTATTCTCTCTGATCATTTCCACAAATTAATCAATTGCCCATGGGTCAAGACAGGTCCCAGTGAAACGAAAAGTAATTGAGTCTTCTCTGTGAACATCTATAACTCCTTTTCGTTCATTGAAAATAGCTACTTGGAAAGAAAACGCATTTATACGGAAAGAAAAAAATATATAGAAAAGCTAAAAATTTCCAAAGATATCCTAAGATGTATTGGTATCTGCAACTCCTACAAGATACGCGAAGAATGATCACAAAAGAACGGGACATCGATATAAGACTGCAAGAACCTTCTCTAAGAACTTTAGAATAGATGTAAACCAGAGTAGACAGTTAATGTTCTCTAAGATTAATGATGGATATAATACATTACTATCGATACAGCTTGTGGGAGTACTAATAAAGAATAAAGCTATATAAAAAAAAATACAAGGAGTGGGGGACAGTGGCAGAAGTTTAAGAAGATTAGTGTTCATGCAATGAGTTTAAAGTATTCGCCAAGGTATTTATATTCTGTTTTTTATTTCCACTTTTTCATTTTTTGAACATGACAGATGACGCCTTCGATAATAAAAAAAAAGTTTGGTCAAATCGAAGGCTTGGTTGTGAAAAAAGTGTAAGGTTAATGATCTTCACACTTCGCATTAAAAAGAGACAGGGCTGGGAGGAAAAAAAAGTTAACTTTGATACTGAATTGCTTATTTTTGAATCCATAAATTGTGGTAAATGGGCTATCAGAAGATGGGAAATTTAAAAATGTGTTGTTCGTTATTGGCTGGTTAATTTCAGTTGGTTAGACTGTTGTTAACAATACAATGCATGGCGCGTGAAGGTGAAATGAACAATTATTTATACTTGCAAGTTTGTTAGTGATTTACCAAACGATAGTTTGTGATTTTATTTCATTGTTAAATTACTGGTAACAACAATGAAAAGCATGGCAGATTAATTGTTAGGAACGTACTCTATTTTGGTACTTACCAAATTTGTACTTATCAAAATTATTTCATAAGTTAATTGTTGTTTTAATCCATTATATAAAAAATTATATTTTTGAGATCGGCAACTTAAAATTGCAACATATCTAGTTACCTAAGTTACTCTGTCTCTCAGTATTATCTCATAATGCTTCTCTCTCTCTCAGAACGCAACATACCAAACTAAAAAAAAAAAAAAAAAAGATGACTTTTCCCTCTTAACGATCCTCTTTTACTAAGTGTATCATATATTATTTTCCGAAGCAAGCTAATTAAATTCCTAAGAGATAAAGCAGCAGGTCAATACATGATCTAACTGGCAATCATGCATCTCGCCTTATTAGGAATCATTGCATATTCAACAAACTTCGTAATGAGATTATCCTGATTTTTGACTCTTGTTTCGTCGGCGTGTTACGTGCTTGCATTATAAAAGCGACGAGCTATTGGCTAATAATGCCAATGAATGTTGTAAGTTTAGAAATTTGCACAAAAGTAGATTTCTCCGTGATTTTTGGTGCCACAGAAAAATTTCAGTTAATTTAATTTTTTTTTACAATAAGTATAAATAAATAAATAAAACATAGCTTGATTTCCTTATCTTAATAACAATAATATTGTGTTTTATTACATTATTAGATTTTATCATATACAACTATACACTTAATATACAATTGAGTGAAATTGACTTAATATGAAGCAAAAAATAAAAATAAAAATCTCTAATATTTATTTCTAATAGGAGCAGTGGAACAATTCTATCTTTTTAAAATCGGTTTATAGCCGATCTCTTCAATTAATCATCACTAATTGTTGAGGTTATGGCTACCGAAGATTTCAGGATTTCGGGAGGGGGAGAGAGAAAAAAACGGGTAACTGCTGCCATCTTGTGATCCTGAATCCTAATTGGTATATTATTGTAATATGATACCGTATTCGGGGGGGGGGAGACCGCAGATAACTGCGTCCATCTTGTGATCCTAAACCCTAATGCGGTATATTATTTATTTGAAGCTGTATGTGCGTTCTACGGTTGATTTTCTTGATTGACGGGAATAAAATTAAGAAAGAGTTTCTGGGACAAAATCCTACTTGACTGCGCCATAGATCGACTACCTAGGAAATTGGCTGAAAAAAAAAAAGGCCTAGAGGTTCTTCTAGTTGGCAATTATAATCGAAAGCCTACCTACTGAACTAAGTAATTGCTGGAGATAAAAAAAAAAAAAAAATTGTCAATCATCTTTGACTTATTTTCGTGAAACAGACCCAGAATTTTGGACTGGTTTAAATTATTTTAAAAAATATGATTATTTGATCAATTTAGTTCAATAAAATAGACTTTATCTTGTTTTCTGACCAAAAATAGCAGCGTCTTTTCCCATAGTTGTGAAAAATGCGAGATATTCAATACTGGAAGAATGGGACTGACTCACTCAGTGCTTGTAATATAATCCTGCAATCATTAATTAATCAAGTAGTTAAGATATTTTATTCTTACAGTTAATATCAGTGGTCTTTTAATTTCAATACAATCTCAGTCAGATTCCATTTATATAATCTGTAGTTTATTTTACTTTATAAACTTATTCTCATACTTTTATTTTCAGTGGGTTTTTCCCCTTTAAAGTAAAACACAGAATACATTTTTGGAACACTCACTGAACTGTATTAGTATTAATAATTACACTTTCGAAACTAATGGCTTTGGGTGTCACTTTGATGATAGTAGTAACGAGTTCAGGGTATGTCAGCACCGGCGTGCATGTGGGAAAACTGTCATTATGTATAAGTGAATTAGGGCGCTCTTTTAGAGACACATCTTTGCTTGTAAGTAAAGCCACTAACTGTTCGTTCCTTAGCGAACGCCTCCTTCAAATACCAGCGAATGAAACGCCCAAGGATATTTAGTCTGAGGCACTTGAAAAGAAGGCAACTAGCTCGTGCGTTAAGATGGCGTTTTCTGTATTGAGCATATCCAAATTTTAAAGGCATCGGAAAAACCTAACCCTGATTTTCCGTAAAGAGAGAGAATCAGTGGTGTTATGCATTCTATAGCTGATACCCAACTTGAATAGCTAAAAACGCAAGCGTGGTTTTCTGCATCCGTTTTTATTGATTCTTTTCGGGGGGAAACTTAAGGTTTTGTGACGCATCTTTTTTCACCTCTTCAACTCCTCGGCGCGCGCATGTCTTGCAATTTGCTCGATATATACCGGACACGTTGACGCCACTAGCACGCTATGTTTTCTTCCCCATCCACCCCCCATCACAGTCTCGTTTCTGTAAATCGCTTACCAAAATTTCCATAGCGCGGTTTTTAGGAAGTTGTCCATTTGAACCGGCGAATAATACTCTTGTTTGATTGTCGGCAATGTCGTTTGAAAAGAGTGAATTGCAAAAAATACTCTGCATGTATTCCATTTTGCATTTTTCATCTACAGCACTTCGGGGTTTTTTTACGTATATATTTAAATTGCACATTTTGATGGAGAAGTCACAGACATATTTTACGCTCCGGGCTAACGTAAGGAATACAAAAACAGGTAAAGTCGCAAAAAATATTTTCTATTTTTGTAGTAAAATTAACTTCCTTTGGGAGGGGGGGAGAGATCGTGTTTATTTCCAAACCCTCTTTTTTTCCAATAAAATGTGAAAGTAGGGGGCATTTGTCTAAAGTATATTCGTGTAATTTTATATATTGATTATTCATTTTCAGGGGAAAGTTATATATGTGGATTTATTTTTCCGTTTTTTTTTTTTTTTTAACTCCAGGCATTAAACGGAAGATTGATTTACAAAGAAAAAAAATTATAATGTACTACTAAAAAGTTAAATATAAATAAATAACACGCTGTTGGTTACTTCATACACTAAAAATGCAGACTGTGACTCCACCCTAAAAAATATGTAAACTTAGTATGGGTGTTAAGGTATTTTTTAATTTTTTTATTATATTTTATCCTTTAATACTGAGATGGGATTGGTGGACGAACTGCTTTAAGGATCCTGTGAGATAGGCGATTTTTTCTTTTATTTAATGTTTTTAGATTAATGAATGTATTTTTAGTATATTATTGTATGTCTTAGTGTAATTATTCTATTTAGTGTATTTACTAATACAGTCGACCCTTGAAGAACGGGGTTTGAACTATGCGGGTCAAACTTATACGCTGTATTTTTTTTAAAATAAATATATTGAGTTTTTTTTTAGAGATTTCGACAATTTGAAAAAAGTTGCAGACGAACCGCGTAGCCTAGAAAATCGAAAAAATAAAGAAAAAGAAAACGTTAGATATGTCATGAATGCATAAAATATATGTAAATACTTGTTTATTTTATCATTTACTACCATAAAGTATACACAAATCTATTATAAAATGTCAAAATCTATCAAAACTTATGCACACAAACACTTACAGACCATACATGATTATTTGCAGTCGAGAGAAATGTAAACAAACGTAAATATGTAGTGTTAAACCATAACTGCATAAAATTAATTAATTAGCATAAAATAAAAAAATAATAATTTATTCATTAGTGTATAAGCTAGGCTACCGTGAAGCAATCGTATCGATTACACTAGGCTACCATAAAGCAATCATATTGCTGCTTCTGCGTTATCAATGCATGAATCGTTGTACCTGTAAATAAATATGAATTTCTTTTTCACATTATCTTTTCATTTTTGATGTCTAGTGTTAGTAATACGTATAAGATCTGCAGTGTTTTGTACCATATAAGACAATATTGATGTAGGTACTGACAGACATACGATTCATCTTGTAAACAGACGACATAAACTTACTGTATCTATAAATGCAGTATAGTACGGTAAATGTATTTTCACTTCCTTATGATTTTCTTTTCTATAGTTTACTTTATTGTAAGAATATACTATATATACATACATGCATACCATATAAAATATGTGTTAATCGACTGTTTATGTTATAGGAAAGGCTTCCGGTCAACCGTAGGCTATTAGTAGTTTTGGGGGAGTCAAAAGTTATACGCGGATTTTTCGAACAACGCATGGGGGTGGGCGTCCCTAATCCCCTCCACACACACACACACACACACACACACACACACACACATTGTTCAAGGGTAAACTGTACATATATTGATTTAAGGAAGTGTGTAAAAATGGTGCCCAAATGGATGGACGTCAAAAACAAAGGCTAATGTTTTGAACCTTTGCTTCGCTGAACAAACACATTACTACGTGATTCCAATGAACACAGAGAATTTAAGGATGTGAAGAATGCAATCGAGAAACAGAAAAAGAGATTGTAATGTTTTTTGGGAGAAGTCATTTGTTCAAGTAAGGATTGCTGGAAAAAGGGAGAAAGAATTGAAAGAAAGAATATTTAGTTTGTTACCGAAATATGATAGTACTGAGCCTGGAAAAATTATTCATTGGGGGGAGACCAAATTCGAAGTGTCAGGGAAATTAAATCATCGTGGGAAGAATGGAGAGAATGTAAATATTAGTGCAGCTAAGGTAGTAGATGTGATAATTATATGAATGTCATTGAGTATGGTTTTGAATCTGGTGAAGGGATGGACCTGTTGTTGTGCGTTCATGTTTTTTCAGAGTATGTGTCAGAACGGAAAGAGAAAGTGGCCCAACTGGGGGCTAAGCAGACCGTAAATGTTAGTATACGAAAAAGCCAGGAGACAACTTAAATACAAGGAACACCAGGAACATAGAGTTGATTTTGTTGTGGCCTAAGATGCTGGCATTAGTGAAACCTGGCTCTTCTAGTTACGTGGCAAAAACTGAAATCGAGTATAAAGGGTATTATGGTATTTTCATAAAGGACAGAAGGGGTAGGAGAGGATGTACTACTAATGATCGCAGATGATTTGCGTCAGCTTACGGTAAAAACTCATAAAAACAATAATACCGTTCCACGTAGCAGTGAGTTTGATGCTATCTGCTGTGAAGCAGAAACCAACAGGATGAAATCAACACTGGGATGTTCTAACAGACCTACGAATTCATTTGCTAAGGGCAATAAAATGTCAAATGACTCTGATGGATACTGAACGGGTAATCATTACGTTGACTAAAATGATCCAAATATTCTCTGGACAGCAGAAAACTCACGAGAATGTGGGAGAATTTGAGCTACTGTTAGCTTTTCTGTGGTATTTGAATATTACGGAACTCCTTTTGTCTAAATTAGAAGATATAGGACTGGAATATTAACTTAGATAAGAAAGTGGTATGTGGGGAATGTGCAAGGTTGCCAGATTTAAAGTGTCCACTGGTTTTCCCTAGGAATCAGTTCTTGGACCATTATTGTTCAGTCTATACCTCAGTGCAATTGGGTAGGCGAAGAGATGTTCAAGTGTTTGTTGACGATGCAAACATAGGCAGGGCAATTAGGAATGCTACTGATATGCTGCGCTTACAGAATGATTTGAATAAACTGTAACAGTGGGCAAATGATAATGGCTTTCAATTCAGTAAGTGTAAACGTATGCACTTCCATGTGATGCGATTTCCATCAGCATATTATATTGGTGGGATTGTCCTTGCGAAATGAGTTTAGAGATCTCGGAGTGATGGCGAATAAGATGTGAAAGTTCAAAGGTCACGTATTAAGACTGTAAATACTGCTCAGAGGATAATTGCAATGCTCAAACGAATAGTGACGTGTAAGAATAGGGAAGTCAATTTGCCTTTTTACAAAGGCACAGTACGACTGTATTTGGTATGTGTGCGCAGATTTGTTCCAATGGATTCCGAAAGGAAGAATATGAAGCTGTGGAGGGGGAGTGTAAAGAAAAGTTACAAACATGATGTTGGGATTGTGGGATGCCGATTATGAGGATAGTTGAGAATATGTGGACCGCAGAGCATAAGGGAAAAGAAGGGATGATGTCAGAGATTCCTGTAAAGTTCTGAAAGGGTGTTATGGGATACACCGATGTGCGATTAAAAAACATGCGCGGGGGGGATGCTAAATATTTCTATCACAGGACAGAGACACTGAATGGGGTCTGCTGAGTGGTGAGTGCATCTGCATGAATGACTTTAAGAAACCGTATGACAGTCAATGTAGTTGATACGTGGCCTCTCTCAATGAGTCCTGATTATCTGGAATGTATTATTATTATTTTATTTTACTTTTAAACCACTTTTATTTTATTTTTTTACATAATTTTGAATTGTGAACATCTTTTTTAAATCTAATTCGGCAGTAATCTCATTTTAATAGAATTTGAACAGAAAGTTAGCTATGTTACAATATCTTAGGTAGGAAAAATTTGTAGGAAATTAAAATTGTTTATTTATTCCTAAAAATGTTGAATTTTGCAATTTTTTTATTACGTTTAGAAAACTAAAATACCATTAATAATAATAATAATATTTATTTTGTCAAACAATTGTCAAATGTCAAACAGTTGGTCATAGGAAACATTAGAAAAAATATAAAAATATATCAGTTATCAGAAAACAAAACAAAAAATGTAACTATCGGCTGTTTCACACTTATATTCTTTGACCTGCGCATGCTGTCTTTTTTAGAACTACTTGGATTACTGTATTCCGTTACAATCGATGCCAGAATGGACTTTCTACTGCAGCAAAATTTCCTCAGATTTGTCCTTCTAGTATGTGTGCGTGAGTGTGTACGCGCGCTTGCGATGTATCCTAAAAAAAAACGGGAGCTAGCCGGTCTTCGATGTCCATTGTCCCACTACACCATCTTTTTGCACACGAAGACAACTGATCCATTTGTCACCTCTCTGACTGACATCATGGATTGATTCTGTCCACCTGTGATAAACGACGAATAAAAGCCAATGTCCCATCGACCAGCTCTTCTAGCTTTGGCCGACTGTTCATCACTCCATGACAAATTTACAGTAAGGTGAATCTGTCTTGTAGTTATCATTCGAAATGGTTTTGATGCCTATATCGTCACATCCGGCTACCGACCGAGACTGGATATAGAGTGAGAAGGCAAAAAAAAAAAAAAAATATATATATATATAAGTTCAATTCTATCACATATTTCTATTTTCTTTTTCTTATAGTTTTGTACCAATTTTATTATTATATTTAAGTGAATCCCACGCTCAAAAGGTTGTCATACTTTCTTCGGAAGATTAGCCTTGGTTTTAATATGGATGACGTATACACTCTGAATTATGATGGGCTTCTCGTTTCTCCCATAGACGAGACGTTAACTTTAGGCAAGGGGAGACTTCTTGAGATAATGCGTAGAACTAATATATTATCAAAAATATATTTTAAAGATAATTCTACTTCCGAGATGCAATTACCGAAATCCAATATCAAACAAAGTACCAAAAATAGCATCTCTCTTTGTGTGGAAATAGGTTGGCACAACCACTTTTCTCATAACCCGATTTCGAGCAGTGAACTAACGCATGGGAATTTACAGCTGGTCAACGTAGAGCAGTGTTACAATCGGCCAAGTTACGAACTTAAAAAAAAAAAAAGAAACGTTGAACGTCGGAAGTAAAAATGAAAAGAAAAGCGAAAGACGAGGTTTAATGCACAAACACCGTAATTAGTCCAGAGGGCGCAGATGTTTGAAAGTTTTGGCCTGGATTCGATAGTAATGCTATGAGCGGAAAATAAGACTCAGACAGCTTAACTGGTCTCTTTAGTATGGAGATTTTGAAGCAATTGGAGAAGTTAGTAATGGGTATGTCTCGAAAGACATGAAAGGATGGTCTAGGAAACAGGAAAAATATTTAAAAAAATCGAGTAAATTATCAGAAGCTGTCGCTTTAATTTGTAAAGGCTTGCATTTGGGAAAGATGCTATTTTTCAATATAGACACGATTTTCATTCTTTAAAAAAAATTTTCCCTACTAAAATTATTTGTTTTAATTTTTTAAAAAAAATCCTATCTTTATTGACAAGAGTAAAAAAAAAAAAAACGTTTCACACAATCTTCACTTTGTGACTGTGGCGCCGCCTGACGACAGTTATTTGCAACACATTGAAAACCGTGTGTTGTAGCACTTCCATTTTTGCTTCTTTCAAATGAGAATACAATTATAGTGTAATTAATGCGTCCTCACTCGTGTTAGATTTAAATTTTCCTTGCGAGCATGTTCCTCCAACATTCGCACACAATTTTCCACTTTAGTGCCTTTATTTCATTATAATGAGAGTGTTGTATATGATTTGGAAACCGACCGATGTTTGCTTTGGTGAACTCATCTCACCTCATCACCATCAAGAAAGAAATGGCTTCTCGAATAGCTTGGTAACTGTGGCGACATTAAATTACTTCGGTTAGCTAATTTGTAAAAGAGTAAATAAGCAAATAGAGGTTTAAATTAAGCTAAGATAGCTCCCATGATACCGCAAGATACTCTCGATACCAGAAAGTTTTTTTCGGAATTAAGGACGTGAATATATTTAAGCAGTGTCTGGTTGAATCTTAATAGCATTTACCTAAGAACAAATGATCATTTCATTTTATTACAACTCTTGTAGGTTATTATCATGACTTAAATTGAATAAATTCCATTAAAAACGTTTTAATGGAATTTATTTAATAATGAATATATTAATCTAAAAAGCTATTGTGACATTGTTCAAATTTTGTGTAAATATCCACTGTAAGAGATTGTTTCAAGGATATACGATACTGCCATCTACCGACGAAATTCGCAACGAAAGGTATAAACTTTCGTTCGAGATGTCGGATAAAAATATCATGTAACTACTAAATATCAGAGTCTGTTTTCATTAGAATTTAAAAATCGGAAAAGAATGTCGAATATTAATTTGGAACACTTTCTGAGCATGCATCAGTTAGCAACACATAAATCGTGTTAAGGAATTCACACAAAATACAAGGGAATTTTTCTTGGCTATTTTAGTGAATAAAAGAGGAGTTTATTCAGAATAGTGCTTTCTAGAAGTAAGACATTTTATTTTTCTTAAATGAGTTTGTTTTCCTTATCTCTCTCTCTACTGCCAAAATCCAACACCTAGTTGATACACCTTCGTACCTGTTCGCTGTCTGAGGCTGATTCTGTAAGACAAATCGGAGCCAAATGCCTTCCTATGAAACTGCAGAAGCATTCCTTATGAAATTAAGTGAGGCGTAAAGAAGGGTTGGGGGGGGGGAGATGAAGGAGAGAGAAGGAGTTGCTGCTCTCCTTGTATATGCAGTGTGAGCACACGCGCGCACGCACACACTATCTCGCGTACATCAGAATCGTTTCTCTCATGTGGTGACAGTTAACTTAAAATGTTTCCCATTTAGTCTTATTTCTACGTCCGTCCTAGAAAGACAGGCTGTAGGATCGATACATCTCGGAGAACGACGCTGTTTCTCTTTATCCACCATGCCTGACCTTCCATCTTCCGCAGATGCCGTGACGATGGTAAAGGAACCTTGCCTGTATGATACATAGATCGCGCGTGTTACACACACACACACGCACACATGCCATCGAAACGGGTGGCTATCACTCGACTGTTTCCTGCAGGCTTTTCTTTTTTATATATATATTTTAATTCACTTCTGTTACAGCGTCGAAGAAAATGCCGATAATAGAATAAAGCTTAAGCAATTTAATTCTCTTCGCACACCTCTGCTGCTCACGCAGTTTTCTCTTTCCTCATCAGTCTTCTGTCGGTGGTTGGGCGATGTTGATTTAATTGTTGATCGCCAAGGAAATTTGTCAAAAGTTGCTCTGGTTAGTGATTTGTTACAGTGCGAAAGTTCTGTTGTTGTGGAGCTCGACTGACTCTCTCTTTTCTTAGATCTAGTGGGAAATTATTGGAGAAACAAAGGCGGGTCTGTATCTATACAGCTGTTGGCTTAGATGATGATTATTTAGCAATAATTTTAAATTTGCTGATGCTACGTGAGCCCTAGAATCCCACTGTTTAACTCTTTTCATCTTGTCTTCCTACAGTGTTTGATGGACTCTATTTGGTTAGTGCAACCTCGCGAAAAATTAAAAGCATTAGTGTGATTGAGGCCAATAAGGAAAAATACAAAATCGGTTGCATCTATAGGCCGGGGGGGGGGGTGCTATGGAAGACATGCTTCAGCAGATTAGTACAATGAGTAAAAGTCGATTAATTATTATGGGGAACTTCAACTTTTGGAGTAATTATAGTTTTTTTTGTTATACTTTGTTATAGTGTCAGAAGATCCGCCCATAACTAAGGTGGCTACATTGCCTCTGAATGGGGAAAGTGATCATGTGGTCACTTTGGGGGAACGTGGCAATTCCAGTTAAGAACAGGTATATGTGTGGAACTACAAGGCAGGTGATTATGATACACTTGGAGGCAGCTTGAAGCAGTACAGTAGCATAAAGATCTGCAAGGGATGTTCACAGTGCATGGGGGAATAGTCAAGGGATATCTGGAGGAAGCAATATCACACTGTATACCCAAGGTCAGAAGGGTAAATCGGGTAGGCGTTAGATGGATGAATATCATCATTAAGCATGAGCTGCAATCAAAGAAAATGTTTGTGGAGAGTATATAAGGAGAAAGGTGACCAGCATGGTAAGGAAGACGAAATCAAATTATGAGAAGAAATTAACCGAATAGATAAAAGGAAATCCCAAAGAGATTTTTCGTTATGTGGAAAGTAGGAGAAGGAATGACCGTGGAAGGATAACTTTAATGAGTGCAGATGTGAATAGACCCCCTCTTCTGTTCCTCTTGCCCACACACGGCACTAATGTGCTATAAGTCTTGTGGCCTTTGTGTGTGGACCAGATATAAAAAAAAAAAGATGATAGAGAGGTAACAGAGGTAGACAACTGAGTGATCATTTCACAAGAGGATATCATCTAAGTGAAAATATTATTATGGCAGAGGTGACGAGGACTGGTGTAAGAACAGACGTTACTCTAAATTAAAGATGCCAAGAAATTATATTCTTGGTGTAATCCTTTATCCAAGTGTAAGCAAATAATGTTTGTGCGTAACCTTTACATACAAGTAGCCTAGTCGTGAAGATACTTCACACGCAAATGTTGCTTGCTTACACTTGGATACAGGATTAAACCAAGAATATAATTTTTTGGCATCTTTAATTTATAGTATAACCAAGTGAAAAACTTTAAAAATATGATACCCTAAGGGGAAGCATGGCTTTGTGAAGGATTGGTCATGCCTTAGTAACCCATTAACTCATTATAATAGAATGACAGCCCAGTTGGATAAAGGGAATGGCTATATGACGATACTGCTGGATTTTGCAGAGGCTTTTGACAGGATACACCATGGAACTCTATTATGCAAACTGCAACAAAAGAGGATATAAGAAACTGGTGATACTGAAGAAAAGGGTGGCTGATGAACAGATATCAATAAGTAGTTCAAGGAAGAGCAGAATCCAGGAGAAGGAGACGGCTAGTGGTGTGCTACATGGCTCTGTGCTTGAACCCACTGCTGTTTAATTTGTACATAAACGATACAGGAAATGACTTGACGGGAGATCTTCAGTTGTTTGCTGATGATGCGAAAATAGGTAGAGGAATAGTTAATCAAGGCGATGTGGAGAGCTTGCAGGATGATTTGCATAGGATGACAGTATGGGCAAAACATCATGGATGTCAATTTAACGTGGAAAAGTATAAAATTATACATTTTGGGACATAAAGATTACAAGGTGTGTACCACATTGATGGAAATGTACTCTAGGAAATAGATGAAAGCTAGGGATTTGGGAGGTTGTAGTAGAGAGAGATAGAGAATTGACGTTTAGAGAGCATATTGCTAACGTTGCCATGGTAACTCACGGGATTACTTGATTATTGAAGAACACACTAACAAACAGAGATAACGGAGATTTCATTCCTCTATAAATCCTTGATACGTCCGCATCCAGATTACTGTGTTGAAGTCTAGTCACCTACATTTCTTGTGGATGAGGAAGCGGTAGAGAGGATTGAAAGACGAGTGACCAAGTTGGTTAAACGTTTTATAGGATTGATGCAGGGGAAATGTTTCAGCACTTGGCTAGAGGGAGTAAAACAACAGGTCATCCCTGTAAGTTGGGAAAGAGTGTGGTTAACAAGAGCATGAGGACTAGATTTTTCGCTTGGAAAGTGGTGAATGAATGGAATGGATTGCCTGAGTCAGTTGCGAGTGCTTTGTCTGTCAATGGGTTCAAGGAGAGGTATGATAGATATTGTGTTGATAGTGTGGGTCTCCCACGATGAGTCTTAGAACTCCATGGAGGTGCCCATAATTAATTAATTTTAATTTAAATTACTTTGACCGGTGGTCAAAGTAATTTAAACATAGTTTTGACCTTATTTATTCTCCAATATGTAAGGTCAAAATATAAAGTTTTAGCACGTATTTTGTTATTTATTTATCAATGAACCCTGGTGAGGAATGTGTTTTGACCGTGTTTTTATTTGGACAGTGCGAAGATTGTTACTACATATTTATGTTTTAACCTGTCATACTATAAAAATTACTTGGATTATTTGACGTGGTCTAAAGACCACTAACGAGTTCTGCAGGATCACACGAACAGTATTTTATTCTACATAATGAGTTCAGTTGTGAATTTATTGAGCCAAGGATTCAATAAACTCTCGTGCCTTGCTTCACAATTATGATTGTGAAGCAAGGTATTTACATAAAGCTCAGAATATAGAACTTAAATCAGTATGGGGATTTCGAAGATAAATTTATATGGATATTGACTGCCTGAAATCCAAGAGATTTCTCAATAAATGCTGACCTGGTTGGCCGAGATCATTTCCTTGCTTACTGGAGGATTGAAGTGGATTGAAAAAGTTCCATGTTCGGTCTCTAGAGCAGGATTTCTGAACTATGTAAAAAATTTAAAAATATATAAAATTAATATTAATAAAAACTAGAAAAAATCCTTAGCTCATCTGTGGTTTACAACCTTTCGCAGGTGAGAGCTACATAAAAGAAAAACAAAGTTATTATAAGAATTAAAATGGGCATCGGTCTGATTTTAATTGTTCAAGGCATGTTTAACAATTATAAAGGTTGCCTAAGATACGGACTTTGATCATCGCACTTTCGATCGAGAAATACTGGACAAACACTGGGACCGCTTCTCTCTCTCTCTCTCTCTTTCTTTCTTTCTTTATTTTCCCATTTCCAGTGATGATATCTCGTCACTGCTTCCACTATTTGACATTGTCTTTAAACTGTAATCCAGGCCAGGCAAAAGCGAATGCTCAATTTTTGTTTTTCGTTCTTTCACTGCACCATTTTCTTGAGTATGTTATCTAATCAATAAGAAATTGATTTTTTTTTTTTCCCTTTTTACAAGACAGTGCAGCACGTCTGGCGGTTTTTAATTAACGATACGGTCGATCTAACTTGTAGCGGAAAAAAAAGAAAAAGATGTTTATAATCATCCGATAAAAATTAGCCGGATAAAGACGAGACAGCTCGTCTACCTGAAACTAGTATGGGTTCTCGTGAACGTGATCTTTTAAGTTTATAAAAGGGGGGGGGAGTACAAAGCAATTATTGAGGATGAGATGGAGAACACATTTAATGGTAAGCAGAACACTACTTTCTACTACAACGCAGAGCAGATTCTAATTTAATTTAGGCTTAACGTCGTGAATTATTTATTCGTAAGTTATTTGAAAATTTAGTAGGGAGGAAATTTTTATGGCTTCATAAAGTCACCGAAAATGGGAAGACATATTTGGTGATTTGCTTTTAAACGTTTTTTTACAGCTTTTTCCCTTTATTCGACCATATTAGATAATAGAGGTTTGATAGGAATTTGAACAGTGAGCACATTTAACGATGAAGCAATCGAAGTGGATGTTTGCACAAGTAAGCTCTTTTGCAGCCTGTTAAATAACACCCGTTTCATCAACGCAAACGAAATCTAAGACTCTCTTTTCCTCCCCTCGGAGAGCATTTACGCTAGATCATCGTATGAACTCGAGTGGCAATCGGTATTTAAAAAAAAAATAAATAAAATAAAAAATCGGTAGCCGAAACTACCAACGATCTTCTTTACCGTATTCGTTGAGAACGGTTGGGCCCTTGTATTTATCAGCAAGCGGTTGGAACCCACACTGGCTTCTAGTCAGTAATCTCCTTATCAGTGGATGCCGTTGGATGGCAGTAGCTGAGGCGTCAGCGAACTCATGAGCACGCACACATGAAAGTGATGCATGGAACGATTGGATCATAAAATTCTGTGTAAACCTTCGAGTGAAAAGCTTGCTATAAAAGGTCACATCCAATGTGCCGGGCCATTTTAAGACTCTAATCAAGCTAACAAAGACTAGACCGGAGGAAAGACCTATTTCCTTTTCACTGTTGATGTGGTCTGCGCCAGGGAGGGTTGTATGTTTTGGCGTCGCTCGTTTTTGAACAAGAGAGAGAGAGTGCAAAAGATGACGCTATGTTCATGGTCCATTTGTTTGATGGGTGCAGCTAATGAGATGTCAGAAGATTACTCTTTATTAGATCTATAAGGCAGCGGGCGAGCATTTGATATTGAAGTGGATTTTCTCCTTCTATCTCTCGGTGAATTTTATGTATTCTTTTTTTCTTTTGTGCTATCTCTATTTTCTCTTTCTTTCTCTCAGCATTTCGTCCCAGTTTTAACAAATAAAATGTATGTAGGGTACAAACCTGTTAGACGCTGCTGATAAGGCTTACAAGTTAGGTCAGCGACCCTCATGTATTCACTAAAATGTATTTTTTTACAAGCATTAAAATCCAGGACTAAATGGGAGTAGTTTAAGAAACAAAACTTAGGAATAAACATATTACAACATTTATTACAGTTTTCTGCAACGATGTTCTATTGCATATTTTATCTCGTATCTTGTTATAATGCGGTTAGCTTGTAATGCAGTTGTGTATCTCCCAAGACCATGCTGCTCCATCCTTTTCAACTAAATAATCAATTGTAAAATATGCAGCCTAACAACGAGATCTTTTACAGTTGTGATTAGGTAACTTCTCCCCGAACCCGAGACACCAACTGGTCTCTTTGGACATCATTTCTCATGGGACTGCAGTGCTGCAAATTACCAAAGTGGCTCCGTTAGAAGACACTCAACTAATGCGCACACACACACACACACACCATGTACATTTCGAATAAGTTACTTAATTGTGGTTCGCATTATGTCTTGAAAGGAAGAAATTAGAGAAAATTAAACTATGTTGAATGATACTTATATTTTCTTATATATTTGAAATATAATTTCAAATGAGGAATTTAAAAAAAAATAAAACTAAAATACTTTCAAATGAAATACTTTTCAAATGAAAAAAAGAGGATGGATATAAAGGACTTTTGAAAGTGAATTAGCCCGTCTCCTGTGGATGTGTTAGGTTATATTTTCATCCCTATAAATAGAAAACTAGCCCAAGAACACAGGCAACGCATATATTACTGTGTACTAAAATAGAAACGCGGCGACTGCCGACAGTTGGCTTATACTATTGCAACTAATCAGGAAGTCTTGACTTCAGTGACCACTGAACAATTGAACAACGAACTCTACCAAAATCCCTTCCTCCAGATAGTACAATCAAGCGATGCTCGACCTTCCTTGTATATTGGTTGTTTCATAGATTAGCTGATGTGCAGTGATCCGCGAAATATAAATTAATCTCATTGTATGCTTGCGTAATTCTGGTGAGTCTCAAATATGGAGATGGTTTTATGAAAGCGTAAATACTGAATAACACCATATTTGGTAAAGGTTTGCATTACGTTGCATAGAAGGACTAATATAACTATACAGAAAACGCATTTAAATTTGAATATTTTGCAAGTGGAAGTTTACAAGGCAGCTTCCCTATATCGGATGTCTAAAATACGTCCTTAGGTAATTATTTCGCAACGGGTAGTGACTTTAACTGTTAATTAAAAAAAGTCAGATTGTTGTGTTATGCAGCATTTGAAACTGAAGTGCAACTGTGCCTTGCGAACTTGATTAAAAGATAAAGCATTTTGGTCATGCAAAGCTTGATGTAAACTGGAAGAGTCCAAGATATACTTCTCCAAATTCGGGTTGAAAAAAATGAGACCACGAGTGGACGTGATGAAAACTTTGGTTTTTCAGTGTTGAGCTGGTCTCCACATTCATCCAACTTTACTTCTTGTAGTGTGTCTTATGGGGAAACGACCAACTGAACCACCGTCATTCCCCGCCAAAAAACTAGAGAACAGTTGCATGGAGTAATGAATCTTAGGTCTTGCTATTTCGTACAAGCAACACATATCTAAGAGCCATCATGCTTGACGAGAACAATAGATCATCTAGGTCCTGTTTACCCCTCCTTAGATTCCTTGACACCAGTTGAATATTTGAATATCATTGCGAACACGTAGCGCCATTTACTCTGCATATTGTAGACAATTCCAAAGATAACAAGGCATGTCACAAGACAACACATCCATGAAAGATTACTAGAACAAACATAATAGTGACTCTGCCTGAATGGATTGCCTTCTCTCTCTCCAAATATCCCACTGGGCATCTTTGGCATGTGGCGCAACGAATATTTTTCAAACATAACTATAGAAATCCATCGTATTCATCTGTAATAGGATATTGTGAAGTGTTTCCGAAATTAACACGCTACTAGGTGGATATGGCACTGTAAGCAGTACTTGTTGCAACTTACGACATGCATATAACAACTGACAATAAACAGAATGTGTGCAAGAAAAGTTGATTATAGAAAAGAGAAATGTTTGATTACAGAAAGCTGCAAAGCTTTTTGTAATGAAAAATTTCTCTTATATATATATATATATATATATAAATGATTAATTCATCTTTCATTTTTTTTTATAATGTCTGGTTTTCCAGACCAAAACTAAAACACTACTCATTACACTTAGGTAGTATCACAGTCAAAATAATAAGGGCCCGCTCGATCGAGAATACGTGGCAGAACAACACCGCTGTACGGAGAAGGTAAAGATTGAGGTACTGCAAGCACACGAGCCTCTTCTTCTGCTCCCCGCCACCACGATATTTGTGGTATATTAAAGGATTATATCTGCTTCTTTTTATATCCAGGATTATGTGAAACATGCGAAGTATTCAGTTACGTATTCTCCAATTTTCGATTCTTTTCTCAAACGTTTAGCAGAAAAGCTCTGAGGAATAAAGATTTCAGAATCAGTACTCTGCTATCCTCACTGGTATTCGTCCCTACGTAGATTGCTTGCTCAGGTAGTCCCAAATCCAGGTTCTTCCTAATCGGTTCCTAAACCAGGACTTAAATTTCTTGTACTACATATGGCACTAGAAATTGAGGTATTCTGGAGATATTCATGGAGAAGTTAGTCACTTATCATACGTGTAGCTGGATATTACATCGGAGCGCTTAATGGATGAAATTATAAAAAGACGGCAAATAATGTTGCATATTTTATTGAGGATCACATAAAATATCATTAATATGTAAATGGCAAATAATTTAAGAAAACTACTTTAAATTAAAACATTCAGAAGACAAAAAATATATCTTTTTCATAAAACAGCGGGAATTTATTGATGCAAACCTCTCGAAGAGAGAGAGAGAGAGTAATAACTAGAAGAATAAAGAAACAAATAAACGTAATAGGGGAAATGCCAAGTAAGAAAAATAATTGCACATTCGAAACTGGATACACGACAAATGGAATGGAAAGAAAGACAAAATGAGAATTTAGGAAAGCATGTAACAGTCAACCCATAAACGACAACATTGAGAAACAGATGAAGAAATAAATGAAAAAGCCTATAGAATGAATTGCCATCAGGAGGGAGCGAGAGATTGAAAAATCGAAAGTAAGGATCAATCACAAGATAGATTGAATGTGTATTTAAATCCACTCAAATTGTAACAAGAAAACCCCCCAAACAAATATGCTTACGCATGAAAAAATAGCAAATTTGCACCTTGTTAGTAAGAACTTGGAATACGTAACGAGATCTAAAAAGAAATTCTTGGTATCGGCAGCTCGTTTCCATATTGCTTTGCTCACTGGAGAAAAACGGGTGCAGGTTTAAAAATAAATGACCTATAAATATGTAATATGAAGTTCCAAATGCAGGAATAATAAAATTCTGCATTTTGTAAGTGTAGCTCGCAATTTTGTTTGGGATAGATAGCTATTGAAAGCTTTTCGATCTGGTGTCACTTGACTAAGAATGTGTGTTATTTTTATTGACTGCGTGGCGATAAGCAGAATTGAGGGGGGGGGAAACAACATATAGAACAGGAATTTCGGAAATTCTGCCTTTTCTTTAGAAGTTTTCTTCGACTGTTATCATATTTTATGTCTTGTAATATTCCCTGACACATTACGCTGTTCAGGAATGCAAACTAAAGGGGGGAAATGGTGAATAAATGTGGAGATCGCATTTATTCATTCTCCAGGTTAATAAGATATTTCTTTGTGGTAGCAAATAAAAGGACTTGATATTTGTAAAAAAAAAAAAAGGGGGGGGGTAAAAATAACAAAAGATTATCCGACTACTATTCACGCTATGAAAATCGTATGACACAATAACTTTTCATTTATTATTTCAATGCACTAATTGGCAAGAAAATAAATACGTTTCTCCGCTTTCTCTTAATAATACTAACACCGTTTTCATGAAAATTATAATCAAGAACGTAAGAAACACCCATTAAATGCTTTTTTTGTTATTGCAAGCGCAAAAACTGAACTAAAAATACCAAACAGAAATTGAATTATTAAACCTGTGACATTTCTCAAAAAAAAAAAAAACCGAGTGAAAATATTACAAAAGAAACGAAAGCCTGAAAAAAAAAAAAAAAGCACCAGTGAAGAAACAATACCACTGTCATCTGCACCTGTCGCAAAGCAGAAAAACCGGCAAAAGTTGTGAACGCTATCAGAAACGCAACTGTTCAGGTTGCCTGAACAAATAAAGCATTGCGGTGCTGAATATCTGGACGATCGCAGTAATATCGGTGGGTGCTATAATACGTTGGCAGCAGAGATCCTTTTGACGTGTTATGTAGCAAGAGGGTGAAGTAGAGAGACTATCTCACATATCCTCACTTTCTGAAGTCAACAACGCGAGAATGTCATAGTTTAGAACCCAGCGAAGATTAATTTCTTTAGTTTGTGCCCTGTGAAAGTTAAAGAAAGAAATACATGTTTTATGAAAGGATATCTGGCAAGCGGCTTTACAGTAAAACGTCAAGAAGGAGATTGAGTTCAGATCTTAAGCCGTAAATCAAGCCTAATAGGAATTCGAGACAGCAACACTGTTGGTAATTCGCGCATACGCAGCTACAAAAATGCAATATTAGAAATGCAAACTCTACTCTTTGACTTTACGGTTGCATAATTAAACTTTCAAATACTAGTGGCTTTATTCCCCAAACCAGTCATTTCGAATGTGCACTAGAGCATCTGTAACAAGCAGTAAGATCCGTTTGCTAATTATACTAATCCCCCCCACCTCTTTTCCCCCGTCGAAAGAGGCAAGCGACGAGGCCTGTGAAGACCGTGATGAATTGGCTATCCTGCGAATGCCAGAAATGGTATCTCGTTGTGTACAATTGTATAGCAAAGTAATTAGTCAAACCCTTCCGACAATGTGGTCAAACCTTTAATTACAAACGTAAAATGGCCCCTTATTACTGGTTTGCACAACACTCCGAAGTAATTTAGGGTAGGCTCTGGTATAAAGTATCACATTTCTAGATAACTTCTGTTGTTCTCGGCGAACAATTAGACAAGCAATACCCTTCTAGGAATAATGGTGCGATTAGATACGCAATAGGGGGAAATCGCAGACCTCTGCAAATAAAGATCAACAGGGGGTTTGCGAGTAAATATTCTTCTTCGTAAAAGGTGAATAATACACGCAACAGAATGCCATATTTAAGTGACCTCACTGCATAAGTCACCACACACACACACGTACCATCGTCATATCAAACCGACAGTACGCTTCATGGTTTCTAGCAATCGGTCAGATCGTGCTATTTGTTCTACTGATTGCACGACTAAATCAATCCCCCCCTCACTGCACCCAGTTGGACATACCCCCCCCCCAACCATCCCATTGGTCTGATGGCTAAAAGCAAACCCAATTATCACATTACCGAAGCCGTCCCAGCGTAAAAGTGTAGTTCCCTTCAAACTCCACATACACACAGCTGTCATGATTGCACCGGTTTGACAGGAAGGTACTGACGTCATGATTTAGACGACCTCACGTATTTCACTTGGCGCCTGACGTTAACAGAAGGGTATCATTCATCCCCCTTTCTCTTAATCTTCCGACTTCCCCCCCATCCTTTTCTTGGAGGCGGCGAGCCGAAAGATTTTTCCGAAAAGAAAACTGTCAGCATCGCACCTCTCTCTCCGTCCATACTGCGCTCGTGAGCCAGCTGGCCTTGTCTTCTCGTCATCGACCGACCCATTACAGCGGAAGCAGAAGACCATCGAGAATCGAGAGACTGACGACCTTTCTCCCAATTCAGCTAAGATGGGATAATGCCTTGTAGCGGTTATTCGTCTAAAGTCTCAGTCATAAGTCTCTTAAATTTGTCCGCCTGGAGTTAAAGAAAATGTTTTGTCCTCTCTAAGTGACATCCCGTCAGCTGGTACAGAGAACAGGATCTATTTGTTCAATGTCCCCCATTTTCTTCTCCTGAACAGAGAGATTTGCAAAGTCTTACGTAGAAAAAAAAAAAAAAAAACTATACTGAAGTGAAGCACAGGAGGAGACAAATCTATTGGACGGCAGATGGCGACATAATAGATGTTAGCTCTTGTAAGTGTCCGTGTTGGACCATATGCTACGATTGACCAATTAGATGAGCCTACTTAAACGAGGGGATGAAATAGGGACAGCAAGCGAATTTAAGTGCTTGTAGTGCGTTTAAGATTTCTTGCTAAGAAAAAAAAAGACATCAAAATACTAGGATGACTGCAGTTACTTTTTTTTTTAGTTTACTTTGCTTTTTTTTTACGAGGAATTCCTTTTATATTTTGAAAGACAGACGAACGAATACCACAAAAGAAGAGCGGATTTCTTTATATTTGCCTAAAGACAGGATTTTAAAAAAGGGGTCTTTTAAATATTATTGCGTTCTTTCTCTCTCTCTTCCTTCTGTTTAAAAGATGTCAGACGTGTTTCTAATTTTGATGTTCATTTATAAAGGTCTTACAAACGAACACTAAAGAATGAAAACAAAAATACGGGGAAGAAAGAGAGAAAATAAAATAAAAAAAAAGTTTAATTGTAATATAGCCAAGAATTTTAAATCATGTCACATAAAAATATCAGTCTGAAGTCCGTGGGTTCGAATCCAATTGCGACATGGATATTTGTGAAAATTAAGATGGTGGTCGTTCTCTTCTCTTCCAGTGAAGAGAACCTAGAGAAAGAGAAAAGTTCAGTTGTTTATTTTTATAAGCAACTGAACCCCAACCGCGAAGGGTTGCAAACTTAACGTCCATTTTAGCCAATGGTTAGATAATCCAGGAGTCCTGCTCTATAAACCAAACCCGATACTTTCCAATCCACTCAAGGCCTTCAATATTCTGGGTGCTCTTATGCTGGATGACAGAGAACCACAACCCCCTAAAGACTCAGAAACATCCGAAACCACAGTTTGTTGGTTGGAGAATGGAAAAGCTACCAACAGCCAACTACGCCGGTTTGAAAACCATTATCTGATATTTTTCTATGACATTTCTTGATTGTATTGAAACTTTTATAAAAGATTTTTAATCATTTTCATGTAAAAATGATCAATAATTGAAATTTTTTTATAAAATATTTCGATTAACAAATTAGCTGCTCTCGTACGGGCGTGGAAGGGTTTTTGCCTATCTGATACTGGGATTATTATTTTTTTCTATCCCGCAAATCAGACCATAAGAACACACAATTAAACAGACATAATCTGATCTCATAGCTCGAGTCGTTTCTGCCATAAATAAAATATAACAGTATTCGAGTCCAACTTACACTAAAGAAGACGCGTATGTTTCCTGCTTTGGGAGGGGGAGGTGAAGAACAAAATAGGCAATTATTTTAGCATGTCAAGGGTTGTTATATTATCATAAAATCGTTGCAGTTCTTTTCATTGACTTTACATAAACTGTTGAGTTCTCACTCTTCATAAAATAAAGGTTGAAGGCTTGTCACCTTACTTCGATGTTGCCATCATTCTAATAATGCTATTGATATCTAATTATAAGCTAGGCAGAGTTTGAACGTTCGTCAAATGAATACGCCGCTCTTCTTTTGGTATTAGATGCTACAAAACTACGCTTTCGAAGCCTGAATGAAAGCTTCTTTCTGATCATGGAACCATTACTTCATTCTAATGGGCTTAAGAAATTGCCTCTCATAATTGCCAACAAGATACGAAGAGATGTTTTACAAATAATCCATTAACATCGAACGAAATATGGTGCAGTGGCATCTTTTCTCTCTCCCTGTGTGTGTGTGTGTGTGTGTGTGAGTGAAAGACAGACTGTAATTTGATTCTTAACAAAAGAGAGATATACTTTTCTTGGTGCTCGTAATAGATATCAAAAGGTTCCCATTCTAAAGACACCTTGCTTAGTTTCTTTGTGAAAGAAGCCATTCCCCAGTCTCTGAGGAAATCAGAACCCTCGGGCAACAATAAAAACCCGTAAACGGAAGTGACTCAGTCTTTACTCCTGGCATTAACAAATAAGTTTCTGGTCTATTCGATTCCTCAAAGTTTGAAGTTCCGCGAAGATTCAACCCTCGGCCAACACACGTCCCTTGAAGAGAAACAATTTAATTATCAGTCTGTAAAGAGGCATTACATCTTTCCTGCTCTTCAGAACCCACCGTGTGTGTGTGTGTGTACGTGCACTAACCGAATTAGTGTAACACGTGAGCTCAATATTTACTGCTTGTGGCGCCTCCTATGAAACACTTTCATTGGTGTGTAAGAAAGTCTATGCAAATTAACGAAGCAAGCAGTGGAAGAAATATCCTGCCGAACCATTTCTTCTGAATGAGTTTCCATGGCAGATCTATAGTCATTGGTGATCACTGAGGCGACATAAGACCCATTTAAATAAGGTTATTTAAGTATTTTATGTCTGTAATTAATCTAGATGTTACTTCCAAAGTGTAATCAGAAAAATAAGGCTTTTTTTTTGCGTTTAACTTCCTTATGCTTGTTCTTTCCCTTGACAACAATGGTGAGAGCACACCTCCAACCAGCAACACTCCGACTAGTTCATTACAACGTCCATCAGGGGCAGCTCGTGCATAGACACTGCGGAACTGCAGCACCCCCAATTTTTCTCGATATATAAATATATTTATTAATTTATTTATATTTGCTTGTAATATTTAATTTTATCAACAATCCCATACAATTCTCTTATTTTGTATAAAAAATAATAAAAATCCATCTTGTAGCACTTAGGAAGGCGAAAGACGCTAGTGGCACTGTGTTTTTCACAATGTCATATTGCTACGCGCGCAAGCATATGCACGTCATAGTGAGATGCGAGCTATTAGTGCAATGCGGCACTGTCCGTCGTGCAGTTCCACTGTTGTTTATATGCAGTTTGCGCCAGTAGTAGAGTGTTCGTAGTGCTTATCGTGTTTACTCCGTCTCTTTAAATATTTGGACATTACAATTAAAGACATAACATTTTGTTATAGTTTTTATTTTAGAAAATTACTGGAGTTATTGACAATTATGACCTCAGGCCGTCCTTTACCCGATATTCAAATATCTGTATAATAACTAAACTGTATAATTTTATCAATAATAAACAATATTTTTTCATGAAACAAAACAAGAAGAATATATTTTATTTTTAAGTAATTTTGAATTATACCAAACTGTATAATTTTATGGATAATAAACAATATTTTTTCATGTTTAATTTTTTTTTTTAATTTTTACCATAATTTTGATATTTTATCCAAACACGTCTACACTGTACTTACAGTGTGTATGTATATTTCGAAAGTTGCAGCATTGCCACTGACTTCCATATAACTGGCTTTCCACAATACAGATTTCAGCTATTTTATTTTATTTTTTTTAATGTTGACAACAACTGTGTACAACAACTTATGTCCTTCCTAACCATCACGTTTATATCAGTGACAATATAAAGAAGGGTGGTGTTCCACAATTTCATGCCCGGCTTGTATTTACTCGATTACATTGTGACTTTTATTTCAGTATGTGCTGTCTGATAAATTCACTTTGAGAGAGATTTATTCTTAAGCAACTACAATTCTGTTTATAAAACATTATCTACACTTTTCCCTTTTTTCCTTCCCCCCCATCCTCCTATTGAAGCCTCAATATTTGCAATATCGTCCATGGTTTGTTTACAAAACGTTACACTGCCACGAAATTGAGGTTTATTGAAACCAAGAGCAGCACATTTCTCCTAAGTACTGTCATATCTCCTTGGTATAAAAACAAAGCACAGGAGGAGATATTTATATATGGTCACATCGGACAAACATGTGAACATATATATAGTACTGTCTTTCCGATTATTCTGTAAGACAACATGTCTGTATTCGAATCATTTTTTTGAAAAAAAAATGTTTACAAAAACAGAAAATTACGTATAATGTTAGCAAAAGATACTATTCAATAAAGTCTTTCATATCTATAATGCAATTCGCATAATGAATAAATAAATATATTTACAGAATGAAAAGACCGATTTCGCTTTCACAAGTCAATTAGTGATTGACTTGTGACTAGGATGCTCCTCCCCCTAATTTCCTGCAGAGTTTTGCGTAAATACGCCATTGAAATTAAAAATTCCTGATTCATATTACGAATGAAAGTTGGCATTAATAAATGGTCTGATGAAATAACAGCAGTTGTTAGAACCACCTTTTTGCAATGAAACATATTATCCGCACTTCTTATTTTTGCAGTGAACTTCTGGAAGGTTCCTATGTTTAGATGTCCGTCAATTCCATAGAATTACTGGAAGGGGGATAGGGAGAGAAGGTCACGTATTATTTCTTCGACTCAGTCTGTTCTTCAGATGCAAACCACAGACATGCCAACTGCAGAGTCTTCTCGTCGTATTCTTTGACGCGTGCCGTACCAGCGCTCCAGTTCTTGTTATGCAAATATCATATCTATGAACTCAACTCCAAACTGTCCGTTTTTTTTTTTTTTTTTTTTTTGTAAAAAACCATCGGTTAGTGAAACAGGACTTGAAAATAGAGATGAAATAGAGGTAAACTTGCCCAAACAAAGTCGATCTACATAAAATACTTACTTAAATTTAATTGTATTATTATTTTACTTATCCAACTTATAAATTAATGATAGTAAGCCTTCTGACAAACAGTATATACCTTGTTAAAACATTATCCACTGTGATTTCTCTTTTCTACCTTACTTAATAAAATATTCACTTATTTGCAGCTAGCAACCGTCTCCTTGGTGATATGTTATGTTTGTCAGGTGCTGCCCTCTACGGAATCTCCAACGTTGCTGAAGAGTTTGTTGTTAAAAGCTACAGCATGGTGGAATTCTTGGGAATGTTAGGGCTATTTGGTAGTGTCGTTAATGGAATACAACTGTAAGTTATTTTCTGATGAATTTTAAATCGATTACTCGAAAAATGTGAGAAATACGATTTGTATTAAATTATTGATATTTGTATTATACCTACATTTAAGCTACATACAAAGTTTTAGCGGATCCATGTGAGTGTGTGTGTACTGTGACGAAAAAAAAAAAAAAGGAGGTGACAGACCTTCAGTGTTTTGTGCAAAAAACGAAATGTTCAATTTTGATATTATTTTATTTGATGCTTCCATATCATTTTAGGATATTAGGATCTGTCACAGCTATTCATGCCAGCAAAGGTTGGTCGATTGGTAGAGTCTCTGCTACTCTACAATTTGGGCGCAATTAGTAGTTGGAAGGGGATCCATCGTTCGCTGCTGTTGGCACACTCTCCCTCGATGAGTCTTTCAACTCTCTGGAGGTGTCACACAATAATAATAATGCAATGATATGGCAGTTTAATTAATCAGATTTACATTATCATATGTCTGTTGTTTGCCAGGAGAAAAAACCCTACCAGCTATGTTGCATTCAGTTAAAAAGCCTTCATTAATGTTCTCTCATTCCAGACAGGATTCGAACCGCTACTGATTGAGTACTAAACCAAGTTTAATGTGAGCGTTGAAGCATATTGTAGAAGGTATGGAAACAGCATAAGATGAGTGGTAATAACCAGTTGCATGAAGTATATAAAGAGAGGGCAAGGGAAGTGACTCGCTTGGTGCGGATGGCAAAAGGATAGTATGAGCAATGGTTAGCTCACAAATCCCAAGGAGTTTTTTTTTTTTTTCCGATACGTAGACAACAGAAAAAAAAAGATTGTGGAATGATAACAACTGCAAAGGATATAGGCAAGATGTTTAATAGCAATTCATAAAGGTATTTAATTCTTATGACTGTGACATCATGCAAATGAATGCATTGGTAAAGAAGGAGGAATAGGTACTCATGAAGAGTGAACAGGAGGAAGTATATGAGGAATTAAGTAAACTTCAGGTTAAAAAGGCAGTAGGGCTCCATAATATATTACCATGTGTTTTTAAGGGGCGTTCCAGACAGTAAACAACACCTTTGACATATATTTTTTTAACATGAGTCTTGCACTGGGATGAGTTCCAAAAAAAGAGTGGAAATAGGACAAAGTTGTTCTGCTTCATAAGGAAGGTGATAAGACTAAGCTTAGCATTGCAAATCAATCTGTGTATTGGAGAATTTAGTCAGGACCAAGATTCAGAACTGGGTTGATAACAGCATTCTCTTTCATGGTCAACATGGGTTTACTAAAGGAAGATCGGGTTTTAGTAAACTGCTTACTTATTAACAAAGTGGCCAAGGCATTGGATACAGGTGATGCGTATACAGTGGTATATTTACATTTTGCAAAGGCCTTTGATAGATTGCCACATGATAAGCTGGTGATTAAACTAGAAAACATGGGATGGATAGTAGATTAGTACATTGGATAAGAGATTGGTTGTCTGATAGATATCAGCAAGTTGTGTACGGAGGAGCGATACCCAGTGAATTAAGTGGTGTACCCCAAGGGTTTGTTTTCAGAACGTTGCTGTTTAACTTGTATATTAATGATACCAGGAGGGTCTGAATGGTGATATTTAGTTGTTTGCAGGCAATGCAAAGTTGGGGATGACAATAAGGGATAAAACTGATGTGGCTTTGCAAGAGGAGTTGAATGCACTTGCTAAATGGGCAAGTGATTGGGATTACCAGTTCAATATTACAAAGTTTAAAGTTTTAAAATTTGGGAAGCAAAGATGGAATGTAGATCATACAGTTGGTGGCAGTATCTTGGAGAAAGTAGGGAGATGAGGGATCTGGGTGTGATTGTGGATAAGGAAAAAATTTTGGGCACCCATTGCTAGAATTGCGAAGACAGCATGATGGATTATGGCAATGATGCTGACGTGTAGAAGTAAGTATATTATGGTTCCACTATATAAGGCTTTTATTAGGCCCCATATAGACTATTGTGCACAGATTTTGTCACCTGGTTTTCAAAAGGATGAAAGGCTGAAAAAGATCCAAAGATGACTCGCTAAGGTGGTTTCTGGTCTCTAGAATGTTGAGTGTGAAGACAGATTAAGGAAATGCAAGTTGCAGAGACTAGTGGTTAGGAGGGGGGGGAGTGATTGATATAAGTTATTAAGAAGTTCTTTCCAGATTAATGTAGATGGTAGTTTACAAAGAATGGAGACAAACAAAGGGAAAACAAGAGGTCATTCATGGAAGTGTAAAATCTCTCATGATAAAGTAACTTATCATGTTCAGTTTTGCATGGGTTTTTTTCCTAGGAGAATGTACTCGGAAAATTGTTAAATATTCCTTAATGTAAAAGCATTGTATTGAGTCTTTGTTAAACTAATGTAGCACATGACAACAAAGAAATCAAAGAAAGCTCTAAATAATGTAAGTCAATAAGATAATGCTAAGATTAGTGAGAAACTGCTGAGAATTGCCACCATGAATGGAAAATTCCAGAGACCCGCAAAAATTTCATCATGTCCAGAGGTCAATACGTGATTACAGTTGCCATGGACAAAGAATTCGAAGACATGTGAAGAATGATGTCAGCATATCCGAAAGCAAACACGTGATGGGTTTCGGGGGACTCGTGCATGCTATGTGACCAGTTTCGAGAGACGTGCACTTGCACACAGTGGAGGTTCAGGCCTATAAAAGGCAGTTCATCCACGAAGAAATTTGTCTTAGGATTTTCTTCTCATTTCTCATCAGAAGCCAATCTATGTCCAGCTCAACAACCCATTATCCAACCAATCTGTCCTAATTTAATTATAACTTTTCCTGAGATTTATCAAAGGCCATGGCAGAATCAATGTATTATTATTATTATTAACATCTGACCTCCATGGAGTCAGAGACTCTTCATGGGGAGGTACACACTATTACATATACAAAGCTCATCCAACCATGCTTTAAACTGATTCAATGTGTCTACATTCACAACACACTCAGACAATGCATTCCACTCACCAACCACTCTAAGAACCTGCTTCTCACTCCCTCCTTAATTTCTAGGGATGTCCTCTTGTTCTACACCCTCTCCCATTCTATGAAAAATCTCTTCCATTTCAACCTGATAACAACCCCTGACTAACTTACATGTCTTAATCATATCCCCACCCTCCTATTCACGAGGCTTTGCAATTTATGTTCTCTCAATCTGTCTTCATACTCCACATTCCAAAGACCACTGACCACCTTTATGAATCTTCTCTGAACCCTTTCTAACATATCCTCATCACTATGAAAACTCAGTGACCAAATCTGTGCACAGTGCATCCATCTTGTTGTTTTAGTAGTCTATTTATACCATAGTCCCCCCCCCCTTTATCTGCAGTCAACCCCAGTCCGAAAATACCAAATGGAAAATTCCAGAAATAAACAATTTATCATTAATTAGCAAATCAATATAGCAAATAATGAAATGCTATATTTCATTATTTGAAATAATGAAATATAGCATTATTTCATTATTTGAAATAATGAAATATAGCATTATTTCATTATTTGAAATAATGAAATATAGCATTATTTCAAATAATGATATTATAGCATTATTTCAAAACCAAATGGTTGTAGAAAGTTTGAAAGTTTCGTAAGTTGACCTGAGAGCTTACGAGAATACAATCCTCGGCATCCCAAATTGCCTTAGCTACTTAAGTCAAGTAGTGCAAGCTAAGGCAACTCAGGGATGCCAGGAATTGTATTCTTGTAAGCTCTCAGACCTGCTGGCCTGGTTGGCAAGGTGGGATGAGTCCAACCAAGAGGCTACTCCAGCCAAGAGGTTGCAGGTTCAAATCCCACATAGGCATCGATGTTTGTGATTGTCTTCTCCCAATATGGACTGGGTCACCATGGAAGTAGTAGACCCAAAAACCTCCTGCAATGTGAGAGCCCTTCACCCTGCTATGGGTAGAAAAATAGGCTGTTAATTTTTTTTTTTTAAATATAAAAATGTATGTATAGAAAAAAACATAGTATATATAGGGTTTGGTACTATCTGAGGTTTCAGGTATCCATGGGGTGTCTTGGAACATATCCCCCCCCCACAGATAAGGGAGGGGGACTATTGTATATTACATGACTTCTCTTTAACAAATTAATGCTCATCATAGAGGATCCCACTATTATCAAGCCAGTTCAGATTTCTAACTTTCACTAACTTCACAAGCACCTGGCATTATGAAAAATTTCAAAGCCTCTGTCATTTTTTTTGTTTACATAATGGATATCTAGTTCAGCTCTTCAACTGTATAAAAAAGTAATATTTTATGAAGCCTTGCCACATGTGCATTAAAGGTGCCTATTATGAGGTTGCAAAAAATGTGTGTCTATAGCCATAGGTAATGTCTTTAATAAGAAAAACTGTATTCTCATGTGATTCCTTCATATAAATAGCATTTTTTTATGTGGCTCTCACCCATAAAAGATTCTTGTAAACCTATAGTACATCCATATCATGGGTGAGCTAAGGATTATATTTATTTTTTTCATTTAGTTTTATATGCCACACACACACAGACACACAGAGAGAGAGAGAGAGAGAGAGAGAGAGAGATCGATTGATCTCAAGTATATAGAAGCCTATTCTTCAAATTTAAATTTGATGCATTTTTTAAACAAAGGCCAGTTATTGTGATGATGTTTTTTTCTCAGCATTTTGATTAACATTATTGCAAAACATAAAAAAACTGTTATAGATCTGATTCTTGTCATTGATTAGAACGTTCTAGACCTGCTATTTTCATTTGGGTAATTCTTCAGTTAGTCGAGTTTTGCAGGCACATAGGGTTTTTCACTCCCAGAAACTTGTTTTTTTTTTTTTTATCTTACATCTAAATTTTATCTTATACTATTTGGACACCAATTTACTGGTTTTCAAAAGTTAGGACTAAAAGAGTTCCTCTTACTCCCTTGGTGAATGAAAGGCATAAGAAGGTTTATTATTTATTTTATAATTTTGCTAATACTTTTAGAGCTGGGTGATCTTACTACCCTTCTTGGAGAGGATCCAACTTTGCAGCCTAAATTCTAATATTTTAGGATGTTTTGTAAGATTCAGATCTCTCACAAAATCATTAAACTCTGCTTTTGTAAGTAGATGAAATATACCTTAAAATATGGGTCAGGCAAATGAGAACATACTTTGATACTCATTATCTTCATCCACAGGTATGTCTTGGGTATTTTTTAAGGAACCAGCAATGCACTGTCATGAGGTGCTAGTCTCATTACAAGTAATTTTGTTACATGTTTTGATTTCATAAATAAGTCAGAGATATTTCTTAAACAGAATTAGCATCTTGCATGGTATTTATACTCCCTTCACTTGAGCAGCAAATAACATGAAGAATGTATAGCCCTTAAATATACTAACTAGTGATATGCATCTGATGCAAAATTGGGGAGAGTTGCAGAGTCAAGCAGATGTTATGGCCTTACAGGAGGAGTTGAATAGATTGCATAGATGGGCAGGTAAGTGGAATTATCAGTTTGGTGTTGCAAAGTGTAAGGTTTTGAAATTTGGTAAGCAACAATGGGATGCAAAGTGTATACTTGGTGGGGAAATTTTAAAGGAAGTAGAACAGATGAGAGACCTGGAAGTGGTGGTAGACAAGGACCTCAAATTCAGGGGCCACATTACACAAGTTGTGATTGGATAATGGTAATGATGTGGAGGACCCTGACATGCAGAAATAAAGAGGTTATGATGCAATTGTATAAGACCTTGATCAGGCCTCATATGGATTATTTGCACAGATTAGGTCACTGGGTTTTCATGGAGACAAGGATATGTTAGAAAGGATCCAGTGAAGATTCATGGTCAGTGGTCTTTGGAATGTGGAGTACGAGGATAGATTGAGAGAATGTAAGTTGCAAAGCCTCACGAATAGGAGGAAGAGGGGGGGGGGGAGATATGATTGAGACATATAAGCTATTCAGGTGTTGTTGTTATTGAAAATGTATAATGAGGGAGTGAGCAGAGGAGTGAGGAGCAGGTTCTTTGCAGGGAGAATGGTTGGTGAATGAAATGCATTGCCTGAGTGTGTTGTGAATGTAGACATATTAATTAAAATTATAATAATGGAATTCAGGTAAAATATTATTTATTAGTAGAATTTTCGCCTGAGTATCACATGCATCTTCGGTACATGTAAAAAGCTAATTAAACAATAACTGACAATTCCAAAAGAATTTTGCCACCTAAGTACCTAATGTAAGATATCAGAAGTTTTTTCCCACTTGGTTAGACTATAATAAATTTAGTTTAATCCTTTATCCAAGTGTAAGCAAACAAAGTTTGCACCTGAAGGATCTTCAGGACTGAGGCAACTCGTGGTAAAGGTGGACCAAGCTCTCATCACTACTTGTCTTAGTATCTCCCATGATGCAAAGCACATCTACTTGCAGACATGTATAATGCTATGCATTAAGGGAAGGGCCACTGCCCAGACTGGTTTCAACCTTTATTGAGGTCTTGTCAATGGGAGCCAGACCCAGAGGTGGTGATACTAAGGTGGAAGCAATGGAGAAGTCATCTTTACCTATGAGTTGCCAAAAGGTCTCACCTTATTATTAAATTACTCTGGATTTAGAGAAAGATGGCAGTTTTTTCCCACTTGGTTAGACTATAATAAATTTAGTTTAATCCTTTATCCAAGTGTAACCAAACAAAGTTTGCGCCTGAAGTATCTTCAGGACTGAGGCAACTCATAGTAAAGGTGGACCAAGCTCTCATCACTACTTGTCTTAGTATCCCCCATAATGCAAAGCACATCTCCTTGCAATATTCGGCACGAAACTCATGTAGTTTCTATATTCAGCTATGAAATAATGTTGGATTCAATATCCACTTAATTTGTACCATCATGTATTATATTTGCAGTGTTTCTTCTTTATGTTTTATTGCTTGTTTGCTGAGGTCTGGAGAGTCATTTTGCTTGTTATCGTAGAATTTATGCCGATAAGAAAAAAACTAAAACTGTTCAAATGACTCTTGATAACTTCTTTTGATAAAAAAATTGCAGTAAATAATGTAGGTACAAGTATTTATTAAACATTTACTTTGCATTAATTTTTTATCTTTCCTAAAAGAGTACCATATAAAACGAATTATTAATACAGTAATCGATCATGGATGTAATTTTTAACAATGATTATTAGATTTGATTAACGCGATTTTGATATACGCGGTAACATTGAGGGATTAATTAACCGCGTTAATCGAGGGATACCTGTATATATAATGTATTTATTTATCTATTTTTTTATTTATTTATTTATTTTTTAAAAATAAGTTAGGAAATTTAATAACCTTTTTTAGTTATCTTACATTAGCTACTTAGGTGGAACCTTTTGGAATTATCAGTTATTGTTTAATTAGCTTTTCACATGTACTGAAGATGCTTGTGATACTCAGCCGAAAATTCTACTAATAAATAATATTTTACGTGCGTTAATTCCATTATTATTTTAATTAATATGTCTACGCACAGTATTTCCTTACTGAAACATGAATGTAGACACATTGAATCAGTTTAAGTCACGGTTGGATGAGCATTGTGTGCAACAGTTTTACCTCCCACGATGAGTCTGACTCCATGAAAGTCAGATAATAATATTAATAATAATAAATATTCTCTTAAATATATGCATGCTTTTGCATCATATGCAGAAGCCCAGATCCAATTCTGATTTTCCACTTTAACATCCAGAGTATATAACTCATGTAATTGTTTGCTTGTACAGATTTACAGATTTTAATGCCACTTTGTCGCACATACACACATTTAGCTAAATGATTTCGTGCAGTTCATACACTTGTATTACATTGTTCAATTACAAACTCAGATGACGATCATAATCATGCAGTCTTGGCATCGTGTAATAATAAATGAACAGCTATGGCAAGATTCACTCCATCAAGTCACTTTGAGGTGCACAATGCTGGTTAAGAGAAAGTAAATGCCAAATTTTATGAGCCCTGAAACAGATGTGGCAGCACTCAGTGGTTGCCACATATCTGCTTTCTTTTGCTCTTCATGGTAGTGCAATCACAGCATAAGAATGAATGAAACCATCTTATTAAACTGTGGCAGTAACACATGCACATCAGATGATGTGAACAGTGTAATCCTTGTGCACTCGCATTTCATGGAAAGTTGTTGACCCTGAACCGACTCATTGTAACTCAGTGCTGCTGACTTCTGCCAAACAAAAGATATTTCCTTAAGCAAATATCAGAGTTTATTGTGCAGTACAAATTATCAAAAATTTTTACTTCAGTGGTTTGCTAATAGCATTTCAAATTTTACTTAATTGTAATATGTACAGAGATCTCATTTGTCCTGATTTTTGGAGTTTTTCAGAGCTCTGTTTTGGACACTAAATGTCTTGGCTTTTTTTCAACTAAGACTATTTCAAAAATTAGTATCATATTTTGATGTGCTTGATGTTAGCACACAAAAAAAAATAAAATAAAAACATATATGGCTCCTGCATCTGCATCTGCATCAGTTATAGATTATTAAATTAAAATAAAGAAATAAAACTGGACAAACAATTAAGAGAGGCTAACTGCACAAGAGGCTATCTTTTGTTTATCACACTGTTAAACATATCCATATTTCTGGTCTGTGGATTGGAGCTAGACTATTTTATCTTTATTGAAAAATTGGTGTCTGATTGTTTTCTTCTTTAATCTCTTCCTCCTCAAATTAAAATTTATTTTAATTTGAGGAGGAAGAGATTAAAGGAAGAGATTAAAGATTCCCCGGTTTTTTTTTTTTTTTTTAAAAGTGGGATCCCTGTATAAATGATTGTGTGTGTGTGTGTGTGTGTGTGTGTGTGTGTGTGTGTGTGTGTGTGTGTGTGTGTGTGTGTGTGTGTGTGTGTGTGTGTGTAAAAATTCACTTCTTTCCCTCTGAGGTTTCTTGTAGAAAACAGATGTTCCCACTTTTTTTTAAACAACGCATTTCTGTCTTGAAACATATACATACTCAAACTCTAATGAATTTTGTAATCATTGGCGAATACAATGGAGATTTCCTCTTACATTTCGTTCTGTCTCTTTAAAGTTTTAATCACTTGTGCATGTGGTTATTTATTCATCAAAGGGATAATTGTTCCTTTTCAGTTGAAATGAAATCTATTTTAATTCCAAATGAAGTTTAATTAAATGTCATTGTAATTACACACAATCACAGTTAATCAATTGTACTTTAATTATGTACTGTTAATAGAATACTAAAACAGCTTATAATTGGTGTGAAACTTGAAGCTATAGCAAGTTAGTTCAAATAACTTTCAGTTAATTATAATATTAATGATCATTTGTATCAGTTTCAAATAATGTAAATATCTGCATGTGTCAGCCTTCCAGTCTATATGGTATTTTCATTCTTTCAGAGCAGTATTAGAAAGACAAGAAGTGGCTGTGATAGACTGGGATCAGTGGGAAGAAGGTAAGTAAGTCCTGACATAATACATTCATACAGTATATGGCTTTTAAGTATTACAATGGCTCATACAAAAGATGGTTTAATGCATAAGTCTCTGGAGTGGAAGAAACTCTATCTAATTTACTGAAGTACTATAATTTGTTTCATTAATTATTAATGTCTTAATAACTGCCAATGAAGAAAGCTAATTAGTAGCAAATATCCTATACTGACTACTTTGCAGACTTAAATGACTTGTTTATACAAAAAGATAATTCTGTGTCCTCAGACTTATACACACACAATATATTCCAAGCATATTCAAAATCATCACTAAGTAAAAACAAAATAATTTGGATTTTATGACTTGTTATGGCAGTGAAGCTACAAATGTGCATGGCAGTACAAACTCAACAGGAATCTAATGCTTAACATTAACTGATTGCTGAGCCATTTGGAGATGGCCCTACTTATCTTTTTTAGCCCATGTTGAAAGTGCATCTTATTTTTTGAACTTTGGTGTGAGTTGTAATGCATTACAATGATCACCTATATAATTATTATTAACACCAGTCCTCATGGAGTTTAAAAGACTTATTGCAGCAGGTATACAAACTGTTACACACAAAATTCACCAAACCATGGTTTAAATCCATTCAATGTATTTGCATTCACTATGCATGGAAAAGTCCCAGAGAGAGCTGTAGGAACCAGATTAACTATATAATGATTAAAAAAAGATTCCGGAATAACATCTTACAAGCCAAAACATCCCCAGGGACTGATGTTGGATCAGACCACAACCCTGTGGTTATTAAAGCAGCGATAAAATTAAAGAAAACAATGAAACCTATAAACATAGAAAAATATGATCTCGGCTCCCTTAAAAATCAAGAAATACAAGATACATTTTTAAAGGAACTGGCACAATCCACTGCTGTTAATGTTCCTGATCCTACCAAGTATCCTTACCCTAAAGATGAGATTGAGGATAGATGGCAGAAATTTAAAGAGGGCATAAAAAAAGGCAGTAAAACAAACAATTCCCAAATTTGAGAAGATAAGTAAACCCTGGATGAATGACAAGATACTGAAAATGATGGAGGAAAGAAAGAAACACAAAAATCGTCCTGAATACAAGAACTTAAACAAGGAGATCAGGAAAGAATGTAGGATTGCAAAAGAACTATGGCTCAACAACAAATACAAGGAAATTGAACTTCTGGACAAAAAGTACAAAACAAGAGAACTTCATGAAAAAGTTAGGGAGCTAACTAGCAAATCTTGCAAAAGGGTAAGCTCTCATTGCATTGAAGATACCAGTGGAAACATCCTAATGGAGAAAGACAAAATAAGGGATAGATGGGTAGAGTATTCAAAGGAACTCTACTTTCATGATAAAATAGATAAGCCAATGCAAGAAGATTTGGAGGGGCCTACTATTCTTACCTGGGAAATAACAAATGCCATTAGGAAACTGAAACCAGGAAAAGCTCCAGGAATGGATGGAATTATGGCAGAATATCTAAAGGCTTTAGATGATAAGGCTATAAGATAACTAACTGACATATGTAACAAAATATACGAAACTGGATACCTGCCAAAAGATTTTAAGCACTCGTTGTTCCTACCAATACCTAAAAAATCGAAGACAATAAAATGTGAAGAGTACAGAACAATCAGTCTGATCAGTGAGATAGCAAAAGTTATGTTATATATCATCCTAGAAATAAATAAACATAAAATCAAAATGGAAATTACGAAACACAATCTGGTTTTCAGGAAAAGAAAGGAACTAGAGAAGGACTCTTCAACATTAGAACTATTATAAAAAGATATCTGGAGAAGCAGAAAGAAGTCTACTTATGTTTTATTGACTACACAAAGGTCTTTGACAATATACAACATGAACAACTAATCAAATGCATCAGAAATTTAGTAGTAGATGGTAAAGATACCAGATTACTGATAAATCTATATTGGGAGCAAACTGCCTCAATAAAAATATCAGGAGGAATTCCCAGTAAAGAAGGGTGTCAGATAGGCTGTTTTCTTTCTCCTATATTGTTTAACCTCTATACTGAAAATATCTTCCAGCAATTAGAAGAATTTAAAGGAGGCAGGAATATAAACAACTTAAGATATGCGGATGATACAGTACTGCTAGTTGAAAATAAAAAAAAATCTTCAAACCCTACTAGAAGAGACACGGAAGCTAAGTGAAAAATATGGACTTAATTTTAACTTCAAAAAAAACAAAATCATGCTGGTAACAAGAGAAAAAGGGAAAATACCCGATATAAATATTAAGATCAGAGGAAATACTTGAGATCAAGTAGAGAGTTATATATATATATATATATATATATATATATATATATATATATATATATATATTTGGGTCAACTAATTACAGAGAATGGAAAGTTTAAGGAAATATTAAGAAGAATAGAAATGGCTAGATCAACCTTCATTAGCATGAAAAACATTCTGACCTCAAGGAAAATTCACACAAAAACAAGAATTAGGCTGTCCAAATGCTACGTATGGTCAACACAAAAAAATATGTTGCTATAAGGAGCAGAAACCTGAACAATATCAAAATATTGTGAAAATAAACTAAAAGCCTTTGAGATGTGGATCCTCAAAAGAATTCTTAGAGTCCCATGGACTGCCAAAAAAATTAATTTAGAAATATTAGAGATGATTGGAGAAGATAGGAATCTGTTGAAAACTATTAAGAAAAGGAAAGCCACCTACCTTTGTCACATACCAAGGCATGAATCCCTACAAAAAAACATTCTAGAAGGAATGATACAAGGAAAAAGAAGAAGAGAAAGACAAAGAACAGATTGGATATTAAGGACTGGACCTTTTTGTCCTATGAAGAATGCAAAAGAGAAGCACAAAATCATAGATGGTGGAAGCTCGTGGTAGTCAACCTCCTGGAAGGGATGACATCTGACAAGACAAGACACTGTCAGGCAATGCATTCCAGTCACCAACCACTTTCCATGCAAAGAACCTGCTTCTTATGCTCTTGCCCACACCTTCCATATAACAAATACAATTACTTTCCAGGGATGGCCTCTTGTTCTACTCCTTCTCTTATTCTATGAAACATTTCTTCTGCATTAACCCAGTAACAACCCCTTACCAACTTAAATGTCTCAATTGTATCTCCCTCTCTTCTCCTCCTATTCACGAGGCTTTGCAAATTGCATTCCCCTCAATCTGACTTTGTATCCCACATCCTAAAGACCAGTAACTACCTTATTCAGTCTTCTCTGGACCCTTTCTAACATATCCTGATCACTATTAAAACCAGAGGACCAAATCTGTTAACAATAATCCATATGAGGCCTGATCAAGGTCTTATACAATGGAATCATAATCTCTTTATTTCTGAATGTTAAGGCTTTCCACATCATTGCCATAATCTGATGTGATGACTTCAAAACTTGCACAATGTGACCTCTGAAATTCAGATCCCTGTCCACCACCATTCCAAGATCTCATCATCTCAATCTCCTCCAAAATTTCCCTATGAAGTGTATGCTTTGCATATCATTATTGTCTACCATATTTCAGAATAAATTTAGTTTAACCCTTTATCCAAGTGTTAGCAAACAAAGTTTGCACCTGAAAATATCTTCAGGACTGAGGTAAGGTGGTGCAACTCGTAGCAAAGGTGGACCAAGCTCTCATCACTCCTTGTCTCAGTATCTCCCATAATGCAAAGCACATCTCCTTGAGGACATGTATAATGCTATGCATTAAGGTAAGGGGCCACTACCCAGACCGGTTTCGACCTTTATTGAGGTCTCGTCAGTGGGAGGCAGACCCAGAAGTGGTGATACCAAGGCAGAAGCAATAGGAGAGGTCATATTTAGGTCATAGGAGAGGTCACCTTACCTGAAGATATTTTCAGGTGCAAACTTTGTTTGCTTACACTTGGATAAAGGATTAAACTAAATTTATTATAGTCTAACCAAGTGCAAAATAAACTTCCAACATATTTCAGAACCTTACACTATGCAACATTGAACTGATAGCTTCACTTACCTGCTCATTCATACAATCTATTCAAACCCTCCTGTAAAGTCACAACATCTGTTTGATACCTCATCACACTCCCCAGTGTTGCATCAGCTACAAACAGTTGAATATCTCCAGTTAAATCATCCCAATATTAGTAAAGTTATATAATAATATTTTAAAGGTTAAATAATACTGTATAATGATTTAGAAAATCTTTATGCAGTATTATTGTATATTGCATACTGATGAGCCAGGATATATGGTAAACACTTAACATAAACTTTACCTGTACAGTTTACCAGTCACTGATAATCTTTCTCTGAAGTGAAATAAGTGATCTTGTTTCTCATTTTTAAATGTTCATTTGAGATCCAATAATCTATGAATATATGTAGTTTTTATTTTAAAATGCAAAAGTGCAAAGTAAAATAATGATAATATCTCTGGACATTAAGAATATGAACATTTGTGACCTTTAGCATGGCTGGTATAATTTTGATATCCTGATTTATAGAAAACATTTGTTTTCATCTGTGAGCTTTTATCAGTACAGATGTATATCATTTTTCCCAAGGCTCTGGTCAGATTTTCAGATTTGTACTCTTTTATTTATTCATATGGAGTTTTCTCCCTTTTTCTCCCCCGTCCTTGGGGCGAGTTGAGCCCCCCTCATGGGGGGGTTAAGTATCTATGGCTGTAGATCTGCGTGTGTTCACGGGGCCGGTTTGCCTGCTTGCGGGATGAAAAACGCCAGATAAACTGGTGTAAAACACCCTACTGCCCATGCCCAAGACCGGCTAACTTGGCAATGGCTGAGGAAGATCCTCAAATTCCTCCCGTCTTTGACGGGAATCGAACCTGGGACACTCCTTCCCCAGTCATATGGTTGCGAAGCGCACAGCCACTAAGCTAACTGCGTGGACAGATTTGTACTATAATATTGTAAATGTCAGGTTAGCAAATTGGATTGGAAATTGGCTGTCTGATTGATAGAAGAGAGTTATGTGGGGGGGTCAGTATTAGGGAGAAGGCAGGTCATAATGAGATTCCACGGAACTCGGTACTGAGGCCTTACTGTTTAACCTTTGTCAATGATATTGTCACTGGATTTCAGGGAGATATTCAATTGTTTGCAGACGATGCAGAGCTTGTTTGTGCGATGTGAGGATTGTTAGTAATAGTGCTGATGTGCCTTCAGGAAGTTGTTATCTAGCTGGAAAGAGGTGGGTAAATGAATGGAGATATCAGTTTAATGCAACTAAATATCTTAAATTTTGGGATCCACCAATGGAATTCCAACACACTATTGGTGGAACTATAATAGAGGAAGTGGAGGAGGTAAGGGATCTTGGAGAGGGGGTGATTTTTGATAGAATTCTGAAGTTTAGGGAACATATTGTGAACATTGAAGGTAACTCAGAGGAATGCTGTAATACTGAGGATAACCAACATAAATAAAATGGTGTATGAAATCCTGATCAGATGATATCTAGATTACTGTGCTTGCTCAGATTTGGTCACACTGATATTTGAAGAAGTTGAAGTATGAGGTACAGATATAGGCAAGAAATATGTTTTTAGGACTATATAAAGTTGAGCACAGACTGGGGGCATGCAGAGTTTGGCAGCTCTAGGACAAAGGGGTGACATGATCGAGGCATTTAAGCTGTTGAGAAGTTTTACAAGACACTGGAGAGAGAAAGATTCTTCATATAGAATAAGGGGAAAGAACAAAAACAAAGAACCATCTCTGGAAGTTGCAAAAGAAAATGATGAGTGAGCAGTTGCTTTTTTGTATGGATGGTTGTTAGACTATAGAATGCATTGTCTGAGAGTGCAGACGATGAAAAGGTTTAAGGAGTAGTATTTGTGTTGCCTAAGGTGGGCCTCCCATGATGAGTCTTGCACTTCCATGGTAATCCTGAATAATAATAATAATTTTTATTATTAATAAATGGTTCAAACTCATTGTGAAAGGCCATTTTATACTACACTATGCTATCTATATCCCACACAAACATGTTTTTGTCTCTTAATTGCATATTGTGTTGGCTGGTTTGCCTCTTTTGTTGAAGAAAAAAAAAAAAGACCCAAGCTTATGGAAGAAACACTCTGCTGCTACTGTGTGAGATTAACTCTCATCTTCATTTGAAAATTCCCATATAAGAATTCCTTACATCATAAAAGAATTTAACCCTGGACTTTTCCACTGTAAAGGTCACATATTGTGTTACAATTTTGGTCTTCTAGCCTGCACTACATACATAGTCTTTAGAATAATTCTACCTGCAACACTGAGACATATATCTTTAGTAGTTTGGTTTTATAGTGCAAATTTTGGTCATATTTTGTCCTTAATTATATACAGGAATACCTCGATTATCGTGATTCTCGATTTATTGCGGTTTATAATTTGATACCAAAATTCCAATTATTGCACTCAAAATTCGAATTATCGCAGCCACGAGATGTAGCCCACTACATATGCAACCAGTTTGAGTCGCCACTCTCCAGGTATCGCTTTGTTTTTATCCAACAGCGCCTGCTCACCAGTAACTGTCCGCCTTTGCCTGAAGTACATGTGGATATTTATTTCTCTTATTTACCCCTACAATGAATGCTAAAAAAAACAAGGATAATATCAAGTCTACAGCTATCAAGAAGAAACGTAGAGTGATCAGCTTAGTTGCATATGATAAATAAGTATGAAACAAGCATAACCAAAGCCAAAATTGCAAGAGAGTATGGTCTAAATGAATCAACTGTTTGCCATATTTTAGACCACACTGCAAACTATAAGCAACTAGGACAAAGTGCATCGACCTCATCTGGGTCCCAAACTATGAGAAACAGAAGCCATCTTATGATTGAAATGGAAACGTTATTGTCAGTATGCATAGAAGATTGTAACCAAAAGAGAATTCCTCTTAGTCAAATGACTATAAAACAAAAGCATTGAATTTGTTTGAAACTTTGAAAAGAAAACAATTAGAAAGCGAAAATGATTTGCCATCAGTAGTGGAAGAAACTTTCTCTGCAAGTTCAGGGTGGTTTGATCGGTTCAAAAAGCGATTGAGCATTCATAGTGTTCGTGTACAAGATGAGATTGCAAGTGCTGATGAAAAAGCAGCAGCTAGTTTTCCTGGTGAATTGCAACAGATCATTGAAGAAGGAAACTATACCAATGATCAGATATTTAATGCTGACGAAACAGGCTTATTATGGAAAAAAATGCCCACTAAAACATTTTGAAATCCAGCGAAATATAAACAAACTGATGAAACATCTTTTTTTATAAAATAGTTTGTTCAGTGTTGTTAATACTATTAAATTCTGCGCAGTTAGCCTAGTGGTTTTGCGCTCTGCAACCATATGCCTGGGGAAGGAGTGTCCTAGGTTCGATTCCCATCGACAATGTGAGCAGCTTAAGGATCTTCCTCAGCCATAGCCAAGTTAGCCGGTCTTGGGTGTGGACAGCAGGGTTTTTCCTGCTGCATCTGGGGTTTTTCATCCTGCAGGCAGGCAAACCGGCCCCATGAACACACATGGATTACCTTCAGAAATACTGACCCAGCCATAGGCCAGATTTATCAGTTATACCGGTACCTAGCCTGGATAAAATTTGAGGGGATTGAGATGGTGCTGTACCTTCCCATAAAAGGGACTCACGGCCATTGTATCATCATATGAAATTAACTAATACTGTTAAAAATAAGTCATGAAATACCTTCAGCACCTAAGCTTATCTGTTTGACATTATACAGAAACACCAAATAGGTTGTTTTGCATTAAAACAGCTTATTTGTTTTGTGCATTGAATAAAGATGTAATAGAAGTTGAATTTATATTTCCTGTTTATATATTTATATTAAGTTAAATTTTAATGTTTAATGAATGTAAACATGAATGAGCAATTTATCCTCACAAAGTGTGACATCATGAGAAGCTTGAGCATATAGAATACTGTGAAAATGACAGTAATCCAGAAATAAGTCACTTATTGAGATTGGGAAAATAATCTTACATTTTGGTGCATAGAATTATTATTTACTTGTTATAAAAATCAATCTTTTTCCCTATTTGTCATAAAAATAATATTGCAATATGTTATTTTATTTCATAATACAAATAACTTGAAAGAATAAATATTGTCAACTACAAAGTATATTATAATTGATAATACAGTAGAATGTGTATCTTCTGTTACTGTATATTATGTAATAATTAACATTTATTTGAATTATTGCATCATATAACTTTACGTTGTATTTGTCAACCTGTATGACTGAGTGGGTAATGTTTCTGATTTGCATTCACCAGTTTGCAGGTCCAAATCCCTACAAATAATTTGTGATTTTTTACTTTCTCACCGCCTTGTTTACTGATAGTCTAAAAGTACCTAGATGCAGGGATTCTAGATTACTCTTAGTCCATAAGATTTAGTTCATATGTTATAAGTTTCCAACTTTTTATTATTATTATTATTAACATCTGACTTCCATGGAGTCAGAGACTCATCACGGGAGGTACACATTATTGCACACAGTGCTTATCCAACCATGCTTTAAACTTATTCAATGTGTCTACATCCACAACACACTCAGGCAATGCATTCCACTCAGCAACCACTCTCCGTGCAGAGTACCTTCTCCTCGCTCTTCTGCTCAAACCCTCTTTATGCAATTTCAGTGAAGGCCTCTTGTTCTACCCTCCTCTCTTCCATTCTATGAAAATTCTCTTCCATGTGAACCTGATAGCAACTCCTGACTATATTGTAGGTCTCAATCATATCCCCCCCTTCCTCCTATTCACAAGGCTCTGCAACTTACATTCTCTCAATCTACCCTCATACTCCATATTCCAAAGAGACCACTGACCACCTTTGTGAATCTTCTCTAGACCCTTTCCAACAAATCCTCGTCACTATGAAAACATAGCGATCAAATCTGTGCACAATAATCCATATGAGGCCTGATCAAGGTTACACAATGCATCATAACCTCTCTATTCCTGCATGTCAGGGTTCTCCGATGTGGCATCTTCACAACTGGTGAAATGTGGCAGCTGAATTTCAGGTCCTTGTCCACCATCACTCCTAGATCTCTCATCTCCTCTACTTCCTTTAAAGCTTTCCCCTTTTGCATCCCATCATTGCTTATCAAATCTCAAAACCTTACACTTTGCAAACACTGAACTGATAGTTCCACTTACCTACCCATTCATGCAATCTATTCAAGTCCTCTTATAAGGCCATAACATCCACTTGACTCTGCATTGCTTTTCCCAGTTTTGCATCATCTGCAAACAGCTACATATCACTACTTAAATCTTAAGAGCAATTTTCACATAACTGCAATATATATATATATACAGGGTGTTCGGGATAAATTTGACATATTTATAATTAATTATATTTTTCCTTAAGTTACATGTATTAACACACACTTCTCTTCATTTAAAAGTTTGGACCCTTCTTCATTCATATACAAGATGTCAGAAAGGATGGATAGCTGGAACCCACCTGAATCATGGAAGAGAATAACTTGTATCATGATGATTCGTGCCCGCCATCAAAATAAGGATATTACGACTGCTGCCCAATGCTCCCTGAATACAGTAAAAACAATCAGGCATGAACTAGAGACTTGCAATGGTGACTACGAGGATGTAGCAAGAAGAAAGATCCCTAGCAGACGATCTGATTGCGTTCGTACAGCAGAATTCCTCGCAAATCTGCAGGAACAGGTGTTGAAGAACCCTGGCATTGGAATTCGGGCTTTGTTCGTGGAGTTGCTAACTGTAGTCAAGCCCTGGATAACAAGGGTAGCCAATGGTAGGCCGTATGTATGGCAGCAGGATTTGGCCCCTTGCCACACCTCTGGGAAAAGTCAAAAATGGTTGTCTGAAAATTTCTACGACTTCACCAGTCCAAATGTTTGGCCTCCAAACTCCCCAGACCTTAACCCCATGGATTATTTTGTATGGGGTGCAGTTGAAAAAGACACCAATCGCACTTCCAGTAATACAAAAGCCCAGTTAATGGATAAAATTAAAACAGTTTTTGCGGCCCTTCCCAGGGAGACTGTAGCATCAGCTTGTTCGAGGTTCCGAAGCAGAATTGAAGCTGTGATCGATGCTAATGGTGGTTATTTTGAGTAAATCTTGTTGATAGTATTGTAATTAACTCTGCCTGTAATGTTTTTTTGTCAATTCATTAAATTTAATAGATACAAAGAAGATTTTCTTTTTCCTTACGAAACTGTCAAATTTATCCCGAACACCCTGTATATTACATCCCAATATAATTGACATAAAAATTGAACAACAATGGTCCCAAAACTGACCCCTGCAGTACACTGCTAGTGACCTTTCTATTTTGGAACTGAACCCCCTCCCCCCATATACAACTTTCTGATACTTATCTAACAGCCAATCACTGATCCAACTCAGAAATCTGTTATCCAGTCCCATCTGTTTCAATTTATTTAACAGCTTGTCATAGGGCAGTCTATCAAAAGCTTTTCCAAAATCCAAGTACACCACTGTATATGCATCTCTCCTGTCCAAGGTATTTGTCACCTTGTTATAGTACATAAGTAAGTTAGTGAAACGTGATCTCCCCTTAACAACCCATGATAAACACAGAGAATACTGCTGTTATCAACTCATTTCTGTATCCTACTTCTAACCAATCTCTCTCCAGTACCTTCACCACAACTTCAGATATACAGGCCTATAATTTGAAGCTACAGTCTTATCACCACCTTTATGCAGTGGAACAATTTTACCCTCCTTCCACTCCCTTGGAACTTGTGCTGTTGCACGATTTTTATTAAACAAGCATGCTGATGCTACTGCCAATTCACTGGAACATTCCCTTAAGACATGTGGTGATATGTCATGAAATCCTAACACCTTATTGACATCAGGTTTTTTTATTTCCTCAAATACCCCCTGCTCACTCACAATTAAGCCATCCTCTCCTATGTTTTCTACACCTAAGTTCCTCATGATTCCACCCTGATCAGGATGAAACACCGTTACAGATTGATCATTGAATACCTCAAGAATGTCTTCTACAGCAGTTACCAATCTTCCACTTTCATCCATTAACATCATCTTACCATGATCATTCTTCCTTCTGCTTGCCACATCTAAAAACTCTCTAGGGTTTTTCTTCACCTAGTCTGCCAATTTCTGCTCATACTGCACTTTTGCTTTCCTTACTAACTGAGTCATTCTCTTGGCTTGTTTTTTATACTCTTCTTGTAACTGATTGTTACCATTATTCATCTTATACTTCCTCCAAAGTACCTTTTTTTTTCCAGATTTCATGCTTAATCTTCACATTCATCCATTTTATACCTACCTTATTCAGCCTTTTGGCCTTCAGAATACATTCACACATTGATGCTGTTATGTATTTCTTTGTCAATTCTCATGCAGCATTTATTTCCTTACTGCTCAAGTCCTCGTTCCATGTTATAGCTCCAAGCTGTTTCCTAAGCTTGTCATAATCATCAGCTTTGTATATCCACATATATCCTTTCCTCATAAAAGTCTGCATATGACTAGCCACAATACCGGTAATCACTTTCACAACTTGAAATGTGAAACCCCTCTCACAGTTACATTCTCTGATGAAATGACCAGATCTATAACTCTTGATCCTTGCATGCCCTCCTTTACATGCTGCCTGAGATAGTTATCTCTCTCAAGAATTCGAGAAATTTTCCTTATTCCCAAATGCTCTCTCTTCATGCTAATCTATACTGCATTAATTAAAATCATCCATAATAATTACCATTCCTTTTGTTCACTAATCCAATTTGTTTATACATTTCTTCATCACCATCCTCCTCCACATTTCCAGGCCTATAGCAACATCCAACTAAATGTCTTCCTCTCAACCTCCACATTACACCACACCACCTCATAACCATTGTCACTATTTCCATCTTTGGTGTCTACCTCATATGGACTTAATTCCCCTGCTATCATCAGCAGCACTCCCTCTCCCTTCTTCCCCTTTCTATCCTCATGAAAAATACTGTATCCTTCCATTTCTATTCCCATTTGCGATATTACGATTAATACCATTAAAAATAAGTCACGAATAACCTTCAACACCTAAGCATATCTGTTTGACATTGTACAAAAACACCGAATAGGTTGTTTTGCATTCAAATGGCTTATTTGTTTTGTGTATTGAATAAAGATGTAAAAGAAGTTGAGTTTATATATTTATATAACAGTTTAATTTTAATGTTTAATGAGTGTAAATGTGAATTCCTTTTACAATACTATGCTAAGATTATTAGAAAAAAATTTCAGTAACATAAATTAGATTTTACTTTCATTAATTTCACTAAGCTATACAAATTCTACTAGCTCTTTGAATTTTTGGAAGAACCAAGGATTTCCTCTAGAAATAGGATATTCCATATTTATAAAGAAATACATGTTTGGACTCTGCAAATGGATTTGATACATACACATGATCATTTGGTTAAAGAAATTATACTTAATGAGAAATTAGCATGTGAAACAATGTTGCAATAGGCTACTTGGTTTTGAATACCAGATTGCTGTAGTATTTCAGAATGCAGAGTCCACTTCTTTTCAGATGTGTGTATTACTATGCATTATGGGAAGGATCACTACCCAGATTGGTTAGAATGACTAGTGACTAATCTCTGACAATACTAGCAATGATTTAGTAATCATTGTTATTGTAATCATAACTAGCAAAGAAAAGTAATTAGTGGTGTTTCTTTAGACCCATGTTCTATGTTCTTTAGACCCATGCGGTTTAACTTATTTGTTAGTAATATTTGAATTGACTAGAGATCTTCAGTTGTTTATTAATGGCAAGTAGGAGAGAGTTTACAAGAAGGAAAATATCGGGAAGATTTATTCAAATCTTCCTGATATTTTCCAAGATACAGGCTGTTATTTTGGGCAAATGAGTGGAGTTAGGGATTTAATGTTCATAAGTTCAAGGTGTTCCACTTGGGAGTGCAGAGGTATAATGCCATTTACTGTATTGGTGGAACTCTGCTTCAGAAGGTGGATGAGATTTAAGATCTGAGATGATAATTGATAGTGTTTTGAAAGCACACTGCAAATGTGTGTTGTAAATTCTACATAGCACATTGCTGCTATGATAAGGAGTGGATGGTTATGCTACTATAACATTGGTCATACACCATGTGAATATTTGTGCTAATCCAGTACAATGTGGAAACATGGAAGGTCCATAAACAAGTAACTAAAGCAACATCAGGAGAATGCTGGTTATGGAAGAGGTTGAGGGAATGTAATTTGCTGAGTTTAATGGATAAGCATAAAAGGAGGTCATACAATAGAAATGTTTAAATTAAGTGATTTTTACTGGATTAATATAGACTGGTTATGGTTATGCTACTGTAACATAACATATCAAAAGTAATGGAGTTTATTAAAAGCCAACTTCTTCACTACCTGGAAATCCATTAGTTAATTAGTGATCACCAGGTTAGATTCTGCAATTCTTGTTCTACAGCCAGTCTGCATGTTAACCTTGTCCACCTTTAGAGACCATCACTGAAAGAGTATGGTGAAGTGGAGAATGAAAAAGAGATAATTTTACCTGAGAGTAGTGAGTAAATGGAATGCATTGCAGTAATTTTTTGTGAACTGCAAAGAATATGAAGAAGTTTTAGTATGTTAGATATGTTGCTTATTAAGTGGTACATCCATGATAAGTCTGACTTCATAGAGGTTGTTAATAATAATAAAGAAAACTAAATGTGTACATAATAAAATAACTACATTATTATATACCAATGTATGAACTTTCTTATTTGAATATTATACTGTGCAGTTAAATTTTATATATTAAGGTTAGCCAAAAATAAAGTACAAAAAAAGTTACCTTTTTAATTTTTCCCTTTTAGTAGCCTTGTTAGTGGGATTTGCAGTCTGCCTCTTCCTGCTTTATGTAATAATGCCTATTGTCATGAAACTCAGCAGTGCTACTGCAGTAAACCTGTCCATTCTTTCAGCAGACTTTTACTCCCTCCTCTTAGGTCTTCAGCTTTTTGATTTTAAGGTATGTTTCAAATTCTCATCATTTATAACACCAGATAAACAACTATATTGATGAAAGCATTTTTAAATATAAGTTATTCCTGTAGTATGGCAGATAAGCCATACTACAGGAATAACTTATAAGTCATTATAGTGACATATAATGACTCTTGTGCAGTGAATATAATCAGTATTAGCACCATGTTCTGGTACTCGGGGTAAGGATAAAATATAATCTGGCATCCTTTTTAAATTCAATCTTTGTAGATTTACAAAGGTTAAATTTAAATTACATTTTTGTAATTTAGTACATTTTTAATTGGAAAACCACTTCCACTTGTCCCTTGGTGCAAAATATACTGTTTTTCTATCCCTTTTATACCAGATTAAGTAGATTTAATTCTGGAAAGTATACATATAGTCAAGAAATTGAATAATCAACTGATGAAAAATGTCAGGTAGCAATTTAAGATATGTCATCTATTCGTAAATATTTCATGAATTTAAAGCTACTGTCACTTTGTACATTACCCTACCAAGTTTTAAGTATTTCATACATGCGAGTATGTCTTATTTCATTTTGAATAATTTTAGGAAGTTGTTGCTTTAGCTTTTTACTGAAATTTTGATAATAACACCAGGAAAATTTTATATGCTATCCTGATCCCCTTCCCTATCTGATCACACTTCATATTACTTAACTTTACACACATGTCAAAGGAACATGAAAACATTTCACAAAGTATAATCTTCATAACCAATGAGATCAAGGGTAATTCCAAGGAGTTCTTCCGCTATGTGGCAAGTAAAAGGGAGAATGACTTCGGAAGGATAACTTTAGTGGGTGCTGATGGTATTGAGGTAACAAAATCAGATGTAATAGTCGAATTACTGATTGATCACTTTTCAAAAGTCTATCACCGAAATGAGGATATCTCTGTACCTGTAGCAATAACTAATGTGAGAATTGAAGCTAAGAAATCAGAGGTATTTAATATATTGCAAAATTTAAATGCAAACACTGCTGTAGGTTTAGATGGAATATCAGCTTAGGTGTTGCGTGAATGTGCAAAGGAATTGTCATCCCCTCTTACTTGGATATTTAACTTAAGTTTGAACTCTGGTATGGTTCCTAGGGAGTGGAAGTTAGGCGAATTGGTTCCTTTGCATAAGGGTGGCTCTAAAACTGCAGTAGTTAATTACAGACCAATCACCATCTCAGGAGTGGTGGTAAAAGTATTGGAAAAGTTGGTTAAAGACAAAATTCGAAAATGGGTGGATCAGAATATGATACTCTATAGAGGCCAACATGGTTTTGTTAACAGTTGATCCTGCCTTAGCAATCTATTAACTTTTCATAATAGAATGACATCTGAGTTGGACAAAGGAACTGGCTACACAGTGGTACTTCTGGATTTTGCTAAGGCTTTCGACAGGATACCCCATGGAACAATGTTACACAAATTGGAGCAGATGGGAATGGATACTAAACTGGTAATATGGATAGGAGAATGGTTCAAGGAGAGATACCAGAAGGTGGTGTATGGAGGAGCCGAGTCCAGGATGAGGCAGGTGACCAGTGGTGTGCCTCAGGGCTCTGTGCTTGGGCCATTGTTGTTTAATTTGTATATAAATGATATAGGAAATGGCTTAAAGGGAGATAATCAGTTGTTTGCTGATGATGCAAAGTTGGGTAGTGCAATAAAAAATCAAGCTGATGTTGAAAGTTTGCAGGATGATTTAAATAAGCTGGTAGAATGGGCAAAAGGTAATGGATGTCAGTTCAATGTGGAAAAGTGTAAAGTCATGCATTTTGGGATTAAAAGATTACCAGCTATGTACTGCATTGATGGAACAGTACTCCAAGAGATTGATGAGGCTAGGGACTTAGGGGTGTTGGTAGATAGGGAGATGAAGTTCAGGGGACACATTGCTAAGGCGTCAAAGATTGCATATAGGATTACTTGGTTGTTGAGGAACACACTGACATCCAGAGATAAAGAGGTTATTATTCCCCTTTATAAAGCGTTGATACTTCCACATTTGGATTACTGTGCTCAGGTCTGGTCACCTGGATTCCTTGGAGATGAGGAGGCTGTGGAGAGGGTTCAGAGAAGAGTGACTAAGTTGGTGAGTGATGTAAAAAATGCTCCCTACATTGATAGATTGAGAGTGTGTAGATTGCAGAGGTTGGCTGATAGGCGGAAAAGAGGGGATATGATAGAAACATTTAAGTTACTGAAAGGTTTTTATAGGATTGATGCAGGGGGAATGTTTCAGCTGTGTGATAGTGATGGAAGAACAAGAGGTCATCCCTGGAAATTAAAGAAGAGTGTGGTTAACAAGGGTGTGAGAACAAGGTTTCATGCCTGGAGGGTGGTGAATGAGTGGAATTCATTGCCTGACTTAGTTGTATCGTCTGTAAATGAATTCAAGAAGAGATATGACAGATATTGTTTTGCTAGTTTGGATCTCCTGCGATGAGTCTACTGACTCCATGGAGATACCCGTGATAATAACAGTGGGGGGGGGGACAAGAAAAATATCAAGCAGCATGCCACATGATTCTATATTGGGACTATAATGTATTGTTAATGATATTGTGAATTTTCAGTTGCTCAGGAACTCTGGAAGGTTTAAGGCACATTGTTCATGAGAATAAATGAACAGTTTATATCTAATTAAAACTTTTAAGATATAATTCGGGGTGCTTAAGGGTCAAAGCTGTATAACTGAGAGGAGACCTCCACATAGCCTTTAAAGGAATGCGTAGAACTGACCAGGGCTTCTGACCTAATGTCCAATCCTCATCTTCTCGTGGTGCACCTTGTTGGGTATCTACTTGGATACTGAACTAACGAGGATGGGCTGGCAATTTGGGATTTAGCCAACCAAATTGTATTCTTATTGGTTAAACCAAAATACAAAATGATGGCACAACATGACAAAATTTCATGCCGCCTGGTTAAACAAGGCCCCCCGTTGTTTTCGGCAGGGAACCAGGGCGAACAGCGAAAAGTCAGCTACTGGAACAAATCTGAAAACAAACCCCAACTCAACATCACCAGAGTTAAAGATCGGTACTATCAACGTAAGAAGCCTGAATGGCAACGAAATGGAGCTAGCTGAGGAATTAGATAAGTACCAGATCGACATAATAGGGGTGACTGAAACAAAAAAGGCAAAAACTGGTGAGATCTTTCTGAGCAATAAATACAAAATGTTATATTCAGGCAATGACAATCAAGGAAAAGAAGGAGTAGCCATAATATTCAACACAAAATACGAGGCTAATCTTCTTGAATGGCAGTCAGTCTCAAGTAGAGTAATGTGGGCAAATATGAGAATGGAGAACTGGACAATGAGACTTATTTGTGCCTATGGTCCCACAGAAGGTTCTACTAAGGTAGAAGTGGAGGAATTTTTTGAGGCTTTAGAAAAAGCAACTGGCACAATGAAAAATGAAAAGTTGGTCCTTGTTGGGGATCTAAATAGCAGAGTAGGAAATGATTGTGAGACATACAAAAATATTTTGGGAAAATTTGGAGAAAAGAGCAAAGCTAATAATAATGGCAAATATCTGTTGGATTTCTGCTCAGGACATTGACTGGTTATTGCTAACACCATGTTCCAACATAAAAATGTGCACAAATTCACATGGAGAGAAGAGGCAAGGAATAAGAAAAGTCTCATTGACTATGTTATTGTTGATAGTGATGTTTTCTCCCTGGTGCAGAACACCAGAGTGTACAGAGGATTTGTAATTGGAAGTGATCACTATTTAGTCTTGAGCAAGATAAAATTGAATTTCATATTGAAAAGAATAACATGTAAGAAAGTTTTAAAGCGAATAAAAGTTGAGCAGCTCTCAGATGTGAACTGTAGACTAAAATACACAAAGATTATTGAAGAAAAAATGAAAGAGTTTGAGAACAGGAATCAAACCTTGGAGATTCAGTGGCAAACTCTGAAGAAAACATTGATTGATTCTTCCAGAGAGGCATGTGGTGAGGTTGTCTGTAAGGATAAAAAAATCAAACTCCCTGGTGGACACAGGAAGTTAAAGAGGCAGTGAAGGAAAAGAAGAAAGCATACCAAAAGTTCCTGTCAAATAAGTCAGCTTGTGCTCTTAGAGAATACAGAGACAAATGTAAGAAAGCTAAACAGTGTGTAAAACTAGCTAAACAAAAGTCATGGGAGGACTTTGGCAAGAATATAGAAAATAAATATCGAGAAGGTGGCAAAATATTCTGGAGGTTGTTGAAGAAGCTTAGGAATGGAGGAAAGAGTGCTGTAAAAGGAGTTAGAGATGATAAAGGTGACATGAAAATGGTAGAAAAAGATATCCTTGAAGTATGGAGTAATTACTTTGAAAAACTGCTAAATGAAACAAACAGTGATGACAGCACAGTGGTAAAAAACACTGACCAGGCATGCAGTCAGGAATACATATCCATACTTGAAGTAGAAAAAGCCATCAAAGGCTTGAAATGTGGAAAGGTAGCAGGAGTAGATGATATTCGACCAGAAATGCTGAAGTATGATGCTATAAAAGTCGTACAGTGGCTGCACTGCATAGTTCAGAAAGCCTGGACAGAGGGACGAATTCCTGATGATTGGAGTAGAGCTCTCATAGTACCCATATATAAAAAGGGAAATAAAACTGCATGTGAGAATTACAGAGGTATTTCTCTACCAAGTGCTCCTGGCAAGATCTATGCAAGTATACTTAGAAACGGTTGAGAAGAATTGTGGAAGAAAAGCTTGGTGAAGAACAAGCTGGATTCAGGCCAAATAGAGGCTGTCAGGATCAGATCTTCACTTTACGACAAATAGTTGAGAAAGCATGAGAATATAACAAAGATCTGTATTTAAGTTTTGTCGATTTGGAAAAGGCATATGACAAGGTGCCAAGAGAGAAGTTATTCAATATGCTGCAGTTATATGGTGTCAATGGGGCATTATATCAAGCAATACTTAGTCTTTACTTGAGTTGTAAGTCAGCAGTTAGAATTGAAGGAAGTACAGGAAGATGGTTTAATGTTAAATCTGGTGTGAGACAAGGATGTACATTATCCCCTCTGTTATTCATTATCTATATGGATCACATAATGAAGGAAAGTGGTATTAAACATGATATCAAAATTCGAGATGTTAATGTCAGCTCTTTGCTTTATGTGGATGATGTTATACTTCTAAATAAATCCACTACAAGTCTGCAAGATTCTCTGACTAACTTTAATAGCTGTTGTAATAGATATGGTATGAAGGTCAGCAATAAAAAGACAAAGACAATGAAAATAGGCAGAATCATTGAAAATGTCAACTGTGTTGTGAATGGAGAACCTGTGGAACAAGTGAAACATTTCAGCTATTTAGGCACGATTTTTACTGAAGATGGTAAATTAAATATGGAAATAGACAACAGAATCAGCAAAGCTGGTATGGTGGGAGGTCAATTGAATAAATTCATATGGAATAAGAGAGAAATTAGTCGGAACACTAAATTAGTTGTATACAAGACAGTGTTCAAACCAGTTTTAAGTTATGGATCTGAGAGCTGGGTCAGAAATAAAACACTTGACCAAAGACTAGAGACCACAGATATGAGAGTCCTGAGAAAGATTATAGGCATGAGCAGATGGCATCAATGGCAATATCATATTAAAAACAAGGATATTAGGAAAGAACTTGACATTGTCAGCATCCAGGAATGTGTTAGCAGAGCTAAACTCAGGTGATATGGTCACTTAAACAGAATGGGCGAAGAAAGATTAGGAAAACAAGTGTTCTCTGCCAGGCTGGCAGCAAAATGACCCAGAGGAAGACCAAGATATAGGTGGATTGATATGGTACAAAGTGCCTTAGACGATAGAAATATAAGATCTGATAATGTTGGAGTCTTGACAAGTAACAGACTGATTTGGAAGAAAATTGTAGATAGGAAATTAATAATGATGTAATTTTTTTCATGTAGCACTATCATATCCTGTACACCCCTTGAGGGTACATGGCAGGAATTTGATGATGATGATGATGATGAAGAAGATATAATTCTACATTTCATTTGTTTCAAAAGGACATCCTCAAGAAAGTGTTATACTGTGACAAAAGGAACTGCATATTAATGCTACTATGCATGTGCTGAATTATATGTAACTTTAGCCACTGGCACTACCTTATGATGAGTCTTAAAAAATCTTTGCTCAGGAGAGCAATCCAAAATTTTGAAATCTTAAGCCAGCCATTGTTATATTCACAATATCAAACTGTCTATTAATGACATGGGCTGCTAGACTTCTCAAGATGTTAAAATCTTATTTTTATGGTTGAAATTTCTTTTCCTTATGGCTATCTCTCCATAATATGCTATATTATAATTCTTTTGTACTGCTCTTTCTTTTATTTTTTTTTTTTACTCATTTGTATGGTCCTTCAGCAGAGTGACAGAAAATAATTTATAACTCTACCTGGATAGCCATTATCTGCAAAGGAATACTCTAGTGTTTTCAATTCATGTTCTCAAATAGGGATACACTTACATTGTGTAAGTGTATCCCTTGGGGGTACGTGGTAAAAGTTTTTTGGGGGGGTACGCTGTGAGAGCTCAAAAGTAGCTAGATCTAGTAACAAAGCCGCTAAGTTGGCAACAGTGATACTGATTCATTTCTGAGAACTGAGTAACAAAACACGGTGCTGTAGTTCATGTCTATACACATTTATCAATCCTCCCTCTCCTTCCCTACCTGAGAGCTGAACCTACTTGAACAGCTGATTGCCCAGTCAAAACATCCATTCAAAGTGAGTGAATGTGCCTTCTTAGTGTTCTATGTATTTCTTGCGATTTATTTCACTTGCTGTGCTTAAATTTATTTTTAGTCTTCAGTTTACTGTGAAATTAAATGAATGTGTTTCTAAAGTGCCTTGAAACATGGATAAATGAATAATTAAGATGAAAAGTAACGTGGAGGCAGAGCCGATTGCTTCTACATCTACGACTATGTCATCATCCTGTGTAAGTAAAGAGGTGGATTCAGTACTAACTAAAAGAACATTAAATGTTAATCAATCAAGCATAAAAAAATTAAAACAAATAAATATCATGAATCATATTTACAATTTGGCTTTACATGGACAGGAATTTAGTAGAACCAAATCCACAGTGTGTTGTTTATTCTGAAGTCCTGTCACAAAATTCTATGAAACTGTCTCTCTCTCTTATGGCGACACTTTGAAACAAAACATGAGCATTTAAAAAATAAGCCTTTAAGCTATTTTGAATGTCTCTTGAAAGACTTGAATAGTAGAAAAACCATAATTAAGCATTTTCCTGGTGTAGAAAAAAATGAAAGTGCACTTAAAGCGTTTTACAAAGTAAGTCTTCAAATTGCCAAAGCTGGAAAGGCTCACACAATAGGCAAGTCACTTGTTCTTCCATCAGCAAAAAAAAGTAGTTTGTTGTATGTTTGGTCAAAAAGAGATAAACCTTGTCAGAACCATTCCTTTGTCAAACGACACAGTTTCCAGGAGAATTAAAGATATGGCCTGTAATATTAAGGACCAACTCATTCAAGCTATTCAGTGTAGCCCATGGTTTGCCATACAAGTGGATGAATCGACAGACATAGCTGGGCTAACTCAATTATTTGTTTTTGAGAATGGAAAATTCCAGGATGCAATAATTGAAGATATTTTATTTTATAGGCCTCTCAAAACTTCTACTATGGGTGAGAATATTTTTAATATGATTGATTCATTTTTTGCCGAAAACAACCTTGAACGGAAAAATTGTATTTCTGTATGTACTGATGGAGCAAAAGCAATGAGTTGTTATATCACAGGACTAGCAAGTCATATAAAATAAGTTGCATCAGAATGCAAGTTCACTCATTGTTGTCTTCAGCGTGAAGTGCTGATAGCTAAATTTCTCCCTGATGATTTAAAAAGAGTTTTGGATGAAAGTGTACAAATGGTTAATTTCATCAAAACCCAACCGTTGAGGTCTTGACTTTTTTTCAATTATCTGTGAAGAAATGGGTAGCCTACATGAGAGATTGCTGCTTCACAGAAGTATGTTGGTTGTCACGAGGAAATGTTATTTGCCGTTTATTTGAACTCCACAATGAAGTACGCTTTTTTTTTCATGGACCATGAATTTTGACTTTCTTTGAGACTGCAAGGCTTAGAAAGGCTTCTACGGTTAGCATATTTAGCTGATATTTTTGAAAAAATGAATATTTGGAACTTATTGCAAGGAGATGTTGATGTGTTCTATGTTGGGAAGAAAACAGAGGCCATGGTAAAAAAAAAAAATTATCTCTGGGAAAACGGAATTAAAAAGAACAGCTGTGATAAATTTCAGTGATTAGATTCATATCTTAAAGAAAATGAGCAAACAATTACAGACTTTGAAGACATCAGACAACAAATTATCTTTCACTTAAGCAAGTGAAATAAGGCAGTATTTTCCACCCCCTGATGAAACGCAAGAATGAATTCGAGACCTCTTCACATTTGATTTGGAAAAATGTAAGCTCCCATCATCCAATAAAGAAGAGTTGATTGAGATTTCTCGTGACAATAGTTTAAAAAACATTCATTCCAAAAAAGCCATTGATTAGTTTTTGGATTGGAATGGAGAAGGAATATCCGTCTTTGTCAAAAATTGCAGTCAAATATTGTTACCTTTCACAACAACTTGTTTATGTGAAAATGGTTTTTCATCTTTACTGCTTTAAAAAAATATAGGAACAGGCTGGATGTTGATGATGACTTGCAACTCTACCTTTGCAAGATAACCCCAACCATTGATGAACTGTGCGAGCGTAAACAAGTGCAACCATCTCCCTGATTACCCAGTAAAATATTTATAATTTTATAAGATTTGTTAAATTGTTTATGTCACTCTTTGTGTTTATCAATATATGTAATTTAATAATACAAAATTTAATGTGTATATATATATATATGTTTTATTTTATTCCCATTGTTATACTATGACTATAGTTTTATCTATCTATACAAGAGGTATGCCAGTTACATACACATTTCCGAGGTTGAGAACTACTGCTCTAGAAAATATTCATTGGAACAGATCCTATTGACTAGTGACCAAGTATAGATAATACTATGTTTCTGGGCAAAATTTTGGTTTGGTTTGATTGGAATTAGCTAAAGCAGCTAACGCTATGAGGCCAGTACATTACATCTTGTGTCTACATTCTTCTCTTTTCTGTTTGTCTTTTATATGATGAAAAATCTGAGTTCCTTAAAGGGACAAAAACCTCTTCCCCCTACATACAGAGGGGGTTAGGGGTTTTGAGTTTTTCTCCCTTACACAGGTTAATTCATCTTCAATCAGATAGTTCTTAAAAAGGCTCTCACATGTCAAACAATCATTGCTTTTATTTCAAAGGTAACTTTGATATGACAAATTTGATTGGTTGTTTTAGTTGCCAAGTGGATAACATCTCCACTCTAACCTCCAGGCTGTGGGTTTGAATCCCACCATGGCATAGATATTTGAGATATTCTTTAGGTGGTAGAAAAAGTTCATTGCCTGGTGTGACAACTTGAAAAGTTTTCATTTTTGATATCTAGAGCAGAGTTTCTTAATTATCTCAATACTTAGCCCTTCTTCTACAATGGTACCTTTTGTGGATATTTATACACATAAAATTTTTTTGACGATTAAGGAAAGAATTGTGTTTGAATTGACCAAAATGTGAAATGCAAATATATCAATAAAACTAAAAATAAAATATATCAAATTTTAGGCTGAGGAAGGCTCCATTTCCATTTGCAAATTTTTCATTCTGTAGGCAAAATGCATCTTGTCATGAATTAGAAATAAATTAGAAAATGCATTAGAAATAACAAGAATTAAGGACAAGTTTGAAGAGATTCATGATGTCAGCTGGAAATTTTTAATTAAAATGAGAAAAGTTTCTTCAATTAGTATATTTTTATATACTAATATAATTTTTCAGTTTCAATATTATATATTAACCAATGTACACTATGTTGTTGCAAGTAAATTGTTTTTTTTTTTAATTTAATTTCTGATTAAAACTGTATTGTTTTGATAAACTTGAAAAAATTTAGTTTTGGACACATAAGAAACAACTGCTTTCACATTCACTATCTTCATGTTCATATGAGGATGACTATGACAGGGGGCAGAAAAAGATCCTGAATTTAACTATTTGGAATGGGTCTTAACATGAAAAACTATTAAAACATTGTGTAGTTGATAGAATATCTTGATTAACTTTGGCAGTATAATTCTTCATTCCTGTTTAATTTATCATTGATGCTCATGACATTGACACAGAACTCTGTGGTGCAAATATATCTGTAAAAGAAAATCAATGTTTTGTCAAAATGCAAGGAACCAATGCCATCTGTATCAATATTTGCATTTATGGGTAGCCTTCTGAGGGGATGGTGCAGAACATCAGTAGAATGGAAGTGACGGAGGCCATGAAGAGGATGAGGAATGGAAAAGCGGTGGGCCTCGAAGGAATTCCAGTGGAGGCATGGAAGGCACTGGGGGAAGAGGGAATTGACCTGCTGTGGGACCTGTTCATGAAAGTTTGCCAACAGGAAAATATAACCGAGGAATGGAAGGAGAGTACTCTTGTTCCCATCTACAAGGGTAAAGGGGATGCACAAGACTGTAAAAATTACAGAGGAATAAAGTTGATGTCCCACACAATGAAGATCCTAGAAAGGGTTCTTGATGGTAGATTGAGGGAGGAGGTGGAGATTGCAAAGGAACAATTTGGCTTCATGCCTGGCAGATCAACAACAGATGCTATCTTTGGGTTATGACAGATGATGGAAAAATATCGAGAGAAACAAAGGGAGCTACATCTGGTATTTATTGATCTGGAGAAAGCATACGATAGAGTGCCAAGGCAAGAAGTCTGGAGGTGTCTGAGGGAGAAGAAGGTGCCGGAGAAATATGTCAGGTTGGTGCAGGAAATGTACAGAAATGTGAAGACAAGTGTTCGGACCTGTTTGGGACAGACAGAAAGTTTTCAAGTAAGAGTTGGCTTGCATCAAGGGTCAGCATTAAGTCCGTTTCTGTTTAATATTGTGATGGAGGTGGTAACAGAGGAGGTGAGAGAAGATGCACCTTGGACAATGTTGTATGCAGATGACATCTTGCTGTGTGTAGATTCAAGAGAAGAAGCGGAAACTAAACTGGAAAGATGAAGAAAAGTACTGGAAGAGAGAGGTATGAGACTGAGCAGAAGTAAGACAGAGTATATGTGTTGCGCAGTGGGCGGTGGCCAGGAGACAGATCTGGAGCTGGAAGGAAATGTCATCAGGAAGGTGAGAGACTTTAGATACTTAGGTTCAACAGTGGAAGAAGATGGAGGAGCTGAGAAGGAAGTGGGATGCAGGATACAAGCAGGTTGGAGGAACTGGAGGGAGATGGCTGGAGTGTTATGCGATAAGAGGGTGCTGATCAATCTGAAAGGCAAAATTTATAGGACAGTAGTGAGGCCAGCTATGACATATGCTATAGAAACTGTGGCCCTGAGGAAAAATAACATCAGCAGGATGGAAGTAGCAGAGATGAGAATGCTTAGGTGGATGTGCGATGTGACCAGAAAGGATCATCTGAGAAATGACTATGTCAGGGGAACAGTGCAAGTTACGAACTTAGGAATGAAAATACAGGAGGCAAGGTTGAGATGGTTTGGTCATGTGATGAGGAGGGAGGACGAATATGTGGGAAGAAGGGTCATGCAGATGGATGTGCAAGGAAGGCGGAAGCGTGGGCGGCCAAAGAAGAGATGGAGGGAGCTGGTAGAAGAGGACTTGAAGATGAAGAACTTGGATGTGGTGACAGCCCAAGACAGGAAGGTGAGGAGGAGACTCATAACAAACAGTGACCCCACTTAAGTGGGAGAAGCTGTAGAAGAAGAAGTTAACAACAGGGAAAACTGGTTGATCACATTCACAATTGAACTATCATGCTATTGTGATATTGTTTGTGAAAATATATATCTGTTAATTTCTTACATTACAGCTTGTAACATTCGGCTTTTTCTTTTTTAGCTTTTCCCAACTACCTTGTTATCATATGCATGGATATATTATTATATATATAATAACACTACATAACACACGGTAACATATAAAAATTTTAAATTATAAAAGTTAAAAATGTGGCTCATACATAGTTATTATATATTATTATTATTATTCAGGCCTCCATGGAGTCAAAAGACTCATCGTGGGAGGTCCTTCCTAAGAAACACAAAGTCTATCATACCACACCTTGACCGTTCTCGCTCTCACCACTCCATCAGGCAATGCATTCCATGGTTCAACCACCCTCCATGCAAAGAAACCACTCCTCACCCTCTTGCGCACAGTTTCCTTTCGTAACTTCCAGGGATGGCCTCTTGTCATCACTCCTTCCCGCTGTTCAACCAAGCGAAAGAACTCCCCAGTGTCAACCCTGTAACCACCTCTCAACAGTTTAAAAGTCTCAATCATATCACCTCTCCTTCTTCTATCCACCAACTCTGCAGTCCACATTCCCTCAGCCGATCCTCATAACTATCATTGTACAGTCCTGAAACCATCTTTGTTATCCACCTTTGTACCCTTTCCACAGTTAATTTATCTCCTTCAAATCCTGGGGACCAAATCTGAGAACAATAGTCCAAGTGTGGTCTGATCAGGGTCTTATACAGCAGAATGATAACTGTTTTATCTTTGCAGGTCAGTGTCCTTCTCATTATTGCAGCAATCCTCTGTGTTACCTTCGCCACCTTTGCAATATGTCCCCTAAATTTCAGGTTTCTATCAATCATCAACCCCAGATCTCTTGTCTCCCCTACTTCCTCCAGTATAACTCCTCCCATAGATATGAGCCACAAATACATCTCATAACTCACAACATAAACAAATGAATGCTGATATGTCATTTGCACAAATCTGAACAGTGGGGAGTGATGTCACTGTCATTGCTATGGGCTGCAAAAAAAAAATAAAAAAAATCAGCTAATGCCTTTTTATTCCTGTATATAGGGAGTAGGCGAGGATGTTTAGCACTATCCAACTTTTGGAGACTGAGTGGGCAGTTCAATCTCCACTGGTACCCAATCATAGATAACTGGCCCAAGGCTATCACTAATTAAGCGGCATGCAGTGAAGAGAGCCGACTCAAACAAGTGCTGCCATCTTGTGGTCCCTAACACTCGTATTTAATGTCTGAAATAATGTGGATTCTATGGTCAATTTTCTTGAGTTTACGGGACAAAAAACCTGCTTGCCCATGCCAGAGATTGACTAACTCAGGAACCGGTCGAAAAAAAAGCTTAGAAAAATTTCCTCTAGTCGCCGACTAGATTCGAAACCAAGAAGTCTTCCTTTGTGCGGTTAAACGCCGTGGTGTGCAACCGCCACATCCACTGAGCTACACAGGCTCTAATGGGCTGCTACCAAAGTACATTTATTGCATTATCATATGTATATTTTACCATATTTCCCACGTGCATTTGAGAAGCATTTTTATTTACAATTGTATTTTCTGAATAAAAATAACACTTAAATGAGTTTAAAAAAAAAAAAAAAAACATGGCAGATATTTCAGTCCATTTGCATGATAGCCCACCAGAAAACTCCTGGAAGCCTGTCAGGCCAGTCTGCCCCTAATAGCAACACTTCAGTAGAGCACAAAGAGTGAGTGTACAAGGATGGCAAGGTGAAAGAGTATGAATGTAAAGTCCAGTTTGGGTTTTCTTGCAAAAAAATAAGAAGTGTAATGAAATGAAGTAGAAGGTCTAAAAAGGGTTGGAGAAGGACTATCTCCAAGAATTTCCTGGAGATATTCTTTGTCTTCCTCACAAATAGTTTTACGTATGTCAACTCATGTTTTTACTCATGTTGAGTCTTATGTTACCAACTATATGCCTTCTTTAGAACCTTCCCTCCCAAGAAGACTCATTGCATTACCATACCTTATGTTAAAAGTATTTTTGAGCTTAGATCTGTTGGAATCAGGTGTTCTTTATGCTATATTGACAAGATTTCTGCCTTTTTTTTTAGGCTCTGCAAAGCCTACCCTGGTGTTTATGAAATTTCTCGTGATTGTGAATTATTATACTTTGGCATTGCTGGTAGATCTGTAGCTGGTTGAGATAAATATCTCAATTTAATTGAATTCTATTAGCTGGAAAAGTTTGGACTTGCAGAACTTGTCTTCTACATCTAATATCAAATCTTTTGGAATAAGACTAAGCTCGTTCACGAAAGCTTTTCTCTCTCTCTCTCTCTCCCCCTCTTGGAATATTTTTACAAAGAAAGCTGCAAAGCCTTGCTTCGCTGACCAAATCTGAACTGAAATGATGGACTAAAGTTGGACTCTTATGGGAAATAGTTCATCATCACCAGGTGCACTAATTTTACTCTTGGAATTAGTCATATCACAGGATATTATTGCAAATAAGGCATCACATCCATCTCCATTAAGTGAAGTGATCATGAGATAGCCATTTTCTTAATGGAGATAGTGAAAATCACATAGTCACTGACCTGAGTGGTGGCCAGACATGAGGTTTTCTGTGAATTGAGAAATTATAGGGCAGATGAGTGATCATAAAAAAAGTTAGGAATCAGCATGGACAATAGTATGGAATGTGGAAGTGTGTGTGTGTGGGGGGGGGGGGGCTATATTGCCTGAATAATCAAGAACTGTTTTTTAACAGGAGCAATATATGAATGCTTACTAAGGGTAAGGAGAATAAATATAGTAAATAAAAAAATAATAAAATAAAATAAAAAACAGATGAATGGTAGAAGGCATCATGGAGGCAGTATAAAATGATGGGTAATAGTTAGTTGCATGAGGAGCATAAAGAGATAATAGAAAGACACTAAGTAAAAAAAAAATGGAAACTACATTTTGAACAGCACTTATAACCATCACTCAGGATCTAGAAAAACTTCAAGGAGAGGAGGACATATTTTCATATGTATCCAAGAGTTACATATGAAGAATATGTAACTCTTGAAAGGAAGAATGGTTACAGGAGGATGATACCAGTTAATAGGAATGGTCAGGTGTCCAATGCAGAGGATATAGCTGAAGTGAGGGATTTAGTTCATAGTTGACTTTCCTGGAACTGTTAGATGACTGTTTTTCATAAATGTGTAAAACATGACAGATAGGGAGGGAATATGCTGTCTCTGGAAGTTTTTGACATTGGTTAGTTCAGCTTGGTCTCCGGATTGGATTGTTTAATTTAAGTTCTGGGAGTTATTATCATTGTTATTTTGATTAAGAGTCCAAATTCAGAAATGTACAGATGAGAACAGTGTGGCTCTGTAGGAAGGGCTTTCCTTAATAACTTACTCATAATTTATAAGAAAACATGTGCTGAGTTTAATAGGAACAAGATACCACAAGAGGAACAATGCAAGTTTGTTGAGAAAGTCTTGCCTTAATAATTTGCTTATAGTTTTTAATTCTTTCTTTCAAGGTTACACGGTGGTCAGCATTCATTGTGTAGAATTTATGGAGATACAAACACACACATGTTAGAGCAATCTTTACTTACAATTAAGAAAATAACATTAGACATTTCAACCTCTGTATCAAGGTCATCATCAGGAAAGCATACATATGAACAAGACACAAGCTACATGACACTACACAAAAGCAAGCTAAATCTAAATGTTTTGCTAATCATTTACACTAATCTGACCTCTGATAAAAAAAAAAATTAATTAAAATAAATTTTTATACATAATATATATATATATATATATATATATGATAAAAAAATTACAGTGGAACTACATCAATCACATCTCTACAGTCCTAACTTAAGGTTTTCTTGTGTTGGGGTTCTGCTATCTTGTTCTGGATGCTATATAGGTTGCAGATGGGTCTTCCAGATTCTTGGAACTACTACTAATCCATTATTCTTGTTGAGATTAAGATGATGAATCAGTATCTCACAAGCTTCCTATAATTTTCTTTCAAACCAGGTTTTGGCTGTTTAGGGATTTCGTGCCTTTCCAGTTAATTCTGTGACATGTTTGGAGGGCATGGTCTGACAGGCCTATTTACCATAGTGAAGGAATTTAATGTGGCATTTGTGTTCGCCTTTTCTTGTTGGAACGGTATAACTTTTTTTTTTTTTTTATTATGTAGAATAAGTTGCAGGTGCATTGGATTTTGTAAACCCCCAGGTAGACAAGGTAAGGAATGGGATCTTTGGATGAACTAAGTAATCTTTTTAATTTTCCAGGATACATCACATTGTGGTAATCACAGGATTAACTGTAAAAATACCCACTTGCTCAACAAGTCCAAATGTAATCATACTCCTCCTCCTCTCTTACAGGCCATCCACCATCACCCTTCTTGCTATACCCCCCCCCCAATCTTCTCATTTTCCTATTCCTAATTCCGATTTTTATTCTTATACTGATCTATAATATCACTTTCTCACAATGTGTCCATCTTCCACAACCTACTTCTCAATTTCTCTCTCTGGATCTCAGCTGCATTCACTTTATCTTAGCTCTGTTCTCAGCATAAGTAGGACAAATTTTCTCAATGTCACAATAGTCAAAGGATGACTACTGTGATATTGAAAAAGAAATTATCATTAATTTCTTAGGAAATTACTCTTTCTCTCTTTAAGTTCTAAATCAAAATGCATCTAAACTGTTAAACCTAGGTTGTCTTGGATTTGCCATCCTGAGTTTGGAGGGGATGATGAAGTGGAGAAAAGAGAGAGTGAAGAGGCAGGTAACCAAGATAATATCAGGATTGTGAATAACTACAAGGATAGATTTAGAGAATTTAGACTACAAAGTTTGGTAAATAGATTGAAAATATAAGATTCTATCTATAGTGACACGTAAAAGAGTAAAGGAATTATATAGAGAAATGACAGATTTTTCGATATATATTAAAGAATGGGAGAAAACAAGGTCAAATCAGAAACTAGAGCAAGAGTGTAATTAACAGGACTGCATGGGAAGACTAAATTTACGTGTGTCATGAGAGAAGTGGAATGGACTGCCAATTCACTGCCATGGTAAATAATTGCAGTGAATGAATGAATTAAAGGAATGGTGTGATGGGCATTATGTTAAAATGGGCCTTGCATGATGACACTGAGGACTTCATGTGGAGATTTCTGAATACTGAATTATGTGATTTAACTCACAAAACGAAATGAATAGACTATACAAAAGTTAATAGAATGCTTTAAGTTTGAGAGCCTAATAATAAGGTATACTAAGTTCTCAAACTTGCAGCACTTCTAACTGGCCTTTGTGCCATCTACAATTTCTGAATATGCTACATATTAGAGAAATATTTCAACAGTATTTGGTCCACCAGCAATCAAAATTTTTTAGAATTTTTTTTTTTAATTGTGTATCAGGAGAGCACTTTAAAACTTATTTTAGAATACTGTAATTAGTTGTATTATAAAAGTGTTATCAAATTTCTACCAATTCTTCAAATGTTTATCTAGCATTATATAGCACTTTGAGTATTATATTATATATATTATATAACAGAATCACTGACATCAACTGATTTAAGTTTCTTTTTTATTGTTTTTCAGTTCCATTGGCTTTACTTCCTGTCATTTGTTCTTGTCATGGTTGGAGTGTTTCTGTATTCCCTGAAGCCCACACCTATAGCGACAGTCTTCTATCATGAAATGTCAGCAACTGAAGTACAAGGTGATGTAGAACTGGCTAATCAAACTCCTTGCAGCACAGTAACATATAATTCTGTTGGCAGCACTCGTGGTGACACTGAACTTAGTGGTACTGATGTTCGGACAAAAGGGTTAATGGTTGTTTCAGTTTCACACTCAGTGAGTGTTCATGCTAGAGAGAATGAGGAAGCAGGATTTCCACTGGATAGGAGAAACGGGTCAGCAGGATTTATTCAGGGAAATGGCTGCTGACAGAAGAGAATAGGGCCACATTCTTGTGTTCTCTTTTTGAGCTGTGTCTCTGGAGACACAAACATTTGGTGCTCAAGCAAAAACTGCCTGTATAGTCTTCAGATGTACGGGATAGTATAATCTCGTGTATAGTAGGAAGCAAATTGTTGGACAATGCTCATCTTTTTATCAACAGACCCAAATGTTGTTTAAACAGAGTACAAGTTACAAATCTTCTATTCACGATCCTTGTTTAACCAGCTATTAGTGTGTGTTCTTCACCACACAAAAACAATTAAATGCCACCGCTTTCACCTAACCATCTCATAAGCACAACTAACAACTGAGAAACGAATCATTTGTAATTGTTTCACATTTCCCCATTGAGAAGCATCAAATACCAACAGACTGATTTGTTGAACTCTGTGACCCATCTTATCTCAAAAAAAAAAAAAAAAAAATGCTCAAATGTTCATTGATACTGGTATTTTTTATTAGAAAAATAACCGTGTCAAAGCAATACTGGAGTGTCAGTGTTCTACAATGACAGTAAAGGGCGATTTAAAAAAAAAAAAAAAAATTATGTACTTCCACAAAGTGACAAATTTCATAAACAAACATAAAGCTGGAAATATAGTCACATTACTCTGTCCATTGATGCTATAAACTTCAAACACCACTGGAATTTTAGTACTGGCTGGCAGCAAATTAAGTAGTTTGTTTTTTTTTCCTTTGTTATTTTACTCTTCAATGAGATAACAAAGATAAAAAAAAAAAAATTGTCTTATCAATCACACAATGCATTTTTTTTCTCCTAAAATACTTCTGTAATGACAGAAGGCTAGTATTTAAAAGTGTTCAAGATGTGGTATCTCATAATGAGATGTTGGAATAAATATGTTAATGCTCCTGTAGAAGTTATGTTGAAAATCATTCACAGAAATTGAAGTAAAAAACAGTTTCTTTGGTTTCATAATGACAGCATATTTGTAAGGAGATGCCCTCTTGTTACTCAACTAGTTTTTTTAATGAACAGGTTATATAGCATTTATGAATATCCTCAATCTCTCAAACTGAATTACTATGAAAGATGCAGTAATACATTTTTAGCAATGCTGGTGAGATACATAATATTATGAATATCAATTTTTTATTTTTTTTTAGTGAGATTCAGCATTAAAAATATTTCAAACTATTCATATTTAAGTAACAAAAGAATCCTTTTAGTGAATCATTACATTAATTCCTCCAGCTTTGAATGAACCTAAATATAAATGTGCCTGTGAAAACATTGCTGATTAGAAATCTGTGCTAAATTCTGGTATTCATAAATAGCTTCCCTCTGTTCTTGATCAGAATAACAGCTCTGTATTCCAAAAAAGATCAAGTGTAATAAGTGCAATACAAAAGCACATGCATTCAAATCTCTAAATTTTGGTTTACTGAACAGGATGCTTCTATTTAATATATGAGAATAAAGAGTGTTTGGGGTTAGGAGAGGGGAAAGAAAAACAAAAACTACAACAGTTCAAACCAGTAAGTTTTTTGTGCATGTGCCTTTCACAACACACTAATGCAATTCCCTGTCTATCATTTGTCAGCATAAATAATAAATCATCATCAGGTATGAACAATTGGACAATCTAAAATTTGTTAAGCACATATTAAGCAATACAATAAAAGAAAATCTCAAACAGAACAGGAAAGAATAAAGATAGCAAACATTAATAAATAATCAATTTTAATTATCTCCACTGTTTGAATTATCATTATTTTTGCATTAACTTTTGTAAATAATTCATTTAAATGCAAATCCATTTCCTTATTAAATAAATAATTAGAAATATTGTACAAATTAACTAGGAAATTTGTTTTCTCAGTAAGTAAACCAACTAAATAATTGCAATAATTAGACCATTACAGTTCTCCAGTCAATAGTATCATAAAAGTATGTGGGATGAAGGGGACATTACCAGATAATATTGCTTTACATAAGCTTTCAGGGTTTTTATAAGAAACAACAGTTCGATAATTGATATTCTAAATAAAATAATAGCCAAGAGTGCTCCGCCATGGCCTAAGGATGCATCTCCCAAGATATGTGGAAGTTTATTGCAACCAAGTTTAATGAGAATGGAGTGGTTCTTCAAAGCAAAGGTAGATTCATGAGAAAGTATTTATATTTATTTCTGTGAACTAAGGTGATCTTTTCCGAGGAGATTAAAGGAATGGATATATTCCAGTTCTAATATAGTAGCTAATTTTTGTAATATAGAATGCAAATTTTTGATATGTACTACTTTAGTATGTTTATTTCTTTAGAACTTCAGTTACTTTTTCTGAAGTTTCTTAGATATGTAGACCAGTAGCGGTTGACTTTCTGTAGTCTGTAAAGTCTACCGAAAATAGACTGTACAGACTAAATCTTGTCTAAATATCCCTCGAAAGGGTGGAAGGGGAGAGAGGGTAGAGAATGTATTGGTGCTAATTTTATTTGATCTGGTGGGAGTTGTATTATAGCCACTGGCTAAGGAAATTGTTGTGTATGTGAACAAGCACAGTGATGAGGGCTTTATTATTAGAAGAAATAATTTTTTGCTAAACTAAGATTTTCGAAATGCTCTATTGTTGTGAAAGATGTTGGTGTGACTGATGATGGATATCGCCCTTTGCGTGTAAATTTCCTGTGGTAGTGAAAGGCAAGGATCCATTATGTTGATATGTTATCTTTTTTCTAATGCAAATAGATCTTAGGCTGTTGACTGTTCAGATGTGCTACAAAAAAATAAATAAAGAGCATTTAATGTGTCTTGGTCATGTGACCAAACAGCAAACATATTGTCTACATAGCATAGGCAAATGGTTGATAATGGATCTATGCAAGGCAGTGTTTAGAGCATTGTTTCAAATGTCTTCACAAAAAGTTACAACCTTCAATGATTTAGCAACAGAAGAATTTTTTTAAAAAATAGCGTTGACATACACAGTAATTTGCCAACCTCACAAACACCTGTTATTTCTATGCTGCAACTATGACCCAAGCACAGTGTTTTTTACCCTCAAATAAGAGGCATTAGCCTGCTGGGCCAAAGGCACAACAACTTTTGCCATAGCATCTAAAAGATACTCTCTGACAAATTCATGAAATGAATAGAGCAAGGAAGCTACAGTCAGATGCCAGCCTACACAGCTGATAATATTAGGTGCAATATAACCTACATCTTAAACCATGTAAAACCTCTTCAAATAATATGTAGCCTTAACATTGAAGTGTTTTGATTATATTCATAAATTAGTTACCCCATTTATGAGAATCTACCACCTACCATTGATTGGATTAATTCCATGACACACACATTCACAGAGAGAGAGAGAGATATTACAACTCTCCATAGGTTATTCAAAAAAAAACAAATAAGAGACAAAGTGAAACCATACAATTCTACACTTCCCCAGGTATGAACTGTCCAAATCCAAACTGTTCTGAATTTTCTTTTTTAAAAAGTCGGTGGTCAATGGTGTAATGGCACACACCTAGCCAAACATTTAACTAGAATATCGTTATCACTAGAAATATCCTTTGGAACATCAACGACTCTGTCCATTTTTAAATTCTATACAGAAAATCATATTCTCAGTAGTAGTGAAATCATAATTAGGTTTGACATCATCCTTTTGTTTTTCTGTAAATCTATATTTATGTAAACCTAAACCCACCTATGGTATATTCATACCATAGGTGGGGTAAAGATTTTTTATTAATTTTATATATTTTTTTGATATTTTTATTTATTAGCATTATTTTTATTATTTTATTTATTAATATTATTTTTATTATTTTATTTCACATTTTTACATTATATTTATATTTTTTTTTTGTTTTATTACATATTTTATTTGCTGGAAAAAAAGGCACCATACTTCACAGATGTAAATATAAAAATGAAAGACTATTTTTGTCACTTTGCCTCTGCTCCAACCTCTGTAATAGTATATAAAGGAACCTATTGGTTTCTTGAAACTGAAACTTAAAGTCCTTTAGTTCTATGTAATATCCCCCTCACCTCGATATATGAATTACCTAAAATACACAAACTTAACCTCTCCAATCCACCAGGGAGACAATTCAGTTATCCATCCTGAATTGTCTTCCTGCCAACCCCTACATGGAGAATTTTGAAAGACATGTTCTTAACAAAGCCTCAATTAAACCAGCTATCTGGTTAAGATAAATCTATGTGTTCTCCGTTTGGCCTCACGGTACAGACATCTTCCTTTAGATATTTCCCTTCTCCACTTCAACAATCAAAATCCAAGAATCTAGTTCATCATGGAAAAAAAGAGAATAATAATAGTCTCGTCTTACTACATGTATAATATTAGACACTAATAACACACTTTTCTAATGGCAACTTTTCTTTTATAGTATACAAAAAAGCCTATAAACACAAGCAGATACATTTATCCCCTCCCCCAGGGAAGATGGTTGAGTCTTGATAGACTTGTGTTTCTTAGAAAGGACCTCCTATGATAAGTCTTTTGACTCCATGGAGGCCTGAATAATAATAATAATAAAAATTAACTAATATAGCCATAACACCTTCTTATCCTGAATCTTATCTAATAGCTATAAATTCTGTAACGGAATTAATCCCCTCCCCACAATCCATGATCCTCTCTAAATGCACAGATTACTGTAGTGTTGTTACCATTCTCTATACTGGATGCTTTAAAAAAAAAAAAAATAGAGATGTCCTTGAGGGGAGCAAATACTAGTTCCTGCAAGTTGGCCTATTATGAACAGAAGAAGATTGGTTAATATCAGTTTAGAAAAGAATAAAAAATACATCCACCTTAACTATGGATAGTTCTAGTGGATCATGTCACACTGTCCTTAGAATCAAATGGAAGAAAGCCACCATTGCTTCATTGCACCATGTTTAAATGTGTGAGGCTTTTTTTTAAATAATCTTCAGCTATACTTAAAAACAACCTAACTTAAATAAATACAATTTTGAAGAACTCCCCAAACTATGAGAAACTTTTATTTCAGGCATACCATGCAACAACCAAGGCTTCTTATGAGTGTCTATAGAGAGCACTTTTCTTAGTAAGTCAATTTGGTTACACTTTATTTTGTAGTTTTAGCCTGTGTTATAATTTATACTGCACACTCCTGAATATACATCTGTGACAAACTATTGGGGACATTAAACTGTTGTTTAATTTATTCCTTGTGATCTTTTCATTCCATTAAACATTCAATATGAGTGAATAAAGCAACCTGTTGGTTTTTCATAAATTTAAATTAACATGTACCACAATTGAAGAACTAAAATTAATTGAAAGCAGTCAATAACAGATATTTCAGTGTGTCCTTCATGACATCATCGATATACAACTCTGAGACTATGGAAAATTCAAAAGCAACAGATTATTCTGTATGCCTGACAATGGCATATCACTGTAAGTGTGTTATCTATAATACATTAAAAGTAAACTATTAGGATTATGATATTAAAATAAATTTGGAAGAATTAAGAGCTAAGAAACATTTTGATACCATTTGAAATTACAGTGTCCCATACTTTGGGTATAAAAAAATTTGCCATATGATTCAGATTTCACCTATCTCAAATCTTTGGATTTGAGAGATGAAAGTGTTTTGTTTACTGTTCTGTAAAGCATATCATGCTAGATAAGATACTGGTTGTTTATGTTTGGGAAAAATATAAATGAAGACAGAATATAATTCTTTGTCAAATATAATATACTTTCTAACCCAGTGGGCAAAAACTCTGTAATTCATATTTGAAGATGCAGTTAGTAATCTAGAGTTAGTCAGCAGAATCTTATGGCTAGTGTTAACCCCATGCTGAGTTAAACCAGATTTATGTAGTTTAATAAGCTATATTTAAATTGCTGTTGAATTTCTCATAGTTCTATATGACTAACAATGCTATGAATTTTTTTTTTTTCATTGCTACAGGTCTTCCTATAGCAAAATATTTGTTATTAACTGTTTTTCTTTAATTAAATTGTAGTTCTTTTACTGGCGTATGTTTATTTATGTCAACCTCGATAAGCTAGTTATATAAAATGCCCACATGCATGGGAGTGCTTCATTCTTAGACCACTGGTCATGCTTCATCGATGCATGACCAGTGAGCAAGCTTCCCTGTATAACTGCAAGGCTTATTATTATTTTTTTTTACCTTTCATATCTCACTTATCCTTATGTTTCTTGTGTATAGGTATCTATATACTTGTATCCTGCCTCCTAACAATACTCATTTTTGTTTTAGTAAAATAATAGAGATAATTAAGTAATTTAGTTACTGTATCCTATATGTTGTTGTTTCCATCCCCCCTCTCAAAAAATCAACATAATATTTTGAATAGCTGTAAATTGTATAAAATGGTAATTTCTTTGAATTTCTATGTATGTTTGTGATAATGAAATTGGCATGGTTTATGCAGTAAACATAAACAATGACAGAGCAACACAGAAGCTTTATGTGGGAAAAAAAAAAGTTATTTGAAAATTAGCAACCTGTGAAGGGGGGGAAAAACTGATTTTTTCACTTATTTCATTTTTGTTCTTTAATTTTAAGTTGTTATTACCAAAATGATTTTACAAGTAGTACAGAAAGCAGTTGCTGTGAATATGATTTATGCTTATACTATCCATGTATTAAAATGAACAATGCAATTAATTTTAATTTATTTACAAACTTCAGTGTTTCATTCTTGTCACAAGTACATCAAAAATGTATTGCTCAATAAATAGATAAATGATGTGTAGGATGATTCAACAGGATGATTACTGTGATTGTTAAGTGCATTACATTACAGATAAACCAGTCTTCTGGCTATCTGTTTTGTAGCAGAGGAGTTAAAAATTCCAACACCATGGGCTGAGACCAACTAATGCACATTTAATTAAAAACATTTGCACTGCATTGTGGTTAAGATCTTGGGGAAGTAATAATTCTTAGAGTTGGTTTCCTTGATGCTTTGTTTTGCAATATTATATTATATAATAAAATTTTGATACATAAGTGCAACCATCTATTAGATGCTTGAAACTTTGTACCATATACTACCAGAAATCTACTTCATCAATTTTCTTCATTACTGCTTTAAACAAAAGTTGAAGTGATGTATATCTGCAGAAATTGTGTAAGTTCTGAAAAGTTTATCTAGAAGTTATAGGAAGCTCAGTTCATACAATGTATTTTTTTGCATAAGAGCTTATTTTGAAACTTATTGATCAATGTTTGTGTGCGTAATGAGTAGCACCACTGTAATTGGTAATTTTCCTTTCATTTGTGTTATCTATTCAAGGAGAGAGGTACTGGTATTTATAACATTTTTTTGTTGCACATTATAGATCAACCAGAACTGAAATAAAAGATTATTATTATGTGACACCTCCAGGGAGTCCAAAGACTCATCGAGGGAGAGTGTGCCAACAGCATCGAATGATTTATCTCCTTCCAACTACTAACCACACTCAAACTTGCTTAACTTTTTTGCGTGAGCCATTAGTAGCAGAAGCTCTACCAATCGACCAAGATGCTGATGAAGAATGGAACACTTCTATTCAAGAAGACAACGATGAAAATACGTTATAAATTTATGTGCATTTGAAATTTATACATTTATGTCCTGAGAGTCAATTCATCCAATTTTATCCACCTTTTAAATACAGCTCAAGTTGTATAAATTCTTTCTAAATTATGATTATTTCCAAAAGCTTTATTCTGAACTCAAAGGAAGTTCACAAAGTTCAGTGCAAAGCATATTTTTCAATAGGGGCCAATTTTAGATGGTTAACCAGTCATTTTTAGAGATCCACTAGGACTGCTTATTCTTTGTTTTCAATTTAAATGAAAACTGAACTGATGTGGATTTGCAGAAAACTAAAAATTTCCAATGATTCACTTGGGGATCAGCTGAAAGCATGCACAGTTAAATTTTTTATAAGACCTGATTTTGGAAACTTAAGTAACCAAAGTCTGCATAACATAATGAATATTATATTTCATAAGCGATTAAGTACATTATGCTGTTATTAATGGATTACAAATAACAGTCTAACATCTAATTCCATTTAAATTCATAATGGATATTAAACAAGGAAAAATTGTACTACCAATATTTAGAAAATTTTTGTGTTGTCAGTCATTTAGACCTTGTGCCATATGCAAAAGTTAGATCTCACATAATAGTGAAGTGATGCTGATTGATAAAATCAATGGGTATCATTCTCAATAAAGTAGATTGAGTTGTGGCTTTTGCAGATTCTCTGAATAATTTTTCAAAAATTTAGCAATGTCAGTAGTGTTTTTTTTTTTTTTTTTTTTGATAACATGGTCAGCTAATCCTGATTTACTGTACTTGTAAGACTCTCTCATATAGTCTCTGTGATCCTTGTATCTAAATACTACTGTATAGTTTGTTTGGTCACAATGTAAAGTTTTGCATAAACAAGGCAATGTAAACTTGCGGGTTTTAGGATAGAGAGAGAGAGAGAAAGATCCAAACTTTCCTTAATAGGAAAAACGAAGTGATCCATTTCTTAATAAGTTAATGTACTTTTGAAAAGTATAAGCTTTCAGCTTGTTACAAAGAAGAAATACTCAAGTTTGTAACTGAAATTTTGTTTATTTGTTGTAATATTATTATCCTAAGACTCCTTGGAATCAAAGACACATCTAAGAGGTGAGTAGCATAAGCCATAAATCATAGAATTCACAGAATGTAAAGTGATCAGCACACAATCATAATCTTTAGAAAAGAGTGAAACGTTTATGTTATTGTTCAGTTTTATTTTCGTAAACAACTTAAAATAATTCATTATAAGTTCATATTTAAAGTGTGGAAATAAATTTTATTTCATCTAATAAAAAAAAAAATCAGAAATCAAGAAAACGTGAATTTCTCTTGTTCCTTCATTCTACAAGTATACTGTTGGTCTCCAACCTTTCATAGGTGAGACTGCTGTAAAAAATTCTATAGTAAGAGAAATTTGGTAATAGAAAAAAAAGAAAAGAAAAAAACTGCTTCATTTTTAAAGTTTTTATAATTATTTCAGCAGGAAAAGAGTTTCTTGATTATTAAATATTTTAAGTTAAATGGTTGGGACTGGTAAATGCAAGATGATATGCTGAAGAATATTATAAACACAGAGAGCATCAAGTTAAAAAGTATTGAATCCCAGCTTTTTTATTATTATGTTTTTTATTTATTTATTTATTTATTTATTATCTTTCAATTTCAGAAACTTGCATGGAGTAAATGACTTGTTTCTTTATTTTTAAACTTAAATAAATGCAGAAGAACCAGCAACATTTTTGATGGTTCCTCTGCACTAGATGTAGATGATATTATGGATGACTTATTTACCTGTGTTATTCTTATTTAATATTTTTAATTACATATGGATGAAATATCTATATTTCAATTTTCTTTAAAGAAAAAGCATTCAAAGATAGGTGCAAGGAAAACATGAAAATAATATGAAAATCTTACATGTTGTACTATTTTTGTTTTTTTTTTCCTCATAGATTATATAGGAGGACATAATGAAAAATGCCAGTAGACAGTAACTTTTATTTTTTACTTGAATTCAGCTTTTTTTAAAGATTTCTTGTCCAGCAGGGCAAGCAGTCTTTAATGAAATCTGGATTCTATAAATTAATAACTGAAAATGGTAAAGCCTGATTTTTTTTTTTTTTAATTGGGCCCACTAGATAATTAAGTTACATTTTAACATATCATAATATGATATGTTAAACATACATTAAAAAAAAAAAGGGAAAATGAAAGATGAAATTTAATTAATATCAAGCAGGCATCTATCTCTAGGGAGTTTAAAGACTTCATTAATCATGATTCACAATACCTATCATACACCAATAAAGCACTCACAATGAACTCTTGCAATCCATTAACCATTCTCCTAGCACAAAATTTAGTTTTAGGGCTTTGCTAGTCATACTCTTTATGCAATTCCAGGGTTTCTCCCCTTCCTCCTTGTTCTCTCTCTTTTTTTCTTCATAAGAAATATTGAAATATTTGTTATGCATCAGTCCTATAAAATCCCTTCAGTAACTGATATGTTTCTACCATATCACCTCTTTTCTACTTATCAACCAATTTTTGTATACCTAAAATCTTCAATCTGTCCTTATGGCACATTTCGCAGACTTGTCACTATCTTGGTCACTCACTTCTGAATTCCCTCTACTACTTTCTCATTCCCCAAAAGAACCTGGGCAACCAGATCTGTGTGTAATTGTCCAGACATGACCATGTCAAAGCCTTTATAAAGAAGAATAAAATCTGCTTGTCAGTGCACTCAAGGTAGTCTGATGTTTTGTAATATGCTGTCTGAACTAAAATAATTTGTAATCATTTCACCATCACATCCAGTCACTAGCCCCATCAAATTCTGCAATCCAGTTCTTTCCATGTAGCACACACACAGCGCAAACCTTACATATTACCCATACACAGCATTAATGTACTATACAAGGGTAGTCTGAAAAGATCTCGGCCTAGCAATGAAAAAACGAATTTATAATTTCAAAATTATTTTTATTTTTCAACATAATTTCCCTGAAGACTAATACATTTATTCCAGCGATGCTCTAGTGCCATCATCCCGTCCCTGTAGTGGTTCTCAGTAAGATCTGCAAAATACCCCTCTACAGCTCCAACCACCTCTTGATTCGAAGAGAAACGCTGACCAGAGAGGAAGAGTTTTAGTTCTGGGAAGAGATAGAAGTCAAACGGAGCCAGCTCTGAGGGAATAGAGTGGATGTTCCAACAAGGACATCCCACGATGAGTCTTTTGACTCCATGGAGGCCTGAATAATAATAATAATAATTCATAGTGCAAGTCCCTTAATTTTCTTATTGCCAAAATACCTTTGTGGGCAGGTGCCCACAAAGGTGTTTTGGCAACGGGAAATTGTCCTGATGAAAGATGATTTTTTTTTCTTCTGCAAACCAGGTCTTTTCTCATGAATTTTTTCGTCTAGTCTGGTTAAAAGATCGGAATAATATTCCCTGGTTATTGTTTTACCCTTTTCAAGATAATTAATAAGCAAAATGCCTTTAGCATCCCAAAACACAGGTGCTGAACAACCCGCTTCTGTCCAGTGTTTTGACTGCTGTTTGGATTTTGGTGTGTAATGGTGAATCCACATCTCATCCATAGTAATAAATCAACGCACAAAATCAGTTTTGTTCTTGTTAAAATGCTGCAAGTTCTGTTCAGAGATTTTCATTTGGGGGTGATTTTAATCTGCTGTGTGCAAGTATGGCACCCATCTTGTGCAAAGCTTTTTCATATGCAATTCTTCATGCAAAATATATCCTACATGTTCCTTTGAAATGCCTATAATCTCGGCAATTTCACGCACATTGACTCACCAGTTATCCAATATCATATCGTGCACTTGATCAATGATTTCTGGTGTTGTTACACTTTTTGGACGTCCTTCACGTGGATCATCCTCAAGACTGGTACAGCCACGTTTAAACTCCGCAGCTCATTTCTTAATTGTCGAAAATGAAGGAGAAGAGTGCCCATAAATGTTTATGAACTTCGAATGAATTTCTTTTGGCATTAAACCTTCTTTTACAAAGAATTTTATAACTGCATGATACTCAATTTTATCCATTTCAAGGAACACAGACAAACTTTTGCTTCAGACAGCTATATAAAACAAACTACTTGATAGATTGACTTGCAATTTCACATGGATGCTTATGACAGATGTACCAACTTAGAAAAAAAAAATCTTGCTGGTAGTGTTGCCATCTATGGTTGAGGCCGAGAACTTTTCAGACCAACCAACCTCTCGTGTATGTGCTCAACATAAAAGAAAAGAAAAAATATTACCACATTAAACTGGCAACCATTATTCTTTGTCCAAATGCCAGTTTATGGACCATCAACAACTGGATATTTCCCCCTTAAACCATTTCATATATCACTGATGTACAAATTAAATAGAAGTGGCTGAAGCTTAGCTCTGTAGCACACTGTTAATCATTTTCCTTTCCTGGATTCAATTCTTCATCAGCCACCCTTTTATCCATATTGCTAGCTTCATATCTATTCCCAGCTGCTCCAGTTTATGTAAAAGAGTGCCATGTGGTGTTAAGCAGTATCATTGTGTAGCCATTTCCTTTATCCAACTCAACTGCCATTTTATTATAAAAAGTATGTCACTAAAGCAAGACCGAAAGCATCATGTTCATGCAAATTCTGCCACTAACCAATTTCTTTTCCCCTCCTAAGATACTAATTGGCCCATAATTTGCTACCGCTATCTTGGAATCCTTCATTATGCAAGGGAACTGTTTTGCCATTTGTTGATACTTAAATTAAACGGTCTGGTCAGCGACATCAATACCCTTTCACATTCTAGTAATATACAGGCTTATATTTCATCTAATTCCATGGCTATGTTTGAATTAAGATTCTGCAAATCCTCAGCACTTCAGTTTATCTCCTTCAGTCCCTATGACATCTTCCTGCAGTATCTACACAAGTATTAATAAACATAGATATTAATTCCTGAAGATGCTTTTAGCCACACAGACAATGATACATGTTGGTAAAGACATCTAGTATAAATAAAATATATATATAAGTTAAAACCTGATTATTTATTATTCTAATATATCTTCTTCTTCTCCTGTAGTCCCAAATGAACCGTTGGGTCATTCATGGCTGGTAGGTGATACTCTTTGCTAGCCTCCTCCAGTCGTCTCTGTCTCTTGTTCTTGATGTCAGTTGAGAAAGGGAGGAATTTGTCCATTTTAATCGAGGTCGGCCCTAACCCTTGATCCCGGAATGATTCTTTCTAGTGCTTGCTTTGGAATTCTAATGTATACACTTGCAAAATTACGCAGCTATTTCATCTGCTTCTTTCACCTCCTGTCAGCAATCATTAAAGTTATCCTTTCTCAGTTTTTTTACTCACCATGTAGCAAATGAACTGTTTGGGATTTCTTTTAGCCTATTTGTCTATATATTCCTTTCATAAGCTAATTTTGCTTTCCTTACTATACTGGTTATCTTTCTTGCCTCTATATTCAAACTGCTCATAAGCTTGCTGGTCACCTTTTCCTTATATACCTTTTACAGCATATGCTTTTTTGCAATTCTTATTTAATGATGCTACTCATCCAACTGCAATCTGATTTATCCTCCTGACTAGGGTATACAGCTTAATACTACTTCCTTCAAACATCCCTTGACCATCTTCAATGTACTGCTTTCCCTATAGTTCAATACCAGAGGCATTATATGCTGGGTGCAATAGGGGTGTGGTGCACACCCACAGAAATAGCAATATCACCAATATTATATTTTTGCATTTATTCCTGTTAAAGTCTCCCCTAATTGTTTCCTGACTTCATGTGATTCCTGAAATTAAACACAATATACTAATGCTTCATGAAGAGGACACTTTTCGATGCATAAACATTGCATCCCAGAAATAGCAATATCACCAATATTATATTTTTGCATTTATTCCTGTTAAAGTCTCCCCTAATTGTTTCCTGGCTTCATGTGATTCCTAAAATTAAACACAATATACTAATGATTCATGAAGAGGACACTTTTCGATGCATAAACATTGCATCCCATTCATGTTAATAGCCTGGGTGTGCGGTCACAAATATGGACACCTTTGAGCCCTTTGAACAGACCAGATGGCATAGTGGATCAAATTCCTAGCATTCCAGTAGTTTTAAACCACCTAGAAAGCAAGGCAAGGTGTGCACACTGAGACAATAGCACCCAGAAATAAGTGGCTGGGATTGGTTATTGTGTCAGCCAATCCAATTGAACGTTGTCATTTGTCACGAGTTGCTGTTTTTGTTATCCAAGTTTCATCTATTTTGTGTGCGTGAAGTGTGAACTAACATGTTTAGGACACCGATATATCCAGGGGGGTTTTAAAATATAATTTTCTATAAATAATTTATAACTTTTTCTGCCCATATTTACAATGGGAAACAGTGTTGACAATTCTACCGAACGTCCTGTTTTCTGCCAGAGCTTTCATAGATTATATGATTAAAGTCGAGGGAGGTTGGAACTTGTGTATAAATAAGTAAAACGAGTTATTTCAGCCTTTCTTTGGTTCAAGCTGGAAAAATTATAATTTCCCAAGTGATTACTTTTTCCATTCTGTGCATATTATATTATGTGGCTGTATTTAAAAATCGTATCAAAATTCAAATTATCCATGTCTCACTCTAGTATTTGCCAATAATAATCTAATCTCACCGTGAAAGGCAAACCCTTTGTGCTTCTCACATAAGCAGCATGTGTGTAGCATAGCTATTGTCCATTTGACCTTTATGCTTTCCATATTTAAAATTATATTAATTGATAAATTAAAGTATTAAAAGTTATCCTACAATTAATTACATTGGACCAATTAAGATGAGCACTGATGTGCTATGCACTCTTAAAACTTTCATATATCATTAAAACTGCAATCATATGATCAAATTGACATGAATTTTGTAGCACGGGTTGCATAAGCCACATGACAGGACACCCAACCTAAATGGGCATGCACTGTTCAATATATAACTCTTTCTTAACTGAAAATTCCACATGGCAGCCTCCCATGTCAAGACTGCATGATCACTCTCTCCAGCTGAATACAATACAGCTATGTTGGTCATTGACAACTCCTCTGATGCTATCACCAAATCCAGCACTCTCAAACAATTAGTCCCTCCATTATATGCTGTCTCAGATAATTATCACTTAGTAGTTGTATAAGTTCAGACATTCTAACTCACATTAAGACCAAAAAATGGAAGTGGGCAGGTCATGTAATGAGAAGAGAGGATGGACACTGGACCAAGGAGCATACAAACTGGCTACCAACAGGAAAGCCAAGGACTAGATGGGATGGTGAACTTGGACAAGAAGTGGAAGAAGACTGCCAAAGATAGAAAGAGTGTGGCCAAAAAATGGGGAGGTCTTTGTCCAAGCAGACCGAACAAGGCTGAGAAAGAAAGAAGAAGAAGTTGTATAAATTCCATTTCCTTCCCTCCATATGACCTGTCCTACTCCCAATCTTCCTTGCACTCCCTGGCTTGTAGTATCAAATGAGTACAGTCAGTGCTCAATTTATGATGGGGTTCTGTTTTGACAATCCCATTGTGCATTACATCCAATTTAGTTTGCAAAGTTTGCCTTTTCTGCATAAATTTTTCTGTAGCAAGCAAATTCAGCTTGCATCAATTCTGTCTACTTTGCTAAATTCTGTCCATGTTGGGATCCATTTCTTCAAACCAAATTACCTTATTAACAGACAAATGCTTTTGAGAATTTTTTCAACATACTTTTTACGAAGGATCAACTTCTTGTCTGTCTTGCTTTTTCTTCTTGTTCTGCAGTTTTCTGTGCTTCTACCTCTATATGGTCTTTGTTTGTAAACTTTTCTTCCACAGCTTCCACTAACTGCTCTACATCTTCATTGTTAATCTCCAACTACAACTTTTTAGCTAGTAGTGCTATTTCATTACAAACTTCTTGTGAACTCTGCGAACGTATAAACATATATTTTCAGCAGCTTCTTTCAAACACCATTCATACATTCTGTTGTGACATGCTGCATCTACATTTTAATGTTCCTTCCAAAATCTCTGAGGATTTTCTCATCTTCATTAACAAAAGCCTGAAAACAAGCATTTCTTAAATAATGTATCTTGAAGGCAGCATTAACACACTTGTCCATGGGTTGCAGGAGTGAGATGGTATTCAGTGAACATGTTAATGAGATGGCGATTGGAAGTATGAGTGGCCATTAGTTACATACATTGTAGGTTGAGGACTGACTGTATATGCTTTTCATGCCAGATAGCCCAAAATGCACTAATTTCTGCATCTGTTTTTGGCTGCAATTCTACTATTAATGACAAGTGACTAAGGAAATAACAGTTTACTGCTGTTATCATCCTCTGTTGCTTTATGTAATTAATACCTAATTAGAAATAAACAAACTATACTTTTAATTTATTATTTTTAATTCTGTAGTATTATCTTGAAGTGGTTGTAAATGAGAATAGTAGTGTGAGAGAGAATGATGAGAGAACAAGAATACAAAATGGACGATGGAAATGGGGAGAGAAGTTAGGTTGGACAGAGAGACATAGTATAAGGATAGTATAAGTATAATATGTATTTTAATTTATGGATGAAACTTAGAATTTGGTTATTCATTTACAAATATTACTGTGTCTAATTTATGTATTTACTTGACCACAATTTCCATTTTTTCCATAAACCGTAATTTAGTGCTTTAGAATTACAGTTTAGTGGAGGAAACAGGTCAGAATTAACATCCAGTATGTGTGATGTGAGCAAGAGACCAGAGAAAGTAAAAGTAAGATGTGAAGTGAAAGATCAGGAAAGAGAAACTGGTGAGATTGAAGTGGTTGTAAATGAGAATAGTAGTAGTGTGAGAGAGAATGATGAGAGAGAACAAGAATACAAGATGGACAATGGAAAGGGGGAGAGAAGTTAGGATGGACAGAGAGACATAGTATAAGGAAAGTGGATGCTGGAGGTGGTGGTGAATGTGTGTATGAAGATGGTCAGCATAGGAATGGGATGTAATTGAGTCTGAGGAGTTAGAGTAAATGGTGATAAAGGCAATTAGCAATGGTTAGATGGAAGGAAATCGCAACCAATAAATGGCATGTGCAGAACTGGTTATAGACCTAAAAGTGAACTGCTGTGTTTATTTACAAATGCCAGGAGTATTAGAAATAAGGGAGATGAAATGGTTTCGCTGATCGAGTTAATTCATCAAAAAATTGTTGGAATAAGTGAAACATGGTTGGATAAGAATGATATCCTGATAGGAACAAAAATGGAAGGTATGGGATGTGATTGTGAGTGAGATGTCACATGCTCCCCCCCAAGTCCTCAGTAAATAAGACTGTGAATCATGAACATGATACACAGTCTTATTTGCAGAACCTAACAAGAGCAACTTTCTCTCTTCCGTTTCTATGTTAACTAGACTGCCAATGCTTAATTTCAGGCTTAATATCATGCAATTTGCTTGTCAGTGCTTCCTGCCATGATGACTGCCACTGAGCAATTATGATAGCTCTGATCTTATAAAATGTTTGCAGTTTGTATAGGGAACTATTAAACAGTATGTGGGAAAAGTATGAGATGATCTAGCAGCTGCATCAGGAATCCAGCACAACCGAACATCAAAATTAAGAGTTTTCATTTTGTACAATAGCTGTAATACTTCACAAAACACTGCATGAGGATTATACATAGCAGAGGAGACAACAGCCTGTTAAGAATTGAGTATATATTTTCTCTTTTATATGCATAAGTGTAAGCTGAATGGCATGCAACTCTGCTGTATAATTACTGCAATCGAGTGGAATCTGGTTGGAGATAATAAAGTCAGGAAACAGCAGTACAGCCAACAGAGATCGCTGAATAGTTCAAGGGAACCACCAATATAGATGGGCAAGAAATCAGACTGCTTGGCTCTGTGTGCATTAAAAAAATTGACAGTAGACAGATGATGATATATATGAGACTTTGGTAGTTGACAAAGTGAGAGGTTGAAGGATGGCATGCAAACCTGTCATGGGGGAATGCTGTTAGGTTTGGTGCAGGCAATGTTGTCAACAGCCCCCATAATCTCTTTAACATGGATACCAAAAGGATGTATGGCAGTCTGACGTGTGATATTGAGCCTTCCAACATAGAGAAAAGAGACTAGTCCACATAGGATGCTCTGAGAGAGACTTTAATTTTAGAGTATAGTTAAGAGACAACTGTTTCCATCTAAGTGATAGACTGGTTCATTTGCTTCAGCATAAAGGCTTTGAGTGGGCAATATATGAAAGGCACCAGTAAATATTTGTATACCCTGATGATGGATGGGATCCAATCATCACAGGTTACTCTGCCTTGCCAAACCATAGACCTGAGACCCATAATCCAGCTTTGAAAGTATAAGAGCATGATAAAGATGAAGCAATGAAGATCAATAAGCACCCCTATTAATTACAGGATAGAGTGCAAAGAAAATTCAATGCCCTCTTGCACTTTTCTCTTAGTTGACGAATGTGTGCAAGGAATATTTTTTCATGTTGACCCCACACATAAAGATCACAAGACCTATAACATTACAGTGCCATGGAGCAAGTGATTAAGGAGAAAAATGTAGCCTGTTGATATGTTTTCTTAAAGAGTTGGAGGTTGTATTCAGTGGGAAAACAGTATGGGGGAGATTGTGAAAGATAAGTCCCAATAACTTGACTTCTGTTACTACTGGAATAACAATTTGTACCATTCTTAATACAGGATCTGAGTGAAGAGTGCATTTTTGCAGAAGTGACAGTTTTATCAACTGAAAACCTGAAACTATTACTGAGAGCCCATGTAGAGACATGATCATTTGCCTGTTGAAGTTGTCTTTCAACTGAGAGACAGTCAATTGTGAATTCATCAACATATAAAGCATTGTCTACAGTGGGAAGAAGCTGTTTAGTGATTAAGTTAACTTTGATAACAAAGTGTCACACTTACTGCTCTGACTTGAACAATTCGGCTAGACAGAAAGCTTTTAATAAATACAGGAATTTGTTCTTTGAGACCTAGGTTATAGAGGTCTTTTAATATGCCATATCACCAGGCTACATCATAATCTCTCTCTCTTATACAAGTTTCTAAATGGTCCAAAGTTGAACAATGTCTACAAAAACCACATTGCATATTGAAGAGAAGATTGTTCCTTTCTAAATATCAGAGAAGTAGTCTGGCATTAACCATTTTATTTAGTATCTTACAAAGGCAGCTGGTCAGAGCAATAGGTCAATAATTGTTTGCTTGTGTTGAATCCTTTCCTGGTTTTGGGATAACATTGACAACTGACTTATGCCAAGAATCCAGAAACTCTTCCTCTGTTATACATTATGAGAAGGAGATCCATAGAAGATCATTTCATATTGGATGCCATCAAGACCTACTGAACTGGGGCTAGACAAAAAAAAAAAAAAGGCTCTTTTTAGTTCTTAACAAATGGCTGATTGTATAGCTCAAGCCCATTGGTAGAAAAATTTAGACACCGTTTCTCTTATTGCTCTTTCAATATTAAAAATTCAGGAGAATATGAAGCTGTTGCTGAGATTCTGGCAAAATTTTCTCCCAAAGTGTCCACTAGCTTTGGGATCAGCAACAATACGTCCATTATGGTCGAAGGTAAGAGTAGGTTTTGTATCTACCTTTCATTTTCCAGATTTTATCCAATACAATTTGAGCACTGGTTGTTTGAGGAATCGATGAAGTAAAATGGATTCAAGACTGTTTTTGACTCTGCCATCTCACATAATGTGATTTGGCCTGAACACATTTAAAAGCTATTAAGTTTGATGTGGTGGAGTATCTACAAAATATACATCATACCCTCTCTCTGTCTTGATCTTTTTTTGGCTGCTTGGACATGATGGAAAGGAGGATGACTGCCCACTAGGATAGCTGCTCCATATTATCATCATCAAATCTTTCCATGCCTACTGGCACATAAGGCTGCAAAAAATTCGCCAAGAGCATTTGTTCATCCAGATTTGAAGTTTCTGTAATCAGATAATTTTTACAGGGAAGGGTGATTAGCCCTTCGCCCAACCCCCGAATGGGACCTGGCTATACCACATGGGACTGGGTCCTCATTTATCGCCTCTTACGATATGCAAGAGTGTGGTTGGAGTATTCTACTATCTATCCCAACACGGGAAACTCCATATATATTAAGAATATAATATGGAATGGTGCAAATGGAATACTTTGTTTGCAATATGGAATGCAAACAAAGTATTCTGGCAGACCATCCATCACCTTCGAGGGAGGAAATCGTGCACAGCAAGGGCAATTAAGGCCTCTGAGTGCACTTTTAACAACCGAGAAGGATATCCTCCACAGATGGAGGGAATACTTTGAGAGCCTTCTTAACCCAGGTGGCCCAGCAGTTGTGGACATCCAAGAGGTGCAGATCGGGGCAATGATTAGTCTCACAGCAGAAGAGGTCCATTTAGCAATAAAATCGGGCAAGGCTGCTGGCAATGATGAAATTCGGCCCGAAATGCTAAAAGCCTTAAATCGAGATGGTGTTCTCTGGCTGACTCGAGTCTGTCAGGCTGCTTGGATATCTGGGCGAGCACCAAAGCAATGGCAGACAGGCATAATAATACCAGTCTTTAAGAAGGGAGACCAGAAGGATTGCAGTAACTATCGTGGCATCTCTCTGCTCAGCCTGCCTGGGAAAGTGTATGCTAAGTGCTTGGAAAGATGGTGCAGGAGCATAGTTGAGTCATAGTTCCAGGAAGAACAATGTGGCTTTTGTCCTGGTAGAAGCACAACTGACCAAATCTTCACTTTAAGGCAAGTCTTTGAGAAATCTTGGGATACCAAGAATGTCTACACATGTTTTGTGGACTTGGAGAAGGCATATGACCGGGTTCCTCGGGATAAGCTTTGGCAAGTAGTACAGGAGTATGGAGTGGATGGTCAACTATTAGCTGCCATCAAGTCCCTGTATGAATGCCCAGAGTTTTGTGTCAGGATAAACAGCACAAAGTCTGAACCTTTCACAGTCTCCGTTGGCCTCCGTCAAGGGTGTGTTCTGTCACCCCTCCTTTTCATAATATTTATGGACTGGATTGATAGGCACAGCCAAGGCAGTGAGTGTGTCAGAATTGGAAAATGTAGCATTGGACATCTGCTTTTTGCAGATGCCCTAGTTCTGCTTAGCTCTTCCACAGATGACCTCCAGCAGACCCTGGATAGGTTTGTAGCTGTTTGTGCAGATGCCGGAATGAAGATTAGTGTGGCCAAAACTGAAATGTTTGTGGTCTCAAGACAACCATCCCAGTGCACTCTAAATGTAAGTGGAGTCCCAATGAGGCAGGTGGAGAAGTTTAAATACCTTGGGTCCATATTCACAAATGATGGAAAATGGGACGTAGAGCTAGATACTCGAATTAGCTTAGCAAGCTCAATATTGCGGGAGCTTGGCTGTTCGGTAGTATTGAAGCGGGAGTTAAGCCAGAAGGCAAAGCTGGCTGTCTTCAATACAGTCTATGTCCCCATCCTCACCTATGGTCATGAGAGTTAGGTAATGACCGAAAGAATGCGGACACGAATCCAAGCGGCTGAAATGAGGTTCCTTCGAGGGGTTGCAGGGCTGACAAAACTCGACAGAGTCAGAAGCTCTGCAATTCGGGAAACCCTCAATACTCAACTGCTGCTTCTCCGTGTTGAGAGATCACAGTTACGTTGGTACAGGCACCTGGTCAGAATGCCACAAGAGAGGCTCCCTCAGCAGGCCCTCTTTGCCAAGCCAGAGGGTGGGAGGCCAAGGACTCGTTGGATAGATTATATCCAAAACCTTGGGTGGACACGTTTGGGAATCCCACCAGAACACCTGAGCTTGGTGGCAGAGGATCATGACCATTGGAAGTTCCTCTTGCAGCTGTTGCCCCCACAACCCAATTAGGAAGAGTGGGCCTTGAAGATGTATGTATGTATGGTGCTAGGTTTTAAATATGTTTTTTGCACCCAGAAACAGAAAGGCTTCTGTTTCTGCAGGATAATTTTAATATCATCAATATTCTTTTGAAATCTATGACAGTTCCATTGGTAAAAATTTTCCTATTGTTTTGGCTTCGTAAACTTGTCAGATTTCCAGTAGACTGAGCACTTACCTTTATCAGGTTTATATCCATCAATTGGACTGCGATATGCATCACTTGCCCAAGTGCCAAATTGATGTTTTGGAGATTAATTTGCCATCTGATGCATAATGATGTAACCTACCTATAAAAAAAATTGAGACTGAGCAGGAGTCTATATTTTCACAGTTATGTTTCAAAGAACTAAATGCCAAACAGAATAAGTTCCTAAGAAAATTTTACAAAACATGACCTTTTTTCCAAAAACATCAGTTTGGTGCTTGGTCAAGTAATGCATAACATGGTCCAATTGATTTTGGGAAGTATGGATGGCCAGTCCATCTCTTCCTCTGGGAAGGAGTATGACTGCCCACTGAGTAGGATAGCTACTCCACCATGAGCAGGACCATTTCTATCCTTGCATGCTCCTTAAGGTCCTTTCACTAGGTTTTAAATGTTTCCTGCAGACAGAAACAGAAATGCTTGTGTTTCTGCAAGGAAATCTTAATATCATTGATATTCTTTTGAAATTCACGACAGTTCCATTGTAAAAATTTTCCTATTGTTTTGGCTTCACAGACTTATCCAATTTCCAGGAAGTTGAATGTTTACCTTTATCAGATTTATATCTATCAACTGATTTCAGAAGCATGGACAGCCATTGTCCATCTCATCCCCTAGAAAAAAAATTCAATACATCATCTGATGTGTCAGGATCAGTTGGCAAGTTTAATTTCTTTCAGTATCGAAGTATCTATTTATTTTAGTGCGGGGTGCCTAGTGATTTTCTTTAACTGATATCCTTGCCATAATTTTTTTGACAAGAATACAAGTGGATTCTCTTTAAATGGAATGAACCATTTTGGAGTGAGATTGTGTCATGTGATTGATGCCCTCAACAGAGAAACACTGACAATCATAATGTTCAGGTATGGGGAAATTATCAGATGGTGGGAAAGACATACGAGTTTGAGTTGCTGTTGATATTTTCTTAACTGCTACCTTTTTAGCATAAGAAGATCTCAGGACAGGTGTGGTGGCAGTGGCTAACTTTCATTTTGCATCCTGATATGATATATTTTGTTCTGTTTTAATCTTCTGTATTTCTTTTTCATCATTCCACTTCTGACATACATGGGAATAAGCTGGATGATCTCTCTGCAGTTCACACATTTAGCTTTCTTTGCAGAGCAAGATTTTTTATCATGCTCTACTACCACATCAGACACAGATGGTAGAGCCATGAGAGGCAGTTTGCGCATTCCTATATTTCTGACATTTGAATTATCTTAGTGGATTAGGGATGTACAGTCTAACACTTTTTACAGATGGGGGGGGGGGGGCTTAGGTGTATAAAAAGTATATTTCTAGATGATGTTCCTAGTTGGAACCAAATGACCATCCCTACAGATCAGGATGCACCTCATACATGCCACTCCCTCATTTTTAAGTTCAGAACATACATTTTCATCAGGAACATTAAGGAGGGCCTATTCTGAGATTACTCCTTTAGTGTTTTATAAGGTGTAACTGGTATTCTACCCATTGATGTTGCTCTGAGTAGTTTTTCAGAAGGCTGTTGACACAATGTTTCTACAAGAATATCACCAGAATGTGGTTTCTTAAGTTAACTATTCAGAGAGCCTGCCAGTCCTAAATCCTTTTGAATAAAGAAGGGTGACTTTTTACCTGTTGCATGGATAATGAAAAAAATTGCTATATTTATATTGGTATCACATCTTTTCTTTCTTACTTCTGTTATCAATTGATGTATTTTCATGTGATGGTTTACTCTGTTGGCTTATTTGATTTTCTATTTACCATTTCATTAATATTAAAATCTAATCACACGCAACTGTCTTGACCTCATTTCTGTAGTTAATCTTAGTGGATCAGGAATCCAAAATTAACTCTCTCCCTGGTACCATAGGCCAACAAGTTATGTTTAAATTTAAAAAGGGAGAGAGGAGGGAGGAAAGCAACCAATAATTGCCAATATATATATAAAATTGCACATATTAAACAAATATGTGCTAAAAAAAGTGCCAACCTACAAAGTTGATTATGATAGAATTGATGATAATGCAGAATTAATTTAGAAAAACGTATATATAAATTTTATTTGTCTTTAATATTAAAAACTCCTATTCTGCTTTAAATCAATAAACAAAGGCTGAGAAAACAAAAATTATATTAAAATGTAACTTTTATTAGTATCATTTCTAACTAGAGAAGGATACTCATTTGTAGAGTGCTAATTATCACTGAGAAAATGAAAATAACTGTGCTTATTATATAAATCAATATGGTGTTTCATAAATACATGAATTATTGCAAATGCTTATTTCTCTACAGTTGCTACAAGAAAAGTATAAAATCAAACATTATTTTCACCATAGCAAATATGATGCTTTACTTTGAAATGTTGCATGTTAGGATTCCCATACATATATGCACCTTGAATAACATAGTAACAAATATCCATAACATTGTTTCATGGTATAAACAACACCTAAAGAAAATAAATAATTTCTAAGAGATTCTGGCATCATAGTTGCTATTCCTAAGCATTTGTATTTAGTCAAGTCTTGATGAAATTTACTATATAATGCCTTTTTATAACTGTCTGAAACTATTTTGATATTTAATTTTATTAACTCCAATCTTAAGAATATCTTTTTAGGGTAATAAAAATAGTTATGTAAAGTATTAAAATAGTTTCAATTATGAAACTATCATTTATTGCTATAATTAATAAACAAACAAATAAAAGTGCAATATTAGCTTTAATTCTAAAATGTTTCTTGGAAACATTTTTAAGAATTTTGGGACTTCGGAAAAACAAATCAAAATGATAGTGTAAAAAGGTAAATCACACTGAGCAATTCAGTTTTGAGAGAGAGAGACATTGAATATACTTACCAAAATCAAGATATGACAAAACCTAATTATATTATTAATATTAATATATAAATTAATTTAATGCTATAATTCTGGAATGACCAGCAAAAAAAGGGAGTATATCATTAATAAAAATGTACTATTAATGTATAAGTAATATTACTGAGATATAAGCAAAGGACAGAAAGTTTCAAGATGAGTTATTTTCTAACAGCATTACTGCAATATTAAAAACAGCATGAGAATAATCACTTAAGGTTTCATTTAGCTCAAATTAATAAAAGCAAAGTCAGCAGGTTTTAAATAACTGCTAACATTACTTATCTCATTACAATGAATAAGAATTCTGTAAGAGAGTGACATCTAGTTATTACCTGCATTTCATTATAATTAAACTAGTTTAATTATAATATTAATACTTTATGCAAACATGTACTCAGTATAATACTATTTGTGCTGATGATAATACTAGAACATAAACTTCACCAACTTTTACCATATCTAGATAGAGAATTGTTTCATAGTAATATGATAATAATCACTTTAGTAATTGAATAAAACAAAATAATTATATACAGTAATAATGGGATCCAGAATATGTTTTTATTCTTCCATTCACTTTTTACATTTAATACTTGAAACAAAAGGCAGCCTCATTAATGATGCCCACTATTCAATTATTCGATAAAATGAAATTAATCTAATCTGAAAAATTAACCAAGCAGTCACATTTTCCATAAGATACTTTTCCTCTTGAGAAAAATAACTAATGTTAGGTGTTTCTTTTTAAAGAACTTTGAAAGTGTTGTACTAGCATGTTATGTTAAGATAAAATGCTGAGGAGTTGGAGGAAGATTCCTGTTTTTGTCATTTTGAATATCCATGAATGATTTGTAAGCTGTATAGCCTGCAAATCATTTATGGTTGCATAATTGTAAATAAGATATCATTTGAATTCTTAATAAATTTTAAAAACTTATAGCTGTTGGTTAGAACAGTGGTCACTGGAAATTGCATAGCTATTGCTGTATACACAGATCATTCTGAAATTACAAAGAAAGTAGTCATGGGAGGTCTTCTGGTAAGAATATAGAAAATAAATATAAGGAAGATGGCAAAATGTTCTGGAGGCTATTGGAATGGAGGAAAAAGTACTGTAAAGGGAATCAAAGATGACATGAACACTGAAGATAAGGACATCCTAGATGCCTAGAGTAATTACTCTAAAAGAAACAAAACAAGCAGTGACAGAACAATAGTAGAAAAATTTCAAGGAATGCAAACAGGAGTACATTTTAATACTTGAGGTGGAAAAAGCCATCAAAAACTGAAAATGTGGAAAAACAGCAAGAGTATATGATATTCAACCAGAAATTCTTAAATATGGAGATATCGCTGGCCGAGCGGTTAGCTTATTTGCTTTTCAACCAACAGGCTGCAGGTTTGAATCTCGCCATGGGCATGGATGTTTGTGAATGCATTTAAGTGGGAGATGGATTTCATTGCATGGTGTGAGACTGCCTCCCTGTATATTGGAGGCCTGAAGTGGCTTGAAAAAGTTCCATGTTTGGTCTCTGGAGTGGGGTTTCTGGACTTGGTAAAAAATAAATTTTAAAAAATCCCAAAAATATATAAAATCAATAAAAATAGGGAAAAAATTATTAACTTACCCATGGTATGAATGTACCTATAGGTTTGTGGGACCCATATAAAATTTTTTTTTTTTTTAAATAAAAGTTTTGCAGTGGCTACACTGCATAATTCAGAGGGCCTGGTCAGAAAGTTGAATTCCAGATAATCAGAGTAGAGCTCTCATAATTTCCATCTATTAAAAAAAAACAACAACAGAGAGAATAAAGCTGAATGTGAGAATTACAGAGGACTTTCTGATTTAAGTGTTTTAGGTAAGATTTATGCAAGCATACTTGATAACTGGTTGAGAAAAATTGTTGGTGAGAAGCTTAGAGAAGAACAAGCTAGATTCAGACCAAACAGAGGTTGTCAAGATCAGATTTTCACTTTACAACAAATAGTTGAGATAGTATGGGAATATAACAAGGATGTGATCTTAAATTTAGTACATCTGGAAAAGAGATATGACAAGTTCCTAGAGAAAAACTTTTCAACACACTACAATTATATGGGGTAAATATTCTTTCAGAGATATTTGTGCCATATAGTTTCTTCAATGAAAACACAAGGAAACAAGTGAATAATATTTATTCAAAGGCCATATATATAGGCCATAACTAGCTGGCCTGGTTAGCACATCTGCTCTCCAGCCAAAAGGCTGTGGGTTCAAATCCTGCCATGGGCATGGATGTTTGTGATTGTCTGTGAAAATACTAGCGGTGGTGGTGGACAGTAGATGGTATTGATGTAGATGATGAGGTCGCGTGGTGGAGGCAGAGAGTTGTAGAGTAGGTGCCCTCCCTCGACGAGTCTAGGACTCCCTGAAGGTGTCAAATAATAATAATAAATAATATATTTCAGTCTGAAAATTACAGGCCATCATCATAAACTACCAATTGCCACTGATGATGGCCTGTAATTTTCAGACAGAGTTGTATAATGTCTGGTTTGCTGTTTAAAATAGTCAGTGATTGGATTATGAGAAAAGTCACAGGTGTAAAAAGAGGAATTCAATGGAATCCTATGTCACAGTTGAACTAGATTATGCAGACAACATAGTTGGGATATCATCAAAATACACTGATATTCAAGCAAAATCAGAAAGAGTACTGTAAATGTTATAATAATTAAATATGACTGAAGCTCTTAAATAAAACAGCAAATTCCACAAAGAAGCTAAAATCGATCATCATGCAGTAGAAGAAGTTAAGAATTTTAAATACTTGGAGCAAATGTAGATATAGGGATAGAATGCAAAGATTGAAAAAGAAAATACTGCTTTCAGAAAATTAAATAATATATGGAAATTATCTAAATATCATAAGAAAACCAAAATAAAGATTTTCAATAGCAATGTTAAGACTGTATTATTCTATGGATCAGAGACATACAAACTATCCAAAAAACAGTAAACTAAATTAATCAGTTTTCAAACAAAAAAGACTGTGTAAACTATTAAAAATATTTTGTCCCCTAACACATAATAATGATGCCTTATATAAATGACTGAGCAAAAGCATTACCAAAAGAAGGAAATAAATTGGACATGTCCTAAGAATGGATAGCAGAGAGAGAGATTCCAAACTATCCTTGACATGGTTTCCAGAAGGAAAAAAAAGGAAAGGTCTAAATTAACTTGGCAGAGAATGACAGAAAAGGAAAGCAGAATTGCTGGCTAGGATAGTTGGAGAGAAGCTCAATTGGTAGCACAAGACAGAGGTATGTGGAAGAACTGGATCTCAGCCTTATGTGCCATAAGACACAAAGAGGATAAGTAAGTAATATCAATTTTTGCTCATTAGTGATTGCAACCAGCACATCAAGGGTTCAGCAAGATCCTTTTTCCTGTAATTCTAGCATGAACTAGATTTTTGGATAGATCTTTATGAAGCAGACTCAGAAAAGAAAAGGAACTAAGAATAAGGCTGGTGATTATGAGAAACTCAAGAGACAGCTTGCAGCTGTAGCATGGAATGAGTAGTTGGATAAAGAGATCAGTGCTGTTTGGGTGATATTCATGAACTATCTAGTAGAACCAATTGTCTAATGTATTCCAAGGGTCAGAAAGTTAAATAAGGTAGGTGTGAAATGAATGAATGAAGAGAGATTAAGCAAGCAGTACAGAGGAAAAAGGCATTATGGAAGCAACATAAGAGGGGTGGTAATAATCAATTGCATGAGGAATACAAAGAACAGGCAAGGAGGTTGGCTCAGTTGGCAAGAGTAGCAAAAGTTCAGTATGAGCAGCAGTCAGCTAATGAAGCAAAAAAAAAAAAAAAAGAATCCTAGAGAGTTCTTTCAATAAGTAGCTAGCAAAAAAAGAATGGTTATGGTAGGATGGCTTTGATTGGAGAAAATGGCAGAGGATATAGTTCAGATGTTTAATGAGCAGTTCATAAAAGTCTTTCATCCTTGTAAAAGTGACATCATGGAGAGCTTGGGAGGAGAGACCGACTGTGAGTGAGGAAGAGGTATATGGGGAAATAAGCAAACTTGATATCAATAATAGCGATGATAATAGAGAACAGTATAAAAATATTAGTAAGATTATTAAAAAAGAAATCAAACATGCTAGAAACTTATGGATATTGGATGAATGCAAAAATATAGAAGAGGACTTAAATAAAAATAATTCTCAAAGTGCTTTTCAAATTATCAATAAGTTCACCAACCTTTTACCACAATTAATTGGAGCATAGAAGATGAAGATGGAACTCTATCACAGATAACCAGAAAATAGTTGATAGATGGAAATGTTATGCAACCAAACTTTTTCAAAAAGACCCTCAACTGACTGATGATATTTTGGACGGAATTTTGCCAGGAGGTTTGGAGGAAGGAGATTATCCGATATTAAAAGAAGTTATTGCAGCAGTTAGCTCCCCAAAAATAGGAAAATCACCGGGAAGTGATGGTGTCACAGTGGAACTGATACACAAAGGAGGTGACATCATCATAGACACCTTGCTAAATTTATTCCAGGACTGTGGAACACAGAGACTTGGCCTTCAAATTGGCAGACTTCTATCCTTGTACCTATTCCTAAATAGGGAAACAGCAATAAATGTAGCAACTAGAGAACAATAAGCCTTATTAGTCATCCAAGCAAAATCCTGTTAAACATACTATTGTCAAGAATCGAAAAGAAAATAGAAAGCAGACTATCAGATAAACAAGCAAGTTTCCGGAAGCCCAGAAGTACAATTGACCATATTTTTACAATACACATACTAGGCAAAAAATACATAGAACATAACAAAATAATCTGTGATCACAACTTTTTAGACCTTCAAAAAGCTTTTGACTCAATATGGCACAAGGCATTATGGAAAATTTTAGAACATTATGGTATTAACAACAAAATCATTAGGATTATTAAATGTCTTTATTCCTCATCTGATATGAGAATTGAAATTAAAAATTTCAGCAGTGAACCGTTCCAGGCAGAATGGGGGATAAGACAGGGATGCATCTTGTCCCCTCTTCTTTTTAATTGTTTTCTGGAATATGTCATAGATGAAGCTCATTATGAATATGACACTGGAACAGTAGTTGGCAGACTAAGAATAAATAACTTAGGTTTTGCTGACGATATCGATCTTCTGGCAGAAAGTGAAGAAGAATTACAAGAGATAACCAGCTGTGTTTTCGGAACATTAAAAAAATATGGATTATACATAAACCTACAAAAAACAAAAACAATGATAACCTCAAAATCAGACATCGAATTCTTAAAGATACAAATTGACAATAAGCAAATTGAGAATGTAAACAAGTTCACTTATCTAGGAAGCACGTTGAGTCAAGATGGTAGTTCAAAAACTAGTAGGAATAATTGCAAGTAGGAATGGGGAATGGATAGCTTAACTAAGGTTAATGATGAAATAAAGATACCCTGTTTGATTCAAACTGTGAAGAATAAAAATGGCATTTTCTTAGGGATAGTCAGAATTGACATGCCTTCTGCTTGAAAAGATCTGGGTTTTAAATCACGTTTAGGATGCAAAAAAAACTTTCACAAGGATATTTCATCTGAAAGGGAATTAGCCAGTCTCATGGCAAGACTTATGAACTCAGCTTTTTATCCTGCAGTATAGACAGTCTAACAAGAGAAAATAACCAATTGAAGTGATATGCTTACTTCATAGTCTTAATCGCTTTAGTGTTATAAACAGCAGTATTCTTACAGGACTATGTTATTATGGCTACATCTAAAGATATTGGCAGTCTAGTTTTTTTTCTGAACTGGTTAGGCAAAGTTAAAGGCAAATTACTTTCACTTTCTTGGCAAAGTTGGTACACTTTTGTATGAAGTCATTCTTTATATGATGAGGTGGAAGAAGAGATATAGAATCATCTATGATTCCAGAAAGTTTGCACTATATAGAAGTCAGATTGTATACAGCTAGTATATCAAAAGTATGTGGAACTGATAGTAGTAGTAGCTTTTAAGTGGAGAGCTATAGAGACTGAAGTTTAGGCTTAACTGTAATACATATAAGGTCCAAGTTACAGCAACATTTAAGGAAAGCCATTACAAAACACTTGCAGTCTCAGTACAATGTGCTGTCTTTGATGATAATAATAAAATAAAGTTGTGGTGAAGGTATTGGAGAAATTGGTGAGAAGTAGAACACAGAAATGGGTTGATAATAGTAGCATTCTCTGTGGTTATCAGCATGGGTTTGTTAAAGAGAGATCATGTTTTACTAACTTATGTACTATAACAAGGTGACAAATACCTTAGACAGGGGAGATGCATATAGAGTGATGGATTTTGCAAAAGCTTTTGATAGACTGCCACATGATAAACTGTTAAATTGAAACAAATGGGATTGGATAACAGACTTCTGAGTTGGATCAGTGACTGACTGTCAGATAGGTATCAATAAGTTGTATATGAAGGTGCAGTATCCTGAAAGAAGGTCACTAGTGGTGTACTGCAGGGGTCAGTTTTGGGACCACTGTTGTTCAATTTGTATGTTAATGATATTGGGATGGGTTTAACTAGTGATATGCACTGATTTGCAGATGATGCAAAACTGGGGAGAGCAATGCAGAATCAAGCAGATGTTATGGCCTTAGGACTTGAATAGATTGTATGAATGGGCAGGTAAGTGGAACTGTCAATTCAATGTTGCAGAGTGTAAAGTTTTGAGATTTGGTAAGCAATGATGGGATGCAAAGTATATACTTGGTGAGGAAAGGAAGTAGAGGAGATGAGAGATCTAGGAGTGATGGTGAACAAGGACTTGAAATTCAGGTGCCACATTGCACAAGTTGTGAAGATGTCACATCAGATAATGGCAATGATGCAGAAGTTTCTGACATGAAGAAACAGAGAAGTTATGATGCCATTGTATAAGGCTTTGATCAGGCCTCATATGGATTATTGTGCACAGATTTGGTTGCTGAGTTTTCAGGGTGATGAGGATTTGTTGGAAAGGGTCTGGAGAAGATTGACAAAGGTGGTCAGTGGTCTTTGGAATGCGGAGTATATTGAGAGAATGTAAGTTGCAAAGCCTCTTGAACAAGAGGAAGGGAGGATATGATTGTGACATATAAGTCAGTCATGAGTTATTAGGTTGACATGGAAGAGATTTTTCATAGAATGGGAGGGGGTAGAACAAGAGGCCATTGCTGAAACTGTATAATGAGGGTGTGAGCAGAAGAGTGAGGAATGGGTTCTTTGCATGGAGAGTGGAATGCATTGCCTGAGTGTGTTGTGAATGTAGACACATTGAATCAGTTTAAGGCATGGGATGAGCATTGTGTGCAATAGTGTGTACCTCCCATGATGAGTCTCCGACTCCATGGAGGTAGGATGATAATAATAAGTCGTCAGACTTACATCATCAGGGGTACTAGTACAACAAAAAAATTTAACAAAAGACTATAAATACACATAGTAGATGTTATCATAACTTCACAACTGGTACATACAAATAAGAAGCCAGAATAAAAAAAAAAAAGTTAAATTCATTATTTTATTCTGCTAGTTGCAAAAATTTCCTTAAACTTTCTTGTAAAACAATTATGATCAACATAAGGCATTTTTGTTTGTTACCAAACTACTTGATGGCCTGTGGTAGTTGTGTGGAATGCTGCCTGATTTATGATGTCTTACAAAAAAGTTTAAGGAATCCCCACACAATGTAATAAAAATCAAGGCTTAATCTTACACCAAGTATGGTCTGCTTTCGTTAATAACTGCCACTGACCTAGGATATGACATGTGTGATGCTACAGAATGTGACAACAACTAGTAGTGTTCCAACATGGATAAAGTAATGAATTTAACTTTTTTTTTTTATTCTAGTTTCTTATTTGTGTGTAACAATTGTGAAGTTATGATAACATATACTATGTGTGATTAATTTTTTATAGTCTTTTGTTGCGTGAAACGTTTTTGCACTCCCTGACGATGCAAGTGTGATGACTTACGTGACTTGTAGAGTTATTTTGTTTATTTTTATGAAACTTTATTTACATTATAATGTGGTCCCAATATTGGAAGCCTCTCACAGAACTGCTAAACCACAGAAACCTACGTTTTAATTTAATACTAAAATTTGTCTTCAGGGAAAAATAGATAATATTAATAACAAAAAAAAAAAATGCACACACCATATACAAAAATTACATCCATATTTTTTGGTATGTCTTTTATTTGTCAGAGTTAGCATCATTGTCAGTTCAGGGTTGATACCTCCCAAGAAATGAATGTTTGGAGGGATTATGCGATCACATCATATCATCCCCCTTATACCAAAAGTGACTGCTACTTCTCTTTAGCAAACATCTTCTTGCTTGTACAGCTAAAATATGTGATAAAATATCCACACTTGCTGAGACCAGTATCCCATGACAGTGTATTGCCTGCTGCTAAATCACCTCGGATATGGACTATGGGTGAGACAATTTGACCAGTATATCTGAAAATACAATATTATATTCTGATGAACTGGATCTTGATTTTTAGCTGCTAGTTATACAGTCACTCCATTTGATAACTCAGAGTTAAATGGTCTTGTGAAGATCTAAATCTTACCAAAAAATGTGCATTTTACTACTTTCGATAAAAATGCAGTTAAAGTTTTAAACACTTACACTTTTGTGGAAGTTAACTTTGAATTATTTCCCATGGCAGCATTGCTATGCATTTGTCACTATGGTACAACAGAGATTGTTCAAAATTAAACTTAGTGCTTAAGTAAAAATTGTCATTTTGGCATAAGCAGAATGACATGATATGTATGTATGTGCTGTTGTCACCATCCAGTGGAATAGTGACAAAGCTATCCATTAAGCTTTGTTCATATGCTGTAATCTCACTACAGCAAAACGTGACAGATGTATAGCTACTACCCAAATGATTCTGCTCCCATGTGATTTATTATATGCTCTCTCTCTCTTTCTTAAAGGATGTTGTGCATTTAAAATGACTTTGTGGAGTGCAATTTGGTGAGTTGCCCATTTGTTGTTGCACGGACAGACTGTGATTTTGATTACCATCTGCAGTTGCAAATTCATGGTCTTATAGGAGCAGTGCAGACACTTGCTATTATATGCATGATGAAGTGACAAAAAATCTGTGAGACAAGCATTAGCACCTCTATCAGGAATGCATATCAGTTATACTTTGGACAGGAGGACAGGAACTGGGTTGAAGCAGGTGTGCACAGTATTTAAGAAGAAGGATCAAGGATACACCATCAATGCCATTTGCTATCCCAATAAAGGAAACCTAAAAACCATGCAAGTGACTGCTACTTCTGTTTAGCAAACATCTCCTTTCTTGCACAGCTAAAATATGTGATAAACTATCCATATTTGGTGAGACCAGTGTGCTGCCATGGGATACTGGTGCTGCAATGTGATCACTGGTCACACTATCATGGGACCAGTATCCCTGACAGTGTGCTGCCATGATGCCTGCTGCTAAATCACCTCAAATATGGACTATGGATGAGACGATTTGACCAGTATATCTGAAAATACAACATTATATTCTGATGAACTGGATCTTGACTTTTAGCTGCTAGTTATGCAGTCATCTCATTTGATAACTCAGAGTTAAATGGTCCTGTGAAGATCTAAATCTTACCAAAATACCATATAAGATAAAATCATGGAGTATAGACTACAAGTTGGAACCTTCATGAAAAAAGCACAAAGATCACTTCATTCTTAAAATATTATCAAAATTCTGATTATATTTTTTCTATGAGTGTAATGACTGTGTTTTGTAATGGCATTGGAGGATTAATGGAAATTCTGTAGAGAAAACATTATCCTAACGAATGGCATTTGTTTAAATATGCATCAAAGCCTAATTTGAAGATTGTATTTCAACGACTGAAATTAAATATCTTTCATTCCGGTAGAATAGGAAAGAATTCTATGAGAATATATGGCTTTGCTTCTTAAATACATTCGCTATGGCAATGACTTCTTTGTGGGACATGTTTGGTGACCTGAAAATGATAGCATTTGCAGCTAGGCTTCCTGAATTTATACTTTTTTACATATACAAAATGGAATAGTCAAGCTAAAGATTACCATTACAAAGTTCATTCTATTAGTTCCAAGTGGAAAAAGCATTTCACATCCTCTCCTTGTGACAAGAAGCCAAAAAACATTCTCTTGCAACTGCTCCACATTAAACTTGGCTCGATGAAAATTTGTGTTAAGGTCTTAAATAGAAATGATAATTTCCAATATTTTAAATCCCTTTCTTTGAATTATAGCAGCTAATCCTGTTGTAATTGACACAATGAAGCACATAAAGCAATGGAATACAAATGCCATTACAGATACATTTTCATTCATTTGGATTTCTTTTCTTTCTGATTTGGACAATAATGATGATGAACCATTCCCATCAGGATTGGTTCTTAATCAAAGAAGACAATGATACCAATTATAAACAGAAGATATAAAGGAAGATTTTTTAACTAAGAAAATTTGTATCTGGGTATTTATAGATTTATGTGAAATGCAAATTAGTATATCAACTCATAATTTTGATTCTTGATAAATTCTAGAAACTGATAGAACAATTTCAAGCTCTTATTAGAATTCAGCACATCAAAATTTCGACTTCCCCAATTTATTTTCAAGGCAAATTGAAATTTTCAATTTGTTCCTTAGTGTAATTAATCACTTCTAATATTTCACCTTTGTCATGATGATACCACAGGATACAGCTACAAGGTAGGGACTACAGAAAGTAAATAAAAAAATAACATCTGTGAACATTATTTTGACATGCAGCCAATGCATCACTGCTTATTTTTTTTTAGAGGGTGAAGTTGTAATGGTAATATTTTAAGCTGTGAACATCTTTGTTTATGCAACAATTTCCATAGGACTGATAACATGTTCAAAACAATATTTCTATTGGCACATTTTATTTATCAAACTTTTTAAAATTAATTTAGAATACTGGCTTGCTTAAAATCATTGTATATGACTTTGATGCAGGACAAACAGCATGATTATATTGATATTAGAAAAATATAATTTTGGGGAATACATTAATTTTAATGAAACTTTTTTGGTGTTAGGTTAAAGACAGGTGAAAATAAGTCTCATCTTATATTTACCAGGAAAAAAAAAATGAACAAAATACCAGAATTGGCTACTGATTACCAGCTCAAAGCAAAGATCTCTCTAGAATTCTACACAAGTGTACTTTAGTATTTTCACTGTTGAAATAAGACATTACATTATTCGTGATTAAATGTAAACAAGTACATCACAATAACTGCAATGTTTGCTAATTGTAAGAAAAGCAAGATATTTAAATGAACAAATATGTATATATAGATATACTGTGATATTATTAATAATAATATACCTATAACATTAGTCTAGAAAACATCAAATCAGATTTTTATAAACTAATGGAAAAACTATAGAATTTGTTTTTAGTACTTAATGCAAAGAAATATAATAGAATTTTCATACTGTGCTATATAACTTGAACAACAACAACAAAATAATAATAATTTTATTCGTTGAGATGTTCATTTGTACGGGTTTTTTTTTTTTTTTTTTGCACATTTGTAGTCTATTGACTGGCTGATATGAACTGTCTGTCATTCAAAATAAAACATATATGTGTTCTTATGGAAAGAAATTAATTGTTTTGATAGTGAAATAATGTCATCGCATATCTGAACATTTAGAAACCCTATCAGATTAAAACTAATGAAAGGCTGCTGTTTTGAGGAAACGATTTCATAAATTTATTCACGGGTTTAAAAAAAAATTTTTTTATCCTTCCAAATAAACTGCATTTAAACTTTTATAACTTATTTAACAAGAAAATGTATAATATACAAAAAAGGGTAACCATAAATGGCTTTGAGAAAAAAATAAATATAGTCATACCCCGACTTACTCGAATCCGGAGTTACGCAGTTTCTTATATGTACGTATTCCCATCACGCCTCACCACTAGTCGTATCTTTCCGGCGCCGGCCGCATTCGCCAGTGTCGCAAATGCTGCAAACAAGCACTGACGTGTTTCGCACGGTCTCCATTCATACACGATTTTTATAGTCTACAACCCTTGCGATTGTTTAATGTTATGTTCTTGATAAAAATTTTATCACATAAAAAATAATAATGTCGTCCAAAAGAAGCAAGTCCAATTCTTCTACAGCTAGCAAGAAAAGAAAAGCATTCAAAGCGTACTACACACGCCGTTCGTTTGCAAGTCTGAATGAAGCTATGAGGCAAAATGAGCAACTGTCTGTTACAGAGTTTTGGAAACGGTTTAATGTTTTAGATGCTGTAAGGAGTATCGGAGATTCTTATCGGAGACACCTTTAAGTAGTGAAGAGTCTCCGATATCAGAGACTCTTCGCTACTGAAGAGACCGAAACCTCAGATCCAGTTTTACCAGAACAGCACATGACAATTGCAAAATTAACAGAAGGTCTCAGCTTAATTAAGAAAGGTTTACAGATTTTGGAGGACATAGATTCCAATGAGGAACGAATTGTAGCCACAAAGCAAGGAACAAAAAAAAAAAAAAATCACTGGCTTGCTATGAAGAAATTTTTCGTGACAAGAAAAAGACATTATGCCGTCAGACGAATCTATTACATTTTATGAAACCATCGACATAACTTTCTTTTTTTATGTACGAAAAACTACAATTATGATTATATTTCTTAAAAAATATAGGTTTTTGTAAACCTTTGGTCCCAATTGTATGTTTGTATATATAAATTACATGCAAAATTATATCCCGAGTTACGCGCTTTTCGTTGGTCCCACTTACCGCGTAACTTCGGGATATCACTGTATATATTTTTTGAGGTAAAACCCAATAAATCTGATCATAATTACTTAGAAAAGATTTTTTTTAAAAAAAAGATAAAAAAAATAAGTATATGTTGGGCTGGTGTGCAGTACAAACAGGAGGAATGTGCTCTGCCTTGCATAAATTCAGGGAAAATCAATTTTGATAAGTTTTTTAGACCACATCAATTTTTTTATATATATTTAAATTGCATAAATTAAATTAAATTATATTGGGAATGGGGATGCGAGTTCAATGTTGCAAAATGTAAGGTTTTAAAATTTGGAAAACAAAAATCAGATGCAAAATTTATGCTTGGTGAGGATATATTGTTGGAGGTGGAGGATGGAGGAAATAAGAGATCTGGAAGGTGATAGTAGATAAGGATCTGAAATTTAGGGGACACATAGCCAAAATTGTGAAGACAACACAAAGGTTTCTGGGAGTGATGCGGAGGACACTGACTTGTATTGAACAATTCTATCCAGAAAAAGTTTGCGTTGCTCTCTAGGTACCTTTCTATGAGCTATTTTAGCATAAAGATGGCATCGGTTGTTCTCCAGCCTGGAATAAACCCAAATTACTCTCTGCTAATTGACATCGTCTTGCAATCTTTTCTCAATTACTCTTTCTCATATCTTAATAGTGTGACTCATTAGTTTCAATCCTCTGTAGTTACTACAGGACTAGATAATCACCTCTGTTCTTATATATTGGAAAACATTCATATTGTTTTTTCCAGCATTTTCTCACTTTTAATGAAAATACACAGAGGACCTAAGTATACGTGTATACTTAGGTCCTCTTGCAAAGCTGCAACATTTGCTCTAATTCTCACTCTCCCCAACTTTGCATCATCTGAAACAACTGTATATCACCATTCCAATATCATTTATATACAAATTAAATAACAATTGTCCCAAAAGAGACCTCTGGGGCACACCACTAGTGACTTTCATCTGGGATAACACTTCTCCATACACAACCTGATGATACATATCAGACAGCCAATCTCCAATTCAACACACTAATCTACTATCCAATCCCATCTGTCCCAATTTAACTACTAGTTTGTCATGTGGCAATTTATTGAAAGCCTTTTCAAAATCTAAATACACTACTGTATATGAATCCCCTTTGTCCAATGTATTTGTCTCGTTGTTATGATAAGTAATCAGAATGCTAAAACATGATCTTCCTTTAGTAAACCATGCTAAAGAAAGATCAATTAAAGAGAATTTTGCTGTTATCAACCCAGTTCTGAATTCTTGTTCTCGCTTCTCCAACTTGACAACCTTGACCACAACTGTAGACAACTTTTGACTGGCCTATAATTTGAACCCTTAGTCTTATCACCCCCTTTATGAAGTGGAACAATTTTGCCATCCTTCCATTTCTTTCAAACCTGATCTAAACTAAGACTCGTGTTAAAATTGTAAGTTAAAGCTGTTATTAACTTTCTGGAACAGTCCCTCAAGACATGCAGTGATATACCATCAAATCCCATGGCCTTATTGACGTCAAGTTTACTCAATTCCTCATATACCTCCTGCTCACTCTCTATCATTGGTTCCTCCCTCATTCCCACTGCTCTCAAGTTCTGCATTATGTTACAATCACAAGGATGGAATACTTTAATGAACTGCTCATTAAACAGCTGTACTATATCTTCCTTAATGTTTATCATCCTCCCATAATCATTCTTTCTTCTACTGGCCACATATTGGAAAAAAAAACCTCCCTAGGATTTCTTTTAGCCTCATTTGCTAGCTGCTTCTCATACTGCACTTTTGCTACCCTTATCAAGTGAGTCGCCTTGTTTACTTTCTTGCTCACACTGTACTCCTCGTGTATCTGATTATCTCCACTTATTTTGTGCTGCCTCTACAATGCCTTTTTCTTCCAGATTGCATGTTTCAACTCTTCGGTCATCCATTTTACACCTACCTTATATAATCTCTGTGGAATACCATGACCTGTGGAATACACTCAGTCATTGCCTTGGAAGCCAAGGGAAAAAAAAAAAACTGTTAGAAAAACTAATAACCAGCATTTACTGAGATATACTTAATGTGCAGATGTATGCCATATTACAAGATGACAAAAATATCCCTCCCCTTTTTTTTTTCTTTGTCCTCATCATGTCACAAAATTAAAAATAAATAAATAAAATACTCAAATGATTAGAGTTTTACTAGTATTTTAGATCACAGACAACTGGCATTAATATATATATATATATATATTTTTTTTTGGGGGGGGGGGGGGAATTGTTGGAATAACTTATTCTACTCTGAGTGGAAATTGTCGTTATTAGTGTGGACTTTCTATAATGAATCTTTGGACTCCATAGAGGTTTCCATGATAAAAATGACTAATGATAGTAGGTATCATATCTTACCTTAAACTTATGCACTGAGAGAGTACTCATGAATGCCTCTGGCAACCCATTCCACTCACTCAGTCACCACTTCCAAAGCAAAAAAATCTAATCCTCATCGTCTTGATATCCACACTATTACACAACTTCGAAGGACTATTTGTTCTCTTTTCTTGTCATGAACTGAAGTAATTCTTTCACATCAGTACTATAAAATCCTTTTATTAACTTATATGTTGCTATCACATTCCTTCATTTCTGTCTATAAATTAAACTCTGTAATTACAGAAGTTTACATCTCTGTCTGTAAAGGATATTCGTAGCAAGTATATATCAAGCTTAGTAAGACGTGAATTACAGATAATATATTGCATTGATTAGTGCCATGAGTGGAACAAGGTCCATGCTGTCATTTAACTCTGCCCACAAATATGAATTAAACAGGGGAGTGAATCATTTAACTAAATGACAATCTGAATGAATCTGATCTATAATACTAAAAATTGTGCTTTTCCACAGTGGTTACATCACATCTTGTTTATCGAATGGATAGTACCTGTTTTCTAACCAACAAGCTGTGGATTCAGTTCGTGTATGAATTTTCGTAAGTTTTAAGTTGTAAATGATTTTTGTTGTCAGGTGGGAAACTCACTCTACTAGAAAGTTTTTTCCTTCTAGGTAATCAAGTAAATTATGATAGATAAACTGTTTTAATCCTATACTCATGTTGAAAGTTTATTTTTCACTTGGTTAGACTATAGTTAGAATAAATTTAGTTTAATCCTTTATCCAAGTGTGAGCAAACAAAGTTTGCATCTGAAAGTATCTTCAGGACTGGGGTAAGGTGGTACAACACCAGGCAACTCGTTGCAAAGGTGGAGCAAGCTAACATCACTCCTATCTCAGTATCTCCCATAATGCAAAACACATCTCCTTGCGGATATGTATAATGTTATGCATTAAGCAAAAGGCCACTACCCAGACTAGTTTCGACCTTTATTGAGGTCTCTTCAGTGGGAGCCAGGCTCAAGTGGAGATACCAGGCAGAAGCATTAGCAAGGTCATCTTGCTCCACCTTTATAACGAGTTGCCTGGTGTTGTACCACCTTACCCCAGTCCTGAAGATACTTTCAGGTGCAAACTTTGTTTGCTCACATTTGGATAAAGGATTAAACTAAATTTATTATAGTCTAACCAAGTGAAAAATAAACTTTCAACATCTTTCTCTAAATCCAGAGTAATTGAATAAAAAGGTGGCACACCGTTTGGCAACTCCTAGGTATAGATGACCTTGCTAATGCTTCTGCCTGGTATCTCCACTTGAGCCTGGCTCCCACTGAAGAGACCTCAATAAAGGTCGAAACTAGTCTGGGTAGTGGCCTTTTGCTTAATGCATAACATTATACATATCCGCAAGGAGATGTGTTTTGCATTACGGGAGATACTGAGATAGGAGTGATGTTAGCTTGCTCCACCTTTGCAACGAGTTGCCTGGTGTTGTACCACCTTACCCCAGTCCTGAAGATACTTTCAGATGCAAACTTTGTTTGCTCACACTTAGATAAAGGATTAAACTAAATTTATTATAAATCCTATACTCAAGCATAAGCAAAGTTTGTGCACAAAGTATCTTCATGACCAAGCTACTTCTATATATATAGAAGCTGTTGACCTTCAGATCAATTGCCTTAATATCCCATAATGCAAAGCATACTTTCATTTGGGTATGTATATTGCTATGCATTATAGGAAGGGTCACCACCCAAACTAGTTTTGACCTTACTGAGGTCTCTACTTATGCTTAAGTATGGGATTAAAACAAGAATATAATTTGTCTGTTATAATTTACCATCCTACTAACTAGAGGCTTGAAAAAAAGCACCATATTTGATCTTTAGGACAGGGACCTCAGATTATCTCACCCATACCCTGCTTATGATACTAATGTGCAATAAATTAGCAGCCTTATATGTGGATGAGGCAAATATAACAAAAAAAAAATTAAATCTATTCCTGCAACTACTCTATGAGCAGCAATTATTCTACCTACCTTTACCAGTGTTGGATCACAGTTATTCTTTCACTGCCACACCAAGCTTTCCTTTCAGTTGTAGCATTAGTTTGTAATTATACAAAATTACACAACATGAAATTATATTCTTAATTTTATCTTTTACCCAAGTTTGAGCATGTGCATGATAGGATATGGAGCAGATGACTTGACATTAAAACTGATCTAGCACACACTTTTAATGTACTATAATACATTTTCACATTCTCATGTCTTTTCTGTTAAATCCAGATATCTCAGAAAACATTAATTACTAATGATGATTTTTTTTTTCTTTTTAAATCATAGAAAATTCATTATATTTCTTGAGAAGGTCAACAGCAGATATAATTAGATATTGAGAACAAACTAGTATAAATTTAGTTATATATTTCCAGCCTTCCAGTTACTTATCAAATATGATTTTTTTCCCTAAAGATTTAATTACTGTAAAACTGATTTTCACTTAATTTACATCATCTTTTTTCAGGCCTCCTTTGTCAGTTAATTTCATCTCATAATTTGATTTTGCTTTCTTTTCATGCTGGTCACTTTTCTTGCCTGATCCTTGTAGTATAAGAATGCTGAAAGAGGAATTAAAAATGCTGGTTTGTCCATCTAGATTTTTGGTAATGGACAGACTTTTTACAAATTCTAGTTTCTCCATCACTCTTGTTTGGCTTAACTGCCGAGTAGAACTCATGTTAACAGGACTGTTGTTAAAAGTATATACTGCCTATAGGCAAGCACTATTTTGCCACTTGTAAATTCAAGAAAATATGTAAAAAAAAAAATTAAAAAAAAGAAGTTATGGTTGAGATACAATTTTGCCATTTTTACTCTTACAAATTTGCTCTCCTAGGCACTGGCTTAGTTACTTAGTGGGTTACGATGGCCCTTCATGTTAAAGATTTAAATCGATTAGAAACATCACAGAGAAAGAATTAAACTAATGTTTAATTATTCCAATATTTCATCTCAGTCACAAAAGACATTCTCAGGGAGTACAAACTAAATTGTAATGTTTAAGAATTAATGTTTCCCATATTGTCCTGACTAGAAAGAGCACCTTCTTTGAGTACTAGTTGAAAGCCTAGGTTGTTACTTGGGAATTCTAAGAATTACTGTTTCCTGTGTTTTTGGAAGATTAACACATTTGCATTCATTTAAATTTGGTTGGTTTTTAATGGAAGCCGCAAATTCAGAAAAAAAAAGCCTTTTGTCTTTTTTTTCTGAACTTGCTGAAATCAATCATAATGGTTTTTTCCATTTGATTCTGTGTGAGATGTTCAAGGCATGCCTACTAGACTTGACTGTAGTTATAATTACAAATGCATATTTTGTGTTTTCTTCCAAGTGGATAGTGGCTGATGTTCCATTCTGTCCATAGTAGACCAACTTACATGAAAAAGGAACTCTATACACACTGTGAACTGATAGAGGAGATAGTCAGTCCTTGGGGAACAAATAAGCTAATTTAAGTGATGCTTATTTAAGCTGCTAATTTAAGTGATGCTTGAAAACAGTGTAAATCATATCTTTTTGAAAACACTGGCTATATTTTTGATGATAATTTTTCTGAGGAGAAAGTTGAAGACTGGGTGAAGGATTAAGTATTTTGTTAGTTAAAGTTCTAATAATATTAATTTTTTTCTCTCTCTCTCTCTCTTCAGAAAAATTAGAGCAATGCCATGACTATTCTGTTTGTCTGGGATAGATTCTGTATCTATTCAGATGAATTCAGTATTGATTCAGAATCTATATTCTGTCTTCACTTCCCACTTGAAATTGGCAGCCCTTATCCATTTACCCTAATGACCAACTCCTCTCAGATGCTGATGTGTAGAGTTTCTTGTCCACTCAATTCTAATTTCATCTCATAATTGGATTTGGCCTTCTTATTATCATGCAGGTCACTTTTCTTGCCTGATCTTCATAGTTTAGGGAACACTGAAAGAGAAAAATGGACTTGTTCGCTCAAGTTGACCTGTTATGGACAGACTGGAAAATTAGCCACATTCTTCTTGAAAGACCATAAAAAATACATTTTTGTAACCATGCCTGCAGTCAATCAGACCATTCCTTGGACATCCCCTCACACAGAATCAAATGAAACAAAAATAAACTGCTCTGTTCCATTTCAGCAAGTTCAGATAAGAAATGCTTTTTTTTTTTAGAATCTGCAGTTGTCCTTAAAAACCAAACAAACTTAAATAAATTTGTTTGTTTTTTTTTTGGTTTATATTGATGTCTTAAACTTCCCAAAATATGGATAATATTAATTCTTAGGGATCCAAAGTTACAACCTAGGCTTCTGGCTAGCTAACAAAGTTCTACATATAGCTATGTAGGACTTTGTTTATACTACAATTTAGTTTGCACTCCCTGGTAATGTCTCTACCACTGAGATGAAATATTGGAAGCATAAAGCAACACAGGGAAAGAAATAAACATTAGTTTAATTCTTTCCCTGTGTTGCTTTCAATCAATTAAATCTTTAATATGAGAATTTATATACAGGGTGGTCATAAAGTCCTGCTCCAATTTTAAATTTTAATAACTAAAGATATACAAATAATATGAACTATTTAGTAAAAATTATATAAAAGTTCAAGTCTTCAAGTTTTATTCTTAATGCAGTTTTTAATTATCACACTTCAACATGGCCACCATCATTGTTGATAGACCTTTCAAGTTGATTCTTGAACTCCGTAAATACATTATATAAGAGATGCAGTGATATTGCTTGAATTGCATTTGTTATTCTGAACTTGAGTACATCCAGAGAGAGAGGTTTGATGAGTAGGTAAGTGTTTTGACATGGCCCCACAAAAAAATCTAATGGAGTTAGATCAGGTGAACTTGGTGGCCAAGCAATTGATCTACCTCTATTGATCTATTGGTTTGGGAAGGCATCATTTAATGTGGCACTCCATCTCATGTTGTTTGAAAGATTTAATCTCTGCAATTAGGGGATGAAGAAATGTAATATGGCAAGATAACCTTATTCATTAATTGCTGATTCTTCAATTCTTCAAAGAAGAAAGGGCTTATAATGTGAGAAACTGCTTAAATAAAAAAATCTTCTTCTTCTTCCTCTTTATAGTGCTTTTATCCCACTTGGTGCAGGGCCACTGGTTTGTCGCAGAGTCTGGCATTGGGGGGAGGGGATTTTGTATGTGTTCACAGGGCTTGTTTGCCTGTTCTTGGGGATGAAAACCTGAGTTTTCAGGTGAAAATATCCTCCCCCCCCCCCACCTCCATATGAGACCAGCTAACTATATGTGTGTGATATTTGGAGGAAGAGACACAAGAAATTAATATAAGAATGCATTAAACATTAAAGGCATTTATGCCATGAGGTGGCACATGGTACACAATTAGCATCAGGGACACTGCTGAAAGAAGAAGCAACTGTTTTCAAATTTTAGTTAATAACGTTAAGTTAATTCATTGTAGATTTTGTTTTATATGATTGTGCACTAGACTGGGTAATTTAGATTTAAATAAAACTTGTATATTTTCTGAAAGTAGATATTATCAGTATAGTACAATGCATAGTAGAAGAAAGGCAACCAAGACATTCTTGTTTGGGGTGTGAATTTGCATGGTATTGTTCAGTGCAGTAAATGTGAGATTTATTCATTGTAAAAGTTGAAAGATTTGTTGAAGGAGAGCAAAACTGGTGTGCAAGTTTGTAGTAATTGTTTTGAGAGTGAGTGCCAGTTGGGTGGAGAGAATGTGTTATCAGAGTAGGCAGTCTTGACAACAGACCAAAAATGTTAATACTGGAGATAATGTTGAAAGTGCAGTGGTGGAAAGTCAAAACAAAGAGGATCTCGATAAGGATATAGTGTGCTTATGTGTAGTCCTTCATAGGTCAAAGCACAAAATTGGTAGAGCTGAGAAGAAAAATAAAAGCAAGAGGTCTAAGGTAAGAAACAAAGTCATATGAATAAATATGAAAAAGAGAACAAGGAGAAAAAAATTTTAGTGATTCTACGAAAAGAGAAATATTTAATGAACGTGTGAAAAAAGCTTGTTTCCCTGGTGTGAAAGTGAAAGTTAATAATATTAATGATGCTGCCAGGATGTAAAAAACAAAATAAAAAAAAAAAAGATAAAGTTAAAGAATTGATTGTTTTGGGTGTCACTAATGACCTGAGCAGTGAGAAGTATTGTATGAAGGAGAATGTAAAGGAGTTATTGGAAGAAGAGAAAAAGAAGAGCAAGAGAGTAAAGATTGTAAGTCTGTTACCATGCTATGATAGAGGCAAACAAGGAATAAGAAAATGATAGCAAATGAATCTGTATGCAGGTTGTGTAGAAGAAATGATATAGATATCTAAATTAATGCTGATGGACTGCACATATATGGATTTGGAGTGAGGTGTCTAGAGAAGGCTTTGTTCACTGAGAGTGTGAAAGCAGTTCAGGAAAACTAAAACAATTAAGGTGGTCGAAAGTGAGTGTGCAAAGGCACCCATGAGGTGAGTGAGCACAAGAATGACCAAAAATGTAGAATGTAGTCTCTCAAGCAATCATATCTAATGCTAGAAGTATCAGAAGTACCAAAAACATATAGGCATTAGTGAAACTTGATTAATAGCAGATTATGTAGTTACATCGATAGAATGTGAAGAGTTTAGTATTTTCAGGGAGGATAGAGAAGATATAATTAGGAAGGGGAGGGAGTACTGTTGTTGATGATAGGATAAATTGCAGCCAAAAGAGTAGGAGACAAGTGGTAAGATGACAGTAGTTTTGAGGCAGTCTAGTGTGAGGCTGAGGCTAATAAGACAAATACATAGCTTTTGCTGCTACAGGCTGGGAGGGGGGGGGGGGGGTTCCAGGAATGATGTGGAAGACATGCATCAGCAAATTAGTACAGTGAGTGCAGGCCAAGTAATTATTATAGGAAACTTCAACTATGAAGACATAGACTGGAAGAAGGAAAGATTATGTGGCAGGAGGGAAATGGAATTTATATGCCTACTGAGAGATAATTACTTTAAGCAGCATATGATTGAGAGAACTAGGGGTATGAGAATAGGATCTGGTCATAGGATCAGAAGATCTGTCCATAACCAAGGTGGCTACATTACCTCTGACTGGGAAGAGTAATCATGCAGTCTTCACGTGGAAGGTTGCTGAAAATAGTTGCATATTTTCCCCCCATCTCATAATCAGATTATAAGATGAGGGGAAAATATGGAACTAAGGTAGACAATTATGACAAGCTTAAGAGACAGCTTGAAGCAGTGCCATGGTATTAAAGTCTGTAGGGGAAGGATGGTAGCAGTGTATGGGGGGGGGGGACAAGGGGTATTTGGAGGAAGCAATATCAGACTATATCTGAGACCACTAGGAAGGAGTTAGATGGATGAGGAGTATCATTAAGAAGTAGCTGCAAAAAAAGAAGGAAAATGTGAAGGCAGAAGGTGACTAGAAAACAATACCATAGTACAATAGGAGAAGTGACTAGCATGGCTAGGAAGGCAAAATCAGATTATGAGAAGAAATTAGCTAACCAGGCCAAAAGAAATCCAAGAGTTTTTCTTTCATTATGTGAAAAGTTAGAGGAGGAATGACTATGAAAGGAACTTTAACGTGTTGATGGTAGTGAGTGACAGAAGCAGATGAAACAGTTGAATTACTGAGTGACCACTTTTTGCAAGGATATATCATCCAACTGAAGATATGCTGAAACATATATGGCCACGACTAATGTAAAAACAACAGTTGATGAAATAGAGGTACTTAGGCTACTGCCTATACCTAAGAACATTAATGAAAAACATTAAAGAACAGAAACTTAACTATTTTGGACATCTAACTAGACAAGAAGGCATTCAGAAATTAATATTAGAAGGGAAACTGGACAGAAAAAGAAGAGGTAGACCCAGGAGAATGTGGTTTGAAGACATTAAGGACTGGACTGGAATGGCTTGAATTACCATAAATGTTCCAGAGCAGCAAAAAGAAAGAAAAAAGTTCTGTGACATGGTTGCCAACCTCCTTCTAGGGGATGACACTTGAAGAAGGCTGCTGCAAAATTTCAAAGCAAATATGGCCATGGATCAGCTTGCATTTTAAGAGAATGTGCAAGGGAACTGGCAATACCTCCAACTGCAATGTTTAATTCAAGTCTCAGCTCTGGCAAAGTCCCAGCAGAGAGAGAAAGGAAGGAAAAATAATTCATTTAGATAATGGAGGATCTAGTAAAAGTACTGGAAAAGTTTATCAAAAAAATAATTCAGGAATGGATAATAAGAATATGTTACTTTATAAGGTGCAGCATAGCTTTGTGAAGGATTGGTCATGCCTTAGTAATCTACTAACTTTTTATGATAGAGTGACAGCTGAGATGGATAAAAGGAATGGTTACACAATGATAATGCTGGATTTTGCAAAGACATTTCATGCCACATGGAGATCTGTTATGTAAATTAGGGATGGACATGAAACTGGCAATATAGATATGTGAATGACTGATTGATAGATACCGAAAAGTGGAATACAGAAAATCAGAATCCACTAAGCTCTGTGCTTGGATCACTACTGTGCAATTTGTACATAAATAATATAGGAAATAATTTGAAGGGAAATATTCAGTTATTTGGTGTTAATGCTAAACTGGGTAAGTTTAGTTAATCAAGGTTATGTGGAGAGCTTGTGGGATGATTCAAATAGGTTGACAGTATGGGTAAAAAGATAATGGATATCAGTTTAATTTGGAGAAGTGTAAAGCTAGAAATTGGGGGTTGAGATAGGATAGTGGATAGAGTTGAAGTTTAGAGGGCATATTACTAAGGTTGCCAAGTTAGCTCATAGGATTAACTGGTTATTGAAGAATACACTAACAAGTAGAGATAAGGACGTAACATTTCTCTTTATAGGGCCTCAATATATCCACATCAGGATTACTTTGCTCAGGACTGGTCACCTGGGTTTCTTAGAGATGACAAGGTAGTGGAAAGTACCAAGAGGACAGTGACCAATATGGTGAGTGGTCTATGGAATACTCCCTATGAGGACAGATTGAGAGTTTGTGGGTTGCAAAAGTCGGTTGAGAATGAAAAGAAGGAATGTGATAGAAACATTTAAAGTTACTTAAAGGGTTTTATACAACTGATGCAGAGAAAATATTTCAGCACTCACTGCAGAATAAGAGGTCATTCCTGGAAATTGAGTAGGAGTGTGGGTTAGCAAGGTTCTGAGGACTAGATTTTTCACTTGGAGAGTCATGAATAAATGGAACAAGTTGCCAGAGTCAGTTGTGCATGTTGTTATTATTAACATCTCAGCTTCATGAAGGTGAGATGTTAAATGGCAAATGGAATATATTGCCTGAAAGTGCAGTGAGTGCAGTAACTGTGAATAGATTTAAGCACTCACTGCACTTTCAGGCAATATATTTCATTTGCCAATCACTCTCCATGCAAAGATCCTACTTCTCACTCCCCTGTTCACGTCCTCCTTTATCAATATACATCTCTACTCTAACAAAAATCTCCTCCACATTAATCTGGTAACAATCCCCACCAACTTATATGTCTCAATCATATTCCCTCTCCTCCTTATATTCACAAGGCTCTGCAAGTTGCATTCTCTCAATCTCTCCTCATATCTGACATTTCATAGACCTGACACTGGCGTAGTAAACCTTCTCTGTACCCTCTGCAGTACATCCTCATTCCCTTAGAAACCAGGCAACCAAATATGGACAGTAGTCCATATTTGGCATATTATGGCAATAATGAGGCAGAGGACACTGACATGCAGAAGGGAACCATAACCTTCTTCATGTCAATGTTCTCTTCATTATTGACATAATCCATTGTGATGTTCTTACAATTTTAGCAATGTGACCTCTAAACTTCAAGTCTTTTTCCACTATTACTTCCAGAAGATCTCTCATTTCTTCCATCTCCTTCAAAATTTCCCCATTAATTGTATACTCTGCATCACTACCTTGCCAACCAAATTTCAAGCCATTGCATTTTGCAACATTAAATTGATAGCTCCACTCACACAGTCTACTGAGATCCTCTTGCAAGGCCACATCAACTCTAATTCTCATAGTTTTCCCCAACTTTTCATCATTGGCAAACAGCTGCATATCTCCAGTTAATGATCTCAATGCCATTAACAAACAAGTTAAACAATAATGGTCTCAAAACAGATCCCTTTGGCACTCCATTAGTGACCTTCTCTTTTGGAATACCACTCCTCCAAACACAACCTGCTGATATCTATCTGACAGCCAATCAGCTATCTAACTCACTAGTTTGTTATCTAATCACATCTGTTGTAATTTAACTACCAGCTTATCATGTGGCAGGCTATCAAAGGCCTTTGAAATATCCAAGTATCCTACTGAATATGCAATATACATCTCCTTTATCTAGTGAATTTGTCACCTTGTTGCAATATGTAAGCAGATTGCTAAAGCATGACCTCCCACAAAACAAACCCATGCTGATCATCAATAAAGAATACTGCTATTATCAACTAATTTCTGAATCTCAATCTTCACCAATTTCTCTCTAACGCCTTAACAACTCCAGACATGCAGATCAGCCCATAATTTGTATCTCAATCTTATCCTCTCCCCACCTTTGTGAAGTGCAACAATTTTACCCACCTTCCATTCCTTAGGGATTTGCCCTGTCGTCACAAGATTTATGTTAAACAGGTGTGCCCAAGATGCCATTAATTCTCCACATCATTCCTTTAAGACACACAGAGATATACTGTCAAGTCCTGCTGTCTTATTAACATCAACTTTACTAAATTCCTTATATACCTCCTACTCATTCACCATCAGCCACTCCTCCTCCTCTACCATATCCTCTATAAACAAGCTTCTCATTATGTTGACTTTGTAAGGATGAAATACACTGATAAACTGCTCACTGAATACTTTATATCTTCTGCATCGATTACCAATCTGACAATATCAACTAGCATCATCCTCCCATAGTCATTTTTCTTCTTGCAACATATCAAAAGGATTTTTCTTAACTTCATTGGCTAATTTCTTCTCATATTGCACTTCTGATGTCTTTACCAACTGAGTCACCTTCTTGGCCTTCTCTTTGTACTCTTCAAACAACTGATTATTACAAACATTCATCTTGTGTTCTGCACAGTAGCTTCTTCTTTCAGATTTTACACTTAATCTCTTCATTCAATCATTTTAGGCCTACCTTATTTAGCCTTTTCACCTTTGGAATACACTCAGATATTGCTGTTGTTAAATGGCTCTTGATCAATGCGCCAATCAAAGCAGCATCTCTCCTTTCCACTCGACACTTCTTTCCATGCTACAGCTCCCAGCTGTCTTCGAAGCTTTTCATAATCACCAGCTTTATCATCATCATCATCACAAACCATGGGCTCACTGCCTGTTGGTGTCCAATGCCTCCTTCACTATCTTCTTCCACCTTTCTTTGTCCAGTGCACATTGTCACAGTTTCTTACATCCATTCCACACCAGTCCTTTATGTCATCTATCCATTCTCTGTATGCTCTACCTCTTCTGTTTACACCATCCATAATACCAAACATTAATGTCTTTATCTTCTGGTCCTCGCTCATTCTGCAGATGTGTCCAAATAATTGCAGATTCCATTTTATGATCTTCCGATAGAGCTCTTCATTTGTGATTTTCTTTACCCATCCCATTCTTAGAATCTTCCTGTAATGAGTTCTTTCAAATGCCAAAATTCTTTTTCTTTATTCCTTATTTATAGCCCACGTTCAGATCCATACAGCACAGCGCTAAAGATGCATGTTTCCAGCACTCTTAGTTTTGTTTGCAGGCTGATCACTTTAGTTTTCCAGATGTTATCCATGGCCTTTAGATTTGTTCTTCCTTTTGCAATCCTGATCTTTATTTCTTTTTTACAGTCCAAATCATATGTCATTTTACTTTTCAAATATGTGAACTGTTCTACATTTTCTATATCAATTCCATCCACTTGCATCTTTTGTTTCATGTTCTTCTCACCAAATACCATTGTCTTTGTTTTTTCCAAGTTCATAACAAGTCCAAATCTCTTTCCTTCCTCATTTAACAGTTTCAATGTTTTTTGTAGTTCTCTCTTCTTCTTCCTTAATAACAATGTCATCTGCAAATCTCAGATTGTTAATTCTCATCCCATGTACCAATATTCCTTTTGCACTTTCCTTCATTTTATCTATTGTTTTATCTAAATGTGCAATGAAATTGCTTGGTGATGTTGGTCCCCCCCCGTCTAGTAACTCTGCTTGTTCTAAACCATTTCTCCAAATCATCACCTATTCTAACTGCTGCAACTGCATTCTTGTAAACATATCTTAATATAGCTATTAGTTTTCTATCAATTCCATAAGATTCTAGCACTGCTAAGGTCGATACTGTCAAATGCCTTCTGAAAATCAACAAAGCAGGTATATATTTTGGTTTTTTCTCCTAGCTTTCTCTGCTATTAACTGCATTGTCAAAATCTGTTGAATTGTGCTTCTATCTTTTCTAAATCCTGCTTGCTCATCTGCAAGGTATGCTTCCAATTGTGTTCTCAATCTTTCTGTCAATATCATCATCATCACCTTACCAAGGTGACTCGTCAAAGCAATTGTTCTATAATTTTTACATTCTAGCTTATTTCCTTTCTTGTATAATGTCACTAATATCGATTTCATGCACTCCTCTGGCATTTTCCCTTCTTACCATACCATATTACATAGTTGGTGCATTTCTGTAACCATACTTTTGCCACCATATTTAATAATTTCTCCAGTGATGTTATCATTACCAGGACTCTTGTTGTATTTTTAGCCATCCTATTGCTTTTTTTTACCTCTCCTCTTAAACTGTCTACATCATACTCATTACCTGGTGGTGATATCAGCTTCAATTGTTCTACTTTGGCCAAACAGGCAGAACAACAAATATCAGGATTTCAGAACACCAAGACTACATCCGGTTTCACCAGTACAGCCGCTCTGGGCTGGCAGACCATGCCTTAGATACCCACCATAAAATTCGTTGGAAGAAAACAAAAATAATTCATCGCAGCAAGTTTAAATACGAAAGATTATTCAAAGAATCTTCAGCAGCTCTCAAAAACATTCCTAACCTCAACAAATTTGGGTGCATGAAACTGCCCCAAATTTGGGAGACTTTCATTATGAGAACTTCAGCCCAACTGCCAAGACTACCAAATTAGCCCGCAAGAGGGCACCATTAGGACTTTAGGAACAATATTAGTTTCTTGCTTTCTTCCTCATTTGCTTTGTGTTAGTTCCTGAGTGCACATACCATATCTTTATGTTCCTGAAGATGGCAATGTGACGTTGCCGAAATATAGAAGTGATTCATTAAAGTTACCTTTAATTAATTTACTTTATTTGCGTTGTTAATTCCGTAAACTAATTACCAGTTCAATTCTTCAAGCAGTTTCCCAATGCTATCTAAATCTAGTTTTTCTTCATATAACTCACTACAGTATCTTGTCCACTGCTGCACAGTTTTATCTTTATTCATCAATACTTTTCATTTTTCATTTTTAATTGTGGTCTGTTTTGGTTGCCACCTGCTATTAATGGTTCTAATCATTTTGTACACTTCCCTAGTTTTATGCTCTCCATAGTGCTGTTCTATATTATTGCATTGGGCTTTTAACCATTTCATCTTATCCATTCTGACTGCTATTTTCACCTCATTACACTTTCTTCTATACTGCTCCTCTATTTGTTCTGATGTATCCCTTCCCTTCTTCAGCATTTTCTTTTCCTGTACTAACTTCAGTGTTTTTCTTGTCTAATATAGACAAGCTTTATAGTTCCACACATATATAGCCAGTCATATAAGAACTTCACAGAAGTTCTTATATGACTGGTTACAACCCAGGTGATCACTTCATGGTCACTCTCACCAAATGGGGGAAGAGTGGACATTCTATTCACAATCACATCCTCTGATAATATAACCAGATATAAAACTTTACCCTCATGTGCAACCTTCTATGTGTGTAATCCTCTGTTACATATTATCTAAGATTGCTATCCTTAAGAACGTGAGAAATTCATTCTCCTTATTTCCTAGTGTTATCTCTTCATTCTAATCAGTAATGCTGTAATTGAACTCATAATGATCACTCATAATTGAACCCATAATGATCACTCGCTCACTAAGCAAGTTGTGTACACATTTCTTTGTCTCCACCCTCCACATTCCCTGACCTGTAACAAAAAAAAAACAACCAAATATCTCACTTCGTCCTCCACCTCATGCCATACTGCTTCAAAACCACTGCCACCCCCCCCCCTTGTATCTCAAACTTGTGTGTACATAGTTCCCCACTATCATCAGCAGCACTCCTCCATTCTTCTTTCCCTTCCTATCATGAAAAACATCATATCCTTCCATTTCTATTCCTGTCAAGATATCATCTCATCCAACCATGTTTCACTTATTCCAGCTATTTTCAGACAATCAAAACAATTTCATCTCCCTTATTTCTGAAACACATGGCATTCATAAATAAGCATAACAATTTATTTCTTGGTCTATAACCAGTCTTACACATGCTACCCCTTATATATCACTTCTCCAAACTTGCTCCTGTCTGCTCATTCTTATCATTTTGATCCCCTATCCAGAGGCTCAACTACCCCATGTATTCCATTCCTATGCTGACCATTCCCATGCATGCATTCATTATTGCTTTCAAAATCCACTCTCCTTATACAGTGTCTCCCTGACCCACCCACTCCATTTCCCTGTGTAATTTGCATTCGTCATTCCTATTCTCACCTCCATTTGCAATCACATTGGTCTCATCTGGTCCACTCTTCTGCTCATTTACATCATTTCTGACTTCTGCTGATATGTTCTTCACATCACTGATTACACTTCCGTCCAGCAGCAGCCTTTCCAGATGACTCATTCCAAAACCATTCGGATGCTGCCCATCACTCTTATACAGCTTCACTTGTCCCTCAAACTCATCCCACACATTCACAAACCACTCCTTTCTCTTCACACATTTCTGCTAACATTCCATTCAAGATCTTTGCTCTCTGCTGCAACTTATCATTGTCATATTTGGGCAACACACAAACTAATCTTCCTACAACCCTGTTTTCTTTCAGTCTCCTCAATAATCTCCTGATATCTATCCTCACATTCTCCCCATGCCCAACCAAATCATTCATTACAACCACTAACTCCCTCGTCACATACTTACTTCTCATATCCAGCACTCAATATTCATCTTCCCTCCTGGAAAACAGATTTGTGCACCCCTCCTTGTGATTTGTTAATGGGTTCACAAAGGAGTACAACAGTTATTGTGTGATTAGTTCAGGTCTTCCACAATGAGTCTTTGGACTCCTTGGAGGTGCCCATGCAGTAATAATATTAAGAAGAAAAAAGTTAATGACAATCAGGGATTAATGACTGATACAATGTATAGTGGTTTTTTTAAAAAAAAAGATTTTAAATGTCTAAGTAGAAGACAAGTAGAAGTATATATATTTGACGCAAATCAAATAATTAAGAATGATATATCACACACTATAAAAACATAATACATCAATAGAATGTTTGTAAATTTTATTTGCTATTTAATGTAGTACTGCATTTCTTAAAATATTTTAATATTAAGTGAAAACTTTAAATGATAATTAAAATTTCATTTTGTATTCATCAACCAACAAAAATTTATGCAAAATATATACTTAATTACTTACTTTACATACATAACCTTCTTTTTCTAAAGTGATGCTGCTCAGTTTTTTTTTTTAAATAATATTTGATATAACATGACAGAGTGTAATATTATAAAATGAATGAATTAAAAAAAAAAAAAAGAAGAAGAAGAAATAATGTTGACAAAGTAGTGATAGCCATACTGAAAAATTATGCTTATCTCTAGAGATAATGAATATGTAATTTTATGAACTTATATGTTATCTGTGATGCTGCAGAAGAAGAACACTAATGCAGACATCTTTGTACAGAAGCCAAGCTAATAGCTTTACCTGGTGATTATTATTTGTGCCTGTACAGAAATGACCTAGAGAGATATAAACCTTTTGTAACATGTTATATAATTTATAAAAATATGTGTTTTGCATTGGGTTGATGCAATTTAGTAGAAAAAGGAATTCTAAAGTTCCTGGTGTTGTAAGCACAACTGTTACACAGAACCTGAATATTGTAATATGAATTAATTCTTCATTACATGGAAATGTTACAGATAATTCCTACATACATTTCTGTAAACTCTTCTCCCGAGTTTCTTTCTCAAATCTTTTTTTTTTTACACTACAGAAAGAAATCTTGGTACATGAAACTGTTTTATAGAAATGTTATATGAAACAAAAATCAAGTTATGATAATAAAAAATAAATAATATTAAGTATAATCTGTATCTTGTTCGATGTTTTCTTCTTCAATATTTGGAAGTTCATAATTCAAAGCAGATATGGTCAATATATACACATGCAAGCTCTATTTAATAGTATATATATATAATTTTTAAAACTCATATTTTTAATTTCAAATATCTAGTAAAGGCTTTAGAAAAGTTCTATTAATTTTTTTTTTCAATACATCATTATATCTGAAATTGAGAGTGGTGAAGAGCAGCTGATTATAATGAAGCCAAAAGATGAGCAATTAGCTGATTTTTATTAGTAGTGATAGAACAAATTGTTTGCTGGTAAAAAAAAAAAAACTATATTTTTTATTATACTAGATATTATCAATATGGTGCTAATGTGTAATATAACAATGGCAACTGAGATATCTTTGTTACAAGGGAGTTGAATATGAGTGATTCTGTTCGGTGCAGCAGGTGTGTGAAATGTATTCATTATAAAAAGTGAAAATGAGACTGATGAGTGAATATGTCAGAAGAGATTTGAGTACCAGTTGTGTGGGGGGTGAGTAAAAAGTGTAATAGCAGAGTGGAATAATGTTGGCAAAAAGTAGGAAAATATTGAGTGCAAATGAGATTGTTGATGAAAGTGCAGTGTGGAAAATCAGGAGAATAATGAAAATGTCATGAAAGAAATAACATTTCATGGAGTTTTTCACATGACAAAATGTGAGTTTGTGTGAGTAGTAGCAGGAAGAAAAAGGAATGTAGACATTCCTTTCACTTCCCACATTTCAGGCAATCCCATGTGAGAAAGAGGCTAATGGGACAAGATATACAGTCAGTCGCTATTAAGGGATTATAAGAGAAGATATGAATGACATGCATTGGTAGATTAGTACAATAAGTGAAGGACAACTAATTATTATAGGTGACTTCAACTATATACAAATTAAATAGATTGGAAGGAGGAAATATCACAATGTGGGAAGAAAATATTCTTGAACCTCAAAGAAATCCAAGGACTCATCAAGGGAAGGCACTCTACACTATACAATTCACTGTCTACGCTTCTGGCTTATTTACTGTTGTTCATTATCCACAGTATGCCAGGTTATATCGCATATTATTACCATATACTAATATGCAATATAATCCACCACTATTTCATCTACAGCACAATGATGATATTTCTATATGAGATGAAAAACCAAAGTTCTAGAAGAAAAAATGCTACTGCCTCATTATGAGACTAACTACTGAAAAAAAAAAAAAAAACTATAAACAAATATACACTTGCCCATGGTGAGTAGATTTTTCCAGCAAGCAAGTAGCTTCAGATTGGACAAAATATAATTTATTTTATTTAGTAAAAAAATAACTTTCTAAACAAAATCTTAAAAAGAAAATGAGCATATATAATATAAAGTGCCATTCTAGTAACAAAAATTAATGTAACAAATTATATTTTCCCAAAAAAGTCAATGTTGCTTTTACTGAACTTCCTATTCTTATTGTTTACTGAGTTCTCTTGGTATGGTTCTTACAAAAAGGAAATGTTCTCCAAATAGTGATCTAGCCACCAATCACTTTATGGAATTCCTATTGACTTATTAGGACAAATCATTAAAATAATGGGAGGGAGTCTCTGGTGAGAACTTTTTTTTTAGTGGCAAGCAGAATTTTGCATAATTTATCACACCTTGCACATAAAGATTCCTCTCATCACGATGAAAATTAAACTTAGTTCTTTACCAGTCAAAGGGCACACTAAAATAGTGTATGTGTTTCCAACCACCATGCTTTGAATCCCACCATGAGCATGGATGTTTGTGAATGTCTTTAGGTGGTAGACAATGTTGGTGTGGAACCACCTTGCTCACTGGAGGCCTGGCGTGACTTGTAAAAAAGTACCATGTTTGGTTTCAGAGCAAGATTCTAGAATATCTCATTCTTAGCTTACCCATAGTATTAGCATATTATTGATAACTGTTTTGAATGGAATTCATATTAAAAAAAAAAGATACTCATAAACTTATTCATTTCTTAATTTTAATTCATGACACTTATATGCAAATGTGATTTTAACCACAGTATGTTTCAGCATGGTAAGGATAATAGTCTAGATTATGTGTGTGTGTGTGTGCGTGTGTGCATCATAATTAGGTTTAATGGAAAGAAATAGGATTGAGTGATAAGATGAGTAATAAAGATTCGTTTATTCATTTATTCATGCATTCATTTATTCTTAGTATAAAAATTTCTAAAGGATGTTTATTTATAAAAACTCTAAATGACCCTTGCGGACCAATATCTTCAAGAAGAGAAAATCATACATATGGACTGGCCAGCCAGGTCTTCTGATCTGAATCCTATTGAGCATGCCTAAGATGCTCTAGGGAGACATGTTGCTGTTCTCAACCCTCCTCATAACATTGAGAGACTTAGAGATCATTGCAAGAGCAATGGTTGTTAGTGCTGTATTGCTGTGAGAGGTGACCACCTTTCTCATTGGAGCACTTGGATAATCTCATTTTGACCTTTTGTTTTTGACCATGGTCAAAAAAAAAAAAGGTCAAAATGAGACTGTTATTCATTTGCAATTTTTGTGAGTGTTTCTTTCACATCAGATATCATACTGCTTTTCACTTAATTGCATACAAATTCATCATACAATATGAGTCACTGTGATTTTTCTCTTTGTCCTTAATTTATGGAAACCAGTGTAAAATTAATTTTGTTAAAGCTTTATAATTCTTGTCAATGAATATGGACTCCAGCCATAGCTTTTATAGCCTGTGCACTTTAACAATTGTTTTTGCAAATGCTTGTGCACATTTCGCTGTTGATATCTGCATATGCCTAAGTTTATTCTGAACTAGCCACATACATCAAGAATTAATCTGAATGAGAGAATAAGAGAGAGTAATTTAAAAACTCAACATGTATCAACACATTTATATTATATACTTATTTTACAAAAAGTATATAGTAAAAATGTGATGCACACATATTTTATTTGATTATCTTTATTTGTATGTTTTTTTAGTCATTACAGAAAACATACATTCATCTATGCACTTGGATATGAAACTTCTGATGTCCTCTATTCTAAGTACTATACATTGACTATTTAACAATATAAGTTTACACAGTTTTGTATGTTAAGAAAAGTAAAACATTCCATGAGTTGTAACTTGTGCAGCATCTAACAACAAAATGGTAGTTAATGAACATATTGTTGAGAACCCATGGGGAGTGATGCTACAGCTCTTTCTGTCCTCAAGATATTTCACTTACTTTTAAGGATTGGAATGAGGTCCAAATATAAATTAAAATGAAATGCAAGGAATTAACTAGTTTATTAATAATTAAAAAGGCTAATTAATGAGAAATGAAGTAACCAGAAACCCTGGGTCTACTTGTATGTTTATATGTTCAGAAACAAGAATAAATTGTTACTCTATTAACTAAAAACTGCATTTTTGGAGGAAAAACAGAAACAAAGGCAAAATTGGAAAAAGAACATTAAGACAAATGTTGATAGGAAATGGCCATTATAAATCACAACTATATGAAATGTACTATAACTTGGTATTCTTTCAAATAAGGAAATATATTTTGTGACATCATTATAATAATTAAGATTTCAGCAAAGGTGGGAAAGAGTGAGTGAGAATGGGCATTTGGTGAAAGAATTCAGGACTAGGTGGATAGGAATATGATGTTCTATAAGGGACAACATGGTTTTGTGAAGGGTAGGTCTTATCTTAGTAATTTGTATTTTGTCCAACTCCATTGTAACTTTTTATAATAAAGTTACAATGGAGTTGGATAAGGGAAATGGCTACTGTGATATTGCTAGACTTTGCAAAGACATTTGACAGGATTCCAAGTGGAATCCTGTCGCACAGATTGGAGGAAATGGGGATGGATATGAATCTGGTGATTTGGTTTAGAGGGTGGCTGATGGAGAGATATCAAAGAGTGTTTTATGGAGGAGTTCAGTCCAGGAGAAGGCAACTGATCAGTGGTGTGCCACAGGGGTTCAGTACTTGGTCCTCTGGTTTAATTTGTACATCAATGCTATAAGAAATGATTTGACAGGAAATATTCAGTTTCTAGTTAATGATGATAAACTGGGAAGAGCAATGGTAAATGAAGGTGATGCAGAGATCATGTAGGAACTTAAATAGACCAGCAGTATGGGCAAAGGTAAATGACTGTCAGTCTAATGTGACCAAATGTAAGATAATGCACTTTGGGAAACTGATGAGGATAGGAGCTCGAGGATGGCCAGGGAGTTAAAATTTAGTGGGCATATTGCGAAGGTAACCAAAACAGCACATTAAATTACATGGTTGTTGAAGAACAAACAAGTAGTGATAGAGAGGTTATTGTTCCTATTGTTAATAAGCCCACATCTGAACACCCAGGATTGTGACAGTCTGTGGCATGTTTCCTATGAGAATAGATAGATGGTCTGTGGGCTTCAAAAACTGGCTGATAGGACATGATAGATGCATCTAAATTATTAAAGGGGTTTTATAGGATTGACATTGAAGACATTTTTTTCTGTAAATGGCAAGAAGGGAGAAAAGGAGTCACCAGTGGAAGTTGTGTAAGAGTGTGGTTAGCAAGGATGTTAGAACTACATTTTTGCTTGGGTGATTGCCAGAGATGATTATGAGTGCTTCGTCAGTGAACGAGTTTAAGGAGAAGTACGATAAGTGCTGTGTGAATAATGGATCTCCTGCAATGCGTCTTCTGACTCAATGGAGATACCTGTATGATAATCATAATATTAAATTTTGCTGCTTAATAAACTGCATCATGCTGAATAACCGGTCTATCTCAATTAGGGTATATGAAAAATACTGTTATTCTATCTTTTAGAATAGATAAAAAAAATAACACATACCGGTAGTTTTTGCATATACACCCTCCATAGAGCAGTTGGGAAATGACAGGACAATGTTTCCTTCAGCTAGAAAAGACCTCAGCTCAATTCTCATCATGATGGGAGGAATCTTTATATGGACTTTTCCATGTGAAGATGAGTTATCCAATCTCATACAGAGGTAATAGTTATTTTCTCCAGCACACAGGTGAATCAGACAGAGAACACAGACAAAATGACTGTTAGTGGTGGTATACGGCATTGTTTTGTATATGTAGAAGACTGTGTAGAAATTGAATTGTGTGGTGTAGAGTACTTTCTCACAATAAGTCTTTACTTCATGGAGGTGTCACATAATAACAATAACATGCAAATTTGTGTTTCTTTTTGAAACTAACTCTGGAATGCTTCAAAAACCTCTTTAGATGTTAAATAAACGATCAAAAATTAACTACATGAAAAGGGTTTAATAATAAAAACTGTTTTGTGCGTGAAATAACGAATATTCTAAATTACTGAGATTTAATGTTAAAAATTGATTCAAAGGTATGGTAGCTTTAACATCTGTTTTTTATTGTTTTGCAGAGTCTTGTGAAGAAAGAGATTAAGTTATACAAAAAGAATGGAAGCTTACAAGCATCACAATATTAATTTTGTTTAGTTTTGATTATTCAAGATTATATGATTTTGTTCTTTAATTTTTGTAACTTATTTTTTTTTATCTTAATTTATTTTTAGAAGATTAAATTTATTTACATTTGTTTTTGTTAGGTTCTTTTGCACAACTTTGCACTGTGAGATATATCATGTGATGACCATTATAAGATATATTAGTGATGGCTCCTGAGCTATCATAGTTTTATTATTCTAGAAATATGCACACACACTATGTACAGAAAGCTCTTGCTTTATACAGTTAATATATCCTGTGAAAATGCCATACTAAGTGAAAACCAAATATAATAAGCAATGAAAAAAAATGTAACTCATCCATGGTTTTCAAAACCTTTATTAAATTTTTAAAAATACATTTGTTTTTACTGCCAATATAAAGTAAAGGATAATAAAATGTTTGAAACAAATGAAAGTTTATTAAAACACATGCATAATATGTATTCATAATTATACATACAAGTATATTTAAAAGAAAAAGAAAATTATGGGAAATATTGGAACAAGATAGTTTGCACTGGCTTTTGTTTCTTTTTCTATATGTTCATCTCACAGCAACAGTTCATACCTCTGTCAATATTCTGGCAGGCTTACATACTGCAGTCAAGGTTAGGGCTAATGTCCGTAAGTTGTTTTCATCAACAGCACAAAGCAATTATTCAAATTCTTTTCAAGTTATATCCTTCAATAGTACATTTCTTCTCCATTGCAATCATCTTGTTCTTCACATTTATGTTGTTTGTCAACATAAATGAGGTCATTATCACTCAGTTCCTCTTAATATGAGTTTACTATTTCCCAAACATTTGGAGCACCCATTTCATTTAAGCCTAGTTCTTTAACATCTTCAATAGAGACTTCTAGAGCCAACAAATGTGCTATCTCAATCACAGTTGTTGCCTTTTTCCAAAGAACATTCAAAACCTTCAGTCTTCAATTAACTGTGAGCAGAGTTTCTTTCAAACTCCCTTTGAACTGGATTCATACAGTTCATTCTAAGCATCTCTAATGGCTTTTTTTTAGCACTCAAGTCCCGAACTTTCATCATATTCTTGGCATTGGGCTATTTACTAATCAACTGCTTTATCCAGACATAGTAAATTGCAGCGACAGATTAAAATTAAATTTAAAAAAAGCAAATATGTATACAATATTTTGTGACATTAAACTCAGTTATCAGATAAAACAATAAACATGTGGATTTAGTTATTAGAAAACATTCATACCAGTTCATATATTTTATTCTTGGTTGTATAATGTGGTCTCAGTCAGTTGGTAATCTATCGAAGGATGTGCATCTCAGTTACCTTACCTTACTTCTGTGGCTTGACATTTCATACAGTAATAATAGAAAATTTATATTTGTCAAAAAGGCATGTAAAGAGTGGGGGAGAAAAGAAGGGGGGAGTTTGACTTTAAAATAGTTGATCCACAAACTGAATGTAAGATAATATAGTGAACTAAATTTAAAACTAGATTTATCTGAAATGGCTGAAACCATTTCCACAGGTGAGCTATAATAATGTACTGTACTGTACTATACTTACAGTAGTTAATTACTAGAATGTTTTAACAGGGATAGAAATCGAAGGATATAGGGAATGTAAACAAGGCGGTGGAGTGCTACTCATGATAAGAGATGAATTATGTACTCTGAGGGTGAAGAATCTCAGTGGAACTAAGATCATTGGCTTTGAGAATATAAATAGTGATGAGCAGGAAACGTTTAGGCAAATTACTTTGCCGAGTGCAAAGCAGGCAATTATTATGGGGGACTTCAACTACAGTGATATAAACTGGGCAGAGAAGACAGCATGCAGTAATAAGAAATTAATTTTTGGATTTTTTGAGAGACAACTGTCTTAGGCAGCATATGGTGGAAGGAGCAGGAGGATCAAGAGTTTTTGATTTGGTCATAGTAGCACAGTATCTGACTGAGATTGAAATGACATAAAACGATATTTAACAATATCTTTATCGATGATGAATGCATTCCAAAGGTCAAAAGAGTGAATAAAGTGTCAAATGGGTAAATAAAGGGATTAAACATCAAATTTGTAAGATGAGGATACTGTGAAGGCAGCACGAGATGAATACTGGTAGCAATCAATTGCATGAGGAGTATAAAGATCAGGCCAGGAAGGTGACTCAGTTGGTAAGAACATCAAAACTATGATATGAGCAGAAATTAGCAAATTAGGCCGAGAAAAACCCTAGAGAGTTTTTTTTTAGATATGTGGCAAGTAGAAGGAAGAATGATTATGGTAAGATGATTCAGTGAATAATTTATAAGGGTGTTTCATTCTCATCATTGTGAATCATGAAAAATTCAAGTGTAGAGGACATAAGAGAGGACAGCTTAATTGTGAGTGAGCAGGAGATATATGAAAATAAATAAGCTTGATGTCAATAAAGCGATAACATTTGACAACATATCATAACAAGTTTTAAGAGAATGTTTCATGGAATTGGTAGTAGTAGTAGTATTGGCATGCTTGTTTAATACAAGTCTTCCAACAACAATTAAGTCCTCTTAATTGATTCACAGGTTCCAAGAGAGCAGAAAGAAGATAAAATTGTTCCAATGCATAAAGGTGGTGATAAGGCTATGACTACAAATTATAAGCTAATCTGGTGTTGTTAAGGTACTGGAGAGATTGGTGAGAAGTGGGATACAGAAATGGGTTCATAACAGCAATATTCTCTGTGGTTGTCAGAATGGTTTTGTTAAAGGGAGATCATGCTTTATTAACTTACGTATTATAATAGTTGATAAATGTCTTGGACTAGGGAGATGCACATACAGTGGTATACTTAGATTTTGCAAAAGCTTTTGATAGACTGGCACATGACAAGCTGTTAAATAAACTGAAATGGATGGGACTTGATAACAGACTAGTGAGTTGTATCACAGTCACTGATCCGACTCACTAGTGAGTTGGATCAGTGACTGGCTATCACATAGTATCAGAAAGTTATGGGAATGTAGTATCCCGAAAGAGGAAAGACACTAGTGGTGTGCTGCAGGGGTCCTTTATTAGGGCTGTTGTTGTTGTTCAATTTGTACATTAATGATAATGGGATGGGTTTAACTGGTGATATGCAGCTGTTTGCAGATGATGCAAAATTGGGAAGAGTAATGCAGAGTCAAGCAGATGTTATGGCCTTATGGGAGCACTTGAATAGATTGTATGAATGGACAGATAAGTGAAACTATCAGTTCAATGTTGCAAAGTGTAAGGTTTTGAAATTTGGTAAGCAGCAATGGTATGCAAAGTATACTTGGTGGGGAAACTTTAAAGGAAGCAGAGGAGATGAGGGATCTACAAGTGATCGTGGACAAGGACCTGAAATTCAGGGGTCACTTTACACAGGTTATGAAGTTCACATCAGATAATGACAATGATGCGGAGCGTCCCAATGTGCAGAAAAAGAGAGGTTATGATTTCATTGTGTAAGGCCTTGATAAGACCTAACATGGATTATTGTACACAGATTTGGTCACTGGGTTTTCATGGTGATGAGGGTATATTAGAAAGGGGTCCAGAGAAGATTCACAAAGGTAGTCTGTGGTCTTTGGAATGTGGAGTATAAAGACAGACGAAAGAATGTAAATTGCAAAGCCTCGTGAGGAGGAGGAGGTCGGATATGACTGAGACATATTAGCTAGGGGTTGTTATCAAGCTGACATGGAAGAAATTTTTCATAGAATGGGAGGAGAGGGTAGAACAAGAAACCATCCCTAGAAACTGTATAAAGAGGGTGTGAGCAGAGGAGTGAGGACAGGTTCTTTGCATGGAGAGTGGATAGTATGTACTTCTCACAATTTTATTATTATTAATAATAATAATAATAATAATAATAAAATATATTATTAATTAGGAAATAATAGAAACTGTAACTCAGTCTCCTGATACTGTAATTTAAAAGGATGCATTGACTAAACTCCAGACAGTGTCACTCTCAGAGTCGAACTAGAATATGACTATTTTAATCTTGTGAGACAATTCAGCCAAAAGAATAAACTAGTTAGATTCCAGTTACTATAAAAGAATTTCCAAAATTAGATTCTAGTTACTACATTTACCAGCCTGGTTGGCTGAATGGATAGCATAACCACTATCCACCCAACAGGATGCAGGTTCATTCCTGCTGTGTGCATTGCTGTTTGTGATTGTCTTTAGGGAAAGATGAGATCCACTGCATTGCTTATTGGAGGCCTGAAGTGGGTTGAAAAAGTGCCACATTTGGTATCTAGGTTAGCGTTTCCAGATTATGTAAAAAATAAGTAAATATAATAAAAAATACACAGAAATCCACTGCTCACCCACAGTACTTAATGTACTATAGGTTTGCAACCTTTCATAGTTGAGAGTCACAAAATAATTAAATTAAATTATGTGTGTGTGTCTATATATATATATATATATATATATATATATATATATATATATATATATATATATATATATATATATATTTGTTTATAATTATTAACTGACTTAAACACTGAGAAAAAATATAAGAGATTTAATAAGATTTCACTACTAGTTTCATCAGAAATGCTGACTTCGTCAGGATGAATACAGTACCACGAAGAAAACAACATCTTAAAAATATATTGTACTTTAGACAAACACAGAATTTAGAACAAGTAGTAGTTGTGTTTGAAATTGAGTACGAGCATTAGTTCTGGTGTGAAGCACTCAGCGTGTGAATGATATCATGAGTACACCAAAACTGGATTACAGCACTATGTGAATCGGGTAGGCTGTAACTGAGATTGCTGTTTAGATGGGTAGGGTCGAGAGCTATTTCTTCGGATTCCAAGCTACGTCTTTCTAATTCATCAGAGTATTTATGAATGTTTGAAGTTAAGTTCCAGCCTATTTGATGTTGTCGTCCTTCAACATTGGTATGGCCGAGAATAAAACGTGGCTGGATAGGGCATTAGTACGGACTCTCTTATAAGAATTGTCACATTGGTGTTCTTCTAGGCGGAGAGAGATGGACTTTTCTGTCTGGCCATAATATGGTTTGCCGCAACTGCAAATGATTTTGTATACTCCAGGGAACTGAAGAGGATTGTGTTTTACTTTAGGTTAACTGAGGCAAGATCGGAGTTTTGGAAAGGTGGAGAAATATGTTTTAACATTAAATTTCTTAAGGATTTTTGCCAATTTAGGAGAAAGAGAACTTATATACGGTAAGGAGATGGTGATGTAGTTTAGACAAACTATGTTTGTGTAAAGTACAATATATTTTTAAGTTGTTGTTTTCTCCATGGTATGGAGAAATTCACCTGACGAATTTCAGCATTTCAAATGAAACTAGTAGTGAAACCTTATTAAATCTCTTATATTTTTTCTTGGTGTTTAAGTCAGTTAATTATAAATATGTCATTAAACTGAGTCAAATTACTCTTTAAATAAAAATAAATACAAATATATATATATATATAAGAAAGCAAGAAAATTTTTAACATGAGCCTGGAAGCTTCCCTATCAGCTAGCGAAAAATCCTACAACCACGTATTTTGCCAGTTCGTGACTAGAAGGAAACCAGATACTGTGGCTGCAAGTCATGGGGGGGGGGGGGATCTGTCGAGGCCAGGTATAAACAGGAGACAGACTTCCCTCTATGTGGGTGGTATGTTAGCGAGTAATCTTTTCCTCACCAAACACAATGAACCACAACTGAAAGAAATGCATTTTTATTGTGGATTTCAAAAAACCTCCAACACAAAATAGTTCAAAAAATCCACAAAAACCATCAAAAATCTAAATCCCCCCCCCCCAAAAAAAAATCATAAAAGGCAACAGAAATCCAACCAAACAATCCAACAACACTAATTCTTACTAAAAAAAGTTTTCACATTCACTTCAGCAACATTTGTGGCCTAAACTACAATATAAATGATGCTCAACATCTACAGTCATCTAAACCAGAACTACTATTCCTTTCAGAACCCCAAATGGCAACTTCAACAGCCACTGTACACCTCAACTGCCCAAACTTTACATTACACAGCTCTTACTGCCACAAGAGTGCCACTTGTGCATTCGTGAGAACCAACATACCATGCCAGAGATTGCAAATCCTTGAATCCCCACTATTTGATTTGCTTTGGCTCAAAATTTCTCAACCAAATCAACCTGTCCTTTTCATATGCTCCCTCTATCGCTCTCCAAACTCTGTCAATAACTATGACCTCTTCAACTTTTTGCAGTCAAAGTACCCCAATATTATGGGGTCATCCTTCTTGTGAACTCCAATGTCCACAACTTATATTGGCATCCCTTCTCCACTTTGATTGATCAGGGATGCTGAGGTGTTCGCCACCAGCAATGACCTATCTCAGATCATCAATCTTTCCACCAGAATACCAGACAATCCCCTCCAATTTGCCAATAGACTTGTCCTCTTCCTAATAAGCTCCCCTTCTAAGTATACTGTGGTTGTCAGTTCTCCTCTTGAAAACTTGGACAACAACCTCATACAAGTCTCTTCTGCTTCAGAACAACTTAAACTCACCATATCACTGTCTCATGTCCTTTGGCACCACAAGGGTGCTAACTGGGAGGACCTCCATGACTTCTATTCCTCCTTTCGATGGTCCGACTACTGCTTCAGTTCTTCTGATCCAAACACCTACTCAGACCGAATAACACAAATCATGCTCACAGGAATGAAGGCTTTCAATCCCCTATTCCAGTCCAAACTCTCAGCCACCATCCAAGCTTTAGTTCTCAAAAAAGTGTGCCAATACTGTAAAAGACAAAACCTCTGCTTACCACAATTGGCTCTAAACTAAAACTCCAGCTGCTCTTTCTGCCTATACTGCAGCCTGCAACAGTTCCAAAAGAATCTATTACCAAGTCCAAGTCAGACTATGAAAGGACCAAATGCTGAAACTCACCTCCTGCCCAAATAGAAGTTACTCCTTCTGGTCCCCTTGCCAAGGCCATTGGGTGCAACTTCTGTCCACTCAGGTTTCCACCACTCATTTCCAGATGATACTGTAGTCAGCTCACCAAAAGACAAGGTCAACTTGCATCACTCTTCTCTTCAATTCCTGCATTGATGCTGTGGGCAAAGTTCCCTCCATTCCACAAAGAACAGCTCCCCTCATGTCTCCCATAGTCTTCCAACAAAAAAGAAATCCGAAGAATCCTTAAAAACCTGAACACAGACAAGGCATCTGGTCCTGATGGTATCCCACCTATTGTGTTCAAAAATTGTGCCCCAGAACTAACACCAATCTTCTATTGCCTCTTCAATCTATCCTATTTAAATGGCATCTACCTAACAACATGGAAACAAGTTCACATCCAGGCCATCCCAAAGAAAGGTGATAAAAGTCAACACAAACTACTGTCAAATTGTTCTCACTTCTGTTCTCTCAAAAAAAAAAAAAAAATCATGGAAATCACCAACAACCAACTCTTTAACCATCTAGAGGCATACCAACTACTCAGCAGTATGGATTCTGCCATTCACAATCTACAGCTCATCTTCTTGCTTTCACTACCTATGGACTCAAGTCATGGAGAAATTCACGTGGTTGCCCTTGACATTTCAAAGGCATTTGATTGGGTTTGGCACAGGGGCCTACTCATCAAACTGCTATCCCATGGTCTGCTCTCCTTTCCCACTCTGCAACAGGATTGCCAACTTTCTCACTGGTCACTCACTACGTGTCATAGAGGATGGCTTACTCTCCTCGGATTTCCCCACCAATGCAGGAGTACTCCAGGGTTCTGTTCTTTCACCACTCTCTTTCTCTTGTATATAAATGTCCTGTTCTCACAGACTTCTTATCCTATCCATAGCTTTGCTGACAACAGTACATTCCATTCTTCTTTTTCATTCAACAAACCTGTTAGTGCTCAAGTATTACAATCCTCAAAATCTCCCATGACCAGTGGAGCAAAGACAACCTTGTAAACTTTAATGCCACCAAAACTCAGTTCTGTCTGATCTCTCGCAAGAAAGAGCTTGCATCCCTTCCTCTTACCATCAGTAATACTGAGATATTGAAACATGATCAAATTTCTCTTCTTGGACTGACTTGCACCTCCGATCTTTCCTGGCACAACCATATTTCAACTATAGCTTCTGCAGTCGCCAAAAAACTTGGTGTACTTTTTCCCACAAGATACTACTTTAAATCTTCACAGCTGCTAACTCTATACAAATCCAAATCCACCCAGCCATGGAATATCACTCCTATATTTGGGATGGTGCACCAAAATCCTCTCTAAGATTGCTCGATTCTATCCAGATCCAGCTAATTAATGATCCTTCTCTCACCGACCTACTTCAATTCCTCTCTCATAGACATCCAATTTCTGCCTTGTTTCTTCTACAGATATTCATAGACAGTGCTCTGTTGAATTGGCCACTATTATTCCTCCACTCTCTCTCTCTTCCAAAATCATTAAAATAAGAGCCACTGCTAACCAACACCCTTTTACAGTCCATCTTAAAACTTACAGTGAAAATGGAAAATGGTGGCAGTGAAATTGGTACAGTGAGTTTTAAGATGGACTCTCCACTCTGCTTTCCCCAAAGATTACAACCCTCAACTGTTCAAGCAAAATGTGAACAGACTCCTCCTTTCTTCTATTACTCTTACCCACACGTGGCACTAGTGTGCTATTATTGGTCTTGTGGCCTTTCATGTGTGGACCAGATATATAAAAAAAAAAGAATTGATTCTTATTAATTCAAGCTTTGTATTAAAATAATGCATTTTTCATCACAAACAAGGAAACAAGTAAGTTGTAGAACTTCTCTACAACTTTTCTTAACTATATTTTCTAGTGATCCAAAATAATATTATATATATATTTTTTTTTTTCTGAGATTAAAAAAAAAAAATTGTACTGAAGTTATGTTGAGTACTTACATCTTTATGCACTTTTTAGATTCTTAAAAACTGGTTGGACAAATGGGTGCATTATCTTGAAGAATCTATATCTGCAAAATCCAATATTATGGAGATTCATTCAAGATATGGATGACAGAGTGAAAGAAAAGTAATTCATAGAAGAAGGGGGGGGGGGGGAATATATATATATATATACACATATACACACACATATATATAAATAGAATCCGATGCACATAGCTTTATATTGTAATCTTGTAAATAAACAAACAAGTGATTTTGCTTAATGGAAGCTGAGTCCGAAAATATCCATATTGTTAATACTTTTCTATTACACAAATTTGATAAGAAAAGTTAAATCTTATTTAAATTCTGAATATGGTGATCTCTCAATTATACACCCTTTAAATAAATGAACTTCAATTAACCAGCCCTTGAATGGGTTAGTACATAGATGGCGAACCTATGGCACGCATGCCAGAGGTGGCACGTCTGAGAATTTCGCTGGCACGTCAACGATTTACAGGTGATATCCTTTTATACGCTTATAAATTATTCAACTTTTTTTTAAAAAATTATTACAATACGTACAAGTTAAATTTTGTTTTACATGAGAGAGCAGCTATGAAGACGTGGATATTATTGGTGCGGTATTAACAAAAGATCACGCGACCCAAAGACAAAGGCAACCGACAAGTGTTGAGTTGAAATGCTAATTCTCTTCAACCAAATTCCATAACATCTGAAACTGTCATAACAACATTCACTATATATTTCTTAGTTTTAACACATTCACAATGGGGTGTCGTTTATTGTTCCGACAGAACTTCTCATTACCGTAGGGTTCAACTCACACAAAGTTTCAACCATTGGTTGAATTTTATTGCTGCTTATTTGAGCTGGCAGGTGAACTCACACACGCATTATATGTACAGTGACCATATTTTTTTGGAGAAAATAAAGAACAAATCAGAAATTGTTTCATAATAAATAAATAAATAAAAAAACAGGTTGCATTTATTTGTTTCACTAAAACTAAAAAAGCTTTATAACGATTATTGTAAAACATAAGCATATATATAGCATTTTAAACAATGAATATTATCACTTAAAAAAATTTAATTTTGATACTTTTCACAAGAATGAACTTTTTTTAATAAATCAGGTTTGTGTTTTAAAAATTCATAAAACTGTATACAATTCATGTCAAAGTTGCATTTGGTATAAATGCGTGCTTTCAATGTTTCGATTTTTAATTGTTTTTTTCCACTAGTCCACATATTGTTCACTAATGAAAATACTCGTTCAGTGGGGGCATTAGATCCAAGGAGACAGAAGCAAAATTCAACGATTTTCAAAATGTTTTTAAAAGATACATGTTTATCTGTGAAATATTTAAAATTTTCAACCCATCTACGTCGGCAGTACTCGTCATTTTGTCGCCATTCTTCAATCTTCTCACTGGTAACATGACTTTTAATACACGAAACTTCATCAAATAGTTCGCCGTCATTTATATTTAAGTTCCAGTGACTGGCAATGAACAAAACAATTTCCTCGATCTTTGCCCGCAGAGGGATTTCTCATAGTAGGACCCATTCAAATACTTCCATTTCCACGAAACAGCTGTACCAGTTACAGTATTTAAATAATCAATGCAGGTTTGGTAAAATTTATGAATTGCATCTTTAAATATGTTGGCATCAATATTCAATTTATTATTTAAATTCACAAAATAAAGGACAAAATGGCCATTTTTGAAAAAAAAAAAAAAAATCTAAAGGACAGAGCAGTGAAATAAAGGCCTCTCCTCTTAAATAAAGGACGTATGGCCACAGTAATTATATGGCATGTTTCAATTCATGGTAGAATTTTATTTGAAGTTAGCCTTTGTGATCTGTCATAATGGCAACGAGAATTTCAAATGCTATCTAATGAATCACACTATTGTTGAGAAATATATTACACAGACTGCAAAAGCCACTGTATCTTATTCAGGGATACAATGAAACTACTTGTTTTTCTTGCATCTGCAGTATAACACACACACACACACACACACACACACACACACACACACACACACACACACACACACACACACACACACACACAAAATGGAAGATATTAGACTAGAAGTCTAAAGATGAAGAGCAATCCTCTATGGGTGCTGGTACTAGCCATGTGTTGGATAAAAGATGTAAGAATTACTGTTATTCAAATCTTTGGAAGATTTGTACAAGTGAAGAGTGTGACAAATCATACTAAATGAATAAATTCATTCAGTGAAACTGAACAAATGTCATAAATATAACCAACTTCACCCATTATCAGTACCTAAAATATACACTGCCAGTGTAATTTCTCTTATTATAGACATAGTGGCAGGTCTGCAGTGAAATAGACAGAACACCAGAATTATATATAACTTTGAACCAATATAGATTTAGTGGATTGGCAGACCATGTACTCAGTATCCTAAATCCAGTTAAACTGAGAACAACTGTTACCCCCAAAAAAGAATAAGCTTTTAAATTAACAGATTAGTCTGAGCATCATCCTATGATTTACAGAATGCTTCTAACCAAAAAAAAAAAAAAAAAAAAAAAAAAAACCTATGAATGTACAAAACTTCCAAACAGTTGGGAGATTAATTCTGCATATAAATCAACAAAAAAAAATGGCCGCCTTTGATTGTTCCCAGAAGATAATAAAGCATTCAAGTTCTTTATTAACATGTGTAACCAACACCATCAAAATAACTGCTTAGCTCTATATAGTGGTCTAATCATGAAGTTACTTCATACACAAACTTCTGCTTGCTCACAGGTGGAAAGAGGGGAAAAAAAAAAATCAAAAATATGATTTCCTGTCACATATAATTTACTTGATAATGCATCTGCTTTGGTGGAAAGCAAATGTATGTTAAGATTAATCAATATACTGTTGATAATTCGAAGGTTAGAGTAGGAAAAGTATTTTCTGACTGGAATTTTGCAAGAGTAACAACTAATCATATAGGTGGTTCACAGCAAGGTGAAGAGTCATAAATAAGTGAATCTTAATTTCATTTTGGTAAAATTATGGAGACTACTACCGTGTTAAGAGTCATAACTTTAATTTCCTAACATTTCAACCTTTATATCAAGGTTATCTATTATCTGGAGTACACACATACATATATATACAGAGAAACAATTATTATTATTATTATTATTATTCGTGACACCACCAAGGAGTTCAAAGACTCATCGTGGGAGGACACCTATTGTATAACTCTCCGTCTCCACCACCAATCAACAACATCAGCGCCATCTACCGCCCACCACAGCTAGTATTTTTTGTCTGTAAATTGCGTGTGTTCTGAAGGGCCGATTTGTCTATGCGGGATGAAAAACCCTACTACCTCCGTATGAGATCGGCTAACTCACTTTCGATTGAAAAAATCCACATAAAGATTCATCCCATCATGATGAGAATTGAACTTAGGCCTTTTCCAATCGAAGGGCCCAACGTACCGTCGTTCTTCCAATTGCACTACGGAGGCAACAATAAAAGAAATAACAAAAAATGACAAGTTACATTAAAATCCACACAGCATGTCAGAGTATCGCTCATGTGGTCAACCATTACTCTACTGACCTGAGCTCTAGTGAAAAAAAAAAACTAGTCCTGTTTTACATGACTCAAGAACAAATTGTTATTAATTTTTGATGATACAGCATTAATGGTGGCCTAATCAGTATTTATAAATATGGGCTGCGAGACCACCATTCTGCTTATTGGATGTCTGAAGTGGCTTGAAAAAAAAAATTCAGTGTTTGGCCTGTAGAGCAGGGTTTCCAGAATATGTAAAAAATAAATTTAAAAAATTCAGAAAAATATGTAAAATTCAGAAAAATAGAAAAAATAAATAAATTTAGTCTGCCCATGGTATGAATGTACTACAGTTTTGCAAAAAACCTTTTGTGAGTGGGAACTACATAAAAAATCAGGTTGTCAAGTGTAAGGAAAGTGCTCTTCAAGTCACTTCCGCGTGGAATATCCAGGGAATGATTAGAAAACCTATTATATTTAATATAGACCAGTTATTAAATGAAAGAAATTTTAAAATAGCAGTAATCACTGAAACAAAAAAGAAATTAAAAGGAACTATGAGAAGTGAAAATTTTAATGTGATATACAGTGGAGTCGACAGAGACCAAAGAGCACAAGCAGGAGTCATGATTTGGATTCATAACTCCCTTTCAAAACAGTTAAAACATTATAAATTATGGAATGAAAGAATAATAGAAGCTAGAATAAAAATAAATAGAGGCTATTTAACAATAATTGGTTTATATGCCCCAGAAGAAGGAAGATAACAGGATAATATTGATTTTTTTAATCAGCTACAAAACATATATAATAAAATAAATAAAAATGATAACATAATTTTAGTAGGAGACTTAAATGCAAGAATTGGAAACACGACAATTAATAATAATATAGGAATACATGGAGAACACACTCTAAACAGAAATGGTAAAAAATTGATTGACTTTGTAGTTTATAATAACCTAAAAATAATGAATTCCTTCTATAAACATAAAGACATACATAAATATACTTGGGCAGCAAGAGGATGGAAATCAATATTAGATTACTTCATATTAAATGAAAAGACATCAAAAGAGTTCACAGAGGATATGAAATAAGCAGTGACCACTTCCTTGTTAAAATAAAATTAAGATTACCACCTAAATGGCTACAAGTAACAAGAACAGAAAGAAAAATTGAAACATTTGTTTATAAAACTAGACTATTGAATGACACAAATGTACAATGGCTATATGAACAAAGAATTAACCAGTATCTAGATAAAATAAAACAAAATGAAGAAATAGAAATAGAATGGCTTAATATAAAAACGATACTAAATGCAGCAGCAAATGAAAGCTTAGGAAAGATCAAAAAATTCAATAAAAGAAAAAACTGAAGATCTGGGATGATATCAAAGAAATAATCAAAAAGAAAAAAGAAGCTTATCACAAATGGTTAAGCAGTAAAAGATTAGAAGATGAAATAGAATATAAAAGAATAAGAGCCATAGCTAAAAGAGAAGTCAGAAAAAGACAGAGAATCATGGAATAAATTTGTTTCTAATTTAGAACATGATTTATATAAAATAAGACCCAATGTATATAAGATTTTGAAACACCTAAATGCAGATACCAAAGAAAACATAAAATTAAACACTGAATTGAAATTAGAAGAATTTCTAAATTACTACACAGAACTGTGGACAGACAAATATTTTAAAAAAGACAACTGGCAAACAATTAACGAAAATGAAAAGGAAATAACTGAAGAAGAATTAAAAGTTTATTTTTTCACAAAGGATTAAACTAATATTATTATGAAGAAGAATTAGAAATCAGCCTGAAAGAAACAAGAAACGGAAAATCACCTGGAGAAGATAAACTAGGTTCAGAACTATATAAATACGCAGGAACAAGATTCAAAGGAAGACTCTTATTATTTTTAAATAAAATTTACTCAACTGGTATCCCCCAATAGAATGGAAAAAAGCAATTGTGATTCCTATCTTTAAGAAAGGTAATAGAGATGACCCTAAAAACTATAGAGGTATCAGTATACTAAATTCATGTTACAAAATATACAGCAGAATCTTAAATAACAAACTAATGAAATATTCCGAAAACTTTATTCTAGAGGTACAAAATGGATTTAGAAAAGGACGATCATGTATAGACCCAGCCTTCTGCCTAAAATTAATAATAGAGAAAAGAAGAGAATATAATTTAGAAACACATATTGCATTTATTGACTTTGAAAAAGCATTTGACAAAGTTAAAAGAAACATATTATTTAACATATTAAAAGAAAGACAAATACCAAATAATATCCTAAAAGCTGTCACAAGTATATATGAAAATAATCAAATACAAATAAGATTAAATCATGCGCTATCATATACAAGAGAGATAAACCAAGGGGTCCGACAGGGATGTCCCCTCTCAGCAACTCTTTTTAATATCTACTTAAATGAAATAATAATAAAATGGAGTAAAAATTTACATCAAGGAATTAAACTTTCACCTACAGTTAACTTAAACACTCTCCTCTTTGCAGAGGACCAAATAATAATTACAAATTCTGAAGATAACTTACAGAAAGCTATTTTAAATCTAAATGAGATATCCAAAGATTATGGTATGATAATATCAACGGAAAAATCAAAAACTATGGCCTTTAAAGGACAAGATCCAGCAAGAACTAAAATAGTATTAGATAACAAGATCTTAGAACAGGTGAATTCATTTAACTACCTAGGATGTATGATCACTTATGAAAATGAAAAAGATATAAACATAAAAATTGCAAAATATTTAAAAATAACAGGAGTAATTAACTCTATATTTAAACCAAACCTAGTTCAAAAACAAACCAGGCTAAAAGTATACAATACATTAGCCCTACCGGTCTTAATGTATGGAAGCGAAATCTGGACAATAAAACAAAAAGACAAACAAAGATTAACAATGAGAAAAACTGCAAAGTATACCCTATTTGATCACAAAAGAAACGAAGATATTATGAAAGAATTAAACCAAGAACCAGTAATTGTAAAAATTAAAAAATATAAACATAGATGGATGGAACACGTTCAAAGAATGAAAACAGAAAGATTACCAAAACAAGCCTTAAAGTACAAGCCATTAGGAAAAAGAAAACCAGGACGTCCTCTTAAACGATTCAACGATGACTTCTAAGGCCAGAACAGGCCATACTAGGCCTAAATCCTTGATACGTATGATGATGATGATGATGATTAGAAAAGTCAGATTCATTATAATTATTAAATTTAATGTGCCATCTGCATTCCTTTTACAGATAGGAATTGTACCTCCAGTTTCACCTATACATGGAAAGTTACAGGTGCACTGAATATAGTACACTCTTGGGTGAGCAAGGGGAGGAAAGGGATCCTTGGAGGAGTTGAATAGGTTAGTTAATTTTGTAGGAGGTTTAAAGGTGGCATTAAGGTTGTGTTTTGTACACTGTTTATTTATTTATTTTTTTATTTAGATTTATTATATACAAAATAGTTAATTATTCAGATGTGAATATCATTTTGATGCCATATGGTCACTCCCATACCTCACTGGGTTTTGGGAGTGAAGCCTTCTGCTAGAAGAAGTGGTAGGGTTGCAGATTCCCTTTCCACAAGGAATTAGTAGGACAATCACAAACATCCATTCCCTTGGGGGGGGGGGGACTTGGACCTGCAGCCCCCTTGGCTAGAGAGTGGATACACTAACCACTCGTTCAATTATGCCAACAGAGAACAAAATGAAATGAAAGAGGAAATATGATGTTAAACTTTATGATGAGGAACCAGCTGAATGTTACCAACACATCATTATCATTATCATCATTATTATCATTATTATTCAGGCCTCCAAGGAGTCAAAAGACTCATCGAGGGAGGTCCTTCCTAAGACATAAAGTCTGTCAAGACTCACTGAGGGGAGGTCCCCCCCTGAGAAACACAAAGTCTATCATACCACTCTTTAAACTCACTGACCGTTCTCGCTCCCACCACTCCATCAGGCAATGCATTCCACGGCTCGACCACCCTCCACACAAAGAAACCACTCCTTACCCTCTTGCTCACAGTTTCCTTTCGTAACTTCCAGGGATGGCCTCTTGTCATCACTCCTTCCCGCTGATCAACCAAGCGAAAGAACTCCCCAGTGTCAACCCTGTAACCACCTCTCAACAGTTTAAAAGTCTCGATCATATCACCTCTCCTTCTTCTATCCACCAAACTCTGCAGTCCACATTCTCTCAGCCGATCCTCATAACTATCCTTGTACAGTCCTGAAACCATCTTTGTCATCCGTCTTTGTATCCTTTCCACAGTTAATTTATCCCCTTCAAATCCTGGGGACCAAATCTGAGAACAATAGTCCAAGTGTGGTCTGATCAGAGACTTATACAACGGAATGATAACCCTCTTATCTCTGCAGGTCAGTGTCCTTCTCATAATAGCAGCAATCCTCTGTGTTACCTTCACCACCCTACCACATCTGCACTATTACTAATAATCCTTCCCAGCTTCGCATCATCTGCAAACAACTGAATATCCCCCTGCAATCCACTGGCTATGTCATTGATATAAAGGTTAAACAATATAGGTCCTAGTACTGAGCCCTGTGGGACCCCACTTGAAACCCTTTTAAAACACATTTTTAAAAGTTTAAAACACAACCCTTGTAAAACACATTTTACAAGAAAAGACAAAACTGAAAATGGACATTGATTAATCCAAATGGACAAACAAAAGGTGAAAGAGATTATATTTTATCATCTCATGTAAGAATATTTAAAGAATTCATAGTCACAAATCAAAGTCATAGGGGGTGATTAGATAAGTTAGAGCATAGGTGGCCAACAGCAGGCCCGCGAGCTGTATGTGGCCCGCAACGTGATTTTGTGTGGCCTGCAGCAGGATAAAAACTATATTAAATTATATGTATTATCAATTTAGCTATTAGTTTCGACCACAGATTTTCTGATTGATATACCAGTTATATTCATTATTTCTGATGACGGAAACAATTTATATTCTCAACACGGAATCATAATTGCTTTAAAAAGATTACTCAATTTATAAAATCTACTGCTTCTGTGTACGAGTTGTAGTAGTGGGAGTGGTAGATTTCTATGTGCTCCAGAGTAACGCATCATTGAAAGTCACTTGCTCTGCTCTGGTTACAGTGATCAGTTTCAGAACTTCAGTTTAAAGTATTTTATATTGTTCTCCCAGTAATAAAATGATTTAACAAATATAGTAATTCAATACATATAACTATTGCCTTGAAAAAGTGTGCGGCCCGTAACGCTACCACTCATCATATATTGGCCCTCGTATAGAATAAAGTTAGCCATGCCTGAGTTAGAGGGAAAATAACAATAGAATAATTTTTTTAAAAAATGACAGGATTAAATACAATAAAAGAAAAGATGTAAAGATAAATTAGTAGCCAACAAAAATTATACCAAGCAGAAATTGTAAAAAAAAAAAAAATTATACAATCAAAGAAATAACACAAATGAAAAGAGACATCTACAAATGGATAATACACAGGAAAATCTCATTCTAATCCCTATAAAAAGCACACATAAAATTGCAAAAGATAAAAAGATTAAAAATAAAAATCTCTTAGAGAAAACAAAAACATCTATTGGAGAAAAGAACACAACTAACTGGAGAAGGAAAAAGAAATAGTAGAACTTACAGAAATAAATAAAACAATCAAAAATATTAAAAAGATAAAAAAAAGAGAGAAGATAAAATGATACAAGTAACAATAGATAACAACAAATATATGAAAATACTATAGAAACATAAATAAATAATAATATTAGAAGATAAAAAGGCATAGTTGAAAGGGCTAGACTGTATTTTTCAGAATTGTATAACACCATGAGCACTGTTGAATACACTATTACATGGAAGCTAGAAGAATTTTAGTCGAAGAAAGTATCCCAGAAATACAAATTTTGAAACAGAACAAGCACTGAAGGATATGAAAATTAACAAAATGCCAGGAGAAAATGGAATTACAACAGAAACGATGAAGGCAGCGGGAAAAATGTTAACAGAAGAAGTAAAGAATATATTTAATGAATGCCTAAAAGAAAAAGATATATCAAATAAATAGAAATATGCTGTCATGAATCTCTTGTTCAAAAATGGTAATAAGAAAAGGATAGAAAATTACAAACCCATAAGCTTACTACTACAAGTATATAAACTGTTTATAAAAATAATAACAAACAGAATCATCAGATTACTGGATGAAGCTCAACCTAACGAACAAGCTGGATTCAGAAAGTAGTTTAGCACATTTGATTATCTGCAGACATTGAATCAGCGCTAAGAGAAAAATGCAGAGAATACAACTTACCATTATACTTGAATAGATTATTAAAAAGGCCTTTGATTCAGTTGTAAAACAAGCAATCCTAATAGCAATGGAGAAACATGGAGTAAGCTGAAATTATATACAGCTCATAAACAAAATACAAAGGTGGTCTGAAAAATTCTCGGCCTTGACCATACATGGCAACACTATCGGCAAGATTTTTTTTTTTTTCCAAGTTGGTACATCTGTCATAAGCATCCATGTGAAATTGCAAGTCATTCTATCAAGTAGTTTGTTTTATACAGCTGTCTGAAGCAAAAGTGTTGTCTGTATCCCTTGAAATGGATAAAATTGAATATCATGTGGTTATATAATTCTTTGTAAAAGAAGGTTTAACGCCAAAAGAAATTCATTCGAAGTTCATAAAAGTTTATGGACACTGTTCTCCTTTATTTCGACAATTAAGAAATGGGCAGCCGAGTTTAAACATGGCCGTACCAGGCTTGAAGATAATCCACGTGAAGGACGTCCAAAAATTGTAACAACTCCAGAAATCATTGATCAAGTGCACAATATGGTATTGGATGACCGGTGAGTGAAAGTGCATGAAATTGCTGAGACTATAGGCATTTCAAAAGAACATGTAGGATATATTTTGCATTTAAAATTGCAAATGAAAAAGCTTTGCGCAGGATGGGTGCTGCGCTTGCTCACAGAAGATCAAAAATGCACTCGCATGAAAATCTCTAAACAGTGCTTGGAGCATTTTAACAAGAATAAAAGTGATTTTGTGCATCGATTTATTACTATGGATGAGACTTGGATTCACAATTACACATCAGAATCCAAACAGCAGTCAAAACAGTGGACAGAAGCTGGTTCTTCAGCACAAAAGAAGACAAAGTCGGTTCCATTAGCAGGAAAGGTCATGGCATGACCTTTCCTGCCATGTGTTTTGGGATGCTAAACGTATTCTATTTATTAATTATCTTGAAAAGGGATAAACAATAACTGGGAAATATTATTCTGATCTTTTAACCGGACTAATCGAAAAAATTCATGAGAAAAGACCTGATTTGCAGAAGAAAAAAAATCATCTTTCATCAGGACAACGCACCTGCCCACAAGAGTGTTTCGGCAATGGGAAAATTAAGGGATCTGCACTATGAATTGTTGGAATATCCACCCTATTCCCCAGATTTGGCTCCCTCTGACTTCTATCTCTTCCCAAAAATAAAACTCTTACTCGCTGGTTAGCATTTTTCTTCGAATCAAGAGGTGATTGCAGCTATAGAGGGGTATTTTGCAGATCTTACTGAGAACCACTACAGAGATGGGATAATGGTGCTGGAGCATCGCTGGAATAAATGTATTAGTCTTAAGGGAGATTATGTTTGAAAAATAAAAATAATTTTGAAATTATAAATTTGTTTTTTCATTGTTAGGCCGAGAACTTTTCAGACCACTCTTGTATGTGAAAAGCAGCTGTTGTTTTCATATATGAAAATAGTGTCCATTCCAAATAAATAAAGAGGTATGCCAAGAAAATACTATTTCATCCAAATTATTCAATGCATTATTAGAACATGCCCTGAATGAACTAGACTGGAGTGACAAAGGGATTAATATCAATGGCAAAAACTGAATCATTTACGATATGCTTATGATATTGTAGTAACAGCAAACATAAACATCAAAAGAGAACTAGAAGAAACAATGAATGAATTAAATACAGTATCAAATAAAGTAGGAGTATATATAAAATATGAAAAAACTAAAATAATGATGAACACTGAAGGATAACAGAAGGACAAATAACTAAATAGAGCAAGTACAAGAATATATATATATCTGGTTTGTCTGGGAAATTCCCAAACTTTTTAAATAAAAATTTTCCTGTCTAACTTAGAAGCTATTCGGCCTTGTTACCTTCAAAGTACTCTCCTCCACTTTATACACCACTGCCAGCATTTCTTCCATCCTTTGAAGCATTTTTGGAATGCTTCTTTCAGGATACTGCGCAGCTCTGCTAGTGATTTCTTCTGTATTGAGTCAGTTGACTCAAAACATTGGTCTTTCAACATCGATTTCAACTTGGGAAATAAAAAAGTCTGCTGATGCAAGGTCAGGCAAGTAAGCAGGCTGTGGAATAACTGTTGTTCCGTGTTTGGTCAAACATTGACAGATTAGTAATGATGGGTGTGGGGGGGGGAGCACATTATCATGATAAAGCATCCATCAGTTTTCCTTCCAAGCGTCAGGCCTTTTTTTTCCCGACAGCCTCATGAAGACATTGCAGTATCTCAAGATAATACTCCTTGTTCAGTATCTTGCCTTGTGAAAGAAATTCATGGTGAACATTGCCCTCAGAATAAAAAAAAAAAATTGTCATCATCACTTTGACATTTGACCGTACTAGTCTCGCTTTTTTGGATGGCGGTGACCGTTTTGACACTGACTGTGTGACAACTAGGCTTTTGTTTCAATATCATAACCTTAAACCCATGTCTCATCCCCAGTAATGATGTTTTTTAAAACGTTTTCATCCTCATAAGCTCGGGCTCACATCAACTCAAATTTGTTTTTGATCGTCAGTCAACAGGTGAGGCACAAATTTGGCTACAGTGTGATGCATGCCTAAATTGTGTGTAAGAATCTCATGACAGACATTTCTTGAAATGTTTACTCCTTCAGCTACCTTATGAACAGTTAAATGGCTGTTAGAATGGATGACTTCACAAACTTCTGCAACATTTTCATCAATTTTTGATGTCGACTGAAGTCTGGCCATCTTTGAAACGTTTCCACCATTCGTACGTTTGGGTCCAGCCTAAAGCCTCATTCTCAAAAGCTGTTTTTAACCTTTCAGATGTCTCCATGAAAGATTTTTCCCAATTTGATGCAAAACTTTACACAAATTCATTGATCATGAAAATCACTCATTTTAAACACAAAAAAAATTGCCAGAAACACCAAACAAGTGTTGACACAAACAGATTAAGCAAAATATTATGCATTGCAGTTTCGCTAGGCTATTTTCCAATGTTGCTGCTAGATTGCAGCATATGAAGCATTTAGTTAGTAGCACTTCTGGCACAATAATTCAAAAGTTTGGGAACTTCCTAGACAAACCTCATACTTTGGAAGAACTTTTACATAAAATAGAACCAAACTTTTCAATCAGTGCATCATTCCATTTGTTACATATGGATCAGAGACATGGCCTATAAACAAAACTAATACTGCACAGAATGAGGAAAATTGAATGTAGAAGGAAAGAGCCACGTTAAACATTGGTTTACAAGACAAATTAACAAATGAAGATATAAGTAAATAAACAAAAGTGTTGGATAAAGGGGAAGAGATGACCAGTAAAAAGATGGAAGGATAATCTAGTGTAGATGGTTTGGAGAAGGTTGGTCAAGAAGCTTTCAAGAGAAAGATGGAGACAAATGAGGGAGGCCTATAGCCAAAAATGTTTATTAAAGAAAAAAGACTTAAAATGAATATTACGAGCGCTGTTCGATAAGTCCGTGCAAACCTTTTTATGTACTGGTGCCACCAGTACGTATCAAAGTTATTTTTAGTTGCCGGCAACTGTTGGAGGATCACACACTAAGTTTCAGTCAGATAGATCTATTACTCTGTGTTTGGCGTTCATTTGAATTGATAAAGTACCGTGATTTGTGAAAAATGGATGAGAAAGAATTTCCTGTAGTGATTAAACATTACTTTTTTAAAGGTAAAAGCTCAGGAAACCAAAGTTAAGCTTGATAAACTTCATGGTAGGTCTGCACCTTCGATTAGAATGATTTATAAGTGGTTTTTTAACTTTCAAAGTGGCCATATGAGCACAAGTGACGTTGAACATTCTGAACATCCTGTTGAGGTCACTACTCCAGAAATTATTGAAAAAATCTATGATATGGTGATGGATGATAGAAGAGTGAAGGTGCGTGAAATTGCTAAGGCTGTGGGCATCTCAAATGACCATGTACACAATATTTTACATAAACATTTACATATGAGAAAACTATCTGCAAGATGGGTGCCGAGAGTTTGCTCACACTGGATCAAAAATGCCAACGTGTGAACTATTGCAGAATTGTTCGATTTAAGCTATGAAGTCCTTTCGCATCCGCACCCCCTCCCCCTACTCTCCAGATTTGGCTCCCTCAGACTACTATCTGTTTCCAAACATGAAAAAATGGCTGGCAGGAAAGAGATTTTTATCAAACGATGAGTTGATTGCCAAAACAGCTGCCTATTTTGAAGAGTTATTATTATTATTATTACCCAAGACCCCATGGAGTCAAAGACTCATCTAGGAGGTCCTTTTATCATACACACAGCTCATCATACCATGCTTTAAACACGCTCAAATTCTCTGCAGACACCACACTCTCAGGCAAGGCATTCCAATCATTCACAACTCTGCATGAAAAAAAACCTGCTTCTCACTCCCCTACTCACACCCTCTTTATACAGTTTCCAGGAATGACCTCTGGTTACCACTATTTTCTGTAGATTCTCTCCAGCATTGATCCCATAACAACCACTTAATAACTTGCAGGCCTCTATCATATCTCCCCTCTTCCTCCTGTCCACCAGACTCTGCAAGTTACAAACTACCTTAGTCCGTTGCCTCTGGACCCTTTCCAACATCTCTTCATCCATCTGAAAACCAGGTGACCAAATCTGGGTACAACAGTCCATGTGTGGCTTAATCAAAGTCTTATACAACGGAACAAGAATCTCCCTACTTCTACAAGTCAGTGTCCTCTGCATCATTCCCAGAAGCCTTTGTGTAGCCTTCACAATTTTGATTATGTGTCCCCTAAATTTCAGATCCTTATCCACTATCACCCCTAGATCTCTTATTTCCTCCGCCTCCGACAATATATTCTCACCAAGCATAAATTCTGCATTCCATTTTTGTTTTCCAAATTTTAAAACCTTACATTTTGCAACATTGAACTCACATCCCCATTGCCAATCACTCAATTTATTCAAGTCTTCTTGTAAGGCCACAACATCTTCTCTACTCTTCATGGTTCGTCCCAACTTTGCACCATCTGCAAACAACTGAATATCTCCATCCAAATCTTCACCAATATCATTAATATACAAATTAAACAGTAATGGCCCAAAAACAGACCCCTGAAGCACACCACTAGTAACTTTCCTTTTACTGGATATCGCTCTCCATACACAACTTGTTGATACTTATCAGATAGCTAGTCTCCAATCCAATGCACCAATCTAATATTCAACCCCATCCACTCTAGTTTGACTATCAACTTATCATGCGATAATCTATCAAAAGCCTTTGCAAAATCTAAATATATTACTATGTATCCTTCTCCTCTGTCCATGAAAGAAGTCACCTTATTGTGATAAGTAAGTAGATTACTAAAACATGACCTCCCTTTAGTAAATCCATGCTGTCCATGAAAGATAATACCATTGTTGTCAACCCAATTCTGGATCCTAGTTCTCACAAGCTTCTCCAATAACTTAACTACAACAACTGACACACATATAGGCCAATGGTTTGATGCTTGAGTTCTATCACCTCCTTTATGAAGTGACACAATCTTGCCCTCCTTCCACTCCTTAGGAACTTGACCCAGTGCAAGACTCGTATTAAAAAAATATGTCAAGGCCGGCATCAACTCTGTGGCACATTCCTTCAGAATATGTGGTGATATATTATCAAGTCCCACAGCCTTATTTACATCTAGTTTGCTCAACTCCCCATACACCTCTTGCTCACTTACAGTCAGTCTCTCTTCCCCATCATCAACTGCTCTCAATCTCTCCATGAAGTCACATTCACAAGATTGAAAGATCTTTATGAACTGCTCATTAAGTATCTCCACCACACCTGCAACAGCTGTCTTTATACCATTTTCTCCAATCAATGTCATCCTTCCATAATCATTCTTTCTTTTGCTGGCTACATATTGAAAGAACTCCTTAGGATTCTTTTTGGCTTCATTAGCTAACTGCTATTCATACCTCTCTTTAGCTACCTTCACTAACCAAGTCACCTGCCTTTCCTGGTCTTTGTAGTCCTCATGGAATTGGTTATTTCCACTTCTCTTATGCTGCCTCCATAATGCCCTTTTTCTCTGTATTGCATGCTTAATCTCTTTATTCATCCATTTCACACCTACCTTATTTAACCTTCTCATCCTTGGAATACATTTAGACATTGCATCTACTAGATAGTTTTTTAAAATCCCTCAAGCTGCATTGATCTCTTTTCCAGCTAACTCCTCATTCCATGCTACACCTGCAAGCTGTCTCCTGAGCTGTTCATAATCCCCCCTCCCTTGTAGTTCCACATATATCCTTTTCTTACAGAGGTCCTCACACGCTGTCAACCACCCAGGTAATCACCTCATGGTCACTCTCACCAATTGGTGGGTGATTTGACACTTCATTTATAATTACATCCTTTGATGAGATAACCAAATCCAAGACCTCAATCCTCGTGTGCCCTCTGTTACATACTGTCTGAGTAGTTATTCCTCAAAAACTCATTTTCTTTACTTCCAGTTGCTATCTCATCATTCCAGTCTATATTGCAATAATTAAAATCACCCATAATGATCACTCTTTTCTTATTTGCTTGGCTAATTTGATTATACATTTCATAGTCACTACTATCCACATTTCCTAGTCTATAACAACATCCAAAGGAGTATTTCATTCCATTAACCTCCATCTCACACCATACTGCCTCAAAACCACTGGCACTATTTCCCCTCTTGCATCTTTACTTTGTATGGACATAACTCTTTCTCTATCATCAATAGCACTCCGCCTCCCTTTTTACCCCTTCTATCCTCATGAAACACATCATACCCTTCCATCTCTATTCCTGTCAGGATGTCGTTCTCATCTAACTATGTCTCACTTATTCCAGCAATTTTTGGGTGAACAGACTCAATTAGTGCAACCATTTCATCTGCCTTGTTTCTTACGCTAGCATTTGTATATAAACACAACAGCTCATTCCTGGATCTACAGCTAGTTCCACTGATACCACTCAGACGATGTGATCTCTCCATGCTCGACTGGAGCCATTTCCCTTTCTAATTATTCATTTTAGAATCCTCTTCAATTCCAACTGTTTCCTCTTGATCCCAGGTCATCCCATTCCTTTCCTGTCTACACATGCTCTCACATCCTCTTGGAGCGTCCACCTTTCTCATGCCATACAATGCCACTCGCTTGTCTTTCGTTAACTCTTTTGTACTTACTTGATTTCTTTTAATCGTTTTCACCCAAATTTTCTTAATTTCACTCCGCATCCATTTCATCTCTTGCCTCATCCAACCCAATTCAACTTTTGAATCTCGCGTCACATTCTCTCTATCATTCAATCTTTCTAATTTTCGAACTCTTGACTCCCACTTCACACTTTCTCTCTCATTCATCCCTTTGAGTTTCTGTACCTTTGGTCCATGCGTCTAACTTTCGCTTTCATTCATTCTTTCCATTTTTCCTACTTTCGAACCTTGTATCACACTATTTCTGGATTCATTCATTCTTTCGATTTTTCCAACTTTTGATCCTTCTGTCATGCTATTTCCGGTTTCTTTCTTTCTCTCAAATTTGTTTCCTTCCGCCACATTCGCCTCGCTTTCATTCTTTTTACCATTCTCTTTTTCAATGATTTTTTTAACAATTTTTTGCCGTTTTTTCACACCATGCTTCTCTTTCAAATGAGCACTCATTCTTCCTGCAACATTCTTGCTACTAACACTTTGTCATCAAATTCACATTCTTCTTCTTTCGCTATGCCTTATCTGGTGTTAAATGGGGTCGGCATTCCCATCTTTAATCTTCTTCTTCCAGATTCTCCAGTCCAGGGCATCTTCCCCGACTCCATCCTTTCTCCCTAAGATCCTCTGCCACCTTATCCCTCCATCTGAGTTTGGGCCTGCCTCTTTTCCTCCTTCCCTCCACCTCCATACCCTCCACTCGTTTACCAACATACTCCTCACTCCTTCTCTCTAAATGACCGAACCACCTCAGCCTGCTTTCTTGTACCTTCTCTTACCGATCAGTCCCACCTTGATCGTCCCTCTGATGTAGTCATTCCTTATCCTGTCCTTCTTTGTCACACCACTCATCCATCTCAACATCCGCATCTCTGCCACCTCCATCTTCCTCTCCTGTGCCTTTGTTATAGGCCACGTCTCTGCGCCATGGAGCATAGCCGGCCTCACAACCATCTTATACAGCTTTCCTTTCATCTTACAACTCACTCTCTTGTAGCACAGGACCCCACTCATCTTCCTCCAGTTCAACCAGCCGCATGTTAATCGGTGCTGTATTTCCTCATCCAGGTCACCATTCCTCTCGACAACCGACCCGAAGTACTTGAATTTCTTCCCTGAAGTTAACCTTTCACCCTGGAGTCATATGATCATATTCAAGTCACTCCCCATTGATATATATTTGGTCTTTACCCAGTTAATTTTCATGCCTCTCTCCTCCAATACCTTTCTCCACTCTTCCAGGGTCTTTTCAAGCTTCTTTCGGGATGATTCGCAGAGAACAATATCATCACCAAACATCTTGCTCCATGGCACCTCCTTCTTGATGTTCTCCATTAGTACATCCATGACCAGATCAAAGAGGTAGTGGCTCAGAGCTGATCCCTGATGGAACCCTACGACAATGGTGAACCCCTCTGTCATGCTGACACTAGACCTGACCTGAGTTTTCGCTCCCTCATACGTCTCCTTCACCAACCTCACATACTTTTCCGACACCCCCCTTCTTCCTCATACACCTCCATACTTCCTGTCTGGCCACTCTGTCATATGCCTTTTCCAGGTCTATAAACACCATATGTAGCTCTGCCTGCATCTCCCTATATTTCTCCATCAATCACCTTAGTCGCAAATATTGCATCCATTGTCCCTCTTCCTGGCATAAATCCAAACTGCTCCTCACCAATTTTTGTTTCCCGCCATATCTTTCCTTCAATTACTCTTTCCCATATTAATATTAACACTCATCAAATCCTTGTTTAGCTCACACTTTGCACATACCCTCCTTCCATCAGCCCTAAATGTCCATAAACCATGTAGCACACCTCGCACTTCACAAAACGACTGAAGTCTAAGTTAAAGTCATGCACTGACAAATCAGTTGGATAAATCATGCCATATGGATGGGATCAAAAAACTCGAGAATCGTTGGACTAAGTGTATAGACCTCAAAGGAGACCATGTTGAAAAATAAAAAAATGTTTGTCCCGAAAATATTGTTTTCTTCATTTTTGCACGGACTTATCGAACAACCCTTGTATATATGGGTATATTTCATAATTGAGAGTTTACAGTAATTTTCTGAATCAGCTAAAAAAATTTTAAAAAAAATTACAAAAAGTAAACGTGGGAAGACTGTTCCAAACAACAGTGATAAAAGGAATAAATGAATATGAAGAAAAATTTGTTCTGTGAATCTAAAATTGAACTGATAAGTTTTGAAAATCTGCAGTCCTTTAACAGATTTTTAAGAAGAGTAATGATCAATACTAATTCTGATTAACAGTGACCATGGAAATATTTGTAGAAAATACAAGCAAAAGAAAGTGAACATGTGTAAAAGAGAACAGAGTGAATTTGTGAGAGAAGAGATCGATCACTGATCAATCTAACTGTTCATTTTTGCACTAAGGCAAGTATTTTTTTGTAAGCTTCTAGGAACCATGCCAAACATGAGAACAGTAGTCTACAGATGAATTTGTGAGTTATAGGAGTTAGTAGCTGTTCAAAAATTAAGCCTTGAAAGAGAAAAATCTTAATTTTTTGGATGCCAAGGAGGCAATATTTTTAAATCTGTTTTTGTCATAAGAGACTAGCAAAAAAAAAAAAAAAAAAACCTTATAAAGGTGTTGTCAAAAGTATGATAGGAAGATGAAGTGTTTTTCTCTCTCAGAGAGAGAGAAATAACATATTCAAGATTTACTAACACTGAAATTAACAACATTATCAGTGCCTAATAACTGAAGAATGGTATTAAACAACACTACAAGAACAAAATAAATACATAATTTATTAAATTACTAATTTGTTGATAGATTTCAAAGCTCAAATTACCACTGTAGTAAGACATAGTTGTAATTTGTGCTCTGAAGATGCTGGTTTAAAATCCAAGAAAATTTATTAACTCGATAAATTACATATTTCTTTTGTTCTTCTGGTGTTGTTTATATTGTGAAGTATAATTATAAATAACAACCAACACCTAACTAAGTCTATCATTATGTTTTTATCAAAAAATGGGTAGGATATCAGAATTTAGTTGTAGAAGTTTAGGCAACTTGTGCAGGGCAAGCCTTCTGAAATGAGACAGAGGACTGCAATGTACCATCATTAGTAAAATTATGTATTGGATTGGTGGTCAAATGGAGATATACAGAATAAAGACGGTGGGTAAGAGTAAAGAACCTTGTGGAGTACACCAGCAATAGATGCAAAATGAAGAAATTATCCAACATCATAAAGTGCATCCAGACAGAAAGCTGGTAACTCAGTTGCTCTCAGAAGATAAACCATATGATTGAAGCATACTTAATATATGTTTGTGCCAAGCATAGTGAAATGACTTAAGAGATATCAAGAGCAAATACTTCAGATTCCCCAACCTTTTCCATGTTATTTAATCAAAGATAGGGTGACATTGGCAAAATTTCCTATTGATCAATAGTGATGGAATCCACAATGGAGAATATTTGTTAGCTGAGAGGCTTTAAGGTAGTATAAAAGTAAAGTGTCATTTTTCCCCATTACTTTAAGAACTGAAGTGAGTGAAACTGGAAGATAAAAGAAAGGTAAAGATTTGTCATCTTTTTAAGGAATGGGTTGAACATAAATTAATATCTAGACTACGGGATAGAAAGCAGTGGAACAGAAGAGAATAAAAAGAAGACACAGAACAGGAGTCAATTCTGAAGCATAGACCTTCAGAACAATTTATGGAAATACCATTTGAACCACGAAGCATTTAGATACCCAGCTAGGGTTTCCAACTTCTTTCTGGCATAAGTTAGAGATGCCAAGAAATTATATTCTTGGTTTCATCCTTTATCCAAGTGTAAGCAAACAAAGTTTGTGTGTGAAGTAACTTCGCAACTGGGCTATTTGTATACAGAGGCTAATGATTTCACATCTATTGCCTTAGTATCCCATAATCACAGGAGGCATGGAATGTTGCATGTTTGAAATAGTAGGAGGATATTTATCAAAATTATCTACAAATATTTAATTTTTAAAAGTACATGTGACATAACTATAAAACAACAAAAATTGATATTTTAAATTAAGGGGATATAAAATCCACATTGTTTTAAAACCGAATAAGAAACTCAAAGATTGGAATCAGAGAGTTTCATGCCGAATATAGTAAACTATAAAGTATCGGCGATCACTAGCGTGAGCTAATGCAAGTGACCTTAGTACGTGGTACAATATCGGACAACTCATTGCAAAGGTGGGGAAAGTTCAGATCGCTATTCTTAGGTATTTTCCATAATGTAAAAACACATTTCCTAGGAAATGTATGCTGTTATTACATTATGGGGGGGAGGTCACTACCCAGACCGGTTTCAGCCTTTTTTGAGACTTCATCAGTGAGTAGCTAGACCATAATACCAAAGTGTATAGCGAAAAGAACTTATATACTCTGCTATACGAGTTTCCAAAGAATATCGCCGAAATGAAGCTTATTAGCTCTTTATATTTAAGTAACTTAATAGTTGCACCTCTAACTCACAACTGAGTCAGGCAATGCATTCCACTTATTCACCACTTTCCAAGCAAAAAATCTAGTTTTCACACCCTTGTTAATCATGCTTTTCCTTAATTTCCAGGGATGACCTCTTGTTCTTCCATCACTATCACACAGCTGAAACATTTCCCCTGCATCAATCTTATAAAAACCTTTTAGTAATTTAAATGTTTCTATCATCTCACCTCTTCTCTGCCTATCAACCAATCTCTGCAATCCACAAGCTCTCAATCTATCAATGTAGGGAGCATTTTTTACATCACTCACCAACTTAGTGACTCTCTTCTAAACCCTCTCCACAACCTCCTCATCTCCAAGGAATCCAGGTGACCAGACTTGAGCACAGTAATCCAAATGTGGAAGTATCAATGCCTTATAAAGGGGAATAATAACCTCTTTTTCTCTAGATGTTAGTGTGTTCTTCAATAACCAAGTAATCCTATGTGCAATCTTGGACACCTTAGCAATGTGTCCTCTAAACTTCATCTCCCTATCCACCAACACCCCCAGGTCCCTAACCTCAATCTCTCGAAGTACCGTTCCATCAATGTAGTACACAGCTGGTAATCTTTTAATTCCAAAATGCATAACTGTGCACCCATTTTGCAGCTTATTTAAATCATCCTGCAGACAAGCAACATCAGCTTGATTTTTTATTGCACTACCCAACTTTGCATCATCAGCAAACAACTGAATATCTCCCTTTAAATCATTTCCTATATCATTTATGTACAAATTAAACAATAACGGCCCAAGCACAGAGCCCTGGGGCACACCACTGGTCACCTGCCTCATCCTGGACTCTTCCCCTCAATACACTACTTTCTGGTGTCTCTCCTTGAGCCATTCTCTTATCCATATCACCAGTTTAGTATCCATCTCCATGTACTCCAATTTATACAACAGTATTCCATGGGGTATCCGGTCAAAAGCCTTAGCAAAATCCAGAAGTACCACTGTGTAGCCAAATGGCAAGAGGTCATGGATGTAGCTATGGGAGTAGCCGGAGTTGACGGTATGTCTGAGTGCTTGAACGGTAATAGTAAGACAGCAGGCTAAAGTGACAGTGAGTTAGTGATGTTGATTGGTAAGGCAGCATATATAGATGGAAGCATTGAGTGGTAAGAGAGCTGGTGATGTGATGAGTTAGCAGCAGTGAGTGGTCAGACAGTGGACACGCAAGGTAATGAAAATGTGATCTGTATAAATCTGATATAACTGAGAAAGTAATTGAGGAAATGAAAGTGGAGTTGGTAAAGGTGAGGCAAGAGATTAAACATATGAGGAATGAACTGAGGAGAATTACAGATTTGCATGGGAATGTGAGGAAGAATGGGAAAAAAAAAATTTGAAAGAAATATCGAATGATTTCTTTCGATGAGTTTAAGGAAGGGTATGATAGACTCTGTGTTTCTTAGGAAGAACCTCCGACGATGAGTCTCGACTCCATGGAGGCCTGAATAATAATAATAATAATAATAATTTGAGAGTGGCAACATAAGGAGATTCGACGATAAAAAGTCTGGTGAGTGAAAAGGTGCATAAGGTCTGTTTTCTGGGAGGTAGAATGAACAGAATGGTTGAAGCATTGGGTAAGAGAAGTGCACAAACAAAAGAGTTGGTAGTGGTAGTTGGCACGAATGATTTGACTGGTAACAAGAAGAATGCAAGGAGGAATGTCATGAGGCTGTTAAGGTGAGTGTAAGATAACAGTGTTTAGGAAAGGTAGTCACAGCATGCAGCCAGATATGATAATGATGAGTTGAGAAGGTAAGTGAAGACTATGAATGTGTGAGATGAATGAAGATGAATGAACAAAGAGAATGAGAGAGAAGGAACACAGGGTGGATGGGGAGATACTGTGTGAGAAGTGTAGATGATGGTTTCAGGAGCAGATATGTAAGTGTGCAAAAAAGGATTAAGATTTGATGTGAAGGCAGCATTTAGGTCTGGGAAGGGGTATAATATCAGTGGTGATAGACAGGAATGGATGAGGGAAGTGTAGAGGAGTCATATCCAAGTGGGGTCAGCAGGACTTGTTATATAGAAACAGAAATGTCCCAGTGTGTATATTTACAAATGCTAGAAGTATTCAAAACAAGGGGAATGAAACTGTAGCATTGATAAAGTTCATTCATCCAAAATTTGTTGGTATAAGTGAAAGATAGTTGAATGAGGATGACTTTCTGACAAGAATAGAGATGGAGGGATATGTAGTCTTTCATGAAGACAGACAATGCAAAAAGGGAGGAGGAGTGCTATTAATGATGGCAGAGGATTTGTGCCCATCTAGGGTGAAGATGCAAGGAACAAATACTGGCAGTGGTCTTAGAGCAGTATGGTCTGAAGTGGAGGTGGACAGGACAAAATTTTTAGTAGGGTGTTGCTATACATCTGATAATGTGGAAGGCAGTGAGAAGGAAATTTTTAGACAAATTGTGTAGCTAATAACAAAAGGGTGATCATTATGGGCAATTTCAATTATGATAATATAGACATGGAATGAAAAGACAGTATCAGGAACCAAAGAGAATGAATTTCTCAAGTTTTTAAAGGACAGGTACCTTGAGCAGTATGTAACAGAGGCCACACGTGGATCGAGGGTCTTGGATTTGAATATCTCAAATCTATGACCAAGATATTGTTGGAAATGAAGTGTTAAATTTTTCCTCAGTTGGTGAAAGTGACCATGAAGTGATCACTTGGGTGGTGGCAAGCCATATCGGGACTTCTGTGAGAAAGAGCTATATGTGAAACTATAAGGCAGGTGGATAATAACAAACTCAGGAGGTGGCTTGCAGCAATACCATGGAATGAGAAATTGGATGGGAAGAAAATCAATGCTGCTTGGTCTCTACTCAGGAAGTAACTGGCAGAGGAAGTGACTGAGTGTATTCCATAGGTAGGAGATTAAATAAGGTAGGTGTAATGGATGACTGAAGACTTGAAAAGCATGCAATCTGGAAGAAAAAGGCATTATGGAGGTGGCACAAGATGAGATAATCAGTTACATGAGGAGTACAAAAAGCAAGCCAGGATGGTGACTCATTTGGTAAGGGAAGCAAAAGTGCAGCATGAGCAACAGTTAGCAAATGAGCCTAAAATAAATCCTAGGGAGGTTTTTTTTTTTTCGATATGTGGCCAGGAGAAGGAAGAATGATGTTGGTCAGTGATAATGGGAGAATGATAAATACCGAGGAGGATATAATACAGGTGTTTAACGAGAAGATCATTAAAGTATTCCATCCTTGTGATTAACATAATGCAGAACTCGAAAGCAATGGGAATGGGGGAGGAACCAATGATGGGGAGTGATGAGCAGGAAGTATATGAAGAATTGAGTAAACTTGATATCAACAGGGCTATGGGACTTGATAGTATATCACTGCATGTCATGAAGGAATGTTCCAAGGAGTTAACTTCCTATTTTAACATGAGTCTTAGATTAGCCTAAGTTCCAAAGGAGTGGAAAGATGGCAAAATTGTTCCACTTTATAAAGGGGGTGATAAGACTAAGGGTTTGAATTATAGGCCACACAGCTTGTCTGAAGTTGTGGTCAAGGCTGACAGCAGCAAAATTCTCTTTAATTGACAGCATGGGTTTGCTAAAGAAAGTTCATGTTTTAGTAATATGCTTACTTATTATAACAAGGAGATGAATACAGTAGACAAAGAGGATCCACATAAGTAGTATATTTAGATTTCGCAAAGGCTTTCAATAGATTGCCACATGACAAACTAATAGTTAAATAGGAACGGATGAGGTTGGATAGCAGATTAGCACACTGGACTGGAGATTGGCTGCCTGATAGGTATCAGCAGGTTGTATATGAGGGGAAATGATATCCTAGTAGAGGAAAGTCACTAGTGGTATGTCCCAGGGATCTGTTTTGTGGCAATTGTTGTTTAATTATAATAAAAATAAATTGTAAAAAGAGTGGATGTTAAGATGGGAAGAATGAGAGGTCAACCCTGTAAGTTGTATACAGATGTGGTGAAGACGAGTGTGAAAAGTAGATTTTTTAGGCGAAAAGTTGTTACACTTTAGGATACAGAGATATAAGGCTACATACTGTATTGGTGAAGCTGTACTTCAGGAAGTGGACGAGATTCAGCAATATGATGTGCATACAGCAATATGATGTGCACCCAGAACTTCAGTGGACTGAAGTTCTGGGTGCACATCATATTGCTGCTTTGATAAAAAGTATATTGACATATAAGGATAAGGAGGTGGTGATGGTGCCTCTATATAAGGCATTTGTCAGACCACATATGGACTATTATGCTCAGATTTGGTCACCTAGTTTTCATTGTGATGTCGAAACACTAGAACATGTCCAAAGGCAAATAACCAAAGTGATGTCAGGACTGGTGCATCGGTTATAAAGAACATTTGAGAGAATCTGGATTACAGAGGTTAGTGTATAAGAGGAAATGAGGGGATATGATAGAGACCTTGAAGTTATTAAAGGATTCTATTAGATTAATACAGAAGAAATTATAAAAAGAGTGGATGTTAAGATTGGAAGAAAGAGAGGTCATCCGTGGAAGTTGTATAATGATGTGGTAAAGAAGGGTGTGAGGAGTAGATTTTTGTTTACGTGGAGAGCTGTTTAGTGAGTGGAATGAACTGCCTGAATGTGTTATGAGTGCAGGTAGTGTAAACAATTTCAAAGATCATTATGACAGATATGTAGCTGGTTGAGTGGCCTTCCACAATGAGTCTGCTGACTCCATGGAGGTTACCAAATAATAATTTGCATTTAAATGACATTGGAAAGGTGATATACAGTTGTCTGCAGATGAGGCAAAATTGGAGAGAGATGAGAAGTAGAGCAGATGTTGTAGCTTTGCAAGAGGACCTAAATAGATTGCTGAATGGGGAGTGTGGGGGATGTCAGTTTATTATTATTATTATTATTATTACGGGCAACTCCATGGAGTCGATAGACTCATCAAGGGAGGCCCTAACATCACGTCAAGAACAACTACTCAACATTCACACAGTATCTATCAATCATACTTTGCCTTGAACTCATTCACAGTCATGATGGCACCCACAACAGACTCTGGCAGCTTATTCCACTCATTTACCACTCTCCAAGTAAAAAACATAGCTCTAACACCCTTGCTAACCACACTCTTGCCCAGTTTCCATGGATGGCCCCTAGTTCTCCCACCACCAGTCCTGTTCTCAAAAATATCCTCTGAATTAATCTAATAGAAACCCTTCAGCAATTTGAATGTCTCAATCATATCACCCCTTTTTTGCCTATCAACTAATTTCTGCAACCCACAAATCTTCAACCTGTTCTCATAAGGTTCATTCCATAGACCTGCGATCATCTTGGTCACTCGCCTCTGGGTCCTCTCCACCTCCTCCCCATCAAGAAGAAACCCTGGAGCCCAAATCTGGGCACAGTAGTCAAGATGGGGTCTTATCAAGGCTCAATACAGAGGAACAATAACTTCTGCTTGTCAAAGTATTCTTCAGTAACCAAGTGATTTGATGAGCTGATTAAGCAAATTTTGCGATCTGCCCCCCCCCAAACTTCAACTCCCTATCCACCAACACTCCTAAATCCCTGGCCTCGTCAATTTCCTGGAGTACGATTCCACCAATGTGATATACTGCTGCTAATCTTTTCACCCCAAAATGCATGACCTTACACTTTGCCACATTAAATTGACATCCATTCTCCTTAGCTATCCAAATCATTCTGCAAAATTTTGACATCCTGTGCACTCATTATTGCTCTACCCAACTTTGCATCATCAGCAAACAAATGAACAGTTCCTCTCAGATCCTTTCCTATATCGTTAATGAACAAACTGAACAATAGTGGTCCAAGAACAGAACCCTGCGGCACACCACTAGTCACAGGCTGTCTTTTGGACTCTACTCCTGAATAAACCACTCTCTGATATCTCTCCATCAACCACCCTCCTATCTCACCAACCCTATATCCATCCCCATATGCTGCAGTTTACTGATTAAAATTCCATGTGGTATCCTGTCAAAGGCCTTAGCAAGGTCCAGCAGAATCACTGTAAACCCATTACCCTTATCCAGTTCAGCCGTCACTATGTTATAAAATGTCAGCAAGTTACTGAGGCATGATCTACCATTCATAAAACCATGCTGTCTTCCATACAGTAACCCATTCATCATCTATCCAATCCTGTAATTTCCTCTCGACTATTTTCTCCAAGACTTTGACAACGATTCCTGATATGCTGATCGGTCGGTAATTTACAACAGCAGTCTTGGAACCTCCTTTATGCAGTGGAACTATTTTGCCCTCTTTCCATCCCCTTGGAACTAACCAAGACCCAAGACTCAAATTAAACAAAATTTTCAAGGGCACTGACAATTCTTTAGCCTCTTCACGTACGACACGAGCTGGTATACCATCCAATCCCACAGATGTATTGACATTGAGGTTTTGCAATAGACTATTCACCTCCACTTCATTCATCACAATTCCCGTATAAGCTATTGGTTCATTCATCATGCAATGTCACCACCTGGTTGATATACTCTTGCAAAGTGCTCGCTCAGTAATTCCACTATATATCAACTGATTCGGTTACCTCCCTACCATCGGCATTCTTTAAAATCATTCTGCAACATACATTTTTTCTTTTACTTGCAACATATCGAAAAAACTGTTTGGGATTCTCTTTAGCCTGCATGGCTAATATTCTTTCATAATCCGCTTTTGATTTTCTTACCACACTCGTTACCCTTTTGGCCCGCGCTTTATATCGTTCATGTGTCTGCCGGTCCTTAAATTCCCTCCACAGTTGTTTCTTTTTTTGCAGCTCAAGCTTAATGGCGTTATTCATCCATTTAACCCCTACCTGATTTATTATTCAGACACTAGGTATACAGTCAGCCATTGCCTCCTGCAAACATTTCTTCACTGCTTACCATGCACTATCAACATCCAGCCCTTGCAGTTTTACATGCCATGGCACTGAACCAATCAAACTCCTAAGCTTGTCATACTTACCAGCCCAATAATTCCATATGTACCCTGTCTTAATTGTAAATTCCACACCTTTAGCCACCTCCCAACTCAAGACCCTATGATCACTCTCACCAATTGGTGGCAACGTGGTCCTATTCGTTACAGCCAAATTCTCAGATGCAATTACTAGGTCAAGCACTCTCTGACCCCTAGTATTTTCCTTTACACGCTGTTGCAGATAGTTATCCCTTAATAACCGAATAAAATTCAAATCCCTCCTCCCATGTGTCCTCTCCTCCTTCCAATCAATGTTACCATAGCTGAAATCTCCCATAATAATTACCCTCCTTCCACTCATTTCTTCTATTTGCTTATGCATACTATCTCCACCATCTATTCCATCACCTGGTCTATAGCAGCACCCAACTGTATATTTTGTTCTGCTAGTCTCAATCTCACACCAAATAGCCTCAAATGTGCTCTTTTCTCTATCCTGCAGTTTCACTTCTATTCTCCTTGGCTGCAGCTCATCAGCTATCATCAATAACACTTCTCCCCCCATTTTATTCTCCCTGTCACTCCTGAACACACCATACCCCTCACATTCAATCCCACTAGCTATATCATCTTCTGCCAGCCATGTTTCACTAATGCCAATAACCTGCGGTCTGGAAGTGCCAACCAAGGCCAAAAATTCTTCCTTCTTGTTCCTTATACTTCTGGCATTAGTATACATGAATTGCAAAAGCCCATTTGTCCCATCCTTATTTTGATGTACTAACTATCCAATTCTGATTTGCCGTCCTTCGTACTCACTCGGGCATATTACATACATTCATACACTCAACTGTCTCCCTAAAGTCTGCATATCTACTCCCCCCCCACCACAACCCCCTTAATAACTCTAGTTTCCCTGATTCTGCACATCCACTTCATTCAACAACACCTTTTCAAGTAGCAAAGTGTAAGGGTTTAAAATCTAGGAAGCAAAGAAGGGATGCAGTGTATAGGATTGGTAAGGATATTTTAGAGGAGGTGGATGAGATGAAGGATCTGGAGGGTGATGGTGGATAGGGACTTGAAATTTCATGTATATTTTGTTAAATTGTGAGCACAACACAGTGGATTATAGGAATGATGCAGAGAACACTGATGTGTAGAAATAAAGACATTTTGATTCCAGTGTACAAGACTTTGATCAGGCCACATATAGATTACTTTGCACAGATTTGGTCGTCGAGTTTTTCAAAAGAATGATATGATGTTGGAGAGGGTTCAGAGATGATTCACTAAGTTGTTTTCTGGTCTCAGGAATGTGGAATATGAGAAAAGATCGAGAGAATGCATATTATAGAGCCTAGTGGATAGAAGGGAGACATGAAAGAGATGTATCAGCTGGTAAAGGATAATTACCAGATTAACATGAATGAGATTCTTCATAGATTATCTGGAGACAAGGGGAGAATGAGAGGCCATCCCTGCTGTATAAAGTGGGTGTGATCAAAGGGGAGAAGTATATTTTATGCACGAAGAGTAGTGGGTGATTGGAGTGCATTGCCTGAGAGTGTGGCGAGTGCAGGGAGGACAGTGAAATGCATTTAAGTCAAGGTATGATGAACTGTGCATATTAGAGTGGGTCTCACATGTGATGAGTCTCTTGACTCCATGGAGGTCTGTTAATGATAATAATGTTAATAAAAATCTCAAAAATATGAATGGCCTACATAACTTTTGTTTAAAGAGGATAAAAACATTTATTAATTTAAATAATAGGATTCTAGGTCAAGCAGTACACAAATTATTAGGACTAAGTCTCTAATCTCTAACTCCTGGACTGCAGTCAATACATAATAATAACCTCAGTCTATATTTTGGACACAAATACCTCACAATTATAGCTCTTAGACCACCCATTAACATGCTGTTAACTTTAAACAAGTATCTTTCAAAACCAGTACATAATTATTTTCCAGCTACCAATAAAAATCATGACTATCTTTGATGTAGTTATCCCCCTTGCTCAGAGATCAGGATAGTATGATTAACACTTGACCAAATTAGTAATATTTTGGCCATGTGTGTATTACGAGGGTGGTCTGAAAGGTTCTCAGCCTAACAATGAAAAACTAATTTATAATTTCAAAATTATTTTTATTTTTCAACATAATCTGCCTTAAAACTAATACATTTATTCCAGAAATGCTCCAGTGCCATTATCCCATCCCTGTAGTGGTTCTCAGTAAGTTCTGCAAAATACCCCTCTATAGCTGCAATCTCTTGATTCGAAAAAAAACGCTGATCAGCGAGGAAGAGTTTTAGTTTTGGGAAGAGATAGAAATCAGAGGGAGCCAAAGCTGGGAAATAGGATGGATGTTCCAACAATTCATAGTGCAGATCCCATAATTTTCTCATTGCCAAAACACCTTTGTGGGCAGATGCATTGTCCTGATGAAAGGTGATTTTTTTTCTTCTGCAAACCAGGTCTTTTCTCATGAATTTTTTTGTCTAGTCTGGTTAAAAGCTCAGAATAATATTTCCAAGCTATTGTTTTACCCTTTTCAAGATAATTAATAAATAAAATGCCTTTAGCATCCCAAAATACCGATGCCATGACTTTTCCTGCTGATGGAACCGACTTTGTCTTCTTTGGTGATGAACAAACGGCTTGTGTCCACTGTTTTAACTGCTGTTTGGATTCTGGTGTGTAATGGTGAATCCAAGTCTCATCCATAGTAATAAATTGCATGTTCAGAGATTTTCATGCGAGTGCATTTTTGGTCTGCTGTGAGCAAGCGCGGCACTCACCTTGCACGAAGCTTTTTCATTTATAATTCTTCATGCAAAATATACCCTACACATTCTTTTGAAATGCCTATAGTCTCAGCAATTTCATGCACTTTGACTCTCCAGTCATCCAATACTATATCATGCACTTGATCAATGATTTCTGGAGTTTTACACTTATTAGACATCCTTCATGTGAATCACCTTCAAGACTGGTACAGCCACGTTTAAACTTGGCAGCCCATTTCTTAATTGTCGAAAACAAAGGAGAAGAGTGCCCATAAACTTTTATGAACTTTGAATGAATTTCTTTTGACATTAAACCTTCTTTTACAAAGAATTTTATAAACCGTATGATACTCAATTTTATCCATTTCAAGGGATACAGACAACACTTTTGCTTCAGACAGCTGTATAAAACAAACTACTTGCAATTTCACCTGTATACCTGTATAAAACAAAATAGAATGACTTGCAATTTCACATGGATGTTTATGACAGATGTACCAACTTAGAAAAAAAAAATCTTGCTGATAGCGCTGCCATCTGTGGTCGAGGCTGAGAACTTTTCAGACCACCCTTGTATAATGAAACTTGTTTCTCTATATGTGTATATTACATATATAAAACCCACGGTAGATGCACACTATAGCAAACACCATCGTAATGAAAGTTATAATGAACTATGGAAAAGAAATGGCTTAAGTCCAATAGAATCAATGTTATTATATGCAGTTAAAAAACAAAATCTTCACAATAGCAAACTGAATTTCCTCCCAAATAACATCACAATACATGTCACAAAATACACCTGTTGGCAATAATCCTGTGTTAGGTATTGGATACATTTATTTGCCTTTAGCATTAAATCTAGAAAATAAAGGAAAAAAGAAAAGTGACGTCAGTAAACAATGAAAATTTCAGTTCTGTATGTTATGACAACAGAAAGCAAAGGATTAGAAATTATATAAGCAGACAAAACAACATGAAAAAAATATAAATCCAAACAATAATTAGAGATGTATGGAAAGGCTTAGGTGTTGCTGATTATTCAAAATAGTGCTTCATAGTATATTTACTGGTTTGGATGGCCAAGTGATTAGCATACCCACTCCCCAACCAATAGGCTGCAGATTTGAATCCACCACGGGCATGGATGTTTGTTATTGTCTTTAGCTGTAAGATTCATTGACCAGTATGAGATCACTGCCTTGCTTATTGGAGGCTTGAAAAAGTTTCATATTTGGTCTCTAGAGCAGGGTTTCTGTAAAAAAAATATAAACATAAAAAATTAAAAAAATATATAAAAATCGGAAAAAAAATTCTTAGCCAACTCATGGTAGAAAATGTACTATAGGTTTGCAAATAACCTTTCATGGGTGGGAACAAAATAATAAATAAAATAAAAAATCAAGAGAGGAAAATATACATTTACTAGACTTACCAATATTTTGCTGGTTTCTACCCAGCATCTTCAGACTTGCTTGTGAAAGAAGAAAAGTGATTTGGATAAATGTTGAGCTAGTTTGGGTGGGGGATGTCTACTATTGGACGAAGAGGGGTATTAGGTATTTTGGGGCCCCTATTTATATGGGGCAGTTTAACATGATAAGGTTTAAGCTTTTTGGTAATCTCTTTGGGACAAGATGCATACCTTTTTTAAATAATTTGACCTAATGGCCTAGACAGCAAAGACAGCTCCCACCTACAAACTGGCCAAACATTTATCCAAATCATTTTCTCCTGTCATAGGCAACTCTTTCTCAACTATTAAAAATTCTCTGCACTTTAAAACATTAATAAAAAATCTAACCTTGACACATTCTGGTATCATGGTCAGCTTTGATATTACTTTACTATTCACTAATGTACATTTGACAGAGACTCTTGACCTCATTAAGCCACATTCCCTCTCCTCCCTTCCCCAACACAACTGAATTATTCATTCACACTGTGTATTCAGGTTATTTCTTATGGAAAGGAAAAATATACAGATGGAATTGGATTCCCCATTTTATACACCAAGCAGTCCACATAACCATACTTAAACTAATAGTTTGGCTGCACTATGTTGATGACATTTTTACTATTTGGTCTTATAGTCCAGACACATTGGATACATTTTTAGCAAATCTTAACAGACAACATCTTAAAATAAACTGCACCATAGAAAAAGAAAGTAATGATTGTCCCCTGTTGCAGGAAATCCACTCATGCAGAAGAGTATTTACATAAGCAATCATATCAAAACCACCCTTCCTGACAGTATTTCATCCTGAAAACACTGACTCACTCAGTCAAAGCTATTTGTTCAAATGATACAGTCCTTGAAACTGAGCAACACACCTTTTTTAGCCAATAGTTACAAACTCATAAAATAGATAAAATGCTGCATGCAACTCTTTGTCCCTTCTGCAACCAACACAAGATCACAGCAAAACTATTCCTATCCCACATATTAAGGGTACATCAGAAAAAAAAAAGCCAAAGTTCTCTGTAAATATGATTTCCATGCCACTTTCAAACCTCTTATTCAGCTACCTACCTTCATCTGTTCTCCTAAAGATCAACTTCATCCTCTTGCTCATTAAAGAATTATAAAGTTTCTTGTCAACTACTTAGACTCACGTGCTTAAAAAGATCACATCTTGAACTCCTGAAATAGTTAAAAAAACTCAAACCATTTAGTTCAAAGCCCTCCCCAAATATACAGATTGCCAAAAATTCATAAACCCAATAACCTTCTCTGTCCCATGGTAGATGCTGCCAACCTCCCAACCCCTCTCTTTTAAGTTAGTCACACAGTTAGATAAATCTTTAACCCCACTTACAGGTCATTCTTCTTCTTATATTAAAAATTCATTCCACTCATTTCAAATGTTAAATCCAAAATTTTGTTTTAGATAATAATAATATTATGGTAAGATTTCATATCTCTTCTCTTTTTACCAATATCCCTCTTTCTGACACTTTAAATTTACTAACAAAAAAAAAATTGATCTTTTTAATTTTACCATTCATTCTGGCTACTTGAAAAGATCCCATTTATAAACAGATTGAGAGCACAGCCATCAGCTCTCTCCCCCTCTAGCCAATTATTGTATGGAGCATTTTGATAAATATGCTCTTGATATTCTCAACCCTTCTATCTGGCAAAGATATACTGGTGATGTGTTCTTTATTTGGCCAAATGGCTCTTCATTAGAAGTAGCCTGCCTTTTCTAAATATTCTGATCACATGTCTTCCCAATGGCTCCTTTTCTTTCTCAGTTTACAGAAACCCTCTCTTATAGGTAGAGAGGGTTTCTGTATACATACAAACTTTCCCATCCCCTCTCAACAATATGGTGTTATCAAAACCTTTGTCCAATGGTTACAATGCCAAAAGGATTAACAAATTACAAATTAATTGTTCCTCCCATTGCCTCACATCCCATTCAACGTGCTGCCTATAGTAATGCTATCATTAGAGGGAAGATATGAAAGAGTTATTGGAAAAAGTGAAAAAGAAGAGCAAGAGGGTGAAATTTGTAAGTCTGCTGCCACACTATAATAGAGATGAAATGAGAAGGAGGGCAATGATAGCTAATGAATCAATATGCAGGTTATACAGAAGGAATGTAGAACTTGTGAACCTATGGCCGGAGTTTGATGAACATAAAGATTTGTACAGTGGTGATAGACTGCACCTAAATCAATTTAGAGTTAGGTGTCTAAAGAGTTTTGTTCATTGAGAGTGTGGAAGCTCAAAGTTAGGAAAACAAAAGAAAGAAATTAGGGTGGATTCAGACATGTGAAGGCACCCATGAGTCAAATGAGTGGGAGAATGACCAGAAAGTACAGAATCTAGTCTCTCACGAAAAAATATTGAATAGGACAGTCAATTCAGAAAGTAAAGGTGGTTTGGGGCCTAAAGAGATGCTGCAGTTTCTATATGCTAATGTCAAAAGTATCAGGAACAAGAGGCAGGAGTTTTTGGCATTGGTTAGTACAACCTTGCCAAATGTTATAGGCATTAGTGAGACTTGGCTAACAGCAGATGATGTAGTTACAGGGATAGAATATTATGAATGTAGTATTTTAAAAGAGGATAGAGTACAAAGGACAGGGGATGGTACTGCTGATGAAGGCGGCAGTTATTTTGAGTCAATCTGGCATGAGATCAAGCCAATAGGACAAAATATAAAACTGGTTGCTGCTATAGGCCGGGGGGGGGGGGGGTACCAGGAATGATGTGGAAGACATCCATCAGCAGATTAGTACAATGAGTGCAAGTCGAGTAATTATTATGGGGGACTCCAACTTTGGAGACATAGATTGGAAAGAAGAAAGATCACATGGAATGAAAGAAATGAAATTTATACACCTACTAAGAGATAATTACTTGAGGCAGCATGTGATGGAGGGGACTAGGGGTGGGAGGGTATTGGATGTGGTTATATGATCAGAAGACTTGTCCATAACTAAGGTGGCTACAATGCTTCTGATTGGAGAAAGTGATCATGGTTTTGACTTGGGAGGTAGCAAAACAAGTGGAAATTCCATTTAAGAAGGGGTATATGTGGAACTACAATGCAAGTGATTATGATACACTTAGGAGGCAGTTTGAAGCAGTACCATGGCATAAAGATCTGCAAGGGAAGGGTATTCACAGTGCATGGAGGATAGTCAAGAGGTATCTGAAGGAAGCAATATCACACTGTATACCTAAGATCAGGAGAGTAAATTGGGTAGGAGTTAGATGGATAAGTAGTACCATTAAGCATAACCTGCAAACAAAGAAAATGTGGAAGGTATATAAGGAGAAATGTGACCAGCTCACTCATGAACAGTACAAGGATCAAGAAAGATGACCAGCATGGCAAGGAAGGCAAAATCAGATTATGAGATTACACAGAAGTATTGATTTGCCAAAGATGTGGGAGACAGTCACTCTGAGACTTGATATCCTGACTTTTCAAAATTAACTTTATGCTTAGTTGGTGCCCTCTATGGGCCAGATAACCATAAAGTTAATTTTGAAAAGTCAGGCTATCAAGTCTCAGAATGACTGTCTCCCACATCTTTGGCAAATCAACATTTCTATGTAATATCATAATCTCTCATGAGTATATTGTAAAATCTCTCACAATATGTAACTTATCATGTTTTCTTTTACATATTTTTCTAAGGAGATTGCACTTAAAGAAATATCAAATTTCTGTAATGATCTTGTATTTGTAATAACTTAACCATGAGCCTTTGTCAAAATAATGTGGCACATGATGTCATTATGTAGATGCTACCATATATGGCAATTTCAAAAGACACGCGAAGTATGACATCATCATGATCAGATACATGATCATATATGGAAATTTCGAGAGATGTGCGCATGCATACAACGGAAGTTTGGGTCTTTATAAGGCGAAACTTCAAGAAGGACTTTGTCTTAGGGTTTTCACCTTCTCTTACCTGGGTACACTACCGCATGAGGTTTGTTGTAGGTAATCAAAAGAGAAGTGTCATAGGTTTCTGAGTCTTCTACCTGGGTCCACCATCATGTGAGGTCTGATGTCGGGAATCAAAAGGAAAGAGCTGCAGATTGCGCTAAGCTAAGGGTCCTATAGGACATGGATCAATCGACGACTCGGAACAAAGAAGAAATTTGGCAGGAAATCAAGAACGAGCCAGTAGAAGGAAAGAAAGACAAGGAGCACTTATGCATGAACTAAAGATTCATGTAAAAGACAGTAGTGCTGAATGAGAATTGTAAGTACTGAAGTATGTGATAATTCAGGACAAGAATGTACATCAAGTGTGTCTGTTTATGGGTACAATAAGATAATGTAAACTGATAATGAATTAAGCTTACTCAAGGTAAGCTTTATTGTCAGTTTGTGTATACATGACAAGCAGGATATTCTAGAGTTTGAATTAGTTTTACAGTCTGAATTAGGAAAAATTGAAAATAACAAAAGAATTGCAATGCAATTGTATAAATATGTTAATGCGAATCGAACTGTGATTTAAATGGTTTGTGAACAACACATTGGACTGATTCTGTCAATGCACTATCATGAAAATTTCGAACCTGTATAAGATAAATTTCAAGTGATCAATAATTAAGTCATGACTAATTTAAGGTAAGGATTAATATAAGTGGGGAATACAAACAATATCTGCTTTATCTTTAGTTAAAAATCTTATAATCTCGCACGCAATACATAGTCTAACTGGCACAGTTGTAAAGCAAATAAATCTGTTAGAATATAAAGCATGAGAACATAAGATCTAGTAGAAATAAATAAATGGCTGCAGTTGATAGTTAATACAATCGACCATTCACACAGATTTAAGTAAAGAACAACAAAGACAAAGCAGGGTAATAGAAATACAGAACATTATAACTGTTTCAGTTACAGTTTGAATCATTTTCCACAATTATTTAGTTCAGTGCTGTGTGTGTGTGCTTGTCTATAATTATATAGCCACACACACCAAGTATAATTATAATTTGTACTCTGAAGATGGTGAGTAGAAAACCAGTGAAATATTAGTAAATTTAATAAATATATTTTTTTCTCTCTTGGTGTTGTTTATTTTGAATAAACAGAGATATAAGAAAGAAAGAGAACTAGAGGAGCAGAAAATTATAAAAACAAAAATCAGATTAGCATTTAAATTTTGAAATGTTTTGTTATATTAGCTTAAATTAAGGTCAGTTACCTGAACCATAAAAATAAAATATAATCTGAAGCATCAGTCAAAATCCATATTGGTGGTCACTGATTCACTGGTTTTCCCCATCTCTTCTCCAAGTAGTAAAGAACTGGTTGTTGACTTTCTCCATTATTTTTGAGAGAACTCAAGATAACAAAATATATAGTGTAAGTGTTAATCATGGAATAGGTGTTTTAAACACAACTGTGAGGGAAGGGAGCATCAGGACCAGGACTTGCTGGTATCTAAGCTATTTAGAATCTTCTCATAATAGAACAGATATCTGTTCTATGCATGAAGTAAGTTGTTCTTGGAAGTAATTTGCCTTATCAACTATACAGAATATGGAGGGAAAGAATGACACCAGGAAGTCAAACTTGCTTTTGGGTAATGATGTAGCTGTATCCAACTGCATGTGTGAGTGAGGGTGTATGTGAGAAAGAGAGAGAAAAATGAATGGACAGCAGTTGTGTCAAACAATCCTAGAAAACAATCTGTGTGCCAGGTGCTGTGGTTAGAGTGTTGGAAAAACTGGTTAGAATCAGCATCAAAATTAGGTTGACAACAATGCTATTATCTTTGATGGATAGCATGGATATGCTAAAGGAAGATCATATTTTAGTAATCTACTTGCTTATTATAATAAGGTGACAGCAGCATTGAATATGGGAGATAGATACAGAGTGGTATACTTGGACTTTGCAAAGGCTTTTGATAGATTACCACATGATGAGTTGAAAGTCAAACTAGAGTGGATGGGATTGGATATCAGACTAGTGCAATGGATTGGAGACTGGCTCTCTGACAGGTATCAACAAGTTGTGTATAGGGGAGCAATATCCTAGAAGAGGAAAGTCACTAGTGGTGTGCCTCAGGAGTCTGTTTTTAGATCCACTCTGTTTAATCTGTTTAGTGATATTGGGGAAGATTTGAATGGAGATATACAGCTGTTTGCAGATGATGCAAAGTTGGGATGAATGATGAGGAGTAGAGCAGATGTGGCATTACAAGAAGACTTGAATAGACAGAGTGAATGGGTATGTGAGTGGGAATACCAGTTGAATGTTGTGAAATGTAAGGGTTTAAAATTTGGAAAACAAAGATGGGATGTAGAATTTATGCTTGGTGGGGATATATTGTTGGAGGAAATAAGAGACCTTGGGGGTGATGGTGGATAAAGATCTGAAATTTAGAGGGCAACGTAGTGAATTCTGGGAATGATGCAAAAGACACTGACTTGTAGAAGTGAGGGGATTCTGGTTCCGCTGTATATGGCTCTGATTAGGCCATATATGAACTATTGTGCAAGATTTGGTCACCTGGTTTTCCAAAGAATGAAGAGATGTTGGAATGGGTCAAAAACCAATTGATCAATATAGTTTCTGATCTTTGGAATGGTGAATGTGAAGAAAGGTGTTGAGAGGATGCAATTTGCAGAATCTAGTGGATAGGAGGAAGAGGGGTGATATTATTATTATTATGTGACACCTCCAAGGAGTCCAATGACTCATCGAGGAAGGATGCATACTTCACAGCTCTCTGTCCCCCACCACTCAATCCACCAGTTACTGCAACTACCATCATCATCTGCCCAGCACCACCACTAGTATTTTCTATAAATTAAAGATGCCAAGAAATTATTCTTGGTTTAATCCTTTATCTAAGTGTAAGCAAACAATATTTCACCTGAAGTATTTTCAGGACTGAGTAACTCGTACATAGAAGCTAATGACTTCATGTCACTTGCCTTAGTATCCCATAATGCAAAGCACATATCCTTACGGGCATGTATAATGCCATGCATTATGGGAATGCTATCTATCCAGACCGGTTTCAACTTTTATTGAGGTATCATCAGCGGGAGCCAGACCCAGAGGTGCTACCAAGGTTGAAGTAATGCAGAAGTCATATTTTCATGTATGAGTAGCCTAAAGGTGTCACACCTTGTTATAAAAATACTCTGGATTAGAGATAGCTGGTGGAAGTTTTTCCACTTGGTTATAATATAAATTAAAGATGCCAAGAAATTATATTCTCGGTTTAATCCTTTATCAAAGCTGTATAACTGAGAGGAGACCTCCACATAGCCTTTAAAGGAATGCGGAGAACCGACCAGGGCTTCTGACCTAATGTCCAATCCTCACCTGTACCCTGATGGGTATCTACTGGATACTGAACGAACGAGGATGGGCTGGCAATTTGAGATTTAGCCGACCAAATTGTATTCCTATTGGTTAAACCAAAATACAAAATAATGGCACAACATGACAAAATTTCATGCCGGCTGGGGTGTCGTCCGGTTAAACAAGGCCCACGTTGTTTTCGCCAGGGAACCAGGTAGAACAGCGAAAAGTCAGCAACTGGAACAAATCTGAAAACACACCCCCAACTCAACATCGCCAGAGTTAAAGATCGGTACTATCAACATAAGAAGTCTGAATGGCAAAGAAATGGAGCTAGCTGAAGAATTAGATAAGTACCAGATCGACATAATAGGGGTGACTGAAACAAAAAAGGCAAAAAGTGGCAAGATCTTTCTAAGCAATACATACAAAATGTTATATTCAGGCAATGACAATCAAGGAAAAGAAGGAGTAGCCATAGTATTCAACACAAAATACGAGGCTAATCTTCTTGAATGGCAGGCAGTGTCAAGTAGAGTGATTTGGGAAATATCAGAATGGAGAACTGGACAATGAGACTTATTTGTGCCTATGGGGTCCCACAGAAGGTTCTACTAAGGTAGAAATGGAGGAATTTTTTGAGGCTCTAGAGAAAGCTACTGACACAATGAAAAAGGAAAAGTTAGTCCTTGTTGGTGATCTAAATAGAAGAATAGGAAGTGATTGTCAGACATACAAAAATATTTTGGGAAAATTTGGAGAAAAGAGAAAAGCTAATAATAATGGCAAATATCTGTTGGATTTCTGCTCAGGACATGGACTGGTTATTACTAACACCATGTTCCAACATAAAAATGTGCACAAATTCACATGGAGAGAAGAGGCAAGGAATAAGAAAACTCTCATTGACTATGTTATTGTTGATAGTGATGTTTTCTCCCTGGTGCAGGACACCAGAGTGTACAGAGGATTTAAAATTGGAAGTGATCACTATTTAGTCTTGAGCAGGATAAAATTGAATTTCATATTGAAAAGAATGACATGTAAGAAAGTTTTAAAGCGAATAAAAGTTGAACAGCTCTCAGATGTGAACTGTAGACTAAAATACGCAAAGATTATTGAAGAAAAAACGAAAGAGTTTGAGAACAGGAACCAAACCTTGGAAATTCAGTGACAAACCTTGAAGAAAACCCTGATTGATTCAGCCAGAGAGGTATGTGGTGAGGTTGTCTGCAAGGATAGAAAAATCAGGACTCCATGGTGGACACAGAAAGTTAAAGAGGCAGTGAAGGAAATGAAGAAAGCATATCAAAAGTTCCTGGCAAATAAGTCAGCTTCTGCTCGTAGAGAATACAGAGACAAATGTAGGAAAGCTAAACAGTGTGTAAAACTAGCTAAACAAAAGTCATGGGAGGACTTTGGCAAGAACATAGAAAATAAATATCAAGAAGGTGGCAAAATATTCTGGAGGTTGTTGAAGAAGCTTAGGAATGGAGGAAAGAGTGCTGTAAAATGAGTTAGAGATGATAAAGGTGACATGAAAATGCAAGAAAAAAAGATATCCTTGAAGTATGGAGTAATTACTTCGAAAAATTGCTAAATGAAACAAGCAGTGATAGCACAGTGGTAAAAAACACTCAACAGGCATACCGTCAGGAATACATATCCATACTTGAAGTAGAAAAAGCAATCAAAGGCTTGAAATGTGGAAAGGCAGCAGGAGTAGATGATATTCGACCAGAAATGCTGAAGCATGGTGGTGTAAAAGTCTTACAGTGGCTGCACTGCATAGTTGAGAAAGCCTGGACAGAGGGACGAATTCCTGATGATTGGAGTAGAGCTCTAATAGTGCCCATATATAAAAAGGGAAATAAAACAATGTGAGAATTACAGAGGTATTTCCCTACTGAGTGTTCCTGGCAAGATCTATGCAAGCATACTTGAGAAACGGTTGAGAAGAATTGTGGAAGAAAAGCTTGGTGAAGAACAAGCTGGATTCAGGCCAGATAGAGGCTGTCGGGATCAGATCTTCACTTTACGACAAATAGTGGAGAAATCATGGGAATATAACAAAGATCTGTATTTAAGTTTTGTCGATTTGGAAAAGGCATATGACAAGGTGCAAAGAGAGAAGCTATTCAATAAGCTACAGTTATATGGTGTCAATGGGGCATTATATCAAGCAATACTTAGTCTGTATTTGAGTTGTAAGTCGGCAGTTAGAAATGAATGAAGTACCGGAAGATGGTTTAATGTTAAATCTGGTGTGAGACAAGGATGTACATTTTCCCCTCTGTTATTCATTATCTATATGGATCACATTATGAAGGAAAGTGGTATTAAACATGATATCAAAATTGGAGATGTTAATGTCAGCTCTTTACTTTATGCGGACGATGTTATACTTCTGAATAAATCTGCTACAATTTTCCAAGATTCCCTGACTAAATTGAATAACTGTTGTAATAGATATGGTATGAAGGTCAGCATTAAAAAGACAAAGGCAATGAAAATAGGTAGAATTGTTGAAAATGTCAACTGTGTTGTGAACGGGGAACCTGTGGAATAAGTAAAACATTTCAGCTACTTAGGCACGATTTTTAGTGAAGATGGTAAATGAAATATGGAAATAGACAACAGAATCAACAAAGCTGGTATGGTAGGAAGCCAATTGAATAAATTCATGTGGAATAAGAGAGAAATTAGTCAGAACACTAAATTAGCTGTATACAAGACAGTGTTCAAACCAGTTTTAACTTATGGATCTGAGATCTGGGTCAGAAGTAAAATACTTGACCAAAGACTAAAGACCACAGATATGAGAGTCCTGAGAAAGATTAGAGGCGTGAACAGATGGCATCAATGGCAATATCATATTAAAAACGAGGATAATAGGAAAGAACTTGACATTGTCGGCATCCAGGAGTTCGTTAGCAGAGCTAATCTCGGGTGGTATGGTCACTTAAACAGAATGGGCGAGGAAAGATTAGCAAAACAAGTGTTCTCTGCCACGTTGGCAGGAAAACGACCCAGAGGAAGACCAAGATATGGGTGGATTGATACGGTACAAAGTGCCTTAGATGATAGAAATATAAGATCTGATAATGATAATATTGGAGTCTTGAAAAGTAATAGACTTATTTGGAGGAAAATTGTAGATAGGAAGTTAGTAATGATGTAAATTTTTCATGTAGTACTATCATACCTTTGAGGGTACATGTCAGGAATTTGATGATGATGATTTCTGAAGTAATTACTTTGAAAGACTGCCAAATGAAACAAAAGAAATGATATAACAGTGATAAAAAAATATTCAAGAGGAGGAAGTTTTTTCACTTGATTATAGAGAATATTATACTTTACAAGAAATTATATTATTCTTTTAATCCTTACCCAAATGTAAGCGAAAACAAGTTTGCATGTGAAGTATCTTCATGACTGATCTATTTGTATATAGAAGCTGTTGCTTTTATATATAATATATAATATATAGAAATGATATAGTATAATATATAATATATGATATATAGTAATGATGTAAATTTTTCATGTAGTACTATCATATCCTGTACATGGCAGGAATTTGATGATGATGATGATCCTTTATTCAAGTGTAAGAAAACAATTTTGCACCTGAAGTATTTTCAGGACTGAGTAACTCATATATAGAAGTTAATGACTTCATGTCACTTGCCTTAGTATCTAAGTGATGTTACCTAATTACCTAAGTAGCATTCATAAAGAAGCTCACCTGTGGCACCGAAAGCTTCAGCATGAAGCTTGAGCTCTGCCGTGGATTTTACCCAGTTGATGCATTACATTGTTTCATGTATGCACCAAAAAATGTGAAAGATTTGTAGACTGTTAGAGTGAACGAAAAGAAGTAGAGGATTAACGTATGTGAAAAATGTATTCATAGAATAGTGTGTTCCAAAATGGGAGTTAGAGTTGCTAGTAGGTCATGATAACAAAGGGACTACAATGGAAGAGCTTAGGCAAAAGTTGATGACAATGAAAAGTGAAATGAAGCATCTGAAAGATGAGATTAAACATTTAAAGAAGAGGTTGGCTGATGTGAATGAAAAGGAGGAAGTTAATATTATGAAGAAAGAATCAAAGGATTGTATGGCAGGAAGAAATTGGATACAAGATTGAAGATATGGACAAGGTGATGGAATGCATATAGGTTAGGATGAGACAGGTATGGAAAGCAATCAGTTCAGTTCAGGGAAATGGGAGTGGTCAGACCTGAGAAAGAGAGAGGTGTGGTATAGCAGTTAGAGTAGAGAATGCTGGTGTTTGTAGAATGGTCTCAAAGACAGAGGGATTGTTATGTTTTTATACATATATAAGGAGTATTCAAAATAAGAGAGATGAGTTTGTTGCAGTGATCGAGTCAATATGCCAAAGATAATCAGCATAAGTGAAATGTAGTTGTCTGGGGATGACATGATGTCGGGAACAGATATGGAAGGATATATAGAAATACAGAATGGAAAGAGGAGATAGTGTATGGGAACAAGGAGAAAGTTTGTTGAATTTCTGATGGATAAAACTGTATGAGGGACAGCATGGTTTTGTGAAGGGTAGATCATGCCTCAGTAACTTGCTGACGTTTTATAACATAGTGACGGCTGAACTGGATAAGGATAATAGGTTTACAGTGATTCTACTGGACTTTGCTAAGACCTTTGACAGGATATCACATGGAATTTTAATCAGTAAACTGCAGCATATGGGGATGGATATAGGGTTGGTGAGATGGATAGGAGGGTGGTTGATGGAGAGATATCAGAGAGTGGTTTATTCAGGAGTAGAGTCCAAAAGACGGCCTGTGACTAGTGGTGTGCCGCAGGGTTCTGTTCTTGGACCACTATTGTTCAATTTTTTCATTAACGATATAGGAAAGGATCTGAGAAGAACTGTTCATTTTTTTGCTGATGATGCAAAGTTGGGTAGAGCAATAGTGAATGCACATGATGTCAAAATTTTGCAGGATGATTTGGATAGATTGGAGAACTGGGCTAGGGAAAATAGATGTCAATTTAATGTGGCAAAGTGTAAGGTTATGCATTTTGGGGTGAAAAGATTAGCAGCGGTATACCACATTGGCGGAACTGTACTCCAGGAGATTGACAAGGCCAGGGATTTGGGAGTGTTGGTGGATAGGGAGTCGAAGTTCAGGGGGCATATTCAGTGGCGTATTTAGGTATAGGCCATACAGGTCCGGACCTAGAACGGCAAATTTTGAGGGATGGCAGAAATTTTCGGGCTCTAATTTTTGTAATTATAGCATTGTTAGATCCTGAATGAAGGAATCTTGCAAAGAAATCATTCATTCAGGATTTAACATGCTAAATATTACTAATTAAGGAGATACCTGCACATCAGCTAATAATTATGAAAAATTTCTTTATGTTATGTAATAATGTGTAGTCCATATGTGCCATATATTGAAATTTATTCCTGTATAACTGAAATGAGAAGCAGAGAATTTTGTGTCAGAATAGTAAGAATTATTGTGGGGGGGGGGGGGGGTGGGGGGGGGGGGGGGTGGGGGGGGGGGGGGGTGGGGGGGGGGGGGGGTGGGGGGGGGGGGGGGTGGGGGGGGGGGGGGGTGGGGGGGGGGGGGGGTGGGGGGGGGGGGGGGTGGGGGGGGGGGGGGGTGGGGGGGGGGGGGGGTGGGGGGGGGGGGGGGTGGGGGGGGGGGGGGGTGGGGGGGGGGGGGGGTGGGGGGGGGGGGGGGTGGGGGGGGGGGGGGGTGGGGGGGGGGGGGGGTGGGGGGGGGGGGGGGTGGGGGGGGGGGGGGGTGGGGGGGGGGGGGGGTGGGGGGGGGGGGGGGTGGGGGGGGGGGGGGGTGGGGGGGGGGGGGGGTGGGGGGGGGGGGGGGTGGGGGGGGGGGGGGGTGGGGGGGGGGGGGGGTGGGGGGGGGGGGGGGTGGGGGGGGGGGGGGGTGGGGGGGGGGGGGGGTGGGGGGGGGGGGGGGTGGGGGGGGGGGGGGGTGGGGGGGGGGGGGGGTGGCTTTGGGTTACGACAGATGATGGAAAAATATCGAGAGAAACAAAGGGAGCTACATCTGGTATTTATTGATCTGGAGAAAGCATACGATAGAGTGTCAAGGCAAGAAGTCTGGAGGTGTCTGAGGGAGAAGAAGGTGCCGGAGAAACATGTCAGGTTGGTGCGGGAAATGTACAGAAATGTGAAGAAAAGTGTTCGGACCTGTTTGGGACAGACAGAAAGTTTTCAAGTAACAGTTGGCTTGCATCAAGTGTCAGCATTAAGTCCATTTCTGTTTAATATTGTGATGGAGGTGGTAACAGAGGAGGTGAGAGAAGATGCACCTTGGACAATGTTGTATGCAGATGACATCTTGCTGTGTGTAGATTCAAGAGAAGAAGCAGAAACTAAACTGGAAAGATGGAGAAAAGTACTGGAAGAGAGAGGTATGAGACTGAGCAGAAGTAAGACAGAGTATATGTGTTGCGCAGTGGCCAGGAGACAGATCTGGAGCTGGAAGGAAATGTCATCAGGAAGGTGAGAGACTTTAGATACTTAGGTTCAACAGTGGAAGAAGATGGAGGAGCTGAGAAGGAAGTGGGATGCAGGATACAAGCAGGTTGGAGGAACTGGAGGGAGATGGCTGGAGTGTTATGCGATAAGAGAGTGCCTATCAATCTGAAAGGCAAAATTTATAGGACAGTAGTGAGGCCAGCTATGACATATGCTATAGAAACTGTGGCCCTGAGGAAAAATAACATCAGCAGGATGGAAGTAGTAGAGATGAGAATGCTTAGGTGGATGTGCGGTGTGACCAGAAAGGATCATCTGAGTAATGACTATGTCAGGGGAACAGTGAAAGTTACGAACTTAGGAGCGAAAATACAGGAGGCAAGGTTGAGATGGTTTAGTCATGTGATGAGGAGGGAGGACGAATATGTGGGAAGAAGGGTCATGCAGATGGATGTGCAAGGAAGGCGGAAGCGTGGGCGGCCAAAGAAGAGATGGAGGGAGCTGGTAGAAGAGGACTTGAAGATGAAGAACTTGGATGTGGTGACAGCCCAAGACAGGAAGGTGTGGAGGAGACTCATAACAAACAGTGACCCCACTTAAGTGGGAGAAGCTGTAGAAGAAGAAGACCATGTTTTAGTGTGATGTAGACAGCTAGTGGTTTTCCAGTCAATTCTGTGTAAGGTATTCAAGGGCATGATTAGAAAGGCCAGCTTCACCATAATTATTATATTTAATGTGTCGTTTATGTTCCTTTTTATCTAATAGGAATTGTGCATCCTGTTTCTCCTATATATGGTATGTTGCAAGTACAATAAATCCGGTATACTCCAGGGTGGGCTAGTGGAGGGAGTGGGTCTTTGGATGAGTTGAGTAAGCTTTTTAATTTTGCAGGAAGTTTAAAGGTGGCTTTGAGGTTATACTTTTGTAGTACTCTGTTTATTTTGTCTGATATTTCTTTAATGTAGGGAATGGTTATAGTTTTACTGTAGTCTGGTTTTTTTTTTTTTTTTTTTTTTTTGTGGTTTTGTAGAGAATTTTGTTAATAGTGTTTTGGCTGTATCCGTTTTTTTGTAAGTTATTACTGATAATTTTAAATTCGTCTTTCAGTGCCTGTTCACTGGAACAGATCGTCTGAGCTCTGTTTTTTAGCGTGTTGATGACACCTAGTTTTTGTGTTGGGTGGTGGTAGAAGTTTATGTGTATATATTGTCCCGTATGTGTCGGTTTTCGGTAAACGGTGAAGGAAAGATTGCCCGAGGGAAGATGTGTGACAAGTGTATCTAGAAACGGAAGTATGTTGTGTTTTTCAATCTCTATTGTGAACTGTAAGTGTTTGTGTTATTTGTTGAGGTGGCTAAGGAATGTGTCTAATGTCTGGCGGCCATGGGACCAGATCGCAAAAACATCGTCAACGTATCTAAGCCAGACTTTGGGTTTTAGAGGGGAGGAACTTAAAGCACGTTGCTCAAAATGTTCCATGTAAAAGTTAGCAATTGGGGAGAGATAATGGCGAGCCCATGGATGTGCCTTTTTTTTGTAAGTAGAAGGCGTTTTTCCATACAAAATAACCCGACCGTAATACATGCGCAAAGAGCGCCGTGATATCTGGAGGGAATTTGTTCTGTAGGAGAAGGATTGTGTCATTGATTGGGACATTCATAAAGAGGGCAGAGATGTCAAAACTGACTAATAAATCATCAAAATAGGAAACCAATTGTTTCTGAAAGAAAACCATCTAAAAGACTGTTTATTCCTGTCATTGTAAAATAGAATTTAGCTTGATGTAATTTATAATTTTTTTTTTTTTTCACCAGAGGTCACGCCAGTAGAATAACATGTGATCAAATCATTGTTTCTCTAGCTTACAGTTAATGATGTAACTCAGCTTGTCCTGTATATTTATGTATGCTCCAGATGATCTTGATATGAAGATCAAAACGTAGGAATAATAAAAAAAGTTTTTTAACATGGTTGTAAATTCCATAAAATTTTTAAAATGAATGCTGATCACCGTGTAACCCTAAAAGAAAAGCGTTAAAGTAACACCTTGAGCAAAAGAGAAAGCTTAATTTTTTGGATGCAGAGGAGGCAAAAGTTGTGATATATATGTAACAAGAGAGAATACAAGTTAGAGTTATTCCAAGAAGGTGAATCTCATCTTGTTTTATTATCAAGGGCAAGATTGGAAGAACAGGGTTCTTTTTTGTGAGAAATAATGCAGAGCTGTGTTTTGCTGGCACTGAAATTGATAATGTTATCCAAAATGCATTGAAGATCAGAATTTAAGGTAGAAGAGATCAGATATCTGGAGGCTGTGGCAATTTGTGCTTTGCAGAGTTCGCCAAATGAAAAGAAGGAGTATAATGTGCTGTCATCAGTAAAACTGTTGGCAGTTAGCTGGAGTAGATTGTTTATGTACAGAAGGAAGAGAGTGGGCAAGAGAATATAGTGCAATTATTAAATGAGCACTTTATCAGTGTATATCATAATAGTGTAAATAATGACGTGCAATATGTAGGAGGGAGGCAAGCATTAGAAGAATTGGAAGTGAAAGAATCAGAGGTATATCAGCTGTTGACTGGGTTAAATATTAATAAGATTATGGGAATGGATAACATATCACCACATATTTTTAAGGGATGTGCACAGAGTTAGCTATGTCCTTGACCTGGTTATATAATGAAAGTCTTGCAGTGGTTAAGGTTCCTAAGGAGTGGAAAGAAGATAAAATAGTAACACTCCAGAAGCATACTTCTCAGACAGAAGTTTCCAATTACAAACCAGTCTTAGCAATTTGGTAGATGGGTTGATGGACATAGTATCCTTTATGATGGTCAGCATGAATCTGTAAAGTGTAGGTATTGTTTTAGCAATTTACTTGCATTTTATGATAAGGTAACGAGTATGTTAGATAAGGAAGAATCATATACAGTGATCTTCCTGGACTTTGCAAAAGCATTTGATAGATTACCACATGATAAATTGGTGTACAAGCTCAGAGGATGAGAATAAACAGCATACTGGCTAGATGGATTGGTGATTGGCTCTGTGAATGATACCAGCAAGTTGTGTGTGATGAAGCAGTGTCTTAAAAAAGAAGGGTAACCAGTGGTAAGCACCAGGGTTCTGTTATTGGGCCCTTGCCATTGAACTTGTTTGTAAATGATATATCATATGGACTGACTGGGGATCGTCAGCTGTTTGCTGATGACGCAAAGTTGGGAATTATTATAAGTAGCACTGCTGATGTTAATTCCTTCAGGAGGATTTGCATAGACTTTTGACTTGGACAAAGGAGTGGGGTTGTAGTTTTAATATGAATAAGTGCAAGGTGTTGCATTTTGGAGTGCAGAAATATAAGGCTGTGTACTATATTCATGGTGCTGTACTGCTGGAAGTGGATGATATTCAAGATTTGAGAGTGATGGTTGACAGTAGACTGAAATTAAGAAGGCATGTTTCAAGTGTGGTTATGATAAGAAGTCCATTAACATGTAAGGATAAGGAGATGGTTGTGTCACTGTATAAAGCACTTAAACTATTGTGCTCAAATTTGGTCACCTGTTTTTCACTGTGATGTGAAAACATTGATGAGGGCCCAGAGATGAGTGACTGACAAAATATCAGGCATCTGTAATGTTGGCTATGAAGAGAAGTTGAAGGAATGTGGATTGCAGAGTTTGGTGAATAGCATGAAAAGAGGTGATAAAATAATAATAATAATAATAATTAATAATAATAATAATAAGTAATAATAATAGAATAAGTAATATCATATGGGGAAGGGTCAGCTGAACAAATATTTATAGAAAATAAGAAAAAGAAGCTATCCAAAACACCAAACTAGAACTACACAAGATAGTGTTTCATCCAATTTCAACTTGTGAATTTGAGAGTTGGAGAAATAAAACAGTTTATCAAAGACTAGACATCACAGTCATAAGTGTTTTGATTAAAATTAGGGGAGCAAACAGATTTCATCAATCACAATAAAATGAATGCAAAAATAATGATATTAGAAATGAACTTACATCGTTATGCCAAAAATGTGTGAACAGAGCTAACTGACATGGTATGGTACGGTATGGTTACTTATACAGAATGAGAGAGGAAGGTTAATAGAATAAGTATTCAATGCTATGATTGCAACCTGTGAGCATTGTAATAATGGCAGCCATGTTGGCAGTAGAGTTTTGCTTTGAATCTCAGTAACAGATATGCACATTAGTTATTTTTAGAACAGCTGTTTTTGAACAAAGTAACTAGAACACTAGCCAGAAAACAGTAGGCAAGCATGGAAGTAGAGCTGGAATAAAGCTCTAGTTAGTTTCTAATTTAAATTCTGTATCTTGGCAAAATTTTATAAGCTTCATTATCTACACTAAGGAGTAACTGTGAAGTTAATAATTGAAAGACAATATAATGTTTCAAGCCTTTGTATATGAGAAGCAAGTGATATATGTTCCAAGGAGCAAGATGGAATCTGCATTCCTTTGATTGGAAGTGAATCTTGTACTGCTCAATTACACACATTTTTATTGCAAGAGTGATTATTCTTCATGCCAACTTCAGCAAAATGAAAGAAAGAAAGATGTGTTAAGGACACTTGCTTACTGAAAGAAGAAATATGCAAGTATGTTAGTTAAGTGATGCCCTTTAAATTTTATTGTATTCTGAGGAATTTAAGATATAAGACAGAATTAATGAATACAATGATAAAATAAATGCTGCAAGGAAGTTCTTATATGGTCAAGTGAAACTACAGAACTTTCAGCTGAATGCTGTTCAGTTTGTTTTGTATAATATTTGACATCGTCCCTAAGACTGAAATTTAACTGTGAAAGTCAGAGTATCAGAGAATATTACTGAGCTCATATTATGTAATTCCTAGAATGGCCATTTAATTATATGTATATATTAAAAAGATGATATTTATAATAGCAGAGATAAATTCACTATTTTTAATTCTAAAGAATATGAATATCAGATCTCTTTAAAGAGATAAAGTGAATTACTTGATATATAGAATTTCTATCTTGTGTATATATTTATATGTACAATAGATACATTACTATGAATAACATTCATAGTCCAGTTAAATGACAGATGATGGTAAAAAAGTTAAAGCATTTGATAAGATCCTACCATACATTAGCAACGTAGTAACAAAATCTGAAGGAAAAAACAATAATTGACTCTGTCACAGAAATACATGGTAAAGTTCAATGCAAAGATGGAAAATTAAAAACTCACTGTGGATACAGGATACTAAATAAGTTGCCCAAGAAAAGCAGGCATCATATTAAAAGTTTCTAGAATTTTATTATCTTAGAAAGCAGAGAATAATGCAACAAAATTAATTTTAGTCTAAAAGTAACTAAGCAAGTGTTATGGGAAGAACAGGGAAAATAAAAATGTCATTAAAGTGACAAAAAGTTTTAGAGGCTACTAAAAAAAAAAAACCTGAAAGAGATTAGTTAGAATGCAATAAAAAATATATTTTGAGATCTAATGAATATCACAAGTGATGGGTGATTATTCACAGCAGTGCTTCACAGCATAAAAACAAAATAAATACAGGTATCCTTCGATTAATGCAGTTAATTAATCCCTCGATGTTTCCGCGTATATCAAAATCGCGTTAATCAAATCTAATAATCAATGGTAAAAATTACAATTCGTCCATGATCAATTACTGTATTAATAATTCGTTTTATATGGTACTCTTTTAGGAAAGATAAAAAATTAATGCAAAGTCAATGTTTAATAAATGCTTGTACCTACATTATTTACTGCAATTTTTTTTATCAAAAGAAGTTATCAAGAGTCATTTGAACAGTTTTAGTCTTTTTCTTATCGGCATAAATTTTACGATAACAAGCAAAATGACTCTCCAGACCTCAGCAAACAAGCAATAAAACAAAGAAAAAACACTGCAACAAATATAATACAAGATGGTACAAATTAAGTGGATATTGAATCCAACATTATTTCATAGCTGAATATAGAAACTAGAAGGGTTTCGTGCCGAATATATAGAAAATAAAAGTTTCGGCAGATGCAAGCATAAGCAACCTTATGGGCAAATCATAGTAAAGGTGGAGTAAGCTCCAGATCACTTTCATTAGTATTTTCCATAATGTAAAGCACATGTATGATAAATAAGCCTTTGGCTCTCTATTTCAATAATACATGATGGTTTATTTATTTTCAGTTACAATCTAGAAATTATTGAACAAATAATAAAAAAACAACAACTAAACCATACTCTACTGACATCGGAAGTCACGGTATCTCTCAGTACAATTTACTGTCAAATATCACAAACCTTTACATAACGTGTTAAACCAAATTGATATCAAAAAACAGTGCAAAATATCACTCGTAACATATGAATGCACAGCTACTCATGACCTCCAAGCTATACAATGAATTGTGCAAGAATATTTATATTAAATAATTTGCAAATATCTGTCAGATCAGCTGCGAGCTCCACAGAGTTAAAGGGGCGTTAATCAAAACTCTTGCTGCATATATCAAGAGATTGCCACAATTAATTTCACAGCATTAATCAAATCCCGTGTTAAGCAAGGGATACCTGTATATTAAATGAGTTTTTAATGGCACTTGTGACAGTAAAGATGATTAGACACACATATTCACAAGAATAAAGAATAATATATTATTATTATTATACTGAATAATATTCTAAAAGCTATCATAAGTATATATGAAAATAATCAAATACAAATAAGATTAAATTATGAACTATCATATCCAAGAGAGATAAACCAAAGAGTCTGACAGGGATGACCCCTTTCAGCAACTCTTTTTAATATTTATCTAAATAAAATAGTAAAATGGAATAAAAATTTCCATCAAGGTATTAAACTTTCTCCTACTGAACTCAAACACTCTCCTTTTTGCTATGATGACCAAATAATAATTACAAATTCTGAAGATTCTTACAGAGAGATGTTTAAATTTAAATGAAATAGACAAAGATTATGGAATGTTAATATCAACAGAAAAATAAAAAACGATGGCCTTTCAAGGACAAGATTCAATAAGAACTAAAATAGTAATAGATAACAAGATTTTAAAGCAGCTGAATTCATTTAACTACCTAGGATGTATTATTACATATGAAAATTAAAAAGATATAAACCTAAAAATTGCAAAATATTTAAAAATAATTGGAGTAATTAACTCTATATTTAAACCTAACCTAGTTCAAAAACAAACCAGACTAAAAGAATACAGTACATTATCTCTACCAGTCCGAGTGTATGGAAATGAAATCTGGATAATAAAACAAAAAGACAAACGAAGATTAATTACAACTGAAATGAAGTTTTGAGAAAAACTGCAAAATATACTCTATTCAATCATAAAAGAAATGAAGAAATTATGAAAGAATTAAACCAGGAATCAGTAATAGAAAAAAATTCAAAAATATAAACAAAAATGGATGGATGGAACACATTGAAACAATGAAAACAGAAAGATTACCAAAACAAGCCTATTACAAACCTTAGGAAAAAGAAAACCAGGACATCCTCTAAAGAGAATCAACGACGCTTCAAAGGCTGGAACAGGCCACTCTAGGCCTAAATCCTCTGAAAAGCATGATGATGATGACATTATTATTATTACAAATATTTCTATGTTATGACCACAGTAATCTACCAAATATTTGGCAGACAATCATTTTAAGATAACATCTAGTCTTTTCTTTCTTTTATGTGGCCTTAAGATGGCCATGATAGGACATTAGTTCCTCCCCCCCCCAGCTACAATGTGCATTGTTTCCACAATTACCTCGTTGAGTACTCTGTATTCTGCAACAAGTATATATTTGTGCTCTGAAGATGCCAATTTGTAATCCAGCAAAATATTAGCAAGTTAATAAATATATACATATTTACAAGAATAAAGAACAATAATTTATTACTATTTTTTTTATTATTAAAAATATTTCGGCCAAAAAATGGGCTGTCATCATTGTATCAACATAATCACAAGGTGAAACTAGAAACAAAGAACAGAATGCGGGAATGCCATCATATGGGTAATTAGTAGCATATTATTGCCTATAAATAGAAAATATATGATTTCTGAATTGATTCAATGTTTAGTATCTTCCTTAGTCTAGCTCTCACTGATATGAGACCTCAATAAATCAGTTATAAAGCAACAGCTTGTGTATACAAGTAGATCAGTCACGAAGATACTTCACATGCAAACTTTGTTTTCGCTTACATTTGGGTAAGGATTAAAAGAATAATATAATTTCTTGTAAAGTATAATATTCTCTATAATCAAGTGAAAAAACTTCCTCCTCTTGAATATTTTTTTATCACTGTTATATCATTTCTTTTGTTTCATTTGGCAGTCTTTCAAAGTAATTACTTCAGAAATCATCATCATCAAATTCCTGACATGTACCCTCAAAGGTATGATAGTACTACATGAAAAATTTACATCATTACTAACTTCCTATCTACAATTTTCCTCCAAATAAGTCTATTACTTGTCAAGACTCCAATATTATCATTATCAGATCTTATATTTCTATCATCTAAGGCACTTTGTACCGTATCAATCCACCCATATCTTGGTCTTCCTCTGGGTCGTTTTCCTGCCAACGTGGCAGAGAACACTTGTTTTGCTAATCTTTCCTCGCCCATTCTGTTTAAGTGACCATACCACCCGAGATTAGCTCTGCTAACGAACTCCTGGATGCCGACAATGTCAAGTTCTTTCCTATTATCCTCGTTTTTAATATGATATTGCCATTGATGCCATCTGTTCACGCCTCTAATCTTTCTCAGGACTCTCATATCTGTGGTCTTTAGTCTTTGGTCAAGTATTTTACTTCTGACCCAGATCTCAGATCCATAAGTTAAAACTGATTTGAACACTGTCTTGTATACAGCTAATTTAGTGTTCTGACTAATTTCTCTCTTATTCCACATGAATTTATTCAATTGGCTTCCTACCATACCAGCTTTGTTGATTCTGTTGTCTATTTCCATATTTCATTTACCATCTTCACTAAAAATCGTGCCTAAGTAGCTGAAATGTTTTACTTATTCCACAGGTTCCCCGTTCACAACACAGTTGACATTTTCAACAATTCTACCTATTTTCATTGCCTTTGTCTTTTTAATGCTGACCTTCATACCATATCTATTACAACAGTTATTCAATTTAGTCAGGGAATCTTGGAAAATTGTAGCAGATTTATTCAGAAGTATAACATCGTCCGCATAAAGCAAAGAGCTGACATTAACATCTCCAATCCTGATATCATGTTTAATACCACTTTCCTTCATAATGTGATCCATATAGATAATGAATAACAGAAGGAATAATGTACATCCTTGTCTCACACCAGATTTAACATTAAACCATCTTCCTGTACATCCTTCAATTCTAACTGCCGACTTACAACTCAAATACAGACTAAGTATTGCTTGATATAATGCCCCATTGACCATATAACTGTAGCGTATTGAATAGCTTCTCTTTTGGCACCTTGTCATATGAATTTTCCAAATCGACAAAACTTAAATACAGATCTCTGTTATATTCCCATGCTTTCTCGACTATTTGTCGTAAAGTGAAGATCTGATCCCGACAGCCTCTATCTGGCCTGAATCCAGCTTGTTCTTCACCAAGCTTTTCTTCCACAATTCTTCTCAACCGTTTCTCAAGTGTGCTTGCATAGATCTTGCCAGGAACACTCAGTAGGGAAATACCTCTGTAATTCTCACATGCAGTTTTATTTCCCTTTTTATATATGGGCACTATTAGAGCTCTACTCCAATCATCAGGAATTCGTCCCTCTGTCCAGGCTTTCTGAACTATGCAGTGCAGCCAATGTAAGACTTTTATACCACCGTGCTTCAGCATTTCTGGTCGAATATCATCTACTCCTGCTGCCTTTCCACATTTCAAGCCTTTGATGGCTTTTTCTACTTCAAGTATGGATATGTATTCCTGACTGCATGCCTGGTCAGTGTTTTTTACCAATGTGCTGTCATCACTGCTTGTTTCATTTAGCAGTTTTTCAAAGTAATTACTCCATACTTCAAGGATATCTTTTTCTCCTGGTTTCATGTCACCTTTATCATCTCTAACTCCTTTTACAGCACTCTTTCCTCCATTTCTAAGCTTCTTCAACAACCTCCAGAATATTTTACCACCTTCTTGATATTTATTTTCAATGTTCTTGCCAAAGTCCTCCCATGACTTTTGTTTAGCTAGTTTTACACAGTGTTTAGCATTCTTGCATTTGTCTCTGTATTCTCTAAGAGCACAAGCTGACTTATTTGACAGTAACTTTTGATATGCTTTCTTCTTTTCCTTCACTGCCTCTTTAACTTCCTGTGTCCACCATGGAGTCCTGATTTTTCTATCCTTGCAGACAACCTCACCACATACCTCTCTGGCTGAATCAATCAGGGATTTCTTCAAGGCTTCCCACTGAATCTCCAAGGTTTGGTTCCTGTTCTGAAACTCTTTCATTTTTTCTTCAATAATCTTTGTGTATTTTAGTCTACAGTTCACATCTGAGAGCTGTTCAACTTTTATTTGCTTTAAAACTTTCTTACATGTTATTCTTTTCAATATGAAATTCAATTTTATCCTGCTCAAGACTAAATAGTGATCGCTTCCTATTTCAAATCCTCTGTACACTCTGGTGTCCTGCACCAGGAAGAAAACATCACTATCAACAATAACATAGTCAATGAGACTTTTCTTATTCCTTGCCTTTTCTCTCCATGTGAATTTGTGCACATTTTTATGTTGGAACATGGTGTTAGTAATAATCAGTCCATGTCCTGAGCAGAAATCCAACAGGTATTTGCCATTATTATTAGCTTTGCTCTTTTCTCCAAATTTTCCCAAAATATTTTTGTATGTCTCACAATCATTTCCTACTCTGCTATTCAGATCCCCAACAAGGAACCAACTTTTCCTTTTTCATTGTGTCAGTTGCTTTTTCTAAAGTATCAAAAAATTCCTCCACTTGTACCTTAGTAGAACCTTCTGTGGGACCATAGGCACAAATAAGTCTCAATGTACCAGTTCCCCATTCTCATATTTCCCCACATCACTCTACTTAAGACTGCCTGCCATTCAAGAAGATTAGCCTCGTATTTAGTGTTGAATACTATGACTACTCCTTCTTTTCCTTGATTGTCGTAACCTGAATCTAACATTTTGTATTTATTGCTCAGAAAGATCTCACCAGTTTTTGTCTTTTTTGTTTCAGTCATCCCTATTATGTCGATCTGGTACTTATCTAATTCCTCAGCTAGCTCCATTTCTTTGTCATCCAGTCTTCTTATGTTGATAGTACTGATCTTTAACTCTGGTGATGTTTAGTTGGGGTGTGTTTTCAGATAAATCTAGAATATGCTTTCTTCAGTTTTCATGTCGCCTTTATTATTATTATTCCAAGACTCACCATGAAATCAAACAGCTCATCATACCATCCTTAAACACATTCAAATTCTCTGCAGACACCACACTCTCAGGCAACACATTCTAACCATCATTCACAACTCTGCATGCAAAAACACTTGCTTCTTACTCCCTTGCTCACACCCTCCTTATACAGCTTTCAGAGATGACAGCTTGTTCTCCTACCATTTTATGAAAAACTTCTTTGACATTAATCCTGTAACAATCCTTGACCAACCTGTACATCCCTATCATATCACCGGTATGAGAGTGTGGTGTCTGCATCGAATCTGAATGTGTTTAGGCATGGTATAATGAACTGTTTGATTTCATGGCGAGTCTTGGAATAATAATAATAATAATAAAAGTGACATGAAAATTGAAGAAAGCATATTCTAGATGTCTGGAGTAATTACTTTGAAAGACTGTCAAATGAAACAAAAGAAATGATATAACAGTGGTAGAAAATATTCAAGAGGAGGAAGTTTTTTCACTTGATTGAAGAGAATATTATACTTCACAAGAAATTATATTCTTGTTTTAATCCTTACACAAATGTAAACAAAAACAAAGTTTGCATGTGAAGTACTAGTGATTAGTCTACTTATATGCACAGGTTCTGATTTATTGAGATTATCAGTGAGAGCTAGACTAAGAAAGATACTAAACATTGAAGCAATATTTTCCATATACAAGTAGTTGATGTGAGATCAGCAGATTCTATATAATTGCTTGTATAAAGAAAATATGAACTTCTGTATTGATTCAATCTTAATATTTCCCTAGGTCTGGCACCTACTGATGAGACTTCAATGGTTTCAGCAGGTGTGAGTAGTGATTAGTGATTTTTCCCATATTGCATAGGAATATGGGAAACTAGTATCTATAATCTATAGAGATTATAGACACTAGTGCAATCAATGAAATCAAGTCTCTATACACACACACGGTAGTCATGAGGATACTTCATGTGCAAAGTGTTTGTTTATACTTTGATAAGGATTAAAACAATATCAGAGTCATATGGCTATCAGAATTAGATGTTGTTTACTGGGATTGAAGACATGTAAAGAGTACATTATTTTTAGGAAGGAGAGAATAGATAGGAAAGGAAGGGAACATATTACTCATGTCCACCCAGGTTCTCCTGGATGGATGGGGAGACATGGCAATAGAGAGAGTGGATGTTGAAAGTAGCAGTGAATGTGTGTATGGAGATAGAGTATATTGTAAGTGGGTGGAGAAGTTGAGACTGAATGGATATGTGTAGTAAGCGGTGATTGGAGAGGGGCAGGTGTGGTGAGGAATCACAACCAACAAGTGGCTCGGATAGACTGGTTACAGACCAAAAAATGAATTGCTGTGTTTATTTACTAATGTCAGAAGTAAGAGAGATAAAATGGTTTCACTGATTGAGTTGATCCGCCCCCAAAATCATTAGAATACACGAAACATGGCTGAATGAAGATGATATCCTAACAGGAATAGAAATGGAAGGATAGAGCATTTTTCACAAGAATAGAAAGGACAAGAAGGGAGGAGTGCTGATGATGATAGCAGAGGAATTATGTCCACATAAGGTACACATGAAAAGGGAAATAGTGGAAATGGTTATGAGGCAGTGTGGTGTAAGGTGGAGGTTGACAGGAAGACATTTAGTTGGATGTTGCTATAGGCCAAGGAATGTGGAGATAGTGATGAAGAAATGTATAAACAATTGGGATTAAAGAACAAAGGAAGGATAATTATTGTGGGCAACTTTAATTATAGCAGTATAGATTGGAATGAAGAGATAGCATTTGGGAATAAGGAAAATGAATTATTATTATTATTATTGTTGTTGTTCCGGGAAACTCCGAGTTCTTGAGAGATCTTAGACAGCATGTAAAGGAGGGCACAAGAGGATTGAGAGTTTTAGATCTGATCATTTAATCAGAAGATTGTGAGTGTGGGTTCTGCACTTTCCTCCAGCTGGTGAGAGTGATCATGAAGTGATCACCTGGGTTGTGGCTAGCCATATGCAGACTTCTGTGAGGAAAGGATATAAGTGGAAGTACAAGGTTAGTGATTATGACAAGCTTGGGAGACAGCTTGGAGCTATAGCATGGAATGAGGAGTTGAGAGGTAAGGAAATAGATGCTGCTTGTTAAATGACAAAGAAATACATAACAGCATCAAATGTCTGAATGTATTCCGAAGGCCAAAAGGCTGAATAAGATAGGTGTAAAATGGATGAATGAAGGGCTTAAGCATGAAATCTGGAAGAAGGTACTTTGGAGGTAGTACAAGAATATGATAATAATCAGTTACATGAAGAATATAAAGAACAAGTCAGGAGAGTGACCCAGTTAGTAAGGAAAGCAAAAGAGAAGTATGAGCAGAAACTGGCAAATAAGGTGAAGAAACAATTTAGAGAGTTTTTTAGATATGTGGCAAGTAGAAGGAAAAAGGTTTATGGTAGGATGATTTTAATGGATAAAAATGGTAAAATGGTAACTGCTGCAAAAGACATTGTTGAGGTATTCAGTGATCAATTGATGGATGTTGTCAGAAAGTTGTATATGGTAGTGCAGTATCCTGAAAGAGGGAGGTCACTAGTGGTGTGCTGCAGGGATCAGTTTTGGGATTATTGTTGTCCAATTTGTATATTAATGATACTGGGATAGGTTTAACTAGTGATTTGCAGATGATGCAAAATTGGGAAGAGCAATGCAGAGTCAAGCATATGTTATGGTCTTACAGGAGAATGGGCAGGTAAGCAGAACTATCAGTTCAATGTTGCAAAGTGTAAGGTTTTGAAATTTAGTAAGCAGCAATGGGATGCAAAGTATACACTTGGTGGGTAAACTTTAAAGGAGATAGAGGAGGTGAGAACTTTGGGAGTGGTTGTGTACAAAGAACTGAAATTCAGGGGTCACACTGCACAAGTTGTGAAGACATCACATTGGATAATGGCAATGATGCGGAGAACCCTGACATGCAGAAACAAAGAGGTTACGATGCCACTGTATAAAGCCTTGATCAGGCCTCATATGGGTTATTGTGCACAGATTTGGTCACTGGGATTTCATGGTGTTGAGGATATGTTAGAAATGGTCAGAGAGAGAGAGAGAAGCTTCACAAAGGTGGTCAGTGGTTTTGGAATGTGGAGTACGAGGACAGATTGAGAGAATGTAAATTGCAGGGAATGGGGATATAATAAGACATATAAGCTAGTCAGAGGTTGTTATCAGATTGACATAGAAGAAATTTTTCATAGAATTTGAGAGGGGGTTAGTACAAGAGGCCATCACTGGAAATTGTAGGTGTGAGCAAAGGACTGAGGAGCAGGTTCTTTGCATGGAGAGTGGTTGTGAGTAGAATGCATGGAGAGTGGTTGTGAGTAGAATGCATGCCTGAGTTTGTTGTGAATATAGATACACTGAATCAGTTTAAGGCACGGTTGGATGAGCATTGTATGTGATAGTGTGTACCTCCCATGATGAGTCTCTGACTCCATGGAGGTCAGATGTTAATAATAATAATGATGATGATGATGATATCTGATGAATCCAGTTAGGGTAGAAATGAGTGAAAGCAATAATAATAATAATAATAAGATCCCATGTAGCAAAAAGTTTGATGCTATGTGATTTGAAGTGGAGGCTAATAGGGCAAAATATATGGTGGGCATTGCTACAGGTCTGGCAGTTCAGCTGCTAGAGATGATGAAATGCATCATCAAATCACCCCTTGTTGGGTATTAAATGAGCAATCATTGTAAGTGACTTAAATTATTATTATTATTATTATTATCTCGGGCAACTCCAAGGAGTCGACAGACTCATTGCGGGAGGCCCTAACATCATGTCAAGAGCAACTATTCGACATTCACACAGTATCTATCATACCTTGCCTTGAACTCATTCACGGTCATAGCACCCACAACAGACTCTGGCAGCTTATTCCACTCATTCACCACTCTCCAAGTAAAAAACCTAGTTCTAACTACACTCTTGCCCAGCTTCCATGTATGGCCCCTAGTCCTCCCACCACCAATCCTATTCTCAAAAATATCTTCTGGATTAATCCTATAGAAACCCTTCAGTAATTTGAATGTCTCAATCATATCACCCTTTTCCACCTATCAACCAATTTTTGCAACCCACAAATCTTCAACCTGTTCTCATAAGGTTCATTCCACAGACCTGCTATCATCTTGGTCACTTGTCTCTGGATCCTCTCCACCTCCTCCCCATCAAGAAGAAACCCTGGCACCCAAATCTGGGCACAGTAGTCTAGATGGGGTCTTATCAAGGCTCAATATAGAGGAACAATAACTTGTTTGTCTCTGCTTGTTAAAGTATTTTTCAGTAACCAAGTGATTTGATGTGCTGTTTTGGCCACTTTTACAATGTGCCCCCTAAACTTCAACTCACTATCCACCAACACTCCCAAATCCCTGGCCTCATCAATCTCCTGGAGTACAGTTCCACCAATGTGATATACTGCTGCTAATCTTTTCACTCCAAAATGCATAACCTTACACTTTGCCACATTAAATTGACATCTATTTTCCCTAGCCCAGTTCTCCAATCTATCCAAACCATCCTGCAAAATTTTGACATCCTGTGCACTCACAATTGCTCTACCCAACTTTGCATCATCAGCAAACAAGTGAACACTCCCTCTCAGATCCTTTCCTATATCGTTAATGAACAAACTGAAAAGTAGTGATCCAAGAACAGAACCTTGTGGCACACCACTAGTCACAAACCGTCTTTTGGACTCCACTCCTGAATAAACCACTCTCTGGTATCTCTCCATCAACCACCCTCCTATCCATCTCACCAACCCTATATCCATCCGCATCTGCTCCAGTTTATTGATTAGAGTAACATGTGGTATCCTGTCAAAGGCCTTGGCAAGGTCCAGTAGAATCACTGTAAACCCATTACCCTTATCCAGTTCAGCCGTCACTGTGTTATAAAACGTGAGCAAGTTACTGAGGCATGATCTACCTTTCACAAAACCATTTTGTCCCCCATACAATATCCCATTTTCATCTATCCAGTCCCGTATTCTTCTGTTGACTAATTTCTCCAAAACCTTGACAACGATTTCTGATATGCTAATCGGTCGGAAATTTACAACAGCAGTCTTGAAACCTCCTTTATGCAGTGGAACTATTTTTCACTCTATAATAAATTTAGTTTAATCCTTTATCCCAGTGAGAGCAAACAAAGTTTGCACCTGAAAATATCTTCAGGACTGAATATAGTGTTGTGCTATCTTACCTGGGTAAATAGTACAACACCAGGCAACTCATAGCAAAGGTGGGGCAAGCTACCAACACTCCTATCCCAGTATCTCCCATAATGCAAAACACATCTCCTTGTGGATATGTATACTGTTATGCATTAAGGGATTGGCCACTACCCAGACTAGTTTCGACCTTTATTGAGGTCTCTTCAGTGGGAGCCAGGCCCAGAGTTCCAGATACCAGGCAGAAGCAGTAGCAAGGTCATCTTTACCTATAGGAGTTGCCAAAAGGTTTGCCACCTTTTTTTATTAAATTACTCTGGATTTAGAGAAAGATGTTGAAAGTTTATTTTTCACTAGGTTAGACTATAATAAATTTAGTTTAATCCTTTATCCCAGTGAGAGCAAAGTTTGCGCCTGAAAATATCTTCAGGACTGAATATAGCGTTGTTATCTTACCTGGGTAAGTAGTACAACACCAGGCAACTCTTAGCAAAGGTGGAGCAAAATGAGAGATACTGGGATAGAAGTGTTGGTAGCTTGCTTTACCTTTGCTACGGGTTGCCTGGTGTTGTACTACTTACCCAGGTAAGATAGTACAACACTATATTCAGTTCTGAAGATATTTTCAGGTGCAAACTTTGTTTGCTCTCACTGGAATAAAAGATTAAACTAAATTTATTATAGTCTAACCTAGTGAAAAATAAATTTTCAACATATTTTCCCCTCTTTCCACCCCCTTGGGACTAAACCTGACCCGAGACTCAAATTAAACAAAATGGTCAAGGGTACTGACAATTCTTTAGCCGCTTCACGTACGACACGAGCTGGTATACCATCCAATCCCACAGATGTATTGACATTGAGGTTTTGCAATAGACTACTCACCTCCACTTCATTCACCACAATTCCCGTATAATCTATTGGTTCATTCATTTCTGCAATGTCACCACCTGGAAGATATATTCTTGCAAAGTGCTCGCTCAGTAATTCAACTATATCAGCTGATTCGGTTACCTCCCTACCATCAGCATTCTTTAAAATCGTTCTGCCATATACATTTTTTCTTTTACTTGCAACATATCGAAAAAAACTGTTTAGGATTCTCTTTAGCCTGCATGGCCAATGTTCTTTCATAATCCTTTTTTTGCTTTTCTTACCACACTCGTTACCCTTCTGGCCTGCGCTTTATACCGTTCATGTGCCTGCAGGTCACCTTTCTCCTTAAATTCCCTCCATAGTTGTTTCTTTTTTTGCAGCTCAAGCTTAATGGTGTTATTCATCCATTTAACCTCTACTTGATTTATTATTCGGACTCTAGGTATACAGTCAGCCATTGCTTCATGCAAACACTTCTTTACCACCTCCAATGTACTATCAACGTCTAGCCCTTGCAGTTGTACATGCCATGGCACTGAACCAATCAATCTCCTAAGCTTGTCATACTTACCAGCCCAATAATTCCACACGTACTCCGTCTTAATTGTAAAATCCACACCTTTAGCCACCTCCCAAGTCAAGATCCTATGATCACTCTCACCAATTGGTGGCAATGTGGTCATATTCGTTATTACAGTCAAATTCTCAAATGCAATTACCAGGTCAAGCACTCTCTGACCCCTAGTATTTTCCATTACATACTGTCCGCGCGGTTAGCCTAGTGACTATGCGCTTCGCAACCATATGCCTGGGGAAGGAGTGTCCTAGGTTTGATTCCCGTCGGTGACGTGAGGAGCTGAAGGATCTTCCTCAGCCATAGCCAAGTTAGCCAGTCTTGGGCGTGGACAGCAGGGTTTTTTCCCCAGTTCATTCTGGGGTTTTTCATCCCACAAAGCAGGCAAACTGGCCTTGAGAACTCAACGCTACAGGCCATAGGATACAGTGGGGCATAAGGCTGACCACCTTATCCTGTAAACGGAGTGAGGTCCGATGATCAATGGACCCTGGACACCGCAAGGTAAAAGAGGGTATAAGGAAGATGAGATACTGTCACAGATAGTTATCCCTTAATAACCGCATAAAATCCAATTCCTTCCTCCCATGTGTCCTCTCCTCCTTCCAATCAATGTTACCATAGTTGAAATCTCCCATAATAATTACCCCCTTCCAATCATTTCTTCTATTTGCTTATGCATACTATCTCCACCACCTATTCCGTCACCTGGTCTATAGCAGCACCCAACTGTATATTTAGTTCTGATAATTTCTATCTCACACCAAATAGCCTCAAATGTGCTCTTTTCTCTATCCTGCAGTTCCACTTCTATTCTTCTTAGCTGCAGCTCATCAGCTATCATCAATAACACTCCTCCCCCATTTTATTCTCCCTGTCACTCTTGAACACACCACACTCCTCACATTCAATCCTACTAGCTGTGTCATGTTCTGTCAGCCATGTTTCACTAATGCCAATAACCTGTGGTCTGGAAGTGCCAACCAAGGCCAAAAATTCTTCCCTCTTGTTCCTAATACTTCTGGCATTAGTATACATGAATTGAAGAAGCTGATTTGTCCCATCCCTATTTTGATGCCTTATACTAACTATCCCATTCTGATTCGTGGTCTTTCCTACTTGCTTGGGCATATTACACACATTCACATACTCTACTGTCTCCCTAAAATCTGCAAATCTACTCCCCCCCCCCCTTAATAACTCTAGTTTCCCTGGTTCTGTAATTCACTTCCACCACATTCGACAACAACTTTTCAAGTATCCGCACACCAAATCCATTCAGATGTAATCCATCCATTTTATATAAATCCTTTCGCCCATCGAACTCATTCCACAAATTCCACACCACTCATCAAACATAATTCATGCATAAAGTCATTAGCAATTATGGCCCTCCTATACTCTTCACTGTCATGCCGTGGCAACAGACTCACCATCCTAACTCTCTCACTCTTTTCTTTTGCTACCTCAAGCAATTCCTTCACATCCTCACTCATAGTCTTTTTATTTCCTTTCAAATCATTTGTACCTACTACCACTATCAATTCCTTCACCCGCTGTTTTTGCATCCTAATTGACTCGCTTACATTCTTTACGATCACACCGGGTTGGTACGATTTTGTTAAACTCTCAACTAACACACCTCTTACTAGGGAATCTCCATACAATACACACTCTTTCATTTTGTTTACACTCACTATCATACCCTTATTTTTTCTATCATACTTTTGCCAATTATTAGTCGGTACGCTTGTTAAAGATTTTTGCCAATGTTCCAGTTGCTGGTTTACACTATGTATCATTCCGTGTAATAAAGCTATTTCACTCATTGCGTCAGTATTGTCATTTTTATTTTCCGATGATTCATTCAATCGCTCTGTAGGCTTAACTTCATTCACTCTATCAATGCCACTCTCACAGCTGTCAGGTACTACCTCGCAAATATCCTCATTCATACCTCGAATATCGCTGTTATCCAGATTCTCACTTTCGACAATATCATTCACACGACCTGAAACATTCTTTAAATCCTAATATTCTTTACACTTTTTGCACACATTCACTCCACAATTGTTGTTTAACCAGATTCTAACCGCTCTCCTCGATGCATACATTTCGCAAACGGAACACTGAATCAACAACAGCATAATTTACAATTAAGATTTTCCGACAAATATGGCTACCCGGACACCATCTTTATGTTCCTCTTTATGGGAGCCATGAGCACAGATAATCGATCTATCAGTTTACTGTTAAAATATTCAAAAAACACACAAAAATCACCCAGACACGTTAAACTACTAAAGGAAACAATATTATGTACTATGTAATACTTAATTATTCCTAGAATAACTTATCTCAATCAGGAGCTCTTCTTAGACACGTCTACAGCGCTTTGCTCACTAGCGCCACCCTATGATTATCCAAACATTGATTGGATAGAAAAGAAATCTCAAATAAAAATGAAGAATTTATTGACCTGTTGAAAGCCAATTGTCTCAAGCAGCATGTGAAAGAAGGAACTTGAAAAGAAAGAGTGTTGGATTTGATCACAGTGTCAGAAGAAGTCTCAGTTAAGAATATGACTATATTACCACCAGTTAGTGACAGGGATGATGCCATTCTGTTCTGGGAAGTAGCTAACAATATGGATATTCCAATCAGGACAAGTTATATGCTGATCTACAGAGCTGGAAATTATGACAAACTCAGCAGAATAAGATCTTTATTCCAATGGTATCAGTTACTGAATGAGAAGGATATTAGCAATGTTGGGCAAGTTTTGAAAAGAGGTGCGTAAATGAGACAGTATCTGAATGAGTCCCTAGAGTATAAAGAACAAACAGAGTGGGAGTGAAATAGATGTACAATTGTATTAAGCAAAAGATAAATAGGAAGAGATGAGGAAGGAATATCACGAAAATAACAGTGAGAGGAGTTATGAAATATATAAAGTGCAGGCAAAAAGAGGTAAGAGTATTGTACAGAAAGCTAAAACAAAGTATGAAAAGAAAATTACTGTAGGAAGGCAAACCAAAAGAATTTCATTTTTCAATTTAAAGAAAAAATGAATGTCAAAGAATAACTTTAGAGAATGTAGACGTGGTACCCTTGGTGTCAGCAGTGGAAGTCTGTTACCTCTCTCTCTCTTCATCTAGTATAGTGTGAGTATTATGCTTCATGTGCTCACTTTGGTAAGATCTATCAACTAGGTGCATGTAGCATGGTGAATAATATTGCCACTATACTAGATGAAGAGACAGAGGTGCATAAGAATGAGGTCCAAGAGATGTTGCATAACTAACTTAGATATCAGAGCAATATGGGATATCAGCAAATATGCTACACAAATGTTTAACCAAAATGGCCTGGCCCTTGACATATTTGTGTAACTTGAGTCTCAACTCAGGAAAGATTCCACAGGATGGAAAGAACACGATAGTTCTGTTGTACAAAAATGGTACAAAAACCGAAACATAACTAATAACCTACCAGTACCTCTGGAGTGGTGGTGAAGATTTCAGAGAAGTTGGTGAAATGGGTTGACAGACAAGCTATGGGGGGGGGGTCTGGAAAGTTCTGATAAACACCTAGAACAAAAATAATATTAAAGCAACTGATATAACCACATGAAAGAACATAGCAGAGTTATGAAGGTAACTTATGTTCTTTCTTGTAGTTATATCAGGTGATTTAATATCATTTTTGTTCTAGGCATTTATTAGAGCTTTCCATCCCCCCCCCCTCCTCATATACTTTGCAAAAAACAGCATGTGGTCATTAAAGGGAGGTTGTTATGTTTCAGTAATATGCTCATATTTTATAATAATGTTATGGCTGAGTTGGTAAAGGCTGTTGCATATACTGGTGAATATGGGATTGGGAATATAAATTATTGACTTGGACAAGTGGGTGGCTGATGAACAGGTATCAGAAAGTGGTATATGTTGGTGTGAATCTACCAGATTTAAGGTTATAAATGGTGTTCTCCAGGGATCAGTCCTTGAGCCATTAGTCTTCAATCTGGTTTAATGCATCAATTAATGTATACATTAATTAATGATATTGGAAGGTCCTGACAGGAGATGCTCAATTGTTTGCTGGCAATGCAAAGATAGGCAGTGCAATCAGGGATGCTACTGGTATACAGTGCTTACAGAATGATTATAATAACCTGGAATTGTGGATAAATGATAATGGCTATCTCAGAGAGCAGTGAGTGAGTGAGTGTGTGTGTGTGTGTGTGTGTGTGTGTGTGTGTGTGTGTGTGTGTGTGTGTGTGTGTGTGTGTGTGTGTGTGTGTGTGTGTGTGTGTGTGTGTGTGTGTGTGTGTGTGTGTGTGTGTGCTGAAGCAGTGAGTGAGTATAAGAGAAAGTACAATGGGATATATCAGCACATGGGCTATGCAAATGTTCAACCAAAATGGCCTGGCTCTTGACAGGTTTGTATAACTTAGGTCTCAGCTCAGGAAAGATCCCATAGGAATGGAAAGAATGTATGATAGTTTATCACAAGCAAGTAATAATACTTCATACAACTTTCTCTGATACACAGTATTTTCGTGCACCATTTTGCTACTTGAATATGAAAAATATGACTTCTGCATTTATTCAACAGCATCTCACTCCCACTGATGACACCCCCCAACAAAAGTCAAAACTGGTCTGGGTACTGACCCTTTGATTCATGACATACTAAAGCAAATGAAGTCAATTCAACAGTCTCTATACATACACAAGTAGACTAGTTGTGAAGATACTTCACTCACTCACACACACACTTGGGTAATAAGGATGAAAACAAGAATATTATAATTTCTTGTGAAGTACAACACATTCAACAAGAATGCAAGCAAGAATACATATCAGTACTAGAGAAGTCGAAAAGCCATCAAAAACCTCAAAGATGGAAATAGAGATTGTTAGGATCAGATTTTTACTTTAACACAAACAGCTGAGAAATCATGGGTAACAAAGATCTGTATGGTTTTCATCAGGAAACCAGGGTGAACAGCAAAAAAGTCAGCTATTAGAAAAAATACCAACAGCAGAGTTCAATATTGGCACCATCAATATAAGAAGTATAAATGAAAAAAATAAAACTAGCAAAAGGATTGGATAAGTACCCTATTGAAATGATAGGCATTACTGAAACAAAGAAGACAAAATCAGGTGAGTTTATCTGAGCAAGAAGTATAAGATGTTATTCAGACAATGATCAGGGTAAAGAAGCAACAGCAGCTATAGTTAATTATGAGGCTAATCTTCTTGAATAACAGACAGTATCAAATAGTGATGTGGAAAATATCAGAATGGAGAATGGGGAAAATGAGAGTAATTTGTGCTATGGTCCAACAGAAGATTCTACTAAGGAAGAAGTTGAGGAATTTTTTGGAGGCATTAGAGAAGGCAGCTGACACAATGAAAAAAGAAAAGTTGGTTCTTGTGGGACATCTAAACAGCAGAGCAGGAAATGATTACCAGACATATAGAAATATTTTGGGGAAATTTGGGAGAAAAGAGCAAAGCTAATAACAGTAAGTGCCTGTTACATTTCTTTTCAGAAAATGGACTAGTTATTAACAACACCATATTCCAACATGAAGATGTGCAAAAATTCACAATGGAGAGAGAGATTTGAGTAATAAGAAAAGCCTTATTGACTATGTTATTGGTGATAGCAACATCTTCATGCTGATTCAGGATATAAGAGTATACCTAGGATTTGAAATTGGAATTGAACATCATTTAAGAAAGTTTTAAAACAATTAAGGTTAAGCAGCTTTCAGAGGTTAAGTGTAGACTCAAATACATACACATCATTCAGAAAAATATGAAAACCTGAGATTCGGTGGCAAACCCAGAAGAACCCACCGACTGATTCGGTCAGAGAGAGACATATGGTAAGGGTGTCTGCAAGAATAGAGAAATCAGAACCCCATTGAGGACACAAGTTAAAGAGGCAGTCTAAGAAAAAAAGAAAGCATATCAAATTTCTTGAAAAGTCAGATTGTGTTCTGAGAGAATATAGAGAAAAATGTAAAAGTTGAAACACAGTGTAAAACTAGCTAAACAAAGCTCATGGGAAGACATTAGTAAGAATGTAGAAAATAAATATCAGGAGGGTGGTAAAATATTCTGGAGACTACTGAAAAAAACTCAGAAATGGAGCAGAAAATATTAAAATATTACAAATAGGAATCGAAGATAATAGAGGTGACATGAAAACTAAAGATATTCTAGATGTCTGGAGTGATTACTTTGAAAGATTACTAAATGAAACAAGAACAAGCATCACTGCTTGTTTCATTTATGTTCTTGTGACAGCAGGGTTATAAAAAACACTGAAAAAGAATGCAATTAGGAATATATATCAATACTTGAAGTATAAAAAATCATCAAAAACCTGAAATGTGGAAAGGAAGCTGGAATAGATGATATTTGACCTGTCCTGTTAAGTGTTATCTCCATTCAGAAAGTTGATTATTATGGCTCTCTACCCTAAGATCCATAATGTGCAGTAGAGATAAGTGTCAAAACACTTAAACGATTTCAAACCAATTCTTCAAACTAATTTTATATTTTCTTCTAAGAGCTGGGTTAAAAATAAGATATTTGATCAAAGCCACAGATATGAAAGTTCTGGGAAAGATTGGGAGAGTGAACTGACACCATCAATCATATTAAAAAAATGTGGATATTAGGAGAGAATGTGTGACATTGTTAGTATTCAGGAATGTGTTGGCACAGCTAATCTCATTGTATGGTCACTTAAACAGAATAGAAGAGGAAAGGTTATCAGAGCAGGTGATTTTTTGCCAGAATGCCAGGAAAAGTTTTCAGTTTTAGCTGAAATGTGTGAGGAGAAAGGAGTGCAGTTTATTAATGTATGGAATGAATTTGAAGGACAAAGTGAACTATATAAAAGTAATGGACTGCATTTGAGTGGTTTTGGTGTGTCGCTTAGAAGGACTGCTGATGGAAGGTAGAAAAGTGAGTACAGAGAATAAAGCTGATCAAGTGAGAAGCAATGTGGAATTATAGGATCATGTTGGAGAGGTTCTACAGAAAACAGTGGGAGATCAAGGGGAACCAGAGGTCATCCCTAGAAACTGTATGAAGAGGGTGTGAGCAGAAGAGTGAGAAGCAGGTTTTTTGTGTTGTGAATCACAAAAATTCCAATCATTCACAGAGTTGTGAATGATTGGAATGATGTGCCTGAAAGTATGGTGTCTGCAGAGAATTTGAGTGTGTTTAAAGCAGAGTATGATGGGCTGTGTGTATGATAAAAGGACTCCCTGGATGAGTCTTTGACACTATGGGGTTTGGGTAATAATAATAAAAGATTTGGAAAAATACCAAGGTCTAGGCGAATTGATAAAGTGAGATATGCCTTGAAAGACAGAAATATAAGATCTGCTAATATTGGATTCTTGACAGATAATACATTAATTTGGAGGAAAACTGTTTATAGGAAGTTATTATTATTATTATTATTACCTCAAGACCTTGTGGATTCAGATTCATCTGGGAGGTCCTTTTATCACACACACAGCTCATCATGCTGTGTCTTAAACACACTCAAACATCTTGCAGACACCACACTCTCAGGCAAAGCATTCCAATCATTTACAATTCTGCACGAAAAAAACCTGCTTCTCACTCCCCTACTCACACCCTCTTTATACAGTTTCCAGGGATGACCTCTGGTTTACCCCTGATCTCCCACTATTTTCTGTAGAACTTCTCCAGTATTGATCCAGTAACAACACCTTACTAACTTGTAGGTCTCTATCATATCTACCCTCTTCATCCTGTCCACCAGACTCTGCAATTTACATCTTCTCAATCTTTCCACATACTCGACATTCCAGAGGTTATTAGAAACTACCTTAATCAGTTGCCTTTGGACCCTTTCCAACATCTCTTCGTCCTTCTGAAAACCAGGTGACCAAATCTGGGGCACAATAGTCCATGTGTGGCCTAATCAAAGCCTTATACAACAGAACAAGAATCTTCCTACTTCTACAAGTCAGTGTCCTCTGCATTATTCCCAGAAGCCTTTGTGTTGGCTTCACAATTTTGGCTATGTGTCCCCTAAATTTCAGATCCTTATCCACTATCACCCACAGATCTCTTATTACCTCCGCATCCAACAATACATCCTCACCAAGCATAAATTCTGCATCTCATCTTTGTTTTCCAAATTTTAAAACCTTACATTTTGCAACATTGAACTCACATCCCCATTTCCGTACCCAATCACTCAATTTATTCAAGTCTTCTTGTAAGGCCACAACATCTTCTCTACTCTTCATGGTTCGTCCCAACTTTGCATCATCTGCAAACAACTGAATATCTCCATCCAAATCTTCACCAATATCATTTATATACAAGTCCATTAGTGACTTTCCTTTTCCTGGGTATCGCTCACCCATACACAACTTGTTGATACCTATCAGATAGCCAGTCTCCAATTCAATGCACTAATCTAATATCCACTCCCATCTGCTCTAGTTTTACTGTCAACTTATTATGAGGTAATCTATCAAAAGCCTTTGCGAAATCCAAGTATATTACTGTGTATCCTTCTCTTCTGTCCAAGGAAGCAGTCACTTTATTGTAATAAGTAAATAGATTACTAAAACATGACCTCCCTTTAGCAAATCCATGCTGTCCATCAAAGATAATACCATTGTTATCAACCCAATTCTGGATCCTAGTTCTCACAAGCTTCTCCAACAACTTAACAGTTAGTAAATAATTTTTTTTTCATATAGCTATCATAATATTTTGTACCCACCCCCCCTCTGAAGATACATATCAGGAATTTAACAATGATGCTAATGTTGTACTTAAGCTTGGAGATCTGGAAAGGTATATACATTAAACACCACAAGGATATGGTATAAATGGGACATTATAATGAGCAATGCATACTCTATATTTGAGTTGTAAGTCAGCAATTAGAATTGAAGGAGGAACAAGAGAATGGTTTGATGGAAAATCAAGTGTCAGACAAAAGTGCGCATTATCTCCACTGTCATTCGTCATCTTTATGAATCACATTATAAAGCAAAGTGGAACGAAACCAGATATCAAAATTGGATCTATTCATCTCAGATCATTATGTTGTTAAATAAATCCACAGACTGCAGGATTCGCTAGCTAAATTGAATAACTGTTATAAGGAATTTAGTATGAAAATCAGCCATAAAAAGAGTAAGACAATAGTTAGCAACATTGAAAACATCTACTGCATCAATGGAAAATCTGCAGAACAAGAAAAAAGCATTTCAGCTTTTTTGGCAGGATTTTAATGAAGACTGTAAATTAAATATGGAATAAATAACAGAATTAGTAAAGTTAGGTTGCATCTGGTATGGCAAGAAGTCAATTGAATAAATTTATATGGAATAAGAGTGAATTTAGTTGAAATGCTAAACTAGCCGAATAAAAAACAGTGTTCAAACTGATTTTAACTTAGAGATCTGAAAGCTGGGTTAGAAATAAACCACTTGTTCAAAGACTGGAGACCACAGATATGAGAGTTCTAATAAAAATTATGACTAGATTACATCAATTGCAGAATTATATTAAAATTTTGAATATTGGGAAGGAAGGTAACGTTATTAGCATTTATTATTACTATTATTATGACGCGTATCTCCATGGAGTCAGTAGACTCATCGCGGGAGACCCAAACTATCAAAACAATATCTATCATATCGCTTCTTGAATTAATTTCCAGACGAAGAACTCGCAACTGAGACAGACAATGCATTCCACTCATTCACCACCCTCCAAGCGAAAAAAACCTTTTTCTCACACCCTTGTTAACCACACTTTTCCTTAATTTCCAGGGATGACCTGGAATTCCATCCAGGTCATCAGTTCTTCCATCACTATCACACAGCTGAAACATTTCCCATGCATCAATCTTATAAAAACCTTTTAGTAATTTAAATGTTTCTATCATATCCCCTCTTCTCTGCCTATCAACCAATCTCTGCAATCCACAAGCTCTCAATCTATCAATGTAGGGAGCATTTTTTACATCACTCACCAACTTAGTCACTCTCCTCTAAACCCTCTCCACAACCTCCTCATCTCCAAGGAATCCGGGTGACCAGACTTGAGCACAGTAATCCAAATGTGGAAGTATCAATGCCTTATAAAGGGGAATAATAACCTCTTTTTCTCTAGATGTTAGTGTGTTCTTCAATAACCAAGTAATCCTATGTGCAATCTTGGACACCTTAGCAATGTGTCCTCTAAACTTCATCTCCCTATCCACCAACACCCCCAAGTCCCTAACCTCAATCTCTTGTAGTATATCCATCAATGTAGTACACAGCTAGTAATCTTTTAATTCCAAAATGCATAACTTTACGCTTATTCCATTATCTTTTGCCCATTTTGCAGCTTATTTAAATCATCCTGCAAACATGCAACATCAGCTTGATTTTTTATTGCACTACCCAACTTTGCATCATCAGCAAACAACTGAATATCTCCCTTCAAGCCATTTCCTATATCATTTATGTACAAATTAAACAACAATGGCCCAAGCACAGAGCCCTGGGGCACACCACTGGTCACCTGCCTCATCCTGGACTCTGCTCCTCCATACACCACCTTCTGGTATCTCTCCCTGAGCCATTCTCCTATCCATATCACCAATTTAGTATCCATCCCCATCTACTCCAATTTGCACAACAGTTTTCCATAGGGTATCCTGTCAAAAGCCTTAGCAAAATCCAGAAGTACCACTGTGTAGCCATTTCCTTTGTCCAACTCATATATTATTCTATTATAAAAAGTTAATAAATTGCTAAGGCAGGATCGACCTTTAACAAAACCATGTTGGCCCCTATAGAGTATCATATCCTGATCCTCCCATTCTTGAATTTTGTCTTTAACCAACTTTTTCAATACTTTCACTACCATTCCTGAGATGGTGATTGGTCTGTAATTAACTAACGCAGTTTCAGAGCCACCTTTATGCAGAGGAACTGCTTTGCCTTCCTTCCACTCCCTAGGGACCACACCAGAGTTCAAACTTAAGTTAAACAACCAAGTAAGAGGCATTTACAATTCCTTTGCACATTCATGCAACACCCAAGCTGATATTCCATCTAAACCTACAGCAGTGTTTACATTTAAATTTTGCAATATACTAAGTACTTCTGATATCTTAACTTCAATTCTCACATTAGTTATTGCTACAGGTACAGAGATATCCTCACTTGGGTGATAAGACTTTTGAAAAGTGATCACTCGGTAACTCTACTATTACATCTAAATTGGTCACCTCAATACCATCAGCACCCACTAAGGTTATCCTTCCGAAGTCATTCTTCCTTTTACTTGCCACATAGCGGAAGAACTCTTTGGGATTACCCTTGATCTCCTTGGCTAAGGTCTTCTCATAATCTGATTTAGCTTTTCTTATTATGCTGGTAACCTTCCTAGCTTGAGCCTTGTACTGCTCATGGGTGTACTGATCGCCTTTCTCCTTGTAAATTCTCCATAACATTTTCTTTTTTTGCAGATCAAACTTGATACTACTACTACTCATCCATCTAATGCCTACCTTGTTTGTCTTCCAACCCATGGGGACACAATCTGATATTGCCTTCCTCAGATACCCACTGATTTTATCCCATGCACTGCTAACATCTTTCCCCTGCAATATGTTCTGTCATGGGATGGCTGCAAGCTCACTCCGAAGCTTGTTATAATTACCTAACCTGTAGTTCTGTATATACCCCTTCTTAAGAGAGAAATCGACAAATTTTTCAACCGCCCAAGTCAATACCACATGATCGCTCTGACCAATTGGAGGTAACGAGGACACTATACTTAAGCATATATCTTCTGAACCAATGACCAGGTCCAACACTCTCACACCAGGTGTCCCTTCAGTTATGTGCTGTTTCAAGTAATTATCTCGTAGAAGATGAATGAATTCCATTTCATTTTTTGCCACGTGATATTTTCTCCTTCCAATTTATATCACCATAATTAAAATTTTACATATACCATATTTATACCATAATTATATACCATAATTTATATCATCATAATTTAAAATTTATATTACGATATTTAAAATTTAGTAATTAGAAAGTGACCCTGCCCCATTAGATTAGGGCAAGTGTTAACCTTTAGTTTAGGGAAACTAAAGGTTAACAAAACAAGTGTTTGTTGGTAGGTAAAAGAACAAGACCAAGATTTAAGTGGATTGATAGTATTAGAAGTGCCTTAAAAGTCTAAAATATAAGATCTGACACTATTAGAGCTCTGACAGATAAGAAATTAATTTGGAGGAAAACTATTGATAGGAAGTTAGTAATGATGTAAACTTTTTTCATCATGTAGTCTTCTTTCACTAAGCGTTATTCCTGCTTCCTATGCAGGCTCTGTGTGTTATTAGCTGCGACTTCTTGTTAGTACCACTCCCAACCGACCTGTCGCCTAGCCTGCCGCTGGGGGGGAGATATATTTTTCACTGTAGCAGCGTATGTTCATGGGGCTGGTTTGCCTGCTTGCGGGATGAAAAATGCCAGATAAACTTGCGGAAAAAACCCTACTGTCCACATCCAAGACTGGCTAACTTGGCTATGGCTGAGGAAGATCCTCAAATTCCTCACGTCTTCGATGGGAATCGAACCTGGGACACTCCTTCCCCAGTCATATGGTTGCGAAGAGCAAAGCCACTAAGCTAACCACACGGACTTTTTTTTTTTCATCATGTAGTACTATCATAATATTATGAAAGAGATATGAAATAATGAGAGAAGATATGAAAGAGTTGTTGAACGAAGCAAAAATGAAGAGTAAGGAAGTAAAAATTGTAAGTCTGCTGCCTCGGTATGATGGGACAGATGTTGAGAAGGGCCATAATTGCTAATGAGTTAATAAGAAGATTGTGAACTCATTAGCAATCATGCACCTTCTTCAATCATCACTTGTTTAGAAAGAATTTTAATGCATAAAAGGAAAATGGTAGCAAAGGCTTCCTTTGTTCACCAATTTAGCATGAGGGATTTTGTACAATGTAGTGTATGTTCTCTGTATTCATTGCTAAGAGTGAACGGGCTGTGGTATGATAGTGAGAATGGAGAGAGAAAATTTGTCATAAATGTTTTGTGTGCCAGTTCAAGAAATAAAAGTCGTGTGGAAAACAAGGAAATTAATTGAAGAATGTTAACTATATAAAGAAGATTAGAGAAAGTGTTGGGGCCAAACCTGAAATAGTGAATGATAGTGCACAGAATGAGTGTGTGAAAAAAGTGGCTAAAAGTAATGTGGATGATGAAGTGATGATAAGAAGTGAAACAGCATGTTTACACTGCGTCCTTCACATAAGAAAATGAGAGCAAGAGTGACTGGAGAAATAACTGTCATGTATTACAGCATGAAAGAAATGTGAATTCAGAAAGTATGAAAATGCGAGAAACTGCAAATAAGGATATGGGATTGTATGGAGATTCAACAATAAGAGGTATACTTAATGAGAAAGTGACAAAGCATGTTTTCCAGGTGCAAAAATTAAGGATATTAGTGATGCTGTCGGTCACTAATATGGCAAGAACAAATGATTTGAAAAGGAAGTAATATGCAATGAGAGAAGATATGAAATAGTTGTTGAAAGAAGTAAAAACGAAGAGTAAGGAAGTAAAATCTGCAAGTCTGCTGCCTTGGTATGATAGGACAGAGTTGAGAAGAAGAGTCATAATTGCTAATGAGTCCATGAGAAACGTGTGCAGTTTATTGATGTATGGAGTGAATTTAATGGATGAAAGGATTTATATATGAATGATGGACTACATTTAAATGGTTTTGAAATTAGATGTTTCGAGAAAGTGTTTAGCAACAAGAGTTTGGTAATGCAAAACCAGGGAAACTAGAGGTATATTGGGGGGGGGGGGATACAATCCAGCATGTGTCTGGCCACACCTGTGATAAATGTAGTGTCTGTACAGAAATTATTATTATTATTATTATTATTATTACAGTCCAAGGAGTCCTTAGACTCATCGAGGGAGGCCCTAAACATCAAGTCCATCACAACTATTCGACATTCACACAGTATCTATCATACTTTGCCTTGAACTCATTCACTGTCATAGCACCCACAACAGACTCTGGCAGCTTATTCAACTCATTCACCACTCTAAAAGTCAAAAACCTAGCTCTAACACAATTACTAACCACACTCTTGCCCAGCTTCCATGGATGTCCCCTAGTCCTCCCACCACCAGTCCTGTTCTCAAAAATATCCTCTGAATTAATCCTATAGAAACCCTTCAGCAATTTGAATGTCTCAATCATATCTCCCCTTTTCCACCTATCAACCAATTTCTGCAACCCACAAATCTTCAACCTGTTCTCATAAGGTTCATTCCATAGACCTGCTATCATCTTGGTCACTCGCCTCTCGATCCTCTCAATCTCTTCCCCATCAAGAAGAAACCTAGGTGACCAAATCTGGGCACAGTAGTCGAGATGGGGTCTTATCAAGGCTCAATACAGAGGAACAATAACTTGCTTGTCTCTGCTCGTCAAAGTATTTTTCAGATTCCAAGTGATTTGATGAGCTGATTTAGCCACTTTTGCAATGTGCCCCCTAAACTTCAACTCCCTATCCACCAACACTCCCAAGTTCCTGGCCTCATCAATCTCCTGGAGTACAGTTCCACCAATGTGATATGTTGCTGCTAATCTTTTCACCCCAAAATGCATAACCTTACATTTTGCCACATTAAATTGACATCCATTCTCCTTAGCCCAGACCTCCAATCTATCCAAATCATCCTGCAAATTTTGACATCTTCTGCATTCACTATGGCCCTACCCAACTTTGCATCATTAGCGAACAAATTATTATTATTATTATTATTATGTGACACCTCCAGGGAGTCCAAAGACTCATCGAGGGAGAGTGTGCCAACAGCATCAAACGATTGAACCCCTTCCAACTACTAACTGTGCTCAAACTTGCTTAACTTTTTTGCATGCACCATTAGTAGCAGAGGCTCAATCGACCAACCTTTGCTGGCAATGAACCGTTCCTCTCAGATCCTTCTGCAATTATGCAATGTGAATGATATTTCACAGGTTTTCGATTCGAATGGATTGGTAACAACATTACACAAGGGTAATTGTGGATACAAGGGGATGTTGAAATGCATGTACATGAATACAAGAAGCATCAGGAATAAGCAAGAGGCATTTCTGGCACTGATTAGCTCATCTTGGCCAAAAATTAAAGGCATCAGTGAGACCTGGTTGACAGAAAATAATATAGTTACAGGGATAGAATGTAAATGGTATTATATTTTCAGGGAGGAGAGAGGGAATAGGACAGGAGGAGGAGTATTGCATTCAAGGCTGTCTGGTGTGAGATAGAGGCCAATAGGACAAAATATATTGTTGGATGCTGCTTTAGATGAGGAGGTTCACAGGAAGATGTAGATGCCATGTTGCACAATGAGTACAGGCCAAACAATTATCATGGGAGATTTTAACTATGGGGACATAGACTGGAGGGAGAAAGGAGGCATGGCAAGATGGAAGGGGAATTTAAAAGTTGCTAAGGAATAAATACATGAAACGACATGTTATAGAGAAGACAAGGAGTTTCAAAGTGTTGAATCTGATAACAGCATCAGGGGGATATGTCCATAACCACGGTAGACAGACACTTTACCTCTAATTAGGGAGAGTGACCATGCAGTCTTGTTCTGGGAAGTTGCCAAACATGTGGAATTCTCTGTCAAGAAAGGTTTATGTGAACTATAAAGATCATAAAGATTGTTTGAGAGAAAACAGTATGAGACTGCATACCCAAGGTCAGAAGGATAAATCAAGTGGGAATTAAGTGGATGAGCAGAGATATAAAACAAAAGCTGCAAGAAAAGAAAACACTGTAGCAGGAATATAAAGAAAATGGTGATCAACATACTCATAATCAGTACAAAATGCAAGCAAGAATGACTAGTTTGATAACAAAAACCAAATCAAATTATGAGAGAAAATTAGCTAAAGAGGACTAAGTAAACATAAAAGAGTTTTTTTCATTATGTAGCAAGCAAGAGAAAAAATTACTATGGTAGGATGACTTGAAACAGTGCTCATGGTAGGAAGGTGACAAAGATAAAAGAAATAATTGAGTTGCTGAGTGATCATTTTGCAAAGGTGTATCATCCAGATGGAGATTTTGCAGCTACTCATGTGGCAGAGATTCATATCAAAATTGAGATAGATGAACAGGTGGTATTCAGCATATTGAAAATTAAGGATGTGAACACAGCAGTGGGAGTAGATGGCAAGAGAAATGGCACTGCCTATGATGTTGTCTCTAAGTCTCAGCTCTGACTGGATTCCAGGAGAGTGGAAAGAGGATAAGATGGTACCACTGCATAAAGGTGGCTCCAAGACAGAGGTAGCAAACTACAGACCAATTAATATATTGGGAGTGGTTGTTAAAGTATTGGAAAAGTTGGTTAAAGGTAAAATCCAACAGTGGGTGGATAGGGATGCAATACTCTATAGTGGGCAGCACAGTGTTAAACAGTGAATGAAATTGTTTTGTATGTTTTTATTCTTCATTCACATTTAACATAATCTACCATATACTAAGCAAGACTTGTTTAAATATTATTTGTTAGTCCCTTGCTTAAGATTTATTATTCATGTATTATCCTTGAATTTTATCAGCTATTATTTAATTATATAATTTTAATGTATATTATACTATTGAAAGGACTCTGTAGTAAATAACATTTATCTTATTACTTTGTTCCTTCAATAATATTATGAGGAATTCTATGTATGTAACTTCCTTATATAAACTGTAACATATATTTTATTATTACTATTTGTAAATGAAATGAAAGAGAAATTAAGTAACTATAATAATTTTATTCTTGTTTTTCATTACTCAGTGTAAAGGTATAATCTTATGTAACGTTAATGCTTATGTTTACGTTCTGTTTTGATCGTTGCTATGGAGATAGAAATAAAATAGAACGCGCGAGCTTCGATAATTGGGAGAAGAGAAATGAATGAGTTGGACGGAGTGAACAAGTTTAGGCGGGAAGAAGGAAGGCATATAAGCGAGAGGTAAAAGTAAACAAAAACACTGAAGGGCAGGGAATTCAAGGGAGTAGCACTCAGAAGTGTATGGAGACGAGGAGAAAACTTATAGACAGCTGAAAGTAAAGTCAACGGTGGCAGTAATAGGAATTTAGTGCCATAATGAGATAACTAAAAGACCAGAAGATTAATAGAAGATTCAGAATAAATCCACTAAGTTTTAGAATTACTATGTATTCCTATATCGCTTTAAAGAAGGATTGTACAAAGCTCAATTTGTTATACAGTAGTAAACATGGAATAATTATTCTGCCCTATAGTAAGCCCATCAAGAATTGTGTAGCGCAATAAATAATAATTCAGTTATCTCCTTGAAGAATTCTTTTGAATAGTGTTCCATCGGAGTAATAAGTGAGTATAGTTTGAAATGTGCTCACATTGAATTTGATGTGCTAAGGATTAATCCCGGTAAGAAAGTCCTATTTTATTTTTATTTCAGTGTGAAGGTTTAAGTGATAGTTCCGTCTCGAATATCCTAACATTTACTGTGGCGTTTCACTGAATTTAGCCGAAGTTAGAAGTTGAAAATGATTCCCCTTGAAGCAATAACTGCTGCAATTAATAATGTTATAAGTGCTTGCTAAGTGTTAAATATAGAGTGTAACTGAGTGATACCAGCAAATTTATTTAGCAAGAAATTCTGTAGCATTGATTAGCGTGAACAATTTTTGTGATTGAGAGAGCCGTGAATTTTGTATCTGAAGATTTAAAGTCTAATTTAATATGAATGTTCTGACCTGAAGAACTAAGTTAATTGTATTATCTTATTTTCGGAGTTAAATTTATGTATTTGTCATATAACCTTGTATTAAATGTTTCGTTTTGTTGATTTCAATATTGTGTGTGCCTGATTCTTTTTCATTGCACCGTTCATAAAAAGTTCGAACCTTGCGGGAGCCCTAAGTGAAAAATATTAAATTTGGCCTGTATGAATAAAGGAGACTGCTAAATTAATTGAAGATTGATCCTACTATTTTACATAGACTAATCTAAATATAGGGTGGAGCAGTATAAATATAAATTTCCCTACATTTTGATTAGTAATCAACCAGCAATTAATTGGTTTTATTAAGAACAACATTACAACAAGATGGCGAACCATAGAACTAAGAAGGACGTTCCAACAACAGCTTTGTAAAGGGTAGGTCGTGTCTTAGCAATTTATTCACATTTTATAGTAAAGTAACAGTGGAATTGGATAAAGGAAATGGCTACACCATGATATTGCTGGACTTTGCAAAGGCATTTGACAGAATACCACATGGAAAACTTTTACAAAAGCTGGAGCAAATTGGAATAAATATGAAGCTATATGGTGGAGTGGAATCTAGGAAAATGAGGATGACTACTGGAGTACCTCAGGATTCTGTACTAGGGCTAATACTCTTTAATTTGTATATCAATGATGGAGGGAAAGTTTAAGAGGGATATTCAGTTGTTTGCTGATGATGCAAAACTGGGGAGGCCAATAGTTGATAAAGGTTATATAGATATTGTGCAGGATGATTTAAATAAATTGGCATCGTGGGCAAAGGATAATTGTTATCAATTTAACCTACTGGTGAGGTGGATGCAATAGTGAAACCAAATTGCACTTCTTTTCCATATTATTCAACGGGCGTTACAGAATCGTATCCAGATTTAGCTGGACGTCATGGCTAGTTGGGGGAGGGGGGGTTAACATTGGAAAATGTAAAGTTATGCACTTTGGTTGAAAAGGTTGCATACCGTGCATCACCCTGACAATTGTGTATTGCAGGAAATTGATAAGGCTTGGGGATAATGGTGGACAGAGAGTTGAAGTTCAGAGGGCATATTGCAAAAGTTGGTAAAACAGTCAAAGGATTACTTGGATGCTGTAAAAGATACTAACAAGTAAAAATAGGAAAGTTATTATCCCTCTTTACAAGGACATGATTTGGCCCCATTGTGATTAATGTGCACAGATTTGGTTGTCTGGATTTCTTGAAGACCAGGAAGTGGTAAAGAGAATTCAAAGCAAAGCGACTAAGCTGGTGACAGGTCTGTGGAATGCTCCCTATGAGTATAGGTTTGAAAGTTTGTGGGTTACAAAATTGAGTTGAGTGGAATAGATCCCCAGAATTATTGTGAGTTTCCTGACAGTGGATGAGTGTAAGGAGGGGTATGATAGGTTGTGTGTGTATAATAGTTAGTTTGGATCTCCCACGATGAGTCTCTGGACTGCATGGAGATACCATATAATAATAATATCCCATACACCTCCTGAAGATACATCTCAGGAATTTGATGATGATGACAATATTCTAGCATTTACAAGGATATCTGAAAGAAGAAATACATCCAGCATCAAATGCACTTAACAACTGAGGAGGTCACCAACTACATGAGATTACTTTGGTAAACAAGAGTTTGTACCAGACCATCAAGAATAACCATATAGGTTCCTTGAAAGTTTTCTATTGCCTATTCGCCAGCCTGGTTGGCCGACGTTAGTGTATCGGCTCTCTCCAGCCAAAAGGCTGTGGGTTTGAATCCTGCTGTGGGCATGGATGTTTGTGACTGTCTGTGAAAATATCTATTGGCAGTAGTGAGCAGTGGATGGTGTTGGTGTAGTTTTGATTCGTTGTAGTTGGTGGACCGAGTGGTGGAAACAGAGAATTGTAGAGTAGGTGCCCTCCCTCGATGACTCTTTGAACTCCCTGGAGGTGCCATATAATAATAATTTCCAAAGGGAGAGTTGGACCTCCAGTTGATAAATAAGTTGACTGTTGATGACTTTCTCCATTATTTTCATGGGCATTGATATGAGGGGAATGAAATGATAGTTTGATAGCTAACTTTTATGGAACCATTACACAGAGCACTATATATGTTATACTAAGTTGCAAATCAGCAGTCAGAATTAAAGGATATACTGGAAGATAGTTTGAAGTTAAATTGGGTGTAAAGCAGGATGGTACAATATTTCTGCTGTTATTTATAATCTATATGAGCACCATCAGTATGGAAATTGGTTTTAAATCAGATATTCAGATAGGAGATATTAAGCTAATTCTTCATCTATGATGATGACATTATCCTCTTAAATAAATCTCACGTGAGTCTTTAAATGTCTTTAGCCAAATTAAATAATTTCTCTGAGCAATTCAGTATGAACATCTGCAATAAAATGACAAACTAAGGAAACATGCAATAAGGTTCTACAAGAAACTCAATTCTCAGAGATGAACCTTAAGAAGTTATTATACAAGACAGCAATTAAATATGAGAGTTTTTCTTTTTATGCTTTTATTTTATGTCAGAACCTATCTTAAGTCACATTAGATGTGATTTAGCTGATCACTTAGCAATACTACTGATCATTCATTCAGGATCTGAGGAAAAACACAGTGTATTCTAGCTCCATAATTTCTCATTATGAATTATAATGGGGAAAGGGGTTGATGAACACAAAAATCTATCATGTGCAATCTTCTGCAGCCTAGCAATGAAAATACCAAAATTCCCATGACTTGGCTGGGAAATAAGTCTTAAATGAAAAGGTTTCTTGTCTGTTACAGAGGTTTATATTGCAAAATAGAACATTTGGGACAGAAGGAGTAGGGGGACTCTTGTTTAAGTAGTCTGAAATAATATCCCAAACTTGAACAATATGAAAACCTGAAAAGCCATTTAAGTATTTCTAAATGTACTGGACTGTCTCTATCCTCCACATTACATTGAATTTCAAATCATCTGGTAAACATTATATTAAAAGTATAATGAATTTGTATTTGTTTCGTTTTCAAAAATTTACGAGATATTAGCTGAAAAGTCTTAAAAATTAAATGAAATATATTTAAAATAAAGCAAATAGTTTTATCTGTTATCTAAATTTTATTTCATAGTTACTTGCACCCAGAATCCTAAATTACCATAATTAATTTGCATGTGTAAATTTAAGCATTTGTTTTCATGTTTTTAATAATTACTGCATTCAAAACAGTAATGATTATTTTATACTTACATAACTGGACTAATTAAGGCATGAACCTTCCAATTTGATATATCTTAAAGTTATCTATGTAAGAAAAACTATGTTAATTACTAATGAAATTCCTATTTATACTTTTATTTAATAATCAAATGTCATTATCATTTATAATAATAATATGAATATAGTAACTGCCAAGAAATTCAATTACACTTTTTTAAAAAAAATTACGATTAAAAAATTTTTAATTATGTAATACACATTTTAAAAAATGTGTATTACATAATTTAAATGTGTATTAAACAATGAACTTCATTAACCATCTAAAGCCAATTTTTTTATGGAAGATTTTGAAAAACATGCTTTTGATTCAGCCCCTCTCAAAACTTCTATCTCGCTAAGATATGTCGATGATGCGTTTTCTATTTGGCCTCATAGCCCAGGCACATTAGATTCTTTCCTCTGTCACTTCAATAGTGTTCAATGCTGTGGTAACATGTCCATGTCCTTTTCAGTATACAGGAACCCCACTCACACAGGAAGATACATTCACAAACTTTCCCATCACACCTCCCCCCCCTCAACAATATGGTATCATTAACACACTAACCAATTGAACTTAAAACCTTTGTTCCAATGAGGCCTCTCTTCCAGCAGAAGTCACTGATATACACACCTTAATATCTAATGGCTACATTTCCAAAGAATCAAAAAAATTATTCAATCCTTTCCCCCAATCCCCGTTACTAAAATCTTCTGAAGACCTTCTCTTCAGAAGATTTTAGTAACGCTATTACCACCCCTTACTTTCCACGCATGTTCAGGAAATAGCAGAATCTTAAAGAAATACAACCTCTGCACAGCTTTCAAGCCAAACTTGAAACTAGCTATCCTTATCTGCTTCCCTAAAGACTAATTCTCTCTCAGTTCCTGGTGTATACAGAGTTCTCTGTTCCTGCAAGTTAGTCTACTACATACAGACAGGAAGATCAGCCACTATCTGTATGGAAAAATGCAAAAAATTCACCTACAATCATGACTATGGTTAATTAAGCTTTGCAGGTTATGCTTTGAATATGGCTCATAGAATCAATTGGAAAAAAAGACTCCATATTCCATCACAGCAAATGTAAAAGAGAAAGACTGCTTTTTAGGAACTGCAGCTGCTCTCAATAATTAGCCTAACCTGAACAAATATGGTTTCATGAATAAATGGAAACACTAATACTTCAAGATCCCAGTTGACATCCTAGGCTGTGAATAGGTGCTCACAGTTTTTTTGTTACCTTTGTGTGTGTTACAAGTCTATTATTGTACTCCATGTTTCACTCCACTAAGCCTCCGACATGACACTACTTCTCACCTGTACAACTTTTAACCCTACATAAATTCTTAAGAATACTACCCTCAGATGTGGGATGGTGTACCATCCCATATCTGAGAATAGCAAACGCCAACCTAAGGAGGTTTAATGTTAACCAAAAGAGTAGAGTCTGCTTAACAAATGATCCCCTCTTTCCTCCATCCTTTTCTCCCTCATAGACTGTTTCTGTGGAATGCCTTATCAATACATATTTTCAAGAGTACTGCTTCACGAATGTGGCAACCCATTATTCCTCCAGTTTTCTCTAAACACAATAGCAAACAACTGTTGAACCAATGTTCATATTACCTGCAGTTTAGCTTCAAACTTATTGAAGCAACTTTTCATCTTCCTCTTTCATTCCATTTTATGACCTCCAAGACATCAGCAGATTCCATCTTTCTTCCTCAGCACTTGTCCACATAAATGGCGGTTTTGCAACCTCTTATTATTAGTATTATTAAGAGAGCACTCCAGGGAGTCAGATACTCATTGAGGGGAAATCTTATGATATGACTGACTCTCTCTCTCTCACACACACACACAGAGTAATCTTTCAATTACCCAACCACAGTGGAAGAGCAACTTCCACTGTGGTTGGGTAATTGAAAGATTACCCAACCTTCAGTCACCTTCAGTCTTTGACACCTCCAGAAAACACTTTGACACACTAATCCATTAAAGGGTCTGTTAATTGCAGGTCATATGAAAGTCAGATAATTGAGAAAGCACTGCATATATATGTGTATGCATACTACTAATACACATAATTTCTAATGGAGTGCACTATCGATGTGTCCCAAGGATCTGTTTGAGGCTAGTGCACTTGTATGCTAATGATATTGGGAGAGGTTTATAAATTAGGATATGTAAATTATATACATTAGAAAAAAATATGAGTAACAGAACAAATATTGTGGCCTTAACAAGAACAGTCAGAGTATGAGTCTCAATAAATCACAGTATGGCAGCTGATGTTCTAAGCATCCAGACCAGTAACCAGGTCGTCTGCAGGCAATTTGGTGCCTGCATGTCACCTGAATGATGCAGTGTAAGAAGCAGTAGCCACATAGTCTTAACGGCTGCCTTAATACTAAGGCAATTAATGTGAAGTCATACAGAACCTAGTCATGATGATACTTCATGCACATACTTTGTTTGCTCATTTGGATAAAGGATTAAATGAGAATATAATTTCTAGCATCTTTAATTTAAGACTTGAATGTTGCAAAGCAAACATTTGTAATCTAGAATACAAGGATGGAATGAATAAAGAAGGTGATGGAAATAAGATCTCACAGGATGAGATAAGATATATGGTGGAAATGGGGAGATGAGAACCTGAAATTTATGGACAATATTGCTAAAATTGTGAGAAAATTACAATTGATTATGGAAAAAATATGGACGACATTAACATCATAGTTCCCATGTATAAGGACTTATCAGGCTGCATTGGATTACAATTTCATGAAACAGAATAACATGTAGAACAAAAGGCCATGCCTGGAAGCTGTATAACGAGTATATGAGCAAGGAAACAGAATGCATTCCTAGAGTGTGATGAGTGCAAGGAAATAATGAATGAGTTTAAGGCATAGTTTGATGAGTTTTATGTATTGACAGTTCCACAATTAATCTTTTGACTCCATGATGGTCTGATGATGATGATGGTGCCGGCCTGGTTGGTCAAGTGGTTAGCGTATCCGCTCTCCAGCCAAAAGGTTGCGGATTCGAATCCTGCCGTGGGCATGGATGTTTGTGATTGTCTGCGAAAATGCTAGTGGTGGTAATGGGCGGTAGATGCCGTTGGTGTAGATAATGATGGTAGTTGTGGTTCGTTGTAGTTGGTGGAGACAGAGTTGTAGAGTAGATGACCTCCCTCGATGAGTCTTTGTACTCCCTGGAGGTGTCACGTAATAATAATAATAATAATAATAATAATAATAAATGAAAACCAAAAACATTATTATTATTTAATTCCTATATGGAATATTAAGACTCATCATGAGAGAGCCACCTCAGGTAACACAAAGTCTATCACACCACTCCTTAAATTCATCCACAGTCGGCACTCTCACCATCCTCTGGGTAATACATTCCATGTTCCTATCACTATCCATGCAAAAAATATACTTCCATCCTCTTACTTTCTACTTCCTTTCATAATTTAGCAGTTGTCCTCTCCTTCTTCTTCAACTTCCTCCATATGAAAAATCACCCCATTGTCAATCCAGTGGATGTCATTCAACAGCTTAAATGTATCACCACTTTGTCTTCTATTCACCAGACTCTGAAGATTACAAACTCTGAATATAACCTCATAACATTCTGTAGTCAGTTCGATATCATTTTTGTTCTGGTTCTGTACTTTCTCCAAAGTTGCTTCATTCTCTTCAAATCCTGGTGACCAAATCTGAGCAAGATAATCCAAATGAAGTCTGCTCAGAGCCTTATGTAATGGAACTACCATCCTCTTATCTCTACTGGTCAATGTCCTCCTTGGTATTGTAGCAATCCTCCAGGTTGTCTTCACAACCTTCGTAATATGTCTTCTTAATATCATATTTCTATCTATTGTCACACCAAGATTCTTTACTTCCTCCAATAGCTCCATCAAGATGGTATACAAGTGGAAAGGCTTATGTGTTATCAGTATTTGTTAGTTTATTTTCATGGTAAAACTGTTCTTGTGCTCTGAAGATGCTGGATATAATACCAGTGAAATATTAGCTAATAAGTTGATAATTATTAATTATTTTCTTATCATTCTGTGTTGTATTCAATACCATGAAAATAAACTAACAGTAAGATTCCTTGCTTCTTCCAATAGCTCCATCAAGAGAGTATACAGCTTCCCATCAGTGGGTAAATGAATGGCATTCCCCATTCATTTACCCACTTTTCAGCTTATTCAAATCCTGCAGAAGAGCCACATTATCAGCACTAATAACCCTCTCAACTTCATATCATCTACAAACAATTGAATATCTCTTTGCAACCAATCTTCTTCTTCTTCTTCTTCTGCAGCTTCTCCCACTTAAGTGGGGTCACTGTTTGTAATGAGTCTCCTCCACACCTTCCTGTCTTGGGCTGTCACCACATCCAAGTTCTTCATCTTCAAATCCTCTTCTACCAGCTCCCTCCATCTCTTCTTTGGCTGCCCACGCTTCTGCCTTCCTTGCACATCCATCTGCATGACCCTTCTTCCCACATATTCGTCCTCCCTCCTCATCACAAGACCAAACCATTTCAACCTTGCCTCCTGTATTTTCGCTCCTAAGTTCGTAACTTTCACTGTTCCCCTGACATAGTCATTTCTCAGACGATCCTTTCTGGTCACACCGCACATCCACCTAAGCATTCTCATCTCTGCTACTTCCATCCTGCTGATATTATCTTTCCTCAGGGCCACAGTTTCTATAGCATATGTCATAGCTGGCCTCACTACTGTCCTATAAATTTTGCCTTTCAGATTGATCGGCACCCTCTTATCGCATAACACTCCAGCCATCTCCCTCCAGTTCCTCCAACCCGCTTGTATCCTGCATCCCACTTCCTTCTCAGCTCCTCCATCTTCTTCCACTGTTGAACCTAAGTATCTAAAGTCTCTCACCTTCCTGATGACATTTCCTTCCAGCTCCAGATCTGTCTCCTGGCCACTGCGCAACACATATACTCTGTCTTACTTCTGCTCAGTCTCATACCTCTCTCTTCCAGTACTTTTCTCCATCTTTTCAGTTTAGTTCCTGCTTCTTCTCTTGAATCTACACACAACAAGATGTCATCTGCATACAACATTGTTCAAGGCGCATCTTCTCTCACCTCCTCTGTTACCACCTCCATCACAATATTAAACAGAAACGGACTTAATGCTGACCCTTGATGCAAGCCAACTGTTACTTGAAAACTTTCTGTCTGTCCCAAACAGGTCCGAACACTTGTCTTCACATTTCTGTACATTGCCTGCACCAACCTGACATATTTCTCCGGCACCTTCTTCTCCCTCAGACACCTCCAGACTTCTTGCCTTGGCACTCTATTGTATGCTTTCTCCAGATCAATAAATACCAGATGTAGCTCCCTTTGTTTCTCTCGATATTTTTCCATCATCTGCCGTAACCCAAAGATAGCATCTGTTGTTGATCTACCAGGCATGAAGCCAAATTGTTCCTTTGCAATCTCCACCTCCTTCCTCAATCTACCATCAAGAACCCTTTCTAGTATCTCTTTGCAACCAATACAATTCATTAATCCTATATCTAAACCCATACATTGCAACTTAAATATCAACTCACCATATGAAACACTGCAAAAATGACTTTGGAAAATCCAGAAAAATAACAGTATGTGACTTTCTCTCATTATTATAAAAAGCAACTAGTTACTGAAACAAGTGCTCCATCATGTTGGAGGTTTAATGGAATATTTACAGCACTGGGAAAGAATTAAAATTAATTTTAATGCTTCCAATATTTCATTCCAGTCACTGAGACATCTTCAGGGAATACAAATAATTTTTGTAACAAAACACTCAAATACAATACAACACTAAATGAAACACATTTATAACAACACATTTGTAACAACACACTCAAATACAATACAATACTAAGTGAAACACCACCTAGATAGGACTCTTAAGTCCTATCCAGGTGGTGTGCCCTCTATGGGCGTTTGTAGGTGGCCTAGGATTGAAAGTGGGATCTCTGATAATTAATGTTTCCCAAATTTTGGGAAGTTTTATGCATGTCCATAGAGGGTGCAACACCTAGATAGGACTTTAGAGTCACCCACGTGTTTCACTTAGCATTGCATTGTATTCAAGTGTGTTGTTACAAAAGTTATTTGTAATCCCTAAAGATGTTTCAGTGACTGAGATGAAATATTGGAAGCATTAAAATTAGTTTTAATCCTTTCCAGTCCTGTAAATATTTCATTAAACCTTCAATATGATGTCTTCACCGCACTTAGGAGCACACATGGAAACAAGTGCTCCATAACAAATCCATGCTGACCTTCATAAACAATATTACCCTCATTACTTTCTCATTACTTGAGAAAGAAGTAATATTTATTTGTTAATAAATGCATGCATTTATAAGCATTAAATTTAGACTTTTATTTTTGTAGACAGAAGACGTCATAAGCTTGCGCAGCAATAATTGAGCTTTGCGTTGTGTATTGATGGCCGATGCTTGCTCATCTAGTCAAAGCTACCTTGGCTTGATCGGTTGTGAGAGCATCTAGGTCCTCACTGCCACACTGTGATTTCATGCGCATGCATAGGCATTTCTGCTCCCTTCACGTCATCTTAAACACAGGCCATATGCAGTCAAAGTAGCTCTAGCCAGTGAGCTTCAGCCAGCCTTTACAAGTGTGCGTGTGCGTGTTGCTTGGGAAAATTAAGTTACAACCAACTTTTTATGACGATGTTATTGACCAGTTCATAAAGAAGAACCATAGGGTAGAATTTGTATTCAAGTAGCTAAATTGAAATAGATATAACATTTATTTTACAAATGATATTCTATTTGTATGATTAAATGTACATAAATTTCTAAATATATAGTTTTAAATGGTCGGTAATTCATTAATCTGCTAATCAGACTTCAATCACCCCTCTCACTCCATGAATGATAACAAGAGCAAGCGTGAATTTCAAAACCAGCATTCGCCCCTGTACCCTCATGTTCCCAATTCTGTATGGGAAGATGGCAAGAATTTTTCTAAAAATTTAATAACTAGAGAAGAAATATAAACTGGTCAATAGTTTGATACCTCCATTCTACCACCATCCCCTTATAAAATGGCAGTATTTTACCCTCCTTCTTCTCCTTAAGAACCATCCTTTTTTTTTTTCAAAAATAAAAATCTCACCCATAAAAGAAGACATTCAAATAATTAACTCCTGAATATGTTTGCTACTTAATGCATCCCATGCAAATTAGCTTATGTGTATAGAACAAGATGCAAATTTATATTTAAAATGTTAAAAATAAATAAATTATTATTAACAATTTACATTTTTAAGAATATACGACAATCAAGAATAATAAATGAAGACTCAAAAAATAAAAGCATAGTGCTGTTTTAAAATAAAACTCATCAGCAATTCTGATTATTATCTTTTTAATATATGTACTACACATACTAGCCAAATGAAAGAAACTTTTATGCAGATGTACGTAAACTTATGCAGAATATATGCAAAATACTTGTTCATGTACATTACGTGTTCTAGGCAACTACTTAAGAATGCTGCTGCTGCTGGTCAGTAATCATCAATAGTGTTGATCACAATGGGAAAAACAAAGGATCTTTTGGAGTTGATAAAGGACTTATTGTGGGTACCTGTCTGGCTGGAGCCATGATTTTGAAAACAGCAGAACTGGTTACTTTCTCAACAGGTCATATATCCTAGATGTTTAATCAGTGGAAAAATAAACCATTCTGTTTGTCTAAGAGGCATTTAATCAGAAATGAAGGCTGTTCTCAACCCATATCTCAGTGAACTATGCACAGGGAATTGAAGAGAATTAGTATTGGCAGTTGCATGCCCATACGGAAACCACTGATTTCTGTGTTCTTCTAGATAGATGTTAGCAGATCTCCCAGTCTGAGAATAATATGATAATTTGCAAGAAAAAGGAACCTTTTAAACACCTGAAGTAAGGAGGAGGAGGAAGCAGATCTTTAGAAGAGTCAAGAAGGGAAGCCAGCTTCAAATGAGGTTTGAAAGCAGCAGATAGATTATATTTCTTCAAAGACTTCATAAAGACTACAGTAACATCCAATGCCACAACTATAGTCAATCAGGTCTAGAAGACCATCCATTGGATACTACAGAATCAGATGGAAGAAAACCACCATGCTCCAACTATTCCCTATATCCAAGGCATTTCCAGAAAAGCCCTGGATATATGGAATAGTAATGCCAAAACTTAGAAGAAATATAATCTCTGCACTGTTTACAAACCTCATTTGAAGCTGGCTTCTATTCTCCACTCTCTTAAGGATGTGCTTCCTCCCCTTTCTATTCCAGATGTTCACAAGGTTCCTTGTTGTTGCAAATTATCATATTGTGATCAGACTGGAAGATCTGCTAATATCTGCCTAGAAGAATACAAAAAATACATCCGCTGCCACAACTATGGTCAATCAGGGGTCTAGAAGACCATCCATTGGATACTACAGAATCAGATGGAAGAAAACCACCATGCTCCATCATAGCAAATACAAACTTCAGACTCTTTTTAGAATCTACAGCAGACTTAAAAAACCAGCTTAATCTTAATAAATATGGTTTCATTAAACTGGGAAACTTGAATTCTTAGGCCTCCCACCCAACATCTAAGGCTAGCCAACAATACCCATGGAGGGAACCCCTCTTAGGACTTTAGTCTTTATTTATTCTTGCTCATTTCTTCCACTTATTGTTTCTTGTGTGTGTTATTACAATTTTAATGTTGTATTCCTGATGATGTCTCTCTGAATAGACGAAATATTGAAATCAATTAAATTTGTTTAATTATTTCTCTTTGTGCTGTAAATTATTCCATTAAAGTGCAACATGAGTCTAAACCATTTAAGCCTAAATACTCATTCTCCCATGATGATTGCTCAGCCTGCACTCATGGTGCTAATCTTCCAATGCATGTCAAGTGCCTCTTGTAGTGCAGTTGGAAGAACGACAGTATATTGCGCTCTTTGACTGGAAAAGACCTAAGTTTGATTCTTGTTATTATGAGAGGAATCTTTATATAGGCTTTTTCATTTGAAGGCAAGTTATCTGATCTCATACAGAGGTAGCAGGGTTTTTCTCTCAAAAACTCAGGTTTTTCATCCCGCATACAGCCTTCAGACCACACACAATGTACAGACACTGTTGGTGGTGATGGGCAGTAGATGGCATTGATGGTAGTTATGTGTAGTAGGAGAATTAAGCAGTAAGGGAAATGGTTAGATGTGGGTAGTGGAGTGGAAAAGAGTGCACTCCCACGATGAGTCCTTGGACTCATTGGAGGTGTCACATAATAATAATAATATAGTAATAATAACAATGTCATCCACATCTTCTTCTAGATCCCCCAGATCTATAGCTGCAACCAATGATATAATTTGTCCTATTGGCCTCTATCTCACCAGATCACCTCAAATGAACCATACCATTTCCCTCAGATTTACTATCTTAACTTCTATTTTTGTTGATTACAGTTCTTCAGCTATCATTAATAATACCCTCCTCCTGTCCTATTCCCTCAATCTTCTCTGAAAATAAAGTATCTGTTCATTCCATCACCGTAACTACACCATTTTTTTGCATGTATTTCAATCCCCCCCCCCCTTTTGAGCCCACAGTTACCCTTACATAATGTCATTACCTGCCCATGAATATTCAAAACCTGGGAAACTGTAGCTCTTCACAATCATTCCTGCACTCATACTCTTCTATCCTAGGGGTGGCTATTTCCTCACATTCATTCTTCCTGCACTGATACTCATTTTTTTATTATTATTATGTGACACCTCCAGGGAGTCCAAAGACTCATTGAGGGAAAGGGTGCCAACAGCATCGAACAATTGTTCTCCTTCAAACTACTAACTGCGCTCGAACTTGCTTAACTTTTTGTGTGAGCCATTAGTAGAGGCTCTACCAATCGACCAACCTTTGCTGGTAATTTTTTTGTTCCCAGTGGTGGCTAGAGACATGCATGATTGCTTCCCTCCTAATACCTTTACTTTCCCTGGTTTTGTACTTCCAAACTCTCACTGAATAACACTTCAAGTGCAGCCCATCAGGCATATTATTATTATTAACATCTGACCTCCACAGAGTCAGAGACTCATTGTGGGAAGTACACACTATTGCACACAGTGCTCATTCAACCATGCTTTAAACTGATTCAATGTGTCTACACTCACAACACACTCAGGCAATGCATTCCACTCACTAACCCAGTACCGTTGACAGGGTGTAGCATAGAGGCAGCTTGCGACGCAGCTTAATAAGGGCTTTCGTTCAGCCATATTGCGGTAGGCACCATCGCTAGGCTAACAATTTCTGTTAGCTACGTTAACAGGAATTGTTAGGTCATTGGGAACAGCAATGACCTAAGAAAGATTCGTTGGTCTAGCAACTATATCGATAGTGGTGGACATAGCTTATAATTTAAATTTAGAAGAGCTTATAAAGAGTTTTATTTAATGTTTCTCTTGTAATAAAAACAAAATAGCAATTGGAGATTTTCTTATATTTTTGTCTTATAATTCATCAGGGGCAATATTTAATTGTTTGCCTCAGGGCACGATCTAATCTGGCGATGGCCCTGCACCAACCACTCTCCATGCAAAGAACCTACTCTTTACACCTCTGCTCACATCCTCCTTATACAGTTTAAAGCAATGGCTTCTTGTTCTATCCCCCTCTGCCATTCTATAAAAAATCTTCTCCATGTCAATCTGATAACAACCCCTGACTAGCATATATGTCTCAATCATATCCCCCTCTTCCTCCTATTCATGAGGCTCTGCAATTTATATTCTCTCAATCTGTCCTCGTACTTCACATTCCAAAGACCACTGACCACCTTTGTGAATCTTCTCTGAGCCCTTTCCAACATCTACATGTCATTTTGTCCATCAAATTCACTCCACACATCTATAAACTTCACACCATTACTCCTACACAATCTTCTCATTGACAATCCTGGCCCTTCTCAATTCTGTCCTATCATACTGAGGCAGAGACTGACAGTCTTTATTACTTTATTACTAGAAATAGTTGCATATTTCTCACTTTTCACATTTCTCAAATTATTTGTGCCTCCCAAAACAATTAACTCATTCACTTCTTTCTTCTGTAAACTTACAGTTTCACTAACATCCTTTATCTTCACAACTGGGAAGCATGCTTTCATCACTTCTTCATTAAGTATACCCTCTTATCATTGATTCCCACCATACAATACTTCATATCCTCTCCCCCAAGTTTCTTGAATTTTTATGCTTTTCTCATTCACTCTTTCTTTCTTTCTCCCTCCTACTGTACCACATGTCCAATGGTTTCTTCAGTTGCTCGAGCTCACATTTTGTCCTCTGAAGGAGTCTACATAAGCATGCGATTTCTTTCTGTACTGGCACCTCATAAGCCACATTATTACTTTCATTCACTTCCTTCAAACTCGCATTCATATTTCATGCTTCTGCTACATTCCTCATAACAATTTCACAATCCTACCTTTATTCTTAACATCAATCACTTCATTCTTCTACTCCTGACATGACTTGAATTTCTTGCATTTGCTCACGAAACATTTCTAACAAATATTCTCTCTCCATTCTCGCTCTCATACCACAAACCATTCACTCTCAGCAATGAATACATTAAACACATGCTGCATTGCACTAAATCCAGCATATTAATATCATTCAACATCAATGACTGGTCACCATTTTTCTTATATGAGAAAAATAATAATGTTTATATAATAATAATAATAATAGTTGCAAATCAAAAATCAAACTCCAGCAGGATATTCAGTAGCATATTACTAGAATGGACAACAGGAAAGGGAAAGGAAAATTTGCAAAGGAAAAACAAGACATATAGCATACATGTTGCTATAAGAAATTTGTTTCTGTTACTACAATGTTAGTTATTTTCAAGCATATGCAAGTCAAAAGACTTACTGTAGGAGGACAAATACTATACAGAGCACAACATACCATACCTTGTCTTGAAGATGCTCAACAATGATGCACTTTACCATCCATTCCAGCAAAGCATTCCCCTCTTTCATCACTCACCACACATAAAAATCTATTTTTCACTTTGTTACTCAAATGACCCTTAAAAAGATTCATGGATGGCCTCTTAATCTTTCACTACTTATTACGTTATGTAATATATCTTAGAATTGGCAAGAGGAGTCTCATACATTTCTCTTACCAACATATGTTTCAATGGGAGGAACTTAGTGAGTTAGATATTACAATAACCGACCTCATTGTGTCAGGGGCAGGAGAATCTCAACCTAGAGAGAGAGACAAGTAGTGTAATAGAGGGTGAGAATAACGAGCAGAATATGAATGAAAAAATAAGAGTGGGGAGTGTGGAAGGCTTGAATAATTGCAAAGTTTTCAGAGATTGTCTTGATTGGGAGGATGAATGGTGAGCAAGAAATGGCTAACTTGCAGATAGAGAAAGAGAGAGAGAGATAAATGAGCTGAAAGAGGAGGTGGAATGTTTCGGAAATGAGATGAGAAGTATGAATGATGAGATTAGGTGAAACAGTCGGAGAGAGGGAATGAAAAGAATGTGAGGGAGTGCTGGAACCTGGGATAGAGTGATACCAAGACAGCAGGTAAGTAGGGGAACACAGAGAGAAAGGATAAGTTTTAAAAGAGGTATACCATGAGTAGACATATCGATACAAAATTAATAATGGAAAAAACTCACGTACATAGATTATTTAATAGTATAATTTTCGCCTGTGTGTCACAGGCATCTTCAGGTACATTAAGCTCAAATTAAACAATAACTGACAATTCCAAAAAGCGCCACCTAAGTAGCTGGTGTAAGATAACTAAAAAGGTCAATAAATTTCCAAAAAAATAAAAAATAAAAATAATAATAATAATAATAATAATAAATATAAAAAATATAAAAAAATAAAAAATCAATACAATAAAAAGTTAGGAAAGATTAGCTGATTTGTAAAGTACTATCTCCCATAAAGGGGATAGACGTAAGCCGTCGGATCTGTTTAAGTTAGGAGAATGACGTAGCGTTTCACGTTTCTTTATAAAGGCGTTCCATGAAAAACTGACTTTTGTGAAGAACTCTTGTCTTTCTCCAATGAACTCTGTGTCTAGTGAAGATGGCGTGTTTTCTGCAAGTTCAGACTTTTCAGGTTTAAAGTATTCAATATAAGATTGGTGTTCTTCTAGCCGAATAGAGGCAGATCTTCCCGTTCGTCCAAAATAAGATAATCCACAGGAGCACGGAGTCTGGTACACACCTGGATGATTAAGATGTGAAAGCTTGTCCTTAGGAGAAGTGAGAAAGGTGGAGATTTTTCTAAACGGTCGAAAGGAACTATTAAAACACTGGCTCATTGGGCCCACTCCTTTTGTTCTTCAGACGATCTTTTATAGAAAGAACTACAATATATAACTTCTTCCTTTCTATCTGATGGTTATAAGAATTGTTTCATTAAAAGAACTTTGAGTAGTTTTAATATGTCTTCCTCTTCAAACACAGAAGAAATAACACGCATTACTATCCCTTATGTACAAGGCATCAGTGAACGTATATTGAGTAGTTTTAATATGTCTTCCTCTTCAAACACAGAAGAAATAAAGCGCATTACTATCCCTTATGTACAAGGCATCAGTGAACGTATAGCAAAAGTTTTAAAACCACTGAATATTTTTGTTGCCTTTCGACTGTTCAGAAAAATCTCCACCTTTCTCACTTCTCCTAAGGACAAGCTTCCACATCTTAATCATCCAGGTGTTTACCAGATTCCGTGCACTTGTGGATTATCTTATTTCGGACAAACGGGAAGATCTGCCTCTATTCGGCTAGAAGAATACCAATCTTATATTGAATACTTTAAACCTGAAAAGTCTGGACTTTCTGAACATGCCATCTTCACTAGACACAGAGTTCATTGGAGAAAGACAAGAGTTCTTCACAAAAGTCAGTTTCTCATGGAATGCCTTTATAAAGAAACATGTAAAACGCTACTTCATTCTCCTAACTTAAACAGATACGATGGCTTACGTCTATCCCCTTTATGGAAGATAGTACTTTACAAATCAGCTAATCTTTCCTAACTTTTTATTGTATTGATTTTTTATTTATTTATTTTTTTTTTATATTATTATTATGTTTTTATTTTATTTATTTATTTTATTTTTTTTTTTTTTAGGAAATTTATTGACCTTTTTAGTTATCTTACACCAGCTACTTAGGTAGCGCTTTTTGGAATTATCAGTTATTGTTTAATTTGAGTTTAATGTACTGAAGATGCCTGTGACACACAGGCGAAAATTATACTATTAAATAATCTATGTATGTGAGATTTTTCCGTTATTAATTTTGTATCGACAGAGAGAAAGGGTTAGAGGAAAGAGAGAGAGTGAGGGATGCAGGTGAGCAATCAAGGAACAGAGTGGTAAGAGGTATGATGTATGGAGACGCGATGATCTGTGGTGTGCAAGATAGGATGTCAGAGGAGTGTTTGCCTGGAGGAACAACAGAAAATGTGGCTATGGCAATTAAGTGGGGCGAAAAGGTGGATGAGATGACTGTGATGGTGGGCACGAATGACTTGAGGGCAGTGTAAATAGGGTAGCAAGAGATCTGAGATTCATGCTTGAAGTTGTACAAAAACACAGAGAGGAAAGATAGTGTGTGTGTGTGTGTGTGTGTGTGTGTGTGTGTGTGTGTGTGTGTGTGTGTGTGTGTGTGTGTGTGTGTGTGTGTGTGTGTGTGTGTGTGTGTTACCCAGATATGATAATGACGAGCTGAGCAGAAGACCAGTAATAATGAATAGCATAATAGCCAGAATGTGTTCAGAAGAGAGGAGTGGAATATGTGGATGCTTGAAGGGCATTTGAGGATAGAAAGGAGCTGTATGCGAGGGACTGCTTGCATTTGAATGAGGAAGGATGTAGGCATCTGGAGAGATTGCTGTTTTCTGAACGAGTCAGCGTGTCAATGCAGGGAAACTAGAATTCTCAGGGTGGATGGTAGCAGGGGTGGCCTCTTGTTGGAATGGATGCTTGGGGGAAGGGGCATGACATCAGTTAACACTGAGTTCAGTGGAGTCTGGAGGAGATAATGAAAGGTATAGAAGCAGTGACATTTTTATGCTTTATACTAATGCTGGGAGTATAAAGGAGATGAATTGGTGGTGCTGATATCATCAGACTGGCCAAAGATTATTGGGATTTCTGAGATGTGGTTGACGGAAGGTGGAAAAAAAAAAAAAAAACAGGAATAGCAGTAGCAGGATATAGCATTTTTCAACAGGATAGGAAGGGAAAAGGCAGTGGTGGAGTACTGCTTATGATAAGTGACGACTTACGTCCTGTAAGAGTAGAAGCTTTGGAAGACAGTGACCCTAATGGTTTTAAAAGCATATGGTGTGAGGTAGAGGTGGGCAAGACAGGATATTTACTGGGATGTTGCTACAAGCCAAGGAACACAGAGGGTGAGGAGAAGGTGATGTTTAGGCAGTTGAGCTTAGCAAGTGCAAGAAGAATGCTGCTCATTCGGTAGAATCTGTTCAAGTTCTGACAAGTCAGTTCAGTACTGTGAAAGCCTAATGTGTGAATAATTTCTAAATTGTAGAGGTTAACCATTTCTATGATGTTAATCTTAAAGGGAAAATATCACCCAACCCAATAGAGTTCACTTAGTCTATAAATATATCGAACTGCATCGATTGAATCGAACCTAATGTCCTAGGTTCAATTTCCATCGACGATGTGAGGAGCTTAAGGATCTTCCTCAGCCATAGCCAAGTTAGCTGGTCTTGGACATGGACAACAGGGTTTTTTCTGCCAGTTTATCTGGGGTTTATCATCCCTCAAGCAGGCAAACCAGCCCCGTGAACACACACGGATTACAGTCATGAATACTAACCCAGCCATAGGCCTGATTCATCAGCTATGCTGGTCCCAAGCCCGGATAAAAATTTGGGAGGATTGAGATGGTGATGTATCTTCCCGTAAAAGGATCTCACGGCCATTGTATCATCATACGAAACTACTAACTAGCAAGGAGAATGATTGTTATGGGAGATTTTCACTACAGCAGTATAAGTTGGGAGGAGGAAATTGCATGTAGTAATAAGGGAATGGAATTTCTGGAATTCTTAAGGGACAGATGTCTTAGGCAACATGTAATAGAGGGAACAAGAGGTTCAAGAGTTTTGGATTTGGTTATAGCATCAGAAGAGCTGATAATAACTGAGATGACATCTTTCCCCCTGTTGGAAAGAGTGACCATCTGGTTTTGACTTAGGAGATGAATAGACATGCAGAGGTATCAAAGAAAAGGGAACGGATATGGAATTATAAGCAGGTGATTATAATAGTCTTAGATATAAACTTCGGGTAGTTCCATGGAGGGCAGAATTGGAAGGCCATAATATTATTAATGGTTGGGAAATTGTAAAATATATTTATTAGCAGCAATAGTAACTGTATTCCATGAGTGAAGAAGAGGACACAATTTGGTGTAAAATGGATGACAAACAATATCATACAGGAACTGCAGGTGAAAACTGCAGGTGAAGAGGTTATGGAAGAGATATAAGAAGAGAAGTGGAGAGCAGACACATGAAGAAAATAAGACTCAGGCCAGGAGAGTGACTAATACGGTAAGGAAGGCAAAATTGGAATGTGAGAATAGATTGGCACTAAGATCCAAAGATAATCCTAGGGAATTTTTTTATCTATGTGGCCAGTAGGAGGAGAAATGATTGTGGAAGAATGACATTGCAGGGATAAAAATGGGAATACTGACTGATGCAGAGGACATAGTGTAGTTGTTCAATAAACACTTTATTGGAGTATTTCATCCTGGAGAAGCAAGTTTTAATACTAGAGGGATAAGACAGGTTAGAGATTTAGAGGTGCAAGAGGAGAGTGTGTACCAAATACTGAGCACCCTGGATGTCAGTAAAGCTGTGGGACTGGATGGTATTTCACCACGGGTTTTGAGAGAATGTGAAAAAGAACTGACAGCTCCATTGCTTTTCAATGAAAGTCTGGCTATGGGAAAGGTACTCAAGGAATAAAAGGTAAGATAGTGCCATTGCGTAAGGGTGGTAGCAGACTGGATGCGTCTAACTATAGGCCATGTTGTGTTTCATCAGTAGTTGTTAAGATCTTGGAGAAATTAGTGAAGGACCATATACATCGTTGGGTAGATGAGGGTAATGTTATCTGTGAGAGTCAATATGGATTTGTTAAGGGGTGCTGTTGCTTTAGTAATGTGATTGCCCTTAATAATAAACTGACAAGAGCAGCTGATGAGGGAAAGGCATATACTGCCATTGTTTTTGATTTTGCAAAGGCATTTGACAGGGTGTCACATGATAAGCTGATATTTAAGTTGCAGCACATGGTTTAGATTGGGTTAGTCAACTGGATTCAGGATTGGCTGTCTGATAGGTAGAGAGTTGTGTATGGTGGGGCAGTATCAAGGAGGCAGAAGGTTACAAGTGGGGTCTCACAGGACTCAATACTGGGACCTGTATTGTTCAACCTTTATATCAATGACATGTCAATGGATTGAAGGGGGATAGTCAGTTGTTTGACAATGATGTGAAGCTGGGAAGGGTTATCAGTAATAGTGCAGATGTGGCAGTCCTGCAAGAGGATTTGAATAAACTAGACAGATGGGTGAATGAATGGGGATTTCAGTTTAATGCAGCAAAATGTCAAGTTTTGAAGTTTGGGATACATCGATGGGAGGCTGCATACTCAATTGGAGGAGCTGTACTGGAGGAAGTAGGAGACAAGCGATCTGGGAGTGATGATAGATAGAAAACTGAAATTCAGAGAACATATGGCAAAGGTGGTGAAGATAACCCGGAGGATTGCTGCAACACTGAGAAGATAAAAGAGTTATTGTTCCATTGTAAAAGACCCTGATCAGACCACACTTAGACTATTGTTCTCAAATTTGGTCCCCACAATTTGAAGGGGGATAAATTAACTGTGGAAAGGGTAAGGCAGATAACAAAGATAGTTTCAGGACTGTACAATGTTGAGGATCAGCTGAGGGAATGTGGACTGCACAGTTTGGTAGATAGAAGAAAGAGAGGTGATATGACTGAGACTTTTAAACTGTTGAGAGATAGTTACAGAGTTGACACTGGGGAGTTCTTTCGATTGGTGGAACAGCAGGAAGGAGCAATGACAAGGGGGACATCCCTGGAAGCTGCAAAAGGAAACTATGAGCAAAAGGGTAAGGAGTGGTTTCTTTGCATGGAGAGTGGTTGAACCATGGAATGCATTGCCTGATAGAGTGGTGAGAGCAAGAACAGTCAATGAGTGGTATGACAGGAATGGTATGATAGACTTTGTGTTTCCTAAGAAGGACCTTCCACGATGATCTTTTGACTCCATGGAGGCCTGAATAATAATAATACTGCACCTTCTTTTTATCTGTCTTCATATTCAATGTTTCACATTACTGTATATCACAAAAGAAAACAAATCAAAGGCATATATACAGAAATAACAGGAAATGCATAAGCTTCCTTGTACTCTGTATGTCCAAGAACTATTATGCTTCTTTAAGTATAATTTTTCCATTCACATTTTCAAACTCTAATTATGACAGCATTCTTCTTGCATACCCAGAAAGCATTCCTGTTATGAAAGGATATCTTTGGTAACAGGAATTGTTGCTGATTACAAAAGGAAATGCCAACTAGAGCAGCTAGGTGAAAATGACCTTCTTCACCAGTGAAACACCATTGCCATCCTACTTTATGAAGACCTAAATTTTCATAGACCATGTTTGGCTACCTGACATGAGTGAACCTAATTAAAGGGCATGGAAAAAATATTTGGTAACCTAAAACCTCCTCCATTTCAAGGGTACAGTAGCAAAAAATGATAGTGCCACAGGCTGGCCAGCTACTACACAGCACCTGAACTTGGCAGAACTGCTATTCCTGAAAGGCTTATCCCATTTAGAAGATGCATAATCTTGCTGGCACATATTCTTAAAGGTTGTACCTAGGGGAGTTGGGGGAGATTCTGAGTACTGGCATGAAGGAGGTGCTGTTGATGCTGCGATATTGCAAGGAGACAAGTTGTTCTCTGAAGGGTTTGCATTATGGTCACGAGTCTGTCTCCTCACACTGCATGTCCCTAATCTATTCTTTCATAAAATTCATAGTCAATAACGAAACATACAACAATGATAGTGCTATTGAAATTAAAATAAAACTACCTCTAAAATTAATTTCACTACAAAAAAAAAATTCAAATAAAATATACAAAATGAGTCAAAATCTCTACAAAAAAAAAAAAAATATATATATATATATATCACTTTCACATCCACTTCGCCCACATCTCTGGAATAAACTCCAACATAAATCACTTACAGACATTCAAACCAGATCTTTTCTTGACAGAAATTCAAATTGCATCTACATCAACCACATTCCACCCTTAATTTCCAAATTTATGATTCCTTATGCCCCAAGAGTAGCACTGTGCCTTTGTGAGATCTGACACTGCTTGCCAGAAAATGTCAAATCTAGAATCCTCTGCTTTTGGCATTCTCTGATTAAAGGTTTCCTTGCCTCATTCAGTAGCATTCATCTTCTGTGTTTACTGCTCTTCAAATTATGAAACCCACTCCGACTTCTTCAACTTCCTATTAATACCTCAAAACTTGGATTTTGTGCAATCCAGCTATCTAAATAGTAAAGTCATCTTCCTAGATGACCTTAATGTCCACAACTCTGACTGGCTTCTCTTTTCCAAGACAAGTGACCAAACTGAAGAAATATTTTCCAACCAATGACCAAATGCAAATTGTATTTCTATCAACTGGAATTCCTGATAATCCTCAGTACTCTCCCAGTATCCTTGATATATATTTAACCAGTTCTCCTTTCAGATATACTGGAAAGGAAACCTCTCATCTCAGTAACTCAAAGAATGTCCTGTATCCAGCAACTCCCAACATGGTGGCCTTTCAGTACAAAGATACCATAGGATGATTTCTGGAGCTTTACCCTTCTTTTACATGGTTGAATTACAGCTTCTGTGCTACTGATCCAAATACTTGCTCTGAATAACTTGCAGAAATTATCCTTACCAGCATGAAGCCCTTATTCCCCATTTCACCCAAAATTCCTATTCACTTTTAAGCTTTGGTTTAACAAAAGTGAATGGGTACTTGGACTAGCATTTACCTCCAACCTCTCCCACCATAAACACAAAATCTCCAAGAAATTAAGCATTCTTTTCTGCTCTGGATATTATGTTTTCATCCATCCAGCTACTAACTCTATACAAATCCCAACTTTGTCCATCCTTAGAACCACTATTTACATATTTGGGATGGTGCACCTAAAAGCTTCCCTAAAAATTCTCAATGCTCTCCAGAGGAGAGTGATTCAGCTGATAGATGATACCTTCCTTAATGATTCAGTTCAACATTATCTCACTAATGTACTGTTTCAGCTCTGTCTTTTCTACAGGTACTTACATGAACACTGCTCCACTGAACTAATCATCATTCCTCTGCTTTCTGTTGGGGCCTGTAATAACAAGAGCAGCAGCTACCCAACATTCCTTTTCAGTACAACTGCAAACCTGAGTCTCTTCCTCCTTTATTCATCTATCTCTTTCCTCTGGAACACATCATGAAGTTTTCCCAACAACTACAAACCACTAACTTTACAAGAGAACTGACAATAAATTTCTTCTTTCCTACTTATCACCTGCACCCCCTCACATGCCATTGATGTGCTATAGGTGCTTCTACTTGTCCTGTATGAAATCAAATGATCAAAAAATAAATAAAAAATCAGAGATGATGAGAAGCAGACATTAGATGATATGGATTTATTTTAAAAATATGAGGGTTGAAAGAGTGTTGCCTATTCCAGCTAAAGATATCAAAATGTTTTGAGGATTTGCCTATAAATTTAATGTCCCAATAGTTTTAAAAATATAAATAAAAGTTTTGTATTAAATATATACACACACACACACACACACACACACACACACACACAATAAAGATATGCAGATGATATCATAATTTTTGCAAACACTCCAGAAGATCTTAATATAATGATAGAAGACCTATATCATGAAAGCAGAAAAATCAGTCTAAAAATAAACAGAGAAAAAACTAAAATCATGTTTAATCATTTTGTAACACCAAAAAACATAATAATAGAAAACAATTTCTTGGAAAGAGTCTCTTCACATACATACTTAGGTCATCTCATTGATCTAAACTATGGACTCCAAAAAGAAATAAATAGGAGAGTTCAACTTGACTGGCATGCATTAAGAAAATTGAAAAGCATTTTTCAAAACAATGATGTCTCATTCTGTTTAAAAAGGAAGATATTTAACCAGTGTATACTTCCAGTCATCACATATGGTTGTGAAACTTGGTCGCTAGCAAAAGCACTGGCGAATAAACTAACAACAACTCAAAGAAAAATGGAGAGGTTGATGCTAAGCATCACATTAAAAGATAAGAAGCAAAACACCTGGATAAGAAGCCAGACTAGCATCACTGACATCATTCTTCACCATAAGCAACTAAAATGGAAATAGGCCAGACATCTATCCAGAAGAGAAGATGTGCGATGGACCACCATACTAACGAACTGGATTCCAAAAGAAGGGCCGAGGACGTCCTAAAAGAAGGTGGAGTGATGAAGTGTCAAATTTTGTTGGGAAAAATTGGTCAACCATTGCTAAGAACAGAAAAAGGTGGAAAGAACTGGAGGAGGCCTTTGTCCAGCAGCGGACAGAAAATAGCTGAAAAGAAGATATATATAAAATCTATCTTTGTTGACTAAGTTAAGAGGGGCTAGATATACCACTTGCAGGGATATCTGATTTTAATTACTCGTACATCACTGATCTCTACATAAGGCATCGCCTGCACGCAAATCTTAAAAATAAAAATAAAAAAAAGTTTATGTATCCAGCGAAATAGCTATACAAATATTAGTTATTAACAGGAACCACGAACCACCGTGCCGGCGTTGACATATTCACACGTCAATAAACAAATATCTGATATACCTAGATATCTAGGTATATCAGATATTTATAGCAAGTGGTATATCTAGATATTTATATATATCTAGATATACCACTTGCAGGGGTATCTGATTTTAATTACTCGTACATCACTGATCTCTACATAAGGCATCGCCTGCAAGCAAATCTTAAAAATAAAAATAAAAAAAAGTTTTTGTATCCAGCGAAATAGCTATACAAATATTGGTTATTAACAGGAACCCCGTGCCGGCGTTGACATATTCTTACGTCAATAAACAAATATCTGAGATGTGCACACTGAACTTTAAATAACATTTAGATAGCATTACAATAACATGGATAGGACGCAAAAATTAATTGATATATTTCACCCATATGACCATTTGGGTCGTTAAAAATAAGTGGGGAAATTTTCTACTACAATGAATGCATAACATGACATGACACTTAAAAAACACAAACATGTTGCCTCAGCAACAATCTTTCTTGTAATCCTTTTTTTTTTTTTTAATTGCGCAAAATTCTAACAAGGTTGGAAATGGGTTTCGCACGATGCTGAATTCATTATTCACCGAAATACCCGAGGCATGTTTGTTTTAAAAAACATTGTGTGCACGTACGGTAGGTGGTAAACACCTATTAAACTAGTGTTGACCTTCGTTCCATGTGGAGTAATCGAGAGAATAAAAAATAAAAGCGATTTACTCTTTTAGATAGGAAACGCAGCTGCTTAATATGCAAGAGTACTTAAATTTTGATAAGGTAACAATTCATACATACGCATAAATAATATGGTTTTGCATAAAAAGCACAATGTAGAAATTGGAATCATTTCTAAAACGGTTTATTCGTCGTTTACATAGTGTTATTAAAAAGCAAAACATTCACTCCACTTACCCTTATTCACCTAGAAAGTAACAAAAAAAAAAACCCTAATAACAGTAATGATAAATAAACGAAAGCAAAAGTTGCAGCATTTCAAATCCATTTCTTACCGATAGAGTGCGCTGTCATTTGACTTTAAAAATGGCGATGTGTCTGTTTGTGGATTCGGCAAAAGAGGCTTCTTAAGGTGGATATACGAGTTTATGGGTAGAAATTTCCAAGTGTATTAATACCTTAAAGCATGAAAGTATTCAGTAACATTTCAAAAGTGATGGAAGACGAAAATACAATTGATTATTCTGATGAAAACGTTGACATTACGGGAGAACTATCGGATACGTCAGATTTACCAACATCCCTTATAATTACGAATGTTGATGCGCAAGTGTATTCGGATACAGAACAGAAGGTAGGAAACTTATTGGGAACAACATATCAAATGATTATGAGAACCATAAAACAGTATTTGAAATAATTTCTATCCTTCTTTGACATATACTTGCTAGCTAGTAACTGTCCAAGTAAGAGTGTAAATGAGGAAGAGCAGCACTTTGCTTTTAGGCAGAGCTCGAAACAGCTGATGGGAATAGATGCTACATTTCGCTATTAACCAAAAGAAAGAAATAGATAGATATTAATCACATTTCCTATGGTAAACAAAAGTATATTCTAAGCAGCTGATAGTAAGCACATGTATGTTGCCTCTACCACTAATCTGCGTCTCCTTCAAAATAAAAAATAATCTTTAAAGGTACCTGTAGCATAACTATAAAACAACGAAAATAACACCATAACCACAGTAATAAACTTAAATTAATAGCACAGATATTTCATCTAAAAATAACAGTACTTCATCAGTGTGTGGGAATAGGTAATTCAAAGAACGGGAATACAATATAAACTGATTATTGTACCTTGTATTCATGTTCTTTAAATTGCTTGTTACCACACACCAATGAACTACTGTTATTTTTAGTATAAAATATCTGTGCTTTTCATTAAAGTTTTAAAATAAATAAAATTTAATTTTTTGAAAGGAATAGTATTTTATTTTGCATAATCACTATAAAACCTGTAAAAATGTATATAATTGTGAACTTAAATTGTACATATTTGGTCTGATGTATTACAATAAATAACTTTTATTATTAAAAGACCAGAAGATAAATGATAAAATATACAAAGAGCCAACAAGTTTCACTAGCCACTGTCTAGCATTTTCAAGGCTGAACTGGTGTGAAAACAAATGTATTGAGTTACATTTCAAAAAACATACACTTTAGTAACTGTTAGGCCGTTACATTTGATCATTCTGTTTGAAGGCGTGCATGTGTTCGAAAGCTTCAGTTAGATACCGGTACATGACCACGTGTTTTGTAGTTGTTTGCATATTGTAATTCTGTTGAACTGTGAGAGATGATGAGATTTTTCCATATGTCTTTAAGAACAATGCCCTGATTTCTATTTAAATTATTGCCTGTGCGTAATACCACAGCTGCTTCTTTTAAAGTTCTGTATCTGTAGTCATTCTCGATGTAAGGCATAGAACTGTTTTTCCAATCTATAACGTGATTTGATGTTGAGAAATGATGTGCTAAACCAGATGTGATGATTCTATTATGATTGACATCCCCCACATGTAGTGAAACTTGTTGGCTCTTTGTATATTTTATCATTTATCTTCTGGTCTTTTAATAATAAAAGTTATTTAATGTATATAATTCTCAGGTTGGTATTGAACCACACTTGTAAGCTAATTATTTGTCAAGACAGACAACAAACCTCTACCCTTCTATTTTTTGCTTCCTCCAGAGTTATGTCCATTTCTTTGAAATCCAGTTTGAAATTTTGTTTGTTCCTTGGTGTTTTATGTTCCTGTTTGCTGGTTTTCATTCATCAACTGGAGCATTCATTTTTATCTTTACTTGGCTCATCTTAGGGATCATAATCTTTTTAGAAATTAAATTTGTGTTAAATTTGTAATATTCTAAATTAATACATCTTGGATTGTCTTTGCTTTTATCTTGGATTTCTCTCGCACAGTTATTTTCAAACACTTGTAATTTATTTGTTATATAGTATTGCCTGTTTTTGTCTGCTTACAGATATTTAGCTCTAAATCATAGTGGTCTTTTTTTTTTTTAATTAATTTTGCTTTGCTAACTTTTTTTAAGCTGGAAAACTGCTTATGCTTTTCCAGTTTTGGCCCCTGTATTCTGTTTTACATTGCTATGAATGCTACTTATGAACAATTATTAGTCACATTCTTAATTACCTGAATTGTGTGTGAATTTGCTCTTTCATGTTTGTCTTAATGGTGCCAGATTTTTCACAAGGATGGTGGTGTGAAAGGGCATGAATATAAAAACTAACATTGGTTTTCTTTCTAAAAGCAGATGTATAAGCTATTATTTGACTGACAGAGAAGGTCTAAAAAGGCAATTTTTCGACTGCAAATTAAACTGAACATGATGGTGAACTCTATTCATACTGATTAATCTAATTCATGATTTTAAAAAAAATCTTATTAATGATGCTCTTGATACTAGAGCAAAAATATTAAGGGAGGCCACATATCACCAGCTGTCATTTCTTGAATTCATTCACACTACCTGCACTCACTACCTCCAAAGGCAGTCTATTCCGATCACGCACCACTGAAAGAAAAATCTAGCTCTCGGTCTCTTCTTGACTGCATGCAATTTTCATGGATGCTCTCACATCCTTAAAATTATCACCCACGTTATTCAGTTATTATTTAGTTATGATGGCTTACAGTTTCAACCTTTAGTTAAACATGCTAAGTTTGTGTCAAAAAAGATTAGATTACTAAAGTGGTGTAAAGCAGCCCAAGTCAGTGGTGCACCCAGGGAGGGGGCCGAGGGGCCCTGCCCCCTCCAAAAAAAAGAAAAAGGAAAGAAAACATTAGAAATTTTTTAAAAAATCTTTTCCTAACTAAAATTAATTTTTTTTAAATTTATGTTGGGTCTTCTATTTATGAATTAGCGGCCACATAAGGTGGGAATACCCTATAGCTCTCGGGAATCCTGGCCGCTGTGAACGCAAGGTGATTGAACTAGTGCTCTTGCAGACTGAGCGCTACTGACTGAGCCAGGCCAGAGGAGATCACGGGTATCATGTATTGGCGATCACTGCAGATGCTCAGTCATAGGTAGTATGCAATGTAGTGTGCATTCTCAAATCGTCTACTCAAGTGGGTCCCCACCAAAATCATGAGTGCTCTCCCTCCCCCCTGCTGATTACAGAATATGTCATTACATTCTGTAATTAGCTGTGTTTGCTCATCTTTGCAGTACAAATTTACAAACAGTAATTTACAAAATTGCAAATTACTGTTCTGAATTGCTTTTATCATTCACAAGAAAATTTTCTGCCTTCATTAAGAACATCTTTCACTTCAAAGAAAGTCTCAGAGCTTCTTCGTTCCAGTGATCTGGTTGCTTTCCTTGTCAGAACAAGCTTTAACCGTAAATTGAAGATAGTCATCCTTTCACTGAGTGGTTCATATGAAGCCTACTAGGTAACACTGCTCCTAAGCCTTCTTTAGGTTACCAGTATGTTGATGAAATTTTTAAGATTTGGCAAGGTTTTCTTCGAAACTTCAAGATTTTGTGATGAAAATTAATGGAGTTCACCATCGCATTCATTTCACTCTTGAAATAGAAAAAGAACATCATATTACTTTTTAGTCAATATCAGTGGCATCACATGCCCATTTAGGTTGGGTGTGCTGTCGTGTGGCTTATGCAATCCACACTACAAAATTAAGAGTGCATAGTGCATCAGCACTCGTCTTAATTGATCCAGTGCAATTAAATGTAGGATAACTTTGAATACTTTAATTTATCAATTAATATAATTTAATTATGGAAAGCATAAAGGTCAAATGAATAATAGCTATGCTTCGCACGTGCCATTTATGTGAGAAGCATAAAGAGTTCACACGTCATGGTGAGATTCAGTGCTGCCCTGTAGGTAAGAGGCACCTTTGTTGAAAGTTATATTTCAGTGCCTCCATAAAATAGAATTTGCAAATTAAAATGAAATTTAAATGAAATGGCACCCCTCCTGATCAGGCACCTTTGTGCGTGGCACTGGTGAGATTAGATTATCTTTGGCAATACTAGAGTGAGATATGGATAATTTGAATTTTGATACTATTTTTAAATACAGCCATATCATAAGCACAGAAATTGGAAAAAGTATTCACTTTGGAAATTATTATTTTTCTGGATTGAACCAAAGAAAGGCTGAACTAAATCATTTTACTTATTTATACAAAATTCCAGCCTCTTTTGACTATAACATTACACACTGTGAAATCTCTGGCAGAAAATAGGACATTCAGTAGATCATCAACACTGTTTCCCATTGTAAATATGAACAAAAAAGTTATAAATTATTTATAATGTGTAAATTATATATTAAAAATTGTCTATATCAGTGTCCTAAACTCGTCAGTTCACACTTCGTGCGTGCAAAACAGATGAAACTCAGAAAACAAAAACAGCAACTCATGACAAATGGCAACATTCAGTTGGATTGGTTGTCACAATAACCAATCACAGCCAGTGATTTCTGGGTGCTATGGTCTCAGTGCACACCCTGCCTCGCCTTATGGGCAGTTTAAACCCACTGGAATGCTAAGAATTTGACCCACTGCACCATCTGTTCAGAGGTGTCTGCATTTGTGACCACACACCCAGACTATTATTAGTGTAATGTTTACATGTCAAAGTGTTCTCTTCATGAAGCATTAGTATATTGTGTTTAATTTTAGGAACCATGTAAAGCTAGGAAACAATTAAAGGAGTCTTTTACAGGAATAAATGCAAAAATATATTGGTGATATTGCTCTGTCAATATGCCCTATCAACTTGTCTTCTTTTTTGTCAACCAGATGACCTATACTTCATTGTAGTTAATAATGGCAGATAAAATTCAACACTATTGAATTTTATCTGTCATTATTAACAACAATAAAATAAAATTGATTTGGATAGTTCAAACTTTTGTCAACAATTTGGAGTTCTGTGCTTCTCACCCAACATTGCCTGGCCTTCCATTGGTGCCTTGTATGAGAAACGTTCATGACATCAGATGCAATCCAGGAAGAAAGGAAAGAAAAAAAATAAAATATCATATAATAAAAAGCAACAGTATACTTCCAAATCAAGTGATTCTATTTTGTGTTGAGGTAACCATATCACAGAGACTGAATTCACTCTCTTAAATATAAGAAGAGCAGAGTGTGTGTTGACAACTACTAATAAGAAAAGCAACCAATTTGGTCAGGAAAGAGTCTTACATGGTAGTAAGGTTACCAGGACAATTCATTCAATATATCAGACATTTTAGAGGATTTTAGCATACCTGCACAAAGTTCAACTAATGAATTAAAATCTGATACATCTGTTTTTTTCTCTACCAATACTCAATGATGTGATATTTAAAACCAGTATTAAATGATGTGTCTGTTTGATTTGTGCCTCAGGCTTTAAAAAAGCATGATTTAAATATTTATATATGTGAGAAATGTAAACTTCTTGAAGAGATGATACATGAAAGCATAAAGCAGAATCATGAAAGTGAGAATGATTGCTGGATGAGTGAATAACAGAAGTGTGGAACTGAGATTTTAAAGAAAGTGGGGGTTGCTTCTGAGTGAAATGCAGGCAGTATAGAGTGAGCTTGTAGATATGGGAATTGTGGAAATTGGAAAGAAATAAATTAATAGAGATGGATAAGCAGGAGAGGATGAAAGTAAGAAAAGGGAAGGAAAGTTAAGAAAATAATGTTAGGAGATTTGATGATTTGCATTGTACAAAGCAAAGATATAATAAAAGAATATTTGCAGGGCAGTACTTTAGATTGTAAGAGCTATAAAGAGGAGTGAGAACATAGATGATTGTGATGGTTGGGATTAATGATTTGAGAAGCAGCATAAATAGTGTTGCTAGAGATTTGAGTGAGATATTGGAGACTTGCATCAAAGAGTGAGTGTGCTGCCTAGACATTACTATTATTATTATGGGCAACCCCAAGAAGTCCTTAGACTCATCGAGGGAGGCCCTAACATTCACACAGTATCTATCATATGCTGCAGTTTACTGATTAGAATTCCATGTGGTATCCTGTCAAAGGCCTTAGCAAAGTCTAGCAGAATCACTGTAAACCCATTACCCTTATCCAGTTCAGCCGTCACTGTGTTATAAAATGTGAGCAAGTTACTGAGGCATGATCTACCCTTCACAAAACCATGCTGTCCCCCATACAGTATCCCATTTTCATCTATCCATCCTGTATTTTCCTCTTGACTACTTTCTCCAAGCCATTGACAATGACTCCTGATATGCTGATCCATCGCTAATTTGCAACAGCAGTCTTGGAACCTCCTTTATGAGTGGAACTATTTTCCCTTCTTTCCACCCCCTCAGGACCAACCTAGACCCAAGACTCAAATTAAACAAAATGGTCAAGGGCACTGACAGTTATTTAGCTGCTTCACTTACGACACGAGCTGGTATACCATCCAATCCCACATGTATTCACATTAAGGTTTTGTAATAGACTATTCACCTCCACTTCATTCACCACAATTCCCATATAAGCTGTTGGTTCCTTCATTCCTGCAATATCACCACCTGGATGATATACTTTTGCAAAGTGCTCGCTCAGTAATTCCACTGTATCAACTGATTCGGTTACCTCCCTACCATCGGCATTCCTTAAAATCATTCTGCCATATACATTTTTTCTTTTACTTGCAACATATCGAAAAAACTGTTTGGGATTCTCTTTAGCTTGCATGACTAATTCCCTTTCATAATCTGCTTTTGCTTTTCTTACCACACTGATAGTGAAAAATTGAAGGGTTTTCATAATGAATGAAATGGTAGCTTGAATGTGCATGAACAGAGGGTTTGATTATTGGAATATGGTTTGGCTATATTATAATGTCGACAGGGATCAAGGAAAATTGATGGGAAGCAACAAAAAATCAAGGGCACAATCTAAATATACCCTCTTGTGCTTATACACCAAATTTATTGCCTATGTTCTTATAGTCTGACCTCATGTAATAGGAATAATAAAGACATAGTTGAGTGATAATGATATCTTGATTGGATTCTAAGTTGATGGGTATATATTTTTAGAAAAGACAGAGATAATAAAAAAAAGATATGCACTAGATGTTAAAATAACTTTCACAGCTTACAAAGTAACAAAAATTATATAGAATTTATTCAAATACTCCAATATATTTCATCCAATAGGGAGACTACATCATAATCTCATTATTAGGCAGATGTAAATCTTTTATTTTCTTTATTCACCAACATAACACTACAAGAGACTCCAGTTTTCACAATCTCATTTCTCAGAAAACTTCAACCTATTTAAATTTACCATCGACACTTGGCTATTTTGCATCACATAATGAGTTGTTAAAAAAAATAGAAGGAACAGCAATAGGCAGTCCTATTTCACCAGCCTTAGCTGATTATTTTATGGAGCATCTAGAAAATTAACTCTTTGACACCATATTCCCTAACCCTCGTATATGGTTACATTTGGATGATGATGATATATTTGCAGTCTGGTTCCACACGGAGACAGTTACTTCAGTTCTAGAGAAAATAAACTCCTCCCTTATCAAGTTCACTATTGAATGTGAATCCAGTAACCAACTACCCTCAATGGCAGAGGCAGATAAAGTAGGTATTGGACCTGGTGGCTGCCAGGGTCCCCTCCGAGCTGTATTGTATATGGAACAAGAAGTCAAGAAGTGTTAAATAGCATTAATACTTTGAAAATAATTAATGAATTTGTTAGAGAAAAATTAATGGAACAACTTTTTATTATTATTATTGACAGAGATTCATCGTGGGAGGTACACACTATTGCACACAGTGCTCATCCAACCATGCCTTAAACTGATTCAATGCGTCTATGCCCACAACACACTTGGGCAATGCATTCCACTCACCAGCTACCCTCCATGCAAAGAACCTACTCCTCACTCCTCTGTTCACAACCTCCTTATAAAGTTTCCAGTGATAGTCCCTTGTTCTACTCCCCTCTCCCATTCTATGAAAAAATTTCTTCCATGTTGACCCGATAACAACCTGAGTAGCTTATATGTCTCAATCATATCCCCCCCCCCTTCGTCCTATTCACAAGGCTCTGCAACTTACATTCTCTCAATTTGTCCTCATACTCCACATTCCAAAGACCACTGACTACCTTTGTGAATCTTCTCTGGACCCTTTCCAACATATCACCATGAAAACCTGGCGACCAAATCTGTGCATAATAATTCATTTGAGGCCTAATCAAGGCCTTATACAATGGAATCATAGATTTGGTCACCGGGTTTTCATGGTGACGGGGATTAACTCTATTTCTACATGTCAGGGTCCTCTGCATCATCGTCATTATCCGATGTGATGTCTTCACAACTTGTGCAATGCAGCCCCTGAATTTCAGGTCCTTGTCCACCATCACTCCTAGATCTCTCATCTCCTCTACTTCCATTAAAGTTTCCCCACCAAGTGTATACTTTGCAACATTGAACTTGCAGTTCCACTTACCTGCCCACTCATGCAATCTATTCAAGTCCTCTTGTAAGGCAATAACATCTGCTTGCCTCTGCATTACTCTCCCCAGTTTAGTATCATCTGCAAACAGCTGGATATCACTAGTTAAACCCAAACTAATATCATTAACATACAAATTAAATAACAACGGCCCCGAAAACTGATCCCTGTGGCACATCGCTAGTTACCTTTCTCTTTCGGGATACTGCACTTCCCCTCCCCCCCATATACAACTTTCTGATATCTATCTGACAGCCAGTCACTGATCCAACTCAGAAGTCTGTTATCCAATCCTGTCTGTTTCAATTTATTTAAGAGCTTATTGTGTGGCAGTCTATCAAAAGTCTTTGCAAAATCTAAGTACGCTTCTGTATATGCATTTCCCCTGTCCAAGGTATTTGTCACTTTATTATAGTACATAAATAAGTTAGTGAAACATGATCTCCCTTTAACAAACTCATGCTGATAACCACAGAGAATACTGCTATTATTAACCATTTCTGTATCCTACTTCTCACCAATCTCTCCAGGACCTTCACCACAACTCCAGATATACAGACTGGCCTTTAATTTGAAGCTACAGCCTTATCACTATCTTTATGCAGTGGAACAATTTTATCCTCCTTCCACTCCCTTGGAACCTGTGCTGTTCTAAGACTGTTATTAAACAGGCATGCCAATGCTGCCAGTTCCTTGGAAACATTCCCTTAAGATGTGTTGTTGTCATCAAATCCTATCACTTTATTGACATTAAGTTTATTTATTTCCTCAAATATCTCCTGCTCACTCGCAATTAAGCCATCCTCTCCTACGTAATATACACTAAGTTCCTCATCCCTTAACTTCATCTTACCATGATCATTCTTCCTTCTACTTGCCACATATCTTAAAAAAACTCTCTAGGGTTTGTCTTTGCCTGATTTGCCAATTTCTGCTCATAACTAACTGAGTCACTCTCCTGGCTTGTTCAATATACTCTCATGTGACTGATTATTACCATTATTCATCTTGTACTTCCTCCAGTTGGGGGGAAGTTGGGGCAGCAACAACTTTCATCCTGATCAGTGGAAGATCCCCATAAGTGACAATGGTGTAAAGGATACTGTGGTAGGCCAATAATCATGAAGAATGAGAAAAGGCTAGCACACTGAGCCTCTCTAGAAGGCAAGGGGACACCACCTTGTTCTATTTTTCCCTAGTCAGATAGCAGTATGGATGTACATTCTAAAAGATAGTAAAGTGCACAATGGTTCAATACTTGTGCACAGCAGGGGAAGAAGCAAGGCTTCCCAGGTCGTAAACCAGCAAAATCCTTGTACGTTCATTGGGACATGGAATGTGAAAACGCTCCTACAAATTGGAAATTTTGAAGAGAGAAATGGATAGATTAAAAATAGCCATATTGGGAATTAGTGAAATGAGATGGAATGGAACTGGAGACTTTTGGAGTGGTGATTACAGAATCATTTATTCAGGTGATGAGACAACAAAAAATGGAGTCACGGTGGTTCTTAATAAGGAATGGGAAAGAAGAGTAATCATCATCATCAAATTCCTGCCATGTACCCTCAAGGGGTATACAGGATATGATAGTACTACATGAAAAAAATTACATCATTACTAACTCCCTACTTGTCAAGACTCCAACATTATCAGATCTTATATTTCTATCGTCTAAGGCACTTTGTACTGTATCAATCCACCTCTATCTTGGTCTTCCTCTGAGTCGTTTTCCTGCCAACCTGGAGAACACTCGTTTTGCTAATCTTTCTTTGCCCATTCTGTTTAAGTGACCATACCACCTGAGATTAGCTCTGCTAATGCATTCCTGGATGTTAACAATGTCAAGTTCTTTCCTAATATCCTCGTTTTTAATATGATATTGCCATAGATGCCATCTGTTCATGCCTATAATCTTTCTCAGGACTCTCATATCTGCGGTCTCTAGTCTTTGGTGAAGTGTTTTACTTCTGACCCAGCTCTCAGATCCATAAGTTAAAAACTGGTTTGAACACTGTCTTGTATACAGCTAATTTAGTGTTCCGACTAATTTCTCTCTTATTCCATATGAATTTATTCAATTGACTTCCTACCATACCAGCTTTGCTGATTCTGTTGTCTATTTCTATATTTAATTTACCATCTTCAGTAAAAATCGTGCCTAAGTAGCTGAAATGTTTCACTTGTTCCACAGGTTCTCCATTCACAACACAGTTGACATTTTCAATGATTCTGCCTATTTTCATTGTCTTTGTCTTTTTATTGCTGACCTTCATACCATATCTATTACAACAGCTATTCAATTTAGTCAGAGAATCTTGCAGATTTGTAGCGGATTTATTTAGAAGTATAACATCATCTGCATAAAGCAAAGAGCTGACATTAACATCTCCAATTTTGATATCATGTTTAATACCACTTTCCTTCATAATGTGATCCATATAGATAATGAATAACAGAGGGGATAATGTACATCCTTGTCTCACACCAGATTTAACATTAAACCATCTTCCTGTACTTCCTTCAATTCTAACTGCTGACTTACAACTCAAATAAAGACCAAGTATTGCTTGATATAATGCCCCATTGACACCATATAACTGTAGTGTATTGAATAGCTTCTCTCTTGGCACCTTGTCATGTGCCTTTTCCAAATCGACAAAACGTAAATACAGATCTCTGTTATATTCCCATGCTTTCTCGACTATTTGTCGTAAAGTGAAGATATGATCCTGACAGCCTCTATTTGGCCTGAATCCAGCTTGTTCTTCACCAAGCTTTTCTTTCACAATTCTTCCCAACCGTTTCTCAAGTATACTTGCATAGATCTTGCCAGGAACACTCAGTAGGGAAATACCTCTGTAATTCTCACATTCGGTTTTATTTCCCTTTTTATATATGGGTACTATGAGAGTGCTACTCCAATCATCGGGAATTCGTCCCTCTGTCCAGGCTTTCTGAACTATGCAGTGCAGCCACTGTAAGACTTTTATACCACCATACCTCAGCATTTCTGGTCAAATATCATCTACTCCTGCTGCCTTTCCACATTTCAAGCCTTTGATAGCTTTTTCTACTTCAAGTATGGATATGTATTCCTGCCTGCATGCCTGGTCAGTGTTTTTTACCACTGTGCTGTCATCACTGCTTGTTTCATTTAGCAGTTTTTCAAAGTAATTACTCCATACTTCAAGGATATCTTTTTCTCCTGTTTTCATGTCACCTTTATTATCTCTAACTCGTTTTACAGCACTCTTTCCTCCATTCCTAAGCTTCTTCAACAATCTCCAGAATATTTTGCCACCTTCTTGATATTTATTTTCTATATTCTTGCCAAAGTCCTCCCATGACTTTTGTTTAGCTAGTTTTACACAGTGTTTAGCATTCTTGCATTTGTCTCTGTATTCTCTAAGAGCACAAGCTGACTTATTTGAAAGTAACTTTTGATATGCTTTCTTCTTTTCCTTCACTGCCTCTTTAACTTCCTGTGTCCACTGTGGAGTCCTGATTTTTCTATCCTTGCAGACAACCTCACCACATACCTCTCTGGCTGAATCAGTCAAGGTTTTCTTCAAAGTTTGTCACTGAATCTCCAAGGTTTGGTTCCTGTTCTCAAACTCTTTCATTTTTTCTTCAATAATCTTTGTGTATTTTAGTCTACAGTTCACATCTGAGAGCTGCTCAACTTTTATTCGCTTTAAAACTTTCTTACATGTCATTCTTTTCAATATGAAATTCAATTTTATCCTGTTCAAGACTAAATAGTGATCACTTCCAATTTCAAATCCTCTGTACACTCTGGTGTCCTGCACCAGGGAGAAAACATCACTATCAACAATAACATAGTCAATGAGACTTTTCTTATTCCTTGCCTCTTCTCTCCATGTGAATTTGTGCACATTTTTATGTTGGAACATGGTGTTAGTAATAACCAGTCCATGTCCTGAGCAGAAATCCAACAGATATTTGCCATTATTATTAGCTTTTCTCTTTTCTCCAAATTTTCCCAAAACATTTTTGTATGTCTGATAATCACTTCCTATTCTTCTATTTAGATCACCAACAAGGACCAACTTTTCCTTTTTCATTGTGTCAGTAGCTTTCTCTAGAGCCTCAAAAAATTCCTCCATTTCTACCTTAGTAGAACCTTCTGTGGGACCATAGGCACAAATAAGTCTCAATGTCCAGTTCTCCATTCTGATATTTGCCCAAATCACTCTACTTGACACTGCCTGCCATTCAAGAAGATTAGCCTCGTATTTTGTGTTGAATACTATGGCTACTCCTTCTTTTCCTTGATTGTCATTGCCTGAATATAACATTTTGTATGTATTGCTCAGAAAGATCTCACCAGTTTTTGTCTTTTTTGTTTCAGTCACCCATGATACTTATCTAATTCCTCAGCTAGCTCCATTTCTTTGCCATTCAGGCTTCTTATGTTGATAATACCGATCTTTAACTCTGGTGATGTTGAGTTGGGGTTTGTTTTCAGATTTGTTCTAGTAGCTGACTTTTCGCTGTTCACACTGGTTCCCTGGCGAAAACAACGTGGGCCTAGTTTAACCGGGCGACGCCCCAACCAGCATGAAATTTTGTCATGTCGTACCATCAATTTTTATTTTGGTTTAACCAATAAGAATACAATTTGGTCAGCTAAATCCCAAATTGCGAGCCGATCCTCGTTCGTTCAGTATTCAAGTAGATACCAAACAGGGTGCACCACGAGAAGGTGAGGATTGGACATTAGGTCAGAAGCCCTGGTCGGTTCTCTGTATTCCTTGAAAGGCTATGTGGAGGTCTCCTCTCAGTTATACAGCTTTGACCCTTAAGCACCCCTGACCCTTAAGAAGTGTAATCAACTAAGTAAAATGTAGTAGCAGATTGATAATGGTAAAACTAGAAGCAAAACCAACAAATATTATAATAATACAAGCTTACATGCCTATTAGTGACCACAGTGATGATGAAGTTGAGAGAGTATATGTAGATATTGAGAATCTAATCAAACTGACCAAGAAGGAAGATGTAGTAGCAGATTGATAATGCTAAAACTAGAAGCAAAACCAACAAATATTATAATAATACAAGCTTACATGCTTATTAGCGACCACAGTGATGATGAAGTTGAGAGAGTATATGTAGATATTGAGAATCTAATCAAACTGACCAAGAAGGAAGATAATCTTATTGTCATGGGGGATTGGAATGCAGTCATTGGTGAAGGCAAAGATGGTAGAGAGGTGGGAAAGTATCGACTTGGATGCCGAAATGAAAGAGAAGATAGACTTTTGGAGTTCTGCCACCAATTCAATCTGATCATTACTAATACCTGGTATGAGGTACTAAAAAGAAGAAGGTATACTTGAAAAATGCCAGGGGATATAGGAAGGTACCAAATAGATTATATTATGACAAGAAATAGATTTAAAAATCAAGTAAAATCATCCAAAAGTTATCCGGGAGCTGATGTTGACGGTGACCACAATTTGGTTTTATTGAAATGTAATCTGAAATTTTAAAAGCTGTCGCAACCAAGGAAAAGGCCCAAATGGAACATAAGTAACCTGGAAACAGAGGAAAATCATAGAAACTATAAACTGCAAACTGATGAAAGCATTAAAATGGGAGAGAGGGAAAAGAAAAACATAGAGGGAAAATTGACTCATTTGAAGGATACAATCATCAAGGCTGCCAATGACTGCATAGGATTAAGGAAGAAACAAATAAAAACACCATGGATCACCCAGGACATTCTACATCTAACAGATGAAAGAAGAAGATACAAAACCTCCCTAAAGGAAGAAAGCAAAGACAAATATGAACATATAAAAAATACGATAAATAGAAAATGTAAAGAAGCAAAAGAACAATGGTATACAGAGAAATGGAAAGAAATAGAAGATCTAACAAAGACTGGAAGAATCGATAAAGCTTATAACATTATAAAAGGAATAAGCCAGCAAAACAAGACAAGAATTACAATTATCAAAAATAAACAGGGGAACATACTTATAGATAAGGAAGAAATTTCAGAAAGATGGAAGGAGTACTTAGAAGATCTATATAGTAGAAAAGATCTAGATGTCAAGGCTATAGAAGATGAAACAAGATTTGATGTGGAAGAAATTGGTCCAACTATATTAAAAGATGAATTCGAATAGGCACTATATGAATTGTCAGCCAACAAGGCACCGGGCACTGATAACATCCCTTCAGAATTAATAAAATACTCAGGAAACATAACTAAGTCATATATGTCACCGAATTGAAGCCTTTGGCTCTTCATATATCTAATAATTAAGTCATACCGTTTCAAGATCATAAAGGGGATCATCCCCAAAGATTTTACACAATGCTCTATCATACCCATTCCTAAAGTAAATAATGCAAACAAGTGTGAAAATCATCAAACAATAAACTTAATATCACATGCTTCAAAAATACGACTCAAAATTATACAAAAAAGACTAACAAAGAAGGTTGAAGAATATGTTGGCAATGACCAGTTTGGATTCAGGAAACAGCAGGGGACAAGAGAAGCAATCCTAGCTCTAAGAACAGTTATTGAAAGAAGATTGGAGAAGAATCAAAATACTCTGATAGTCTTTCTTGACTTGGAGAAAGCCTTCGATAGTATTGACTGGAATCAAATGTTTCGCCTCCTAAAAACAATAAAGGTAGATTGGAGAGATTGAAGGCTCATATTTAATCTTTACAAGCATCAAGAAGCCCTAATAGAAGCAGCCAGCAATACAACAAAAACCTCAATAGCAAAAATACGTAGAGGTGTAAGATAAGGATGCTCTTTCACCCATATTGTTTAATCTGTACATTGAAGATTGATGCAATAAATAAACTGAAAGAACTAATAGAAACAGGAATTAAGATAAATGGAATTGATATTAACTGGCTACAGTTTGCGGATGATACAGCAGTTATAGCTAATAACGAAAACAAACTGAAAGCCACCCTAACAAAGATGGAAGAAATCTTCACACAGTACAGCCTAAAAATTAATTATAAGAAAACAAAATTATTAATTACAAGTAAAGCAAATCCAATGAAAATAAACCTGGAAATAAATAATAACCTACTACAGCAGGTATCCTCTTTTAAATATCTTGGAAGTCTTATCACAGAAGATGGAAGAAACCAATCAGATATTAAAGCACGAATAATCCTAGCCAAAAAAGCATTCTATAACAGAAGAAACATTTTTACCAGTAACGGACTTAGCAACTTAGCATCCAGCTCAAAAAAAGACTAGTGAAAACATACATATGGTTGTGAGGCCTGGACTCTAACACAACAAGACATGAAAAAGTTGGAGGCATTTGAACTTTGGTGCTGGAAAAAGATGATGAAAATTAGTTGGACAGAAAAGAAAAGTAATGTAGAAGTTCTGAATATAGTTCATGAAGAGCGGTCATTAATGAAACATCAATAAGAGAAGAAAAAGCCTAATTGGACACCATTTGAGGCATGGGGGACTGATTACAGAAATAATGGAGAGGACTGTAGAAGGAAAGAGGCCATGAGGCAAACCAAGAATTTCATATATAAATAACATAATGATGCTAACTGGCGCAAAGAGTTATGAAGAGATAAAAAGGAAGTCACAAGACAAGATGTTGTGATGTGCTGCTATATTTACCAATCTTCGGATTGATGCACCAAAGAAGACTTCCTCCATAGTACTTTCTTTTTCCAGATTTCATGCTTAAGCTCCACATTCATCCATTTTACACCTACCTTATTCAGCCTTTTGGTCTTCGTAATACATTCACACATTGATGCTGTTATGTATTTCTTTGTCAGTTCCCATGCATCATTTATTTCCTTACCACTCAACTCCTCGTTCCACGTTATAGCTTCAGCTGTTTCCTAAGCTTGTTGTAATCACCAGCCTTATAATTCCACATATATCCTTTCCTCACAAAAGTCTACATATGATTAGCCACAACACAGGTAATTACTTCATGATCACTTTCACCAACTGGAGGAAAATGTGAAACCTCTCTAACTTGCTCTGATGAGATCTAGACCTCTTGATCCTCGTGTGCTCTTCTTTACGTGCTGCCTGAGATAGTTATCTCACAAGAACTTGAGAAATTCATTTTCCTTATTCCCAGATGCTACTCTTCATTCCGGTCTATACCACCATAATTAAAATCATCCATAATAATTACCCTTCCTTTGTATCCAAGTTGTTTATACATTTCTTCAGCACCACATTCCCAGGCCTATAGCAACATCTAACTAAATACGTCTTCCTCTCAACCTCCACGTTACACTACAATGCCTCATAACCATTGCCACTATTTCCCCTTTCATATTTACCTCATGTGGACTTAATTCTCCTGCTTAAAGCAGCACTCCCACTTAAATATGCATTTCTTTTTTTTTTTCTTAATATATTTTATTTTGTTTTAATTTTTATATTTTTTACATATTTTATACCTGATATTGTTATAAAGAAATTTATTGCAGTGCTTTTTGAAAAAATATTAAATCACACATTGTGTGTGTGTGTGTGTGTGTTTAATTTCTTGTTATAGTGAAGCTCTAGTTCTCTTTTAAGCATATATATATATATATATATGCTGAATGAGATTGTGTGTTCACAAACATTTAATCAATTTAAAATGAGGTATGATAGATATTGTCTCTGTTAGAGTGCAACTTACTATTGCCTCCCTCAATGAGTCTTGATCTTGACTCCAGGAAGTGTTTGTAATAATAAGTTAAAAGTTTATAATTCACAGTGAAACACAGATGTAGCAATCAATATATCATAAACGGACTTTTAGTCCATGGAAGCTGCACACATTGATTGATTCAGGGATCGTCATGTTGCTAAAAGCAACATATAAATGGACATTGGTCATAATTGATGAGTGTCATATGAACAGATTGTCATAATGCGGGATATTGCTCTATGATTTTGTGACTCAATGTTTTTATTTTAATGATTTTAATTTACAATGCAAGAGTAATATGAAAATAATTAATATTTGTTTTCTGATATTCTGCTGATGTTATACCAGCATCTTCACAGCACAAAGAATAGTTTGTCACAGTATGTAGACAGCAACAATTAGTTGCCAGAGCCTGGAAAAAACAATGTTATGTGAGATTCCAAATTCTCTGGCCATCTTCAAGCTTTCCATTAATTCTTCCCCACATGACATCATCTACATTAGGGGTTCTCAACATGGTGTATGCATACCCCTTGGGGGGTATGTGGTAAATTTTTGGGAGTTTGCAGTGAGAGCTCAAGTTGCTAGATTTAGTAACAAAGTTGCTAAGTTGGCAACACCTGATTCTGATTAATTTCTGAGAACTGAATGATGAAGCGTGGTGCTGTATTCATGTCTATACATATTTGTCAATCTTTCCTCCCCCTTTCCTACCTGTGAGCCAAACCTACCCGAACAGCTGATCGCCCAGTTAAAACATCCATTCTAAGTGAGTGAATGTGCCTTCTTACTGCTCTATGTATTTGTTGTGATTTATTTCACTTACTGTGCTTGAAGTTATTTTTAGTCTTCAGTATACTGTGAAGTTAAATGAATGTGTTTCTAAAGTGCCTTGAAACCTGGATAAATGGATAATTAAGAAGAAAAGTAATGTGGAGCCGATTGCTTCTACATCTATGACTATGTCATCATCCCATGTGAGTAAAGAGGTGGATTCAGCAGTAACTAAAAACATTAAATGTTAAACAAACAAATGATAAAATAATTAAAAACATAAATATCATGAATCATATTTACAATTTGACTTTACGTGGACAGGAAATTTAGTAGAACCAAATCAACAGTGCTTTGTTTGCTCTGAAGTCCTGTCACAAAATTCTATGAAACCGTCTCTTTTATGGCGACACTTTGAAACAAAACATGAGCATTTAAAAAATATGCCCTTAAGATATTTTGAATGTCTTTTGGAAGACTTGAGTAGTAGAAAAACCATAATTAAGCATTTTTCTGGTGTAGAAGAAAATGCAAGTGCACTTGAAGCATCTTACAAACAGAGGCATGGTAAAAAAAAAAATTATTTCTGGGAAAACGGAATTAAAAAGAACAGCTGTGACCAGTTTCAGTGACTAGATTCATTTCTTAAAGAAAATGAGCAAACGATTGAAGACATCATACAACAAATAATTATTCACTTAAGCACCCTTAAAACTCTTAAGGCAGTTTTTTCCACCACCTGATGAAATGCAAGAATTCGAGACCCCCTCACATTTGATGTGAGGGGGTCTCAAAAAATGTAAGCTTCCATTGTCCAATAAAGAAGAGTTGATTGAGATATCTGGTGACAATAATTTAAAAAGCATTCATTCCAAAGCCATTGATTAGTTTTTGGATTGGAATGGAGAAGGAATATCCGACTTTGTCAAAAATTGCAGTCAAATATTTGTTACCTTTCACAACAACTTGTTTATGTGAAACTGGTTTTTCATCTTTAACTGCTTTAAAAAGTAAATATAGGAACAGGCTGGATGTTGATGATGACTTCCAACTTTACCTTAGCAAGATACCATTGATGAACTGTGCAAATGTAAACAAGCGCCATCATCTCACTCATTACCCAGTAAAATGTTTATAATTTTATAAGATTTGTTAAATTGTTTGTCACATTTATTAAATACAAAATTTAATGTGTGTGTGTTATTTTATTCCTATTGTTATACTATAACTATAGTTTTTTTGTGTCTATACAAGGGGTATGCCAGTTACATACACATTTCATTAAAGGTTGAGAACGACTGATCTAGATGATGTCTTTGAGACATTACAAGACATCCAAGTTTGCAACTTTATTTCTTCATGAAAAGAGCTTCCGTCAAACACAGTTCACTTAGTACAGCTTTTACCTTTTATTCTGTTGATTGTTACCACATGACCCCTTCGCACACGATTTGAAAATTTGAATGTGTATTCCCTTTCTAATCAAAAGCATCAGTTTTACAAATTTCCACAAGCAGATTTGTCTGAATTTGCAGTTGTAATCTTCAGAAATAATGTTGTTCCTTAGGTTTTGGACACCAGTATATGAGTCAGTTGAAAATCCGAAAATGCTTTTATTGTGGTTATGAATGCTGTTTGGAAAGTATCCAACAACATTTGAAATACATAAAGAATCAGATGAGAAAGCTTGTGGAAGATCAGTTAAATTACCCTTGACAAGAAATTGTATTCTTGTTTAATTCTTTATCCAAGTGTAAGCAGAGTTTGTGTGTAAATGTGTCAAGTATCTTCATGAGTAGGAGATATATATATCAGTGGCATTGCATGCCCATTTCGGTCGGGTTTGCTGTCGTGCGGGTTATGTAACCTGCGCTACAAATAATAAATTTTTATAATTATTGATTTAATTAAAAATTACATCGATAAACGTCTTTTAGCATTTTGTAATTATTTGTCTATGTAAACTATAAGTACATTATTTTCATTTTACATCGATTTTAATGATCTTTAATTCTTGGGGAAAAAAGTATTCAGAATTAATACAATTTTAGCACAATTTCATATATAAAAAATTTGACTGGCATATTTTATTAAAAAACAAGTAATTAATTAATCCTAAAATCCTAAATTAAATTATTTTAGTTTAAAAGCAAAGAAATCATAAAACTAACAAGTAAAATAATATTAAATTACATACACTTACCTTTTAAAAATGTATTTCTCTGTTTAAATTTGTTTCACTATAAATTTACAATTCACACTTCACTCAGTGATTCACTAGACACAGATGGCAAACGAACTGGTCTCTGTTCACAACAGTAATGAACATTTTTTTTCACAAACGGAAAAAGATGAACCAAAAACGGGAACACGTGTTTTATTGCTGCAATAAAACGTGTTCTATGGCTACGCCCGTGCACCGAAACAGGTTAACCCATAATAAACTTTTAAGACAGACGAGGTGTCCCAGGATCGAGGGTGTATGATTACATATCTCAATCACTTTTACGATTATAATTTGCGGAATTTTTTACTCAATCCCAGGGGAAGTGTCCCCCCCCCTGTGGATGCCCATGACCGTGATTGCATTTTTATCGATGTATGAAAGTTTTGAGAGTGCATAGCGCATCAGTGCTCATTTTAATTGGTCCAGTGTAATTGGACTAATTATCATTGGTCCAATGATAACCTATGCAAAAAAGCCAAAGAAAAATGGTTAGAAGAAAAAGCTAAGAAATGCCAAGAAGCATACCAACAAAACAACCTAAAAGTCTTCCATGATACTGTAAGAGAAATTACCAAGTAATTCTCAGCAAAAGCAGTAACAATGATAAACAACAAGATGACTGAAACCGGGAATATTGAATATATAAGAAAAACCTGGTCAAACCATTTTAAGACTATCTTTCACCAAGGAAACAAAACTACAATGCCAACAATAGAAGAAAATAATGATCACCCAAAAATTTTACAAGAAGAAGTTAGATACGCAATAAAACAGATGAAAAACAATAAAGCACCATGCATTGATACTATCCCTACTGAACTGTGGTCATATGGAGGCAGCATATCAATAGAATATTTAACAACCCTATTCAATAAAATACTACAAACAGGAGAAATCCCAGATGACTGGAGAACTGGAAAGATCATCCCAATATACAAGAAAGGAGACAAAAGAGACTGCAGAAATTACAGACCAATCAATTTACTCCCTCACACTTATAAAATATTCATAAGAATTATACAAAATAGATTAAAAAACACCTACGAAGAAATGATAGGCATAGAACAAGCTGGTTGCCGAGGAAACTATTCAACAATAGACCAAATTTTCACATTGCACCAACTAGCAGAGCTCAGCTGGGAAGACCATAAAGAACTATATTGTTGTTTTGTGGACTTTAAACAAGCTTTCGATAACATCAACAGAGAAATCTTTCTTAAAATTCTACTAGACAAATGCAATAATTAAAAAGGACACACTCACAACAGAACTCATAGAGATCCAAAAAGGAGTAATGCAAGGATGCCCATTATCAACATATATCTAGACGAAGTTGTAAAGAAAGCAATGGACAATGAGCCTGGAATCATTGTCAATGGTGTAAACATAAATAATATCAAATATGCAGATGATCTCGTCCTTCTTGCAAGAACCCCAATTGAACTACAAAAGTTCATCAACAAGCTAAACGAAACCTGTAAAACATATGACATGACAATAAATATACAAAAGACAAAAGTGATGAAAATAGGGAGGAACAGAACTACCATCTCAGCCACCCTAAATGGAGAACAAATAGAACAAGTAGACAACTTCATATACCTTGGATCAAAACTAACAGAAACAATAGATGAATTCAAAACAATCAAACACAGAATAGCGATAGGATGGACCACCATGGGAAAATTACAGAAAATCTGGAAAACAAACAAGATATCTAAACAAGCCAAAATCAAATTATATGAAGCAATAATTATACCAACAGTCATCTATGGAGCAGAAGCATGGACAGTTAAAAAAAGAGAGGAGAAAAACCTGCTGGCATTTGAAATGAAATGCTTAAGAAAAATAGATAGAAAAGAAAACAAACATCACAGTCAGACAAGAACTATTGTATAAAAAGACAATAATAGAAAAAATTAGAAAACAACAACTGAGATGGTTTGGACACACTGTACGCATAGATGCAGACAGACTTCCTAACGTCCTAATCAATACTTTTCCAACTGAAAAAAGAAGACCTGGAAGACCAAGAATTACCTGGCTGAAATTAATAAAGAACATCTCGGGATGCAGAACATATAAGGAACTTTTTAGAACAGCAAGGAATAGAGAAGACTGGAAGATCCTGCTCAAGAGAAGACTCAACCTGTCTTAGACGGAAGAGAAGAAGAATGTAATTAATTGCAGGATAACTTTGAATACTTCTGCATAGAGTGGGGAAACAATCTGTTTGTTTTAGGATTTATTAGAAAAACAATGAAGGTGAATGCTATATTTGGTTGGTATATTTGAAATACTCAAAGATGAAAATATGTGAACCATCATTTATAAGACATGAGAATAGGAAAGAATAGTGAGTAGAAACACTTTCATTAATGGTAAACAAATGATTAATAATTATCATTTGTGATATGTGTGTCCTATAAGTTGCTGGGTAGAGTGAATAGCACGATCCTATAAATTCTAAGCATGAATAAGTGAATTTATGATGGCATAATTAAAAAAAAAACTTATGAAGAGAGAGAGAGAGAGAGAGTATTGCAGAAATAAATATGGTTTGATGGAGCAGCAAATCATCTCGTAAAATTTGTTGCATATGTTATGAGTATTTCTCTGGTTTGTGTATATTTCACTCCATTTTCCAAGAATTTTATTTTGTTTACTGAGACTCATAGTACATAACATCTGATCATTATCGGAATTATCCACACTTTCGGGAATTCTACATTCATTAGTTGTTGTTTTTTAGTATTAGTGGCGGTTCTTCTGTCTTATCAATCTCGCATGTGCTTGTATTTTGTTGTAGATCAAGAATGTCTTATAATACACGGAATATTCATTTTTATTCAGGAATAGATTTTTTTTACTGTCTGTTGTTTCCGAAGACTAGAATAAAAATGTCTCTATACCGTTAAAAAAACTTTGCAACCTCAATAGATGCTATACTGCACAAGCAAAATAAAAAACAATTAGTATTTTTCTCCTAACATCCACTTTGGAATTTTCAGTTCCAGAAAACATGTGTAACAGCTGCTTGTAATACAGCCATCAGATACAGAAAGCTCTCAACTCATGACAAGTGACAACATTCAATTGGATTGGTTGACACAATAACCAATCACAGCAGCTAGGTGCTGGGTGAGCTCAAAATGTTAGCTCACCCAGCCTCACCTTCTCAGCAGTTTAAAAATACTAAAACACTATGAATTTGACCTGCCGTGCCATCTTTGCATCTTTTCGAAGGGCTCAAAAGTGTATGCATTTTGAAAGCACACCCAGGCTATTAACGCAAATGTGACACAATGTTTACGCTTCAAAAAGTGCCGTCTTCATGAAGCACTAATGCTTCATTACCCTCATGAAGAGGACAATGAAGCATTAGTATATTGTGTTCAATTTTAGAAATCACGCAAAGTCTGCAAACAATTGGGGGAGTCTTTAACGGGAATAAATGCAAAAATATAATATTGTGATACTGATATTTCGTGGATGAGCACTGCACACTTAGCACACCTGAAATATTCATCCCTGATATACGCATGCTGCTGACATCGCATCAGTTGCCTCAGTATCCCATAATGCAAAGCACGCTTCCTTTTGAATGTTTATATCAATATTATTATTATTCATGACACCTCCAAGGAGTCCGAAGACTCATCGCAGGAGGACACCAACTGGTACAACTCTCCATCTCTACTATTATGCATTATGAGAAGGGTCACTATCCAGACTGGTTTTGACCTTTGAGATCTCATCAGTGGGAGTCAGACCCAGGAAGATATCAAGGTTGAATTAAGGTTAAGTCATATATTTTCCATATACAAGTAGTAAAAAGTGTATTACCTTATTATAAATACACATCTAAAAGGAAGTGTCTTGCATTATGGGTTACTAAGGCAATTAAGCTGAAGTCAAGTAGCCTAGTCATAAAGATACTTCACACACAAACTTTGTTTGCTTACACTTGGATAAAGGATTAAATCACTTCTTGTAAAGTATAATTTACTTTATAACCAAGTGAGAAAAAAATTACGGTTGCAGAATCAATGTAGAGAAATGCTAGTGTCAGTAACATGAGAATCAAGGCCAGTCTTGTCTTTCACCCCAGGTTTAATGGAGTGAAACAGCACTGAGAAAAGATTAAAAATGCTATTTAATTCTTCCAATATTTCTGCACCTGTTGGTGGCCTGAGATGTAAACTGGGTCTCAGATATTAGTATTTCCCATTTTTTGGAAAGTTGAATTCAACCATATTTATTAGGGTGATTTTTGAGAGCAACTGCAGATTCCAAAAATAGTCTTTCTTTTCTAAATTTACTGCGATGAAGCATGGTGTTCATTTTTCATCTGATTATATGAGCTGTTGCTAAAGCATGGTCTGCAAGGCCCGATTGACCAGTCGTGCAGATGTTGGTTGATCTTCCTGTCTGTCCATAGTAGACACCAACTTGAAGGAACTGGGCACTTTATATACCCCAGGCACAAAGAGAAGAGGGAGCCGATCTTTAGTAGAACGTTTTTTTTTTTTTTATTATCCCATGGTATTATTACACCAGATCATAGAGGTCAAATTCATGTATTTTATACAGCACCTTTTCTGAGTTATTATGAAGTTCACATTTGGAAATATTCATACAATTTAGTAAATGCAGTGGCAATGCTTCCTCGATGTTACAGATTTTGCAGATGGGGAAGACTTTTATGCCATTGCTAAACTTGTTGGTCTTGTGTGGCTGGTCTTGAGGCAAGAGATCATGGTAGTGGCACAGCAATTAAACTTAGAGTTGATGGTAGCTCCCAGTTTTTCTGTTGAATACCAGTGGTGAGTAATTTCTTGGAGAATCATTGTTTTTTTTTTAAGTGGTTTTAAAAAGATCAAAATCTGTGGTATCACTTGATGTTGCAGCTATTTTTGCTATTTCATCTGCAGTTTCATTTTCCTTTAATCCCACATGGGATGGGATCCATTGGAAAATTATTTCGGAATCCTTATGTAGTTTATATTTTTTGCTAAGTCTCTAAGTAGAACATATAAAGGTAGCAAGCTTTTGGTGGGGCTTGAAAGCTGTGTAGAGATTGTATTTTTTCAAGACTCTGGCTATTTTTTCTGAAGTGCCTCAGACTTGGGGAATGATAATAGCATTACATCTAAAATCTTTCTGAAGAGAAGGTTGAGGATATGGGGGAAGATTGATTATTATTATTTTATTTATTTATTTATTTATATTTTGATACTGTGGGAACTGTAGCCATTAGATAAGAAGCTGTGGTGTATGTAATTAGGTTCTTCTTTAAGAGAGGACTCATTGAAACTAGGTTATAGGTTCTATAAGTTAGTATTTTAATGATACCACATATTACCAATATGTGGTATCATTAAATTGGGCAGGAATATTACCAATGGTGATATTCCTGCCCAATGGTAATCATTGGGCAGGAATATTACAAGAGTTAAAAAGGCTAAACTATTACTAATTTCTTTTTCCATGGTAAAGTGGATTCTAGGGTGAAGACTATTCAGGTGAGAGATGAGAGAGTGCAATGATTACCATTGCACTCTGATGTGTGAGAGAGGGCCATGAGGCCAAATGGAGGCACATCATCCACGTATCTTAACCAAATAGAAGGCATGAGAGGAGATGAGTCAAACTTGTTTTTCAAAAATATTCTATAAAAAAATTGGCGAGGGGAGAACACATAGAGGTACTGTCTATCTGTTTGAATATTGCAAAAAACACGCTTTCAAACCTTCTATCTGGTTAAGATATGTGATGATATGTTCTCCATGGTTGGTAGGCACTAATGACTTGAGAGGTGAGAAGTATTCTATGAGGGAGCATGTCAGGAGTTGTTGGATGAAGTGACAAAGAGTGAAGATTTTAAGGTTCCTGTCTTGCTATGATAGAGGCAAACTGAAGAGGAAAGCGTTGATAGCAAATAAATCAATATGCAGATTACGCAGAAGGAATGATGCAGAGTTTGTGGATCTATGGTCTGAATTTGACAGAAAGAAGGATTTGTATAACTCTGATGGACTGTACTTAAATGGTTTTGGTGTTAGAGAACTTTGTTCACCAAGAGTGCTGAAGCACAAAATCAGGAAAACTTAAGGATGCAGGTGAGTGAGTGTGTGTCAAGGCATCTATGAAGAATATTATTCCTGACACCTCCAAGGAGTCCAAAGACTCATCGTGGGAGGACACCTACAACTGTCTCAACCACTACACCGAACCTCTACTACGAATCAACGGCATCTACCTCCACCACCACAACTAGTATTTTTTGTCTGTAAATTGCATGTGTTCTGAAGGGTCGATTTGTCTGTATGTGGGATGAAACACCCGCGTTTCCAGGAGAAAAAACCCTGCTATCTCTTTATGAGATCGGCTAACTCACCTTCGATTGAAATCGTCCAGATAAAGATTCCTCCCGTTGCGATGAGAATCAAACTTAGGCCTATTCCAATCGAAGGGTGCAATGTACCATCATTCTTCCAATTGCGCTACGGAGGCGCTAAGAGTGAAGATTTTAAGTTTCCTGTCTTGCTATGAAGAGGCAAACTGAAAAGGAGAGTGTTGATAGCAAACACATAAGGCAGTTGATTATGGAAAGTTTAGGAGGAAGCTTGAAGCTGTGCCATGGCATAAAAACTTGGAAGGGAAGAATGTTAATAATGCATGAGAGGTAGTTAAGGGGCATCTGGAGGAAGCAATATCTGATTGTATACACGAGGTCATGAGGGTTAATCACGTAGGAGAGTTAGATGTATGAGTAGTATCATTAATGAAGTGAAAAAAAAACAATGTTGTGGAGGATATATAAGGAGAAAGGTGACCAGCAAGTTCATGAACAGCATGGTAAGGAAGACAAAATTAGATTATAAGAAGAAATGAGCTGAGCAGGCCAAAGGAAATCCTATAGAGCTCTTTCAGTACATGGCAAAGTAAGAGGAAGAATGATCATGGAAGGATAACCTTAATGATGCTAATTAGATGGGATATCTGCTTGTATTTTACTAGAATATGCAAGAGAGCTGACAATCCTTCTGACTAGGCTCTTTAATCTAAATCACAGCTCTGCCAGAGTTCCAAGGAAGTGGAAAGAGGACATAATTCCTTCGCATAAAGAAGATCCTAAGACTGCAGTATCAAATTATAGACCAGTCAGTATCTCAAGTGGTAGCTGAGTTGGATAAAGGGAGCTACATAATGATTCTGTTGACTTTTATAAAAAGCATTTGACAGGATACCACATGAAACTCATGCAAATCAGAACAAATGGAGATGGATATACCATTGGTGATGTGAATATGAGGATAACTGATGGACAGGTACCGAAATGTGGTATATATGGAAAAACAAAATCCAGGAGAAAGCATGTGACTAGTGGTGTATTGCGATGGGTATTCTGTGCTAGGACCACTACTGTTTATTTTGTACATAAAGGTATAGGAAGCAATCTGAAGGGAAATAGTCAGTTTGCTGATGATGCAAAATTAAGTAGAGTAATAGTTAATCAAGACAATGTGGAGATGATTTAAATAGGCTGTCAGTATGGGCAAAAGATAATGCATGTCAGTTGAATGTAGAGAAGTGTCAAGTTATGCATTTTGAGATAGATTACAAGCTGTGTATCACATTGGAACTATACTCCATGAAATAGATGAAACTAGGGATTTGGGCATGATAGTAGATAGTTGGAGTTTAGAGGGCATATTGCTGAGGTTGCAAAAGTAGCTTGTATGATTATTTGGCTATTGAAGAATACACTAATAAAGGGTAAGGAAGTTATTTCTCTTTTTAGTCCAAATCTGGATGACTATGCTCAGGTCTGGTCACCTGGATTTCATGGGAATGAGAAGAGGATCCAGAGACAAATGACCAAGATATTGATTAGTCTGTGAAATGTTCCCAATGAGGATAGAGTGAGGATTTGTGGGTTGCAGAAGTTAGTTGAGAGCAAAAATGAGGAGATGCGATAGAGACATTTTAAGTTACTTAAACAGTTTATACAATGACAGAGCACAATGCAGATAAAATATTAGTGATATTTTATCTGCATTAGCGCAATTCTACTTACTTATAACAAGGTGACAAATTCACTGAATAAAGGAGATGCATATACAGTGCTGTACTTGGATCTTTCAAAGGACTTTTTGATTGCCACATGACAAGCTAGTAGCTAAATTGAAAGAAACTGGATTGGTTAAGAGTAGTGAATTAGATTGTAAAAATTAGATTGTAAATTAGTAAAACTATACATAAAAGGATGAAACATGAAATTAGATTGTATAATACTAGGAAAATTAAAGAAACAATAGTAATATGAAGGTCCTACGATGAACATTATCAGTTGGTACAAAGGAAATAGCTGCTGTAAGAGATAAAAATGGTGAACTTATAAAAAATAGAGATGCAATAATCAAAAGAATTCAGGAATTTTATACTGAATTCTATGAAGACAAAGACCAAGACATCCAGGAATCATCTATGGATAACTCGAGTGAGGAAGAACATGATGCCCCTGAGATCTTACAAGGTGAAGTGGAAATGGCACTGCAGGAAATGAAGAATGGAAAGGCCCCAGGAGAAAATGGAATTATGGTAGACTTCTTAAAACTGGGAGGAAGCCCTGTCATCAAACAGCTGACTAAACTCTTTAATTGATGCCTAAAACATAGAAAAATTCCAAAAAATTGGAACAATTCACTTGGAATAATATTAATTTTTAAAAAGGGCAATAGGGAAGAAATTAAAAACTGCAGACCTATAAGCCTACTCCCCACCATATATAAAGTCTTCACAAAAATTATAAATAATAGAATAAATAATTATAAACTAGAGGGAATGCAATCCTGTTAACAAGCTGGATTTAGAAAGAATTACAATGCTTTGGACCATATTCACATATTAAGACAACTCATTGAAAAATCAATTGAATACAATAAACCCTTATGTCTGGCTATATAGACTACGAAAAAGCACATGAAACCCAGGGAACTGAGAAACCATATATTGAAACATTAAACATGTTTACAATAATGCAACTTCTGTAATTAAATTATATAAAAGCAGTGAAAAGTTCCCAATACAAAAAGGCATCTGGCAAGGCGACACCATATCTCCCAAATTATTTACAGCTGCACTAGAGGAAGTCTTTAGAAGCCTTGATTGGGAAACAAAAGGAATAAACATAAATGGAGAAAGGCTTCATCATCTGAAATTTGCAGGTGATATTGTACTAATAGCAGATAATCTCGAAGATCTGGAAGAAAGGCTAAATCAGCTAAATGAAGCCTCCAAAGTAATTGGATTAAAAATAAATAGAGAAAAAGCAAAAATAATGATGAATAAATACATAAACCATAGAACTGTCAAAGTTGTAAACCATGAAATAGAACAAGTTACTTCATATGTATGTTGGAGCCAATTGTTATCCTTTGAGGATTGCCAAAGAAAAGAGATTGAATGAAGAATTTGCCTTGGATGGATAGCTTATGGGAAAATGAGAGACATTCAGAAGTGACATCCCTATGAGTCTAAAAAGGAAAGCTTTTGACCAGTGCATACTTCCTGTCCTAACATACAGAGGAGAAACATGGACTTTAACAGAAGCTCTAAAAAAAAAAAGCTGAGAACAACACAACATCACATGGAGAGAAGTATGCTAAAAATAACATTAAGAGATAGGAAGACAAATATCTGGATAAGATCTCAAACAGGCGTCGTGGATATTGTAAAATACATTAAACAGGCTAAGTGGAGATGGGCTAGCCATATTGCCAGATGTAGTGATGGGAGATGGACTAGAAAAACAATAGTGGAGACCAATGGATGGAGCAAGACAAAGAGGAAGACCGAGAAGAAGGTGGAGGGATGAACTGGAACAAATTGCAGGAGTTGAGATTGATGGGAGAGGCAGATCATGGGGGAGACCTTCGTCCAACAGTGGACAGAACCAAAAGGTTGAAGAAGAAGAACAAAAGATCACACGACTCAACGACAAAGGCAAGCCGAAGATTATTGAGTTGAAATGCTGATTCTCTTCAACCGAATTCCAAAATATCTGAAACTGCCATAACAGCATTCATTATCTATTTCTTAGTTTTCAACTTTTTCATGTGCAAGGTATATGCAAAACTTTTTAATTTCTTTTTCCATAAAGTAAAATCAGGGGTGCGAGATATAAGCGAGTGCGAGTTATATTCGAGTAAATACGGTACATCTAATGGTATCCCATTCCACACACACACTACATGCCATGAGAAGAAATTTTATATCTTGCATGCATCTTTCCCATACTGTTAGCCAGGGATGATCGATGTGTGATGTATGAGATCCCCTTGTTCTTCATCCTGTATCTATTCTTCAAACTTGAAGCTTACTTTGTCCTGATATGCATTTCCACAGGTCATTATCATCTTGGTTTTTTATGTGGCTCCTTTCCATGAAAGATTTTTGAAAATCTATAGCACATGTACCATGGGTTATATAGAAACACTGCTTAGAATAAGTCAATGATCCCCACCACCACCACCATGGGCAAGGTGCATCATGCCAGAAGGGAACTAACTGAGTTTGAAAGTGGCATTGTGATAGGATGTCATGTTACAGACCTATCTGTTTCTGTTTGGCAAATTGGGTCATCTCAGATCAACAATCAGTGATACCATACTGATATGGAAGCACAGGGAGTCCACTGCCAAGTACTACCCATAGTGGACTGCTTACCACACTCAACGAACGGCCAATGAATGGTGTTATTTACATATTATCATTCATTGGCCAACACGTTGAATGCAGAGTTCCGGGCATTGACTGGAACACAAATCTGCATTAAAATATTCAGAACCAAGGCTCTACTCAGTGTCCATGGAAGAACTGCAATATACAAGCCCCATAATACCCAAATCAACATGCAGCATTGTCTTCAGTGATGCAAAGAGGGTGTACAGTGGGAAGTAGAAGCTTGGAAAGTGTTATGGAGCAACGAATTATGCTACACTCTACTGAGCAGATGGATGGATGGGTGTGGGTGGTGCAGATGCCCAGTGAACATCTTGCCAAAATGCATAACCCTAATTATGAAATTCAAAGGTGGCAATGTGATGGTGTGGTCCTGGTTTGGCCTCAGACCTCTGTTTTTTTGTGGTGCTAGGAACATTGAACTCCAATAGGTATCTGAACATTCTGAGCAATGCAGTGCTTCCTACTTTGTGGCATTTCTGTGGAACTGACCTTTGTCTCTTTCAGCAAAACAATGCACCATGTCATAGAGCTCTGCTGCTGTAACTGCATGGCTTGTGGACATGAACATCACCACACTTGACTGGTCTCCACAGAGCCCCTGATATCAACCCTATTGAACATCTGTGGGATGAGCTGGAATGTCGGGTGAGGTCAAAGAACGTCCACTCCACAACAGTCCAGAACCTTATTAAATGCCTACAGGAAGAATGGTCCAAAATTACCAAAATTATTGTCCCCTTGTGGAAAGTGGAAAGTATGCCCCATAGGATTGCTGCAAGTTTTTGCAGTGAAAGTAGGTCCTACATCTTATTAAGGTGGGTGCCATGGCTGTTTGTTCCTCGTGCTATGGTGTTTGCTGACTTCTTTCCAAGCAGTGTATACAGTCGTAGCTAGAGCTTTTGTTGCCCGGGACGGTCCCTGAGTTTGCCCCCCTTCTCAATACACACCAAAAATACTACAAAAAAGTCAGAAAGATGTATAGCATTTCTGACAATCTGAGGCTTAGTCACCATCACCACTGGTCAGATTGGCAGGCATTTTCGCCGCAGCTCCCTAATCGCCATAAACTCCCAAACGTGCAGCAGTATGATAGATTTGTTTAAATCTAGACTCTAGACCAGGGATGGGCAACTTTTTTAAGTGTGCGTGCCAAAATCGCCAAATCTTTGATGCAAAATTTTCTCACGTGCCAACCAAAATTTTGGGGAAAATTATTATTTGGTGTCTTTTAAGTATTGGGAAGACCTTTTTCAAATAATCAAAAATCACACTAGAATGGTAAAATCAAAGAATATCGTAAGACTGATTATTGTATGTCATGTAAGATTGAATGAATGTAAAAATTAGTGACGGGATTTTTACTTAAAAGTAGTTCTACCCTGTTGATAGCGTGAATATTTTTATTTGCATTTAAGTGTAATTCTAGCTGCTATATAAAGCTGCACAATTTAAAGCAGCTAGGGGGGGATCTGAGATGAAACAAAAGATACAAGTTAATGGAGCTGATATAGAAAATGTAGAACAATTCACATATTTGGGAAGTAAACTGACATATGACTTGGACTGTAAAAAAGAAATAAAGATCAGGATTGCAAAGGGAAGAACAAATCTGAAGGTCATGGATAACATCTGGAAAAGTAAAGTGATCAGCCTGCAAACAAAACTAAGAGTACTGGAAACATGCATCTTCAGCGGTGTACTGTATGGCTCTGAAACATGGGTAATAAATAAGGAATCAAGAAAAAGAATTTTGGCATTTCAAAGAACTTGTTACAGGAAGATTCTAAGAATAGGATGGGTACAGAAAAAACTGTTTGGTATTTTGAGTGGTTTAAACAGAGAATGAGGTAGACCATACAGAGAATGGATAGATGATATAAAAGACTGGTGTGGAATGAGTGTACAAAAACTGAGACACTGTGAACTGGACAAAGAAAGGTGGAAGAAGATAGTGAAGCAGGCATCGAACATCAATGGGCAGTGAGCCCATGGTTCATGATGATGATGATGATTTTTAGCAGAAAACGATTGCAGAATCTAGAGAAAGAAAAACAGTGAACATTTTATTTATTTAGCATCAATGAGACTTCTGCTGCTGCTGCGTCACAAATGACAGATAATTTATATCAGGTTTATATTTTGTAACCTGTAGAGATATGCATGCATTACTAGTTTCATCTGTAAGGCTACTCCTGTTACAAGGATTTAACAAAGTTCATCACTGAGAACAATGATTCACAAGAATATGTAGATGCAAAAATGGATAATAATGCTGTTACAAGGGTTTTGAAACATACAAAAGTTTCGGGAATAGCATTCCAAGTTCTTAATACCTCTTTTTCTGCACTTCTCTCTGTTACTCTCATCTCTAATCGCTCCTTTTCAATATTTTCCAAGTCAGCTCTGAGGTCAACAAATTTCTGCTTCAAAATTGAGCTACTTTGAAAATCAATCAACTGCATTTCAAAAGCATCCATATTTATCCACAAAAACATCTGCAAGTTTATTTGAAGATGTTTTCATGTCCTGTAGTTTGAGGTTCAAGTCATTTAAATGTTCGTAAAAATCTGAAAAAAACATCAGTTTACAAACCTACTCAATGTCATACATTTCTTTATAACACATTTGTTGATTAGTCAAAAAGAGATTTATCTCATCCAGGCATTCAACAAATCGTTTCTGAACAAGACCTCAACTAAGCCAACAAAAACATAGTTGTACATTATTAGTCCTTTGTGCACAGAATCCACCTAATTCGATAGATTCTAAAATTGTCTTTTATTCAAAGCACGTGCAGAAATGTAATTAACAACCTTTGTTATTAATTACATTTCTGTAATTAGTAACCAAGTGCATCACTTCTTGAAGTTACTTTAGGCCAGCATTTACACATAAATTCTCCTAATGTAGGATGCAATGAAAAACCTATCAGTGGATGACCAACATATTTTGCAAACAAATTGACAAATCCTGCTTCCTTACCAATCATGCTGGGCTCACCATCTGTTGTGACGGATACCACTTTTGAAATATCAATTTGCCAAATAGATAATTTGTTCATAACTGCTTTACATATTTCAACCCCATTGATATGCTCAGGTAGTGTTACAAAGTTAATCCTCTCTTTGCATACTTCGTCATCCCTACAAAATCGAGCAAAGATTTGCAGCCTAGCTGACTATGTAATGTCTGTGCTCTCATCAACAATAGAAAAGAACTTACATGAAGCCAAATCTTTTGTTAATTGTTCTGCTGTATTCCTTTCCAACTTAAGTATTCTATCCTTGTTTTTCTACTCACAGACAATTCTTTAATGTGCTGAATAATTTTTACCTTTTCTGAAAGATGTCAAAAAAGGAAAGGAGCACATTCTTGCCATACTTCTTTAATATACTCCCCATCACTGAGTGGTTTTCCATGTTGGGCAATAACTTTTGAAACCTCAAAACTAGCAGCAACTAAGTTGGAACTAGGCCTACCTGAAATAAATTTCATCAACGTATTGGACTGTTTTTTTGTCTTGCTCAGTTCACGAGAAATTCTCTTTGTTCTTGCTCACTTTTATTACTTAATTTCTTATGAACAGTTTCAGAATATCTCTTTACAGAAAAACTTTTTACAAATTTACTTTTTACTTTTTACAAAAATTTACAAATAACTGATTCCGCACATAAAATGCATCATGCTTTATTATCTTTCTTAATCATGCCAAATTTTTCAGTCCAGTATTCTTTAAATTGTCTAATATCCTTTTCATTTGAATGTCTGTTTCTTTGCTGATGGTTGTGAAATTCTGCTCAATCTGTGAAGAGCAGGAAGCAAATAAATAAATGTGTGTGTGTGTGTGTGTGTGTGTGTGTGTGTGTGTGTGTGTGTGTGTGTGTGTGTGTGTGTGTGTGTGTAAGAAAGCAATTAAATAATTGCTTTCTTCATACAGCTTTTAACTTTAATGAAAATCAGATTATGGGGTGTAAAAAAATGTGGGAAGAGACATACAGACACTGATAAAAATTATAATTTGGACTTGAAAAATCTCATCATAATCACTCTCTGCATATACCAACCAAGTTTAAGCAAACCAAAAATTAGTACAATTTTAAGCCAACCTACACACATGCAAATGAAAGAGAAAGGTATGCATGTAATCTAATCATGTGCTGATAACACTTCATAATCCTGAATATTGATAATACATTTCACTTAGCTTTAAAAATAACTTACCATATTTACTCGCACCCCTGATTTTACTTTACGAAAAAAGAAATTGAAAAGTTTCGCATATACCTAGCACAGGAAAAAAAAAAAAGTTTAAACACATTTCAGGATGATAGTAACTTGCTTTCCATGATAAACCACATGCCCTCCCCAGTAGCCACTAGTGACTGCAGACACAAGTAAAAACAGGTCATTTTATTATATCACTGAATAAGGTACAGAGACATTTTCAGTCTGTGTATATATTTCTCAACAAATAGTGCAATTAGAGACAAATGGGATAAAAATGGCACTAACAAAATAATTCACATGTCCTCTTCCCACAGAAACTATGTTATTTAGACTCAAGCAAAACCATATGTTGCACCAGCAAACACTGTATCTAACTAAAAACTAGATGTATGAGAGTCTTTTCCCCCAGCTTAAATGCAAGGCAGCAATAAATATAAATGGAAAGTGTAAATTAAAATTCGTAAATGTGTTAAAACTAAGAAATATATTTTGAATATTTTTATGGCAGTTTCAGATATTGAATTTGGTTGAAGAGAATTAGCATTTCAATTCAAAAGTTGTCAGCTTGCTTTCATGTTTGACTCATGCGATCTTTTGTTGATACCACACCAGTCATATGCACGTCTTCATAGCTGCTCTATCTTTACTGGCCTAGTACCATAGCTGTCTGTTCATTAGTCATTTGTGAAGGATTGTTCATTAAGTATCTCAAGTCTTGTAAATTACTGTAATTTTTGCTTGAAATAACGGGAAAGAAGATGGCGCTATTTGGGTAGGATGCACACAAGGAAATTGCCTCTAGACAGGAAATAACAATAGCAATCATGGTGCAAGATATATCCAGGGATTTTACGAAAAAAAACTGAAAACTTTATGTGGAGATTTTCAGGAAACTTTTCCGAATATCTCCCCAAATATCTCACACTACGATTTTTAGTTTTAATTTTGGGGGAAAAAAGTGCGAGTTATATTTAAGTAAATACGGTATGTTTATGGCAATGTAAAGGAAATTTGCTTTTATATCTAATAAGTTAAACATATTAATTGACAATAAATACTTCCAATCCATATTTTAATGACTTACGATTTAATAAAATCCAAATCCACATATATACACACTTTAGAAAACGGATACATTCTTTACAAAACACGAAAAGATATATCAAATGATGGTAAAGGAGTCATGCCACATCTGGCTGCCTGACAAATGATGCAACAACTGATCTGGATGAAACTTGTACACCAGTATATATCTGAGATAGATGGCTTGGAAATGGGATCTTTGTTTCTTATTTTCTTATTACTTATTATTACTAAAACAGTTGGTAGGGTTTGCTTCTTTATTGCATTTTTATTTGGTATCGCTGTACTTAATAAAATTGTATTATATTAAGTTAAGATATACAAGTCAGCGAAGATGTTTGAAATGTATTTATATTTTAAGATGAGCCCTGGGTTGTGTGCCGGAAAAAAGTCGTTGGCATACCACACATGCCAAGGGTTGCCCACCCTGCTCTAGACTAACCATAGATAAAGAATACAATAAATGTTTTCACTGGTTTCGATAACGACCCAAATGATATAAATGTGTAACAGATTAAAAAAAACTAATGATGAATCAGGCATTTTAGCATTTTTTAGGGTAAAAATGGAATCATGCTTGTTAATTTGTATACACGAATCAAAAAGGTTAAGCAAAAACCCTAATATAATAGGGAACTACAGAAATATTATTATTACTGGGACCCTAAAACCCTGTCGATGGCCTTAGTTATACGTAAAATTAGAAGAAGGAAAAAAATAACAATACATTTTTGCAAATGTGTACTGACTGCGCAGTGCCTGTTGCTAAGATGCAGCTGCCACGGTATAAGCAATACCCAATAAAGCAATCGCCTGACCATGCGTTTTATTGTTTTATTTTTAAGAATTTGAATTATAGTATGATAGAGAAATGTAACGCATTTTGTTATATTTTATTTATTTTAGTTGTAAGTATAGCTGTTAAAAAAACAATTATTATTTAAGTAATAAAAATTATTAATTTAACATAAATAAAAGAATCGTCGACAAATAAAATTGTCTCACGTTAAACTCCAAAAAAAGTGCCGCCCAGGGTGGACTGCCCCCTTCCCAGCTACGCCACTAAGTGTGTGTGTGTATGTGTGTATATATTTTGTGTGCATGTGTATAATCTATACACATGCACACAAAAAGTATGTAAAATTAATGTTAAAAAACCTTAGGTCACCCATTTTTTAATGGGTGAGGATTTTTTTTATTAATTTTATATATTTACTTTTTGTATTTATATATTTTTACATAGGCTGTAAACCCTGCTCTAGAGACTAAACATGGAGCTTTTCAAGCCACTCGACGCCCCCAATGGAGCAAAATTGGCCTTGCACTAGGCAATGAAATTCATCTCATGTCTAAAGAGACCTATCACAAACATTCCATGACTAAGGCAGAACTTGACCTTCAACTTGTTGGCTCTAGAGCAGTGCTTCCCAAACTTCTAGATGTCAGGGCCCCCTTTGCAAAAATTAAAATATTTCACGGCCCCCCTCGAAAAAAAATCGTAATAGAGATATATTATTATAATATTTATTGTATTTATATTCAATACAAAACATACACAGCGAATATTGCAAAAATCAAATGCATATATTACATTTTTTGCCTCTTACTGTTTGGTTCGACGAAGACGATGCGGGCTGTTTGGTAAAATATGAAATACTGTCCTTTTTTTGAGTCTGTTTCTGCTTGTTCTTGGGAATTTTTTTTAATTTTTTATCAGCCACTTATCCATCTCGGTTAAATTTTTAACGTAGAATAGATCAAATAATATCACCACTTACCGATACTGGCACACCACAGACTGATAACATGAAATTAGTGAATATTACCTGAATAAGGGAATCCCCGGACCAGGAAATTGTTCTGTTTTGTGACTTTTCTCCCTTTACGGTAATTAAGCCTAATGCGAAACAGACAGCAAAGGCAGGGTTATTAAAAGGTGCATATGATTGGTGCGGTATTAACAAAAGATCGCGCAACCGAAAGATAAAAGCATAGCTGACAATTGAGTTGAAATGCTAACTCTCTTCAACCGAATTCCATATGTGAAACTGCCATAACATTCATTATATATATATATATATATATATATATATATATTACTTAACACTTTTTCGAATTTTAACACGTTCAGTCGAATTTTATTGCTGCCTTGGGAAATCGAACTCACACACATCTAATTAATAACAATAGTTTTTAGTTAGATACTGTGTTTGCCCATGCAACATATGGTTTTGTTTCAGTCTATACAGTTTCTGTATGAGGGGGACATGTGATTCATTAATTAGTGTTTTTATCCCAGTTGTCTCTAATTGCACTATTTGTTAAGAAATATATTACACAGACTCTTCATACCTTATTCACTGGCATAATAAAAGTACTTGTTTTTATTGCCTCTGCAGTATAGTGGCTGTTAGGGAGGGGTGTTGTTTACCACTGCAAGAGAGTTACTATCTCCCCACATGAACTTGTTTAAGCTTTTTTTCATATGTGAAGTATATGCGAAACTTTTATTGGTAACAGAAAACTAGCTCGGATGACAGTGATAATATAAAATGAGTTTTGATATGTATATAAAGTCAATATCAACAGTCCCTGATTATGAACGCGTGATGAAAGGGACAGGAAGATTTGGAGCTTCCCTGGAGAGCATTCGAAGTAACAATTAACCACTGCTTTGAAAGGAAACATTCATTAAGCGCCGAAATACGCCGGAAGCAAAGTTTGTGAACCAACACCAATGTGCGAATTTTTCCATTAAAATATAAAAAATAATAAAAAAAATTAATAAATAATAAAAGTTAAACACGTTTCTTTTAAAATAAAAAATCTACTTAGTCTTAAAACATTTTAAATTTGTTTTCATTATTTCATGGCCCCCCTCAACAAAACCTATGGCCCCCAAGGGGGAAGCAGCCCACAGTTTGGGAAGCGCTGCTCTAGATCAGTTACACCCCTACCACGGCCAGTATCTACTATCTCCTTGGAACCTATGCAAACATAAATGTGCATTGGAAATGGAGTCAATTAGAAAAGATCCAGTGGTTACTGGAATTGTGGAAATGTGGTCTTCAAAGTTGAGTAATTGTTCTAAAAATCAAAACATAAGATAATTCATCATAACATATTAATAATAGAATCACTTACATTAATTTAAATGTCTTTATTTGTAAAATTTTTGGCTAAGTTTCTTACAAGTCTCTTTCCATCCAGTTTGCAAACTTAATACCTTCTTCATCTCTCCTAATGACAAATATCCTCCTCTTTCTTATCCTGGAGCTTACAGAATCCTCTACTCTTTCAGCTTTGCTATTATGGACAGACTGATGATTCTTCACAAATTCATCTTGAAGAACATCAGGATTACAATTCACTTAAATAACCCAACAAACCTAGTTTATCAGGCCATGCATTATCTACAAAACACAGGAGATTCAGCAGAACAACACCAAAGTGTTACACAAAACTTATTTTCTTCTGGAAACACTGTACAAGACAGCTTTGAAGCACACATTCACAACCTAAACCTGAACAAAAAACGATTGGCTAAAACTTTCTCAATTTTGGGGAGTGATGCTGAGTAATACTTGCTATTCATATGTTCTTTAATTTGTAATTCATATTGTTTATATTTAAAAATAATTTATTAACTAAATTATTTTATTGTAATTTATTTTGGATATATATTAATGCAGAAGGAGCTATTCTCCTACAGCCAATAGTGCACATATCATGCACTTTCAATTGAATTGTTCTCTTTTTTGTGTTTCCTATAATTATATTCACAGTGGCTATGAAACTTAGTGGAAAATTTTACAAATAAAGGCATTAAATTAACTTAATGATTCTGTTATTAATATGTTATGATGAAAGTTGAGTAACGTATGGAAGAGTTGTAAGATCTCCATACAAGTAGGTAAAGAGAACCTTACTATTATAGACACAAGTGAGATTTTAGTGTATAGAGCAAGCTACCAGCGTGTTGTGACTGCATTTTGCAGTAAATGATTTTAAAGAAGACAATATTTAGGCATGTGACCTGGAAGAGACTTCCTCAAAAAATCTTCAACTCCCTGGAAGCATACTTAATAATAATAATAAATATATTCCCAATAAATTGCAAATGCATTTTTGTCATTTTTACATTTTGCCATTTTTGAAGAAATCCTGAAGAAAATCCATTTTTGCAGAAAACCATTTTTTCCAAATAAATCGCAAAAATGACATATAGGATTTCTGTGCCTTTTTTTTCTATGGTCTGATTACTGTTTCAGATCCCCAGATCCAAACACCTGCTGTGGCCAGATAACTAAAACAATCCATAATTTAGGGTATAATTTGACAAAACACGTCACAGATAAGAATGGCACCTGTGCGAAGGAAAATGGCGGCCAGTAATGAAGGTTCGCCATCGTTATCAAAGAACGGTAGCATAAAAGAAATGAGTCGGTGTACTAGCTGTGAAATGTACGCTTTGCGGAGTGCGGTCGGAGTGTGGTTAGAAGATAAAGGATTGAATGTGTGTAGAAAATGCAGGGAGAATGCGGAATTGAAGTGTATTTCGGATCGTGAGTGTGATATTTTTGTCAACCTTCAGAATGAAGGAAACAGGGATATGACAAGAAACGGCAAGGTTGTACATGAAAATTGTGAGAGTGTGAATGTAGAAAGTGTGAATGATAGTATAAATGGTTTCTCAGAGAACAAAAAAGATGAGATAGATGCATTGAGTGAGATCGCGTTGTTGAATAGTGCGATAGAAAGAGCAAAACAGCAGCTAGAGTGCATGAACAAAAGTAGACTGAATGAACCAACCAATAATAAAAGGTATGACAGGAAAAATAGACGTATGAATGTGAACATGAACAAAATGAAGGATAGAGTGCTGTATGGAGACTCGTTAGTACGAGGTGTGTTAGTAGAGGATTTGACAAAATCATACCAACCTGGTGCGACCATAAAGGACGTAACTGCGTCTATTAGAGAGCAAAAGGAAAGGGTGAAAGAAATGATTGTTGTGGCAGGTACGAATGATTTGAAAGGAGATAAAATGGAAATGATAGAAGACCTGAATGAATTGTTTGAGGTAGCAAAAGAAAAGAGTGAGAGAGTTAGAATGATTAGTCTTTTGCCACGGTATGACAGTGAAATGTTTAAAAGGAGGGCTATAATTGCAAATGACTTTATGCGTGAGTTATGTATGACGAGTGGTGTGGAATTTGTGGATGTGTGGAGTGAGTTTGATGGGCGAAAGGATCTATATAAGATGGATGGCTTGCATTTGAATGGTTACGGTGTAAGAAGACTTGAGAAAGTGTTGCTGAATGTAGTGGATGTGCAAATTCAGGGAAACTAGATTTGTTAGGGGGGGGGAGTAGAGATACAGTCCTTATGGAGGCAGTTGAATGTAAGAATGAATATAATATGCCAGAGCAAATAAGGACAACAAATCTGAGTGGGATAGTTAATATAAGGCATCAAGGTAGGGTTGGGGCTAATGGGGGTCTTAAATTCATGTACATTAATACTAGGAGTATTAGGAACAAGAAGGAAGAGTTTTTGGCCATGGTTGGCACTTCCAGACCACAAGTTATAGGTATTAGTGAAACATGGCTGACTGTAGATGATATAACTAGTGGGATTGAATGTGATGGGTATAGTGTGTTCAGGAATGACAGAGAGAATAAAATGGGGGGAGGAGTATTGTTGATGACAGCTGATGAGCTCCAGCCAAGGAGAATAGAAGTTGAATTGCAGGATAGAGAAAAGAGCACATTTGAGGCCATTTGGTGTGAGATTGTGGCTAGCAGAACTAAATATACAATTGGGTGCTGCTATAGACCAGGTGATGGAAAAGATGGTGATGACAGTATGCACAAGCAAATAGAAGAAATGGGTGGAAGGAGGGTGATTATTATGGGAGATTTCAACTATGGTCGCATTGATTGGAGTGAGGAGAGGACACATGGGAGGAAGGAACTGGATTTTATGCGGTTATTAAGGGATAACTATCTGCGACAGCATGTAATGGAAAATACTAGGGGTCAGAGAGTACTTGACCTAGTAATTACATCTGAGGATTTGGCTGTAACAAATATGACCACATTGCCACCAATCGGTGAGAGTGATCATAGGGTCTTAACTTGGGAGGTGGCTAAAGGTGTAGAATTTTCAATTAAGACAGGATACATGTGGAATTATCGGGCTGGAAAGTATGACAAGCTTAGGAGTTTGATTGGTTCAGTGCCATGGCATGTACAACTGCAAGGACTAGAAGTTGATAGTGCATGGGAGGTAGTTAAGAAGTGCTTGCAAGAAGCAATGGCTGACTGTATACCTAGAGTCCGAATAATAAATCAAGTAGGGGTTAAATGGATGAATAACACCATTAAGCTTGAGTTGCAAAAAAAGAAACAACTATGGAGGGAATTTAAGGAGAAGGGTGACCGGCAGGCACATGAACGGTATAAAGCACAGGCCAGAAGGGTGACGAGTGTGGTAAGAAAAGCAAAAAAGGATTACGAAAGAACATTGGCCATGCAGGCTAAAGAGAATCCTAAACAGTTTTTTAGATATGTAGCAAGTAAAAGGAAAAATGTATATGGCAGATTGATTTTAAAGAATGCCGATGGTAGGGAGGTAACTGAATCAGTTGAGATAGTTGAGTTACTGAGTGAGCACTTTGCAAAAGTATATCATCCAGGTGGTGACATTGCAGAAACGAATAAACCAGTAGATTATACAGGAATTGTGGTTAATGAAGTGGAGGTGAGTAGTCTATTGCATAACCTCAATGTCAATACATCTGTGGGATTGGATGGTATACCAGCTCGTGTTGTACGAGAAGCAGCTAAAGAATTGTCAGTACCCTTGACCATTTTGTTTAATTTGAGTCTCGGGTCTGGGTTAGTCCCGAGCGGGTGGAAAGAGGGGAAAATAGTTCCACTGCATAAAGGTGGTTCCAAGACTGCTGTAGTAAATTACCGACCGATTAGCATATCAGGAATCATTGTCAAGGTTTTAGAGAAAATAGTCAAGAGGAAAATACAAGATTGGATAGAAGAAAATGGGATACTGTATCGGGGACAGCATGGTTTTGTGAAGGGTAGGTCATGCCTCAGTAACTTGCTCACGTATTATAACACAGTGATGGCTGAACTGGATAAGGGTAATGGGTTTACGGTGATTCTACTGGACCTTGCCAAGGCCTTTGACAGGATTCCACATGGAATTCTAATCAGTAAATTGCAGCATATGGGAATGGACATAGGGTTGGTGAGATGGGTAGGAGGGTGGTTGACGGAGAGATATCAGAGAGTGGTTTACTCGGGAGTAGAGTCCACAAGACGGCCTGTGACTAGTGGTGTGCCACAAGGATCTGTTCTTGGACCACTGCTGTTTAATTTGTTCATAAATGATATAGGAAATGATCTGAGAGGAACAGTTCATTTGTTTGCGGATGATGCGAAGTTGGGTAGGGCAATAGTGAATGCAGATGACATCAAAATTTTGCAGGATGATTTGGATAGATTGGAGGTCTGGGCTAAGGAGAATGGATGTCAGTTTAATGTGGCAAAATGTAAGGTTATGCATTTTGGGGTGAAAAGATTGGCGGCAGTTTACTGCATTGGTGGAACTGTGCTCCAGGAAATTGATGAGGCACGAGATTTAGGAGTGTTGGTAGATAAGGAATTGAAATTTAGGGGACACATTGCAAAAGTGACCAAAACAGCTCATCAAATCACTTGGTTGCTGAAGAATACGATGACAAGCAGGTTATTGTTCCTCTGTATCGAGCCTTGATAAGACCCCATCTAGACTACTGTGCTCAGATTTGGTCACCTAGGTTTCTTCTTGATGGGGAGGAGGTGGAGAGGATCCAGAGGCGAGTGACCAAGATGATAGCAGGTCTGTGGAATGAACCTTATGAGAACAGGTTGAGGATTTGTGGATTGCAAAAATTGGTTGATAGGCGGAGGAGGGGAGATATGATTGAGACATTCAAATTACTGAAGGGTTTCTATAAAATTGATTCAGAAGATATTTTTGAGAACAGGGCTGGTTGTGGGAGGACTAGGGGACATCCATGGAAACTGGGCAAAAGTGTGGTTAGTAAAGGTGTTAGAGCTGGGTTCTTTACTTTTAGAGTAGTGAATGAGTGGAATGCGCTCCCTGAGTCTGTGGTGGATGCTATGACAGTGAATGAGTTTAAGGCGAGGTATGATAGATACTGTATGAATGTCAAATAGTTGTGATGAATATGATTTGGGGCCTCCCTCGATGAGTCCAATGACTCCCTGGAGTTGCCCGTAATAATAGTAATAATAATAATAATAATAATAATGAAAATGACCGAAATTGTATCCAAGCCCTGGTTTTTTAACATCTGCAAAGCAGTTCTAGATAAAAATTCAGCATTTCAATGTCTCAAGTCAAAAACTCCATCTTTTCACTCATCCTACACTATATCCCAAAACAAGTGTAAGAAAATCATCAACAAATCCAAAATGGACTTTTCATTTTCTTACTAAGACTGTTGAGCATAACCTCTTTCCTTTTTTGTCTCCAACTCTTACACACATCCTGATAATACCATGGTGATATTACTTCCAATTCTTGTATGGACAAACCAAGCAGATCATTTCCTGTTATACTACAAACTGCTCATAGCATGTCATCTTTGATCTTTTACCAGAAGAATATCAGAAAACTTCTCAATAGTCTTGGTTCTAAAATCTCTTCAATCTGTAGGATACTATTCCTTCGAGTGTGCTAAAGGCATATGCTCAGGAATAACACACACCCTATATCTATTATACAAGCGCTTTCACTGTCTGACCTCAGACATCGATACTCTCAAAAATAATAGAGAAGGTTATTAATGGCCAGCTTCTTCACTACCTGGAGACTCATTATTTTATTTATTCATATGGTTCCTCCATCTTCCCATAGGACTGGTTGAGCCCTCCTAACGAGGGATTAAGCATGTATTTTATGACTGTAGATCCGTAAATCTTGCAGACCATTTGTTGGTTTTGGTGATTAGTTGAAAGAAATACTCTTGGGCATACTGCCCATCTGAGGGTACCCAATCTACTGGCCACATTAAGGCCTCAACAGAGACCCCCAAGCCACTACTGACCTCCCTCCCCCCTGTCCAGGCCATGATCTGGCTGAATGTTGCAGCATAATTATCCACCAACTGATTGGGCATCACATTCTTCCCCATGTACTTCTGATGGTTGGCCTGCAGAACTTCTTTACTGCTGTAAAGCACTGTAAGCAGTAACATATTAATGTTATATATAATGCATGTGCATAAAAAGCATATTTTTATTGCTTTTTTAACTCACGATCTTCAAATGGAGAGGTTTGGGGTATTACTCATACTAAAGGGAGGGGAAAGAATAGAAACAAACTTTTGCTCTGAAGACCAAACTTAGCATTAGCCATACCCAAGCTTTCAGTAAGCAAAGCAGTGGTGTTTCACTGGGCAATGAAGATCATCTGCCATCTAGTATAGCTAGCATTTATTCTAACTAGGAAAGTATCTTAAGGAAATGTTTTGAGAGTTCATCAGTCTCTTTTGTGGGAATATACCACACTGTGAAAAAGTGGGTTTGAATAATGACTGGGAGAGGTTATTTTGTGCTTTATCTGCCCATTATTGGCCTATAATTATGCCCGTGATTTTTGGTATTTTGCTTCATGAAACTGGGGTTATGCAGACAGAATTGAAGTGTCACTGATCACTGCAAAGGTGGTGTAAACACAGGATAGCAGTAATGCTCAGAATGTGCATCCAAAATAAAGAAAATGTGGTGCTGTTTTACAAGGACTTTTGATCGCCTCTCTACTACTTACATGTATTTCAGTTTAATTCTTGGAAGCTAACAAGGAGGACTAGATTTTTTCTTGCATTGGGTTACCAGTGAAAAAATAATGGGAGAGCAGAGTAGAGTAGCTTACCATGACTCTTGGACTTCTGGAGATTTAAATATTATAAACATTGTAAAAATATTATAAATTGTTATTATATATTAATGTATTAATATTATATATAAAATCATTGTAAAAATATTATAGATAAAATCATTGTAAAAATATTATAAATCATTATTATATATTAATGTTATATATAATGCATGTGTATTTTTATTTTTTAACTCAGGAAAGCTTTGAGGATCTTTTCCGGAATTTTGAAGAAGGTGTTACATTCCAATACTTCAAAAGCTTCCGGCGAGCTCGAGTAAATTTTGAAGATCCAGGATCTGCTGCTAAAGCTCGAATTCAGTGTCACCAGACAAGAATTGGGGATAGTATTATGAACTGTTATTTTGCTCAGGTATTTTGCCTTTGTGGTTTATGAAGAAATGGGATTATGTGAAAGTTATGCACTGATTTCATTTTTCAGTAACACAAAACTCTTAAATACTTTCTTTGGCTAATGCACATACCTAAAGATGGTTGCAACATTTACATTAGGTTGCATGTTTTGATTTTCTTTGTGGGTGTGATTTGATTTCTTTCCTCTGTTGTTCACCTGTGGTCAGCATTCATTATGCCAAAATTATGGAGACATTTGTTACTCCAGGTTGAAATAACAACTGTGCAATTTAAAATAATCCAAACTAATTAAGGGAATAAGCATGAATCTGGAAGAAGGCGCTGTGGAGGCAGCACAAGATGAATAATCAATTGCATGAAGAGTATAAAGAGCAAGAAAAATGCAGTATGAGCAGAAATTAACATATCGGGCTAAGAAAAATTCTAGAGAGGTTTTTTTTTTTTTTTACAATATGTGGCAAGTAGAAAGAAGAAGAAGAATTATAGCATAATGATGATTATGGATGAAAAGAGTAGATTGGTAACTACTGCAGAGGACATAGTTGAGGTATTCAGTGAGCAATTCAACAGGATGTTTCATCCCTATTAATGTGAAATCATGAGAAGCTCAACTGTAGAGGAAATGGCAGAAGATGACACACTGGTGAGTAAGCTAGAGGTATATGAGGAGTTAAGTAAATTTGATGTCCATAAGGCAGTATGACAATGATATATCACCACAAGTCTGAAGGGAATGTTCCAAGGAGGTAGCATCAGCCTTGGTTTACCTATTTAAAAAGAAAGTCTTACAAATAGCACAACTCCCAAAGGATTAGGTGGGTAAAATTGTTCCACTTCACAAAGGTTGTTATAAGGCTGTGGCTACAAATTATAGGCCAAATCCATATATATCTGATGTTGTGGTTAAGTTATTTGGAGAGTTTAGTGAGAGGTAGGATACAAAAATGAGTTGATAACAGCAGTATTCTCTGTGGTTGTCTATCAGCATGGGTTTGTTAAAGAGAAGTTGTGCTTTACCGGCTTATGTACTATAAGCTGATGAATGTGTTGGAAAGGCAGATGCTCATGGTGTTTTACTTAGATCTTGCAAAGGTTTTTGATAAATTGCCACAAATATGCTGGTAACAAAATTGAAACTGGACAGATTTGTATAATAGACTAGCGAGGTGGATAGGTGATTGGTTGTCAGATAGGTATCAGTAAGTTGTGTATGGTGATGCATATCCTGAAAGAGAACATTTGCTAGTCGTGTGCACAGGGATCTGTTGTGGGACTGTTATTGTTCAACTTATATTGATGATATTTAGACAGATTTAACTGGAAATATGCAACTGTTTGCAAATAACGTAAAATTGGGGAGAACAATGAGGAGTCAAGTGGATGTTATGGCCTTTCAAGGAGGACTTGAGTAGATTTTATGAGTGAGCAAATGAGCAGAACTGTCAGTTCAGTGTCGCAAGATGTAAGGTTTTGAAATTTGGTAAGCAGCAATGAGATATACACTTGGTGGGAAAATTTTGAAAGGGGTAGAGGAAATGAGGATCTGTGAATGGTACAAGACAAGAACCATGAAATTCAGGGATCATATTGAATAAGTTAAGTCATTGCATCAGATTATGGCAATGAAGAGGACCTTGATTAGGGCTTTGATCAGACCTCATATGGAGTATTGACCAGATTTGGTCACCTGGTTATGATGGATGAAGGATATACTAGATAGGGTTCAGAGAAGATTCACTAATGTAGTAACTGGTCTTTGGAATGTGAGGTAAGATTCACAGATTGAGGAATGCAATTTGCAAAGCCTCATGAATAGGAGAAGGAGAGGATTATGATTGAGTCATGTAAGTTGGTCAGAAGTTGTTACCAGGTTAATGTGGAAGAAATTTTTCATAGAATGAAAGAGGACGGAGGGAGCAGAACAAGATGCCATCCGAAATTGAGGAAAGTTCTTGTAAAGGAGTGAAAAGCAGTTTCTTTGCATTGAGGGTGATTGGTGAGTGGAATGCATTGCTTAAAAGTATGGTTAATACAGACATAGTGAACGAGTTTAAAATACAGTTTAATGAGCTTTGTGTGTAACAGTATCTACCTCCTGTGATGAGGCTTGATTCTTGAAGGTCTGTCATTAATAATAATCTGAACTTTGCTAAGATTGTATCACCAACTCTATGCAACCTAGGTCAATGTAGAACTGAAGTGAATGGAAAGCACATCCTCTCAGCTTATGCTGATAACAACATTATCCTTGGAGACTTGTCAGGATGTTATAAAAACTACATCTAATTCAGTTAAGAGAAGTAAGCCTGTGGGCCATATCATACACAAAACTAAGTATGTATGCATTTTTAGGACCCATCAGCACTAATTTAACTTGTTTGTTGATAATTATATCCTTGAGCAAGTTGGATAATTTTAAATATTTAGGAATCTACATTTGCAGCTATAATGATGTGCATCAGGAGATAGAAAAGAGAGAATGAAGAAGGCCAATCATGAATATTTTGCAGTCTTACAGCTTCTAAAATCAAAACACTTATCAAGAAAATCCCCCAAAAAAAAGGTCTTAAGTTATCTACATTTGAAGTTAACCTTAAACCTATGGTTCTGAAAAATGGTCAAGAATAGAGTAAGATAACAGAAAAAACATTATGTTTGAAAGTATTGAAAACAAAATTTGGATCATCTTACAATCAAAATATTCGACATCTATGAATGAAGAAGTAATGAGGAACTACAAACCTGTTTCAAAAATATGCATGCTGTCATTTATAAGAAGTCGGAGAATTGAGATGTTTGGATGGTAGATGGATGGTTGATCAAATAAGTGCTTCCAAATAAATTAACAACGCCTGCAAGAAGACCCTAAACTGCATTAGATGGATATGGGAATGAAAGACCTAAAATAGCTGAATATTAACTCCAGATACACTAACTCCTGTGATGGAGAAACCTTGTGATAGCAGCATTAGACCTAAATGGTCCATGAAGCAGTTAAAGAAGAAATTATTAACATAAGAATATAAATTCTTGTCAAATATATATAAATATATATAAATTCTTGTCAAATATAATTCTTGTGTGTGTGAGCACATGCTCACACACATGCAAAAACATAAAACTGCATCAAAGGTGGAGTTCTCTTATAGATTGCTGGAAAATTATTGATATTAAATTAGTTTTAAAAGATGCTAGTTCAATGCTAGTAGCTTTAAGTGGTCATCCAAGAGCTGTTATTTTTTAAAGGTATTTATCCAAAATAAGGACTAAAGTTTAATTACTTTTTTTTTTTTTTTTTAGCCTAGAGTTTGGGATTTCTAGTGACTTTATGATTTGCTTGACCTTGATTCCTATTATTTAATTAAGAAATATAGTTGTCCTTTTGAAATGAAGTTATGTGTGGCTGAATGTGAGTATCCATTTTCTTGTGATTTTTAGGCCATTATTACTGTTGAGATTAGAGTGGTTGATTAGAATCTGACTAACTCCTTTAAAGTTGCATTTATACCATGTTTTGGTGTGATATAAGGAACAAGTGCCTTTGCAATCAGTCCTCTGAAGAGTGTTTCCAGGATTATAATCAGAAAGGTCTGATTTCTCATATTGAATTTGATACATCATTTGCACTCTTTTTTTCAGATATTGGAATTGTGCATCCTGTTTCACTTTAAGTGTAATGGTGGAGTGGAGTTATTGATTGATCTCATCCATCCCTTTAGGACGAGTAGAATCTCCTAAAGGGGTTTACAATGAATTTAATGTGGCCAGTTCATCACTAGTTGCTGCATTCCTTAAGGGCAATATTCATTACTGTGTCCATTTGTGTGTTCAAGCGACCAGTTTGCCTGTTCTGGTGGACAAAAAACCTGAGGTTCCTGGTGGAAAAAAAGAAAACCCTACCTCCATATGAGACTGGCTAATTCACCTTTTGTCGAAAGAGACCAGATAACAGTTCCTTGTTCATTCACAGGAATTGAACCAATGTCTGTTCGATCAAAGGGTTTCTTCTCTACTTACTGAGCTACAGAGGCTCTGGGGTGGAGTTATGGTGGTATTAGCGTATTTTTTTCAGGTATGTTAATGTATCACTATAATCAGTTTATTTTTAGGTTTGCTATCACAAAGAACTTTTTTGCTACAGTCAATGTTCTTAAATATAAATGTTTTCTGATAACATAAATAAATAAATAAATAAAATTGTCCATCAGAGCTAATAAGCATTGTTTTATTTTTAAGAGTGCTAATAACATGGGGGGGGGGGCATATAGGAAAGGATAGACATCATGAGAGAATTCATGTAGCAAATGTATCAGAAATGGAAGTGTGTTCTGGTCAGTTCAAGTGATGAATTGTATGTGTTTTGTGTTGTTTGTTCATCTGGTTGCGGGATATGATTAAAGTTGGGTGGTTGTGGAGCCAAATAATGAAAATATCATAGCCAAACTTTGGGTTCTAAAAGTGAAGCAGCTAGAAGTTGGCTATTGGAGAGGAGAGGATTGTGGCAAGAACATGGCTGTGCCTTCTTTTCGAAGATAAAAATTATTTTGCCAGAACATTGTATGCGGACAAAGAGGACTACAAGCAAAAATTTGTCCTGTAAAATAAAAAATAGCACTTGGATTGACACATTTGTGAAAGGGGTAGATATGTCAAAAGTAACTAATAAATCATTACTGTTGAGATTTTAATTTGGTATATGAAATATGTCTTTGTTTTATATCTTTAATTTATAAATACTTACACCAGAAGTCAGTAGTTTCAAATAATTAGTCATAACATCGGAAAATAGGAGTAATTAGTTTGTATTTTGAAGTACAGTAGCCTCCATAATTTGCCACATTGGTTTAATTACTTGCTATTAACATACTCTATTTTCCTGATCAAATAAGTTTTAGAATTCTTTTTTTTTCTTGTTAAATATTATACAAGAAATGTTTGCACAATATAGTAGAGATGTATAATACATTACCAAAAAATGTTTATTATATTTGAATAATCTCTTTGTAGAAGTGTACTGATATAAATTTCAGTTTAATTTTCGTGGTGTTTGCTGCTCTGTTTTCACTGTTTTCTTCAGTAATATTCAGTAAGACAGAACATTTCATAAATGTTCTAGAATAGTTTCTAAGAATACTTAAATAAAATAATTAGGCAAGCCTTTGGCTCTTTATTTTAGTAAAAAAAAAGTTTTCCTTTGTCTAAATGTTGGCTTAAAATTAAAAAATATTGTGAACCACTCAAACATCTGAATCGTGAAAATTTAAATATTTCACAACTTTACAACTGTAAAACTAACTTACGCAACTAAGGAAAAGGTCCTTGGATTCCTTGGTGTCAAGTAATAATAATTTACAAAATTTTTCACTTAATCTATATACATTTTCAGTGAAATCTTTATCACCCGGTTTCTGGAGTATTTTTGCAATATTTAAGTATTATACACACATGCACTGCTTGGAAAGAAGCTAACCGACACCATAGTCTGAGGAACAAACAGCCGTAGTGCCTACTTTAAGATGTAGGACCTCCTTTTGCTGCGATGACTTCAACAATCCTATAGGGCATACTTTCCACAAGCATACAATAGTGACCAATGGGAATTTTGGACCATTCTTCCTGTATGCATGTAATGAGGTCCTTGATGGTTGTGGGGGTAGACATCCCTTGACCTCACACAACACTCCAGTTCATCTCCCAGATGTTCAGTAGGGTTGAGATCAGATTTCTGTGGAGGCCAATTAAGTGTGGTGACATTCATGTCCCAAACCACACAGTTACAGCAGTAGCGTTATGACACTGTTCATTGTCTTGCTGGAAGAAAGAATAGTTCTGTAGAAATGTCACAAAGTAGGAAGTGATTCATTGTCCAGAATGCAATGCTTACTACTTTGTGATGCTTAATTTGAGTGAACAGTGAACTCTGAGATACTTCTCAGAGTTCACTGTTCACTCAAATTAAGCATCACTTAATTTGAGTTCATGGCACCACAAACTGAGATCTGAAGCCAAACCAGCAAAAACAGGACCATACCATCACACCACCACTTCTGAATTTCATAGTTGGGGTTATGTGCTCTGGTGAGAGACATCTACAGTACTTCTGCCATACTCATCCATCTGCACACTGTACATGCTCTTTACGTTATTAAAGATAACGGTGCATGTTGGTTCAGGTAATGTGGTGCTTGCATATTGCACCTATCATGTTGTGAACCTCTGTTCTGAATGTTTTGTGCAGATTCGTGTGTTACAGTCAATGCCCGAAATTCTGCATTCAACATTTGTCCAACAAATGGAGGCTTTTACATGTTATCCTCTGTATCACCCTACAGTCGTGTTCAGTGAGTATGGCATGTTGTACACTGTGGGTAGTGCTTGCAGTTGACTCCCTGAATTGTTGACCTGGATGGCCCAATTTGTCAACAATCTTCCAAACAGATAAGCCTGCAACATAGCATCCTATCATAACACCTCTTTCAAAGTCCCTTCCAGAGTCCCCTTCTTGCAGCCATTTCACCTAGACACAGTTGCGCTGACTTGGGAGCATCATATTCCTCAAATTTATACTGGCTGTGATGCTCCCAAGTCATTGCAACTATATCCAGGTGAAATATCTCTGAGAAGGGAACTGATGGACTGTTTTTGTTCCTTACGCTATGGTATCTTTGTACTTCTTTCCAAGCAGTGCATATACTTCAAATAGTATAGTTGATGTATGCCAAAAATATTAATTGCTAATTGAAATCACACTGGATGGGGCATTAATATAATGAGTTTCAGTGTGATACATTTCAAATATTTATTAACTGTTTATGGTTCTTATCCTTCATCTCCTTTACATTTATCTCTTCTCACTTATTGCTTAATATACCTCTTTATAAGGAAACACTTTACAAGTTTTTATATGCAACTAATTAAAGTTGCACATATCAGTTTGTAAAGTGTCACAGTATAAAGTTTATACTTATATCTGTTCATGCTTATTAACATATTTAACACGAATATATTTAGTCCCTGGTGTAAACACATATAAATATGAACAATAATTTTCAGTAACTTTTGAAATGCTCAGAAATATGCTCTTCCTTAATTTTACAGCATTGCTGCTCCAATGCAGTGAACAACTATTAATCTAATATGTAATCAGTATAATTGCCTTTCTGATGAAATTGTAATAGTACTAAAATGCATTTTATACTAATTATGCAATGCATTTTCTTTTTTCTTATTTTGCAACTACGATTTAGCAGATTTTGTTTCACTTATTATGAAACAAAATCTGTCAAAATGTATATAAAGAGTTCATACAAGAAAATAGAAAATATATACAAATATATATTTCTAATTAACAAATTAGTTTAGAATTGTATATTTTCTAATTTTTTAATTAGAAATATATATTTGTATATATTTTCTGTTTCATAAAAACAGATTTTTTACTAATTCATGGATCCTATCTTGTATGTCAGTGGGTTATTTATTTTTTTAATTAAATTACATGAATGATTGGACATATAGGATTCCATAAGTTTTTAGACTGGTGCTGTAATTCAGAAAAGTTTTGGGACCAGAATCACAAAATTGGCTTTCTGATATACTTAAGTCATCATTGTTATTGTTCACCTGTTACCAACTTATCTGTAGAATCAGCCGTGATTGTTGTTTGGTCTGTTTCTACCTTGCATTCCTGATAGAGGGATAATATGAATCAACACACAAGTATATACATAATTTGAATTGGAAAAAAGGAAAAAAAAAATTGCTACCATGCATTGGTAAAAATGTACTGTTTTTATGGAGCAATTTAGAATTCTATATATTTTCTAACTTGCGTAATTAATTTCTTGTATGAAATCACATTTCACATCAAAGGCAGCACCAGGTGATATTGCAGGATTTTGAACTCTGTTGCAAAATATAAAATAAAAATATATATAATACTTAAATTAAGAAACAAGTGTGGACTAATATAAGTGTCCATAAATATTAAAAATAGGAAAATGGCATTTTATGATTTGTGTCAGGCAAGAGCTTCTTGAGTTTTAAGATTGTAACATGACCAAAAGTTGGTCAATCTGACACCAGTGGCTTATATAGTAAATGCATCACTGGTACACACTTCCAAAATTACTATTGAAAAGTTGTATACTTAAATAATTAATTTTTGTTTCAAATTCTGAATTTATTTCCATTTCAAGTACTTATTTAAAAACAACAGTTACATTTTATTTTTAAGCATTTCATTATTTGTTTGACACATGACACATCTTCACTTGATGCATTCGAGGAATATCATCTGTTTGGGAAAAACATGGAAGAAAGTGTTTTCTTTTTAGTTTTTGCCTCCATAAATTCTGTGCAATAAATGGATTGGCCCTTTAGAGGATAAGTTGACATCTAAAGATGTGCTTTGATTTTCTGGTGGTGTTTTTAAAATTGCTCCAATCATAGACCTTAAGACCACTGAAGATTGGATAGAGCTTGCACTTTGTGAGATGTTTCACTAATCTTTGCTCAGTGTTCTCACAAGTATTTTTGTTATTGATATTAATTTTTTTCTCTTTCATCACTGGCAGATTAGTTATAGCAATATTGTTATATGAAAATTTAGTGGCCATTCACCTAAAATTCACTCACAACATCCACTGATATCTCATTTCACACACCATGAAAAGAACCTGGATATCATGTTTTTTCTAACCACACCCTTACTTAGTTTTCAGGAATAATCCTGAGTTCTCCCCTACCTACCAAGAGCTATAAAATCACTTGTCTATAAGGATCTCCTTACTGACATGTTTATCATATCTTCCATGTCTTTTACTCAAACTTTGAACATCACATTCTCTCCATATACACATTTCCATAGGCCAGATATCATTTTGGTAACCTGCCGCTGCAACTTCATTGGTCTCATCTTCTTTGAGCCCAGCTTACTACATGTGATCACCTTAATCAATGTGATCTCATGAAAAAGCCTTGTGCAGTGAAGAATAACTTTCTTCCCAAGCAGGACTGTTGTTAGGATATATACTTCCCCTAAGTTTTGGTCACCTATGTTTCTTCTTGATGGGGAGGAGGTGGAGAGAATAAAGAGGCGAGTGATCCAGATGATAGCAGGTCTATGGAATGAACCTTATGAGAACAGGTTGAAGATTTGTGGGTTGCAGAAATTAGTTGATAGGCAGAAAAGGGGAGATATGATTAAGACATTCGAGTTGCTAAAGGGTTTCTATAGGATTAATTCAGAGGATATTTTTGAGATCAAGACTGGTGGTCGGAGAACTAGGGGGACACCTATGGAAGCTGGGCAAGAGTGTGGTTAGCAAGGGTGTTAGAGCTAGGTTCTTTACTTTTAGAGTGGTAAATGAGTGGAATAAGCTGCCAGAGTCTGTTGTGGCTGCTATGACAATGAGTGAGTTCAAGGCAAGGTATGATAGATACTGTGAGAATGTCGTATAGTTGTGTGGACATGATGTTTAGGGCCTCCCCTTGATGAGTCTAAGGACTCCCTGGAGTCACCCATAATAATAATAATAAGTAAGTACTATTTTGCCATCCCTAAATTCAAGTGAATATGTAAAAAAATGAAATAACCATAAAAACCGTTTTTTGAGATACAATTTATTTTGGCCTTTTAAAACATAAGTTTTATGGTAAGAATATTGACACAGTATATTTTTAATAATTAAACAAATGCAAAATAAAATAACCACCAACAAACTAAACAATAATTAAATATTCCACAGGGCTCAGTGCTGGGACCTATATTGTTTAACCTTTATATCAATGCCATTGTCCGTGGATTGCAAGGGGATATTCAGTTGTTTGCGGATGATGCGAAGCTGGGAAGGGTTATTAGTAATAGTGCAGATATGGTAGCCCTGCAAGAGGATTTGAATAAGCTAGACAGAAGGGCAAATAAATGGGACTGTTGGTTTAATGCAGCAAAATGTAAAGTCTTGAGGTTTGGGACACATCGATGGGACACTGCATACTCTATGGAAGGAGTTAAACTGGAGGAAGTAAGGGAGACGAGATCTGGGGTTGATGATTGATAGAGAACTGAAATTTAGGGGACATATTGCAAAGGTAGTGAAGGTAACACAGAGGATTGCTGCAATAATGAAAAGGACACTGACCTGCAGATATAAAATGGTTATAAGACTCTGATCAGACCTCACTTAGACTATTGTTCTCAGATCTGGTCCCCAGGATTTGAAGGGGATAAATTAACTGTGGAAAGGGTACAAAGATGGTATCAGGACTGTACAATGTTAGTTATGAGGATCGGCTGAGAGAGTGTGGACTGCAGAGTTTGGTGGATAGAAGACGGAGAGGCGATATGATAGAGACTTTTAAACTGTTGAGAGATAGTTACAGGGTTGACACTGGGGAGTTCCTTCGCTTGGTTGAACAGCGGGAAGGAGTCATGACAAGGGGCCATCCCTGGAAGTTATGAAAGGAAACTGTGAGAAAGAGGGTGAGGAGTGGTTTCTTTGCATGGAGGGTGGTTGAACCATGGAATGCATTGCCTGATGCAGTGGTGAGATCGAGAACGGTCAGTGCGTTTAAAGAGGGGTTTATGATAGACTTTGTGTTTCCTAGGAGGGACCTCCCTCAATGAGCCTTGATAGACGTGTGTTTCTTAGAAAGGACTTCCCACGATGAATCTTTTGACTACATGGAGGCCTGAATAATAATAATAATAATAATAATTTACTTTTGTTGACTTTTTTAATTCAAAATTGGCGATGAATTCTGCCAAATCTAAACTTTGTGCAATTTCATTTTCAGTTGAAATTGTTGCTAGACTTTGTATCTTTGTTCAGCCATTGTTGACCTTAAATGATTTTTTATTAAGTTTTGAAAAACTTCTTTCAGCACTAGCAATAATTACGAATGGTTAATAATATTCACAGAATTGCAGTTAAATTTGGATACCTTTCTGTTAAATTCTGATTTAATATTAATTTTATTGCATCTCGTGGTCCAACACTTAGCAAAATGGTTGTTTGATATATTTTAAAATCTTCTTGAAATTCTGTACAGTCAGTATGATCTATGTTGTCAATATCATTAATAAAATTTCTCAATTTTTTACAATAATTCATACCATTGCTTGAAGGTAACTAACTCTTTGAATGAATTAATATAATATAAAAATTGACATGAGAACTGACTATTTTTCTCAAATCTTTTTTATAAAGCTGTTATAGTGATATCTACTCAAGTATTTCTCAGCAAAATTAATGTCAGTTCTAATTGTTTGCTTACTGAATTTATTACACATAATAAATTCAGTAAGCAAACAATTAGAACTGACATTAATTTTGCTGAGAAATACTTGAGTAGATATCACTATAACAGCTTTATAAAAAAGATTTGAGAAAAATAGTCAGTTCTCATGTCAATTTTTATATTATATTAATTCATTCAAAGAGTTAGTTACCTTCAAGCAATGGTACTGAATTATTGTAAAAAATTGAGAAATACTGCACTTTAACACTGCAAATAAAAACCAATAATTACAAATGTTTTGCTAGGTGAATGTTCATTCAACCTTGTTACATAAACCACGTGCTCCTTTTAAATGTTCATTCTCTTTAATGTAAACTAATGCATCATACAAGTTCTTCTTTCTCATCCATCAGATGATGCATTGAGTCCCCTATGTACAAATCTTTTTCATCTGGTTCTATCTCTGGCCATTTCAGTCATCTCTCTGAAGTTTGATAATTGTGATCTATCTTTTTAAAGACTATAGCCAAGTTCTTTTTGGTCTACCTCTTGATTTTTTTCCTCCAATGATTCCATTCAAGACTATTTGGTAATCTTTGAAAGGATACTCTCTGGAGGTGTCCTAACCATCTTAATTACTGTTTAAGAATTATAGCTATGATATCTCCTCTATAGTTTAATTCGTGTTTTGACTTGCTCATTTGTTTTGTGTTCTGACCAGTGAGTCTTATTTTTTTAACATTTTATTTTGAATGTTCTGATTTTCTGTATTTCTTTCTGATTGAGTGTCCAAGTCTCCATACATTGCTGTAGGTATAATAATGGTTTTATACAGTTTTAGTTTGTGGCTTTTGAAATGCTGTTATTTTTCGATATTTTATTTATTTTATTCATATTAGACCATCCTTTCTTAAGACTGTATTTTACTGTTTCTATGTTGTCGAGGTTGTGAATAATGAGGCTGCCAAGATGTGTAAATTGGTTAACTTGTGAAGTATGTGATTTTCTAAGTTTATTGAATTTTTTCCTCATCTCTTCCTATTTACATTGTTCTGCTAAAGTTGCAAAACTTTTGGAATGAAAATCACTGTACATTTAAAATTTTTATTATTTTTCCCCCCCATTGTTCTTTAGATTCTGCCAGAATAATAATATCATCTGCATATTTATTGTGCTTGATGTTCATGTTATTTATTTGTAAACCTGATTCTTCAGCTATGGATTTGCATATTTCTTTAAGATAGATAATAAATAAATTTGGTGAGAGTGGGCAACCCTGCATGACTCCTTTTTTCTACTTTTGAATTTATCTGTTTTTATTTTATTAAATTTGCTTTGGTATTGTTATAATAAGTCATAAGAAAGGTTTGTAGTTCTGAATCTAACATCATAGATTTTAAGATGCATATCATTTTGTTTCTGTCAGTGGAGTCAATAAAACTACAGTATCTAGGTAAGTTTTATGTTCAATAATTTTCAGCTAGGCTGTTACATGTGAAAATATGGTTCACAGTACACCTTTCAGGTCTGAATCCTGCTTGATCTTCTATTGTCTCATTCATTAAAGTCTGGATTCTATTTTGAATAATGCATGGCTGATTGGTCTTATTGCTGAAATCTTTTTAGTGTTAAATTTAATATTTTTTTTTAAATATGCCATCTGTCAATGTAGCAAAAAAGTTACATTATGTATAATGTAATTTTTTTTGTAACAGAAGGAACTCATGGTCAAAGAGTGTTAGATTTGATTATAGTGTCAGAGGGTGTTTCAGTTAACGATGGAACTATTCTGCTTCCAGTTGGTGACAGTGATCGTGCGGTACTCACTTGGGAAGTGGCTAAGTTTAATGAATGTTTCCATTCAGAAAAGGTTACATGCTGAACTACAAAGCAGGAAATTATGACCAGCTGAGGAATATACTGAGTTCAGCAGAATAGCATCGGTTGCTGGATGGGAAGAATATCAACAGTGCATGAGAAGCATTTAGAAAATACTTAAATGTTGCAATATCAGAATATGTCCTGAGAGTTCGAAGAATAAATAGGGTCAAAGTCAAAGATGTGTAATCTTATTAAGCAAGAGATTCATATAAACAGATTTGGAAGAAATACCATGTGCGTAAGGATGATGCTGCTTATCATTTTCATAATGGACATAATGCGACTAGATTAGTTACAAGTGTTGTATGGAAAGCTAAGTCTGAGTATGAAAAGAAACTGGCTCTGCAAGCTAAAGACAAACCACAAGAATTCTATCGATATGCTGCAAGTAAAAGGGAGAATGAATATGAAAGAATAAATCTGAATGCAGATGGTGTTGAATGTGACAGATGCAAAAGAGGTTATTCAATTGAGTGCCCATTTTGCCTAAAAACTATCAACTTGCTGTATGCAGCATTGAGTTCACTGCTACCTGTTCACTGAATGAAGAAACTCAGCTGTATAAATAGGAGGTATTAGAGCTGTTGCACAGACTGAATAAGAATTCAGCAATAAGGACTGATGGGATATCAGCACAGGTGCAAAAAATATGTTTAGCTGAACTGGCTATTCATTAAACTAGGCTATATAATTTGAGTCTCAAAACAGAGAATATTCCATAGGAATGGAAAGAATGTATGATAATCCCATTGCACAAGGGTGGTGCAAAGACTGTATCTGGCTATTGACCAATGAGTATCTCAGAAGCAATTGTGAAGATTTTGGAAAAGTTGGTTAGGGCTTGAATTCAGAAATGAGTTGAGAGAGAGAATCTCTACTTTCTAATGAACAGTATGGGTTTACTAAGGGAAGGTCATGTTTTAGCAACTTGCTCACATTCTATAATAATGTTACCACTGAGTTAGACAAGGGGAATGGATACACCATGATATGCTTGGAGTTTGCTAAGTCTTCTGACAGAATACGGCATGGAAGACTGCTGCATGAATTGGAGAATATGGGATTGGATTATAGAATATTAGCATGGATAAGAGGATGGCTGACTGACAGATATCAAAAAGTGGTATATGGGGAATGTGAGTCTGCAAGATTTAAGGTAAGTTAGTGGTGTACCACAAGAATCAGTTCTTGGACCATTATTATTCAATCTGTACATTAATGATATGGGGAAGGATTTGACAGGCAACATACAGCTGTTTTCTGATGATGCAAAGATAGGTAGGGTAATCAAGAATACTGCTAATTCTTGATTTCCCTAGTAATGGAATTATAAAGAACTATAAAGTAATGCAGAATTCAAATCATTCTGTATGTACTTGCAGAATGATTTGAATAGGCTGGAATTATGGGCATGTGAAAATGGCTTCAGTTCAATGTTAATAAATATAAGGTCATGCACTCTGGCATGATTAGATATCCAATGTAGTATTATATTGGTGGGATTATGCTAGAAGAAATTGATCAGGTTAGGGATCTTGGAGTTTTAGTAGACATGAAGCTGAAGTTCAGTGGTCATATAGCAAAAATTGTAAATACAATTCAGAGAATAATTGCAATGCTGAAACGAAGCTTGACATGTAAAGATAAGGAAGTCATTTTGCCTCTTTACAAGGTCTTGATAAGACCTCACTTGGGCTGTTGCACACAGGTCTGGTCTCCTGCTTTCTGTGGTGGTGGTGGTGCTGATACAGTGGAGAGAGAGAGAGTATAAAGGAGAGTGTCAAAAATGGTATCAGGATTGTGTAATACTGGTTATGAAGACAGATTGAGAATTTGTAGACTGCAGACACTAGCCAACAGGAGAAAGAGAGGTGATATGATCGAAACTTACAAACTTCTGAAAGGGTCTGAAAGTGGTGCGTGATTGGAATGGATTGCCATTGGATATTGTGTACAAGCAGTATGAATGAATTCAGGAATAAGTATGATAGCTGGTGCATGTAGTTTGTGGCCTCCCTTGATGAATCCCTGTCTTCCTGGAGGAGCCCCTTAATAAGGATGCCCATCCTCCATAAAATGAAAAATTCAATCAACTGAAATCTTGTATGACCCTTTCAGAAGGTTGTAAGTCTCAATCATGTCATATCATATCATCTCTCTCTCCTGTTTACTAGTGTCTGCAGCCTACAAAGTCTCACTTTTTTCATAATCAGTATTCCATAATCCTGATATCATTTTTGACACTCTCCTTTGCTCTCTCTCTCCACTGTATCAGCATCACCACAGAAACTAGGAGACCAGACCTGTGTGCAACAGCCCAAGTGAGGTCTTATCAAGACCTTGTAAAGAGGCAAAATTACTTCCTTATCTTTACATGTCAAGATTTGTTTCAGCATTGCAATTATTGCTATATGACCCTTGAACTTCAGCTTCCTGTCTACTAAAACTCCAAGATCCCTAACCTGATCAGTTGCTTCTAGCATAATCCCACCAATATATTACTACATTCCATTTTCACATGCCCACAATTTCAGCATATTCAAATCATTCTGCATGTCACATGTCAAATCCTTCCCAGTGTCATTAGCATGCAGATTGAATAACAGTGAACCAAGGATTGATCCTTGAGGCACACCACTGGTTACCTTGAATCTTTCAGATTCACCTACCCCTTTCCGACTTTTTGATATCTCTCAGTCAACCATCCTCTTATCCATGCTAATAGTTTATAATCCAATCCCATATTCTCCAATTTATGCAACATTCTTCCATGCTGTATTCTGTCAAAAGACTTAGCAAACTCCAAGCGTATCATGGTGTATCCATTCCCCTTGTCTAACTCAGTGGTAGCATTATTATAGAATGTGAGCAAGTTGCTAAAACATGATCTTCCCTTAGTAAACCCATTCTGTTCATTACAAAATGGGTTTACTAAGGGAAGAATCTATGGTATTCTCCTGTTCTGAGACTCAAATTATATATCCTGGTCAAAGGAATAGCCTGGCTGAACACTCTTTTAGCTTCCATGCTGACATCCCATCAGTTCCTATTGCAGAATTCTTATTGAATTTGTGCAACATCTCTAGTACTTCCTCTTCATACACAAGTTTCCTCATACAGTGCAGAGGTAGCAGTGAGTTCAATGTTGCATATACCAGGTTGATAATTTTTCATAAAATGGCTACTCATTAGTTGAACTATCACTTCTGCATCAGTCACCTGCATACCATCTACATTCAGTAGAGTTATTCTTTGAAAGTCATTCTTTCTTTAACTTGCAGAAAGAGTGAATTTGAAAGAATAACTACTGAATGCAGATGGTATGCAGGTGTCTGATGCAGAAGACCACTCAGACTTAGATTTCTGTATGACACAACTCTTTTGGCATGCTGCTTATCATTATCTAACTGACATCATCTTTATGCACATGGTATTCCTTCCACATCATCATTTTCTTATGGATCTCTTGCTTAATTAGATTACACATCCATTTCAATCCCACTCTATTTATTCTTAGAACTCTTGGGACACCTTCTGATATTGCATCTAAGTACTTTTTAAACACCAGACATCCAACAACTGATACCATGGTACAGAACCCAGCATACTTCTCGGGTGGTCATAACTTCCTGCTTTGTAGTTCAGCATGTAACCTTTTCTGAATGGAACATTCATCAACTTGCTCACTTCCCAAGTGAGTACTGTATGATCATTGTCATCAACCAGAGGCAGAATAGTTAAGTCTTTAACTGATCCACCTATGATCCTGTAATCATATCTGAACACACTTTGACCATGAGTTCCATCACCTGCTGCTTGAGGAAGTTGTCCTTGCAACAGCTCAATAAATTGTTCCATTCTTCTCATGCAATTTCACAGCTAACCAATCAGTATTCAGATAATTGAAATCCCCCATTATGATTACTCTTTTCGCACCCATTATATTTTATTATTATTATGTGACACCTCCTGGGAGTCCAGAAACTCATCGAGGGAGAGTGTGCCAACAGTATTGAATGATTGATCCCTTCCAACTACTAACCACGCTCAAACTTGCTTAACTTTTTGCAAGCCATTGGTAGTAAAGGCTCTACCAATCAACCAACCTTTGCTGGCAAATTTATTTGGTGATGCATTTCTTCATCACTAGTAACCAATCCATCATGTCTGTAACAACACCTCACTATGTATTTAATCCTGTTTGACTTCATCTCACACTAGATAGCGTCAAACTCACTGCTACATGAAAAACTGTAACTACTATTGCAGTAATAAGTCTCAGCTCTAACTGCATTCAAGTCATCTGATATCATTAGTGGCATGCTCCCCTTCCTGTCTATCCTTCCTAAAAATACTGTGCCCTTTGTACTCGATGCCAGTAGTATGTCTGCTTCTGATAGCCAGGTATCACTAATGTCTGACATATGAGGTCTCAATATATTAACCAAGCCAACAAACTACTCATTTGTTTCTGATATTCCTAACATTCATATTTGGGTTGGTCTTCATATTACTATGAAGGCCAACTCAAATATTAATATACAGGTCAAACAACAGTATCAGCACAGAATCCTGTGGTACTACACTAGACACCGTCCTTTTCTTATATTCAGCACCTCCAAATATTACTCTGTGATACTTGTCAATCACCCTCCTATCTATCACAAATGTGTATACTTGATAATAAATTATATTGTTTCAATTCTTTACTCTAGCATTAGCAAACAATTTGCATTGGAAATATCTTCACAGAACTAGCCTCTGTGTATGTAGAAACTTGACTTCTACACATCAGTTTCCCATTATATAACCAGGATATGTTTAGACAGTTGAGCTTGGCAAGTGCAAGAAGAATGATTGTTATAGGAGATTTTAACTACAGCAGTATAAATTGGGGAGAGTAAGATGCATGTAGCAATAAGGGAATGGAATTTCTAGAATTCTTGAGGGACAAATATCTTAGGCAACATGTAATAGAGGGAACAAGAGGCTCAAGAGTTTTGGATTTGGTCATAGGATCAGAAAAGTTGATAATAACTGAGACGACATTTCTCCCACCAGTTGGAGAGAGTGACCATGTGGTTTTGACTTGGAAGATGAATAGACATGCAGGAGTATCAAAGAGATGGGAACGTATATGGAATTATAAGGCAGCTGATTATAATAGTCTTAGATATCAACTTGGGAAGTTTCATGGAGGGAGGAATAGTGCTTGGGAAATTGTGAAGGAATATTTGTTAGCAGCAATAGTAAGCTGTATTCCACAAGTGAAGAAGAGGACACAATTTGGTGTAAAGTGGATGACAAACAATATTAAAAAATGAAAATGCTTCTATGATGTCTCCTCTTTTCTTGCTTATGAAGTAGTTTTTGAAGCCTACGGACCTTCAATCTATTCTCATAGGGAGCATTCCACAGAACTACCACACTCTTTATCCCTTACCTCTGGATCCTCTCCACTTCAACCCCACAGAAGCCAGGGGACCAGATCTGTGTAAAGTAGTCCAGATGTGGACTTAGAGAGGTTATTGTTTCCTCTTTATATCTCTGCTCAACCATATAATCTGATGTGCTGTTTTGGCTACCTTTGCAATATGCTCTCTAAACTTCAACTGCCTGTCCACAATTACCCCAAAGTCTTGACCTCATCAGTTTCCTGCAGTTCATTTCCATCAATATAGTGCACAGCTTGTAATCTCTTCTTCCCAAAGTGCATTACCTTACACTTGGCCACATAAAACTGGCAACCATTTACTTTTGCCCATAATGCCAATTTATTTAAGTCAACCTACAGAATCTCTGTATCATCAGCAAACAACTGAATATTTCCAATCAGATCATTTCCTTTATCATTGATGTATAAATTAAACAACAGAGAACAAGATGCTGAGCCCTGAATATACTACTAGTCACTCGCCTTTTCCTGGACTCAACTCCTTCGTAAACTACTCTTTGATATCTGCCATCCTAATCTATATCACCAGCTTTATATCCATCCCCATTTGCTCCAACTTATGCAACAGAGTTCCATGTGGAACTCTGTTATATATGTGGAATCTTGTTGCACAATGTGGAATTCTCTCAAACACTTCTGCAAAGTTCAGAAGTATTGCTGCATAGCCATTTCCTCTATCCGCCTGCATTGTAATTTTATTATAAAGTAAGCAGATCACTAAGGCAAGATTCTCCTTTCACAAAACCATGTTGTTCCTTAAAGTATCTATTTCCTGTCCATCCAGTCCTGAATTCTATCTTTTACTGACATGTCCAGTACTTTAACTACCATTTCTGAGGGATTCATTGGCCTATAACTTGCTATTATGCTGTGGGACTGTTTTGCTCTTTCCACTCAGTTGACACCTTCCCATGCCTGAAGCTTAAATTAAATAGTTGGGTCAGTGGAGGTACTAATTCTCTTGCACATTCTCATCATACAGAGGCTAATATGTCATTCTAATCCCATGACTCTATTCACATTAAGGTTCTGCAGTATCCTGAGCATCTTCAATTCTTCAACCTCTGTTCTCCCATCAGTCATTGTCACATCCAGTTACAATATCACCACCTAGATGACTTCATTTCTTCTATCATTAACAAACTTCATCTCCATTCTGTTCCCTCTGTCCTCTCTGAAAACACTATATCTCTTTGCTTTCAGTCAACCAATTCTCACTAATGCCTATAACGTTTAGCCAAGTTGAGGTAACTAATGCCAAAAACTCCTCTCCTTTATTCTGAATGCTTCTGGCATTAATATACGTAAATTGCAATATCTCTTCATTCCACAACCTCCCTTACACCTTGTGTTGATTAGACCACTAAAGTAAAGAACCTGGGGAGCTACATTCAGCATCATGCAGTCACTCTCCCACTTATTAACCTGTGCAGGTTGCCTGAACCTACACTTATCTGCATTCCCCCCCACCACCACCACCCCAAGTGCAGAGTCAGAGAAACATAGTTTCTCTGACTCTGCACTTCTAAATTCTCACTGAACAACAACCTTCTCAAGACAGCTGACTCTCATATCCATTCAGATGCAAACCTTCCACCTTATGAGCTGAGCAGAAAAGATGTTGACAGTGCCTGGAAACTCACAAGTCAGTATCTGACAAAAGCAATGCATAACTGTATACCAAGAGTTAAGTGAGTAAATAGAGTAGGAGTGAAATGGATGAACAGTGAAATCAAGCAAACTATGCTGGTAAAGAAGCTGTTATGGAGGAGGTACAATACAAGTTGGTGGTGATTGGATACATGAAGAGTATAAAGTGCAACCTGGAAAGGTAATGAGCATGGTAAAGAAAGAAAAGTTGCAGTATGAGAGGAGATTGGCTGGTCAGGCCAAAATTAACTCAAGGGAATTTTTCTGCTATATGGCAAGCAAGAGAAAGAATAATTATGGCAGGTTAACACTGTTGGATAGTCATGGCAGCAGAATAAATAACATCTGCAAAGGATATAGTTGAATTATTGAATGAGCACTTTATCAGCATATATTATACTGTGTAAATGATGCCATGCAATATATATATAGAAGAGATGCAAGTATTAGGAGATGTGGAAGTGAAAGAATCAGAGGTGTATCAGATGTTGGTTGGGTTAGATGTTAATAAGGCTGTGGGAGTGGATGACATATCACTATGTATTCTTAAGGAATGTGCACCACAGTTGGCTATGCCCTTGATCTGGTTATTTAATGAAAGTCTTGCAGTGGGTAGGGTTCCTAAGGATTGGAAAGAAGGCAAAATAGTACCACTCCACTAGCATGGTTCTTGGACAGAAGTCTCCAACTATAGACCAGTCTGTATAACTGCAGTTGTGGTCATGTGTTGGAGAGAGTGGTAAGGAATAGAATACAGGATTGGGTTGATGAATATCATAGTATTCTTTATGATGGTCAGCATGGATTTGTAAAGGATAGGTCCTGTTTTAGCAATTTACTTGCATTTCATGATAAGGTAACAAGTGTGTTAGATAAAAGAGAATCATATACAGTGATATTCTTGAACTTTGCAAAAGCATTTCATAGATTACCACATGATAAGTTGTGTACAAGCTGCAGAGGATAGGAATAGACAGTATATTGGTTAGATGGATCAGAGATTGGTTGTGAATGATACCAGCAGGTTATATATGATGAAGCAGTGTCTCAAAAAAGGAGAGGAACAAGTGGTGTGCCCCAGAGTTCTGTTCTTGGGTTCCTGCTGTTTAACTTGTTTGTAAATGATATATCATGTAGACTGACTGGGAATCTTCAGTTGTTTGCCGAAAGTTGGGAAGAATTATAAGTAGGACTGCTGATGTTAATTCCCTTTAGGAAGATTTCAATAGACTTTTCACTTGGACAAAGGAATGGGGTTGTAGTTTTAATATCAATAAGTTCAAGGTGTTGCATTTTGGAGTGCAGAAATATAAGGCTGTCAACCAACACATCCCAAATTAGAGATTTGGGAGTGGTGATTGACAGTAGACTGAAGTTTAGAGGGCATATTGCTAGTGTTGCAAAGGCTGCACATTGTAGTACATCTATGATAAGAAGTACTCTAACATGCAAGGATAAGGAAGTGGTTGTGCCACTGTTAGGTGAGAGGGGAAAAACCAGAGGTTATCCCTGGGTGTTATAAAAGTGTGGTGAAGAGAGGTGTGAGGAGTAGATTTTTTTCATCGAGAATTGTCAGTGAATGGAATGCATTACTAGAATGTGTTGTTAAAGCAAGAAGTGTTGAGGAATTTAAGATTCTATGTGATAAATACGTTGTCAGTTGAAGAACCTTGCATGATGAGTCTGCCAACTCCATGGAGGGTATAATAATAATATAAATCCTTCCTTCCATCAAACTTTCACCCCACATATTCACAATCTGTGCACTGAGTCATTCAAGATCATAACTCTTCATTTCAGCTCACCTCTGTCGTACCGTGGCAACAGACTCACAACTTTTATTTTCTCATCCTTATTCTCTTGTAATAGGAACTCTTTCACATCTTCTTGCATACGACATGTCATCTGCCAGATCATTCATACCAACCAAAATAAACATCTCCTTCACTCTCTGCATCCTTGTGATATTGCTGACATCTTTAATCGTATCTCCAGGAAAACACAATTTTGTCACAGTCTCCTCAAGCATTCCTCTTATCATAGTTGGCTGATCTCATCCAGATGGCAGATATAGCAGACTCTAGAAATAGGTAATCAAGCTATCTCTATAGGTTGTCGACCTATTGTGATTAAAATTAGCTTTATGAAAAGCCAAGAATCATGGTCATAATGGGCATTCAGCCTAATAAGAGATAAAAGAACTTTGCTCAACTAAAATGTACTTTTTCACTATCATAAACAGTGCATGGGAATAGTCAGTATATACAGTAATAATCAGTTGATCTAGTAAAAATAATAAAACTGTATTTTAACACAAGTACAAAAAATCATTTGAAAATTGCATCCACTTATAACAAACTTTGGCATTGGGAATTATTTAGTGTTCTCTTTCCTGAGTGACACTTAGGTGGAGACTAAATGAGACTCGAGAGCTTTCTCATTTATGCAGTTTACTTTTTTTTTGGAATGTTAAACATTTGCAAGAATATCTCTACACTTCAAAGAATACTTATACTTCTCTCCTAAAATGAAAAATGTTTCTCTCCTAACTATCTTGGCTGTATGATTTGATTCTAAATTTGATGATAAAATGGGATTGATACATTTGTGCAAATTGCACAATGTTTTCTGTTGAATGAGTATGTTCTTGCATATGCAGTGTTATAATATTATAATACTCCCAGTGAAAATTGTGTAGATATTTTCTTATGGAAATTGTATAAATGTTAAGTGATTTCACACTACATAATAGTGTTCATATAACAAAAAATACATATTGTGATGCTACTTTTCCATAGCCAAAATCTTTGAGTAATGATGGAGAAACATCTGATGGATATCTCCAACCACCTTCCCCTGTTCGGCAGTTCCTTATATCTCCACCAGCTTCTCCACCTGTTGGTTGGAAGCCAGTTGATGAAGCAGAACCATGTGTTAACTATGATTTACTTGCAGCATTAGCAAATTTATCTCCAGGTAAGTTAAAATTTTTTTAATCCTATGACATTTTGTTTCAGATGTTCTATGGATAATAACAGCAGTGAAATATTATTATTATAAATTAATCAAGTTCATTTTGTAAATGTTTCACTGATTTTATTATATGACCAAAACAGAATTTCTACTCCAGGATACCAACGTCCAAAGATTTTGAGTATTCATCTCAACATTTGTTACATGCAAGAAATTTTTCCAGCTTGAAGAATAATGGTCTAGATGTGTCTGTTTGTCTTCGCCATTGCTATGGAAATAGTTGTCTGATATGGCTGAAGTCCACTATACTGGAACTCAAGTTCTGGAAAAAGATCAATCCCTTTGCCTCTGTAAGTTCTCCATGGAGGTGTAGGATGAATAGCAATCTTCATTGCTATGACGAGTTCACCTAACTTATGATTCTTGATCTTAAATGCTAACCAATATTCTAACTTACACAGCACTCATTTATAGCCTGCACGTGCACCCACACACACAGCTCAAGAATGTCAACTGGAATCCATTGAGCTAAACTGTATACATCTTATGATATGCAATATGTTAGACAGAAGACAACAAACTAACTTGCCTTCATTACTAATTATATCTCCTTTTGGCATTAATCAGATGTTCTGTATATTTAATATGTACTTTTGAGTCTGTCTCTCTATTCTCAGAGATTGACTAGGCTGATTTTGTTTTAAATAAAGTCTGGAGTGGCATAGATCTGCTCAAAGTTTCCAGAAGTAAAGTCATAGTTCTCTCTAACAGGAAAAAGGGACTGAAAGTGCTAATTACAACTGACTCAAAAGAATTTTAGAAAGGCATTAACAAATGCCTTTCTGTATAAACACTATGGTAAATAAAATAAATTATGTTGATGAGGAATTTATGTGGCCAACAGACTTATGAATGAAGCCAGGCTTATTGGTTTGGGGAGAAAAAAAAGCATGCAAATTGCCATGGCATCTCCAAAATTTATGCATTATGGAAGTATGAGTATTACTGCTGCTAAGAGTAGATCTAATCCTGTCTATTACCACTATTTCATTTTGGTGGAGATGACAGTACAGATATTACAATCAAGTCAAATGGTAGAAATGCACTTATGGAAATCAATTTTTACATATAGGCAGCTTTATATAGCACTATTCTAAATATGATCATTGGAAAATTAAAATAATGAAATTACATATTGGAAAAATGAGAACCCAAAATATTGTGTTTCAGGAAATCTTATCTATAATAGAGCACGTTTCATTTGTCCAAAAGTTTTCATTCAGTATTAATGAATGATTACACAGAAATTTTTCATTGATATTATGAGTAATATTTCTTACAAACTTGGATTAAATTTGTTTATAACTAATGCTTAGATTTCAAAAATGCTTACTTTCTTTTATGGATATGTAAATTTTCAACGGATCAGAGTTTGATTTTTTGATGGTATCACTTCTTAATTTATTATTGAAATCGTTTGGGTTTGTTTTTTTTTAATGTCAAAACCTGTAAAATATGGGTATTCTGTTAGTTTTCCCTGATATGTGCTAATGTTGTTTGTTTCTTGCATATAATTTGTAAATATTATTTTGAGAGTAACTAACTTTAATGTAGAGAAATAAAAAAAATCATTTATTCCAAAATGATAATTTATCTCTGAGTTTCCTACTATAAGTGCTGTGATTACTGAGATTTTTTTATGTTGATACTTCCAGTTAAGATGAAAAGTGCGATTTTTGTAGTTTAAACTTTTACAGCCAAAGATATAATGCCAATCTCTACCAAAAAAATAATAAATCTTAGTGGTTTGCCTTTTGATAATGTTCACCTCAGTGGTCAAGACCAGATCTCTCTCTTCATAGACTGACACTCATCCTTTCATTGTTCAAACATACCACTTTAATACATCCTCAGTTTCCAAAAAAGCTTGGCATCCTTTTTCACTCAAGGCATTACTTTTAATTTTTCCAGCTACTAATTCTGTACAAATCCCAAATCTGCCTAATCTTAAAATACTCCTCTCATATATAGGCAGTGGTGCATGAAAAATCTCTAAAAGTTCTTGATTTTGAGAGATTTTTGGCATTTTGGCTATTTGATAACTGCTCTATTTTGCAGACTCTTCAGGCACTGTTCAGCAGAATTGACATCCATCATTGCACCCCATTTCTGCTAAACCTACAACGTGAATAATAGCTGCCCAACATTCATTTACAGTTGTGTTAAATTGCTAATGCACCATATCTGCTAATCTCATTTATTTTTATTCCACATACTTCTGTTCTTTGGAACAGTTTTCCTCCAAAAGCTTTCCCTGAAGAATACAATCCAGATTTTCAAAAAGAATCTTCACAGAACTCCTGTCCACAACATGCCATATAAATTTGCTATACTGTATTTACTTGAATATCACTTGCACTTTTTTTTCTCCCAAAATTAAAGTTAAAAAAAAATCATGGTTCGAGATATATGCAAGGATTTTCATAAACTAAAGTTTTTCAGATAAAAATTAAATTAATGTTTATAATTAAATTCTCAGTATTCATTATAATTTATAATTGCTCACATTATTTATAAAATGAATGTATTTAAATTTTAATTATGATCGACTGCTCACCAAAAAAATAATAAATCTTAGTCCTTCGCCTTTTGATAATGTTGACCTTAATGGTCAAGACCAGATCTCTCTCTTCATCATGCAATATATTTGAATCTTTAGCAACAATACTTCTGTAATTAAATTAAAAACAAACAGTTTCATTATTGCTTGTCCTTTTATCATTTCATAATCATAAGATCGCCATGATTTAAAAAAAAAAAACTACTCATTTTCTCTACTTCTTAATACTCATTTTGTAACTGTAAATTAATTAAATATCTCTGTTATAATTGATTTCTTCACATTTTCAAAACAGTAAATCCATGTTTCTGATAGTTATGTATACAGTTCAGCCATTAAGATATGAACTATTTCAATAAATGTTAATGTTGAACCAGAAACTATTGTTTCTGGTTCAACATTAATTTTTATCATCATTTGAAGAAGTTATTTAAAATTAATATCTAATTCTAATTAATAAATACTAATTCTCTTTTATTAATATAAAAGAGAATTAGTTTTTCTTTAATATTCTTTTAAGATGTATAATTCAGATAAAAAATACTTTTTTATACTGGATTTTGCCAGACACCTGTAAGAGTGATCCAGTATAACCTGGTTAGGAGATGAAATTTACTATTTTTTTGTTATTACTGATATTACAGTGGAATTTTTTTTTTGATAAGTTATGCTAATCATAGTGAGTTGATCTCCTGATTCTGAGGACAAGTTGGCTGTTAGGAATAATTGCATGTTAAGATGGGGGAATTTGATGATAGGTAAAAATACACAGCTAAATTCTAAATGACCAGTTTTCAAATGTCATGTCTGATATTAATCATTTTTCTGATTCACTATACTATAATCATAATCGTTCTAATAAAATTTTAAAACCAACAAATTATACTGTTATTGTACTTTTCAAATAAACATTAATGTGTAAAAATGCAGGTCCAATGCATTTTGCCATCCATAAAGAAAATTAATTAAAAAAAAAAAAAAAAGAAAATTTAGTATAGGAAAATACTAGTAACGTTTCACTTTTTGCACATTTTTCCTTATAACTAGGAGAATCCCATGAATTACATCCACCTTCTGAATCCCAACCAGGTATTGTTGTCCATATATGTGAAGATCAGCAACCTGAAAGACCTAAGCTGAAAATTGTTCAAACCCGTCGTCCCATTGGAGGAACAGATTCCTCTGGCAGCAACTCTCCCCCTACTCCTCCTTCTCCTACATTCTAAGTAATTCACCATCCATAATTGTTTCAAAGACAGACATACACATTTTGGTCCATGTTGTTTTGGTAATGTTACAGGTTGTATCCTACATTGTTTCAAGTATTGTAGATAAATTGCTATTGAAAACCTGTGAATAATCCAGAAAAAAGTAAAGATGTTAACATTTATAAAATATACCTGTATAATTTTATTCAGAATTATATTATCTATTTATTTTTTTATAAGATTTAGTAATGTTACAAGTTTAAAATTTTAAGCGTAAATGAAAATTTAGTTATACTAGTTTTCAAGAACAAATTAGAAGGATCAAATGTGATTTATTTTTCAAATTTATATCAAAGTACTTCAACAGCAGAAAGTTAATTATAAGCTTTTCTTACTCTGCATTGCTTATAACTATGTTTATAACAATGTTACAGGGTATATATTTATACATGTGTGACTGTGATAATTTGCTAAAGCTGTAACTGACAATGATGAACTTTATCTCAAAGTGAAAATGTGCAGTTTTTAATGTCCGTACGTTGTATACAAGAATGAACCGGTTGTTGCTTATGAATGAACTATTTATATTTTATTTATGAAAGAAATATTTTATATAAGTTCTTGTCATTACAAATTTGTTTAGTTGTACCTAAGATTTCTGTACAGGAGAAAATTGCAAGTCAGTTATTTGTGTTTGCAATAATAGAGAGGATTCATTTTATCATGAATGATACAGCTATTTTCTCTTTGAAAAGCAAGAAAAAAGGTTTTGCCTTTATCCATGAAATAATTATTTATTCTATAAATGTACAGATAAAGCTTACTTATCATTGTGTGTGTGTGTGTGTGTATGTATATATATATGTGTGTATATATATATATATATATATATTCACAGATAGAGGTACATCATTCTTTACTTTGAAGGCAAATATACATATAGATCTGTGGATGAAGTTGCATCTCTGAACTGTTGTATCAATCACTACAATTCCTACTGTATATTCTAGAAAACACTACATTATCTAAATATTGTGCATTGGCTTGCCACATGTAGCACTTAGTGGTGTAGAAAAGGCCTTGCACCTTCCTCGTGTAGTCAGTATGCCCATTGGCATGTATCAACCTAAACAATGATCTGATTTCAGATTATTCTTGTCAAATCACAGTGTACTTAGAAAAGCAAAATTATAGAAACCTCTTGATAAAAACATATACAGACTTTCTTGATAAAAGCAGAAGTTGTAGTGAAAGCAAGCATGCTTAGATCAATTCAAGCTGCTTAATGTTTTAAGAATTTTTTATCTTTATTAGTTAATTATAACTGTGGATAAATGCCTAAAGAAAGTATATTATATTGCAAAGTAAACCACTTTTAATAGGAAACAGTAAACTGTAACTATTCACTGAGTATTTACATTTGTATACATTTGAGATAAAGCTATATCCATTTAGTTTCTGACTTCAGTTCAAGTGGGAAAAATGGAGAAAGTGACATTTAGGCATATGGAGAGTAGGCTTGACCAGTTGCCTCTAGAGAACCACTTCTTTCCTCTTAGTTTAATACTTATTTCTGATATTGTGCTTTTTTTTATTTTTCATTGACCATTTTGCATATCTTATTCTGAAATGGAGGAAAATGCATAATGTAAATAAGATTGCTACTTTTACTAAACAACTGCAAAATAATAAATACAAGTAGAATTTTAATTGCAAGTTTTGATGTTTTTATTATTGTCACAAGAATTGGAAGAAGAGTACTTGTATCTAATACACAGGCTACTGAGATGATTGTGCAGCATAATCCATGCAATGTAGATCTTCGTGCAAAATTATTTTTATTTGTATGAGTATGGTCCAAAAATTTTTAAATATTAGCATAGTCATTCTTGAATCTTGAAATGTTGTACTACATTCCTACAAAGGGGGGAGGTGAAATTGGCAGCATCAGCCTTAATTGTGCATATGCAAATTATATTGTGCAAAATTCCTGTAGCCTCTTTACAGATATTAATACTTTGCTTCTTTAATATTGTAGCACATATTTTTATTGTTGTTGTTAATGTTCTTGTAACAAGCATGAAATGTGAAAATATGTCTTGTCATTTTATTTATATCATGTCAATTTTAGTATGTGATCATAATTATTATCAAATGTTATTTTCTCTCTACTGAATATATATATTGTTACTATTGTTAACATTATTTCTCTTTGGCAAATCCTACGTTTTATGTATTGGTCTTTGGATTGCAATGGTTCGATTTCTTGATGAGCAACATTCAAGTCTTTGTATAAAATAACAGGTTTTTTTGTCATCCAAAGATAGTTTCAAAAATTCTTATCCCAGTCCATTCTGTATTCCAGTTACACTAGCATTAGGAACATATGCATGCCAGATGCAATCGCTCTACCATTTAACAGGATGTCATATGACAACTAAGATAAGGTAAACTTGTATATTCCTAATGCTGTGAGAAGTTTAGTGAGACTAGATTACAGAATGGTCTGGGATAAGGATTTTAAAAATCATCATAAACATTTGCATGACAACCCTGTTAATTTATGTGGAGATCTGAATGTTACTCATTATTATTACATGGCAATATTGTGGAATTCTGAGGATTCATCATGGAAGACCACTCTACACCATCCATAAGCATATTTTTATCTGGTATTTAAATTAAGGGGATATTAAATCCCACATTATTTCAAAGCCGAATTGAAATGTGAAAAGTTATTATCTAGGTCTATATCAGTATTATCTAGGTCTACCTACTCACTGATGAGACCTCAATAAAAGTCGAAACCGGTCTAGGTAGTGACCTTCCACCATAATGTATAACATCATACATCTCCTAGGAGATGTGTTTTACATTATGGGAAATACTAAGAATAGTGATCAGAACTTTACCCACCTTTGCTACGAGTTGGTTCAATACAATCTTCCGAAACTTTTATAGTTTGCTATATATTCAGCATGAAACTGTTTGATTTCTATCTTTGAGTTTCTTATTCGGCTTTGATATAATGTGCGATTTAATATCCCCTTAATTTAAATAATTTTACATCGCTGAAATGGAGCCTTTTGGCTCTTTATTTTAGTAGTTTTTATCTGGTATTTGTGCATATTCTTTGGCCAGTTTATCTAAGGAAAGATCTGGCTCTTTGGAAAGAAAAATCCTACTTCCTACCTGTGAGAATGGCTAACTTTCATGACAACTAAACCAGTTCCTTTTCAAACTGAAAGGCACATGTTGCACAGTCTTCAGTTTTTTCCATATGTATATGCATGTGAAATATCCAAATTTAATAGCTCTTTCAAAAGATAAATGTGATTCAGATGAAACTTAGATAATGAATGATTATGTAATATGTGGTTCAATTGGAATTCTATTTAGGGATGCAGTTCAGTATAAAATAAATTTAAAAATCTTCAACCAGAATCAGTCTACTGCTGGATTAAGTTCTCTCCCAATTTTGTCTGTTCCATTCTCCTTTCAACTTTTCTTATTCATTGCACTCCAGCATTCCTCACCATCTCTAATTTAGTCTTCTGCCTATCATCTATAGGGCTCCATTGTGTAATAAAATTTAGACTATCTTAGTTGTCTATCCATCTATTTCTTGTCCATTAGAGATGGTGGTGAGTCTCCTGATTAGGGAATCAGGAGACTCATCCCCTGATTAAGCAATGTAGCTGGCTTGCCATTCCTCTACTACCTCCCTCTAGGAGTAAATATTTTGTCTATCAAACTATACATTCATGAGGCCAGTTTGCCTGTTCTGAGGGATGAAAAATCTGAGTTTCTAGGAGAGAAACCCCTCAATCTCCATATGAGATTGCCCATTCGATGGAAAGGACCCAATAAAGGTTCTTCACATCGTAGACAGGATTTGAACCCAGATCTTTTCAACAAGGACTTATCTATACTAACTGAGCTACGGAGGCTTTTAGTTACTTTGCATTATATAAATCCAGCATATATCCACTTTGAATGCATGATGTATTGGTTAATATTTGGTACACTCTAAGTAGCACACCAAGCATATTCCTTTCACTCTTCTCCAGGTGACTCAATTTGTGAACCACATATTTAGCTAAATTCCAGTAGATCTGAGGTTATTTTTAAATAATAATTATACCTTAATCTGTGGTATTGTTCTAAAACAGTATTGTCTGCCCTTTTGTTACTCAGATGTTGCATATTTTAGTTATGTAAATTTTGCAAAACACTAACATCTATTAGATTTTGTCCATATGCATATAATAAACCTGCTCTGGTGGATGATTTTTAGTTTTCAGAGTAAAATTAAGCAAAGCATTTTAAAACAAAGGGTTTCACTCTGGGTGGATGGAATTTCCAAAAATGTGATATGTTGGTCTTTATTAAAAATCATATCTTACTTTAGATGGAAATGAGATCATGTGTACGGGGGAAATTAGGTAAAACAATTCAGAATGACACAAAAGTAGCTTCTCCATATTTAATGGAATTTGGTTTTCATATGTGAATCTTCCCTGTGTAAGGTTATAAACCTATCATATATTAGTACTGCATTGCCTGTGGAGGAATCATGTAGACCAAACGTGGAACTGTTTTCCCAAGTGACTTCAGTCCTCCATTTCAATAGCATAGTCATCTTACACTATGCATTGAAACTTGTTTCTAATGAAATATTTAAGATCTGTTTGTCACATCATTGAAATCCAGTTAAACATTATCTCTGGAACAGCCAGATTTCAAAGGTAAAAAACTTTGAAGCATGTCTGTCTACTGCCTTTACTTTGAAATTGAACTATAATTATTTATGGATGATTACATCAAATCCAAAACGACAGTTTGGATATCTCTCTTGGTCAGTTTTCAGGGAATTTCAGATAAACATGAACAACAGCAGAAAAAAAACTTATCAGAAAGATGTACAGCACATTATTTAAAAAAAAAACATTACTCTCTAAGTGGAAACAGTCATCTGCTCTTACTTACATTACTCTTTTTACATCCTGTAAAAAGAGTAATGGAATTTGGTATTTTCCTGACTCCCATCTCCCCCCCCCCCTCCAGTATTGACACCAGGAGATTTTGAAAACCAGACTTCACACGTAAAATGATTTATTTGTTATGCACAACTCTATCACAAACTACTTTTGAAATATGATAGATATGGGTCTGGGTTTATTTTATTAATAAAAATGAACTTAAAAAAAAAAAAGTTTACTTCCAGCAAAGTTTTTTTTTTCCCATCTTGTGATATTATGAATATCTGTTTTGATATGTAAATCACTGATAGACATAGCATTCTTTCTGTCTGTAAGAGGATATCATCTATGCCCAAGATTGTTCACTATAAATTTCTGAAGAAATAAAAATAAAAATGTATATTTCAAGTGGCAGCATAGAAAAGCTGCTTAAAATTTAAAGTAAATCATTTGAACTCTTAATTCAGTGTATATTTATACATAACTATGTTAGTTTTAAATTTCATTTAAATTAAGAATGTTTGTTGATCTTAAAGTAATCTTCGAGTGGTTAAAATATCTAAAGAAATATAACTAAACAAAAAAAAGGGGGGGGGGCAGAGTTATATAGTTTGAATCCAGCAACTTTGGCATCAAACATTTTTCTGGACTAAAGGTCAAGACTGAAGTTCCTTTTTATTTTTTTTTTTCCCCATTAAAATATTGTGGCATATGACAAGCATACTGTTATTTATATACACTTTCTATTCATTCATTATATAAACAACATAAAACATGTAGCCTTACATCTGAATTATATTCTTCCTTTATTTTAGAACAAGAACACCTTTACATCCCTTTTTTACTCAATCAGGCTTACAATGGATGTAAAGGTGGAAACTGTAACATCATGGCGATTGTGCAGTGAACAGAACTTTTGAACTCTATGTTCATAAAAAAAAGTTTAATCATTTTTAGTGGACTACTTGTAAAATTTGTGCATGATTTATCTTGACCATACAGAAAATCTTATTGGATTCTAATAAATTCTCAGTTTTTTTAAAACATGCTAAGAATAACTGAATCCTTATCTTTCTTTATTTTGACTAATTATTCCATATTACAGCAAATTACCTATATTTATGTTGTACAGTATATCTTGAGCATTATTCACCATTTTTATTAAACAAAATAGGATTGTGTAAACGACTAAGAAGTGTTTCTTTAGTGGCAAGGTAAGCTTCCAAATTACATGGCATTATTAACACCGATGTTAATATGAAGTCAAAATGAATATTATAAAATGCTTACTGTGTATTTATCCACAACAATACTCAATCAGAATTATCTTTATTAAAAAAAATGACACTACTTTAATCAGGTTTTTTTTTTATTATTATTATTGAAAAAAAAAAAAAGTGTCATGGCAAAACCCTTACTTTAACAAAGTATTTTTTGAGGAAAAATGTGGTTTATTGGTGAAGCAGTTTGCTTCTGATCTCGTGATCTAGATATCAGAAAATAGATGCTTTTTTTTTAATGCAAATTTATTATTACACTCCATTTATGTACATTATTCCTCAATATTACTATTATATATATATATATATATATATATATTTATCACAAATGACAGGTTACAAATTTTTTTGTTTTAGAATTAATAGTACTATACAGTTCATGGAACTGTTATTCAATTATTATAAGCTGAAGATCAATTGATATTAAGATGCATAAAGATGATTGAAGGTAGACTGGAATCTTTAACAGCATATATGGTGATATCACTATAGTTAAAACAGCAATATTAATATAGTTTTAATAATAATAGTAGTGATGATAGTTTATTAAGCATAAGAGAAAAGAGAAAGTATTTTTAGTGCTAAAATCTCTAAAATAAAATGGTCTATTCACAAAGATCATGACATATGTGAAAAAAAAAAACTATATACAAAATATATTTAATAGTTGGAAGAAAATCCACAAAATGAGTTGTTTTTATTTAATATAGATTTAATGTTTTATAGAATCTGCATTTTGTTTTAAAAAATGTTTTAAAGACTTTATTCAACTTTACTTTTAAGTTGTATTGTGTGTAATTATTTTTAACTGCCTGAGATGGAAAATAGGAAGCAGTTGTTATTAACATGTTGGTTGATCTGTATAATTTATTGATTTTGATGTAATTAAATAAAATTAGAAGAATGTCATTTTGTTTTGGTCTATTTATAATATATTGGTGTTTCATGCCTTAATTATCTTACATATGTGCATGTTTTTTTTTTCAAGTTATTTTTTTAATTTGTGATATATAAAAGATTTTTATATAATTTAAAATTTCTTTTGACATTCTTTTCTATAATTTTTTTTAATGATTATATCATTTTACAGCATAAGGCTTTAGATCAAAATTCTGTAAAGCGTATGTGGCTGTTCTGTCTCCATTGAGTATTTTTGTGTATATTACAATATTTTATGTGTGCCATTAATGTCTTAGTGCTTAGGATTCCCACCTTTTAGAACTCTAATAAGATTAAACTTGCCAAGAAACTATATTCTTCTTTAATCCTTTACCAAACATAAGCAAGCAAAGTTTGCACGTGAAGTATCTTTCACAATGAGGCTACTTGTATATAGAGGCTGATGACTTCACATCAGTTTCCTTGGCATCCCAAATCCAAAGCACACTTGGTACAGGATTAAACAAGAGTATAATTTCTTGGCAAGTTTAATGTAATTTGTAACCAAGTGAAAAATACATTTAATTCTATCTCTTATTTCTAATCTAAGTTGGAATTTTCTTGAGCAGCTTAATATGAAAGTTCAGTTTCCTGTTTGTGAGGTGGGGAAAAGAAAAAAAACTGGATGCAAACCAATTCCATAGTCACTGACCTACTAATTCAGTAATGGAAAGGGAAGGGGGAAAAAAAAAAACATATTGCAAGTGAACCAGATAATTGGTTATCATTATCATAAAAAAAAAAAAACCCTTAAGATGAGCTTTACTGATGACATTGACCTGTGTAAATTCATATGTACAACTTATCTCTTCCCTTTCTTTCATTAATAATGAAATTCAACGAAAAGATTTTTTTTTTGCTTGCATATTTCTGCAAAACATATACTAGGATTTTCAGTAATGACAAATTAGGTAACATTCAGTAGCACACTCAGATTTTATCTTGGGGGGAGGGGGGGAGTTGAGTAGACAATTTGAGAATGCATACTAGCATCGCATACGACCTATGACTGAGCATCTGCAATGATCGCTAATTCATAAGTAGTATAGAAATAGAAGATAATACACAACATAAATTTAAAAACATGAATTTTAATTAGGAAAAGATTTTTGAAAAATTTTCTAGTGTTTTCCCTTTTTTTTTCTGGGGGGGAAGCACCTCCCCCACTCTGGGTGCACCCACTGGTAACATTAATATACTGTAGGCTTATTTGTAAACCTGTAGTACATTTGTACCATCGGTGGGTTAAGAATTTTTTTTACCAGGTTCAGAAACTGCTCTTGAGACCATACATGAAACTTTTTCAAGCCACTTCTGGTCTCCAGTAAGTGGGGGGGTGGTGTAACACATAAAGACAAACATCCATGCCCACAGTGGTAATTCAAAGCCACAACCTGTTAGTTGGAGAGTGGATATGCTAACCACTTGGCCAACCAGGCCAGCAAATGATAAAAAATGATACATTTTTAATTTGCTCGTATATACTCCCAATCCATAACTATATAATTCTTAGTTACATAAATCCATTCTTCTAATAACCATTGCTGAAGACCATTCCACATATCTGCAACACAAATGGGTAGAAGATGAACTCCCTATGTTTGTTCTCTTTTCTTCACCTTCTCTTTATGTTCTCCAGTAGAGTCTGTTTCAGTCAGTACAACAAACTCCTGCTATTACCTTATATATGTGCCTAAACTCAAGTTTTAAAGTCTCTTGCCAGATATGTGACAGATTAAAACTGATTCTTGTAAATATCATAATGAAAAAAAAAAAAAAAACATTAAAAAAAATCAACAAATCAGTGCCAGTAAAGTTGTGAGCCGCAATCTGTACTTGCCTGACCAGAAACTAATATAATTATATTATGACCCTTTCTCCCATAAGTGAAACTTTTAATTACAATAAGTCTATAATCTGCTTTGCTTGAATAGACTAGCTGTCTTACCAATATGACTCCTGAACTTAAATTCCCTATCAACTGGAATACCTAAATCCTTGTATTCATTAACTCTTTCTAAAGCTTGTCTATTTATTCACTTTAAACTTCATTTGCCTGTCAACTCATCCAATATTTTTTTAGGACCATCATTGTGAAGAAATGAGGTCATCCAGACAACTAGGTGTTATTCAACATCACATCATCTTAAAAACTTAAATCATTTATGAATACACTAACCAACAAAAATCCTATAGTCGTCAATCCCTTGGGTAAAAGATTTCTTATCAGTACATATTTGGCACAATTCATTGGCAGATTTTTATTGTGGAATACTATAAGCTTTACTGAAATACATATTAATCATTACTTTGATCTATTTTCATGCAGCTTCCTAAACAATGAATTATTCTATTCCCTCAGCCATACAGCTGGTGGGGGTAGCTATATGCTACCATACTAGGGAGATGATTATGAGCAAGGTGGTTTCCCCATTGCCTTCCTTGCCCTACTATATGACTGTAGCCTGTGTGTTCACGGGGCCTACTTGCAGGATGAAAAACCCCAGATAAACTTGTGGAAAAATCCCTGCTGTCCACACCCAAGACCGGCCAACTTGGTTATGGCTGAGGAAAATCCTTAAGCTCTTCACGTCGTCAACAGGAATCAAACCTAGGACACTCCTTCCCCAGGCATATTGCGAAATGCAATAGTTTTGTTATAACTGATCTTCCATTAGTAATATCACTGTAACCAGCTATTTTATAATTCATTTTTCCATTAGTTTATTATCTTTAATTCTCTCCTTTATGCAATGAACTTCCCTTTACAAATTGGAAATATACTGCAATTTTCCAATGAGAAGGTATTATTCACAATCTCAGCTATTCACTGAAGATGATCAAAATTGAAGTAATTAACTCTGACATAACAGCTACTACAACAATTTAATTTTTATTCTAATTTCCTAATGAGTATTTATTTTGGTGACTTAAATCAGCGCTTCCCAAAATGTGGGCTGTGGGCCTTGGCCCTCTTGGGGGCCTTTAGTTTTGTTGAGGTGGGCCATGAAATAATGAAAACAAATTTAAAATGTTTTAAGACTAAGTGTGCATGGCAAATGTGTATGTAAGATGCTAAAAATGTAATATTTGCATTTGATTTTTTTTTTGCGATATTCGCTGTGTATGTTTTGTATTGAATATAAATACAATAAATATTATAATAATATATGTCTGTATTACAATTTTTTTTTCGATTGGGGGTATGTGAAATATTTTAATTTTTCCAAGGGGGCCTTTACATCCATAAGTTTGGGAAGCACTGACTTAAATTATCTGAGTATTGATTTGGTATCAGAAAACTCATAAGGAGGAGGGAGAATTTGAATTATTGCATGAAAACTTTCTCAAGCAGCATAGAAAGAAACAACTCAAGGACAGAGAATGTTAGATTTGATCAGAGCATCAAAAGATGTTTCAGTTAAGGATGTTGTTTTGCCACCAGTTGGTGGTAGTGATCATGCTGTACTCAGAAGAATACTATCTTTGTTTCATGGTATCAGTTGTTGAATGGAAAGGATATCAGCAGTGGATGGGAAGTTTTGCAAAGATGCCTAAATGATGCAACATCTGACTGTGTCACTAGAGTTCAAAGAAGAAATAGAATGGAAGTGAAATGGATGTGCAATCTCATTAAACAAGAGATCCACAAGATCATGTGGCTGTGAGAATAAGAGTGATAGGAGTTATGAAATATATAAAGCATAGGCCATAAAAGTTACAAGTGTGTGTGTTTATATATATATATGTGTGTGTGTGTGTGTGTGTGTGTATGTATGTATATATATATATATATATATATATATATATATACACACACACACACATACTTGTAACTTTCTGTACTTGTGTGCAGAAAGCTAAGGTGACGTATGAAAAGAAATTGGCTGCAAAATCTAAAGGCAATGCAAAAGAATTTGATCATTATGCTGCAAGTAAAAGAAAGAATGAATGCAAAAGTATAACTTTACTGAATGCAGGCAGTTCTCTGGTATCAGAAGTAGATGCAGTAGTTCAAATAATGATTGCTCACTTCACTAGTATCTATCAACCTAGTGTAATGCACACTGGATGAAAAAATAGAGATGCATGAGAAGGAAGTTCCAGAGCAGTTGCATGACTTGGATAAGAATTCAGCAATAAGAACAGATGGGATATCAGCATGTATACTAAAAGAATGTTCAGCCAAAACTGGCTAGGCACTTGATATGCTTATATAATTTTAGTCTTATCTCAGGAAAGATCCCATAGGAATGGAAAGAATGTTTGATAATCCTAGTGAACAAGGGTGGTGCAAGGAATGATGCTTCTGACTATCGACCTGTCAATATCTCTGGAGTAATTGTAAATATTTTTGGGGAGTCGGTAAGAAGTCATACAAAAATGGGTGACAAACAAAATATGTTTTGCAAGGAACAGCATGGGTTTACTAAGGGGAGGTCATGTCTGAGCAATTTGTTCATATTTTATAATGTTATGAATAAGTTGGATGAAGAGCATGGATACATTATGATACTGTTGGACTTTGCTAAGGTATTTGATAGGATATCACATGAAAGGCTGTTTTAAACTAGAAAATATGGGATTGGAATATAAACTATTCGCTTGAATAGGTGACTGACAGACAGGTATCAGAAAGTGGTATATGGGGAATGCAAATCTGCCAGATTTAAGATGACCAGTGGTGTACCCTAAGGATTCATCCATGGACCATTGTTGTTTAATCTATACACCAATGATACTGGAAAGTGCTGACAGGATATCTTCAGTTGTTTGCTGATGATGCAAAGATAAGCATAGCAATCAGAGATGCTACTGCATTTGCAAGGTTATTTGAATATGCTGGAAGTGGGCAAACGATAATCTCTGCTAGAGGGTTGCCACGTGCTTACTGTTGATAAAGAGCTCTGGAAAAGATAAGTGCTGTTTGTAATAATCAAAGATATTGCATGCATTTTAGTATACTATTGTTTATTTTTGATAGCTTAGTGTGTCTTCATGATTATTGGCCTTGTGGATTATTACTAACTTTTTCTAATTGAAATTCTGCATCTTGCTTCGAACGAAACGCAATGGCGGTACACACAAGATCATCTCGTAGAAAGGCGCGAAAATCAAACACCGTCATGCACTGCGATCTAACGCCGATATTCGTTTGCTCTTGTCATTGCATGTTACGTCATTCCCAACTGTAACTGCTCAAACAGCAGTGTATTTTTAGTATGCTTACGTGCCTTATTTCTGCGAGATATGAAACGTTTATTATTGGTGCTTGTGTCTGGTGAACTATTTTTTGTAAATCTTATTTTATTTTGTTAAAATAACATGATTATTTATTTATTATAGATACAAAATATGAAAAGAATAATATTTTTTCAATTATCGTTACACGAAATAAATGCACTGCGAACTAACGCCGATATTCGTTTGCTGTCTTTGCATGTTACATCATTAGATACACTACCGCTTGGGCAGTGTATTTAATGTTCGTGGTGAACTATTTTTTTTTGTAAATCTTATTTTATTTTGTTAAAATAACATATAATTATTTATTTATTATAGATACAAGGCTGAATTATGACGAGTGTCACTGTTGAAAATATGAAAAGAATTATATTTTTTCAATTATCGTTACAGGAAACAAATGCACTGCAATCTAACCCCGATATTCATTTGCACTTGTCATTGCTATTGATACGAAACTTTTATTATTGGTGTTTGTTCTTGGTGAGGATGAAATATTTTTAATAAAGCAATCTTTAATATGTAAATTTATTTATTAATAAATTCATTACTGATTAGGGAAAAAAAAGTTTTTTTTTTTGTATGTGCAGTACCCCCACTTAAAATTTTCACCGGCCGTCATTGATGAGTGCGAGCATGAGTAGTGAAATATGAAAGATGTGTTTGTAGAGAGATGATATGGATTTGTAGAAAGTGTGATAGTTTATTAAACTACGAGTTAACGAATGTGAAACAGAAGGAAGGAATGAAAGTTAGCATAAATGAAAGAAATCGAATGAAAGCCAGTGAGACTGAGGTAGTGGAAGAATGAAGAAGTGAAAGTATGTGATATGGGAGCGAAAGGAAGCATGAATGAGGAAATGGGAGTCAGATGCGGCACAACGAGATATAGCGAGGCTACGGGAACAGCAGAGAGAGTGAAATTGTCAGAATGCAAGATTTGAAGAAAGAGTTATTCGAAATGAATATGTGGAGTGACATTAGACATTTAGAGGAAACAAATGAAAAAGAAAAAGAGGCGACAAATGATTTGAGAATGGCAGTGTATGGAGATTCTATCATTATAGGATTGGTAAATAAGAGAGTCCATAAGGTATGGTATCCAGGAGGGAGAATGAGCAAAATAATTCATTCTTCGTACATGAGGAAGAAATGAGCTAGAGAATTAGTGTTGGTTGTGGGAACCAATGATTTAAGTGGACATAAGGAGAATGTAAGGAAGAATATCAGAAGGTTATTGAGGAGAATGAAAGATAACAGTATAGTGGTGGGGAAGGTATGACTGATGTGACAGAAAGCCAGAATCATGATTAGCATGCTGGTATACTAATCATGATTCTTTGGTAGGCTGACCATATTTCCTTGATACAAAAACGATAGGGAAGTTATGTAATATTCTGTATTCATGAAAAAGTAAGACGATAAAAAAAGTTTTATTACATAAACATACTGAGCTTTAGTGGTGACAGAACCCATACAAAAATTTAAGTAGACGTAGATGGGGGGGGGGGGGGGACTGTATTTCACTACGATCGAATTATGAATATTTCTCCGATGAAGTGATCTTATGCAGCAAATTTCGGTCTTCCAATACCTTATAAAACTTCTCACACTTCATGACACAATTTTGTCTTGCAACTAACATAGCCCTCATCGTCTCAACATTTAATCTAGATTTCTACTTTGAACACGTACTGTTCATAACAGGAAATATTCTCTTAACAGGTGCTGTACTTCCTGGAAGACAACGAATTAACTAAAATATTACAAAAGTCTTGAAAGTCTAGGCGTTTCTCGCACATTTCCGAAAAAAATCTGTACTTTTGTTCCATCACTACACAGCTTGTCCACTTAAAGAAATTTGAATTCTTTCTGGGGATCGTCATTAAAACTGCAGTTTCGCCTCTTTGACATTGCAAAGATAGACTAAAAGCTTTAAAAATTAAGACTTTATTATTCGTGACACCTCAAGGAGTCCGAAGAGTTGCGGGAGGACACCTACTGTACAACTCTCTGTCTCCACTACTACACTGAACCTCTACTACCAATCACCTACATCAACGCCATCTACTGCCCACAACCACCACAGCTAGTAATTTTTTTTTTGTCTGTAAATGGCGTGTGTTCTGAAGGGCCGATTTGTCTGTATGCGGGATGAAAAACCCGAGTTTCCGGGAGAAAAAACTCGGCTAACTCACCTTCGATTGAAAAAATCCATATAAAATTCCTCCCGTCATGACTAGAATCGAACTTAGGCCTTTTCCAATCGAAGGGCGCAATTTACCGTCGTTCTTCCAATTGCGCTACGGAGGCGCTTAAAACTTTAAAAAATATGAAATTTAAACCACCGGGACTGAATAACAAAGCCACCGGTTAGCATACTGGCAAAACGAAAACTAACACTACAGCAGAATAGACGCCGCGTCTGAGACGCGCAAGTGTTGCCAACATGCATTGTTTATTTTCTCTGAATATCACTGCAGATATCGATATTTAGTATCGAACAATGCGACTCCATATTAAAACGACTGCACGGCCGGGAAATATGGAAAAAAAAAACGGTACGCATGGTCAGCCTATTCTTTAGATACCATGCGTGAATGTATGCTATCTGAAGGCGGAATGAAATTATAAGAACGTGACAGATTGTATTTAGATGGCTTTGGAGTGAATGAACTGGAGAAAATGTTGCTGGATGGAAGTGCAGTGCGTGTGATGAAAGCAAGAGATCGGAAGTAAGAAGTGAAGTGAAACATCAGGAGAGTGGTATTGAAGAGACAGAAGTGTTGGCATTGGAAACAGTAGTAGTGTGAGAGAGATGAAGAGAGAATGGAAATACAAGACGAAACAGGGGGGGGGGGGATGAACAGAGAGGCGTCGCATACGAGGTGAATGTTGGGAGTAGCACTGAATGTATGTATGGGGATAATCAGCATAAAAATGGAACAGATTGGAATGCAGGTGTGGTGATTGAGACAGCCAATATATGTGGTAAGCGGTAATAAAGGTGATTGGTTAGGTGTGGTGGGAAAATCACAGCTAAGTGGATTGGGTAGAACTGGTTCGAGACCTAAAAGTGAACTGCTATATTTATTTACAAATGCCAGAAGTATCTGAAATAAGGGAGATGAAACGATTTCACTGATTGTGTTTGTTCTCCCAAAACTCGTTGGAATAAGTGAAACAATGGTTGAATGACGCCGATAACGTAACGGGAATAACAATGGAAGGGTACAGTGTTTTTAGCGAGGACGGAAAGGGGGGGGGATAGTGCTGATGATTGCAGGGATGTCCAGTCCACGTAAGGTAGACATGAAAGAGGGAAATAGTGTAAATAGTTATGATGCTGTGAGGTGGAATTTGACAGGAAGAGATATTTAGTTGGATGTTGCTACAGGCCAGGGAATGTAGAGGATGGAGAAAAGTAAGCAACTTCGGTTAGTGAACAAGGGAAGAGTCATTGTCATGGGTGATTTTAATCATGAGTGTTTAGACTGGAATGAATTAATAGCATTTGGGAATAAGGAAAATGACAACTATATCAGGTAGTATGTATAGGACACGAGAATTGAGAATTTTAGATCTGATCATTTCATTACAGGATGTAATTGTGAGTGGGTTTTCGCACGTCCATCCACTTTGTGGGAGTAATCATGAAGTGATCACCTGGGTTGTTGCTCATTAATTGAGAAAGAAGTAATATTTATTTGTTAATAAATGCATTCATTTATAAGCATTCCATTTAGGCTTTTATTTTTGTAGACAGAAGACATCTTAAGCTTGCGCGGCAATAATTGAGCTTTGCGTTGTGTATCGAAGGCCAATGCTTGCTCGTCTAGTCAAAGCTACCTTGGCTTGCTCGGTTGTAGGAGCTTCCAGGTCCTCGCTGCAGCACTGCGATTTCATGAGTGCGCATAGCCATTTCCGCTCCCTTCACGTCGTCTTAAACAGGCCATACGCAGTCAAAGTAGCTCTAGTCTTTGAGCTTCAACAGCCTTTACAAGTGTGCGTGTTGCTTGGGAAAATTAAGTTAGAATCAACTTTTTACGACGATGTTATTGACCAGTTCATAAAGAAGAACCGTAGGGTAGAATTTGTATTCAAGTAGCTAAATTGAAAAAGATAGAATATCATTTGTAAAATAAATGTTGTATTTGTATGATTAACTGTATATAAATTTCTAAATATATAATTTTAAATGGTCAGTAATTCATTATTCTGCTAATCGGACTTCAATCACACCTCTCACTCCCTAAATGATAAGAGCAAGCGTGAATTTCAAGACCAGCATTCGCCCCTGATGTAGACTTCTGTGAGGAAAAAATATATGTGGAAGTACAAGGCTGGTGATTGTGACAAGCTTAGGAGACAACTTCTAGCTGTAGCATGGAATAAGGGGGTGAGTGGTAAGGAAATAAATGCTGATTGGGAACATGCATTTATTTCAATAAATAAATATATTCACACATCAATGTAATATAGCATTGACGTGTGAATGTATTCCGAAGGTCAAAAGGATGAATACAGTAGGCGTGAAATTATGGATCGATGATGGATATAAGCGTAAAATCCGAAGAAGGCACTTTGGAGGCTGCACAAGATGAATAATGGTAATTAATCAGTTGCATTAAGAGCAGACTAGGAAAGTGACTCGCAGAGCCGGCGCTAGGGTCTTTGTCGCCCGCATGCAATGTCTGGTTGTGGTTCTTTTACGATAATAAAAATTTTAATTATTTGAAATTTCTTAAATAAACTATGACAGAACCGCCACACGTGGGTTCGCTAAATGTAACGAACCTGGGGTGTTGACTAGGCAGGATAATCGTTAAAAACCCGAATATTCAAAAAATTCTCAAAAGTTAAAGCAAATTTTGATAAAGCCATTTCACTTTAATCGTTGAATATAATGATACAGGGATTATAGCCTTCTCACCAACCCGAATCGCTAAAAAAATTAAAATGAATTTTAATTTAAGTTAAAATTTATTTGAACTAAAGTTTAAAAAATTCTTGCATTTTACAAGTTACTAAATTCTTAGTAACTTGTAAAAAATTTTTAATAATTTTTATAAGTGGAACTATCTTTTAGGAAAATAAAAGAAATTCAAGATAGATGAAAAAATAAAAGAATTCAGAAATAATTAGAACATTTAATATAAGTATTCAAAAAATAACATCTTTACAGAATAACAGAAAATAAATTAAATTACATAAATATACTTGAATATTTTTAAATTAAAATTTAAGGGTTTTTGATTTCACATTCATAAAATTAGAAATAATGGTCTTAACGTCTAATTCCGCACATATATCATTTTCAATAGCTATTAACGCCAAACTAACAAGCCTTTTTTGTGACATACTTGTTCTTAAGTAGGTTTTAATCAATTTCAACTTGGAAAAGGAACGTTCACCACTCGCTACACTAACATGTAAGGTTAATAGTATTCTTAAAGAAATTGAAAAGTTAGAGAAAGATAAATTATTGGACACAATAAAATTAAGAATATCGAAAAAGTTTTGAATATTTAAATTATCCTTCCGAAAAATATCCCAGAAAGCACATAACTCGTCATATAATTCTATTGCATTTATGTCTTTATTGTCGCCGTCCTTCAAGGGAATCTCTAAATCGTCACAATTTTTTCGTAAATCTTCGTTATTAATTTGTAGTAATCTATACAATAAATTGAAATTATCATGTTTTTAGTTGTTCAAAACGTTCTATTAACGAACACATTCACTCTAAATTTATCTTCTGGCGATTGTGGCGTTTCGTCATGATGCTCGTAGTCAAATTGTCGTGTCTTCTTTCGTCGTCGGACTTCCGTACCAGTATTAAATTCTTGTTCTCCGTCCACCTCTTCACTCAGTTCTTTTGCCGTTTTAGAACTTCTTTAAAATTTGTATCTCATCGATACTCTTGTAAGAATATTTTTAAGATTTCGATAGATTCTAAAGCAAGTGTAATGTACATATTTTTGTCTTGAAGCATTTTACTCACAGGGTTTATTCTGTTAAGTAAATCATGCCCAGTTATAAGAGAGCAAATAAATTTTTAGTCCTTTATTTTAGCACATAATGTTTGTGCTTCATGCTGAGTTTCTTTATTAAAATTTTCATTATTTAAAATTTCAAAAAGTGCATCGTAAATTTCTCGTAACTGATATCGTAGAGGGCGGATTGCATTAATTTTACTTTCCCATCGCGTTTCTGATGGCTGTTTCAATGTTAATTTTTTTACGAACTTTAAAAGGATTGCCCAACATTTGTAAGAGAATGAAAAGAAATTGTATATTTCTTGAATAATTGCAAAGAAACTAATTGTATCTGCATTCACTTCGGCTGCATCGTTAATGATTACATTTAGAGTATGAGCAGCACATCCACGTAAAATGCTCGAGGATTTTTGTTTAAAAGCATATTTTGGAGCCCATATTTTTTCCCTTTCGTATTTGCCATTGTCATATCTTTGACTTTGCATGTCTTCAATGGGAATGTTCCATTTTTCCAGTTGTTCCATTATTGTTGCACATAAACCACGTCCTGTGGAATCTGATATATCTGCAAAACCTACAACGTTTTCCCTGATCTTGACAATTCCATTGTCACAGGAAACAAAGCGAATAATAATGGTCATTTGTTCTGTTTTACTTGCATCAGGTTTGCAGTCTAAAATTATGGAATAATATTTAGATTTTGGAATTGATAATAAAATTGTATCCCTGATTGCGTTACTTAAAGTTTCCAATATTTAATTTTGACTGTCTTTACTCAAATCGTGTACTCTATTGTTTCGTTGTAGGGCCCTTTTAACATGATTTTCCATAACGGGATCAAACTTCGCAAACAGTTCGACTAATTGTAAAAAATTGCCGTTATTCCTTTCATATAATTTATCAGATGATCCGCGAAAAGCTAAATTTTGGCTACCAAGGAATTTTATAATTTCAATCAAGCGTTCTAAAGCACTCGTCCAATGTTTCTTTTCCATTGAGTCTGCCAATCAATAGTAGTTTTGTTTTTTAAATTTTTTATCAACTTCCTTCCATTTTAAGAAATTTTTCATGTGAGTTAAACTAGTCTCATGTATATGCAAAGTTGTAGTTACATTTCTCCAATCGTTATAACCTTCTACAAGACTACTTGATTCGGTAGGTGCGAAAGGTTTGCAACAAAAGCAAAAAACAGAATTTAAAGTTTCGGAATAAATGAGCCATGTTCTTGGCACGAGCTCACCGTTTTCCATTTTTCTATTATAATACGTGTCGCCAAATTTATGACCATATGTATCTCTGAGATATATTATATTTTTCTGTTGAACAGGCCCCATTTCAATTAAAACAACTCGTAATTTTTCATCAATATTTCCCCATTCACCTGAATCTTCTAAATTTACAGAGACTAACAATGTTTTAGTTTCATGGTCAACTACAACTAAATCTTCTGTTTTTCACTTAAATCATGCGTCTTGTTATCTTGTTCAATAGTTGAAATAGTACTTTCAAGAAACTGGATGATGTGCACGGTTCTTCAACTCTGATTTCTGATGTATCGAGTTGGTTACAATATGCATCAGAATATTTTAACAAATTTATTAAGAGCCCCAGTTTGTTTCTTAATATCTGCTTCTTTCGCAGCATGACGCTTACGATTTTGTGCACCGGATAACTTTTTTTTTTTAAATTTTGATTCCATTTCTATTTTATACCCACAAGAAATTATTACACAACACGACACAGAGACGAAATAATAGTCCGCACTGCGCTACTGTCAGTAGCCTACTGAGATGCGTACCATATGACTGGTTAACTAGCAACAAATGTTTTGTACGAAAATTCGTGTCTGCACATAAAAACCGTTCACCATTTCACTTTAGATAGACTGCAGTGGACACAGCATTCTCTAGGCAATCATTTAGCCTGCTCTCGCTGCAAAATTGTAAGTAGCCGGCTGATCAAAGAGGCTGCAATATACAATTTTTTTTTAAATTTTTATTCGGTGTATCCGGCCTTATTTATTTTAATATTGATCATTCTAAGAATTTTTTGTTTTCGTGATAAAAATTTTGTTTCTTAAAAATGAACTTATGAACGGTGCCCCAGCGATAGCGGCGCCTGCATGCCTGCTTCCACCGGCCCTGGTGACTCGGTTGGTAAGGACAACAAAAATGCAGTACGAGCAGAAATTAGCAAATCAGGCCAAGCTAAACCCTCATGACTTCTATCTATATCTGGCTAGTAAAAAGAATGATTATGGTAAGATGATGTTAATGGATGAAAGTGGGAGATTGGTAACATCTGCAGAGGACAGTATGAAATCAGAAGCTCAAGAGAAGAGAATGTTGAGGGGGCAAGAGGTATACGAGGAGTTAAGAAAGCCTAGATGTCAATAAGGCAATACGACTTGAGGACATATCACCACGTGTTTTAATGGAATGTTCCAAGAAATTAGTATCAGCCTTGGCCTACCTGTTTAACAAGTCCCAAAGGAGTTGAAGGAAGGCAAAATTGTTCCACTTCACAAAGCTGGTGATAAGGCTTAGCAACAAATTATAAGCCCACCTGCATATCTGAAGTTGTAGTTAAGGTACGAGAGGTTAGTGAGAGATAGGATACAAAAGTTGATTGATGACAGTGGCATTCTTCCTTCATGTTAGCATGAGATGGTTAAAGGGAGGTCGTGTTTTACCAACTGATGTACTATAACAAGTTGACGAATGTACTGGACAAGGGAGATGCATATACAGTGGTCTTAGATTTTGCACAGACTTTTGATTAATTGTTACACCTCAAATTGGTGATTAAACTGAAGCAGATGGAAGAATTGATTGATAGACTGGTGAGTTGGATAAGTGACTGGCTATCAGGTAGGTATTAACTAGTTATGTATGGGAGGAAGGGATGCTATGAAACATCTGGAAAGAGGAAAGTCATTAGTCATTTGGGACCATTATTATTTAATGTCCGCGCGGTTAGCCTAGTGGTTATGCGCTTCGCAACCATATGCCTGGGGACGGAGTGTCCTGGGTTCGATTCCCGTCGCCGACGTGAGGAGCTTAAGGATCTTCCTCAGCTATAGCCAAGTTAGCCGGTCTTGGGTGTGGACAGCAGGGTTTTTTTCCCCAGTTTATCTGGGGGGGTTAATCCAGCAAGCAGGCAAACCGGCCCCGTGAACACACGGATTTACAGCCATAAATACTTAATCCCCCTATGAGGGAGCTCAACTCGCCCAATAGGGACGGGGGAGAAAAGGAAGGAAACTCCATATGAATAAATAAATAATTATTTAATTTGTATATTAATGATATTGGGATGGGTTTAACTGGTGATACAAAACTATTTGCAGATTATGCAAAACTGGGGCGAGTGATGACGAATCAACCTCACAGGAAGACTTGAATAGATTGTATGAGTGGGCAACAGTATGGAACTGTCAATTCAATGTTGTAAAGTGTAAGGTTCTGAAATTTAGCAAGCAACAATGGGATGCAAAGTATACACTTGGCAGGGAAATTTTTGAGGAAGTTGAGATAAGAGACCTCGGAGTGGTGGTGGAAAAAGATCTGAAGTTCAAAGGTCACACTGCACAAGTTGTGAAGACATCACATCGGATTATGGTAATGATGTGGATGCCCTTAGCTTGTAGAAATAAAAAGGTTCTTGTTCCAATGTATAAGGTCTTGATAAGGCCTCGTATAGATTATTGTACACAGATTTGTCCCCTTGTTTTCATGGTGGTAAGGATATATTGGAGAGGGTCCAGAGAGAACTGACTAAGGTCTTTGGGATGTGGGATATGAGGACAGATTAAAAGAATGAAGTTTGCAAAGTCTTGTGAATAGGAGGAAGAGAGGAGATATGATTGAGACAGTTAAGTTAGTCAAGGGTTGTTACCAGGTTAATGTGAAAGAAATGTTTCATAGAATGGGAGAAGGGGAGATAGAACAAGGAGACATACGACATACCTGGAAACTGTATAATGTGTGTGAGCAGGGACATAAGGAACAGGTTCCTTGCATGGAGAGTGATTAGTAAGCAGAATACATTGACATTTTCGTGGTAGCAGATATACATTGAATGAGTTTAAAAGCACGATTTGATGGGCTTTGTAACAGTGTTTGCCCCCTGCGATGAATCTTTTGACTCCATGGAGGTCTGGTGTTAAATAATACTATTACTACTAATAATAATAATGGCTGTCAATTCACTGTTAGCACGTGTAAAGTTATGCCCTTTGACGTGATACGATATCCAACATCACATTATATTATGGGATTATGCTTGGAGTAAATGAGTCAACATGTGGTTATGCCACATCATGCCCGTTCCAAATCTGGATAAGTAGGTTAGAACTGAGCAAAGAGCTAGCAACTCTTCCTCATAAAAAAAAGTGCTCTTTTGATATGGAAACCACGACCACAGAAAAATCTGACCAAAAATGAACCCTAAATGAAGACAAAAATTGCTGAGAATGACATTCTCTAGCGAAAGCTCTTATGGAGAAACTATGGAATTGAGGAATACAACAGAAAATTCAGACAAAACTCAAAAAAACAAAAGAGAAATCAGCTATTATTATAGCCAAATATAATTCCCAAAATGAAATATTGGGAATAAGCGAGACAAGATGGCATGAACAAGCATTGATCCAGTTGAGTTCAGGAGAAACAATAATATACTCTGGAAACAAAGACGCAGATAGTGAACATGCAAAGGAGTGACAATAATGATGTCCAATAAAGCAAGAGCAGCAATGATAGAATGGGAACCAGTTACACAAAGATGCATAAAAGCAGGATTTGACTAAGTATTCTATAAGGTGGCAGTTATAAATGCATATGCACCAAGTAATAATTTGAATTTTTGATTCAAATAACTTTGAATTTGAATATATATTACAAAAAAACAATAAATGTCATAAATCCTAGAGATATAATTGTAGTAATGAGGGATCTAAATGCTATCATAGGAAATGATTGTAAAGGAAGAAAATTTGATAATGAAGAAAAAAAGTTATAGGAAATATAAAATTAAACTGGAGAGATGTTACTGAAGTTTTGCACAGCGAATGAATTAATAATAGGAGGATCAATCTTTAAGCATAAAAATATACACAAAGAAACATGGAGAGCACCAGATGGAAAAAGGTATAACCAAATTGACCATATAATGATATAAAGAAAATAGGGAGGATATCTTTTGAAGGATATCCTCCCTATTTTCTTTAGATCAATCAATGAGAGGAGCAGATGATTATACAGACAAATTTTTAGTAATAGGAGAAATTGAAATTAGATTAATGACTATAAAGAAAGTAACAGACAAAAATAGAATGTATAATATAAACGAACTAAAAATATGGAAACTAAAAGAAAACATGTATAGAGATTAAAATATATATATGAAGTGCTTACTCAGACCAGACAGAACGAGCATGAAGAATTCAGAAGAATTAAAGAAATGTGATCAGATATATATGCAGTGGTGAGCTATAAGGGGCTCGCGCGAGCCCTTTGTTAATATTCTATTCATTGCCTCTCTGAAGAATTCTACCCATCTTTCTATTTTCTTTATGTTCCTGTTTATTTTATTTCCTTGTTTTTAATAATATCTACTCTTTTTTTTAAGTATTCCCACTATTAGGTGCAATTTCTGCCTCGTTTAGTCGGTTTTCTATAAACCTCTTTATGAATTTCTCCATATTTCTCTTGCAATCTGATGTTTTTCTTATCGTGTATTATTTTTTCTTTATTTTTCTTTTCTTTTTTCGGTTTTGAGATTTATGCGTGAAGATATCCTGTATTTTCTTCTACGAACTCTTAGTGTTTTATCTGCGGCTTCATGGTATATGTAAAAACATATATCCAGTAGTGAGCTATGGAAATTTTAACAAAGGACGCGCATCGTCGAGAAAAAAAAAAAAAAAAAAAGGCCTAACTTAGCCCTTATAATACTTATATTGCGACTTTGTAGAGCTTCTGACAGATATAATTCCTGTAGGATATCAATCATTAATGCCAGATCTTTTAAAAATTCCAAATTGAGAAGTCGGTTTAAAAAGCCCCTTATATTTATCGTTCGATGCAAAATGCTTGCATAAAGCTGGGTAATTTCTCCACAAAGCAAGAGCCGTTCGTAAACTGCAAGCTGTCCATCGTGGTCCAAACACACGGCCGATCTTTAAAATTTCGATACAAATCTTTTGCAATCGTATTTAATTCTCGTTGATTTTTTGGTGATTGATGATAAAAAGCATGTAATTTATCCATAAATATTTCAAAATGATTTATTTCTTTAATGTTTTTTATCGAATTAAGTGTAAACGATGAGCGCAATGCCAAATCAGAACGTTCGGAAATTTTTGTAGAAGTTTGATTGCAACACCTGATTTGTTTCCTAACATTACACTAGCTCCATCAGAACAAAATGCAATGAAATGATTTTTTATATAGTTTTCAGAAAATCCATATGAATTTAAAGTAGCATGTATACATTCCACGGGGGTATTTTCTAGTTCTACAAGATTATTAAACAAGAACAACAAGGGACTCGCAAATTTGAGAATATATATGCAGTGGTGAGCTATAAGGGGCTCGCGCGAGCCCTTTGTTAACTTTTTCTCAAATTTGCGAGTCCCTTGTTGTTCTTGTTTAATAATCTTGTAGAACTAGAAAATACCCCCGTGGAATGTATACATGCTACTTTAAATTCATATGGATTTTCTGAAAACTATATAAAAAATCATTTCATTGCATTTTGTTCTGATGAGCTAGTGTAATGTTAGGAAACAAATCAGGTGTTGCAATCAAACTTCTACAAAAATTTCCGAACGTTCTGATTTGGCATTGCGCTCATCGTTTACACTTAATTCGATAAAAAACATTAAAGAAATAAATCATTTTGAAATATTTATGGATAAATTACATGCTTTTTATCATCAATCACCAAAAAATCAACGAGAATTAAATACGATTGCAAAAGATTTGTATCGAAATTTTAAAGATCGGCCGTGTGTTTGGACCACGATGGACAGCTTGCAGTTTACGAACGGCTCTTGCTTTGTGGAGAAATTACCCAGCTTTATGCAAGCATTTTGCATCGAACGATAAATATAAGGGGCTTTTTAAACCGACTTCTCAATTTGGAATTTTTAAAAGATCTGGCATTAATGATTGATATCCTACAGGAATTATATCTGTCAGAAGCTCTACAAAGTCGCAATATAAGTATTATAAGGGCTAAGTTAGGCCTTTTTTTTTTTTTTTTTTTTTCTCGACGATGCGCGTCCTTTGTTAAAATTTCCATAGCTCACTACTGGATATATGTTTTTACATATACCATGAAGCCGCAGATAAAACACTAAGAGTTCGTAGAAGAAAAGACAGGATATCTTCACGCATAAATCTCAAAACCGAAAAAAGAAAAGAAAAATAAAGAAAAAATAATACACGATAAGAAAAACATCAGATTGCAAGAGAAATATGGAGAAATTCATAAAGAGGTTTATAGAAAACCGACTAAACGAGGCAGAAATTGCACCTAATAGTGGGAATACTTAAAAAAAGAGTAGATATTATTAAAAACAAGGAAATAAAATAAACAGGAACATAAAGAAAATAGAAAGATGGGTAGAATTCTTCAGAGAGGCAATGAATAGAAAAAAAAAACATGAAAAAGAAATTCAAATAATGCAAAGAAAAGAAAAAAATATTAAAAATAGACTCCAATGAAATAAAAAAAAAAAGTGAAATACAAAAAGCACTAAAAGAAAATAAAAATGGAAAAGCAGCTGATATAGACGGTATACCAAATAAACGTTTAAAAGCAGATATAGATTTAACGGCGAATATACTCTACTCATTTCTCAACCAAATATGAATGCAGAAGGAATGGCCGTGAATTGAATTACCGATCAAAAGACCAAAAAAGGATATTTAACTGATTGCAGTAATTGGAGAGGAATATCATTAATGCTGTGCTAACAAGAATAATATTACAAAGAATTAACAAATAAACCAAAATCTAAGAGAAACACAAGCAAGATTGTTCATGTACAGATCAAATAGCAACACTCTTCAGAATAATAACAAAATAGTCAAAATGACAGCGAAATCTTTATATCAACTTTGCTGATTTCGAAAAAGCTTTTGACAGAGAAGCAATATGGAAATCGATGTCATATTATGGCATACCACGTTAAATTAGTTAAGGAAATTTATGAAATATATAAAATACAAATCATACACAACCGAGAACTTCCAGAAAAGTTCCAGTACTATTTCTTATTGTTGTAGACTTATGAGAACTGCCATAAACTGAGCAATAATGGCAACTAACATGATGCCAACGTGGAGCCAAGGACAGAGTTGCATAATCGAAACGTTCTGCTACAGACCATATAATGACAATGACATCACATGTGCAAATTGCCGTCGTATGCACTATATATGAAATGACTCAAATGAAAAATGCTCTGAAACTGTCACTAGAACTGCAGATTTGAAAACTCTTTTCGCATGAGTTGTTTTCTTACAATAAAAAGCAATTGCATAAGTGATGATGTGGTGACAAATGCGAATATCCGCACATGGCACTTGCCAAGTTACACGTTCTGGAACCTTCCGTTTATAGAAAGCTGTTGCAGTACGATTTAAAAAGTAAAAAAGAAAAGTCTTCCATATTTTGAAATTGATTCTTTCTATTTTGATAAAAATTGTTTCTATAGCCAAATTCATCTTAATATGAGTTGGTCATCAAATAGTTTTCCATAAAATGAAAAAAATGGTCCCTGCTCTTTTGCGAGACAATATTATCCTTTGTTTTTTTTTAGATGCGTTTCGTAAAATACGTAAGCAAGTATCTATTTTAGACTGATTTTGTACGTCCGTACATACGCAAGTAATTTTGGACTGTTGTCTTGATAAGAGTAAGAAAGATACCACAACAGGAAATATTATGGATCCATTCATATTTTATAACCAAAATATAGAAAGGAACATAAAAGTTTCGAAATTTACTCGATAGCTTATATAATAATATAACCTCTTGACATCGGAGTTGCCTTGGTATGCACTACTCAAAAGACACGAACTCTGCTCAGGAGAATTTTGATTTCGATCAGATCATTTTTACTGGCAAAATGATTCCGACTGATATTAATAATTCTGCATTGACTGAATAAATTTAATGAAATGGGGTATTTAGGATCTCGGTTAAGATTTGCTCGAGTAATTTCGGTATTGGTTTCAATCAGAATATTTGTAATGGCAAAATTACGCAGTACAAAATTATGTCTATAGTAAAGCCAAAAACGGGTTGTTCCTTACCTTCGCTTGTTATTTGTTGCAGATCCAATGACATTTAATCTGCAACAGAAATATCGATCTAAAATTCATATAAAAACTGAACTGCATGTAAACGATTATATGAGAGCTTACTAAGTTTAGTAGCCAAGTCCGCCAATAGTTTCAAACGTTCAAGTTCACCTTATTCCATAAATATACAGACGACACTTTCACCCGTTTGGACACATTCACAGATATTGTGAATTTTATTTTATTTAATTATTTTCATTTTTATTATTCCACGGCTCTACGTCGAATTATTATGATAATGAATGGTGTTCACAGTCTATACAAGAAAACTATTCCAAAACGCACTTTTTTCTTTCTTTTTTTAATGACTGCAGTTATTTCCTTAATTTGTTGCCTGGTATAACAGATCCATTTAATTATCCGTAGTGCAGGACTGATTTCTTTTTTTTATTATTATTTTTATTTTTACTGTTTTTTTTTTATTTCGGAAACTTAACTCGTAGAGTGATCAATAAAACTTATAATGCCCCACTATTTCCTTCATGTTGAAGAATACCGACAAAAACATTATTAATATGATAGTGTAATTTTTCTCTAATCAGTTTTAATTGATATAAATCTCCTAATAACATATTTATAAAAGGGAGGGGCATGTACTGAAACAGAGGATTCGCTGCTGAAATTTTTATTAGTAGTCTTATTGCTGTATTTGTCATGTTATTCAATTTTCAGGGGGATTTTATGTTCTCAGTAATGTCGGCCAAGTAGCCATTACCGGTAGTTTACCCATAGTAGTTAACATTCATAACACAATTTTCAATTACACAACGTAATATTTAGCTAAAAATATCTTCTTTTTCTCGGGAAAGAAAAATCTTAAGCTGTGTATCAATGGATGATAAAAGTCACTGCTCGTTTACTGCAAAGATTACAAGTCGGAACAGCCGTAAGACCGGGATGTCCGAAAAAAAATAATAATGAAATAAGAAATAAACTTATCTGAATGAGTAAAACTCGTTGAATTTGTCTTGTCTTAAAATTCATGCAGTCTGTTCCCGCAACTAAAAAAAAAAAAAAAAAAAAACAGAAGAAAACATGTATTTAACAAAGACAATACATCGGTCTCATAGCCTTCACTGCTTCTGCTAATTCCAAACAACAAGCCCTCTTAGGAGGGCTTGTTTGGAATGTTCCTACAGATTAAGAACTTATGAACCTGTCATTCTATTCTTAATATCCTATTCACTTAGGTTAAGTTCCATGACCCGGATATTTTATAATCTTTCGCTCACGAACGGCACCTGTACATACGTACATCTTCATAAATGAATACGATTCAGAAATCAACCAAGTTTACAACAATTTTTTCAGTATTAAAAAAAAAAACGTGACTTTTTTAATACTTGGGAAGTTTCGTTAAAAGTCACACAAACGCAACATTAAATTTGAGAAGCACAGATGAATGACAAATCACTTTATGGGCACTAACGGACGATCAACTTCTATTCTTTTTAAACAATATTTTTATTCATGTTTTCTGTTTTGTTTTGTTTTTTAATTTTTAATTAACATAAACTAACTGAGATTTTATTGTAAAATAATAAAATAATTACCAAGGTTAACTGCTCTATAGACATCTTCCAAGAAATTACCAATAGAGAACTTTGTAATAATGCTCTTTTTGCTAGTTGCTCAAGCATTAAAATCCTTGTACTGTTTGTGTGCATAGTACATTGCTATTTAAAAACCACTATTGCGTGCGCTTATCGCTCACCTTAAATTTCATAACACTATAAATACTTAGAAATGGAAAAATGTTAAGGTATTAATCGAAAACAGCAATCTTCACTAGCATAACACTTGAATGTAATTATTAATAAATAAATTCGATAGCAAAAGACACAATTTTAAGCAGACAAAAAGTTTTAAACCAGGGCTTGTTTCATTCTTGGCATGATGCCAACCGAAGTGATAAAACAAAGATATGAAAATTATGGTTATATTAAATAGGCTGTTTCGTTAATGACACTACTTAAATTGGTAATTAAATTATATAATTATATAAATAAAACCATTCTTGAGGGAGAGGGTGAACTGAGAGTTTGCTAATAAATGAAAGCATGCATTTAGAATATTAAGCCTGCTGAATATCAAAAAGGCAGTGGAAGTAGATTGGGTGTTTCATAGGAATGTGCCAAGGAACTGATGTCCCTTTTAGCTAGTTGTTCAACGAAAGTTTTTCAATGCAAGAAAAAGAAGAGTCCTTCAGGAGTGGAAAGAACATTATCATCAAGCTATAACTCCAATGCTGGCTAAGATTCTGAACAAGTTATTAAAGGTTCACATGCAGAATTGGGCAAAAAAGACAAGATTATTTATGGAAGTCAACTTTTTAGAAGAAAGTGATCTTTAACAATGTACAAATACGTTGGATTTTGCAAAAAAAAAAAAAAAACATTTGACAGGTTATTGCATGAAAAGTTAATACTTAAGTTACAATGAATGAGTTTAGATATGAGGTCAGTGGATGGATTAGTAATTTCTGTTATGTTCTGTTAGTGGGATTACAGTGGAGAAAGTTGGAAAGGCAAGGAATCTTGGACGATCGCGGATAACTAGATTGGAACTCAGAAGAACATTTTAAAGAGATAGTGAAGACAGAGGATAGCCTGAAACAGCGAAAAGAATCCTGATCATTAGAGATAAAAGTATGGTAATGCCGTTGTGTAAGCTCTAATATCCGATTACTATGAACAAATTTGATCACCTGCATTTCGAGGGAACGAGAAGACTTTAAGGAAGGTACAGAGTCAACTAATAATATCGGCACAGTCCTTTCGACGTGTCAAAAGGTCTAATGCAATACTGTAGTTGTGTTTTAATTATTGGTTGTTTAGTTCTTGGAATATTTATAATTTTTTTAATTCTTATGAATTACCATTTTATTTCTTATTTCAACCTGTTACATGTATTTCGTTCTTATGCACATAACGTGTACTTACATACATGTACTGTCAATCATCGTACATGTACTATCAATTCGAATGCTTTTGGAATCTGACAATGAGGTCTTCCCTTTATTACCTCAGATAATATTTCTAGCCAATTCACTGAAAGAAATAAAGGAACTAAGAATGAAGGTATGTACCATATTGTAAATGTTGAATCTTACGAATTTTGGATTTGTTTTAACGTATTATTTTATTAGCTGTGCTTTTATTGTTTGTTATTATTATATTTATTTATTTATTTGATTATTTTTACTATCGTTATTCATTATTATCATCATCATCAGACCTCCCTGGAGTCAAAAGACTCATCGCAGGTCCCATCACACACAGTTTGTCATACCGCGCCTTAAATATGTTCACTGTCTCCCCACTCACCACACTCGCGGGCAATGCATTCCAATCACTTACCACTCTCCATGCAAAAAACCTTCTCCTCACCCGTTTGCTCACACTCTCCTTATACAGCTTCCAGGGATGATCTCGTGTTCTCTCTCTCTCTCTCTCTCTCTCTCTCTCTGTCTTCACCCATTCTATGCAAAACCTCCCCCACATTAATCTGGTAATAACCTTCTTAACAGATTATATACCTCGATCATATCCCTCTCCTCTTTCTCCTATCCAATTTCTGCAAATTGCATTTTCTCAATCTGTCTTCATATCAACATTCCAATGACCAGAAACCACCTTAGTCAATCGTCTCTGGACATTTTCCAATACAGCTTCATCTTTTTGAAAACCAGATGACCAAATCTGTGCATAGTAATCGATATGTGACTTGATCAAAGCCTTATTCAAGAAAACCTTGACATCCTTACTTCTACCAATCAATGCCCTCCACTTCATTCCCATTATCCGCTGTGTTGTCCTCACAATTTTAGTAAAATGTTCCCGAAATTTTAAGTCCTTGTCCAGAATCACTCCCAGATCTCTCATCTCTTCTACCTCTGCCACGATGTTTCCACCGATTGAATAAGCGTGATGCATACTCAACAGTGAATCGACATCCCCCATCATTTACCAATTTAGCCGGTGTATTCAAGTCCTCTTGCAAAGCCAATGCTTCTGCTCTACTCCTGATAGCTCTCCCAACTTTGTATTATCTGCAAACAACTACATATCAGGCCCATTCAGACCTCTCCCAATATCATTTACATACAAATTAAACAGCAATGGACCCAAAACATACCCTTGGGGTACACGATTAGTAACTGTCCTCTTCTGGGATATTGCTCTTCCACAGACAACTCGCTGATACCTATCAGATAGCCAATCTCCAATCCAGCGAACTAATCTACTGTTCGGCCCCATCCGTTCCAATTTAATTACTAGCTTGTCATGTGGCAAATTATCAAATGCCTTTGCAAAATCTCATTATACCGCTGTCTATGTATCGCCCTTATCCAATGCATTTATCACCTTATTATATAATAAGTAAGCATATTGCTAAAACACGATCTTCACGATCATGCTGTCAACCAAAGAGTATTTTTCTGTTGTCAACCCAATTCTGAATCTTGGTCCTAACTAACCTCTCTAGCATTTTAACCACAACTCCACACACACACACACACACACACACACACACGCGCGCGCGCGCGCGCGCAGGTCTATAATTTAAAGCCTTAGTCTTATCACTTCTCTTATGAATCGGAACAATTTTGCCGTCTTTCCACTCCTTTGGAACTTGGCCCAGTGCAAAATTCATGTTAAAAAGATATGTAAAAGCTGTTGTTAACTCTCCGGAACATTCCCTCAAAACACGTGGTGAAAGAGCATCAAGTCCTATAGCCTTATTAACATCAAATTTATTCAATTCCTCATATACTTCCTGTTCACTTGCTAACAGTTCTCCCCTCCTCCCCTTCTCCTTTCCCACTGCATTTGAGTTCTGCATGATGTGACATTCACAAGAATGAAATACCTTTAGAAATTGCTCATTAAACGTATTAAATACTCTCTGCAGCGTTTGTCATTCCTCTATTTTCACCAATCAGTGCCATCCTTCCATAATCATTTTCTTCTACAGGGATTTTATCATTAAAATTCTAGGGAATTTTAATGATAAAATTCCCTAGGATTTTTTCATTAGCTAACTGCTGCTCATAGTGCTAACCTTATCAAGCGAGTCGCTTTCCTCGCCTACTCTTTGTACTTCTCATGCAACTGTTTGTTATAACTACTCATCTTGTGCTTCTTCCATACCTTCTTCCAGACTGCATACCTTATCTCTTGATTCATCCATTTCACACAAGCTCTATTTACCCTCAACCTTTGGAGTACATTCTGATATTCCCTCCACCAAATAGTTCTTGAGTATGGCCCAAACAGCATTGATATCTTTTCCATCCAGTTGCTCTTTCCAATGTATTGCCGCAAGATGTTTCCTAAGCTTTTCATAATTACCAGCTTTATAATTCCGCATATATTCCTTTCTAACAGACGTCCTCAAATGACTGGTCACTCTCACCAACTAATGGAAAATTTAATACCCCATTTATAATAGCATCATATGGTTATTCATTTTCGATTTTAATTCACATACATATGAATCTTATACTTTAATTATTCATTTTCAGAATATTATTTATTACTATTCTAAAGAATAGTAATATGTTAATATGTTATTCATTTATTACATTCTTGTCTTTCCATCCTTCTTTTTTTATGATACTATAAGTTAATTTTCAAGCGGCTCCTTCACTGAACGAAATTCAAATTTTGTCTAATAGTTATTATAATAACAGACATCAAAAGTATCCGGGGAAAAACCAAAATTATAAATTACTTTTAAAATAAGTAAGGTAATAATTCTAATTTAACACATTTTAAACTATTAAAAACTATATTCTTTATGTAAAATTTCGTTTTTTTTATAAACAAAAAAACTGCGATGTCATTTTTGATAACATATTTTGACGAGAAGGTTTTTTTCTCTCTCGAAAATCCAATTTTTCGTCTCCCAAAACAGGTCAACCGGCCAGAACATACGTGGTATACAGATGAACCACCCTATTCCGTGGGATCTAATTTCGAACGACTGCACGGTAAAAAATGGATCTGCGCGTGAGCTTAAATCAGGAAGGATGGTATTTTAGAGTTTGAAAATCGTAAAATAAAATGAATGAATGAATTTCGTATACAGACATCTGTTCCTTTTCGACCAATACTGAAAAGGGAGCATATGTATTGGGTAGGATGGTCATCAATTCTTTACCTTTCTTCCGATCTAGCAGCGTCTCGCTTCTCCTCCTCCGTGGTCTTCCACATCAACTCTCTTTTGGTGAATCCTGTTTTATTCTGTCCTTCTATCGACGTCTTAATTTCTCGTGAGGTAGAAAACCTTTCGTTTGTAATTCCCAGTCTTTTTTTGGCATTCAGTTTTCCTCTATCCTTTTTAAAATGAACAAACCATCGAAGATTGAGCCTCTTTACTGTACTATGTATGTAATTTAGTGAGTAAATTTATTGGCCTAGTTGGCTGAGTAGTTAGCGTACCCGCTTTCCAACTCATGTGCTGCGGGTGCGAATCCCGCCGTGGGCATGGATGTTTATGATTGTGTTTAGGTGGGAGATAAATTTCATTGCCCCTCTTATTGGAGACCTGAAGTGGCTTGAAAAAGTTCCATGTATGGTCTCTAGACTATGTAAAAAAATAGGTTAAAAAGTGCAAAAAAAATCAGAAAAAATAGAACAAATCCTTATCCCACCCACGGTACCAAACGTACTATATGTTTGCAAATAACCCTTCATGGTGGGAGCAACAAAAAAAAATCTAATCCCTTAAGTAAACTAACAGAATGCGTTTAAAAATGAAATATATGATTACAGGAAAATTCATCGAACAGCAATTCATAGAAAAAGCAATTCGCCGAATAAACAATTCATCGAACGACAATTTGTCGAAAAAACAATTCACAGAAAATGTTTCGGTTAATTCTTTCATAAGTCATCAAAAAATCATTTTTCTTGCAAAGTATTGCTTAAAAATGTTCAGTAACAATACGGAACGTTACTCATGATCAGTGCCGATGCCAGGTTATTTTGCACCCTAGGCAAAGTTTACAAGTGCGCCCCTTATTTCACAAGTTGGACATTTTTTAAAATGAAATTTTAAATATAAAAAATAAAAATTATTTTGGCATGATTTATTAATAATATACAAAGTAATATACAATATGTATAATATAAGAAAATCAAATTTTAATTTTTCTTGCCTTTAATTTTGCAAAATTTTCTACCATTTCCTTTAAATCTAGTGTAGAAGCTAGCTCGTGTTCGATTGAAATTGTTGCCAAATCTGTTAACCTGTTTTGGGGCATTGTTGAGCGCAAATATGTTTTAACAAGTTTTAACTTTGAGAAACTACGTTCTCCACTTGCTTCTGAAACTGGAAGTGTCAGGAGAATTCTTAGTGCAACAAAAACGTTGGGTATGCAGTCGACAGGCTTTTGCTGTACTATATAGAATAGCACTTCTGCAGTGAACTTCAAGCAATAGCTTGAAGTTCACTGCAGAGATCATCGGCATCAATGTCTTTATTAGCATTATGAGTCAAAACATTTTCAAGACTTTTGCAATCGTTTAGTAAATCAGCAGTTGTTTTTTCAGTGATATTATATATATCATAAAGAAATCCAAATAGAACATTATGCTGCTGTAGTTGTTGGAACCTCTCTTCAATTGACTGTATAGCCATATCCAAGACACAATAGTAAAATTCTATTTTGAACTTCTGCTGAGGATCTTGCAAAGCCTCATCTTGACATTCATATTCGAACTGCCGTTTTTGTCTTCTCTTTTTGTTTCTTTCTATTTCAAAATTCGGTTGAATCTCCAATTCTTTTGCAATTTCAACCGCATTAGTCAACATTTTTTTTATCAGTTCTACATTCCAGAAGGTATTCTTTGGTTACTTGTAGTTGCTTCGTGACTTAATTTAAATCAGCCTCTTTTCTCTGTATCATTTTGCTTGAAATATTTACCTCACAAAGGATGTTGTACCACGCGACAAGGGATACTATGAACTTAAATTTAACAAATGGAATCAGCAAGGGCTTTTGCTTCATGTCGGATAGTATTTCCATTTGAATTATTTAATCTTGGGTCATCAAAAATTTGCATGAGTGCATCATATATACTGACAAGATGATACCTTAGTGGTTTTAAAGCGTCGATACAGCTCTCCCATCCTGTTATTCAACGGTTTAATAGTCAAGTCCGAGATACAAGTAGAAATAATTCGCCAACGAGGAGTAGATGCAGAAAAATAGTTATAAATCTGTTGAACTAAAGTAAAGAAGCTGGTTGCATCTAAACAACACCTGGAAGGGTCATTGAACACTAAATTTAAAGAGTGTGAACTACAAGGAATAAAGAACATCATTTTCTTTGGCCTTCATATTACTTCCGTTATCATATCCTTGACCACAGAGATTCTAGATCGGTAATTCATTTGCCTTAGATGTTCGATTAAAGTTTCTGTTATGAATGAACCTGTAGTTTCCTCTAGTCTAGAGGAACAAATCCTAAAAAATGCTCTCTTACTATTACCTCAGGTTTAGACATCTCGCTATCTGATGGAATGACAATATCAACAAAACGTACAATCATTGTCAGCTGTTCAATATAGCTCGTCTGGAGAGCAATCCAAGATGACTGAATAATATTTTGCCGATTTTACAAGGGATAGGATATTATTTTTTATAGCTTTTGCCAAGATTTGTATAAGCTCATTTTGAATATCTTTTCCTAAATAATGGATCATTATTTCTTGACTTTTGACTCTATGTACATGTTCTTTCATTACAGGATCAAAGAGAGCTAAATATTCAACAAACTTCAAAATATTACCGTTAGTGGCAGTGTATGACTTTTTGTTAGTACCGCGAAATGCAAGATTTTGTGTGCCAAGTACTCTAACTAAAGCAATCAAACGTTCCAATATTTGACGCCAGTATTATTCTTCTTCTCTGATTGAAATTATCAAGAGTTGTTTCTGCGATTAATCGCAATTCAAGTTCTTTCCAAGTTTGATAGCTTTCTAAATGAGAAGTACTCCTCTCATGTGAAGAAAGGATTACTACAATATTTTTCCAGTCTTTGACTCCTGATTTTTGTAGAGTTGATGTAGTTTTTTTACTGAATATTTTACAGCAAAAACAAAAAACTGCATCCTTTGATACTGACTATATTAACCATTGACGGTACACTACTTCATTGTTCGGTAGTATCCTCTTGTAGTGTAAAGAGGAAAATCTTCTTTTTTGTGAATCTTTGGGGAAATCGTATGACACAATCTGTTGTGGTCCATTTTGTACTAAGATTTGTCGAAAATTATCGTTAAAATGAGAAGGCCAATCCGCGGGATCACTGCTATTTAATACAGGAATAGTAGTATCTTCTTCTGGTTTGGCTTTGGTATCTTCGTTTTCTTTATTTTGCACATCTGTTCTTGGATCGTTATCGTTAATAAGAGCAACACAACATTCATCTTTCGTATCTTCCGCAAAAGAATTATCATGTTCATCTTTATTAGTTATTTCTCTTGTGCAGAGATATTTCAAGAAAGAACCCTCTTGCTTCGCTAGTTCTTTAGCTTTTCTGATTTTCTTTTCCGATACTGAGCTCCAGATGGTCGTTTTTTATCAGCCATAGTTAACTAAAAAATTATACTTTTATAAATAAACTTTCTTATAAAAATAAAAGTATTTTTTAAAAAAAGTCACAGACTTATTATTAATTACTCACACGTTATTATTAATTAATTTATCGTTAATTCATTTTGGACACTAAAATTAACTCGAAAAATTAATGTTTTTTAAATTATTTTTAACAAATTAATTTTTAATAATTGTTTATTGAAAATAAAACGAACTCACCTGATTCAATCGCTCGATACTTGGAACAACTTATGGAGATATTGAAACACGTTTCAATATCTCCATAATCCCCACTTTCTCCACACATTGTTTGGAAAATACCCACCCAACATAAACTAAAATGTTTCTAATTGACATTAAACAAAATAAAATTGTCTTTCCGGTTAAATGAATAGGGTTTTTTTTTATTTTATTTTTTAATTAATTTGAAAATTCTCTGGTATAATTCATTTACATTTTTTGTAAATGAAAAAAAAATTGTAAAAAAAAAAAAAAAAGTTATAAAATACCGAAATTTAATATTTTAAAATGTTAACATTTTAAAATATTTATCTTAACTGAATTTTAAATAGCGGAAAGTTCAAATCATTTAGGTAAGGAACAAAAAAGAACCAAGAGTTAAATAGTAAAATAGTGTGATGTGTGAGGGATAAGGAAAAAGAATCGATACCTAAATCATATATCACTATTTAATTTCGATATTTTAGTAAAGTATGAATAAAGCATAGCTTGAGTTTTTGCGCCCCTTCATGACTTACGCCCTAGGCGATTGCCTAGGGTTCCTAAATGGTAACGCCGGCCCTGCACATGATACAGACAACATATGGAAATGGTCATTGAAACGTAATAATTATTTCCTTGAATTTTAGAACATGTAATGTAAGTGTACATACTGCTTCATTGTGCAGATAGCGATTTATCCGTAGAGAAGACATTTCGTTCTACCAAATTTTGTCACAATAACTCTAGTCCGACTGAAATTTTTAATTTCAGTTGGACTAGAGCGGAATTTCATCCAGCCAAAGCGGAATTGCTAATATCATTTCGGAACTTCTTTACGGAAATGTTATGATAAAAGTGATCCATTTGGAACTAAAACCCGAACCGTGCAGACAGGGGCGTGCCAGTAGTGTCCGGCGCCTGTGTGCAAAACTTTAGTTGGCGCCCTTATCTTTAGCTGGCCCCCCCTCCAATACAAAAATTACTTTAAAAAAACGTTTTTTTTAAGTATTTCCTCCTCTTTGGCGCCTTTACCATCCTGGCGCCTGTGTGCGTCGCACACATTGCACATATGGCCGTCGCGCCCCTGCGTGCAGACAGCTTGTTGTACTGAAAGCTTCTGCGAATTCTGCTAAGTCAGCGAGTTATTGTGATACATAATTTCGACACTTTTCTTTGTAGCTCGGAATATAGCTGAACTGAAAACTGGAATGGTTCGACAATTTTTTGTAAAAGTTTCAAATACCGAATCCGAGTAAAATTTGTCCATTAATAAATGTACAAGGAGCATAATTTTTATCAGTCCTCTTCAACTGAAGGTAAGTTAATAGGCCTAATACGGAGATGACTAGGCTTTCCTTTCACCACACTACTAGTGACTTCCTCTTCTGAGATATCGCAAAGACACATGTTGATATATCAACAAGTCCTACATGCTGATTGATATCGAGTTTACTGAATTCCTCATGTATACCTCCAATTCACCATCAGTGTTCCTTCTCACTGACCTCAAGTTCTGCAGGATGTTATTTTCACAAGGATGAAATACATTTATGAAATGTTCATTTAACATCTCAACTATATCTACCTCGGTGGACATCAATCACTGCAACCAGTATGCCCGCAAAAAAAATCGCTTTCCGAACGAAGTCGGATAAATAGTAGTTTACCGTATATAAGCGGCCAGAAAGATATATCCCTCTCAAAACAATTCAAAACAAAAAAAAAATTGCACACACACACACACATCTTCACCCCACACGCCTTATAATTTATTTTTCGGTGAACTGTATTTTCGATGAATTGTGATTTTTCGATCAATTGCGTTTCAATGAATTGTGTTTTCGATTAACTGCTCATCGGTGAATTGCTTTTTCGGGGAATTGTCTTTCGACGAATTGCTTTTTCGATGAACTAATTTTCGATGAATTGTTTATTGGGTGAATTGCTTTTTCGATGAATTGTCTTTCGATTAACTGTTTTTCAGTGAACTCTCCGGATACCAAATATATAGAAGATTTTCTTCTTAAAGATAGTGTTTCAATAAAGTTTTCTTATAAAAAAACAGCGACTTTTGGCCTGATTTGCTAGAGGAATTAGAATTTATTCCTTGGAGAATAAGGAAGTCGAGAGACCTCTGATCGTCATATGAAAAAGGGTTCCTCCCCATCCCTACTATTGGAAAAACTTTTTTTTTTTAAAAATTATTATTCTTGTGGTGCTAAATGCATGTAACAAAATGTATGTGCGTGCACGGGAGATGGGGCAACTAAAACAAATTTAATTTCCCAATTATAACGTATTTAATGCATACTTTGTAATTTATAAAATAAACGGAAGAAACTGTTAAAATAATGCTAAATGCCAAGGACGTTTGAAATGTAATTTCAGTCTTCTACCTATCACAGCACCAATATTGGTGCTGTGGTAGATATCTTCGAAATCTGCTATGCTCATTCGAAGCTTCTGAAGAAATTTAGCAGAAGTCGCTGAAGTAAATATTACAGAAATAATTCCGATGTTCTAATAAAGCCAGACTTCAAAAACAGATTTTGCGAAACAAATGACATATATTTAAGCACAGAGCTCTTCTTAACGACGTTAGTTCAGAGTAAGAAGGGGAGTAAAAACAACTTCATTCTATTTTATGCAATGACTAGGGAAGGGCAACTGCAAAAATAAATAAGATTTATAAACATCAAAAACTAGGGTTAGGGTTCCTCCGTTGTTACTTACACAACGGGAAACGTTTACATTATTTAAATTGTAACATATTCACGCAGCGTTTTTTTTTTATTTATTTTTTTTATGAAGACTTGTAGTCGCTAACAAACCCAAAGCTGCTTTAATGTTATGTGAAGTAGAAGCGAGAAGCAATTGGGAATTGCATTTCGTTTTAAATAAAGACAAATACACAGGCTTGTTGTTAGCACGAAATAAAAAAAAAAATATATATAATGCTATAGTCAGAAAGCAGAAAAGTCCAAGTACGTCATTTTTTGAGAACAGAGAGCTGAGAACTGTGCACTGCAGAAAGCGAACTATAAATATTTGATGCAAGTTGATGATCACACACAGAGAACGGCAAACAGAATACTGTTGTATCTATTTTCTGTTCGCTTCATGACTCATTTCTTGTGCTAGCAGTTATATTCAGCTACCGTTGTGTTCTCCGTCGTGTAAGCAACATTCTAATATAACGGGAGATGAACGCTTCATGCGTCACAGTGTGATAAATATTCGTCAAGCATGCAATCAGCGGTGTACTTGATATTTTGTGTGTGCGTGTGTGGAAGGGAAAGAAATTATTTATCAGGTTTCTACTCTAGGTTTAAGCGAATGTGACGTTATTGCTTCCATGAAATTTACAAATTATGTTTATTTCTGTTTATTTTCATGTTTATTTACAAGTCATGTTTATTTCTGTTTATTTTTATGTTGATTTATTTTCTTATTCCAATGAAATAAGATGATTTCCATAAAATATGACGGTTTGGATCTCACTCCATTTTGTCGCACATCAATTTTCGTTTAAATCAGATCATTTGTAATGGCCACAAACTGCAACGGAAGGGAAAAACCAACATTGAAGACAAAATTAATTTTGTCTTCAATTGTTTCTCGGATTTTGTCTTCAAAATCCGAGAAAGTGTTTATTGCTGGGTCAACGATGAGTGCAAAACGTGTTGCTCGTGTACGCGATATTCTAATGGAAAAATGGAGAAATCTCTAATGATTTTTTCGATAGAAGATTGCACCTCAAAAGAAAATTCCTATAGATGGAAATCTTATTAAACAAAAAACTCTCAAAGTTTATAAACATTTATAGTGCAGACCAGGTGTTCAATGGGGATGAATCCGGATTATATTGGAAAAAAGTGCAAAAACGCACCTATATTTCGAAAAATGAAAGATCAGCTCCTGGATTCAAGGTTTCCAAAGATAGAATTACTCTACTGTTTTGTAGTAATGCATCAGGTGATTACATGACAAAACCAGTGTTTATTAACCAATCCTCAAATCCTCGTGCTATGAAAGATTAAAATATGCACTATTTTACTATTTTATTTGCCTAAAACATTTATGCATTATGTGCAATGAAGTTTAAGTACAATTTGTAATTTTTATAATTTTATACTATGTATTTGTTTCATAGTTTATATGTTTTCTTAACTTACATGAGTTACCTGAATTAAATAAAAATATTTTTTTTGTTGGATATGTCATTGTTGTTTATATAATTTTAAAAAATAAATAAATAAACAATTTCGGAACATAACCCTACTTTTTCTATGTGATCTGAGACTTGCATAACGCGATTTATATAACTTGGCATTTCTGCGGAACCTGACATCCGCGTTATACGAGGGTTACCTGTACATAGTTTTAAATGGTCAGTAATTCATTATTCGGCTAATCAGACTTCAATCACACCTCTCATTCCCTGAATGTTAACAAGAGCAAGCGTGAATTTCAAGACCAGCATTTGCCCCTGCCCCTTAGGATTCCTTTGATAATGAAAATTACTATAGTGCATCATATGCACTATAGTAATTTTCCCAATAAACACATTGTCAGAGGTCGGTAATGTGCGGCTCTTTGAACATGTAACCGTGGCTCTAACTTTTAGCCTACATGTACGACAAGTGCACGCAAAAATACTTCTCAGGTTAGTTTGACTGCGCATTTCGACACGCACTGCAAGGCATCGAAGGTTAATTGCTGCGGCGTTGGCGAGTACAAAATATATAAATGTGAAAATGTATTTGCGTTTGGACTTCTCTCAGTTTTTGGCTCGACGTATTTCTGCGAGCAAAATACTATATTTTGAACCATGTTAAAAAATAAATCAAGAACCCGCCTGAACGATACGAGTCTCTTAGCATGTTTAAAGATGAAAATTACTGCATGCTCGCCTGATGTTGAGAGACTCGCTCAAAGAAGTTCAGCAGAAAAAATTACATTAATTCGTATCTAACTGGATGAGCTGAGGAGCGGCTCTTCGGTTATTAATTTTTTTTTTTTAATTAGATCAAAGCTGTTTCTTCACTTAACGTGGTGCATATAAAAGGCTTATCAGTTTCGTATATTGTTTACATACAATAATATTTACAGTTTAAAATATTCAAGACTAAACTTTTGATTATTAATATGTCCATTGTTTACGAGAGAATTATCACGATATCTGTGACAAATTTAGATTATTCAAAGGACTATCGAGAGATAGGGCATGCTTTTGGGAAAAATCTGATAAAAAGTGTATAGTTATCATGTGATTATAATGATACCTCGATCTGTTTGGGTATTATAGACTATAATTTTGTTGTAGTCTATAATAATGAAACCAATGGAAACCAAAATTGCGAGAATGCGACAAAAAAAAAGTGAATGCAGATTGTAACTTTCGTTAAATTCCAGTGCAGAATTACCGATATCAGTTCGAATTCTTTTTCTAATAAAAATGCGCTGATTCACACCAAAAATTAACTAAACGAACTTTTTTTTTGTAATCAAATCCTAAATTTTATTATAAAAATACATTCTATACAACCAGAGTGGGGGTTATTGCAATATGTAAGCGCGATCACCGGAAACTCATTGTGCCCTTGTAAACGTCCAGCTGAAACAAAGTGAAATCGCTCGAAAATGTTTTCGTAAGAATTACAAATACCAAATATAAATAAAATCAACAGAAGCTTGAGTATTTGAATAACTAGTAGAGGACCAATAACGTATTTTTATAAGCGCCTGGCACTAGGTTCGATTGAGTGCTAGTGCAATTGTCACTAAACAGGTATGCTACATTTTATGTGGCATACATGTATTTTATTCTCTCTCTCTCTCTCTCACACACACACACACGCACGCACGCACGCACGCATCATAAAAAACCATCGCAGTCATTCCTGTGTTAATTCAAGTACAGCCGTTAGAAAGTGACAAAACAGTAATAACCGGAAGGTACAAGAAATTCCATGCGACAAATTGGGTCTATCTAACTAGGGGCGATCACAGTTCCTGATGTTCAGCAGGATAACATTCCGGAACAGGATATAGATTAGCATCGTGGAAGAGTTACAATTCTGTCGATCCACGAGAGAAAAGAAGATTTTTTCAGCATTTGAACATGTGACAAAAAAAAAAAGTATTGTAAAAATGTTATTATTATAAAATTGTTTTCTCATCTTCACATTCCACGAAAAGAAATTTAAGTTGTGTGCATATATATATATATATATATAAAGTTTTGTTTTATTGGGAAAAAATTGTACTTTAAACTGCGAGAATGACTGTCAACTGATATGGGTTTTTTTTATGACTAACATTCTCGAGATAAAGGATGGCTGTCTTTCATGTAGTCGCATGCTTGCAAATACGTCAGACGTGTGAAGAAATCCGGTTACTTTAAGCTGCCCATCAATAATTGGAAAACTTATCAGCGTTTTCTAAAATTAGACCCAAGTGAACTGCAGGCCACGTCATAAAATTCGATGAAAGAGTTTGGCATGCATTAAAGTAGAAAATGTTGGAAGTGACGTCAACACCGTACGTTATCACATTAAAATGCAGTAAATTAAAAAAAAAAAAATCTGAATTTATTAAGCATTAAATAGTCTATTTTTTCTCTCCTAGAATGTCTGAAAGTTACTTTGAAAACAGAATCTAATCTTTTTTTTTTCTCTTTTATCCATTTTATATAATATAATTCTCACGTGTTAGAAGACAAATTTTCAACTTATGAAAATCTGAACAAATTAAAATAAATACTAGAAATACAGAATTTCTTTTTGCTGAGTCCTAAAAATGTTAACATTGAACTTCCCATAGAAATATGCTAATAAGTATTTTAGTTGACTTATTTGAAGGACATTCAAGGTTTGGTTAACTAATAAATGTTTTGAATGGACATTCAGCATGTGTTTTCTTTTGTACTATATGGACGGCTACTTTTAATACGGGAGTTAAATGTTATTTTATTTTTTCTCCAACCTTTCCAAAAACAACTGCGATAATTTTATGCCGGGTATGCCAATGCGCAACTAAACCTGGGACCCCTAACATGCCTTTCTCCAATATTATTTTTATTCAGAATATATAATCACGCTAATGTAGTATTTAATACCATCTCAGCCTTCCAATAATCATGGTAAAAGCGTACGTTTGAGGTAATTTCCACTAAGCTACTAACAACGATGCTCAATGTTGCGATGGAAACATCGCATCCGTTTTAGCCTCTAGCCTTGTTGGACAATTTTTTTTGAGACTAATGATGAAAATTTCTAATAAAATATAAGTATTTGGTTACTTTTTTAGAAATACATAGTCAGAGGCACATATTACAAAAATTTGGAAATAGAAAATCAAGATCAACAGATAGTTGTGGGAAAGGATTTTGGTAATCAGGCGTCAAGAAGAAGAAAAGAGAAAACGGTCTGATTATTCTTGAAATTACAAACAAAGCTTTAAAATGAAGGATCTCTAAATATAGAACACTGTTTTTAATCTAAATATGAAACCATTTTTTTATCTCTTACCTTTTTCGTCTATCTTTCGGCATACAAATAAACAGTAAAGTAATTTTAAAAGAATGAATAAATAGAATGCAGACGCTTTATAAAATATTATTGCAAGAATAATTTATCTAAACAAAAAATGTTGTCTTAAAAATAAAAATGTAAACAAAATATAAAATAAAATGTATTCGGATAAAGATAGCTATGGGTAAAGTAGACCAGCATATTGCTAATGCTGTAAGCCACCACACCTTTTACTGTTTTAAAAATCAATTATATAAAATAAATAATTCTCTCAATATACAGTTAGAAATATGACTGTTTTTATTAATAGCGTTATGTTAAAAACTAATTATTGTGCCGTGTCCTTCAGCGCAGATGTGGGCTGAAGGACAAATCCACTAGTTGATTGTTTACAGTCATTTCTTGGAAAAGTAAAACCCATATCGAACAGTAAGGGGGGGTAGAATGTTCAAGTAGTAATTGTGTTTTTTTCTACCGTCACGAGTAGCTATTCATACACGTACTATACACACAACTGTGTTGACAAGGGCGTCTTCCAATGTTTACATAATTTAGTTGCAATGCTTCATTTCTAATTACTTACGCTTGCTCTAAGTTATGTTACACCATAAACTCCTCGTTTTAGTGGTTAAAAAAGAAAGCTTAAAATATTGCTAACTAAATTTATCTTGAAAAGTAATAGACTGATACTAACTTGAAATATGGAAGTTGTTGTGATATATAATTTCTAAACGTTCATGTTATGTAACAACACGAGGAGGTATTGTTCATATATTTTTTGAAATGTTGATGAATTCATCTGCGTTTGTTGAAATTTAGAAAGTTTCAGCCATAAATTTTATGGACTATATTTTTTCTTCATTCCTTCAATAATTCTTCTGTTTTGTAAACAAAAATGTATTGAAATGTGTTAATTAAATGATAGTCATACGTTACTAATAGAATCATATTGAAGTGGAAGATGAAAAAAAATCGGTGCTTCTAATAATAATAATAAGGAACGACTCTGAAATATATATTTATTAGACCAAAACAAATACTTTGACTGATTCCTATTCACATGCGTAGTTTATTCGTTATCAACGATGCTTCTTGGTTGGACTGGATTCGAATCCATTTGGAATGCGAAGCACCTTTATAAGGATTTTCAACGGAAGGTGAGTTAGCCAGTCTCTAACGGAGCCAAAGGTTTTTTTTTTTTTTTTTTTTTTTTTGTCTTCCAACAACTCGGATTTTTGCTGCGGTAAAAACAAGTAAAGTAGCCTAGGAGAAGAACAAGCTCAGTTAACTGCCATAATACATTGGCCTCAGAGCCTTAATTTAGCCGTAACCTCCTCTGCCATACATCCTACTCCGGACGAACAATCCTGCTGTAAGCCATCACAGCATAAATGTCCTTGACTATGAAATTGATTCTTAACATATATCTTTTCCTTTACATCAGGGCCAGCCTTAAACCTATTTAACAGAATGTGCTCATTCTGTTAAATAGGTTAGATTTGAAAATGTTATGGAGGTTGAATTTGAAACCTATTTTAACATTGTTAAAATAGGTTTCAATTTTCAATCGGGTTCAACCGCTCCACGATTGAAATTTGAAACCTGATAATAATTGTGGAAGATTTTGTTGATTCCCTATACCTAATTATTTTAAATTAAGGGTCCTATCAAACAAAATGTCCCAAGCTGGGCCCCGGATTTTCCACCAGTCAGAAGCACTTTACCACCCACGGTAAAGTGAACTTCTCAATGAATTATTTCTTCCGGCTGAATCCACCACTATCATTATCACTGATCATTATTTATCTATTCGAATTGCAACGAATAACTATGCTTCGTTCATCTTACACCGCATAACGCAACACCATGTCAAACTGCAATAATGATTTTCAGATCAACTTCAAATTAAAGGCTTTTATGCTCAGGTATAGCACAAATCACCTTACTAAGACACATGCCTGAAAAAAAGAATTTCTAAGAGTACCTAAATGTGCAATCATCAAAGCTTTTCTTAGTTTAAAATTTAGCCTTTTAAACTCTGCTGGCAGAATGAGGAATAATTAACTTTATTCTTATAAGTGTACTAATAATTGAAACCACTGCCAACCTAGTTGGTAGAACAAGAGAGGCTTCCGCTCTCTCCAAACCAACAGATCGTGGATTCGAATCCCGCCATGGCTGATTTCATTGCCGGTGAGGGACTATCGCTTTGCTTACTGCAGATGTGAAGTGGGTCGAAGCATTTCCATTTCATTTGTAGAAAGAGTTTTAGCATTATGTCATGCTTATCCAATCCACAGTACTAATGTACGAAACCAATATGATATCGTATAGTAGGATAGATTAACAACCTTTCGTGGTTGGGATTCATATAAGGAAAAAAAAAATAGAACTGATAAAATTCTACTGATTGTTAAAAGTAGAATACTTCATTATCACCACCATCACAATGGTGCAGCTCTTTAATAGGAAATGGATGCCTGCATTAGAATCCCATCTAATATACAATGAAATAAAACTGGGTTAGTGTGTCTTAGACGTGGATAGTAGTGTTTGTTTCCCCCCTATAAACTCAGTTTTTATTTCCTAAAAGCAGCCGAACTAGCAGAAAACTCAAAAGCTTAAATCATCATATAGCCTAAATGTCGGATTTTGGATTCTGATTTAATATCTGTTATGAACAGTGTTTAAATTGGTAGGTGCTAGTGGAAGCTAGTACGGCATCTTCTGATAAAGACAGTTCACTAATTCACAAAATAAAAAGTTTTAGAAAATCATTAATTATAATTATTATTTACTTTATTATTTATTTATTTATCCTTTATGCATTCACATAATTACATAAATTACTTTTACACAAGCCGTCTAATGCATACATGACCATTTTAGCTCTTGCAGGGACTCTATATAGCAACAATACACTTTGGTTCGAAAGACATAGGTTCAATTCCCTTCTAGATATCGTTTTTATTACATATAAAGGCTTTTTAGCAAGGCATGAATTCGCCGGTGTAGTAGGGAGACAGTAGGACGTTTTACTTCCAGACTCTCAGGTTTTTCATCCTGCATAAATGCCCTCGAGAATACACACGATGTGTAGGCATAAATTGGCGTAAACTTAACAACCACCAATCCAACCGACTTTTGAAGAATAAAAAGAGTAGTAGGTAGTACATTAATAAAGAAAGGTCAAAGGAAACATGCTAATTTCTTATCAGTTAATACAAGATAAGAAGTGAACCGGGAAGATAGAAAAATTAATTTACAGACCTAATCATTCTTCAGTTTTACAACCGAGTTATATATAATCTGACATTTTGGGAAAGTTTCTTCGACAGTAAATGACGTCTTACATATCTTTTATTTGTGTGTGTGTGTGTGTGTGTGTGTGTGTGTGTGTGTGTGTGTGTGTGTGTGTGTGTGTGTGTGTGTGTGTGTGTGTGTGTGTGTGTGTGTGTGTGTGTGTGTGTGAGTGAGTGAGTGAGTGAGTGAGTGAAAAGACTAATAGACTAATGCCTCTCTAAATTAGTCACCTAGTATTGTTGAAATCGTCAAGCAAGATCACGTCTTACGCAACTACATGAACCAAAATAGATGCCTCGGTCTCAGTTTTCAAAGTGAAAATAGCATTTTCACAGAAATATTTCGAATGATTTTTCTCGGAATCATAAATTATACTGCTGTTTCATCACAATCCAAGTTTTCGTGCCTTTTTCTAAGCCGCTGTAATTAGCTAAATGGTTGTCAATTCTAAAAGGTCTGAGAAATTCAGCATATTCGGACACTGTCCAACCGTTTTCGACTAAATTTGGAATATACTTCTTTCATCGGGGAAATTCAGTCCAACTGGGGTAGTCTGATATGCCCTTTGAAAGGTGTCACTAATACTGCACGTAAGATATGAGAAGGAGAGAGACCGAAACTGTAGGCTTTCTCTAGAAATCGGTGTCAATTGCGATGTTTCGCCCGGAGGTGAAAGCCATCTACCGGCTAGAGATCAAGTTCGCATTTCTTCAAACCAGGAATTTACTGTATACATTTGCAGTACCATTACTAGCCGGATTTCAGTTGAGTTTGTGGAAACAAACATAAAAAGGAGGAGGCGATATTACCTTTGCTGGGAAAGGCTATTATGCTGTACAGCCTATTATTGAACCTTTAACTGAAATAAAATGGAGCACGGGATGTATAGGAGGAGGAAGAAGAAGGAAAAGTGCTGCATTGACCGCCACACACACACACACACACACACACACACACACACACACACACACACACACACACACACACACACACACACACACACACACACACACACACACACACACACACACACACACACGCATGGTCTATATTATCTCTAGAGGTATACAACCGATATGTAACGAGGGCTGCAGTGTGTATATCAAGTACACGCATAAGTATCAGGTATCCTGATATTGTTTTCAACACAGTATATGCAATGCTCTTCAATTTCTGTTCCTGTCCGGACTTAGCTTCTGCCAAACATGGGTCATTAATACCAATAATCTTCAAGTGATTGGATCGAAAAGTTATTGGATTGAAAAGGGAACACCTGGAAGAAGAAAAATATGGCTAGACAAGATAAAAAAAAAACTGGACTAAAACTGAACGCAGAGTTCTTATTCAGAGCCATTAAAGACAGAAGTAAATTTGCAAAGGTGGTCGCTGAACTCTGGTTAGGAAATAGCACTTAAAGAAGAAGAGTGGATCGATCTATCACTGCCGTCAAACCTATTCCCACTTACTCCTTATACTACTAACGTTCGTATATAGACAAAACAGTACGCTGCCACTATTCCTATTAGCCTTATACGTATTATTGTTTTCTTTAGTCTCTACCACACTCTTCACACGAGAACTATGGCTGCCTCCCACATTAATAGCTCTAGTGTCGCCTGACTTTTTTCTGCTAACCTGCTTTAGCAACGATGAGCAAAGGCGGAAACTAAATCACTAAGTTGGAGATGGTTCTGAATTTTAAAGGAAATAAAAGGATGGAAGAAAGTGAAGGTGATTTTCTTACGTCAGTGGTCGCCAAAGGGGTCGATATGACATTGTTAGGGGTAGATTCGGGCTCAGGGGTCGATATGACATTGTTAGGGGTAGATTCGGGCTCAGGGGTCGACAGAAAAATATAGGACATCATTGTATGGGTAATATTTAATTCGGTTAACTTGGATTACCTCCATGACACAAAAGACATGGAGGTAATGACAACGCAATTAAGAGTGAATCGTGGGATCAGTACTTCCATCTTACAGGTCCATGAATAGGACCTGTAAGATGGAGTAAGGTCATGAAAATAGTTACTGAGGCCAATCAAGTAGGCCAAAATGATGTATTTACCAATAAACGGATGTTGGTGGTTCCTGCCGGCCGGTGCAGTGGGAGCGAGATTGCAACACGTGCGTGGTTCTTATTTACTGATACAAGTATTCGATCCCAGTTTCATTTTTGCGCATCGACATACAAGCGAGCGTTAATGTTCTAAAATTCATCAACATACATAGTATAATTCAATCGTTATTCATTCACGAACTAAACTTCTCTATGTTGAAGAGTTGAGCAGCGCTGGTAGTAATACCAGTGATATTACTAGTGATAGTAATAGTAATAGTAATATAATAATATATACTATGTTATACATACAATAAACACTGTAACTATAAAATAAACAATCTAAAAACTCACATAAGCGTCTTTTTTTGCTTGTCCTATTATAATTACGTGATAGTAAAATATAGGGGGGAGTCGATAACAAGTCAAGAGTTTCTTGACTTGTTATCGACCCCTGGCTTACATTATGACTTTTAAAGAAAACCAGCAATTAAAATTGCAAGTTTTTTTTTTTTTTTTTTTTTCAAGGGAGCACTGTAGTGTTCGAAAAATATAGCTTGACAGTGAATGAGATGACATTTTAAGGGTAAATTATGCGAAGAAAGTAATATACTGTATTTTGAATGCACTCAGAACAAGTTGGCTGTCCAACCACAGATCCGAGACCCAAGTCTGGCAACTTGCCAAGAAGTCAGTTCATGTTGAAAAGGAGAAAGAAATAAGGCGATGTACGAGTTGGTCACCAACACGCGAAATCATTGCTTTATACGTAAAATTTCCAACTGTTATACAAGCAAAATAATTACCACTTTAAAAATTACAATGTTCATAAAAGAAAAGTTAATTTTCCGATGTGTAATAATAAACAACTCATCCCACAAGACGGATTGATTACCCTATTATCGGAATGGATTCTCCTTCTTCTGACATGCGCAGAAGTGTCGAAGGGTCTCGTATCTGTGGGCGTACTAGTAATAGGATCTCTACAAAGTACAATAATAAACTTAAAAATACACTATTCTAGATAAAGCATATAGCTCCATGACTGAAATTTCTGCAAGCACGAAACTAGCTGGTAACTCTTGACGGAGTAAATGAATCAATTCATCTTAATATTCCTAAAATATATCACTGTGGAAATACTGAAACATTTTTTTCATTCAAAGAATTAGATATTGTATAACGCACAGTATAATAAAACATGCATGGTTCATATATTCAGGCTCAAAATTAATAAGAGGTAAGACGTAGTGATTTCTGTGTGGAGGATATCACCATTCTTTGGTCTTGCCTATCTTTAAATAAACTGTCAGTCGATATATACCTAAAATGAAACTTAACGATAAGGAAGTTCGGAGGGTGATGTTGAATTATTTTCCTCTCTCCTTTGGAAGAATCTCGATGATATCTCGTATGAATCTTCACGTGCATCACCGAACTTGTATACGCATTTATTGGTATCTTAGTGGAGCTGGCGAAACTACTTACCAAAAAAAAAAAAAAGAAAAAGAAAAAGAAAAAAAGAAAGAAAAAGAAAAATTAAATAATAAATAAAACAATTGTTTGCGCAAGTGTAATTTAACATCAACGGTTTTTGTTCTCCATTAAAAAAAAAATTGCATAACTGAATTAAGAAAGCGCGACCATCATGTGATGTAAGAACCACGGTTTCCTCTTACAGTGTCACGGCAAATGGGAAAAGATTAACGATTTTCTTAATGTACTTTCATTGTGATAAATGCCAAGTGGGAAATGGAGAAAAAAAAAGCACAGTTACGTGAGTTTTCGCTCTTAGCCATTGTTACTTCGTGACTCGAAGATATAACTACAAAAGCCAAGTGACTGATGTTTCTCTGGAACGATCAAGTCATTATCGTTAAAATCATAAGGTTTACACGTTAATGCAAAAATAGCACTGCATTATGTATTAAAGCCAAATATAACACGAGGTTCACTGTATTTAAAGCACGATGTTGTCATCATTTCAATAGGATATGAAAGGAAGAAAAATCTCCACAATTAAAGCCATGTACTGTTATTATTATTATCGGTGATAATATTGATCGCTCTATATAAAATATCAAGGTAATATCAATTAGTTACCCTTCATATGGAGCAAGTGACTTTTTTAATTATTACTTTTGAGATTTTTTTCCCCGGAAAATTACCCTCTCTCTCTCTCTCTCTCTCTCTCTCTCTCTTTTTTTTTCCTCTCTCTCTCTGTATTAGTTACTCACACATTTGTACATTTTGTGTGTATTTAAATTTCAAAAATTAATTATTGAAAAATATTTCAAAATAGTTAAAAAAATCAAGTTTTTCTTTTATTATTTGTTTGCGTGCAATAAACTGATAATTTACGTATATAAGGGAAAAAGTTAGTTGTTTTTATTTGAAGAAGGCAAGCTGATTTAGAGTGAAATGCATCATAGCATTTCACACTAAGTGTGAAATTTCAGCAGAGGAAGAGGATATGTTTTTATTGTATTTTTATTGCTTCTTAAAATCTAAACAACAACAGCCATGTCTGAACATTCTTCTTTTATACAACACACTTAACGATAATCAGCATGAGAGAGATAAATGAATTTAAATTAAATATAAAATATTCTTAGAAAACAAAACTGCAGTACATCAAAGAAGTCAAATCAAAAGAATTATAGACATGAACTTAAAGCATACTAGAGGGTGTCAGAAACTTTTCAACTGAATGTCGCTTGCAGAAATATTAATTGTCATATCCCCACACCACTTAATAATTAATTAAAATAATTACAGATGTAAGCTGTTTTGTGGAAACTTCCATGATTCTTGATAAACTGACTTATACTGTTCGATTCTAGTACTCTCCTAGAATTTTTTTATGCTTTTTTCAGCTGATTCTTGAGTTACTCCATCTTTTGGGAAACGCAGGTGTTAGATGAATTCTATCGCTTGGTGCGAGACCTCTACCTGCTTAATGGAGGAATGAAGTGGCTCGAAGTTCTGTATTTAGTCTCCTGAGTTATATTTGCGAATTTTCAAATCCTTGGCCACTTGTACTAATGTATGATATGTTTACAACCTTGCGTAGATGAGAATCACTTAAAAAAGTAGCTTTTTTTAACTCCTGAAAGAAATTCGGGTTTCTGATATACCTCATGATTTATCAGAAAGATTCGAAGATACACGTACAGACATTAATAGGATGTGGAACATCATCTTTCGTCTAGAATGTAGTTGCTAATGAAAGATGGAGTCCGATTGCCTATCAATTTCCAAAAGGTTAATGCTTAAAAAAAAGTACTACTATCTGAGAAAAGAAAATGGTTAGGTTTATTTATTTATAGCATTTTGAGCGTAAATTTATAATTAAACTTTAAAAATATAAAATACTTTATCAGTAAATTTATATTTACAATTATTTTAAATTATAATAAGCCACAGTTATTTGAATATATGGAACCCACTTATGACAGGCTGTAAAAAGTATATTAGTTTAATACTGTGGGCTTGCTAAGAATTAGATGGTAGAAGAGGGCTTAATGAAACTGCAGTAGTCTGTTAATTAGTATATTGCCGAGAGGACTTCCTTTGTTTTTTATTTTAAAATGTTTAATGTCAAGGTGATGTTCTAACTTGGGATATATCAGAGCATATTATCTATATTAGGGTCATTTTTTCATTTTAAAGTCATGCAAAGAACCACCCATCCAATCAAAATAAAAAACTAAACAAAACATATGTAATTTCTTGATTTCAATTGGGCGTTTCCCCTAAGGAAAGAAGAAAATTTGTGTCTTTCGTATAGGGGGGGGGGGGGATTGTACAAAGAAAAAGAGTGAATGCTACTTCCTTTCTATTCTGTTCTTTCACTCGCTTTCCATATGCGTGAAGGGAGTCATAAAAATAATACAAGATACCCTATAGAGCAAGGAAGAGTGTATTAAAAGAAGTTACAAAAGTAACACCACTATGAACAGCTGAATGCGTTAAATCCCCTGTGCAACTGGCCATGGTACATGGTATTATTTAACAGAAATTTTCCTCATTTTTTCAAAAAGAGAAACCTTAACATGTGTACGTGTCGCTAACAGGTTTTATTAATTCAAACAAGCGTCTGAATCGCTAAACACACTTGCCTCCCAAGTGTCCGTCTAGCAGCGTTTACTAAAGTGTAGGTCCCGGCGGAGTACTCGTTCTTGCAAAAAAAAAAAAAAAAAAAAAAAAAAAAAAAAAAAAAAAAGTTCCTCAGAAAATATAAAAATCTAAATGTGGCATGTAAGGTGTCTATAGAGCAAAGCCATAAGCGATAAAAATTAAAATTAAACAATGAAAATATGTACACTACTTTTTGACCCATATATACTGTATATGGGGGTGAATGAAAAAAAATCAACTAGAACAAAGCCATAAGCGATAAAAATTAAAATTAAACAATGAAAACATGTACACCACTTTTTGACCCATATATACTGTATATGTGGGTGAATGAAAAAAAAAACAACTCTTTAAACCCCTTTGTGACTAAGTCACAAAGGGGTTTTAAATGTGAATAACTTTTTTGATTAATAATTTTTTAATTTTATTTTTTCAGTTATTCTAAGGAACATCAGGAAATTAATCATGGAAAAGTTCACAACCTAACAACGCACCAAAATTGGGCAATTTTATTTCGAAAATCTGTATTCGGAGAATGCGAAGAGCGGATAATTTCGCGATCTGCAATTGATTGACCATCACGTTCTGCAGATTGACGGCTCCCGAATTCTTCCTGTCCTTATTTTTCCTGAGTTACCTGAAGGAAAAGGTATATGTGAACAAGCCATAGATAATCGAACAGCTGAAGGAGAACATTCGTGCAGAAATTAGGGCACTGCAAACAGAAACATTAACAGCTGTTATGGAACATTCCGTAGAAAGCATCTTTGTGAAGCCGAAAATGGAAGGCATTGACGTGATGTGGTTTTTCATAACTAATAATAAAATCTCCAGGTTCTGTATTTCATTATAACAAAAAAAATAATGAAATATAACAAAAAAAGGAATAAAAATAATTAATAAATAAAAAAGTTTTTAAATGTTTAAAACCCCCTTGCGACTTATGGGTCACTTTGGTGCGCACGCACGCACACACACACACACACACACACACACACACACACACACACACACACACACACACACACACACACACACACACACACACACACTTAGTCCAAGCACGATGACAAATTGATACCAGATACAAATATGGGCAACAAAATTTATACAAAAGAAAAAAAAAGTCCCCAGTAACGTAAATTTTGGGAAACGCTAGCCTAGACTATGTGTTTCTGCTTAATTCTTCAATAATATGTTAGAAAGTAGTTGGTTTTATTATTATTTATTTTTCTCTGATGTCCTACTGTTGAATGTACGAGAAACCTTAAATCTCATTGCTATTTAAGCGAGATATGTGACCTTGACTAATCCGTTTCGTTGATTCTACGTATCAAAGAAGAACAGCATGCAATGTTTCTGTTTTTTTTTGTGGACTGAAGGTGCAGACGATGCGCGAAATCCATGAAAGACTTATAGTATAGTATGACAAAGAGAATTTTCTTGGGGTGAAACATATACTGGTGGATGAATGCATTCACAGAGAGAGTCAAACAATATTGCTGATAAGAATGATCAGGGCACTCATTCACATCAATTGATGAGAACACTGAAAAATCCCACAACTTATTATTGATAGCATTCTCAACAAGTCACCACTATCCACGAACTGGAAAAGCAAACAAGGATTTGTCATATTTCATAGTTATGCCTATGAAGTCATCCATAAAATACCAATAAAATATGCAAATTGTGTCCTCCTGAGAAGTCACCGTTTCGACATTTGAACCAATATATCATATACATATCACAAGGAAAGGTGAGCTTTTTTTAATCCTAATATACATTGTCACGAAACGAGGGATCTACGCTACGAACCGGAGATATATAGAGGCTGAAATGGAAGCGCACAGAGTCGCATGTCAAGAAAATGGAAAGCACGACCTTCAACAGGGAAAATGATGTTGCCACTTTTCTCGTATTCACAAGCACTAATCCATGTACGTTATCAGGAAAGGTATATTCACAGTATTCTTTCCTGATCAGCTGAAGACAACGATAAGACATAAACGTCAAGGAAAGCTGTCACAAGGTGTGGTATTGTTGCATGACAAACGCCTTTCTCCTACTTCCCATACTGCTTTATAAATTGTGTAAACTTTCCAGATGTTTGAAGTCTCACAGCATCCTCCCTCACAATATCGTCTGTTTTTTGGGTCGCTCAAGTGTGCTTTGAAAAGCTGTTATTTGCCAGCTGGCAAGAGATGAAAATGCATGTGTAACTTTCTCACCAGCATTTTTTTTCTTTTTCTTTTCTTTCTTTTTCGTTTTTCATGTTTTTTTTTTCCCTGTTAGCATATAAAACCTTGTAGACCGCATTGAAAATAATGAAGGCTGTGTTGGGAATAATACATTTGTTTCTGTATTACTGTTATACTAATTCTAATAAATACACTGTCTATACTTTGAACCACTCTTCAGTCTAATGACCATTTAGTATTTGTGCTGACAAAGTTATATAATACGAATACTAATAAGATATTGCATAGTAAATAATGTACAGAAAGATCCAGAAGTAATCGGCTAATCAGAGAATCCACATTTAAGCAGAAAACTACAGAATATAATATACTCGTATATGCAATGTATGTTCAGAGTTTAAAATTCCATTCATATTAATGTATTTATCAACTCTTTTCCCCGCAGAGTTGTACACCTTCCGACATAAATCCGTAGTAATCTGTGGGCTTAAACAAAACAATTTTCTGTTTAAGTTACTCAGTTGTCTGGTTTTGTGAGCCTAAACCGCTTTGCTTAGAGTTCCCTAGAGTGGAAAAAAAAAAAAAAAAAAAAAAAATCCGGAGAGTAACATCTTGTGATCGCGAAGGTTCCTCAACTTAACGGTAACAAATCTACCGCTGAGGAAAATGTCCATCCGGCGAACTAGATGCAAAAATACTGTAATGGGCTGGTGGCCCATCACACAGGCACCGCATTTCGTCAAGCAGAAATCAATTAATAATTAAAATAATAATAATAATCAATTATAAAACACTAATGAAATTGTAGTGACTACTGCTCTGGCAACTGCCCTTTTACCTCTGGGCCACTCTGTATTTAAACCTCATGAACCTCAAAGTCTACTTTCACGAGGTAATGAAAAACTGTGTGTACATATATATATACCGTCCGGAACTCGGGGGATTGGGCGCCGTAGGCGTCCAAACCCCCCCCCCCCCCACCCACCCGAGTTTCGGACGGGTAGGCCGGTTCTCCTTGAATTCTGATGACTCGAATTTTGAAGACTCGAAAGGGGGGGGTCCCCCCCTGGCGCCTATGGCGCCCAATTCCCCGAGTTCCGGACTGGTAGGCAGGTTCTCCTTGAATTCTGATGACTCGAATTTTGAAAAATCGAAGGGGGGGGGACCTCCCCCTGGCACCTACAGCGCCCAACTCCCCGAGTTCCGGACTGGTAGGCCGGTTCTCCTTGAATTCTAATGACTCGAATCTTGAAGACTGGAAAGGGGTCACCCCCCCCCGGCGCATACGGCGCCCAACACCCCCGAGTTCCGGACTGGTAGGCCGGTTCTCTTTGAATTCAGATGACACGAATTTTGAAGACTAGAAAGGGGGGTTCCCCCCCGGCGCATACGGTCCCAACCCCCTGAGTTCCGTACCGGTAGGCCTGTTCTCCTTGAATTCTGATGACTCGAATTTTGAAGACTCGACACTCAGGGTAGTCCGTGAGTTTCAGAACGTTTCAAATAACTTGACAAAAAACGTGACACAAAACGTTACAAAAAAGGATTATCATGTTATATTATAGAGTGTATATATATATATATATATATATACCAATTAGGTATATATATATATACCAATCTCCTATTCCAATTAGGAGAAGTAGTCAATGAAGGAAGTGAATGAAATAAAGTAGTCAATGGAATGAAATAAGAAATAAGCCAATGAACAGTAAAAACAACATTGATTCTTTGGAAAATATAATTCGTTACATTAATATTTGTTACTAGACTTCCCTTATACTACGCATATTCTTCAGTGTTTTCTTAAAGTTAAAAGCAAATATTTTGTTTGTCCAGTCTGTAGCCACTCTCCAGGTAGCAAATTCTCGCTAAGAACAAGGGAGCGAGTTCAATAGCTCTTAAAATAATAATAATAATAAAATAAAAAATAAAATAAATCTGTCTATATATTTTATTAATCAAGAATACATATAAAACTTTAAAATAAATGATTAGGGAGGAAAAAAAAACAAGTAGATTATATTAATGAGAAATAGCAAAAAATGTATTTGTCAACCGCTTTTACCCGCCTAAAAAAAAAAAAAAGTTTCGATCTCCTAATGGACAGCGCGACTGGAAGTTATAAATAAAACACACACATCGAGAGATGTGACTCATATTCTACATTAAAGCACACACACAAACCGATTACCACTAAGCTTGTTAGCGTAATGGTGAACACGTGATAAGCAGGAAAAAAGTTGCTGTATGGTGAGGTGCATTCGAAATGGACACGTTGATTAGAAGGACGAATCGCATTTGGGAAGACTGTTCTCACATGGGACGAACAACACTGCACCACGGCGAAAATTGCTTTACACTTATCACGTGGTCACTGTACACACCAACTAGTTTACTGTGGCTTTGGGTCAGTTTATATCTTTTACATACAGAAAAAACAAAACATTCCCTACCCGTCGCAGCCATGTTTGTCCAGACCTTCAGAATACCCATTTTGACTGCAATATGCGCGCGCGCGCGCGCACGCACACACACACATATACACACACAATCAACACTATCGCCGCGTCCTAAAATGCTACATAAACATTTATTCAGATAATAAGTAGTTTTATAAATTGCTTTATACAGAATTTCAATACATTATTTTAGAAACTGAAGATAAGATATACGGATTTTATATGATAATTTTAGGTATTAAGTTATTGAGTGCGCCTACAAGATGCAGTAGCGCACTCAGGATTTAATCTTGGGAGGTGGGGGGAGGCGAGTTGAGAATACACACTACACATCGGATACGACCTATGACTGAGCATCTGCAATAATCGCTAATTCATAAGTAGTTTAAAAATAGAAGACACGACACAACATAAATTTAAAAAAAAAAAGAAAAAAAAAAGAATTTTAATTAGGAAAAGATTTTTGGAAAATTTTCTAGTGTTTTTTCCTTTTACTTTGGGGGGATTTCCCCCCCCCCACCTCTGGGTGTGCCACTGACAAGATGTTACTGAAACAGGAACTGCTAAGGCTTTTTTATTTGTCTAACTTATGATTTCAAATTTCTAGTAAAATTAATGACCGGAGAAAATGTAGGGAAACACGCAAATTCCAGTAAAACTTTAATAAATTAAATGTATTTAATTTAATACGTTTAATGTATTAAAATTATTAATAATCTTTAATATAAAAATAATTGCTAATAAATTAAATTAAATTCCCGAATTTTAAGTTATTAAAATTTGACTGTGTTTATGCGTTTCCTTACATTGGTGTAAAGATATCCTACAGGTTTTATTACACGACTGGATTCATCAGGGAATTCTTGAATTAAAAAACAATGCCGATATTCCACCCTTTTCCACTCCACATATAATACAGTGTTTGTTAATCTTTATATAATATTAATCTTTAAATAAACTACAACGGTATTCTAATTCAATGAACTTAGATGTTGCATTTTTTAAAATTCAGAATAACTGTGTGTTTGCAAAAGTTATATCACTCTGTGTCTGTTGTTGAATATACGTTCAAACATTAATACTGCATTTTAAAATATTAATACAATAATTGCGAAGATAAACATTATCTCTGTTAGAATGCATCTTACTATTGCCTTCCTTGATGAGTCTTGACTCCAGGAGATGTTTAAATAATAATAATAATAATAATAATAATAATAATAATAATAATAATAATAGCGAAGCTTAAAGTATTTTTAGCAAGAAGCTCTGATTTCTCATTGCTTTTCTGTTGAAGATAAAATACACCTAGTCTTGAGCTTGAAGTCGTTATCAGAAACTAATAATTTTATGATTCTACAAGTTATGGAATCATAAAAAAGATATACCTGTAGATTAAATATAATTACAGAAGATATTTTTGGTAGCTCTTACCGTCATACAATTCCGGTTCAGGAATAAACAAAGATTATCAAATATCAAATAAATAACCAAAAGACACAACGCAAAGATGAAACAAAACATACTACGACACCTAACGGCTGAAAAACATTACGCACATAATACAAAAATAAAACTTTAAATCGCATTAAATAAATAATAGATAATTATTGTCTAATATAGTAAAGTGGGAAAGCTGAAACAGGAACAAAAAATTAATTTTAAAAAAGAGAGCATTATTTCTGCTTTACTTTCGACCATGATCTTCGATGATAAAAATCGTGCTTTACTCAACACGTATAATAACTGCAACTTTCCCGTTCACTGGCAAACATATTAAATGGGTTAAAAAATGGAATTTTCTTAACATATATCTTCATTTTATATAATTTTTTTTTTAAAAAAGGGCTTAGTCTTTAGTTTTAAATAGCACATATTCATTCATATTATAAATTTCTAGTTTTATAAGTGTAAACTTTGATGCACTGTGTTTATAATTATTTCTTCCTACGTTATTTAAGGAGGATTTTAAGATCCAAAATTACAGCATAGGATGTAGATCTAGTCTCCTACCAAGAACGTTAAAATATCTGAATCTTATTTTTCTCTATTACTGCTGAAGTGTAAAAAATATTACCAATACCACAATTATAAAAAATAATACCACAATTATAATTGTGTATAATTATAAAATCTTTTTGGAACGATTTTCTTATTGGAATGTAAGATGTAATATGTGTGTGTGCGGGAGGGGGGGGGGTAACGGTACACGGAACGATGACTTTTTTCAGTTTTGATATTTTTGCAATGTAATCCCTCACAAAGTCCCAGAAAAACATACAAATTGGGCACCGAATTAACTCAGTTAACATAAAAAATACTCGCCTCAGAGTCAATACTAATTAAATACAGCCAAATAGCCATTGTCCAATTCAGTACCATGCTATTTCAATTTATTCCCAACCGTTTGTTATTGCCAAATAAATTGGTTAAACTTAGTTTAATAGTAAAGTAACTATTCATATCCTTTTTACGGGAGGAAAAAATCCAAGTTTCCTGCTGGAAAACTTTGCCATCTATTCCCCCCCCCCGTATGAAACTGGACGGAATCCTAATTGAGGTTTAAAAAAATACTCTAATGTCTTTTATTCCCTAAGGGAAGCAGGCGGAGCTCTTTTAACTGTAATAACTTTAGATTTTCTAATTAAAGGGTAGCGATACATCCTTTGAGATTAATAATGGGATAAAATTAGGAGTACTAAGCGCTCCCAATTTAATCCAAATTTTATATTCGTAAATAAAACATTCTAAAAAAATAGGACAAATATTAAAATTCATGTTTATTTTTCACAGAAGTGTAATAATTATCTCATATACAGTCCAATATCATCCTTTCTAAAAATGTTTCCTAATATTGTATTGAGTTACAACATTCACAATAACATGTTCTGGAATATCCTTTATTTACATTTGAACAATTGCAAAGCATGATCATGCCCAATCAAGTATGATTCAGCATTAGAAAGGAAACAAACATAAGTACACACATCGTAATCATTGAATATTTGAGGATTCACAATATTGTATCATAGAAACAATCTATTTTTATGTATATTGCTGTATAACTTCTCAGATTTAGTGCTCATCTGGGTTTTTCAACAGGATTTTTAGCTGAAAATCCTGTTTTCGAAAAGAAGGTAAAAGGCAATCGCATAGTTTAGATGTAGTCTGAAAATATCAACAGACAACCTATCTATCTTTTTTGCTCATTTAAAGGGGAAGGGGAAAGACATGCCTAGAATCTACTTATAAAATGTTTCCCTATTGATTTAGATCCTTTGGAATATATAGCTTTTTTTTTTTAATAAATTAAACTCTTTATATAGATTTTTTTCAATATATTTTGTAATGTATTATTTATTGAGGAAATGTTTATTTCGCTAGAAATAAAAATACCGCGTCTTCCACCCTGGCGGCTGCATCTGCAATTGAAAAGGAACCAGTTGTTACTCCTGTTAATTAATCTGTTATCCCTTATCGTTGATATTTTGTTGTAGGCTGTTCACATATTTTTGTGCAAAGTCAGCTATCTTCAAGGCAATTTGACGCCAACCCGTCAAATCAGCAATGTGAAATTTATATTTTTCAGTAAACTGATTAGGCTCCTAATAAATAAATAAATAAATAATTTTCTGGTAATCGGATACAGCATAGGTAGGCCTTTTATGTTGTATATATTGTACTTATGGAACAACGTGATATAAATTTAAAATGAAAAAAAAAACCACGAAATAAGTATATTTTAATGAAAGTATTAAAAAGTATATTTTAGTCGGTTGTAGAGAAGACTGGAGCGTCATAACAAAAAAATTTGATAATGTGGAGAAGTTTTACTGTGCATGCATCTTTATATGAGAAGCCATATTATTATTATTTTTTGACTTTACATAAACTTAACTGATGGCTTCTAAGATTAAATTTGTCATGATTTGTAATGGCTAACTATTTACATATTGATGAGGATGTGTATCTAAGGTATATGCATTAAAATTTTGCTATTTACATTATATAAATTGTGACCATTTTCAAAAATGCATGGCATATAACTAGGTTATGCAAAAGTTATTACATAAGAAGTGGAATTATTATATAAGTTTACAACACAGCAATACATACATAAATTATATACATATACATAGAATATTCATATAATCAGTGCATATTATACTAGTATATTATACATGCACTAGAATGTACTCTAGAACATTAAAAAAAAAAAGCTTGATTCTTAGAAAGAGAATGCGTGTTCGCTCAAATCTTATGTAAATTTTCATCTTTTTCTTCGTGTCTTTCTGATCCCTCCCCTTTTGTAATTATAAGATAAATCTCGGATTCTATTCAAGTTCAGGTTTTTGGATACTTTAATGGTTTTCAAATTATGTTAAGGTGTTATCTTTCGAATTAGAAAAATTCAAAATTCTACAAAAAGAGCGTCATCCCCTTAATGAGATATAGTTCTAGATATATTCTTCAACATCCAAAATATCATTCCAGACCTTTAGCTCTAAAATAATATTATTTAAGGAAAATCCATACGGGATTTCATTTTATGAAAGCAAACTTGCAAAATAATACATTGTTATTACTTTAAAAAACGTGTGTATAATAAAAAATAATTTCATAAAAATAAATATCATGCTGAGAGCAATTACTCTAAAAGCCAGGTGATTGCGCATAACAAGCACACATAAATCTGTCACATTTAGATGAATATAAATCTGTCACATTTAGATGGATACATGGAAGCTGAGCAAGAATGTGGTTAGCAGGGGTGTTAGAGCTAGGTTTTTTACTTGGAGAGTGGTGAATGAACGGAATAAGCTGCCAGAGTTTGTTGTGGGTGCTATGACCGTGAATGAGTTCAAGGCGAGGTGCGATAGATACTGTGTGAATGTCGAATAGTTGTTCTTGACATGATGTTAGGGCCTCCCTCGATGAGTCTGTCGACTCCTTGGAGTTGCCCGAAATATTAATAATAATAATAATAATAAAATGGTGAGAAGTAACGTTCCAGCATATAAAGACAAGAAGCGTGCATGTGCGCGCAAATTCTGCAAAACAACTAATAAATCTTTAGAATGATGATAATTATTCAATTAGTATAATAATCAATTTGTATAACCGTTTCTAAAAAGATTTCAAGAGCAATTTAGAACTCGCGATATTATACGAGATATAATCTCTTGAAATTATCGGAACCCTTTTGTTTACCAGAAGAGATATCAGAATAGTTATTATTATTATTATTATTATTATTATTATTTTAGTACATTCATACCTTGGGTTGGGCTAAGGTAATTTTTTCTCCTATTTTATTAATTTAAATATTTTTTGTAATTTTTTTGTTTTTACATAGTCCGGTTTTTATGTTTTTACACAGAGCTCAAACATGGAATTTAATTTTTCAAGCCACTTTAGGCCTCCAATAAGTGGAGAAATAATCTCACTCTATGGGCGATGAAATAATCCAATAACACACTGATCACATATTAAAGACATCATTATATTTTATATCTACAATAACAATAACTCGAATCTCAATGTTTATATATTTCTCTCTTCTAGCTTGTAATTTAGACCACTTTTAACAGAACTGAGTTCTTTTTTCATAATTCAGATTTATTTCAATTTATTTTTAAATTGCTTCTACTAGATTTATTTTCTTTCCAATTTATTTATGTGTCATATCGTTCGGTTAATGGTTTATCTAAAAACCAGTTAACAATATTTAATTTGAAACCATTGAACATTAGCAATTAACTCTTAGTAATTAACTCTTAGTAATTAAGAAATTTCTTAAATAAATTGCTTCTAGTTAATGACCAACAGATGATTAGTATTAGTATTTAATGGTCTAAAACATCAACCGTTTCTAACAAAAGTACATTTTTATGTCACTCCCATCCAAGAAAAGTTGTAAACCTATAGTACATTTATTACTGATGGCAGGATCGATAAACATACTAATTAATAATGTCCGACCGCAGATGCGAGCTCCTCGGTTGGCAATGTGTCAAGAAGAGTCAATTCATGTTGAAAGGGAGAAAGGAATAAGGCGATGTACGAATTCATTACCAAGACGCGAAATCACGTGCTTTATACGTACCATTTTCCAACTGTTGTACAAGCAAAATAGTTACCACTTTAAAACTTAGAATTTTCATAAAAGAAAAGCTAATTTTCCGACATATGATAATAAACACTCATCTCACGAAACGCGTTGATTACCCTATTATCGGAATGGATTCGCCTTCTTCTTCCATGCGCAGAAGTGTTGGGGGTCTCGCATCTGTGGTCGCACTATAGTTATAGTAACCAGATGCAATACGGCAACCATAAGCGCCCTTACCGATGAACTTTAAATAGATGTAGAAAAGATTAAGATAAAGAAAAAAACAAGAAGATAAAAGATACTTCATAATGGCATGTATAAATAAAAAAAAATCTTTCATAAATAATAATAAATAAAAATTAATAAATCTTTTAAGAAAGATATTTATTTTTGTTTATTTATTTTTATGTAATTTATTTATATTTATTTAAGTAACATACGATAAGAAGAAATTATATATTCTTTCTGATTATTATATTCACAATGAAATATCATTATTATTATTAAAATAGCGATCAAACAAGCAAACGCTAGTTAACATCAGAAAGTAGTTCAAAATGAATTAACTACACGATAATGTGACTGGACCTACTTTTGCACATTTTATAAAAATGTGAAAAATCTCTTGTCTTATTGGAATAAATACCAAATATATTTAATATGCATTATATTTATTTGTTAGTTTATTTTCCTATAGTAATCATTTTAATCACAAAAATGATTAAATAGGTGAGTTTACAGCAGATGAATAAAAGGCATTATTTCTGGGAAAATTCCCATAATTAAAATTATAAAATTATAATTAAAAGTCTCATGAATAAAAGGTTGTTTAAAGTTTTTCTGGTTTTAGTTAAAAATCCAAGTTTCTTCCAGGAGGGGGGGGGGGGGATTAAACTTTTGTTCTGCAGATCTAGCGTTGTGGAAGATACAATGACACAGCTACGCAAGCTTACTAAAACTTATTTTAGTATGATTATATATTGTATTAAATTAAAATTTTATATTAAAATTTTAAAAGAATGTAGTAATTAAATAAAAAAACAGTTGTAAAATTATGTAAAACAATATATATTTCAGAATTTTAAGACATAAGAGATGATGTAAATATGGCTCTTCCAATACGCAAGTTCACAATAATTTATAACAGTGTAACTGAGGTATTAACTTCACGTTTATAATAAAAGCTTTAATTTAAACATTTTTAAATGTAAAACGTGCAGATTTGTGCCTACTGTCTTCAAATTTTCATATAAATAAATAAATAAATACTCTTTGGAGCATAGAAGTAGCTTATTAAAATTAAACCATTGTACGTGTTCAAACCCTAGGCTTAAACAAACACAATATGAAATGGCGTCCCGAACACATTTTAAAGAATTGTTGAAAACCTTTTAAAATTTTAAAATAATGCGGTGAACCGCAATATTTTGTATAAAACGTTCATGTTGTTTATTTACGACCATTTATTTTTATAATGAATCAAACATTTAGGAGAGTCGTGTATCACATCGTAGCAACAATATCATTATTTAAAAATCAGGTATCATAATTTTATTATGACACCCATGATAGCCAATGGGATTTTCATTGAAATGAAACAAAGCAAAATGGTCAGATTTATTTCTTTCAGAAATCAAACACTTCTGGGCTCAAAGATGTTGGAGTGCTTTGTTTTGACTCTGTTGGGCTACTGTGAGTCACTGAGGTAGTACCATCATGAGCACGAGAAGGCCATGCCGACGATTTTAAATTCGTTGACGATCCAGGACGGAACGTAAACACTGGTGGTGTCCTCCATGTTGAAGGAATAGTAGGTGATAAGGTATGAGATTCTAAATATTGAAAAGAAGAAAATTAATTAGTTAATATCAACAGGAAATGCTGCATTAGATTATAGTCAATGGGCAAGGAAGAACCTATATTAAAATTGTGACCTTCACTGAGTCGACTCTTATTGACAAAACCAGGTATTTCAAATTACCAAGTTCCATAGTAATGTAAACTCGCTGGTTTCGCGAGAACTGTAAGTGATAATTGTAACATTCACACTATTCAAAGAAAGCTATTCGACAGTTGTATGCCTATTAAACTCCAAAAAGTGTGTCCAATGCAAAAGCGTAGTATAACGAAAAGGCTATGAGTTTGAAGCTCACTTATGAATACTTGTGAATGGATTTAGTTGTAAAATAAACTTCATTTCCTAGTTCACCACTTGCTTATTGTAAGCCTAAAGTGGTAAAAATGTTGTATGTTTGGTTTATAGGACAGGATACACGGACCTTCACAATATTGTGTTATAGGTTTCGAACCTTTTGTGGGCGGGATTCGAATAAAATAAAGAACTGTGAGAAAAAATACATTTTTATATTTTACATTTTAAAATACACAGTATACTAATAGGGATAATAGAGGGTGTCCCAAAATTCACGCAAGATTTAAATTTAGCGCCATTTGTGCGGTAAAGTGTTGCCAACGAGAAAAAAAAGACAGCGTGACAGCTGACAGTTCAGGGTTATTAAAAATGGAGCGCTACACGAAAGAACAACGCATTTTCATTGTTGAGCAATATTTTAAAAATAATGAAGGTTTGGCAGCTACAATTCGCAATTTTCGTACAAAATATGGTCGGAATAGTGATTTAACTTCATCAACTGTGAAAAGATTAATTAAAAAATTCAAGGAAACTGGATCAATTAGTGATCTTATACACTCTGGCCGTCCTTCAACAAGTCGTTCAACAGAAAACATCGAAGCAGTTCGTGAGAGTGTTGCTGAGAGTCCAGGAACATCAATTCGCCACCGTGGTCTTGAATTGGGCATTTCGAGAAGCTCTCTACAGCGTATTCTCAGGAAAGATTTGCATCTTTATGCTTACAAAGTTCAACTGACTCAAGAACTGAAGCCTACTGACCCACACACAGCGAAGAGAGTTCGTTGAATGGATTATGGAACGACAACAAGTGGATGCTTATTTTTCGAACAAAATCATCTTCAGCGATGAGGCTCATTTTCATCTTGATGGCTTCGTTAATCGACAAAATTGTCGCATTTGGGGTTCAGAAAATCCACGAGTGATTATTGAAAAACTAATGCATTCACAACGTGTCACTGTTTGGTGCGGATTTAGGGCTGGAGGCATCATCGGTCCATTCTTCTTCGAAAATGCGACTGGTAAGGCAATAACAGTTAATGGTGCTCGCTATCGCAACATGACAATCCAGTTTTTTTGTGCATAAATTGCAAGATATGAATGTGGACGACATGTGGTTTCAACAAGACGGTGCCACATGCCATACAGCCCGAGAAACAATTCAATTACTGCATAAGTCATCTCCTGGTCGTGTAATTTCCCGTTTTGGTGATCAGAATTGGCCGCCCAGATCATGTGACTTAACGCCGTTGGACTTTTTTCTTTGGGATTTTTTGAAGTCTAAGGTTTATGCCAACAAGCCCATGACCACCCACGCCTTGAAGGAGGAAATTGAGCGCTGTATCAACGAAATTCAGCCACATTTATGCAAAACGGTCATGGAAAATTTCGACATACGTACTCTTTTGTGCCAGCAAAACCGTGGAGGCCATTTACCCGATATGCTATTCCATGCATAACCCTATACTGTACTTTATGAATCAATAAGAATGTACAATTTTTAATTAAAAACCTGTGTTTTCTATCAAAATTACTTCTTGCGTGAATTTTGGGACACCCTGTATATCTTCGTATACTGAGCAGTAGGTTAATCAAGCCTCTTTCAACGATTTGTTTTTATTTTCATTTTAATTTCAATCGGTAGCTGACTGAAAGTTGGCAAGGGCTATTTCAGTTCATCAAAGAGAGATCAATTTTGTAAAGCGTTATAGTCCATTTAGTTCTAAAGATTGTACACAAAGCAATGAAAAATTAATTAATTAGGAATCGTGTCCAGGATCAATTATAACAAACCTGCTCATTTTTTATGAAAAGGTCACGAAAGACCGATCATAAAAATGGTTATGATATTAACGTTTTCAAAGCCTTTTCTAGCTTTCCAGATATGCATCTGCTGATTGAAATCCACTCATATTTGTTGATGATTATGTATACCTATTCATTTACGCAGTTTAGAAGGGACGGTGCACATCATTCACGTGATTGCTAGTAGGCGATTGAATAACGTTTTTCTTCTGTCGAGTAATTAGGATATTAATAATGGTAGGACATGAAAAGAGAGTTGCTTATAATTATGTTCAACTCTTTGAGTGAGCAGATATCATCCTTTCTCTTCATCCATTCATTAAGCTTCTGGTTCGAATCTAACTGTGGCATGAATTTTTGTGTATACTCTTAGGTAGTAGAAAAATTTCACCGTCCAACGGGAAACGAGAACTGACGTGATTTGAAAAGTTCTTTGTTCAGAATAACGTTTCAGAATTATCTAACCTTCCCACCCCACCTACAACATTAAAGTGTTTTGTTTCGATTCTAAAACGTTGAGGCTTGATTATTATACCCACTGTCTCAAATGCATGAACCGGTTAGGAAAACAGTTGACGGGTTGATAACAAGAGTAGTGTTTAGAGAATATATGAATGGCTTAGGTATTCAAGAGGGTAGCACTTCCGAGTTTAGTTTCAGGAGCTTGTTCCAAGACTTGTTAATGATGATTGAAGTTTCAGATATTAGAAGAAAAATTTCTCTTTGTTAATGAGAAAAGAAGCAGGGTGTAATAAATTATCCGGACACCCTCAAAGGTGATAATATCTAATTGTATTTTTTGAACGGTAACATAATTCAAGTTGAATTAAAGTCATTCAAGTTGAATTAATGGTTGAATCAATTGAATTAATAAATTTAAAAGAGAAATCAAATATTTCTAAAATCATGGATCATATTATCATAAGATAAGCGTGATGATTTTTGTATAAAAACATGACGAAACAGTACTACAGATGATAATGACCAGATAGGTTTTGAGGATTTTCTAAGTAACGACTCGGAATTACAAATTAGAATCAGCTATGGCAAACATATTCATATATTAGTTATCTTAAAGTGCGTGCTGTCACAGCAGTATACCAACGAACAAGTGGTGAGTTAAATGACCGAAGAACGATCTTCTTGTCATTGATTATCATACAACCATGCACGACATTTGTTGGGGGTTCAGCGACTTTAGTTTGTTGCTAGCCAGTCACATTCACGCGTTATGAGCCTAATCTTAGGAAATACAAGATGCATCGCTTGCATTGAATTGTTGTTCTATTAAATTACAAAGAGGCAACTTAGGCCAATCTCCCTTAAATCCCCCCCTCTCCTCAATCGCCCTTAAACACTCCAAAGTATCCATGTAAGGATTATCGGTTGACTGTTTGTTCTGCTGGAAGTTAATCATTCCTTGAATATCGTCTGCTGAAAGAAGAAATGCAGTCATTCATTGAATGTGCTCGAAAGCTTTCATTTGGTAAAACCTGATCAACATTTCTTCGCTTTGAAGCGTGATATTTGTGTCTTCTTCGGTCAGTGAGATGCAGCATTGAATCTTTGTCCACTAGAGACTGTTTTCTAGTTTCAGCTACTGTTTTATTAGATTTCATTAGAATATTAATGTTACCGCACTACTCGACATTTCTGTCATACATTTTACAACAAGACAGATAAAACACAATCGCTAAAGCAGGAGTGTTAATTTTAGGGTTACCCAAATGGATGTAACGCTAACACTATTCGATTCAAACACGGGAATAATTGTCAGGTCTTGTAATGACCACGCAAATCGGCTCACTGATCTGCCTGATTGTGGAGATTGTATTGCGTAAGCTAATCGTATCATCTCTTTCTTCGTTTTTCTTCTCTTCTCTCTCTCTTGTATGTCTATCAGTTGCATATGTTTTCCATCCAGTCTTTCTGTTTTTTCAAGGGAAGCGAGAAACTTAAGTTTCCCCTAAATTTCTCGCTACGTGTTATTTGCATTGAAAGATAGCAGATTAATCTGATATTTTTATTGAATGTAGATGACATATATCAACAAAAATATAGCACTTATCTTATCTAACAGGACAATCCTACTACGTCTGTCTGAACGTGTTTGTCATCAATTATAGGTAGTAGTCAACTGGATACAAGTGACCTTAATGGCTGAACTTATACAGTACGTAAACACCCTATTAAGGTTATTTTATTATTTCGTTTCCTTGCATTATAACACTTATAAGATTTTGATAAAAGTTGGTATTTATCATATTTTATTAAAAATGGTTTAACAATTTCCATTTTTTTAAATCGAACAAAGCTTTAGATGTATTTCGAAAGGAGGGGGGGGGGTGAACATTTTCTCAGGCTCATTTAATTTATTCCTATTAGTATTTTGTATTTTACTGAAATTTGTCAAGAAGTTGCACTGAATATACGAGTCAATTCTGTGTTGATAAAACAAGTCTCCAGATATTATCATTATAATATTTACAGACTTGTTTTTTATATACAACAATCGCTTAAATACTCATACTTGAAGGAGTATTATTATATTTTTAGTTTTTTTTTTTATCCATTCAACTGTTGTCCTTCCAATACGGGTGCGTCCTCTAATTAGGAATTTTTTAGGTAATTTAATGCAACTGGCTTGCTGTTCCTCTGCTGCATCCCTCTAAGGATAAGTATTTTATGTCTGTAGATATGCGTGTTCTGTGAGCAGATTTGAGATGTTCAGGTTGTGATTGGAGCACTAAGTCTCAATCTTTTGTGGTTGGGGATTCATAACAGCTTTAATATAAAGAAATGAAGACGTTAGTAAATGTTTTTTTTTTCTTACATTATCTGATTTTCCCTATCAGTCGTTTCCGAACGTAGGTGACTTTGTAGGCATTGCCCACAAAGTATCCTAGTGAGATTTTTACAGGGTAGTTCACCATTGCTTCTCCCCCCCAATTTTATCCGAGCTCGAACCCGGCATATGGCTGAGACATATTCATGACTGTAATCCACGTGTGTTCACGGGGCCGGTTTGCCTGTTCTAAGGGGCGAAAAACCCGAGGTTCCGAGTGAAAAAACCCTACCTCCGTAGGAGACCGGCTAACTCACCCTTAGTCGAAAGAGACCAGATAAAGGTTCCTCACGTCATAGACGGGAATCGAACCCAGGTCTTTCCGACCAAAGGGCTTCGTCTATACTTACTGAGCTGCGAGACTGTTTACATTAATAAGAGGAGTAAAATATCTTTTTCCAACACAGCATGATTCATCAACAAATAGTTCTTACAAAATATCTGAAATATTTACTTCCACAAATACTGAATCATGCAGTAAAACATAGAGGTTTTATCTTAGCGAGTTTCCAGTTGAATTCCAATCACTTTAAACAAATGAAGAAATAGGTTCATCTGATATAGCAAAGTGACATTCAATAGATGGAAAAAGATAAATAGAATAGAATAGACGGAATTTCTATCCTTTTTTTTTTATTCCTGTCAAAAGTAAACATAAAACCTGTTATTTCGCAAACTAAATTTTTGTGATTTAATTTAAGAGGAAAAATGTGTCAGGTTATTGTGACATGTAGCTGGAACGGTGTTTTTTATATATTTATTTTTTAAATCTACAGATATAGTAGGAGATGGATAATAAAAATAGAAAAGCAAACAGTTTTTAACGCGTGTCTTTGCATTAGACCTTCAGAACACTTGGCAACTTTACTGCACCGACAGAAATCTGATAACCATACAGTATTGGAATGCTGAAGTTCTTTTCTTTTCTTTTTTTTTAGAACCTTTATATTGAAAGAGTAAACAAAACGAATGTTTAGACAGAACATCCTTTTGTGTCTTCCCCCATCCTACACACAAAGTATTACGTGGTATAATTCTTTTTGTTAAGCTGAAGAAAGAAATCGCGATAAAATGTCTTCCGGTAACTCGCTCTATATTAAATTAAAATCAAAAGAAGTCGCTACTGTCTGAATGACAAGTTGAGAAATGTTCAAATCGAGTCGCACTGAAATTTCATAAATGTCACTCATTTCCAAACAGTCTTTTTTATGTGAGCAAAAACTTTTCAATACTAACATTCGCGAAAACAATATACAACGCATACAACATCAGGTTAAATAAACGAACTTTGTCTCTTATTATTATAATATATTTTCTTAAAATTGTGCTTTTGAATAAACACACACACACACACACACACACACACACACACACACACACACACACACACACACACACACACACACACACACTATTATATTGTTAACACATCTTTAGTTTTTCATATCTCAGAGTGCGAAAGATGGAATACGAAGAACCTAAAATTTAAAGAAAATCAAGTAACAATCGATATAGATTGATTATTATTTATTACTATTACTATTATTAGTACTAAAATAAAGAGCCAAAAGCCTTCAGTTCGGCGATGTAAAATTACTTAAGCAAAGTGAATTTTAAATCCAGCATTATTTCAAAGCTGAATGTAGAAACTATGAAAGACCAGAGACCAGAGAGCTTGCGGGAATACATTCCACGGAATCCTCGAGTTTACCCTAGTGTGGGCTACTTAAAAGACATAGGCGCTGCCCAAGCGCTCAAGGTGAATATACAGGGTGTCCCAAAATTCACGCAAGAAGTAATTTTGATAGAAAACACAGGTTTTTAATTAAAAATTTAATTTCTTATTGATTCATAAAGTATACAGTATAGGGTTATGTATGGAATAGCATATCGGGTAAATGGCACATACACTCTCTTTTGTCGAAATTTTCCATGACCGTTTTGCATAAATGTGGCTGAATTTCGTTGATACAGCGCTCAATTTCCTCCTTCAAGGTGTGGGCTTGTTGGCATAAACCTTAGACTTCAAAAAATCCCAAAGAAAAAAGTCCAACGGCGTTAAGTCACATGATCTGGGCGGCCAATTCTGATCACCAAAACGGGAAATTACACGACCAGGAAATGACTCATCCAGTAATTGAATTGTTTCTCGGGCTGTATGGCATGTGGCACCGTCTTGTTGAAACCACATGTCGTCCACATCCATATCTTGCAATTTAGGCCCAAAAAACTGGATTATCATGTCGCGATAGCGAGCACCATTCTTACCAGCCGCATTTTCGAAGAAGAATGGACCGATGATGCCTCCAGCCCAAAATAATCCGCACCAAACAGTGACACGTTGTGGATGCATTTGTTTCTCAACAATCACTCGTGGATTTTCTGAACCCCAAATGCGACAATTTTGTCGATTAACGAAGCCATCAAGATGAAAATGAGCCTCATCGCTGAAGATGATTTTGTTCGAAAAATAAGCATCCATTTGTTGTTGTTCCATAATCCATTCAACGAACTCTCTTCGCTGTGTGTGGTCATTTTTAATAACCCTGAACTGTCACGCTGTCTTTTTTCCTCGTTGGCAACACTTTACCGCACAAATGGCGCTAAATTTAAATCTTGCGTGAATTTTGGGACACCCTGTATATTCGCCTTTTATTAGTACATGTTGATAAGGTTTCACTGGCCTGGAAGCTGTTTCAAACTGGTTGGTTCTCTTCAGAGACCAGTCAGAAACCTTAAGAGAACAAAAACACTCGTTCAGTACTAAGGAATTTGAAATGTCAGTGAAATGTATTTTTCGTAAGCGAACTCAGTCTAATTTTAGTAAAAGTAATTACTAAAATTAAGAGCCAAAAGGCTTCAGTTCGGCGATACAAAATTATTTGCCAGGTCTCTGAAGAGAACCAATAATTATATATATATATATATATAGATAGATAGATGTTTGGCCAGCGCCTGTCTTTTAAGTAGTCCATACCAAGGCAACTCGGGGATGCCGAGGAATATATTCCCGCAAGCTCTCAGGTCAACTTACGAAACTTTCATAGTTTCTACATTCGGCTTTGAAATAATGCTGGATTTAATATCCACTTTGGCTTATGCTATTATTATATTTTTCTTTACATATAAAAAAAAAAAAAAATACATACCACTTTCCGATTTTCTAGAGGGAGATAAATGGCCTGTAAACAAATCAGAAAATAAAGGAAAATAATTTCACAATTTAAATACTTTTTTTTTATAATTTTGTTTAAGAATGAAATTCATAAATACTCCTATATTTTGATTCATATGGAAGCAATTACAAGAGGAAGTGGATACGCATAAAAATGACTGTGTTTCGATATGATATGCCAATATGGTATCTTCAGATTAATATTAATTAAACTTTTCCCAATGGCACGGCACTTTATATGCTTATTATATCGTTTTAATTTTTTAAAGGAATCCCGGTGGGATTCCTCGCAAAAAAAAAATTGTGGAAGCCTCCCTGCCGAAGTAATATTAATAAATTCTAACAAAAGGAATGCAATACTGGTAAAATTAAAATAAAACTATAATCATGAAATTTTTATTTATTTTTTTTTAGCTTCAAAGATCACATAAGAATTGTCATTTTCTAAAATAATATTTCCAAGTTCTTTAAATCTATCCAAACAAGGTACGCTGCCTTTTTCAAGTTTATATCAATTTTACAACAGATAATATTGTAATAATTTTCTTTAAAAAGCATTATATGCAGTTATATTATAAATATAGTTATTATTTTGAGGTTGCAAAACAGTGAAAATGAAATTTCATTAGGAAAATAAATATTTAAAACAAAGATTCGCTTCCAGAACTGAAAACAATTAGTACCTACGTCAGAGATACGCGATACACTTAGAACACAAATAGTTACTCAGAAAGTATCCAAAGCATATGTACTAAAATGAGAATAATAATAATAATAATAATAATAATAATAATAATAATAATAATAATAATAATAATAGATTATTATTTTTTTTTATTGATTGCTAAAATATTTATACATACAATAAACATCTTGTGTGACATTGCACCTTATAATTTTACAGAGTTCAGCACTAAGTGCTGCAATTCCTACATTGGTTTTCAATTAAAATTTTTAATAATACTTTTTTGCCTTTATGTTATGTATTTACAATTTACAACACATATTCTTCTAATATTAACAGTGAAGATTAAACAGAATTTTTTTGTATATTTTTTTATTTATTTATTTTTATTTTATTTTTTTTTAAAGTTTGAGAAAGAGTGATTATACATACAAATTTCTGAATTTGCTTATAAGGATTATTACTTGTAGATGAGTGAGGCAAGTTAATCCCACCTACTTCGAAGCTTGGGTTAGCTTTTATGACGAGTGTGGGATTTAGCCTTCACTATTTGTGTTGTTGCTACTGTTTATGTATGGGATGTAGGCATTGGATGCTAGTGATTTGTGATGTGTATATTAGTGTTAATGGTTTCTTAACTTTGTTGGTATATTTTCCAGAGTTCGTTTTTTAATGTTCTGTAGTTATCTACGTGTTTTAACTTTCTTGGTAGGTTGTTGAGTTGCGTGGGTATCTGATGTGATCTCACAAAAGAACCGTATGAGTTGTTGAAGGGTGTGGGGATGTAGAGAGTTGTTGTAGGTCGTGTTATACGATATGTGTCTTTGTTGTTTCGATAGGTGATGTTGAAGTAATTCCTTGTTAATGTCATGTAGTGTTTCAGGTTTTTAATGCTCAGAATTCTGTGTATCGCCATGTGTTTGTCGGATATTGGTTGTTGCGTGTAAGGTGTCCAGATCACTGTTGACACGAGTTGCCTGTGTAGTGTTTCTAATTTTGTTAGGTGGCTGTTTGATGTATTTGCATAGATTGTTATTCCGTATCTGAGTAGGGATTCGCAGATACCGTGATATAGGAGTTTTTTATGTTGGGTGGAATAATGTCTTTAACTTGGAAGAGTTTTGCTGCGTTGATCCGGAATTTGGTATGTAGGTAATTTATATGTTTTGTCCATTTAAGGTGGGAATCTATATAGAGACTATATAGGTATTTTGCGTGTGTTACAGATTTGATTTCGGAACATTGGCAGGTATTTTTGTTGTTAATGCAGCCGTATGTGTGACAATGTATCGATAGTGATGCAGGGCGTATGATTCTTGGGTTGTGTATTATCAACATCTGTGTTTTGGTGCCGTTGATTAGAATTGCGTTTTGGTGGAAGTATGTTGTGATTTCGTTTAGGTCTTGTTGTGTTTTGCAGAGAGCTGTGTTAATGTCTGTGTGGATTGCTAGTAGTGCAGTGTCATCTGCGTATTGAAATATTTGACTTCTTATGGATATGTTATGAACATCGTTAATGTATATGTTGAACAGAGTGGGTGATAATATGGCACCTTGAGGTACACCGTGTTTTACTTATATACTCCGACTGTGACATGAACCTATTTTTGTTACTTGTGTTCTGTTTGAGAGGTAGTTCTTGAACCAAGTATGCAGTGTTCCTCTTATACCTATTGAGTATAGTTTGGTGAGTAGTATGTTATGTTCAAGTGTGTCAAATGCTTTGGTTAGGTCCAGCAGTATAAGGACGGCGTACTTGTTTTTGTCGAGAGCTTTGTTTATTGTGTCGGCGATGTCTTCTAATAAAGTAATGGTGCTTTTTGTTTTCTGAAAGCCATATTGGTTTTGTGAGATGATGTTGTACTTCTGTAAATAGTACTATAGTCTGGTGTGTGTTATTTTTTCTAGAATTTTTGAGATGACTGGTAGTGTAGCTATTGGTCTGTAGTTCTGAGTATCGTTTCTTTTGCCGTGTTTGTATATTGGCGTAATTACTGCAGTTTTTAGTTGTTGTGGAATAATGCCTGTGTCGAATATTATGTTCACGAGTTTCAAAAGTATTGGATTTATTTGTTCAAAGTGTGTTATAAGGTCTGTGAGTCTTATTTTGTCTATTCCTGGAGTGGTCTTTGGTTTTAGTTTTAGGATTGCTTCTTTCAGTTCCTGTTTTGTTATGGGTGGAAAATACATCGTTTGTTGTTGATTTTGTGTCGGTAGTTTTTTGTTGATCGTTGGTAGTTTTTCTTTTTTGAGTTGTGTGATGTTGTTTGTGAAAGCATGGTTGAATGAGTCTGCTAGTTCCTCTTGGTTTGTGTCCTGACCGAAGCTTTTTGCAATAAAATCTTGTGCTGAAGTTTTCTTTTTTCGGGTTACTAATTCGTTGAGTGTAGCCCATATTTGCTTAATGTTGTCGTTATATTCCATGAATTTTTGGAAGTAATAGCGTCTTTTTGCCCTACGAATTTTGCTGTTAGTTTATTTCTTGTGTTTTTGTATAAGGTTTGTAAATGTGTGTTACTGGGTGACTTTTTAAGTTTTTTCCATAGATTTTCTTTTTCAGTAATAGTATTTAGTATGTCGTCATTTATCCATGGATTGTTGTCTGTTTGTCGCCTCGTTTGTGTAGGTTTTGTTGCTTTTTTGTATATTTCTGTGAACTTTAGTTGAAAATTCTCGTATAATGTTACAGGATTGTTTATTTTAAGTAGGGAATTCCAGTCTGTATTTTTTACTTGGTCATCGACAATGCTCTTTAGTATGATCGAGTTTTGTCGACTTTTGTGGTGGTGGAAGGAAACGTAATAAAACGAAGTTGAGACAAAGTAGTGATCGGCAATTTTTACGTTAATTACTGATGATGTATATGTATGTATGGGAGCCCGTATATTGATATGATCAATGCATGATTGTGTTAGTGAGTTATTGAGTATTTCTTCTCTTGTTGGGGAGTTAATGGTAGGATTTATGTTGTACTGACTTAGTATATCAAGATATGTGTTAGTGGTTGAAGAAGCGTGGTCAAGAGTATTTATGTTAATGTCTCCTATTAGGATGAACCTGTGTGTTGTACGCGGTTCGATGCCGCTTAGCCATGTTTCTAACTCGTGAAGAAAACTGAGTGGATTATTATCTGGGGGTCTGTATATTGTGTTTATTGTGTATTTGATACTACTGTGGCTATTTGTGAGTTCCAAAATTAGTGTTTCCGCATGTTCGAAGTGAGTTTGTTTTTCTGTCACATTGTATTTTTCTTTGATAAATGCCACAATACCACCTCCTCTTTTGTTTGGTCTGAATAAGTTATAGGTTTGACAAAATTTTTTTTAATAATAATAATAATAATTAAATATATTATTAAATAATAATAATAATAATAATAATAATAATAATAATAATAATAATAATAATAATAATAATAATAATGGGCATACAGATGCAGCATTTTTCAATATCGTCCCAATAAAAATATACATAAGTTTCAGTAAGGAAATATCGTGAGTAGACATATTACTAACTATTATAAACACGGAATTAATTCACGTCAATTATTCTTTATTTGTAGAATTTTCACCTGAGTATCACAGGCATCATCAGTACAGGTACAAGGCTAATTAAACAATAACTGTTATATTCAAAGCGCCACCTAAGTAGCTAAGGTTAAATTTCCTAAATTTATTTTATTATTATTTATTTTTTTTTAAATTTATTTAAATTTAATTATTTAGTTATTTAATTATCAAATAATAGTAATAATAATAATTAAATATATTATTAATTATTAAAAAATATACTTATAGAACGATAAATAGAAATCGTAGATAGAAAATAGATAGAAATTCTCAATAAAATAGATAGAAAGATCCACACATATAGACAGACAGATATGACGATATATTTAAGGAATGGTTAGAAAACTCAGTAAATATCTTTCTTATAACAGTCCAACTTATAGGAATGGTTGATGAATCGGCATTCATATAAAATTTGAACAAATAAACAAATAAACAAAACGGAAAATATTGAGTGGGATTTTGTAGGTTGGAGAGAGAAAGCTACTATATGATAGCCGTTAATTGCATATGTTTGTGAACCGGATTCTATTTTTCAGGAGGAAAACTCTGCTATCTCCGTATCAGAATGATTCAAGTGTATATGCTACAAATATATCAACGCTATCATTAGATAAAAACAGATTACGAATAAAGGCTGCATTTCCAAATCTATTTACGATTTATATCTCATCCCCCTTGAAAATAAGTCTACACACTTTCAACTATTTCTATACCTCTTTCAGAGAAGTTCTATGCTGAAAATAAAATTTTACAAGGCATAGATATAAAAATATGCTTTTCTTGCATCCTACAGAAATGATAAAAGTTTCATCCTTATTTGCAAATTCATGATAGTTTAGCCCAAACTTTTTTTTTCAGGATATACTCAAAATGGATCATTCTCAGTCCATCTTTTTCCTCTTTTGGTGATGACCCAAAGGTATCTCGCCGATAAAGACCTCTTTGTCGGCGAAAAATTGCTGAGTGTACCAGTGTCGACATAAGAAAAATTAACACACTATAACATGGGTGTAATTTTATATCATTATTCCATGCTCACATTATCTTCACCTTTGATACCGGATATTAGCATCAAGTGTGAAGGCTCAAATGACACCGACACTTCGAATTTCTATTCGCACTGACAGTTTGTTATGTAGAATTAAATATATGTCGTCATACATAAACCGGTTAAAGCGTTAGTGAAGCATTTCGATTTCAAAGAACTTCACAAAAAAAAGATATAAACCTTTAATTTTCTGCCAGGGGAGAGCGGATACTAGTGACGCAAATACCCATAATTACAGTTCTACTCTGGTTATTTCAATGTCATTTTTCAGGTGGTACTGTATTTTGCTGTTTCGCATTTATTTGTAACCGGCCTCCCAGAATGCGTTAAGAAAATTACAAATTTACTGCGCAGTGTGTAACATAAGACTGACAATATCAAGATTCCCTCTAGCGGATTTTTTCCGAAACATTGTTATAAGAATTCGAATACATAATTTATCTAACGTAAAATAAATAGCATTATCTCAGAACTAAACCTACCTTTGAGGACCTGATGTCTAGAATAATATTCTGAGGGAACTGTTCTACAAAGGCCATTATCATTATGTTCATTCGGAAAACGATTATTCTGTCTCATCTTTAACTTAGGCAACCATACTTCCTCCAAGTCAAAATCAAATCCTGGAATCAGAAATAAGCTAATAAAACTAAACTTTGCTTCAAGCGGTTTTACATATTAATTTGTAGTTTATATTAATTTTTTAATTTATAATTAATTATTATAAATTAATTTTAATTTATAATAATTAATTTATATTAATTTTACGTAAATTAGGACATGTGGGCTTTGATGTGGGAACAAAAATCGGGCCCCTGAGTAACAATAGTTTTCTCTTGTTTTGTAACATTCATTTCATTTGAGTAAATAAATAAAATAACCAATGTTGCTTTATTCTCATGTCCGATTTACTCATTTTTTTCATAATAAACACAGTTAAATCGATATTAAAACAACAACAAAAAAACAAAAACAAAAAAACTCCAGACGGGTCTTTCAAAAATGAAATAAGTGGTTGATAACATCCAAAATTTTAAAATAAAACCTTTGTTCTTAGCGTTTAAATTGAATGAAAAATTTACTTTATCTGTAGGCCTCTTGATTTACAAATTCACTAGTGTTGTCTGGCTTTACCTTTAGGAACTGACTGATCTGTATTTAAATTTGAAACGTTTTCTGAGAAGTCCTGTTCTACTAATTCTTCAGAATGCAAAAGTATTGCAATTTTAAAGTCACTGTTGATAGCATCAACACAAGTAAGTTGTAGAAGTATTAGATTCTTCATACTTTTTTTAACAAATCATTCTTTAATTGTTTCACAAAGCGCTTACTGGGGATAGCTTACACATCGCTTTACAGGCAGCTTCAATGTTTGCAAGTGTTGAAAGCAGAGGGCGCTTCTTTCGTTCATAAACAATTAATTAATAATGTATTTTAACTATTAAGCTTGAAACTTAGTCTCAAGGTCAAAGACGACGTAATAACAGAGCGTGTTTTTATTTTCGTAATATTAATGCAGTAGTAGATCAGTTTGATTTTTAGAAATTTTAAGTTTGACTCCGCAAAGCTTACGGTATATATGTATAGCATATTTTATGTGCAATTATATTTTCAATCGAATAAAAATATGCAGATTCTCATTTTTTTTTTTTTTATAATTTTTGGAGCTTATAAATGTATATTATGCACATTTTGCAAAAAACCATTGCCCCTTCCTCGGTCCAGTGTTGCCAAGGCCAACCAATTTGCTGCTTAGAAGATTGCATGACTTAACATTTGCTACACTGGTTTAGCGTGAATGTTGCTTGCAATAATTTGTGCCGAGAACAAATCGATTTATAAAATATAATAAAATGATAATATATTCGCAAAATCTTTCTTTTCGAATATTAAGTAATGTTTATCCAACCATCTCGGTCAAGGCCCATATCGGGCTTCGAGCTCGGGCCCTGGTGCGATAACACCGTTTGCACCATTATAGTTTTGTCACTGTCTATTCACTTCTGTACTTAAAGAATTTTCAGTCAATATACAGCAACTAGACATTAACTTCAGAAAGTACCTCTTATATTATTACCTGTTGTAATAGAGCGTCTTTTTGGAGGGAACTGTCTTTTTTGCTCTTCGTCTTCTTTATGATTACCACGGAAAGAGTTCTTTCCAGAACCTACAGAAAATAAAGCGGCAATCTGAAATTATCTAGATTTCAAACCGAAATAATATTGGGAAATGAATTTTACAAGCACCAATAACAATAATAATAATAACAGAAAAATACTTTCCATTTATATTTTCGTGATTTACCCGAGCGGCAAATACCCTTGGCGTGCCCCTGAGTACAAAGAATGTTCCCATAGTAATGCCTCCGTGATAGAGCCTCAAAAAAAGATATGTCAGTGAAAAAAAATAAATAAATAAATAATTTGAAGTTTTTACTTTATTTTTCATACACTATTTCCAGAAATAATTTTCCTCCCTTTCAGTCCATTTTCTCTACTACGTAACAAGATTTTTTGGAAAGCATAAAACTTATCTGATTGTTTTCAGAAACATTTCCTCACCTCTTTTCTTTGAACTGTTTGTCATTTTCAAAATGGATATCCTTAAGATGTCTCTACGCTTTAGGAAATGGCTAGAAGCTCGATGGAACGAAGTTTGGGATGTATGCAGGACGTTTCACAACTTCAAGTGTTTCATCACCTATCAAAGACATTGGCATGGCTTGTAATTGTGGAACATATTCCCTATAACTCGGACGCGGTTGTAGGATTTTGGAAGAGTATTACACAAAAGGGAATTCAGATTTGTATACAACGCGAATCGCCATTCAGTCAAATAAAAAAGAAATACTTTGAAGTTTTTACTTTATTTTCATATACTATTACTCCTAGAATTAATGTGGTAGAGAAAATGGTTTTTGTGGATGGATGCAATAACTAGAGATATGATGTGTTGATGTCAGAAAAGCTGGTAACTGTTAATCAGAAAAATGTACCTAATATTGTTTAAGTATATGGGTTTTTTCGTAGCCAAGGGGGAGGGGGATGAAGAATAATCAGTTTTCAAACGAATAAGATATGGCTGAATGTTAACTGCATTCAGGTAGTCTTCATTCTCATTGTTGGAAAGTATCATAGATATCAGTATTAAAGACATTTCTTATATATCTTCTAGAAGCTTTGAAAACTGAAAAGATGTCGCCGAAGCACCTAAGGCAACGAGGTCGATATATTATTACAACATTATAATATAATTATATTATATTATACTGTTAAGTGCTTGTGTTCTTTGGCTAGTCTGTCTGTATTGTACGATGAAAACCGGAGGACGCGAACCTTATAAACGTTCATCCTAAATGGGATCCGAAACCAGATTTTTCCTGGGCATTGTTACAGCATGATACCCACCGAGCTACTGAGGTTGCTAATATATAGGAGGACGAGGATAGGTGAAAGAGCATAACGTTGAAGCATTAATAGGCCATGTGCAATGAAAAATGTAATCAGAAGTAGGAGAGGAAGAACTCCTAACTACAAAACGACTGAAAAAAAAATTTAATTGCAAAATGTTAGTTACTAAGAAAGTAACTAACATTTTGCAATTTGAATGTCTTACTTAATCAAGCGGTTCAGTTCCGAAATGTCAGGTGGCAACTTAAGTTTCTTAATTTTTTTTTTCAAGATATATCTCCGGAAATTAATTACACAAGTAAGAAAATCCCCTCAGGAGCGAACGTAGCGAAATTCATTTCATAGTCTTTGACTAAATGCTGGAAGACTTCCAAGTAGAAAATGAATGTTGATGATCTTTACGATTATTTTTTTTTAATAATGGAGGATAACAATGGTGCTAAGAATAGAAACACCCTTTCTAGAAGATTCGCTTCAATCACTTTATAACAAAGGTTTTTGGTTCCTTATGCCTTTTCTATAGGCATAAGGAACTGCTGGTGTCGACACCCATTCGTATTCCAACCACAGGCCTCCGGAACCAACTTCGTGATCTGGTTTCATTACGTTTGACTCTGTTCTCTAACTGTTCAAAGAACACGTTGATTGCCTCTTTTCTTTTAACCACCAGTCTGCACAGCACTGATATAAATTTTCCAGTCTCTCTCTCTCTCTCTCTCTCTCTCTCTCTCTCTCTCGTATGGGTGTGGCGGAGGAGAGCTTAATATCTTAAAAATTAAGAAAATCGAGACGATAACTTCTTTCGTTATTTATTTTCGTTTTTAGGACTAGACTTGATATGGACTAACTTTCAAGAAATAGGCAGATATCAGAAGAAGTGCAAAATGTCTAATTGTGATCTAAGTTAACACTGACAACAGTTTTGGGTAGAGACGAACTGATAACATTGAGGTTCTTCTGCCCATTCATGGTATGTTCTTCCTAAAACTGTTCTCAATTTAACTTGAGTCGCATTTAGAAACTTTCCACTTTTTTCTGGCAGAAGATTAGAAAAATCAGACTGCTTTGTTTATATTTTGGCAAAAGCGACTTTTCTAGATAATCAATGCAGCAGTCTGAAGAACAAAATGATACGAGAGGATGAACGTCATCGTCTGGTCATGTTGCAATAGAACTTTCTGAATGCGTGACAAGATAGCTAGACAGACAGGATATTTTTAGCTCGAGATACAACTGTTGTTTGGATACGAAGTAAAATTGTTGTTGATAGGTTAGCAACACTAACTGTTGCTAACCTCTGTATACAAAAGGAGGAAAAGCGGGGTTTTTGTTTCAAACACAGTTCAACGGAAACTTTTCAAAATTAGATTACAGTAAATATAAGACTTATCTTGGTTAAATATAGTACTGTATTCAATTTCTCGTTACCATTCTCCTGGCGTGTTAGGTTCATCTGCCTGTCACGGTCGAATTACTTGACTTCTTTGAAACTTAAATAATGCTCTGAACAGGCAGTTAATCCTATTTGCACAGTGTATTATGGTTATTAACTGTGTGTTTTCTTCTGATCCATCTGTCTTTCTTGCTCATGTTAGAGTGAAAATTTCGACTACTTTTTTATGAGACCGGCTAGCTCGCCTTCAGGTGAAAAGGCATGACAATAGTTCACTTTCTAGACCGGATTCGAAGCGAAGTGTTTCCTACCAAAGGTTATAGTCGAGATCGACTCAGTTATGGAGGCTTAGTATTGAATTTAAAAACTATATATTGTTCTTGAAAATAATAAGTTCTCTCTTTATTTTTTATTCTGAAATAATTTTCACAGTTAATATTACTGTGAAGCCAAATCAGTATTATTATTATTATTTACATATTACTGATTTATTTTCATGTTATGAATCATTTCCAAATGTCTTTTTGCTGGATATTTTAAGTTAAATCTTTGTTTTCAAATAAAACATGAGATACAGAACTACTTCCCCCCCCCCGAAATATTGTATAACTATAGTACATTAGTATCATTGAGTGTTAAGTTTTTTCTTATATTTATTTTACATGATCCGGAAGCCCTGCTCTAGAAACAAACACGCACCTCAAGGCACCTCCAAAGGACCGCCAAAACAGCAGGGTAGTGATCTTACATAGGACTATGATATTCATATCTCACCTAAAGACATTCCCAAACATCGATCTCCATAGTAGGATTCGAACCTACTACCTATTGGTTGGAAAACGGCGATGATATGAGCACTATAATTCAGTGTAGGACCTTATTATAATGTATACTGTACTTTATACTATATTATACAGTATATTATACTGTACTTTATTATATTAAAAATTTCAATTAATTTCAATAAGTCAATTTATTTATTCACCTGTATTTATTTTTTAATAAATAATGCTTTCCCTATCCCACGCTAGAGTTACCAATTACATAAAACACATCCGGGCACTAACATGACATTGCACTTTTATGCAGAAACTGTTGCGTTGTTTACAATTTTTTTTTTAATTACGAATTTAAATATGAATAAAGTTATTTTCCTGTATTCGCAATAAATTGTTTTATTTTGAATGTTGCGGATATATTTTACATATTTTTAAGAGTTTTCGTATTGAATTGTTATAATGTTAAATCAGTCTTTCATTCTTTGTCCTGAAGGTCAAGCTGCATTAAATCGATTTTGACAAAAGGTACGCAAACAAATATTATCATTATTATTATTATATTACACTTCATTTGTGACATGCTTTAAAATTTTATATTATTTTATTGAAATGCATACCGTTCGCGCTTGTTTTATAATTGAGTAATTAATAAAGTGGAATCAAAATCATTTAAAAATATGCAAGAATCTGTAATCAGCACTCAGTAATGACAACATATTTCACAATATGCGGTTATTTACTGAGTACCGATGAACATAATTAGTAACATAATTTTACTAATGTATCTACTGCAGGAAGAAATATTACTAACATTTCTTCCAGCAGTCTCATCGAGGAATCGATCAGAACATTATGAAGGAAGAGGGAGATCAAACATATTTAGGAAGGGAAATTATCTAAAAATATTTACTTACGGGACTCAAACAAGTTATTCCACATCTGAAAGCTGAAATTAAAGCAACGACTGTCTATTTAAAATGATAGTATGTCAACAGTATAGCTGCTGCACGTTCGAGTAATCGTACTCAATTTTTGTTTTCAATTTCCATCAATTCCATCATTTAAGAAATATTCGTGCGCCATACTAATATATATATATATATAAACGAAGAGTGTTATAAAAATACTTTAACAAATCTTCTGCGTAGATTTTCCAGCTATTAGTAAATAAATTTATCAACTTAAAAATACCAATATTTTAAAATCATAAAACTTTCTTTTTTTAATTAGTTCGATAAAGTCTCTCTCTCTCTCTCTCTTTTTCACTTATGATATCGTTAGGAAAATGTTGCTCAGCTAGCTTCCCGCGACGAGTTTCGGGAAGGTGCCAGATATTTATTTTATTTTATTTATTTATGTATTATTATTATTATTATTATTATTATTATTATTATCTTTTTGTTAAAAGATAATAACAACAGAGTGAAAGAGTATTATCATACGGAGTATTTAAATATAATACAATTAAAACATAACCATTATCACATTTTTCTGTTCCAGTTAAAGATTAATAATTATTATTACTTTTTATATATATATATATATTTTTTATATTTTTTTATTTATTTTTTAATAATAATAATAATAATAATAATAATAATAATAATAATAATAATTATTATTATTATTATTATTATTATTATTATTATTATTATTAAAAAATAAAAAAAGAATATATAAAACACAGATATTGATAATACACAACCCAAGAATCATACGCCCTGCATCACTATCGATACATTGTCACAAATACCGCTGCATTAACAACAAAAATACCTGCCAATGTTCCGAAATCAAATCTGTAACACACGCAAAATACCTCGGTCTGTATATAGATTCCCACCTTAAATGGACAAAACATATTGAATACCTACACACCAAACTCCGGATCATCGCATCAAAACTCTTCCAAGTTAAAGACATTATTCCACCCAACATAAAAAAACTCGTATATCACGGTATCTGCAAATCTCTGCTCAGATACGGAATAACAGCCTATGAAAATACATCAAACAGCCACCTAACAAAATTAGAAACACTACACAGGCAACTCGTGTCAATAGTGATCTGGACACCTTACACGCAACAACCAATATCCGACAAGCACATGGCGATACACAGAGTTCTGAGTATTAAAAACCTGAAAGACTACATGACATTAACAAGGAATTACTTCAACATCACCTATCGAAATAACAGAGACACATATCGTATAACACGACCTACAACAACTCTCTACATCCCCACGCCCTTCAAACGCATACGGTTCTTTTGTGAGATCACATCAGATACCCACGCAACTCAGCAACCTACCAAGAAAGTTAAAACACGTAGATAACTACAGAACATTAAAAAACGAACTCGGTTAGCACTAATATACACATCACAAATCACCAGCATCCAATACATAAATAGTAGCAACAACATAAATAGTGAAGGCTAAATCCCACCCTCTTCACAAAAGCTAACCCAAGCTTCGAAGTAGGTGGGATTAACTCGCCTCACTCAACCACACGTAATCCTTATAACCAAAGAAGCAGATTATGTAATAAAACAGCGAGTAAAATATACAACAATAAAGAAGATACTGAAGATACTGATTATTATGTAATAATATCATTAATATAATACTCTTATGTAACATAAAAAGTAATGTAAATAAATTATTCTTATAATCAAAAAATTATATAAACAAAAAAAATTATTATACAAAAAATTCTGAATAATCTTCTTTATTAACATTAGAAGAACATTAAGTTAAGGGGATAATAAATCTCTCATTAGAAGAACATATGTTGTAAATACATAATATAGAAGCAAAAAAATACTATTAAAATTTTTAGTTGACATCAATGTAGAAAATGCAGCATTTAGAGCTAAATTCTGTAAAATTATAAGTTGCAATGTTACTCAAGATGTCTATTGCATGTGTAAATATTATAGCAATCAATAAATTATTATTATTATTATTATTATTATTATTATTATTATTATTATTATTATTATTATTCTGTATATTCTATATTCAAAAATTCTGTATAATGTTTATTGTTAATATTAGGAGAACATGTGTTGTAAATGCATAATATAGAGGCAAAAAAGTATTATTAAAAATTTTAATTGAAATCCAATGTAGAAAATACAGCACTTAGTGCTGAATTCTGTAAAATTATAAGTTGCAATGTTACTCAAGATGTTTATTGTATGTGTAAATATTTTAGCAATCAAAAAGATAAAAATATGGATGAGATTAGAATATTATTTCTCTAATTTCTCAAACAAAGGTTTGTACATAAAGAAAGTTAGCATGTTAATAAAAAAAATATACTTTTTTTAGTTTTGAAGTACAGATAGGTCTTTAAAAAATTTGGGACAACTTTCATTTTTTTCTCTTCATGTCTGTAAACAAGTATCTATGGACAACCATATTTCTGCACCCTTTTAAAACTTTTCTTTTTTTGAGAACTACAGTTACTAAGACACAACATAAGTAACAACAAGTTGATATGATCAATTCACATATTTGAATATGTGAATATGTTAATGTAATACATATTCACATATGCAATACATATATGCAATACATATGTGAATATGTATTGCATTAAACTTGTCTTTGAGGAATCTTTTGTTTACAGCTTTCACCTTCCTGAAAGCATTAATAAACAGCAAATATGTACGAATCCTTGGACTGAGTTCGTGTCTTTTAAGTAGAACAATACCAACCAACTGTGGGAATTTTTTTTTTTTTCGTAAATAAAAACTTCTGATCAGTTTTGATACTTTTATAGTTCCACAGACAAAATTAATATTAGTAATGTTTCACTATTTCCTATAAAATAGTAATTGATATTTTGTTATTCTTCCTTTTAATAAGGTTATTAATATTCGCCTATTTAATATGTTATCGGTAATTTTATCATATGTACTTGATCTCGGTCTTTTTTGCGACAATAGTAATTATACGGATTATATAGCTGTGTTAACCAATAAAATACAAAACTATACCGGATTTTGTATGTGGGGGTAAGGGGGGGGTGATCTGAATTCTGAATAGCGTCTTGGATGTTTTTCATTTTTATTTAGGAAGAGGGAGTGCTGAAACTGAGTTTTTTTTTTTTTTTTTTTTTAAATATTGCTGTTTTATGCCTAACATTTTCTGATGTTATACATATATAAATGTTAATGTTGTTCGAGCTTTGAAAGATTTTAATGAGCAATGGCAAAATACAGATAGAACACAAACAAGATATTTAATATGATATATCGAATCTTTTATGGCCATCATTATTTTGTAAAAAAGTTAATTATCTTGCAGTAGTTATTAAATTGCTTTGGGTAATTAAAATTTATTCTCAATTTGTTTATTGTCGAAATTTCATTTAATCACTTCATTCCTTTGTGCTGAAGGTTCGTGAAGGTATGAAATTACTTATTCGAGGTTATCTGTATCTTAGTTATCTATTTTCTTAGAAAACACACTGAAATGATGTTGGCTAAAATAGGTTGTTTTAAAATGCATCGTGTATAAGTTAATAATGGCCCTTATTTTTAAGTATAACTGTTTCTACTTGGTCTTTTTAAAAATATGTTTCAGGGCATCGCACATTTCCCAATCCGTGAAGATATAAGAACTTTCAAAAATCTCCTCCTCTCTTCCTGCCAATGCAAATGACGCACGAAAGGAAAATTTTATATGACGTCATCTGCACGTCCCGCCGTTAAACCTTTACGATTTAGCCATGCTATCAATAGTATGACGTTTTTAGTAACATCTACGTTTCCACAGTCAAAGCGGTTTTTGAATTTCAGATTTGTGCACTTCTTCCTGAGTTGCCATATTTCCTGATTAATAACACGCTGCAGGTGTTTACGTCATGTCCTGAAATATCCTTTTTCATCGATGACACTGACGATTTTATTGCGTTTGTTTATTGGTATGGAAATAGTAAGTACAAGATGGGCGTAGCCAAGTAGAGTAGTCATCATTTCAAATAACATATAGTCCGAATGAAACAAAAAGTGCACTTGTCTAAATATCGGAAAGATAATTTAAATCGATTAAATTGGCTTTTTAGATGTTTATTTATATTGCTTTAAGTACATTTCCAGTTTTAGTTTAATCACACATACACGATTTCATTTATTTCATTTTATTTTATTTTATCTATTTATTTATTTATTTATTTTTGTTTACATTGAGAGAGAGAGAGAGAGAGAGAGAGAGAGAGAGAGAGAGAGAGTATATATGCTGCAGTATTTATTTTTGTTTACATTGAGAGAGAGAGAGAGAGTATATATGCTGCAGTATTTATTTTTGTTTACATTGAGAGAGAGAGAGAGAGAGAGAGAGAGAGTATATATGCTGCAGTTAAGTAGTGCTGTGTTGGAAGGAGAAAAAACTTTAAAAACAATAATAAGCTCTGATTAGCTTATTCTACTTTATGCGTACAGTTGCATCTAATAAATATGTTTCTCTTTTTATTCAAAATAATGCCGTCCGTTGCTTATTTTTTTTATAATGAAAAACTTTCTTAAAATATCAGATTTCGTAGGCTTATCCTAGGTTAAAAAGAGACGGAAAGAAAAAGTAATGATTTTATTTTTAGCGCAGCATTATACTCTTTCTCCGATTCCATTATTCCGTCAAGTATCTAACGCCATAAATAAATAAATAATAAAATACGGTGAAAAAAAACCCTTGGCGCTGAAGTTCAGAATTTTTTTGACGTTTTTATAGGATTGTGCGTGTGTGGGAGGTATATCAATGTTTTTGAGATGGAAATATATGAATACCGCTATGTTATTTTTTTCCCTTGTGTTTTCTGAGATTAATTTGTGTCTAAAATGTATCGCCTACTTGATAGTTATTTCTAGGTTTCCTAAGTGTAATTCTGTAATTTCCTTACTTCTTTTACCCACTTCCGAGTGTACTGTACCTGTGTTCATCATTTGGAAAGCAAATTGGGTGCTCGCCTATAAGAAGAGAACTTTAAAAATGCAAAATTCATTCTGGTGATATTCTTCTTGAAGTGTTGAAGGGTTGTATTCCTTGGGGGGAATGCAACCTTCAACTTCATGGGGAAGATTGTTCCACAAAACAGGTAGATGGCATGAAAGATAACTGGAAGTAGCAGGTTCGGTGAGTCAGCAGTTCATCCTTTAACAGTCACTGTTAAAGGATGTTGGGTATCTGTTGCTCGTGTTACTATCGATTTAAAATATATGGGGGCATAGTAAATGCTAGTTCTGGTGAGCATCGTCTTCTACGGAAACATCTGTGAGAGAAACAGTTGGAAACTGACTGCCTATGAGACAGTGGTTGAAAAGAGAGAGAGAGAGAGAGAGAGAGGGGGGGGGGGATCTTCAATCAACCGAACAGCATAAAGAATTTTTAGAGGGTTTAGGTACACCATCCCAAATGTGAAAACACTATTCCATTGTGAGGAAGATTTGAGATTTGCACAAAGTAAGTAACTGGATTTATGAAATGTAAGTCCTGATCGGGAAAAAAAAAAAATCCAAGTTTTATGAAAGCTGAGCACGCTATGGAGGTGATGTGATTATGCCAGGAAATGCTAGGGGGAACAGTCAGTTCGAAAGCTGGTTTCTTTCTTTGTTTGTTTGTTTTGGATTTACGGCAGAAGCAGCTAAGGTGATAAGGTTAGTGTATTGCTCCTGTGAATTGGGTGTTCTGGCTGGTTTGCTTGTTTTGAGGGATGAAAAACCCAGGTTTCTGACAGAAAAACCCTGCTACCAGAAGATCGATGGCCAGTTAGTGTCTACCCTTAGTCGTCACTGATAACTAGTCCTAGAATATCAATAATCCAAAGGCATCTGGGAGGTAGAGCATGCCAGATAATTGCCTGCATCTCCTGGTTCCTAATCCTAACACTATAGTCGATTTTCTTGATTTGCATTATTAATCAAACTCAGATCGGTTTTCCTTCAAGAAACCTAGCGCTATGGAAGAAAATACTGATTCCGCAGGACTATACACGGCATATACAATACTTGCTTATACATAAGTCAATTATTATATTTCTATAAACAGAGGCCGTAATCTCTGTAAATCAATGTAAATAAAATGTTAATTTCTTCTAGTTTGAATACTTTTAACATTTTCCGGAAGAAATTAACTTTATCTTCTTGGTATATAATTTTTAAACATCAAACAGCAGTATTCTTCTTACCCACATTTGTTAGGCACGATGTTCCTCACATTCGTAATTCACTGCTTGGTATACCTTCTGTGTTATAAAGAATCTCAGCAACGTTTCTGGTTGTTAAGTGTCAATCACCCATGATCGTTATGGATTTTTTGTTATTTTTTGAGGGCATGACATGGACTACTAATCTTTGCGATCGATGTTCACATGACCTCCTTCTTCTTTTAAAAATCAATGCATACTTAACTATAGAATATGAAGAATGATGTAATAAGCTGTTGTCAAGCTCTGTTTGATTTTCTTTTCTGTCGTGTTCTCTTTTTAAGGAAATATTACATGAAGCTGTTTCTTTTCATCTTCGCTGCGGTTATTCTTTCTTTTCAAGAACTGGAAAATATATCTGCATTCTTATACCTACACTTTTTAATATAAGAACAAAATAGTGGAAGGTGGAATATTTCCACTACATTAAACTTTTATTTTGCATTCTTTAAATAACTGCCGCAATTTAAGTTTTTTCCATGCGAATTTCACTCAGAAAAAAGTCGTAAACTTATAAGTACATTTAGCACCATCGATAGGCTCAATTTTTTTTATAATTTTTATATAGTCCGTAAACCCTGTTCTATTAACAAAACACGGGACTTTTTCTTCCACTTCAAGTCTCCAGTAAGCAGCGAGGTGGTCTCACGCGGAGCGATAAAACTATCTCCCACCTACAAGAAATCACAAGCATTCATACTCATGGCGGGATTTGAACTCGCACTTGTTGCGAGTTCAAATCCCGTTGGAATTTGAATGCGTTATTTCTATATTTATTTCTAGCATTAAAATTTGGCAAACAATTCCAAATAATATAAAATTATGTTACAATAAAAATAAATACACTATCTACAACACTATTCGTTTATTATCATATCAAGCAACTGAAGTTGCTTCACATTGTTAAGAGATCAAGCCTGTAAAAATCATGAGGTAAGATATCAAGAAAATATATTCGACAGTTAAACAGAAAAAAAAAAAACAGGTTAAAAAGTAAACATGAACTGCCAAAGCATAAGGAATACTTCTTGAACATTTTTTTAAATTATTCCAAAATGTACATTAGTAGCTGAAAGAGAAATTTTATTCCAAAGTTTTTTTTTCTTTCAAAGATTGAAGATTCTTTTGGGTGTCAAACTAGAAAGCGATCTTGTTGTTTACAAAATTACTTTTTTTTTTCTTTTCTAAATTTAGTCTTTCCGATTCATGAAAATTTCCTATATTTCACTGAATTATATGAAAATTGCAGATTTTCTACTTTCAGATTTATTTACTCCATATTTTAGATTAAAAGGTTTAGAAGTATTGGCCTACTAATAGAAAACCATACCCAATATCAAGTTAACAAGTGGAGGTTTTGGTGCTTCGTTTGTGATGTGCTTTTAACTTAGAATTATGGTACAACCGTGTTGCTTGATATATAATTGCAGGAGTTGTAGGTTTCATTATATGTTCTGTAAGTTTACCATAAAACAGTAATGTATTACGAACGAAATACTGTATCTGAAATGAATAAATAAAGAAAGCAAAACACGTGTTGCAACTTGCAAGTTGATATAGCGAAGAAAAATTTGGCTCACGGAAGTGGTAAGAGCAACTTTTAACAGAGAGGGCCTTTAGTTAAGATAAATTGGCAAGTAAACCGAAATTCCAGATATTTGGTCTTGCACTTGGATAATTAAGATCTCTATTTAGAGCTCCATTTATCAAATTAACGTCTCTCACTTGCACATATCTCGGGCTCTGTTAGCTGCTGTTCTTAGATATTTGTTCTGACGTTTAATGAGAATCCGAAATACTTACGACATGAGCAGTCACTGTTTATAATTACGTGATGTTTCTTAGGTAACTTCGAGAAGTAGGGTATTAAAAAGTAAAGAAGCTGTGGAAGTAATACTTCCCTTTAGGCGTATCGATTAAGTTTCCATTGCTACCACTGAAATTTGTATTATGCCATTTAAACACTCCCCCCATATATATATATATATATATATATATATATATATATATATATATATATATATATATATATATATATATATAAGGGAGGTATAGGTTTTTCGTCCCCCCAGAACAGGCAAACCAGTCCGGTGAACACACATGAATTACAGTCATGAATACGTCCCAGCTATATGCCGGTCCCAAGCTCTGATAAAATTGGGGTGGGGGAAAGCAATGGTGAACTACCCTATGAAAATCGTACCAGGAATACTTTGTGGGCAAAGCCTACAAAGTCACCTACGGTCGGAGACGACTGAAAGGGAAAATCAGAATCAGTTCAGTAATTCCTCCACTCAGTACTGAGCTCGTTGGAACACGTGTAGCTGCTGCTCAACATCCCTTCACAGTGCACCTTGAAACAAACGAAATTAGTTTCTTTTCCTCCTCCTCTTTCATCCTTGCAACTGCTGCACAGTCTCTCCTCCCTGCTTTGTTTCACAAGGAATATTTATAATAATAGTTACATGTTATAAGCAGTTTCTCTAAAAAGTTTCGAACTCTTTTCGGGATTGGGTTGGTTTGTTTGGTATTACAGTTGAAGGAACCAAGCCTGTTAGGCCATTGTTGTTGTTGTTTTTTTTTGTTTTGCAAGACGGACATACCTTCCACCTTCGTGTGAGATCGGCTTCGTGAAAAGGCCTTCTAAAAGTTTTTCGCGTCCTAGTCGAGCTTGTAACCAATATTTTCCAACCTAGGGGCATCGTCTTTAACTACCGAAGCAAAGCTCTTCGTGTTTTAGAGAAGTTGTGAAGTTGCTCAATTTTAGCGAGCTTTTTGTGTGGGAGAGAACAGTTTCCTTTGTCACCTCCTTGACACCCGAAGATTCAGCAAGATCGAGCTCTTCGTTCCCCCTCCGCTCTGTAGGCCGTTGGGAAGACTTGCGCACAGCAAAAACTGTTGATTCAGACTGCTTCAGTGACTATTTGGCAGCATTGTTTGTGTTTTCCCGTTTCGTGTTATCCTTCGTTCCTATGCTCTGGTGATTATGGTGTCGCTTGGCTATTTTCCATCTCGCTAAGATAACTTTTGGCTTCTGACATTGTGGAGAGGGCGGTGGGGGGGAGAGTTGTAGAAGATAAAGTTTCATCGGTGGCATTTGACTTTGCATCTTCAGTGTTTTGTGGGATGTTAAAATATACTAGGGAGATATAAACAGAGAGCGAAGAGAGGAGAAGGCATATGTTCAGCTATTGTACGATATCCGGTGAAGCTACATTCATAAATTTAGTTTAAGGTTTTTCTGTTTGATTGTTATTTACTATTTGAACAATTCTCTGTGCATTTCTGCAGCGGAATCAATCACACTCTGCAGCAAAAGTGATATACTTGGATACACCTCGATGAAAACACATTACATATCGGAAATAACCTCGCCCTTATTAAAATAAACGCAGAGCGCTAAGTTATCGTCACAAGATTTATTGGCACCAATGAAAAGGAAGTGAAGCATTACAGTTGTAAGAGTACTGGGAAAAACAAACCAAACACGAAAGAATTAGGCAAGGTATAGCTGCCACTTTTAAAACTAATTGCAGGGTGGAATAAATGTTCATTATTCTGCCAGTTGTGTAGCTGCCAACTTTTGTCATACACCTGCTTTCTCTCTCTCTCTCTCTCTCTCTCTCTCACTCGCTAAAGTGAAGCGGACTATAGATGAAACATTAAATGCTTTGTCTCATAATTAGTAGATATCAAATTTTTTTGCAATATTCATTCCTTCGCAAGTTTGATTTTCATAGTATTTATTATTTTCTGTCCCCTTAAAAATGTAATTCATTTTTAATTGTTTCCTTTTTTTTCTTAATTTTTTTCCTTTTCACTAATACGTATTTTCATAATGTAGGTTTTACGCAGTGTCATTTTATTAGGAACATTCCAAACTCGAATCTTATGGTCTGCTTCGCGATATTACTTTGTCGCGTGGTTATAACGACGTATAATACTTTGTTCAGCAAACCGAACTTTTTTTTTCGAATGCAGACTGCGTAAAAATCGTGACTAACACATTTTAAACACGGCATGATTATGGATGCTAGAATAACAGGTGCTAAATTTCTGCAAACGCCAACCCTGGTTGACTATTTACGAAGAACAGCATCAGACATCCACCAGGAATGGTCTCTAAACATCTAGCAAAATCCATATGTTCAGAAAAACGTTAGATGATGTCAAAGACCAAAAGAGAATGAAGAAAACTGAACAGTAAAACAAATGTTTTAGATGATAGATTATTTTTATTTCGTTAAGAGGTCCAACTTTATTTTTTGGAAGTCAAAAGTGTCTTGAAAAGTAGGGTTTTGCAGATTATCTAACCCATAACCGACTCACAGTACTGAATGCACGACAGGTTTGCAGCATATTTTTAGGTGCTCACATAAAAATATATTTAAAAAAAAAATGTGCAAATTATGTCTCAGTGCAACCGCTGTTAACAGCAAACACATTATATTAGCAAAACACGTTATATTAGCCAACAATCTCTCTATTCCATTTTCAGCATGAAAAAACAGAAAATGACTCATTAGAGTGGACAGAGAAACGCTAAGCTGGTGGTCATTTAATGATTGGAAACAGGTGTGTTGGTCCAATAAATCTATATTCCGAAAGAGTAGCATTCAGAGGAGAATAATAGGAAGTAAATTTTAGTCACTGTACATTTTAAGTAAGCATGTCGTGCTAAAATTATGCTTTAACTGAAGGGTTAAATCACACTTCCAGAACTCGGTATTTGGAACTTATGTTTTAGAACAAGGAAAATTATACAAACAGGAAACGCATTGCATTACATAAACAGGAAAACTTCAGGGAAATTTTCTTGTAAAAATTCCTTCTTACAGAACAGCTTTTTCATGGAAGGGATTTCCACCTCTTACAAATCGCTATCAAAATCTACTATTTAGTTGTTGTTTTTATTTGTGGTAATATTAGTAGACATTAATTCCAACTCTTTGAGATATTGTACATGCTAAACTAAATCGGATCCTTGTTCATTCCCATGAATTTAAAAAAAAAAGTTTTAAATTAAAAAAAATTAGAACATATCATTTACAACCAAATTTTTTCTCGTATATTCTTATCAAATTGCATGCTCTTCAAATAATTGTTCAATTATACTAATTGTTCACTAATATGAATTTAAATTGTATGACTTAAAATATGCGACAAAGAGGATTGTAAATCATGAAAAGTAATATAATCAGTATGATTGTTTTCATATGCTGACAGTACACTGTATTAAAACAATAAATAATCATACTGTCAACATTCTTTAGCAAGAGGTGGAGAATAGCAGTGCTTTTAAATTGTTAAAAACACGAAAAAAAAATTTTTTTTTTTCGTAATAGAAAATTCAAGCACTGAAGTACAGTAATATTGTAAAAATATTGTCACCCACAAACAGATTTCGATGTACGCATATTTTCTTTCCAGATTGTTAAGTATTCCCTTTATCTATTAATAGTTAAGGTTTCGAACTCGATTTCAACATGTTGGTTTATAGAATCTGACAATTTTGAATTTTGACTCGCTGTCAGATCCATTTTCAAAACTTATTAAAATCGGACACATGCTTCCGACTTAAAATAGGACTTAGGTCATCCCACCCGTAGTATCTGATTAAAATTATATATCTGGGAGATTTATATATCAAGTAAGTGCATCGAAATACTAGGAACTTAGGTGATGAACCGAGGTAATCCCTCAGCTTTGTCACTAACGCGTTCTTCAATCAGCCGAAGTATAAATCATATAAATGTGTAGCGATAAGTTACGATTCCCATAATGGTGAGTTACTACAGAAATTGCTAACCACACCTAATATGTTGGGACAGAGAAAGATCTGTTAAAACTTGGGTTGGGAGGAGACGTGGAAATGACTAGTCAGATAGGCGAACGCTAATCAATTTAAGTTCGGTAGCAGTGAAAATCATTGAGTACAAACGCATTATGAGCGTACATTAAGTGTATATAGGTTACTGTAAAAGCTCGAAAAGTGGTCAATCCTAGCATTTACCAGAGTGAGGGAGTAAAAGTCCGAAAAATGCTTGTAATGTTCGCTTCCATTTCGGGCTTTTACCAAACTATTTCGGTAAATGCCAGCATTTACAAACACCAAATGGTAAAGGCCGAGTACAGAGCGAGTATAGACGGGTGTGAGCGGCTACGATATAGAATCAGTTGGTTTTGTACTAATATATTTTACGTTTTTGTTTTTTTTTTTATTTCCTTCATAAAAATGAAGACACAGTGAATCGGAAGGTTAGGAACCTAACCAAATTTACCTTGTGCAATGAAAATTTTTTAAGCATCGAAGAAGTCGGAACGGAAAAAATAAGTGTACGTGAAGAGCTAAAAAAAATCTTTCTTTAGTTGGTGGACAAGGATTCCAAAAATGCAACTGTTCAAAGAAGTGTACCACGAAGATGTGTTTGTGCAAATCAGCCAATTGACTTAACTCCAAATGTCACAACGGCCAACCTTGCTGTAACAAATAAGTTTAATTATGATTTGATAATGTTGAAGGAAATTGTGATTAAGAAGTTACTTTTATTTCACGAACATTTTCTTATAATACATTAATTATTAATAATAAAATAATAAAGCAGTTATGGTTAATGTTATTCTGGACATTATGTTTTAAATTTAAATTGACAAAGGTAAATTATGATAATGTAAACAAAACGGCCTTTTACCAATTGGTGTTGGCAGACCATTTACCGAAATGGTTTGATAAAAGCCCGAAATGGAAGCGTTTACAGGCATTTTTCGGACTATTCATATATATATATATATATATATACACTAATTGAAATGCGTTCATATGAATATGAACGCATTTCAATTAGTGAATTGAATTCCTTTTATTTCAAAACATAAGTATGACATTACCAAAAGGAATGGAGTCTGTAAGCCAAAGCAGGTGACTTACGACATAGAGAGGGGGGGGGGGGGGAGGAGGAGGAGGCAGAAACACGGGTGGTCAAAAAGCCTCGATAAAAAAAGAGTATGATATCATTTAAAGGACAATTCCATAGCGTGAGAAAAATTACAGTTAGTGAAACTGCCCTTAATTAATTGGAGTTCATTTCTAATCTTAATAATTCTTTCCATTAGATCTACACTTGTTATGTCTCAGAAATTTTCATTTGTAAAATGAGTTTGCGTGGCAAACTGGGCAGAGATCTAATCTTAATAATGAAACGACTTCATTATCTTTATGAAGACTTGGTTGTTATGTTAGATCAACACACCTTGAGGTATGTTTATCTATTACAAATAGATACAAACAAGCGAGTACAACCTATTTGAAATGTGATGTCGCAGATGGTAAGACGGTACATGACACGTCACAAAATACATAATACGATCACGTTTTATCCTTTTAGCCATTCGTGATATTTATATTTGCTAACACGGCTTACGTAACCTTCAGCTGTCACCCCTGGAAACTGTAAACAAGTGTTGTAGACAGCGGCAAACAGCTAGAGATCAATGGCAATAGTCTTCATCTTGGTAGCCAATAAGTTAACGTATCGCTTTCAAAAATAAATCCTAAGCAAAATGGTAGAAATAGAGACAGATGGTTACTCCTGTTAACAACGTAGTAACAAGTTTTGCTAGGAGGCTAAACAATGTACTGCTTCGATTTCATATACATAAAGCTTCAGTTTAATAATTAAATGCTCACTTAAATACCTTTAAATGTTCCCGTTTCCTACTAGATGGCGCCACCATCGACAACGTATTGATTAGATTTCTCATTAGACTTAACTATATTTTAAAAAGTAAGAATTTAAAAATATCATTTGTCAGTGCGAACAATTTTATTTTGTTAACCTGTTTATTTCGCGTCCTTTAAAAGTGAAACTTAAATGATGTGCTAATCACGAAATATTTCACGGTTTTATTTTAATAACCTGTATTATTATTATTAGTAGTAGCAGTACCTCATATTGCTGGAAAAATACAGTTCACTGAAATCCAGGTTCATTCCATGCTGAAAATGATTTTTTTTTTATATGAACACATGCATCAAGTTAGTGAAGTTAACGTTTTCAATTAAACCTTTTTCATATTAACATCTCCAGACGTTTCAGTAATTTGTGTATCTCGTTCGTTAATATCCATCCATCCCTCACATGCACTGATTAGTTTTCTGTTATGTTTGTTTCAATAAACGTCTGAAAAAACGTCTTGGAAGAACTAGAAAATACGAAACTACAGCTTACTTACACTCCATTAATTCTGCCAAAAAAAACTCAGTCAAGTGCTTCGTCTATTGCTTTGCCTACAGCGTTAATCTAACCCGAGAATACTCGCAACATCATAGCTGTATGTATGTGTTCATTTGTCTTTTATCGTACTTGGATCATTTCTATACCTGTTTGATTTTAATGCAAATTTTGGATTCTTCCGTCTAGTTTTTTTTTTTTTTTTTTTTTTTTTTTTTTTTTTTTTTTAAGAAGGAAAAACTCTCTGTATGAGATTGAATGACTCCCACCTGTAATTGGCATCATAATGTAAGGCTGGCTCAAAAAAGATTTTTTTTTTTTATTATTATTATTCAGGTAGATAGTGTCAGCTGTTGTGAACCATACTCATTCATAACAGTATGACATTGTCTTTTAGGAACAAACATACAGTCGTGCTATTGTGTGTATGAGTCATACGGAAGACCTGCTGCGAAAATGTCAGCCTGTAGTTTTGAAATCCCGATCCACAGCTAAGATCACCTGTCGTTTTATTGAGATTAAGAACAGTTTCCCAGTTGAAAGGCGGGGACTGTTGATTGCTGTTACATGACAGTAAATACACGTTGGAGGAAGTTTTCTTTCTAGTACACAATTCTTAATAAATGAAATTGAATTCATTTGCTGAAAATGCAATGTCATGTTGAGCTGGTATGTCTAGTTCGCATGGATGCATATTATTATCACTTTATCTTACTTAACTTTTCTTACAGGCCCTAAATTGCTGAAGTACTATATAGGACCAATGGTTCAATTTGTATAGTGGACAAATATTGGCTTTCATATATATGAGATGAGTTTCATTCGCCATCACCAAACCTCTTTTCTGGTTTATGGAAAGGCCGTGGGCTACGATCGGAACTGAAATTGATTACCCTGGGCGGTTTTCGCTTATATCTCGAGAAATGTTTTGATTGTAAAGTTATGGGTATTTTTTTTTCTCTTTTCCATTTTTTTTTCATCTGTTAAAGCATACAAAGAAGGGGGAAAAATTCACTTAATGTAAAGGATATTTTTTTAACCAAATCTATTTAAAAAAAAACATACTAATATATATTTTTTTTTGCGCTGTCTAGCTTGAATATTTATATTGCAATGGACAGCTGATGGTAACTTATTTTAATAGAAACTGTTTGTTGTAGAATGCTGTCTTGAATTTAAAAATGAGATAAAAATAGAAAAAAAATTAACCTTTCTGGACTCGCCAGATTGACCGAGTATTTATTTTTAAAACTATGCAGCAACGCATTTAATCTGTTAGTTTTAATATAAAATTTTAATCAATAAACAGATACCCCCTTCCTTCCGGTGGACAGATCAACCATCTTTTGTGGTTTGCCAGCATCGAGATTAAATAGCAATTAGTAACGTATGCGGCTGATCATAGACCCGAAAGAGCTAGCGGACGAAGTAGCAAAATGAACGAATGATTTCTAATGGAATCGATAGCCTTGCGGGTTCATAGTTAAAAGTGTAGCGACGACGTTGCATCAAGAAACCAGTGATTCCTTCGTTTTGAAAGATAACAAGGGTAACAAACCATTGTTAGCAAAAACTGAATTTCAGATGCCGCTTAATTAATTGGTTAAACTGTAAAAAAAAAAAAAAAAAAAACTTATATTACATACTACAATACAATCACTGAACAAACTCGACAACGTATACCAGTTATGTATGATTATGTTCTTTGTGTGCGATTGGTGGAAGAGGGACTCTCGATCACCTTATGTCGTGTAATATGCCGTTTCGACTTTTAGGTTTAGTATTTTCCCTTAATCCATTTTCTTTTTGTTCTTTTCATTTTCTGTTTATATGCATGTTAATCTGATAACTGTCCGTTTTTTTTTCTCACAAAATTTGTAAAATTAATATATTTTCTTTATTTTTGGAGGTATATTTTCTTAACCCTCTCATGCATGAATTTTTATATTCATTAATAAAAAAATTATAATGATGATACAGTACCATTTAATCTTAGAGTGTTACCATGAATTCATTAATTTTGCTAAATTGTGCCCTGGTATATGTTAAAAACGATGTCTTCATATGAGGACAGATAAAATTATGTCCTCATATGAGGCCCTTACATGAGAGGGTTAAATACATTTCACAAAAAAACCGTGAATGATCATGCACTAACTTTATTTGAATGTTTTTTTTTTTTTTTTTGCGAGATGCACTAAAAAGAATCGACGCATAATGTTTATGCATATCGAAAACTGGTTTATCTGTACAGTGACCTACTACAAATTCTTAGTTGATATATGAGTTCATTAGATGCAAATGTCTTTGTCAATTGTCGACCGTGGAATAATTCAGCTACTCAATGCTCTAGTACTGTTTGTGTACACAGTGTGTGCGTGTTTAAGTAAAGGCGTTGAATGTGCTAATATACAATGCGTTGTAAAAATCCGTGACACATATTTGAAACAAAGAATTAATGTCAGTTTTTAAAATTTTGAAGAAAAAAAAACAAAAAAAAACAGAAAATAATTGAAGGATCGAATCATATTTATTGTGATGATGCGTTGTTCTATACGATATTGTGATATTTGTATTGTAAAGTTCCTGACATTAAGCAATATCCGGGAACTTCGCTTTGCAATGAACAACAAAGGAATCCATATCAACAAAATGACCCTAAGATTAATTTTGAACGCGAAGTTTAATCAAATGATTCCAAAACTGTCTTGCAAAAAAGGAAGTCTAGGAACTTTCATACTCACTAACGTAAGCCCTGTCTAATTTTTCTTCCTTTTCCCAAAATTAAAAAAGAAATCCGGTATTATTTAATTCCGTATTTCGGTATTTTTTTCTTTCTTTAACTAATATTTTTCCGTTTCAAGACACAAATTGCGATCTGTGGAGGGGGAGGCGGGAACAAGGAATAAGATTCTTGTTTCTGTTGTCTAAAATTAGCGCCAAGGCGAGAGTGTACATTTGTCCTGTGTTCATTTGTCGATCTGTCGTATGTTTTATGTAAAGAATTTCCCGGGAAGCAACTCTTCCTTTCTTGATAGATTTCAATCAGGTGTTTACCCATAAAAGGGCATGTCATTCTTCCTCCAACTGTGCCATGGAGACGAAATCGATACTGTTGTTCGGAGGGTGAATTTATAATACAACATTATTAAGTGAATGTTTTAAGACAGTAATATTCACTACGATAAAGAGCCAAGAGGCTATTTTTCCGGCGGCGTAAATTAAGTTAAGGGGATAATAAATCTCTCATTATTTTAAAGCCGGATACGAAACTCGGAGATCGAAATCTAAGAATTTCTCCTAGAGATCTAAGAGAAATCTCCGAGTTTCGTATCCGGCTTTAAAATAATGAGGGATTTATTATCCCTTAACTTAGTAATATTCACTAAAAACATAAAAATTTAATCGGAATGTCAGTGGGAATATCAAAACTATTTGAGATGGGCTTCAATCTTTTCCTACGTCATTTCTTTTCTTACATGTTTCTTTCCTCATAATTATAAAATTATAATTATAATTATAAAAATAATTATTAAATAATTTTCTTTATAATTTATACTTAATTAGTACTTTTGCATTTTTAATCGTTTGCGTTGGCTCGTGGATTTTGTATTATAAACATATAATTAAGAATATCCGTTTGCTTCATTCTCCGCCTTCTCTCTCTCTTTATTTGGTTTCTGCTTCTTTTATAATCAGTTTTAAAATGTAATTGCATCATTAACTGTACTGCTTTTTTGTGCAATATTGTCTAGGCCTCTGTGAAAAGTCTGTGTTTCCTTTTCGGTTTATTTTCTGTGGTGTTTAAATACCCTTCGAGTCTCGTCCACATTCGCAATGAATATTACCCAGAAAAAGATGGCATCTATCACAGTACACGATTAGATCGCTATGTCTGCACTAATGAGATTCACCTATTGAACCCTATATATATATATATATATATATATATATATATATATTTTTTTTTTTTTTTTTTTTTTTTTTTTTAGCATTTATTTCGCATCGCGTTACAGTCTAGCGAACAATTAAGGATTCTAATCAAGTTTGCAGAAATAAAGAGGTGCGAAGAAGGGCACGTCTTTTTGGCTATCCTAAGAAGCAAGATGCATTCGCTAAGTGGAGCAGGCAACGCAGGACACTTTAAAGCCACACTTAATGAGATTTTTAAACACAAACATCTGTTTTCTGAATTCGTGTTATTCGGACTGCTTCGGTGCTCGCATATCAAATTAAACTCCACGATCCCCTCTTACGGAAACTGCATCGCTTGCAGAGTAACTGGAGAAGTGAGTAGAATTAATTGAGAAATTAAAATTCACCAGACCTCCGCATTAAACGTGGAAAGAAAAAAAAAAAATAAGGAAAAGAGCGATCTTAATGACCTCCTCGTGTGGGGGATGAAATTGGGGGCAGGAAACGCTACAGTGTGCTTAAGGGTATTCTTCTTATTAGATCTGAGCCTGCTTCTACATTCTAATTCCGTTCCCAGAGAAGAATTAATGAAACTTTCTTTGTTTCCATTAGTGATAGAATTATTCGTTCGCTGTTGGTGGCGGACTCATTAAACTGAAGCGGACGGAAGTAAACTTTCGTGTGCCCCAAGTAACGGATATCTTTCTCTGACGGAGATGTGTACACTAACGGGCATAAAAGTTGTCGCCTTTCCCCTTATCAGAGAAGTTTCTCAGCTGGTAGTTGGTTGAATGTCACCGCTTCAAGTTTTAATAGTCACGCCATGTCTCGTTGTGTGGTAATTTTTTTTTTTTTTTTGAATAAACTAGCAATTGGGATCGGTTAGTTAATATTTGTGTCGTGTGTATTGGAGTTGTTCCTGTCTCGCTTGCAATCCTTTGTTTGAAATAATTCCAAAGCTGTCAAAGCTTCTTCATCCCAGTGGAATTCATCCGCGGCGTTAAATTACCGCATTAATTACACGGAATCATCTCACCGTAAATGTCACAAATAACTGACAGTTGCTGATTAACTCTTTTGTAATATACAATTAGTACACTTGGAAGCAATTTATCACCGTTAAGAAAATCCTAGAAAATCCGCTATTTCATCAATGTTTCTTGAACAAGAAAAAAAGTCCAGGCTTTTATCAGCGGTGTGTTTCGAAACAATTTTAGTGCATACCATCTTATAATGAGCGTCTTGTTCGACGCCCTCTTCTTTGGAAAAATCTATTTCAGTGGTTTTCACCTAAACTGTCACATGGCATACGCTCACCCATGATTCATAGTCATTCGTGGAAAACGTTTCCAACTATTTGGAATGTTCCAGAAACAAAAGAATTTTTTTTTTTTATTAACTTTGCACGCAACGCAGCAATATAAGTCATTCCATTGAAGTCTGGAAGAAGAATCAGTAACATTCGTGCTTTGCCCTACTAAAGGTTTTGGGGCTAACAGGACATTCACCCCTGCTAGAGACGTAATTGCTGTCAGAGGAAGGGTGGAGTCACATGTCCAAACGTCGTCCGCTCACAGGCGTGAGGTAAATGAGAAAATTGTTATTTAATTAGGACCGAAACCAACTCTTAACACACAGGAATGAATTTTTTTTTCTCCTATTGGTATTTTTATGGATAAATGGAGCTTGTATTCTCGCAAACAAAGCTGGGGAGGGTTAGATGCAGAAGCCTTTTGAATGTTCCAAGTCCACCAACAATGCAGGACTTTTATCCCTTAGGCGCCTCCCCCATCTCATACCTGTAATCCAGTAAGATGAACAAGGCTGACCTAAATTGCTACACTAAAGCTCATCAGTATTGCAGTTTCGTGCTGGTTAGGAGCAAAGCATATCAAGACAGCTAGCTATTACGAAATCGATAGAGTTTTCTGAAATCTCCCGCTATATTTAGACACTCTAGCGAAGTTATATAGCAGTTTAAGCAGCTCGTGCACCATGAAGCCCTTGGACGAATGGAATTGCTAATTAAAAGATAGGTGTGTGTATGTGTGCTTAGAAGAACACGAAGTGGTTAAAGTCGTTTTCGGATCGAGTCACGAACACAAAATATTTGTATGCAACATAAAATAAGAGTCCGCGGATAAGTAGTAAAACTCCTTAGAAGTCTTGATAATGGCAAAAGGAAGCTCTAGTTAGCAGCGACACTCCCCAAAACGTTTGTAGATTATTCCGGACCCTGAAGGACAAATACATTTCAATTTAAGAATTTCTCATGTTCAAGAGTTCTTGAAATCATTGAAATCTTTATGCTTCAGGTTGAAAACACTTCACTTTTTTTTCGTTTTCTTGACTAGCCACAATCCTCTTTATATAAAATCTTTGCAAAATTAAGTCTCAGTTAGCAATTTTAAAGTTTGAGGCTAGTTAGCAGTTATGTCTAACCAGTTCAGCTAGACGTAATCACTTATTAATATTATAGCGTTTTCTATATTGTCTTTGCGTGTGGATCAACTCGGGGGGTTTTCACACTGGTGAATCTCGAATAGATTTCAGATGGCCTGAATAACAGTAGCCTATAGTTTAATCACTAATTTACTGCAGAAATATGAAAAAAATATGTAAAAAAAAAACAATGAAAATAAAGTAAAAAAAATACAAAACAAGAAACTGAGATTCTTGGTACGAAATATAATACTCTGCAATGATAATTATTAAGAAAATAATCTTATTAATAGTACATAGTCAGAAAAAATCAGCTAACGCCTTTTTATTCCCGTATACGGGAGTAGGCGAGGCCATTTAGCCCTATCTAACTTTTGGAGACTGAGTGGGCAGTTCAATCTCCACTGGTACCCAATCAGAGACAGATGGCCCAAGGCTATCACTAATTAAGCGGTACGCAGTGAAGAGAGACGGCTCAAATGTGCCGCCATCTCGTGGTCCCTAACCCTAACACAATATATTTAATGTCTGAAATAATGTGGGTTCTACGGTCGATTTTCTTGAGTTTACAGGACGAAAAACCCGAGTTTCCGGGAGGAAAAACCTGCTCGCCCGTGCCAGAGATCGACTAACTCGGGAACCGGTCGAAAAAAGGCTTAGAAAAATTTCCTCTAGTTGCCGACTAGACTCGAAACCAAGCCTTCCTTCGTGCGGCCAAGCGCGGTGGTGTGCAAACGCCACATTCACTGAGCTACACAGGCTCTTATTACATAGTACATAGTTTATAATAAAAATCCTTTTAATACGACTATTTTCTTCAAATATTTATTTAAATATCAATAGACATGGTTGTCGAAAATTTTCAATTTAAAATGGAAAACTGCGGGTGTGTGTGTGGGGGGGGGATTTCGGTTGCTAATGTTTGCAAGACCGATCAAAGCAGTCGCGAAAGATGCATTGAAATATCTCAAAGAATGACCTCAACAATTCGCCAATTAAATTTTTTAAAGAATGCCTTAGGAAGTATTTCAATGACTATGCCTTGGTATTTCATTTTAGATGTTATCTTTTGAAAAATGTCGTAGGAATTATAGTATATTTATAAGTTTCTTGTACGCCATAAGAGATTGTTGCGTTTATTGTAAGCTGTCCTCTCGTCTTTACGAAAACATTTAATATATAGTTATCGATTTTAACAGAATAAGCGTGACAGCATTACTACTAGCGCATTATCGGTGCTACTTGTTGTTTCATAGTATGAAAATGTTTCTGTACAACCCTTCAGTTCTTTTTTAGTTTAGAACCGAGAAAAAAATCACTCTTCTCAGTTGGATCAAACTAGCGACTCATGGGCACTGACATGTCTGACATTTCTACTCCGCTTTTCCCACCTATCATATCTTTGAAAGTGTTTGCAGGTTGGGAATCCTTAACTATAGCTGCTTAATAAACGACAGCCTATCACTATTCTGGAAGGTACAATATTTTTAATCTGAGTTTTTTTTTTTTTTTTTTTTTGTTATCTGGGCAATTACTTGTGTTTAAGAGATATTTCCCTGAAATGCTCTATTGCCACTTATTGTGCATATGCACTACGGGTGCAAATCTACTCACGCGTCTGTGAGCAAATGGCTAAGGAGAAAGAAGGAATCGCTTGATGTGTTTCCTGAACAGCTGGGGACTGTAATCCTTGCAGAACAACCCTGGGTAAAACACGGAGGAAGGTAATCATTTTATGGTATTTCTTCATTTTATTTATTTTATTTTAAGGCGCGCGCGCGCGCGCACACACACGCACGCACGCGCACGCACACACACATAGGATGTTTCTAAAATGTTTGACCAAACTAAAGGTACTTTTTCAACCTCCGATTCTGATGACAAAAGGTCATATAAACACTGTCGAAGACAGATGTTGAGTGGCCCTCTTCACATTCCACTATAGCCTGTCTGTCATCAGGATCAGCTATATCCTTATCACGTGTAATGAGTTCAGGCACTCTCACTAGCAGGTTTTCTCCTCCTCAACTCAAAGTTGCTGAATGGCTTCTGCAAGGTTGTACTGAACCTGGTTTTCTTCATGGTATGTGTTTTTTTATGGATGAATCTCATTTCATCCCCGATGACACAGCGGACTTTCACAACACGCATCACTGGGTGCGCCTCAATCCGTATGAAATCAGGCATTCCTGACACTAACAAAGTGTTCATGCAAATGTATGGATCGGTATTATTTCAGATCTCATCGGTTTTATCACCACTGTATTATCGCCACGCCGGCGCATTTGGTTGTTCACGCATGATGGAGCTCCAGCGCCTTTTCGTGGATCTCGATCGTTCCTATCCCAACCGTTAGATAGGTAGAAGTGGGCCAGTTGAACGGCCACGATGATCTCCCTGTATAAATCCACTGGATTGCTTTTTTTGAGGGCCGATGTTTTTGCTACACCGGTACCTAACGAACAGGTTTTCCTTCAAAGAATCCTGGATGAGTGCACGACAATGTGGAATACTTCGGAACTTCTCAAACCTGTGCAGCATGTATTCCTGCTCAGGGAACTTATTTGCTATGGTGTAGCTGCAGGTAATCGCTCGCCTCGATCATTTCCTCTGTACAGTGTTATGGAAAACAAACCTGTTACCTTCTAAGTGTGTATGTCATACACCCTGTTACCTTCTCAGTGAAGGTAACAGGGTGTATGACATGCTCTATCTCTGTAGGAAAGTGTTTCAGGCACTACGTTTATATGACCTCTTGCCATCAGAATTTAGCCATAGTTTGGCTAAACATCTCATTCCCTTTGCCAGCAACGGCTTTATAATATACAAAATTCGAGGGATCTTAGGGAACAATAAGCTTGCTCTCTTTCAATAAACAACGTACCTGAACACTCTCAGCTGTGTTTAAATGATGTTGTTCGCATTATTAACTTTGTGCACTCATAATTTCTTTTCCATTTTTGAATCAGAGGAATGTAGAAAACTCATCCGCATATCATTGTCGTCGGCCTGAGTTCAAGGCTGCCTTTATCTTCTTTCTCGGAATCACAGACTACCCTGTGTATTTCTGAAGCTGAGCGCTACTTTAGTGGAAAAAGTCTATGCTAGTGTTGGAAAGTATGTATTTGGGATCTAATATATCCAGAAAAGTCGAGGGAAGTGAGGACCTGTCCGAGTTGTAGATGAAAGTTAAGCTCACTTCGTTTTCGGTTTATTTCTTCATTAATATGTTAGCTTATCTTCGCAGCTAACATGAATGGTTGTAATACAGTTCCAATGGCTCTAAAATTTAACAGCCTTTCTCTTCACTCAAATTACGCAGTTGCGAATTTTAATGGATTTAATTCTTGGAAGTTGGTTGAACGGCGTGTTCAATATGTTTGGAATAATCTTCATAGAGTATCAGCTAAATAAACATGTATGTATTTGAGTTCTAATGAGGAACAGTTTTAAAAGAATGGCGTTGGTGGGTCGAGAGACATAAAAATGTTCCAGAAAAAGCAGCCTTTGTAGCTTTCCATGAAAACCATACAAAGAGAGAGAGAGAGAGTGAGAATAACAGCTGTAGCTATATAGAGCATATGTTCGTTATTGTTCCCATAAGTTCAATAATGTTTGCCGTGCTGTGTCTACTCTGCAAGTACCAGTTGGCTGCAGACACATGTAGATTCCGTCGATAGCCAACCATCAAGCCACTAATCATTCTCCGCGGACTCTACGCCACACAAGTAGTCATAAGGGAATATAATTAATAGCTTTGTAGCAAACACCGTTCTGACATCCAATCTAAAGAAGAGACAATAGTTGGCACACATACTCATACTCACCTTTGCTGTCTGCTGATCGTCCTTTCGTCATGTCTCGAGTTCCGTCAGAACTAACAGATGTCGAGGGTCGTCACATCGCAGGGCGTTCGGGATACTTGTGCAAGTGAAACATCGCCGGCTGTCACTGTATCAGTGCTACAACAGTGACCACAACACTCGGTGTGTGTGTGCTCTCTCGTAGACACGAGCTCGCATACCTTCTGGCGGAATCGATTTGTTTCGACAGCGGACGTCGTTCCTTAGCAACGTTGCACGTGCAAAACTCTGACCACGGGCAGCAGTTAGGAGTTCTCTACCGTCTAACAAGAACCCCCCCCCCCTCCCTCCATACACACACACACACACCGACCAGCATTCATAATACATTTATCATGCATTAATAATGTACCCACGCTACATCACTGCGTTTCTTTAAACGCTCCACTTGTCCTAATTCGTGAGGAGCAAAAACTGACCTTTTATTTTTGCCTGCAATCGATGTTGAAAGGTCAAAGTCACGAAGTCAATCGAACGAAGAGGAAGTCCGGCGAGTGATCAGGAACATATATATTCATCGTTAAAAACTAGGTCGATTTTTCGATATTTTTTTAATCTAATTTCATATAAGCAGTGGAAAAGAATGTCCACTTTTTTGTGACCATTTTATTAATGTTTACTTTTCTGTTGTTCTTTATATTTATCATTTCAGTTATCAGGCAGTTTCTGTATTCATCCACATTCTTGCGAAGGCAGCATTTTTATCTTCTACAATATTCATTATGTAATTAGATTTACTTGTGGTTATTAGTGAAACTTATGGGTGATCGTGAAAATAGCAAAATATTCGCTGTTTTCTTGTTTCTTTTGTTTTTAGTTATCCACAAAAAAGACAAAAATCCCTAAATATTAAGAAGCTATTGAACGATCGACCCACTTTTTTCGTTATGCGCCGAACCACTTGGCACACGCCCAAAGCTTCCTGATAGCACCGTTTGAAAATAATCCGAGAAACCACAACAAGAAATGATTATAGAAATGATCCAATGATTACGAAAGGTGTGTTTCGTTGTATTAGTAGTTTAAATGGTCCAATTAAAACCAAAGGTGAAATGCAGGAGAAAAATTTAGTACCAAATACCAAGTTTCATTAACTTTGGCTCCTAGAATTCCTTGTTATTTGATAATATTAAGCATTTGATTTATTTATTTTTATTTCATTTGTCCATATTCCTCTAACTTTTTCACAGACTTTTCTTTATGAATAAATGCAAAAATTGCCGTTTATTTTTACTAGAAAATAAGAGGCAATTTTGAAGGACTGTTCGCTTCTCTCAGTTACAAAACTATCTTCAATATCACGGGTAGTTAGCGATTAATTTGAGAATGACGACCTATAGGTCTCTCTCTTCCCCCTCTGCCTAAATCTGCAGTTTTGAGGTTTCACATCTTAATTGAATCACGAAAGAAGAAACATTAATTCGTATTAGCTGACCAGAAGACGCATTCTTACAGGAAGCGAGATTAGTAGAATAGGTCAGAAAGAAGCCTTTGGTAGTTCTCTGAAACTTGAAGACAAGCACTCATAGTATTTAAGGCTTAATACCATGACCTTAGGTCCTTAGGCTTAATAATTAAGCCTAAGGCTCGTTAGTGAACATTCATTACTAGTGAACTTTTTTTAAAAATCGAAATGTACAGTATGTTTGGTGACGAAAACTTCATAGCCACTAAATAACTGATGTAAATAAGAACGTTAAAACTGTAGAAATCTCCATTATTAGCTGTTCATCACATAAAACGTCCCTCCTTCCAACTAGAAAATCGGATTTATACTCGAAATGCGTAAAAAAAAATAGCAGTCGTTCGCTTATCAACAACTTGGCAAATTTCGAAACATGCCCTAACTTATCAGCGTTGCATTGTCTTGGTGATGTGTGTTACGTGTTCCGTATCATTACGACGGGGAAAGGCGTCTACTGTGGAGCACATTTTCGTCCATCATTCCATAATGTGCTACCACCTGCGAAGTCGATTATAGAATATGGTTTCGAAATGTCGCTAGATTCTCCGTTGTGCTACGACAAGCTCGTAGTTGTTCTGAAAAGTTCTATTCTTACAACAATAAGGGGAAAATATCCTTTAGTGAAGTGGTATTACAAACTGCTTAAAAAATGCTTGTACTGCCTTGATTTTCTTAGTTTTTTATAAGTGGAATTAAGAGGATTGAGTTTAAAGGGTAGTCTATTGATTATTAATGATTACTTTAACTTTTTTTCATTAAGTAGACGTCATCAACTCAACTTGGGGGGGGGTTCTTTACTAAGAAGTTCAGTTAGTGTCATTTTGTCAGATCCTACTCTCGCGAATAGTGAGACAAACTGACAGAATCGTTTTTACTTAAGTTCCAGTATCGTTTCAAACAACTATTTTTTAAAAATAAACTGAGATTTTATAAGAAAGTTATCGAAAAGGAATCAAGCAAGCTATATTGATAATGACCTAAAGTTAAAAAGATGAGAATGCCATTCTGTGCATCATAGAACACTTAAGAAAAAAAAAGTATTTTTATCTCATATTTAGTCTTTCCTTGAACAAATGCACGAAGTTTAGCTAGCACTGTTCAGTAATGCTTTCTGGATTTGACAATTCCAGTACAAATGTGTGTGTGTGTGTGTGTGTGTGTGTGTGTGTGTGTGTGTGTGCGTGCGTGCGTGCGTGCAGTACAGTAACAAGGGTAGTATGAAGCGCCTGTGGCAAGTGTTCTAACTTGTGCCCCCCCAACCCAAAAATGACAAAATTTTGAAAAATGTAAATGTTACAAGTTAAATTTTGCTAAATGCAATATGTTAAATACTTACTATTAACCCCATCAAAATGAATTGCAGTGTGTTGCAGAATTTGTGTGTCTAAAACGGTGTATTACCGAAATTTTAAAATACTATATAAAATAGCGGACTTTTATATCTATTTATTTATTTTTATTTTTTACATTTTTTGACGTTTTGCGCCCCAAACCTTGTTGCGCCCGTGGCGGGCGCCTCTTTCGCTACGCCACTATGTGTGTGTGTGTGTGTGTGTGTGTGTGTGTGTGTGTGTGTGTGTGTGTGTGTGTGTGTGTGTTGTTACTAAAGAAAGAGCCAAAAGGCTTCATTTTGGATGTAAAATTGCATAGAGTGGATATTAAATTCAGCATTATTTCAAAGCCGAATGTTTGTTGAAACTATGAAAGTTTCGTAACTTGGCCAGAGAGCTTACGAGAATACACCTTTCGGCATCCCCTAGTTGCCTTAGTTTGGACTACTTAAAAGACATGGGCGCTGCCCGGGCATCCATATATTCACCTTTTATTAGTCTTTTTGATAGAGGTTTCACTGGCCTGACAGCTGTTTCGAACTGGTTGGTTCTCTTCAGAGACCAGGCAGAAACCTTAAGAGAACAAAAACTAAGAGAACGTTCACTACTAAGGAAAGCTAAATGTTGGAGAAATGTATTTTTCGTAAGTGAACTCTTAAGGCCTTGTCTCTGAAGAGAACAACCAGTTCGAAACAGCTCTCAGGCCAGTGAAACCTTTATCAAATAGAGTAATAAAAGGTAAATATATGGATGCTTGGGCAGCGCCCATGTCTTTTAAGTAGTCCAAACTAAGGCAACTCGGGGATGCCGATAATTGTATTCTCGTAAGCTCTCAGGTGAATTTTACGAAACTTTCATAGTTTCTACAAACATTCGGCTTTGAAATAATGTTGGATTTATTATCCACTCTGCCTATATATTGTGATTTTCATCCAGTGTTAATTTCTTTTTATGGACTGCGTATTATAATATAATATACAGTTGATCCTTGAACAACGCGGTGTTTAGGAGCCCCGATCTCCCCCGCAGTCGAAAATCGTATAACTCTTGACTCTCCCAAAACTTAACTACTAATAGCCTACTGTTAACCAGAAGCCTTACCGATAACATAAACAGTAGATTAACACATATTTGGCATAATATGTATGTATTATATACTGTATTCTTACAATAAAATAAGTTAGAGAAAAGAAAATATTATTAAGAAAATCATAAGGAAGAGAAAATACATTTACAGTACTGTACTGTATTTATCGATACCGTAAGTTTATGTAATCTTTTTACGAGATGAATCGTCTGTCTGTCAGTACCTACATCAATATTGTCTTATGTGATACAAAACACTGTACATGTTACACGTATTACTAACACTAGCCATCAAAAATGAAAAGATAATGTGAAAAAGAAATTCATATTTATTTACAGGTATAACGATTCATGCATTATGAATCGTTATACCAGCAGCAATATGATTGCTTTATGGTAGTGTAGCCTATACACTAATGAATGAATCGTTATAAAAATTTTATTTTATGCTAATTAATTTAACTGATTAATTAATAACAGTTAAATTTATGCAGATATGATTTAACTCTGTAGCTTTACGTTTGTTTACATTTCACTCGACTTCGAATGGCGCCGTGTACAGCCTGTAAGTGTTTGTGTTCGTAAGTTTTGATAAATTTTAACTTTTTATAATAGTTTTATGTATATTTTATTATAGTAAATGATAAAATAGACAGTATCTCCATATATTTTATTACATTTTATGCATTGATGACATACCTAGCTTTTTCTTAATTTTTAGGCTACGCTGTTCGTCTGCGAGTTTTCTCAAATTGTCGCAAATCTTCAAACAATTTTCCAAAATATTGATTGAAACAAATCAGCGCATAAGTGGACCCGCGCAGTTCAAACCCGTGTTGTTCAAGGATCTGCTGTACTTGACAAAAAATTATCTTAAAATTTTCACCATATTTATCCCATTGTAAACAAACAAAAGTTTGTACGTGATGAATGAACTTCTTGCATATAGAGTGCTCTTCACTTAGCATAGTCCTTTGTATCCCAACTTTCAGCAAATCCTCCACACCCATTCATACACTCCTTCACATCGCACACATAATGCCACACTTTATGGTGAATGTCATTTTCCAAGCCACTTTCGATCTTTACTGAAGTGTTTTGTCAATTCGTCTCATCAGTGGCTTTTATAGTATAAAAGGAAAATTGAGTACACTAGTAGAAGTAAGAGGTCTTCGGCCGATCATTTTAACCACTTGACTCAAAGGTCCTTGCTAAAACTGATTCAGATCAGACTATTAAACAAAACATTAAACTTAGCAGGTACATTCCTGTAATTGGAAAGGAATTAACACGGAACTAAAGCATATAAGAACTCTTGCAGTCCGTTCTTCAAGGAATCGGTAACTGCCTTGATGTAGGACCACACTGCAAAGATTTGTCCAGGTTAACAGCCTCCTACCATTTCTTAAAAGGCACAAATAATAAAGGATAAATGTCACGTAATACAGCGAAGCTAAATATTCCCCAGAAATAGTTTAATGTGTCTCTTGCCATTTGAAAACCACTGATGGCCTTTAGTATCTATATAGGAACATCTTTCCTTTAAAATATGCCGTTCTTGTCCCAAGAAATAAAGCATAAAAAAAGAACAAATGAGGGGGAGCAAACCTCATTGTGTGTTGATTGTTTTTCTAGTGCAGTTATTTATGTGAATTCCACACACGAAAGATTATAAACATCTTACATTGTCCTATTCTAGAGATCAATCATGGAACTTTTCACGTCTCCATTAAGCAGGGTGGTGGGTGGTGCTTCTCTCTCTCTCATCAATCTGTTGGTGCTTCTCTTTCTTGGAAATGAAAACTGTATACAATTATTAAACATCTGCTAGTAAAAATCCTGATGTGACCAAAACAGGAAAAACAAAGTTCCGGATAGTTCAAAAGAAGGCAGTCCCAAGGCCATCTAAACTACCGTTTTTTTTGTTTTGTTTTGTTTTTGTTTCTTGCCTTGCGCTTTTTACATGTTAGATGACCTGTCTTGTAAAACGGGAACCTATTCGGGATAACTTCTTATGTCCCATCCTTCCAAGTTCCGTGCCACGCTGGTGTGATAACGCCTTTAAATGTATCTATCTGTAAAATGTCGCAGAATGTTCTGAGAGAACTCTAGCATCCAACGGTTTGCTTCAATTTGTCGAATTAATCTGTCCTCACATACCTTCGTTGAAGATGAACCCCAATGTTCTGTATAAGATCGCATTTCAGCATTCACATTTGCAATATAGTTCAATATCAACATCATTTTAGCGAGGACTGTCTGCTTTTTCTTCTTCCAATTTAGGTGATAGCTTTATTTCAGGAACATGACTACCGTTTCAACATCCAGACATAAGGGTTCTACATGGATATGATGGTACACTGATCAAAAGAGTATGAGATATAATAGAATAAGATATAAATTTTTGCAAATATTACAGTATCCATTGCAGTCTTTGTACCGCAAATAATATTGTAGTATACATTGAATGCAGTACAAATAGTGTGATGTACATAATTTCATTTTGTACGTTCGAGTAAATGAATAATTTAAAAAAAAAGCTGGAAATAAAACTGAATTTTTACGGCCCACTTAATTCTGCCTCGTAAGCCGTCTCCCTTCTGTATATTTTAATCCAAATTAATATTGGGAAGAGGCCCATATACGGCTCGTGAATTCATCGAGAGACTTAGTATTATTATTATGATTATTATTACACAGATCTTCCTAGTTACCCTCAGTACTATTTAGACATTAATAATTTACATTTATATTTACATTTAATTCAGAAATAGATGTACAGTATTTATTTACTTTTACTTTATTTTATTTTTTATATTCTTCTAACTTAGTACCAGACCGACGCACTAAGATGATCAAGGGAAAGCAAAGGACAAAAATAGCACTCGAATTTCTCGGCTTATTAATTAATAGTTGCATTTTTGCCTTGAAGGTTCTATCTATCCTTAGTTGTATTTTAGAACGTTGAACAGTAATGCACGATTAAATGAAATCGAAAGTATTTACTTTGAGTGTCATTTCGTATACAAGTTGGCAAAATGCCACCAGACTGTACCTGTGCATGATACCGATACCTGCACTAGTGAACAATCGCAAGGACCCAATGCGCTCAGCAAGGTGTTCACAGATGTGAGGCAATGAACCAGAGCGAAGGAGTCGCTATAAAGATTTTATGGGAAAAAGAACAACGCTTACAGTTAAAAACTTAGGCTACTAGAGGATGGAAATACTCTTGACCGACGACTGCGAAGTCTACGGGAAATACCTCAGAACAGGTTTTGGGTTATAACGATGACAAAACCGAGGCCCATCTGATGGCATCCGCTCTTTGACCATACAGGCTCTCTAGAGATGTTCAGTTCAACCATGACAGTTGCTAATACTTTCTTTCCAATTAAAGTTCTCGACGTTAATCGCAGTTAATAAATAATAAGCTATTAACAACACAGAGGGAAAATATTGATTATTTTAATGCAGTATTTCGCCTAACACTAGTGAGGCATTTCTAAAGGATAACGATAACAAAGTATACAAAATAATTTGAATAAAAACAAAGAATATAAGCAACACATTGAATTTACAGCGTATCTGATGGTAGCGTTAGAATCCAGTTCAGTGTTTAAATGACAATAATGTGGTCCGATTGGGTTTCACTTGATCAATAAATGATTGATCGAGGTTTCTGCGTGATCTTACGCATTACGCATTTTGTAGTTCATTTTCCTTTTATTTATTTTTCCTCTACTAAAGATGACCACAAAGATGTGTACAGATCTGTCTTTCACATATTTTCTATTTCAATTTTACGATTTCAAAGACCTTAATAAGCCTTTGAAGGATGTTCTCAGCTCTCTGTTGGATCTAGATAGTCACGATAATTTTTAACATCTTTCAATGTTTCACTTGCATTGCTTGACTATTCTTATGTATCGTTTCCTAATAACTATTTTGCCTGGTTCATCACTCCTAAGCCAGTGTTCGAATTGGCGTGAATAAAAGCAATGAGGAATTTTACCTGCCGCCTTAACATATATACTTGTTCGGCTTTTCTAATTTAATTTTATAGAAAACTCTCTCAAATGAAGATTTACAATAATTCGTACAAAATATTTGAACGAAGCGTGATGTTAATCCCGCCTTGAGGGTGGATGTTTGTGATTGTCTGTGAAAATACTAGTGGTGGTGGTGGTGGTGGGCGGTAGATGGCGTTGGTGTAGTTGTAGTTCGTTGTAGTTGTTGGAATGAGTGAGTTGTGGAGACGGAGTTGTAGAGTAGGTACCCTCCCTCGATGAGTCTTTGGACTCCCTGGAGGTGTCACGTATTAATAATAATAATAATAATAATAATATTGTAGTCTTGTTTTGAAGTGCATCGGCAATATTATTTTCTATTAAAAAAAACAAAAAACCTCTTCTCGATAATATTAGTTTATAGCTATGCAGTTTTTATGACTCCAACATTATTGTCTGATATTATCGCGTAATGCATAATTTTATTTACGAACAGATTTTCCTATATTTTGGACGGGAAAATTTAAAAAACTCACTAGAGTATTAATTCAATTACACGAACTTAGATAAAATTTTGCTAATTTTTCACTTGCATTAATTATAAACAAAATGTTTTATTATGGGGAGCCCACGTTGACCTGCCACCCCCCCCAAAAAAATAAATTGTTGCGGCGAAATATCTCAAGCATTGGTAGTTTTTACAGCAATGTATTCAACTGCATTTTTTTTTTCTATTTCTAGCTCTGAATAGTTGAAGGCACACTATCGCCATCTATTAGCACGCTTCAGTTCTAATTCGATGAGGAATAACGTGTGGGAATTAAATAATATTTATTAATAACTGTATAATAAAAAATATTAATAACTTAATAATAGATGCTTTAATGAGTAAATAATATAACCCATTTGTTAACATTATGCCCATTTGCTAATATAAATAATGAAATATTAATGTGTTGAAAACATTAATGAACAAAAAGGCAAAATAAATTTTTTGAGAATTAGATTAGATGTTTATAATTAGATTAGGTTTTTCTCGTTTGCATTTCCTTACTTTAGATTACTTTTACTTATTTGCACCTTCCTTAATGCTGACTCTTATGCAGATATGCAGTAAAAAAGTGCTGCCGCTGGAACTGCGTGCACAAAACTGGGGAGAATTTTGAATTAAAAAAAAAAAAAAACTTATTAAAATCGGAACATCTTTCAATTCTGATGCAGAAAACAGTAGGTAATAATTATTTTTTGAAAAAATATTTTTTTCAAAAAATAAAAGAAAAAAAGTAAAAGAAAACAACGAGGATCGATTTAATTGTTTCGTTTATTAGTGTATTGTTCTTTTAGAATTACTCATATTAATTAATGTCACTAATATTTATAATAATCGTTATCATTATTGAATAGTGTTAAAGTCGGATAATCAAAAAATTGTTTATCCGACTCCCAAGTGAAAATCAGTCAGTAAAAAACTACACTGAACACAATTTTTTACACATGATTTCAGTCTGGCTGAGATTAATCCAAAATGAAACAAATTGGTACAAATCGAAAATAAAATATACTGTGCGAAATAATAATATATAGTATCTTCTTATATAAACTAAAACATCAGCAGATTTTAATTCTTGTTTTAATTTATTGAAAATATTTTCATTTTATTAATAAAATGAAAATATTTTCATTTTATTCCAAATATGTACTGTCTATTAGAAAGACATGCTTTTTCAGCTGTCAGATCTGTTTTATCATGACATCGAATGGCTTGATGACTGGTTATTGAAAAAAATCCACTAGCAGCTTTTATTCCAAACTGGAATAAAAGCTGCTAGTCTTTTATTCCAGTTTGTCTTTAGAAACCGATGACCGAGCCCAAGGCTATCAGTGATTTCATAATTTCACAAACAATCAGGGAGAGAGTACGGTAGGCAACTACTGCCATCTCGTGGTCTTAAACCTTAACAGGTATACACCATTGTCTGAAATCATGTGAATTATAGGGAGATTTTTTGAATTTTGTGGTTAAAAATCTAAATTTCCACAAGGAAATATATATATATATATATATATATATATATATATATATATAGAGAGAGAGAGAGAGAGAGAGAGAGAGAGAGAGAGAGAGAGAGAGAGAAACAAGTTTAGTTCCATTTGGTTTATTTAGATTTACGGTTGAAGCAGATCATGCTATGAGGTTAGTGTATTCTGTATGCTAATTACGTGTGTGTTCTAATGGTCGGTTTGCCCGTTCTTAGGGACGAAAAACCTGAGTTTCTGGGAGAAAAAACCCGCTACCTCCGTAGAGGTTTTTTTTCCGGCTAACTCACCTTTAGTTGAAAAGAGAGAGAAGGATAAATTAATTGCCTATTCCAAAGATCAGCTAACTCGGACACCTGGAATAAGGCCTAGAAAACGTTCCTGTACTCGGCGACTTAAAATCGACGGTCTAGTGTTTTGTAGTCAAATGCCGTTTCCACAGGGCTACACAGGCGCATGATTATTACATTAAATATTCAAGTTTCAAAGAATATGCACGCACATCTCTAGTAACACTTTAACTCTCCACTCTTGTATTTAAGCTCCTGTCAATCCTTACATAACAGAGGAGCTTCATTAGCTCAGACTAATTTGGGGGTTCTTTCATAAACTCGAATTTTTCATCCCGCAGAATAGACAAACCAGCTGAAAAAGCATGCAATTTACAGACATAATAAGTTAGACACTTGAGAAACCAAAGAGTTTGAAGTAATTTTACTTTTTTCTCGGATGCAGCGCCACTCTGCGGCTGGAGGAAGAACGAATTTCTGCTTTAGTGGAAAACTTTTGACACATTTCTCTGTCATTTGATTTTTTTTTTTTACCAATTCTAAAGTATCATTAAAAAGAGAAAAATAAAGATAAGGGACGGGATGAGAGGTTAATCTAAGAATTTTTTTTGCAGTTTTGCCTTAAATTTTTGTTGCCCTCAGTCTAAAAACAAAAAATCCGAAGACATACCCCCCTACACTCTATTACGGAATTCAACTCCTAATGAAGTTTTCCTTTATAGCGCATATTCGCACAGAAGTTCACCAAAAAAAAAAAAAAAAAAACCTCAGCAATGTTACTAAAAAAGGCGTTTGAGGTATTCACTTCCCTCCCCTTTTTGTATGTTTTTCTTCACAATTCTATCTGTGAAGTCTTTATACAAAAAAAATAATTTTTTCTCAAGTTTCACGCTGTTATACTTCAAATGAAAAGCATGTGGGAAATAAAACTCACTCCTTTGATCCCAGTCGATGACGCAAGCGCGACCGCAAAAATTTATTTATTTTAAGGTGGTGCAAAAAACGAGGGATCTTCCGTTTTAAGTGTAATTTGAGACGATGTTAAGAAAGGTTAATTACTTGCAGTAAAGGTCACGCAGCAGTCACAACACGTCTCTGCTTATGAAAGGTGTAAGATATCGTAGGTTATTGCATCCAAGATGGAAAGAAAAGAAAGAAAAAAAATCGCTGCTCCTTGAGGTTAATAGCATGAGAACATATGGTCAAATGCCTCCGTCTTATTTCAAATCCAGAAAAAGTTCGTTGCTAATTACAAATAGGAGTTGCAGAGATTTCATTAATCTGCACGAGACCCACATAACGATCGCTTAACTTATATGGCTAAACGAATTTTTTTTTTTTAATGTATTTCTTGTGCGTATATAATAAGCGACCTCACAATCTTTAGAAACGACCCCACAGCAATGATCTGTGTCTGGAGAATATATGATACGGACGCCAGTTTATGAAGAAACTTGTAATCAGTCAATTAAAATTTTTTCAACGTCTTTGATAAGATGTCCTGGTGGGGAAAAAGCGAGGAGAAAAACAAACAAACAAAAGGATTAATTATGGAGCTCGAGTTTGGAGCAGAGTTGGACAATACCAATAGGACTTAAAGACCCGGATGCTCAGAATGATCAAGTTGATTTAATCTCTTTCCGAAAGATCAAATGAGTCATGGGGGTACAGAGCTTTAGGTATAGTAGTCGTGGATTATTTGTCCATTTCGTCATTGCTAGAGTTGAAGCACAAGTTTCGTCTTCAGGCGATGTTGCAGTCAAAAGTGGTAGAAGCAGGATTGAGTAGGGGGTTGTGATCAGTGGACTTGAATATAGACTAGAAATCAGGACTACTAGTTGAGCAGTAGTCAGATTTTTTTTCCTTTTTCTGCCTCTTTTGACACTCTCTCTCTCTCTCTCTCTCTCTCTCTCTCTCTCTCTCTCTCTCTCTCTCTCTCTCTCTCTGTGTGTGTGTGTGTGTGTGTGTGTGTGTGTGTGTGTGTGTGTGTGTGTGTGTGTGTGTGTGTGTGTGTGTGTGTGTGTGTGTGTGTGTGTGTGTGTGTGTGTGTGTGTGTGTGTGTGTGTGTGTGTGTGTGTGTGTGTGTGTGTGTGTGTGTGTGTGTGTGTGTGTGTGTGTGTGTGTGTGTGTGTGTGTGTGTGTGTGTGTGTGTGTGTGTGTGTGTGTGTGTGTGTGTGTGTGTGTGTGTGTGTGTGTGTGTGTGTGTGTGTGTGTGTGTGTGTGTGTGTGTGTGTGTGTGTGTGTGTGTGTGTGTGTGTGTGTGTGTGTGTGTGTGTGTGTGTGTGTGTGTGTGTGTGTGTGTGTGTGTGTGTGTGTGTGTGTGTGTGTGTGTGTGTGTGTGTGTGTGTGTGTGTGTGTGTGTGTGTGTGTGTGTGTGTGTGTGTGTGTGTGTGTGTGTGTGTGTGTGTGTGTGTGTGTGTGTGTGTGTGTGTGTGTGTGTGTGTGTGTGTGTGTGTGTGTGTGTGTGTGTGTGTGTGTGTGTGTGTGTGTGTGTGTGTGTGTGTGTGTGTGTGTGTGTGTGTGTGTGTGTGTGTGTGTGTGTGTGTGTGTGTGTGTGTGTGTGTGTGTGTGTGTGTGTGTGTGTGTGTGTGTGTGTGTGTGTGTGTGTGTGTGTGTGTGTGTGTGTGTGTGTGTGTGTGTGTGTGTGTGTGTGTGTGTGTGTGTGTGTGTGTGTGTGTGTGTGTGTGTGTGTGTGTGTGTGTGTGTGTGTGTGTGTGTGTGTGTGTGTGTGTGTGTGTGTGTGTGTGTGTGTGTGTGTGTGTGTGTGTGTGTGTGTGTGTGTGTGTGTGTGTGTGTGTGTGTGTGTGTGTGTGTGTGTGTGTGTGTGTGTGTGTGTGTGTGTGTGTGTGTGTGTGTGTGTGTGTGTGTGTGTGTGTGTGTGTGTGTGTGTGTGTGTGTGTGTGTGTGTGTGTGTGTGTGTGTGTGTGTGTGTGTGTGTGTGTGTGTGTGTGTGTGTGTGTGTGTGTGTGTGTGTGTGTGTGTGTGTGTGTGTGTGTGTGTGTGTGTGTGTGTGTGTGTGTGTGTGTGTGTGTGTGTGTGTGTGTGTGTGTGTGTGTGTGTGTGTGTGTGTGTGTGTGTGTGTGTGTGTGTGTGTGTGTGTGTGTGTGTGTGTGTGTGTGTGTGTGTGTGTGTGTGTGTGTGTGTGTGTGTGTGTGTGTGTGTGTGTGTGTGTGTGTGTGTGTGTGTGTGTGTGTGTGTGTGTGTGTGTGTGTGTGTGTGTGTGTGTGTGTGTGTGTGTGTGTGTGTGTGTGTGTGTGTGTGTGTGTGTGTGTGTGTGTGTGTGTGTGTGTGTGTGTGTGTGTGTGTGTGTGTGTGTGTGTGTGTGTGTGTGTGTGTGTGTGTGTGTGTGTGTGTGTGTGTGTGTGTGTGTGTGTGTGTGTGTGTGTGTGTGTGTGTGTGTGTGTGTGTGTGTGTGTGTGTGTGTGTGTGTGTGTGTGTGTGTGTGTGTGTGTGTGTGTGTGTGTGTGTGTGTGTGTGTGTGTGTGTGTGTGTGTGTGTGTGTGTGTGTGTGTGTGTGTGTGTGTGTGTGTGTGTGTGTGTGTGTGTGTGTGTGTGTGTGTGTGTGTGTGTGTGTGTGTGTGTGTGTGTGTGTGTGTGTGTGTGTGTGTGTGTGTGTGTGTGTGTGTGTGTGTGTGTGTGTGTGTGTGTGTGTGTGTGTGTGTGTGTGTGTGTGTGTGTGTGTGTGTGTGTGTGTGTGTGTGTGTGTGTGTGTGTGTGTGTGTGTGTGTGTGTGTGTGTGTGTGTGTGTGTGTGTGTGTGTGTGTGTGTGTGTGTGTGTGTGTGTGTGTGTGTGTGTGTGTGTGTGTGTGTGTGTGTGTGTGTGTGTGTGTGTGTGTGTGTGTGTGTGTGTGTGTGTGTGTGTGTGTGTGTGTGTGTGTGTGTGTGTGTGTGTGTGTGTGTGTGTGTGTGTGTGTGTGTGTGTGTGTGTGTGTGTGTGTGTGTGTGTGTGTGTGTGTGTGTTGCGAGTACAGGTGGAGAAGGAAACTGGAAATTTTGATTCAAGCCGGTTGTACGACGTAAATATTTATCATGCACTGATTAGGAAAATGGCAGATTCAGGATCAGAGTAGATATGATCTTCATTTCCGATCAGAATTATTTCAATAACTAAAGTACACCAAGTGTACTTTAGTTTTATCACGAAAATTGAAGAAGAATAGTCCAGTTAAAGAACACATAAAGATTAATCGCGCTGAAACTGGCATTGTTGTAGGTTAGGTATCAAATGATATCAAAATAGCAACAAAATCGGCACAACTCTGCGTTATCCAAAGGTGAATTAGCATAAGCGGTATATTAGTTCACCTCTGGAATACAAAGGATCCCAAAAAGTAGTAAGTACTGGTATTATGGTGAATAAATGAGCAGTTTGGTTCGTTGGTTGCCAGTACATCAGCAACGTTCCAGCATAGTTGTGGAACTGGAAAAGAGAGCAGTGAAGTTATGAACTTTCAAACATGCTAAGGAGAATGACTTCATTTGTTAAGGAAGTCATTTTCATCGTTAGCAAGGCTTTATGAGAGTGATATCAATGAGAATGACCCCACTCTTAAAGGCTGGTCAGTGGAAATCAGTGCACGAAAGGCTTTATTTGGCAAGAAAGGTGAAGGATTGAAAGTTTTAAATTCAGTTTTTTTTTTTTCTTTTCAAATGGAAAGATGTGAATCGCATGTAAATCAATTCCTGATCTTCTTCTACTTTCACTATTCAGACTAGTTGCTTGTTAGTGCCGCTGTTTTCAAAACCATCCCGCCATCTTTGCTAGGCTTCCCTCTGCCTCTCTTCTCCTTTGCTATTCAGTTCCTTACTTTGCTTGTCCATCTGTTATCCTGTATTCTTTCTATATGAGATTTCCATTCTTCTGATTTTCACGTAGACTTAAACGACGTTTTAAGTCATATAAGCGCATCTTTCATGTTATTTGCATACTTTACGTTTTCAACTGAGAAGCAATGAAAAACGTGTTGCCTAGCTAAGATAAAATAACCCCTTTGATTTTAGAGCTCTGAAGCAGTGTTATATATGCTGTTGAATAGAACAATGCAGTTACCTTTGGTATTGCATCCGAGTTTTTCAAAAAAACTTATGTTTTTTTTTAAATATTTTATTCATTAGTTATTATTATTTTCTTCACAATATATCCGTACTTGAAGACAGTCTCTACTGTGTAATTAAATGAACTGATGTTTGGCTTCATTCCTCCTGCTGTTTGCCTCAATGGAAGTTTTTGAATTGGTTGAGTTTTTTTTTGGATTTTTTTTTAATTTTTTTATTGATCCCACGATGTAACCATAGCCTTATAACAAACATCTCAATACAAACAAAATGAAGATAGCGTCGGTTGAAAACGAAATGAGCACCTCCCAGATCGTGTTTGGTGCATATTTCTGTCAGATTCACTGTCAACACTGATTACATCGGGCGGTTTTCTATTTCACAAAAGAGGGCGCCTTTGTAGGACACCCGACATAAAAGTCGTTTATTGTCCTGAAAAACGGAAGTGTGTGTGTGTGTGAACGAGATTCTTTGACAACAGCGCGAAGTGAAATCAGAATAATAGGACAGTGTAGTTGAGTGGCACTTGTCATGCAGCGTCCGCAGGGTAAATAAACTTCTAGTAACCTCCCACCCTATCCCAACCCACACGGACGTCGTCATTAAAGCGGCTGCGGGAAGGTCACAAGATATCCGCGCAGAGTGTCCAGTTTCATATGTTAAGAGGAAGCGGAAAGATCGCATCATGAAGTAGCCACTATGGAAACACTTTAGGGATGTCTCGGGGCCACGTGCTGTCGTTTTTTTTTTTTTTTCTTTTTCTTTCTGCTGGTGTCGAAGGAGAGTATTTACTTAGAAGGTTGGGCACATAAACTACCGAGAAACGGCTCCGAAGGTGGCGAGGATGCGTTTCAACACAGTTTGGTGTGCTTCATCAAAGGGGACCAGACAGGACCACAAAGAGGGATCTGTGCAGCGACACGGGGATTGGATTACGTTCCCTAGCGGCATCTCTTATTCCCCCCATCCCTACGAGAAAATATGTAGCAAGAATAAATCTGAGCAAGCTATGGAACCTCTCCCCCCCCTCCCAAAAAAAGCGATAACAAAACCATACCTTAAATCATGTTTATTCAGATGCCTAAGTTTTTCTTACAATTTATCCATTGCCATACGACAACCGACGAGTTATTCTACCGGTTTGTAGAAAATCCCTCGTATATATATCTTTTTTGTTTTTTTTTCTTCTAAAAGAACAAGTTCAGGTTATCTTTTCCCTCTTTCGCTCAACTCTCCTCACCCATCCACCTGACAAAACAAAACCGAAGATTGGTCATGGTATTAAGTTCGCGTTTTGTTATCTCCAATGAAAAATCAGAAAGCACTAACACTGTCATGGATCCTGCCAATTTTCTTTTAGCAACCATTCTTGTTTCGCAGCGCCACCTGGTACCGATCGAGTTTCCACCCACTCAGTAGGTCTGAGTCAGTCCAGCTGGAAGCAGAGCGCATTTCACCAGGACGAACACCAGCAAGGTTTCTTCCGTTTTGAACTTCTGCGTGTCAAGTAGATTATTTTACATCAACGGTCATTGTACGGGATGGGAACGCTTAGTAGTATCATTTGTACATGTAGATGGATTATTTCGTAAAGGAAATAAAAATGTATTGTGTCACGAGAACTTCCGGAGTTTGGTTCACTGTTCGGTAGTCATAAAAGGATTAACCTTCAGAGGTTATTTAACTTTAAACAATAATTGATGAGTTTAATGTATTGCCTTCTGCGGTTTGTTATCTCTTCTGATAATTTTGTTGTGAACAACAAAGTTAATTTTTGTTGATGAGCAACAAAATTAATAACAGCAAAATTCAAAGTTAAAATTTAGAATTCCTACCTCAGAATCTCTCTCTCTCTCTCTCTCTCTCTCTCTTTCTATCTGTCTATCTTACATTTTCTGATAATCCCCCAGATTATCAGGATATGTCGATAGTAAATGTCGATTGTTATAAAATATAAAAATACGTTATAACAAATTCAGTAACACAGGATGAACAAATACAAAGAATAAAACTGGATGAATGGTTGAAAATAAATACATGGTTATTTATAGAACGCGACTGTTAATTAAATAAAGGAAACTCAAGTGACAGACCGATTATTGGATCACTTATTTTATTTCTACGTGTCTAGTTACGGCAGAACGACATAAAACATTCTGATTCTCTGTAGTTCAATTGCCATGGTGACCAGTCATGTTCTAATGGAGGGGATAGAGAAGCAATTGAACTTATTTAATTCAGATGGCGAACCGCAGATGCCAACAGATGCTTCATCACTATACAAAATTTGTAAATAATTAATTACTCTTTTTATTATTTATTTGTTTGTTTTTGCTAAGAGTTTGCGACCTCAACAAACTATTATTATTATTTTTCTAATTCGGTTGGCGAAAAAAAAATAGTCCCAAGAAAACTATGACATCACAGTGCTATGTTTGTAGGCTGAATGGTTTTTAATTTTTAAGTTTTAGCTTGAAAGTCAAGTTTTATTTTTATAAATACAAATATATATATAATGATAAGAACTTCACAAGCAGTAACCAATAAAATGTGCATTGCTTGTAACAATCAACAGTAAATTTGTTTCTTGTCATTCGCGTGAGTAGAAATCGGTATTACGAGCATAAAATGAATGTTAACATAAGATGGTACGGAAAAACCAATAAATATTCTGAAGAAAAAAAAAAAAGAAAGAAAGAAAGAAAGAAAGCAAAGAGAGAGCAATCGTTTGCTTTTTATTTGTGTTTCTGCAATGAGACGTTATGGCAAAGCTCTAAATTAGCTATGAGATGAGTTCTAAAGTCACAAAAAAGGACATCATGACCTTTTACAGCCACATCTCTTTTTTTTAGCTGTCGGGTGAACTCATGCTGATATATTTATGCCCAGTCGTCTCCTGTGAAATGAAGGAAGGAAGCTTTAAAGGCCCCCATCGCCAGATCCGTCAATAAAGTCCATCTTCGTGGTTCCACTAAAGGCTGTCGTGCCGTCGAAGTTCTGAAAGCTGTAACGTTTTACGACTGCGGAGAAAAGCACATCTTGGCAAAGGAATTCAATTTCCTATTCACAGCATCCGAATATCTCAATCCAGCGAAGAGGGGACCAGACTAATATATAGCATAAAATATCTTCCCCATAACTGAAGAATGCCGAGCGGGAGACTGTAAACACAAATTCAGATGTTTATCGAAGTGTCTGACGGGACAGAACCATCACGATGTTTTATTTATTTATTTATTTGTATTTTCTGATCAAATTGATATACGTATGCGGCGTTTCTATGTTGAGTAGTGTGAAGAAACTGATATTTTTAAATTCTCTTTCAATCGTACTGGTCTCAAGAGCACTTCTTTCGTTATATCACACATATTGGAATGTTATTTCAAATTGTTAGAATTCATGGTGTGTGTGTGTGTGTGTGTGTGCGCGCGCGCGCTCTCATAGCAGCACTTTCAATGTTTTGTGAACCGGCCAAATGCATCATAGCTGTAAATGCATGATGTGGAATACCTGGCCAACTTTTTCTCGAAAAAAAAATTATTTTATTTTATTTTTTTATTTTCGGTGATGATTCTTTGATAAGTTCATAACTCCATGTTCTGATTTCTATATGCAATCAGGTTTGGTAAAAATGCATTAAAATTAAAATGCTTTGATTGTTTTCTTATATTTTTCACGTTTGAAAAATATTTTTTAAAAACATCGCGACATTTCGTTTGAGACTACTTCCATACTTTTCAAACTGGTTTCTAAATACAAATGTATCCTTGTGTTACATTTGGTGCAAACGTAATAATTAAACAATGTGACGAGTGCATTACAGTAATTTAAAGTACACTGAAGTAATAAAGGGGTAGGAAAGTCAGAAAAACTTTTTTATGTAACCATAAATTCATCAACATGACAGTCATTTGACGCATCGGATATTTCCATCAGCCAGGACAGGCTGATGTAAAAGTCAACATAAGAAAAGAAAACCGATCCTGGTTAGTAATCAGAGTATTGTCGCAAGTGAGGAGATTGAAGCATCGATTTTCTTCTGGGATAGACAGGATTGCGTTTTGATAGCATTTAAATTCACCATCTTCAGTCCACTTAAGAATGGCAAAGATGTGCTTAAGGCATCGGGTAAAGAAGATCTTCAATATCACTAGCATTGTCAGTGCAGAAAATGGAATAACATATAATTAACATATGTTAATATATGTTATTAATTAATTAATTAATTAACAGAAGAACATAATTAACAAAAAAGTATTCAACGATTCGATAAAAGCTTTGGTAAGATAGCAAAGGTGAATAAATTCCTAAGAGTCAAAAAGTACTAAGAAAGATTAGCAGATTGGAAAAGTACTGCCTCCCATAACAGAGGTGTATATTAGACTATCAGATCAGTTCAAATTAGGACGTTCTAATAATACTTCATGGCTTTCTTTATAAAGACATTGCATAATGAATCGAATCTAATATTATGCAATTTTTTGTTCTTTCGAAGGGCCTGTAGTGAAGATGATATATTCTGCAAGGCCAGACTATCCAGGTTCGGGAAACTTGATGTACATTTTATCTTCCAGATTGTCCAAATAAAATAGACCGCAAGAGCAAGAAATCTGATAGACTCCAGAAAGTTTAATGCCGAATCTTTCTTTAGGCAAAGAAAGAAAATTAGTAATTGCCGGACAGAGTAAAATGCTACATGAATGTTGTCAGGTTTTAGAATTTTAACAGCATGTTCTGATGCTTTCTTGGTTCAGGTGGAATACGAGTATATTGTATATTGACTTAATATATTGTAACTTGATGTAATAATGCATCTGTAGAACAAAGAGCTTGGCCATGATTTATTAATGGATCTATTTTTCCGACATGGATGATGGTGACTGTCAATGTTTTCTTCCGGAGTACAGAGAATAGAAGAATACTATTTAGTTGACAAAGAATCTACGGATTTTTCTAAAAAAGCTAACCGATCTTTTATTCTTCTAATATGAACTGTATTCATCTTGGATACAAACGTGTCCAGCTCTCATGACGTACCACCTCAAAATCACGAAGATATCGTCAGCATATCCATCAAGTACCTTGGAGAGAAATAGCTCTCCATAAAATAATTGGGAACATTGGGTGAGAGAGAGAGGATACACTCCATTGCAGTACCTTCTATTTGCTGGAATAATTTATTCTGAACTATGAAATATCAAAGATGTATCACGAAATCAGAGTCTAACACTATCGGCCGGAAAATAGCAGTATCTTTTGAAGGTGTGAAAAGTGCGACTATTTCCAGATTGTTCATAATATCACATGGACTCAGACAAGGATCACAAATTTTGCTCCTAAAGTCCAAGGGATTCTTGATATCAGACTGACTTTCCTGTGAAAGTAAAGAGCAAAATTGAGACAGCCAATTCAATCAACGACAGATCATCAGGGAATAAGACCATAAAATTGGACCATACACTATACACTATGGATCTTCAGAAGACCATAATAACATGGGGTATGTTGCACGAAAAGTCTTGACTTGTTCTTGAAATCGTCATCTCAACTAGAAACATTATCGACAAGACTGTTGGGTTTGTTAATCTGACTAACTGTGAGATCACTAGAGGGGATCGGTAAGTGAAGTAGTCACAAAACTTTCAAGTAATTTTTCTGTGTCCTTCCTATCTTGTATTAACACATCCTCGCCTTTGTCTGCTTTGATGATGATGAGACTGCTGTTAATAAATAAGATAGATTCTGCTCCATTTTTTGTACTTGCAATCTCTGTGATATATGGGCGAACATTTTGACTGATAAATATTTAATTCACGTAAGTCACCAGTTTGTTATTTAGGGTAACATCTAGACTTCTTGTGTGATGTTCCGGCTAAGTAGATTCCTCCCCACCTTTCTCTCTCTCTCTCTCTCTCTCTCTCTCTGGCTATATGTGATTTTTTTACTGTACTATTATACTTTTCATTTAATTTCAGATAGTTTGTCATAATAAATCACTTGCTGTATTTGAATAACGAGTTCAGTCAACGTAGTAGGAGGAGATGGCACATGTATTTGGCCATACTGAAATCGGGACATCCCATACATTTCAGCAATGTGGTTTCCAGAACAACGGCTCTCTTATTAGAATAGTTGAAGAGTTTCCCCCATTTAGGGTGAATGATGACGATATGTACTTGTACTCCCCCCCCCATCCCCCAAAACACATATTAAATGAAGTCATTTGAATCCGCACCTAACTACATTATCATTCAATTTGTATCTTCAGCGACCATCTTGGCGAACATGCGCTCTTGTGCTAATCTGAGCAGTTGTGCACTGCTCTTTCCTGTCCATGTCTTGATGTTGTCAAACCATGATATTCTTTTTCTTCCTCTAGTTCCTTTGCCACCAATTCTTCCTATCAAAATAGTTTGTAGAAGTTGGTATTTGCTGTTTCTCATGATGTGGCCAAGATATGATGTTTTTCGTTTCTTGATTATTTGTACAAGATGTTTAGCTTTGCCAATGGATTTTAAGACATCTTGTGACATCTGTTTTAAGACATCTATTATGATACATCATTTGTATCATAATAGTTAAATAGGTATTTCTCTATATGCGGATCTTGTTGATTTGCTTTAAAAATATTAAATATATAGCTATCGTCTAAGCGCGAATTTATCAGGGAGTCAGTAATTCGTGTTAAGTATACATTGCTAAATGTGCCTAATTTTCCAATACATGTTCCAACAGACTGGCTATTTTGTTTTTGAATAGTAGCGAGTGTTGTACTCTCGGTATTCATGCACTGTTATAGCGATGCGTTACCACTAAGCGATCTAATATTTTGGACATATGTGTGAATTCCTGCCTGCACAGCTGTGTATTCATTTTCTCCGTCTCTGTAATATCTTAATATCAAGCTACAAGTATGTTTGACCTTCTACTGCACAAAAATACGAAATGTTAATGGGATCGACAACTTGCCTGAAGACGGCTTACTACCTACCAATGGTAAAGAATATGATCTGTTGGCCTTTCAAGACTATTATTAGTGAAATCCAGGTCGGTAACCTCCGAAACTCGATCTAGTCTGCGACTATCAGGCTGCTGTCGTGTCCTTCGTAAAGTAATGGACGGTTTTAATGAACCAAGGGTGGGATGGGTTCAGTTACTAATGTCGTTATTCACGAACAAGTTCAGGGCAGACGATATGACAAAATATTCGGTTGCTGGCGCGATTAAATCAGGCTCAGTGGGTGGGCGGACGAGGGGAGATAAGTTTGGTTTCCCTTGAGATGAATTAATGTCCGCTAGTGATGGACATAAATGGACTTTGGGATCATATTTGCTCTCTCGATCTTCGGTTATTTTCCCAAAGATGAATTCATCCTTTCTTCAAGACGTTCGCTTCTAGGGGTGGGCGAAGTTTCGATGTCTTGATAATGGTTAACTGATCGATATGTTACCACATATTCTCAGTGGGATTCATGTCGGAACTCCTAGGCAACTTGACGTCTTATCTTTTGCGGAAAGTATAAACTTGCACGATAAGATAAGGCGATAGGTGGCGCCATCTTGCTGTCGTACAGGATTTCTTAAACTAAACTATAGTGTGAACGGGTAAAAGACCTGAAATCTGTGGTGGACTGTTCAAATTATATAGGTATATAATATATAATATATAAAATTATATATATATTATTACTATGTTTGTGTTATTTTCTTTTATTTCCTAAGAAATAAAAGTAAGAACATCCCACACTTAAAAATCTCTCTCTCTCTCTCTCTCTCTTGTATTTTCACATATCTGTAATTATTTATTTTTAATTCAAAATAGCGCTATTTAGGAACGCCACTGGATTCAGTTTTGTATCATTTTTTCAAATATTCGTAGCACTGTAGAGTTGTAATTTCATAGCATATCAGCTCTCCAAGGATTTGAATCCGCCATAGGAATGGATGTTTCCGATTGTCTTTAGGTGGGAAATGATTGTTATCGTTCGGTGTGATACTACCTCCCCGTTTATCGGAGGCCTGAAGTGGATGAAAAATAGTTCCATGTTTATTTCTAGAAAAGGATTTACGGGATATATAAAAAAATAAATAAAAATACAAACAACACGCACACATTATATAAATAGAAAAAATGTATTAGATGTATCTCATCTAATACAATTATTGTATTAGATAAGATAATACAATAATGTGAGTGTTTTTGATCGTAAAAGGTTAATTTTTTTCTATGTTTGTGAATTGTGAAATTTTTTTTTTCATCTTTATTGTTTTTGTCAGATACACAACACACTAACTTGGAATATACTTTAACAGAACAGCTTAACCAGAAGTCTGGAGGAGGAAAAGAGTTCAGTGTAACGAGAATCTAATCACTGTTGGAGGTCCGCATTTGCAGCCGTTATGCGATGAAGTCAGCAGCACGATATTCGCTGCGATATAATAGGGTAGGTAAAAATAGCTGCAGTTAATATTCTCTCATCTGCGCCAAAACGATAATTACGAAGGTGTGAAGAAGGAATTGCATTACTGGACTTCAATGGTGTTTCTGATGACGTTGCACGATCTTAGATAACCTCAAACATTAATGATGTAGTTTTGAAGACTTAGATACAAGACTTCTCTGTACTCGAATGAATGTGCAGAAAAAATGGTCCTTAAAACCACTCCCCATTCTTGCTTCGAGTTCTCTCATTATGGACAGCGTTAGCTTGGTGTAAATTTTGTAAATGTGGTTTTATTCGATGCGACTGTTTGCCATATTAAAATTCATTCCTGCAAACCAAAGCAAGACGAAATTGACAATCATCTCTCCTCCAAAAGTTAAATAATAGAAAAGAAGCTTACATTGTCTACTTTTATCACTTAGCTACGTAAACACTTCGATTTCGTTCTTGAGAGATAAACTGTCACGCCACCTACCGGATAGACGCAAGCAGAGCTTATTGTTGCCATTGGTATATAAAAATATAAAATTGATTCTATGTTGTCGAATACTGGAGAGAAAGAGAGAACAAAAATTGTTTAAAAAAACCCTGAAAAATACTTCTTAATCCCCACCCCACTACTAATATTTTACCCTAATACATCGAATCCCAAATAACTTCTCTTTTACTCTCAGCCCCTTATTCATTTCATCTTCTTTGGAACATCTTTCCAAAGATGAAAATTCTCTAAAGATTACAATCTTCAGCCATTCAAGAAACACGTCAGAAGATTCGTTCTTTCCTCTTCACTTCTTACTTACACAAGCACTAAATATGCTCTAGATTTTGCAACCTTTCATGAAAGGTTTGTTTATCTATATAATAAAAATAAATGGTCGGTTTTCCATTAAACAGATATCTGGATGTGTTATTTGCTGTGAGGTGTTTGGTAGATTTCGGCAATACTGATAATAAATCTTCTTAAGTTTGTGCATATTTATCGCCACTGTCCAGACCATGCCAATAAGGTGAAACTAGTAGCTCGTACTTACGTCTTTTCGATCGGCTTTATTGTTTCCATCCGTCTATCCTCATTGAAATCAAGTTGCCTCAATTCGTATTTCTTAACAGATCAGATCTTTTCGTTTAGTCTTTCAGTACTTGCTTTAGTTTGTTGATTTAAGAGATTTAATTAATAAATTTAATTGATTTAATTTAATAGAATTTAATTTAATTCTTAGAAATGTCACGTCTCCGACGGCATGAAGACATTTCGAAATATGTATTACTAAAGAAGAATAGCCAAACAAACAGAGTAATAAATAATTGATCAATAAAAATTCGGTATCAGTCTCCAGTATCAAAGTTCATTAAAAATTCAATTTGCCAAAGAGTAATGCGTTATATATATATATATATATATATATATATATATATATATATTTTTTTTTTTTTTTTCCTCTTATCTCGAGACCCTATTGGAAGTAAGGGAAAAAACTGTTTATTTTAGGCATAGTCCACACTCAATTAAAATTGTCTGAGTAAGTCTCAGGATTCTGTAACTCTGATGTTCTGTTTTGATTGTTAAGAAAAATAAGATTGTATAAAGTCAAGGTTTAAGGAAGGAAAGTTAGAGGAAGTAAACTGATCAATAGAGTACACAAGTTGACAAAGACAGCATATGAATATGATCAAAGAAGATCAAAAAAGAAGACTCGCCTTTGTGCTTATCTTAAACGCCAACTTTTGATGCTTATTATTCTCTTAGGAAAATCTAGGGTAATTGCTTTTTCGTTCGTCTAGTTTAAGTCACAAAGAGCACCTTGACTGGTTTCGTCTTTTGTTTCTGAAATTAATCCATTCGCACAACGCTCTCAGCAGTAAACTATATTGATAAGCTTAGCATAAAATAAAATATCATTCCCATTAGTGTCATTTTCGTTTTATTGTGTTCCTGATATCGAAGTATATTTTCTTGTTTTATTACCATTAAAGAATTTGAATCCGTTCTTTAATTGGCAATAAAAAGGTAATAGCATCGCCTGGAGAGAAGCAGCGATGCTGGTTTAAAGGTACTCTCGTCGCTTCATCACTTGGTTTTGTAACCATGGTGATGAAGGCTGGCGTGTTCTTTGGGTTACAAGAGGCTGACTTTTATCTTCTTTATAAGCCGTTGTTTGTGTTCTGATGTAATTAGTACAGCAATTCAAATTGCGCTCCTTAGTAAGTAGGAGAAGAGATCAATGAATTGTGATCCACAGGCCGATCCTTTGTTAATCCTCTCGAAGAGACGCATATGGGAGGTTAGAGGAAAAAAACTAAACGATCGATTACTTCCTTTTGACCTTGCATTATGTGACACCAAATACAGTGGGTAACATCGTCCATCTTATAATCACCAGTGTGGATGTTGTTAAGACGTATAAAGGTGCCTAATTTATAGCAGCAAGGATTCTTTTTGTCAGAGACTAATGAAACTCCAAACCCTACTTAGTGATGGGGGGGGGTAAGAAATGATCTCATCTCACATCAAGTATACGCTGAAGTATTCCTAGTTCTTCCCTCTCCCCCCCCCCCTCGCCTCACAATTCATTTCCTCTAACGACAAGCTCAGGAGATGTCTGGTTGAAGGAAGAGGCTATTTATCAAGACAACTTTTCTTACAACCCCTGACTGACCCCTCTTGCGTGTGTTGGTTGTCGGAAAAATAAGCACCACGTTACAGTGGCTGCGTGTGGAGGGCCCACGCGGGACTCTGCATTAAATCACGGCCGATGAGCTCCTTGTCTGGATCTAAACAGCAGATTCTTTGTGCGTGCGTGTGATGTGACAGGGTCGTTCTGCACCTCTTGAAAAACGATTTTACGCCCCCCTCTTTTTTTTTTTTTTTTTCAAAACGTACACGCACTTCAGTTACTTCCATCTGTGTTTTATCCCTCCCTTCTCCCTTGTAACATCGCACATTCACATCATTTAAAGCAATCTCTCTAAGGAGCAGTTTGTCGGAGTTGCAAGTAAAACTGTTTGTACTGTGGGAATGTAACCTAATCAAAGCAGTCATTTTGGCTATGTATTATCGGCCATTTCCCCCCTCAGAGGTTACAGTTCTTGACACGACGTTAGTCTTGTACATTATTCAGAATATTAAATGCTGATTTTTGTAATGTTTTCTCGTTCGTTCAAGTAGCTAAAGCAATTTTTAGTAAATTATAACCGCGCATTTCAATAACTTTCAGATTTCAAATTTTGGATTCTTTCTTACCAAAGTTTAATACATAGAGGAAAAAAAATTCAAATTTTATACAACTTCAAATTTCTGAATTTGAATGATTCCGATGTTCGTATTTGAGTTAACTAAAAAAAAACGTTTATACTCAAAATATGCTTATCATGATTTGAATATTTATTACTTCAAAAGTTTACTTTAAAAGATTTCGAAATCGGATCAGCAATGAGCGTGTTTGCGGTATAGATCTCAGACATAAGAGGGGATAAAATACTTTTCTTACGCACGTTTCGTTTGAAGGCATCTCAGATCAATGATCCGATGCGAAATTGTAATAACTGACATAAACGATCGTTTCGAAAGCGTGCAAAGAAGAATCACCAGCCATAAAGGGCCATAAACAGATGGTGCGCTACGATAGATACTATTAATCAACAAAGCACCGTTGTAGACGGTGAGAAACGATGGTTGCGTGCGCATCGGTGTCATCACAGCAAACGTTAGATGTACTAATTTCGTAAATCACGAACCCAAAAACGAATGAAAGTGCGTATTGTTTCTCGTTGGACACTATTACGTGCCAAGAGCATCGTCACCTCTACGGATGCTTGTATGAGACTGTGATAGTTTAAACAGCTTCGTTAAGAAGAAAGGTATTTTGCCTCCTCCGACACTGGAGCTAAGAATTAGGAAGAAAAAGGAAGAGGTTGTTACGCATCAGGGATTACGAAAATTAGTAACAGAATATTAGGAGAAGCCCAAGATATGCTACTACGTAAATACGATAATTAATTATCACGCAATACAGTTTATAAAATGAGTAGAATTCAGCGAAATGTGACGTCATTTTGTAAGTAGTGTTGCGTACTGTACTACAGTATAGGACTGTAAATCGCTTTGATGATTTTCTTTTGAAATTTATTTGGAATTACCGGCTGTGAGGTCACTGTATTTTGTTTGCTAAGTGTGTTCTCCGGCGGATTTGCAGGAGGAAAAGCTTTGCCATGGGCATCTGAGATACGAGGGTGGTCTGAAACGTTCTCGGCCTCGATCATAGATGGCATCGACATCGACAACAAATTTTTTTTTTTCTAAGTTGGTACGTCTGTCATAACTATCCATGTACAATTACAAGTCAGTCTATAAAGTAGTTTGTTTCATACAGCTGTCTGAAGCAAAACTGTTGTCTGTATCCCTTGAAGTGGATAAAATTGAGTATCGTGCGGTTATGAAATTCTTTGTAAAAGAAGGTTTAACGCCAAAAGAAATTCATTCGAAGTTCATAAAAGTTTATAGGCACCCTTCTCCTTCGTTTTTGACAATTAAGAAATGGGTTGCCTAGTTTAAACGTGGCCGTACCAACCTTGACGTTGATCCACGTGAAGGACGTCCAAAAAGCGTAAATAATACCAGAAATCATTGATCAAGTGCACGATATGGTATTGGATGACCGGCGAGTCAAAGTGAGTGAAATTGCTGAGACTATACGCATTTGAAAAGAACGTGTAAGATATATTTTACATGAAGAATTGCAAATGAAAAAGCTTTGCGCAAGATGGGAGCCGCGTTTGCTCACAGCAGATCAAATACGCACTCGCATGAAAATCTCTGAACAGTGCATGGAATGTTTTAAGAAGAATAAAACTGATTTTGTGTGTCGAGTTATTACTACGGATGAGACTTGAATTCACCATTACACACCAGAATCCAAACAGCAGTCAAAACAGTGGACAGAAGCCAGTTGTTTAGCGCCAAAGAAGACAGAGTCGCTTCTGTCAGCAGGACAGGTCATGGCATCGGTGTTTTGGGAAGCTAAAGACATTTTGTTTATTAATTATCTTGAAAAGGTAAAACAATAACCAGGGAATATTATTTTGATCTTTTAACCAGACTAGGCGAAACAATTCGTGAGAAAAGATCCGGTTTGCAGAGGGAAAAAATCATCTTTCATCAGGACAATGCACTTGCCCACAATGGGAAAATTAAGGGATCTGTACTATAAATTGTTGTAACATCCACCGTATTCTCCAGATTTGGCTCCCACTGACTTCTATCTCTTCCCAAAACTAAAACTCTTCCTCGCTGGTCAGCGTTTTTCTTCGAATCAAAAGGTGATTGCAGCTGTAGAGGGGTATTCTGCAGATCTTACTGAGAACCCCTACAGCAGTGTTTCCCAACGTTTTTTGGATCATGCCCCACCTCAACGCCTCAAAGATTTTGGTTCCCTACCTCCGCTGATAGTTGAGTATATCAGTATATGAGATGACGAATGCACTCCACGTTAAGAAACACTGCAGTGCAGGGATGGGCTAATGGCGCTGGAGCATCGCTGGAATAAATGTATTAGTCTTAAGGGAGATTATGTTGAAAAATAAAAATAATTTTGAAATTATAAATTCGTTTTTTCATTGTTAGGCTGAGAACCTTTCAGACCACCCTCGTAGGTTACCTTCACTTGACAAACTCTTATCTTGTTTTTTTTTCTTTTTTTTTTTTGACGTTCTAGGCAGGATCGAATCCAGGTCTTTCCAAAAACAATCGATAGCGACTGAGCAACAGAGACGCTTGCTGGTAAGAGAAAAAAAAATGTTAGTTATAGTGCAGAACCACAATACAGTAATCGTAGCTTCATGCTTTGGTAGCATTTGAAATTCTTTGAAAACTAATACCAACAGGACGGAAATTACACACGTTAACACGTTCATTGCCAATCACGCGATATCGCGCGATGCGAGTTCTCACCAAACGGCCGACCACGCGTTATCGCGTGGACGTCGCTAACTAAATAAAATAATAAAACAATTTTGGCCACCACACGAAATTCCAATTTTCAGCTTGGCAATGAAAGTGTTAATATCGTTGAAATATATGTTGCATCACTTGTATCATCATCATCACTGTCTCGACATTCGTCCTGGATAGGCCAAGGCCTTCCTCTGAAGATTTCGCCGGCTACCTTTATTTCTGTCTTTGGCATGCCAGTATTTCCTAGGTATTTTTTTTTTTTTTTTGCACTTTCAAAATTTGAAATGAGTGAACTCCGTATTCATAGAAAGTCGACATATGCGTACTGTCTCGCACGAGAAACGTTCAAAAAGTGCAACAGATGACAGTTTACGATGACTTTCTAAAAATACTGTACAGTTTAACTTGGCTTAGCTTTAGACTGATCAAATAAGTGAACAGCTGATGACGATTTAGAATATTTTTGTGTTACAACTTCAGTTGTCAATACCACCCATGTTGTTAAGTGACGTGAAGATCCGTGTGATTAATCACATGACATTTCTTCTCATCTTTCTGGGACAACTTATTCATTGCGATTGGATATCTAATCAAAAGGTTGCTTCATTTGGGAAAGTGATCTTTTCAAGGTTGCAGTGCAGGATCATTTTCCATCGGCTCAGGGAGAATGACCCCAATTAGTCATTCCCACATAATATTCGTCAGCAACCAACGATGTTAAAATTAATAAAATAATGTAGCAACTTAACTGGTATTAAGTTTCGGAACACTAATCCTGAGGTAAGGAAAACATTAAATAATAAAATGACGCTGGTAGTAACAGACGGCGAGAAAAATGTTCTTTCCGTGACAAAGATTCTAAGACAAGAATGCTGAAGGAGTTTTTTTAAAAAAAGGGATAATTTCCTTGGTCCTGGGCGAAAATTAAAATTGCTTATTCTCTTTTTGTTTATGCTAGTTCCGTCAAGTCTGCGCTCCAAAAGAAGCCATCTTTCCTGCATTGATATCTAACGCAAAATCTCTCCCGCTTGTTTTCATTCTTGAAACTTACATCACCTAGAATTCGATCAAGTTCTTACAAAGTAGTCATCCAAGTATGGTGATGATGATGAGCATTTTTTCTTGCACGGCTCTCCTCTGATATGGTTCATGGGGAGATCGTTTAAGTAAACGCATTCCATTGACGAACTTTGTGAGGAGCTAACGAAGCTTGAAGGCAGTTTTGCGCATGGTAAGGTTATGAGACGACGTCTTTCTTGCTAAGTTTTGAAGTAAGAAATCACAAATAAATTATTGAAAATTTTGTGATCGGTGTTATGTAGAACGGTATGCTCTGCTTTAAAGCACAATTTAAAGTCTAGCACTCACCGGAAGATTTTGGTGACTTGAAATAATCCATAATTTGTGGTGTTTTACTTTATTTATTTCATGCATCTCCTGCCCACGCAAGGTTGTAAACTTAGTATATCAGTACGTAGGTGGACTATAGTATTTTCTTGTCACGTTATGAAGCCGCGTGTGCGTGCAGTCAAAATTTCGCGAAGTAAGCTGGCCTGATCAGACCACAGAGAGTTCCGCTCTCCGACCACCAGGCTGCGAGATTGATCCCCACCGTGGACATTTATGTTTTGTGAATGTTTTTAAGTGGTAGACAATTGTGAACGCCCGGTGTGAGACCATCACCCTGCATATTCGAAGTTTGAAGTAGAGACTACACATGGAAACTTTTGAGGTTCTATGTGTGGTCTCTTGAAGGAGAACCAGATTATCTAATCTCGATGTATATCTACGATGTAATACGAATATACATTGTATATAGGTTTCAGCCTTTGTTTGGATTCACATAAAAGCAACTCAATTGTTCGTTTAAGTGGAATGAGTTAAAAGATGCATCGATTATATATAGGACGTATAGGGTTGAGTAGTGATGCTCAATGCCCTCAATCCCTCGCCACACAAAGAGAACTTTCTTTACAGCGAATACTAAGCTGTAATCATGTCTGCTTGTGCTGAAGCCTCTTTTGATGGTTAGATTTTGTTTGACTGAAGCCTCTTTCTTGAAAAATGAAATAAAAAACACCCAATTATAGTAGCATGCGGTAGAAATTAGATTAAGTGGAATACATGCAAACGATCATGCTTTTTTTGTATCAAACTGCACAGTGATCTCATTACTTGATAAAATGTTATACTCATGACGTCGGACTTTGTTAATTTTAAACTTGACTATAAAAGATAATTGTAGAAATTGATTTCTAGCAGCAGTAATTTATCCCTTCGCTTTTGTCATTTTAAGTACTGTATCTCTACATTAGACAGTGGTTTCAATAAGACAGAACAAATAATGATGCTAATCGCGTGAAATTTCTTCCCAAATCATGTTACTTCTGAGGAGGTTGGGTTCTCGTTTTTCCTAGTTAGTCTGATGTTTCTTTATCAATTATGTCGAAGAAACGTCTTCCGTCTGCATCAATTGGAATCATCTCTTCAGCCAGCTGGAAGTTGACCTGAAGTAATCATTAACGTTCTTAAGCAACATCTCATATAGCATACTATTCCGCGTGCTTTTAACTTCTGTCATAGACCTGAATGATATTACAACCCATATCGTTGGGATTACTTTCGAATACCCGCCATGTCGCTATGTATTTACTACGGGAGGAGGGGGTGGCCGATTCCTTCACTGTACTGTGGTTACGCTAATCTGTAATGACTGCTTTACACCTTTGCTTATGTAGATCTGTACCATTACAAATCAGACGATTAGGAAGTTTATTAGAAGCATTTAAGGCAAGGAATCCAAGTATTATGTTGTTATTAAGGGTCTCGCGGAGTTCATTTTAATGCCTTGAATCCCAAACGATCGATCTGTATCCAATGCATGCACGTATAACTCAGAAATCCGAGTAATTGTTTAGTGAGTTCCGTCACTGAAATTCGGAAGAAATGTTCAAAGAAACATTGGGAGTTTTATGAGAAACCCGAGGCAGTAAAGCAGCCTGAAGTTGCAAAAGAATATGGAATTCCGTACCCGGCATTGTTAATGTTTGTTCAAAACAGGTTTAGAGAACCTGCCACCTTTTGGTTATTCTCAGCGGGGCTTTTTTGTTGTTGTATACTCACTTAGACATACTGTACAAGCAATGGAGTGAAAATGGATGGATTTCAATTTTGATGGATTTGTATTTAAAGAAAAAAAAAACATGCATGCTCAGAGATGATCCCCCGATAGTCTTTATCATTATTACCTGTTTGCTCGACTTATCTTAAATTTTGGTAAAATGTGAAGCTTGCAAAGAGAGAGAGAAAAGCAAACAAAGGAAAAAAAGTTGCAGCTTTTGCTGCAACTTTTTTCCCTTTGTTTGCTTTTCTCTCTCTCTCTCTCTCTCTCTCTCTCTCTATATATATATATATATATATATATATATATATAATTGTGCACATAGGTCAACTATCCAGTATAATCTGGATCTGATTGGGATCCTTGAAGTACTTTTTTTTCTGTAGATCAAAAGATTGTCAGTTTCCTTATTATAGAAAAAATATCTACGATGGAACATTTTTTTTTTTTTTGTAATGATGAGTTAAAAGATCTCTATGCGAAAATGTTTTAACTTTGATATATTCACTTGAAGCTTCACTGAAACAAAGATGCCATATTCGATCATTGTTGACCCTCATTCAAATGTGCCCTTCTCATTCAGACTGATAAAATATTTGTTTCGTTTTCTTACATTAGCCCACCGTCAGCTAAGAAAACTGATTTTCATACAACATATACAAATAATTTCACATAATCTAATCAACTAATCTCGGCAAATGTCTGTAATGAATTTTTGAAATTCGAATATGAAGTGGAATTATTTTTTGAAGTCCAATGTGAATTTAGAATTTTACATTTTCTCATTTTTTATGACAAAGTCCAGTTGTTTGCGTTTTGTTGAAAATAAGTCATGGCACTGAGATGGCCATTCACACTAGTATCAAGGTTAACAAACTAAGTCGTAAAGGACTTACGACTCGTAAGTCTATTTGAAATTTCCAAATGCCGTTTGGGCATTCGCTATGTATTCTCTTCGACGACAGTAGTATATTTTTTCGTCTGAAATTACCAAACGGGTGGACAATATGGCATGCTTATGTTTTCGTTGATGCAGTAGAATGTAATGTAAATAAAACTGTATAATATAAATTTTATATACATATTAAGGCCTGTTGCCCATCACGGCGCTTGGCCGCACGAAGGACGACTTGGTTTCGAGTCTAGTCGGCAACTAGAGGAAATTTTTCTAAGCCTTTTTTTCGACCGGTTCCGGAGTTAGTCGATCTCTGGCACGGGCAAGCGGGTTTTTCGTCCCGTAAACTCAAGAAAATCGACCGTAGAACCCACATTATTTCAGACATTAAATATATTGTGTTAGGGTTAGGGACCACGAGATGGCGGCACATTTGAGCCGTCTCTCTTCACTGCGTACCGCTTAATTAGTGATAGCCTTGGGCCATCTATCTCTGATTGGGTTCCAGTGGAGGTTGAACTACCCACTCAGTCCCCAAAAGTTAGATAGGGCTAAATGGCCTCGCCTACTCCCGTATATACGGGAATAAAAAGGCGTTAGCTGATTTTTTTTTTTTATTATGTATACTTATTTATGTATGTAGCAATCGGGAATGTAAAACGCTATACAACAAGAGAAACGAAAGTTCTTATTTGCTAATCCGATCTCGATATATAATCCTGATAACACTCAAGCACTGCAGCCAAAGTTGTTGACTACAAGAAACCATCAAGATATTATCAGATAAGTTAGGTGTTTGATAAAAAATAGTTCAAGAGTATTGGGCTGCTTGGATAGATGCTCTCAAATATGACAGTGTTTGTTTACTTGAATTTCATTTCTGTGTCTTCCTGGCATTGAGAAATAATCTTTTTAAAAATTTAATTCTTAAGATTGTATAGGGTGCTTGTTTATTATATTTACTTTCATATATTTTCATAAATCGCTATAGAATTATGTAGCTTGCATAAATTAGCATTTGTAAATTAATTATAGCGCAATATAGTGAAACTGCGTTGCAACCAACGATGCGTTGGACCCTTTCTCAGAGGGGATAGAGACAGACGCCTTCAAGCTTCACTCCTGTTAATTCAACATACGCAATCTATAAGTCTAGTGGACACTACTTGCAGGACAGAACAAATATCCGTTGACCCATCGTGCAAGCGAGAATTCTCGCAGGTTCTCTGACACTGGCAGTGCAACATCGCTTCACTAAGTGCAGCAATGTTTAGATCTCTTCAATCATAATTTAGACATCTGGTAATAGTTACTTCCAGCAACATAAGTAAATGTCAAGAAGGTAAGGGCTTGCGGAATGAGTAGCAGGGGATGATTTTGTGGCATACTGGATCTCCACCCAACACACATCTGTGGAATGAGTGGAAAGGTTATTTGAGGAAAAGATCAATAGCAATCCAAGCTGAGGCAGTTATGATTGTCTCTACATTACCTAGCATCCCCCTATACAATGTTTCGTTTGGAGCGGGTACAGCTCGGTTTGGTATAAATGCCTAATACTTTTTTTTAATGTGCTTCCCACTAAAGGTTATTACCGAATTTATAGTACATTGGTATGTACTATGGGTGTGCTAAGGATTTTTCCCCCCTTTTTTAAATCAATTTTATATAATTTTTGTAATTTGTTTAGTTTGTTTACATAGTTCAGAAACCCAACGCTGGAGTCCAAATATGGAAGTTTTTCAAACCGGGAGATGGTCTCACCAGTGATGAAATTCATCTCCCACTTAAAGACAATCACAAACATTCACGGCCACATTATTTGAACGCGTGACTTGGTTGAAGAGCGGTACGCCAAACAGGCCGGCACTACGGCAAAATCGTAATTTAATAATATGAAACTGACAGCAAAATAGGATTTGGGCCGTGATTCATAAGATAAGATTTACATCTTTTCACCAATGATGGATCATCATTTAGATTGGGAGATGAACTTCATTACTCCAATAAGCAGAGTGAGACCATCACTCTGCTTATTGGAGGCCTAAAATGTCTTGATAAAGTTTCATGTTTGGTCGCTAGAGCGAGATGTTTCCGGACTATGTAAAAATATATATAAAATTAATAAAAATCGAAAAAAGTCCTTAACTCACCCATGGTACGAATGTACTACAGGCTTATAAAAAATCTTGAGTAGGTGAGATCCACGAAAAAAAATAGTTTCTGTTCGTTTCTACAAAAGTGCTTGCTTGTTGTGCTGTATTTCCACGGGTAGAAAATGATTTGAATAGAATCACTTCATTAGTGCATAGTATTTTGGAAAATAGTAGGCAGTCTTTATGGCATTGGTGTAAATTGCCTGTCCGCAAAAAAAAAAAAAAAAAAAAAAAAAAAAAAAAAAAAACCAGCTCTACCTGCTTTGTAATGAAATATACCTTGGTTTCTACCTGTGACCAAAATACGCTAACAGCATCCCAGGAATCGCATGGGCTTCGTACGATTGCACCATTAGTTGCAGGATGGTGCGACCGCACCGCACTAAAATATGACTAGACGTGAGGTGCTTAGCGTCAATGTCCAATCCCTGCATGGCAAGTTTTCCGTACAGATTTAGGCTTGTGTGATGAATTTGTTAATGATTGGACGAGTGTTTTAGGTGAGCAGCGAACCGAAGGTCCCAGCAAGTTCACACAGACAACGATTTATTGAGCAGATGCTTTAATCAGAGACATTAAAAGATGCAACAGAGCCCAAGGGCTTCATATCTCACTAGATGGTGGCATAGTATCGTTCGAGACTGCCTTAAAAAAAAACAAAAAAACACGTTTATGGGAACTAGACGCATGTTCGAATGGGACTTTCTCTCATGAATTTGATGTGTTATTATTATGAACTAGCAGGTTTATAGGAGACAAATTCGGGTAGCGAACTTGTCTCTTATAAACATAATGTGATACTTGAAAAAAAAAAAAAAAATGCGTGGCATAGAAACGTCCATTTATCAAAAAATACCATTACAGTGTTTTCAGATCATAAGGGAGTTTAACTGGAGCGATAGTTCCAATGATGAGCATTATTGTAGCCAACAACATGCTGAGTCTGTTACAGTTAGTCATTTGTCACTAGCACTCTGGGTTGTCGTGTTATGTGTAAAATAACGCCGTTCCCATGTCACTAGCACATGAAAGTAGCTTCTATATGGACCAATTACCAGACTTAATCTTGCATCCGGCGATCTCCATCTCTTTTGATCCCTGAAGGAGCACCTTGCTGGTGGGCGTTTTGCGAGTAAGGACACTTGAAGCCAATTTCTTGTACGTTGAAATAGAAACTTGGATGCTACGATGGGATATATTTAGATGCATTTTCCCATCTAAATACATATAGGGGGATAACAAAGTGGCCTTTTGTCTCATACCTACGTAGCTATAACTTATAAAATACTAATTTCTTTATTTTTTGCAAGTTCATACTTGGATGAATGAGAAACACGGTTTAACCTGTATTTCTATATTGATGTAGATCTATATTAGTACTAGCCTAAAGCAATGCAAGAATAGTATTGGTATACGAGTATATTATGAGTTATGTAGTTAAGTCTGTTGAGCGTGAAAATAAATGAAACACTATCACTTTACAAAATACTGCTGGTATCTTTAATTTTCTACGGTCTTGAGGCATACAAATGAGATCAGCTGACAGCAACATAATTAACATGATTTGTCCAGAATCAGAATAATTTCTTTTTCATCAATATACAGAGTGATGGTGATTTAGCAAGGCGAAAGATACCAGACAATATACATTACAATAGAGTTCGGCTTAAAAACTTAATTACAGTCGATTGAATATAAAAATAGCTATCGGCGTTAATATACAGAATGGGAAAAATAAATGCACATGATACCAAAAGTAAAAAATAAAAAAGCACTCTAATTATGATTCACATGATGTGTTGAAACTGGAAAAAACACCAAGTATCGAATATGAGCACAACGTCGCATTAAAAGACAACAACGCATTTGTATACAAAGCGATGGTTGCACGTCAAGTATTTTAGCTTTAATACTCTACATTCAGCACAATGACCAATAAAAGTGCACTCACAAGTAATGTTTGCAACGAATGGTGAATGCATTTGGTAATTGAGTATTATTACTCATTACAGGAAGCAGTTCTAACACACAAGCAGGTCGTTCCGAATGTCCAAGTATTAACCATATAAAAAAATAAAATAAAATAAAAACTACGAATGACAACCTGGAGTTCTTTTATCAATCGCTGGGAAATGATTTTGTTTTCTAGAACTAAGTTAAGAGTTTTCAAATATGTCTTAAGGCTTTTGTTCATAATATAAGAATTCTAAAAGCTTCTTTCATGCTATATTATCGAAGGTATTTTAAAATCTCAATTATGTCATTCATTCCGCGGTTTTTGTAATCACTGCAACTTAAAAACAGACGCAGATTCAAATTAAGGACAGTAAAACAGCGTATCTAATCAAGTAAACTCCCTCATTATAAAAGTAAGGTTGACACCGAAATGTGGCGTTAATGGGCCACTATCTCATGATCCAGCACATAAATTATACAAATTCGAAGTCAGAATACTACTAGTAAATAATTTTCTTGTTCTAATTTCGCATTGCAGAACGAGACCAAGATTTATTTCTATTGAAATAAACCGAAATAAATCTGGAGTCGTATTTATATCACGGTTATAAAACTTCGCAGAAGCAATAACGCATTCAACGTATATAAAGTAAAAATTCTAGAAGAGGTGAAAGTTTTCATTTAAAAACTGGAATGATCAAACTAGAAAGGGAACAGATTATATTTTATCCAAACGATTCTACGAAGCAGAGCCGTCACTGGGAGTGCGTGAGAAGGTCGTCTTGAATTATAGAATTTTAGTGTGGTTCTCCTGTTAAATTATGATTCACTTGTAGAATTATGCATGATACATTAAAATATAAACCTAAGGTTGTTTTCATGTGGAACAAACGCATGACGTTATCACTATAATGATCTAGAGACAGATATTTTATATTTTGTTCTGGCACAGGAAACCATCTCAGGTTTATATTAAACAACGATAACTTAATAAATATAACTGATAAAACGAAGATGGCATCAGAAAATTAAAATTCGGTACATTGCATGGAACAATTTTTTTTGTTGTTGTCTGATTTCTTTTTACATGTACAAAAAATATTATAGATTCAAAAGGAAGGGAAATTGTACTTTTAACAATAATAATTAGCATTTTAATTATGTCCAATAACTAAAAACCATAATATTACACTGCAGTTATATTGGCATTGAGCTTTCAATAAAACTAAACTATTAGTTTCCTATGCTCACCGAAGAATTTAGTTTATTTTGCAAAGCAATGTAATTCTTATCACAACGAAAGTGTAATCACGCGAAACTGGAATCTTTGTAAGCGTATTCATGTTTAAAAACTTAAAATATCGCTATTACTAATGCAATAACTGATTGCACTAAACTGAATGTGTTCGTGTATGAGATATCAAACATCAACCTTCTTCCATTGGGACTACGCTTCCAATAAACTGTGCTCGCAAAACATTGATAAATAAAATTTGATAGTTGTTTTTAAATATATTTGTTCTTACTTTCATGGACATTTATATAAAATACGCGACATTGACCATTTGGAACGTATGTTTGATCTGTCAATACATAATTTGATCCCTTCAAAGAATTCTTCCAAATGTTCCACCGTCCATGTCATGGCAAGTAGTTAGTGGGAAGTTTCGTTAATTACACGTAGAATAAAGACACGACGATCCTGCGATTGAGCAAGTGTGGCATAGGAGGGATTTACAGCTTAAGCGTATAGAGCTATTTTCAGCTCTTATATGAGGGATCACACGAATTCTTCATTAAACGATATCTCTGAAACTTGTATAAGATGGACGAAAATGTCGAAATAGCTTCAGAGGCAATATTTGTACCAGAAATGTCAACTTGTGGTTATGCCCAATTCCAAAGTCATTTCGAACGGGAGGCATGGGTGAGTGGGTGGGTGGCTGTCACTTGAAGAGACATGTTGGACATTGCTATTTACGGTGATACATCTTCATGGAAACAGAAGCAGGTGTTCTAAAATGCATTAACAGAAAGGTGACGTTTACTGTCAATATACTTTATGATCGCTTTTGGCTATTGGAACACATTGTCTACTTGAGCCCCATCCAAACGGTAGAAAGACTTTTACGAGTTTTAACGGAAATGTCATGTTTACATGCTCAAACGTTTCCGAAACTGGTTCCTAAATAACATGAACCGATATGAAGGGATTGCTATTCTGCTTCCGCTCTTTAAGACCTTGACATTTCGGGAGTCAATGCGCCCATTCCCAAAGGTAGGAAGAGCCCTTCCCACCCGCTTGTTACAGGTAACGCCATAAGCACAGCTGATAAATGTCTGTGACAGTGGGAGATAAAGCACTGAATGGTATCGATTTACAAGCATTTTTTAACGATTAAAAGAACAATGAAATGTTTAGTGTTTCGTATGAATTCATGTACGATGGAATTCCCGGGACTGTAATTTGAGCTGTACTGTATTCTCACGCGCTAAATTAGGAGAGAAATTCAAAAATTCGACCGCTTTTCTTTCTGTTAGATATTAAGAATTTTACTGAATAGCAATAACATCTCCAGACATTTGCAAAGTTGTTTCTGTCTGGCTTTATTCTCACTAAAAATTGTTTAAAATATTTAGTATACAATATTTCTCGGGCTAGACTAAAATATTTCTATAGTAGAGATTCGAAATAAACGACGATGACACAGTTTGAATGTATGTTCTAAAAGTGCTACTTATGCTATCAGGAAATCGAGTTGAAAGTGGCCCAGTTATGGCTAAGCTAATTCTTAGAAGGAAGCCAAGATGATGTATTCTTCGAATCAGAAGAGCGAAATAAACATGATCAGAGCTGAAATTGTATTTTCAAGCAGCCGCATAGCAGCGAGTTCTAACTTTCCTCCCACCCATAATAAAAATAAGGATTATTGATGTACAGCAAGATGTCTACTAGGTCGACACAAGCGCGATAGATGTCACCCACAGAAGTGACGAGGCATGAATTTTGTTTAACTGGCAATATTTGTTTTGAAGTAATTTCTTATTACGATCTATTCATAACCAATAAACGCTTTTTATCAAAGTTTTGTTATATACTGAACTAGGGTTATGAGGCCAATGCATTCTGTGCGTTAATTCTCAGGTTTGCCCGTTTTGAATAATGACAAGATAAGCAGACCATAAAAGATTAGAAGAAAAATCACCGAAACTTATTTGCATCTGAAATATGAATAATAGATATACAAACGAACGTGAAATTCTCCGCGTTTACTTCTGAATAAATGCAGTTAATAATAAGGTGGTCTGAAGTGTCACAAGAGAATGCACACATGTAACAATACCACAGCCAATATGGAGCAAACAAGTTTGAAGGAGAAATATATTCACGAACTAGGCTACTTGTGTCCGCGCGGTTTAGCCTAATGGCTGTGCGCATCGCAACCATATGCCTGGGAAAGGAATGTCCTAGGTTCGATTCTCGTCGGAGACGTGAGGACCTCAAGAATCTTCTTCAGCCATAGCCAAGTTAGCAGGTCTTGGGGGTGGACAGTAGGGTTTTCCCTCAAGTTTAGCTGGGGGCGTGGGGTTCATCCCGCAAACTGGACTACAGTTATGGATACCTCCAAATAGGGATGCAGCAGAGGAGTAGCTGCATAATTTCGCCCTGACTCCTCATTAGGAGGAGACCCAACCCGTTTGAATCAGATGGAAGGGAGAGATTGATAGGCTACTTGTATATTGAGAGCACCTGATTGTTCACTATATACATGCAAGTTATTAAGTGGGATGATGGACAACTTGATGCGAAGTTAACTGCCTCTATAAACAAGTAACCTCTTGTAAAAATAACACGCGTCAACTTTTGGTTCTTCGTGCTTTGATAAAATAAAGATGAAAACAAGAATATAATTTATAAAGGATATTAAGAGTTTGGTTGGTTCCGATTAATTAATCATCACATACAGAATTCGTTGCGACTTGGCAACAGATGGAATGTATGGGATTTGTTTCACAAGGCGCAAAAATTGAGGTTTTAATCGAAATATGTTATTTTATCACATCAAAAAATGTTATTATTTTAGCAAAGATAACGTTAATTCGTGCCTTATTATTTTCACTCCATTATCCCGACATTCATGTTTCTACTTATGTTATTATTAGGTGAGTCATATGTACAACTAAAAATTTGCATAAGACGATTTCAATTGTAACACCATTTTCTTTTTTTAAATATTATCACCACACGCACACGAATGTTTCAAATCCTATAGTGCTGCGTGTATCGGGCAAAATGCAATATAGCTTTCTTTCGATACGCCAGTGCATTTGGCGATGTTAACAACCAAAATTGGGAGCTCTCGTAAAGATTTAAAAGAAACAGTTCATTCTCCAAAGGAATATGCTAAAATTAATCGTAAGTTAGTCCATTCTGATATCTTTCTCTCTCTAGTTTATATCTATATTTAAATACTTTTATTTAAATCTTAACTGTTACTTTTAATCTCCATATTTACTTAAATTAAAGGAAATAGTAGTTTTATTTTTTCACTTAAGCCGTGCCAAAACTAACATTGGTTCTGGTAGAATTAGTCCAAGGATATTCAAGTTTTTAATATTTTACATAACGAAATATTATTTTAATTTTTACTTATTTAAAAATACGTTTTCTTCCCGTCTACCAATTGTAATCGTATAAAACTGCGTCGTGTCAGAGCGGATACCATGAAAGATTTGTACATATTCAATAGAATTAGTATTGCAAGACTATACGTAAATTAAAATTGCGGTTTAATAAAGATTGAGCGGAATTTGATCATTAAGATGGCGAAAAGAAATCACGATAAAAGTTTGTTTTTGAAATAATTAACTAATTAATCAGTAAAATACATTTTAGGTATTTCTGGATTCAAAATTGAATGCAATCACGGTGGTCGAAATTCCCAATTGTTTAGTAGACTGGCTGATGCCCATCAAAAATTATGGTTTTAACTTAATATTATGAAGACTGGAGTTTGAACAGGGACCGAAAAATCTTCACTCGATGTATAGAAAAATAAAAATTTATAGCAAAACTTGTTTTTTCAAACTTGAAAAATGGAAGACGGCAGATTCTAAAGTTGCGAAATTATGATGAAAATGTGTGGTGTATTCTGATATCCTCTATTCCAAACAGGTGTACAATTATGCTTTTCATACAAATTTTCGATGCTACTCATAACAAGGGGGATTTCGAAAGTGTCAATAAAGATTTCACTAGCAATTTCAAGTATGTAATTTGAAGGTTCTACGTTATAAAAAGGGATACCCAGCTAGTCAATAAAACTCTTTTGATTCGTTTTAAGAAACATCAAGAGGCTAATGCAATGCCCATAATATTGTTCGAAATCGACAAATTTGTTGATTATTTCCTTTCACATTAGAATGACAGCACGATCTTAAGTGGTACGAACTACTGTCTAGTGCTCAAGTGTTCTGTTTGGTTCCAGCAAACATCATGTTGTACCCAAGCAAGGTTAGTTACAGTAAGCGCTATACTATTACCTTAACATTATTTAGGGAAGTAGGAATTACTTGAGGTAATAAATGCGGTTAATTCGGACAGCCAATGATTGTGTACTTATTAGGTTACATTTGTACACTGCTGTTTAAAACTAGTTTTGTTATACGAAACTACCGGGCTCGAAAGTTATATCACCCAATCATGCATTTTGGCTGAAGAGGAAGGAGATATAATAATGAATCCATCCTCCTGCAGATGGCGCTGATAACGAGTAACTAGAGAGCTGTTAGTATCACGGCGAAACAACTCGACAACATAAGTACGAATGTAAAAATCTCAGGAGTTTACCCGCCATTACGAACGTGAGCAACATTAGCAGTACACAGAGAGACGCTCTGTAATATCTAAAGCGTTCAGATGTACGAAAATAAAGTATATTACATATAGGGGAAGAGGGGTATTGAGAGCTGCACACGAGCCATCGGCTGGAAGCCAGATCGAAGTCTTATTTTGAAACGGCTTTTCACGCTTTAGTTAGCCTCTTTAGTTCCCGTGGGTGTTGGGCATCTTTGTGCACGTACATTGGATTTTCAAAAGTGGAAAATTTCCGACCAAATCTCATCCTCACAGGATATCGTTTCCTGTAGATCATCAGGGCCACTAAGATAACAAGTCCAACTGCCAGAGGGGCTCCCACACCTGCTATGATGGCAATCAAGGTAACGCTAAGATTCAGCTTGCTCTTCGACTTCCTGGTTTCTAGCCCTCCTTCCGTGGTGGGAACAACTTCCAATGCTGTGTCGTTCACAGGAATATCAGGAATCCTATCCTGGACAGCGTCTAGAATCTCGTGGTCAACTTTCTTCTTCGCGACGTCTTTAGGAGGCACAACTTGCTGAAGATGAGGTTGAGACTTCGGCTGTAAGCACAAAAAAAAAAAAAACAGAAATCGGATTAATTTTCGGAAAAGTTAGGTACAATTTAAATTTCTTAAAAAATTTGAAAATCATTGTCAAACTTATGTACATTAATAAACAAAAATCACTAGTGTCCTGGGGAAGTTACCGAAGAGCAATTTTTAAGAAACACTTGCAGTTATCTTTCTAGCAAATTTATTGCTATTTCTAATCAGAAAATTCTAATTAGAGAAGTACCCATTTTGTTACCCCACAAGGAAGAGACTAAAATAGACCACCAATTTCCATCGAGATTTATTTATATCTATAAAAAGATAAGCCGAAATGTAAAACGTTTTTATGTCACGTTTTTGTCTCTTCATTGTTTTGAAACGTCCAACAATGTGTTTGCCTTCATGAGACAACAATTTGTTGGACGTTACAATGGAGAACCGGCTTACCAGCCTGGAATTCGGGGGGGGGGGGGGGTCCGTAGGTGCCAGAACCCCCATAGTGTGTGTGTGTGTGTACATACACACACACACGCGTTGCAATATATTAAGCTGTTTATTTCACGCTTAACTTCCGAGCCTCAGTAAGAAGTAAATAGTGATCAGTTAAAATTTATTACCAAATCATTGTTTTCTCGGCTAACGCTTTGGTTGTGGTGAATCGGACTTGAATCAGGCTTGGCTGTTCGGAATGTCACAGCTGAGTACGCTAGTGCATGGGATCAACCTTGTCCACTTACTCAGCATTAGCTTTGTGTGTCATGGGTCGAGCAACCGTTGGCCAGGAATGATGTCAATGTTACGGCAAGAAGTTATAGAATCATAGCAACAGCGCCGTTATCGTGAAAAGAAGAAATATACTTATCACCAACAATGGTGCTAATGATTTTCATATTAATATTAAATATTTCCTAGATATTGAAAATACGAAGAAAAACCCCCTGACTTGAAAAACAGTCCTTGATACAAACACGAAAAAAAAAAAGAGAAATGATAAATTATGCGACAGGCCACTGACCTTCGTAAGAAATACGTTTGTCTCCTTTCAGCTAAATGTACCTTAGATACGCAAAGACATCTCCAAAGATCGTGTAAAATGCTAAGAGGCCACAAACCATAACAAAATGCAATAGTTTTGTATTTCATTGTCGACGAAGTGGATAGAGCTACAAGCTTCGTGGGCAGGAATATCATAAAAATATATAATAACAGGAATGCATAACTAATAACCCGGTTGACAAATTATCAGTGCAACATAAAAAAAATAAATAAATAAAAAATAAAATAAAATAAAAAAAGCCAATTTAAATATGATTAAAGATCGCCAACTCAAAGACACGTGTCTTTATTTTTAAACATATTGCGTTCTATTTCGGTTATGTCATAATTAGGTGGGGGGGGGCTAGCGCAATCATCACATTAACTTTGAAAAGGTTATCAGAAGCCCTCGTTTTTTCCATCAAATGGCAACCCCGGCTGTGCAAATTCCCGTATTTTTGTCTCGATTCGTAACAGTTTTATTTCTCGTGCTTCTTCAAAGTAGATTTTAAAAGCGTACTAACAAGAAAGATTCTTCCCACTGTCTTTAACAGCCAGAAAAAAAGATGGAGAAACCAGCTGGTGAAAATGTTAACCGACTCTCCAAAATAAAAACAAAAATTGCCGAAAGGTGACCAAAAAAAAAAAAAAAGTCACGCAATTCCTTTTCTTTCTCGTCTCTAAGAACCGCAAAGCAAATGATAGATGGAAAAAATATCGCTTCTCTCTCTTCTAGAATATGAGACTATATAATAATAACAGTAGTGTTAATGGTGAAATGGTAAGATTTAGCAAATTATCCAAGTCTGCCATTGTTGCACTAATTAATAAAAATCCTAGGAATGATATATTCAAGTTAGATTTGAAGCAACAATTATTAAAAAAAATTACCGCAAATACAGAAAGCTAAAATCTTGGCTTCTCTTCTAAATAACCACGAAGTGTATATTTTGTGAGAAGAAAATATCACGATATACACGCAGACTTGATAAAAAATTTCAACAAATTATTCGCAATATAACGATGACAATTATGTCAAAAAGATGGCGCCACCAGCAATGTTTCTGGTTACGTCGTGTTCCTTTCGATACAAACTACCATACAAATTACATTACTTATAAATTACTTCATATAATTATTTAATCTGTCAGGCAAAACGGATATTAATTAAGAGTACAGAGATGGCCTTTAACGATGATTTCATTTATGTGTCCTTCTATCTCCGGGGCATGGTGGCTGTGATATATCGATTTTTGAGTTTGGCTACTTTTAGAATCGGGTAATGGTGTCAACAAGTGTGTAGAGGATAACGCTGCAGCAATTTTTCTCTCAGTTTGTGATTTTTTTTTTTAAGAAGAAAAATGAAACATAAATCTCAAAATGACATATGAAATCAAAAATTAAACACAGGAAAAATACATCATAATGGAAAGGTTCATCTAGCGTGCTGTACATCGATATATTCGTTTATGAAATTAAAAGATAGAATTTTTCATATTAAAAACATGGAACCTTACATATTTTATAAATTTTAAATACTGTTAAGAACAATTCGAAAAAGAAAAAAAAAACGGCTGAATACGAAGAGAATCAGAATACCGGCTTGTTTATGGAGTTTGTCCTCGATAACTGTAATATGAGAAATATAAGTGGAAACAGATGAGAATTTTCAAGTCACGGGGTTGCTCTTCAGAATGCATTTTGAATACTATTCGAAAGCACAAAATATTACTGCTTCTTCTGTGAACACAAATAAGATTCAAACAACTACTGGGGATTAAAATTAGTCGACTCGTAGCAACTTTGTACCAAGTGAGAGGAAAGAAAAACTCGAAATCACTGAGTGACCGAAAAAGATGTCCTTTATTAAATTAGGCTTAATAAACATTTCCTGAAAGAAGTAGATGACAGAGAAAAGAATTTTTAATACGTAAATGGGTTTCCAAGTATCAGAGATGCAAAAATCAAAGCGGACATTTCAAGTAGTTGGCAAATAAGAGAACCTAATACATGGTAAATAGATTCGAGTTTGAAATATTAGCGTGGCTTTTTAGACTTATACGTAAGTGATTAAAAAAAAAGTTATTAATATGTGGCAGACGATTCATGTTACTTTTTATCTTAGCAAAACAGACAAAACGGCGCATTCAAACAATTCCCAGATATAATGCATGTAATGGCTTTAGATGCCTACTGCAATATGCTCAAGAGGTCTAAACCTTTTATTTATTTTTGTAATTATTTCTAGCCATTGGTTCCTGTGAGCGCTACACGATGTCAGAGAAGAGACTTTGTATAATATCCTTGTTAGATAACAGTTAAAGACTATCGGCGAAATGAATTTGCAACTACGAAACGGTTATATTCAGGGAACTGGATTAGTCCAAAAGTGAACGAACTTTCCCACTTCTATGATTGCGCACCCTTGTGGTTAACTCTAGAAACATCTTAATATACTAATGAAAAATAGTATTTTACTAATTATATGAAGAGCCAAAGGCTTCAACTCGGCGACATGAACTTATTTAAGTTAAGGGATATTACATCCCATATTGTTTCATAGCCAAATAAGAAACTCAAAGAGTTTCATGCCGAATATAGAAACTATATAAAGTTCGGCGAGTCCAAGCGTAAGCAAATACCTGGATAGTACAACACCTGATCCATTTGGTAGTGCAACACTGAGGCAACTCATAGTAAGGGTGGAGCAAGTTTTCTTTCCTTTCTTTTGTACACACATCAAAGTGCCTTTCCCAGCTGGAACTTGATTCGGTGCTTAGCACGGCAGACATAAGAGCAACACAATCATCTGTGCTTTCGTAATCATAAATATATGTTAAAGATACCAAGAAATTTTATACTTGGTTTTAATCCTTTTCCCAAGTAAGCAAAACAAAGTTATGCGGGTGAAATATATTCACGTCTGACTTCATATCACTTGCCTTAGTATGTATCCCATAATGCAAAGCACACCCCCTTTCAGGCGTGTATAATACAATGCATAATGGGAAGGGCCACTACCCAGACTGGTTTCGACCTTTATTGAATCTGTCTCTTCACTGGGAGTCAGACCCGGGAGAGATACCAAGGTTGAAGTAATGCAGAAATTATATATATCTCATATACAAGTAGACATTATATATATAAACCAACCAACTATTCGAAAGTAATTTGCATAAACACAATTACAGATTGCACCTAATGCTTGCGGCGTGAACGTGGTTGCAGAGTAGTTGATAACTTTAGCTTTTTCTTTTTATCAAGCTTCTGAGAAGGTAAAATCCACACGTCTTATTGGAATGTGTAGATTTTACATGATCAGAGAATATATCTTCCACCTACCTTCCCTCCGCTCATATCATCTCCTCGGAGTTATAGCAATGTTTGATTACAATGCGCTGCTCGGAGTAAAACCCATCCATCTTCGCACTGTCATACTTCACGTTTCATCCCCCCCCCCAAACATTCTAACTCTCGAAAAACACTGTGATAACTGGCAGGATTTATATATTTTTTTTTCCTTCCCTTCTTCGTCCTTCGCTGTAACAGCGAAGCCAGCAGCGTTTGCGCAACTTTTCCTCTTACTTGTAGACTATTGCCGCTCTAAGATGACCGCAGGTATAGAAGTAATGATGACTCATGCTAAAGACATGCAATCCTAGCTACTAGAGGAGACGACCTTCTAAAGGCTGTGGTAGTCTATTTAATACGATTGCTACACATCTCATGAACCTGCTCTGTCAGATTTGGTTTCATTATTTTCTGACATGTTTTGTGCTGACTATAATAACAAGAAATCTTCATGGAAAACATGTTTATATTTTTTATATCGTTTTTATTATATCGGTTTAAGTAATTAGCTTAAGTACGCATCCACAGGTATACTAAAAAGGTGTATTTAAAACAGAGGATAGCAAAGAAAGATTGGGAGTGAGTCACGAGCTTGTCTTCAACATAATGAAAACTTCCATTAACAGCAAAGCATTCAGAACGATAATGCTTTCCTGGGAAGCTGCCAACACTGAAAGCGTTCATATTAGCCGAAAAAGAATGAGTATGGGTAGAGATTTCACACTACTACAAGATAATTTTACAAATCTCCAGCTGTGCAGACTGGAGAGTGCGCATTAAAGGTAAATGCTTCGGGCCATTTTTATCACTGGACAACTCCATGCTTTAGTTTACTCTGCTGGCATCATTTTCTTTCTCTCCCCCCCCTCCCTCCCTCCCCACACTGCTTGTTGCTGAAGCCACGAAGAAGCAGAACTATTCCCTCTGGAGAAATACACTTAACAAGGAAAAATGTCGCCCAATTTCTTTCCTCAATCTCAGGAGACGAAACGCGACAGCTATACGATGAATCACGTCAAGGGAAACAGTCTCTACGAAGAGAACAAATATCGCTTGACATTTGTAGCTATCCCTGAGCGGCGCCACTGACGCAAATAAGGTAGGTATCACTTCTCCCCCCCCCCACTCCCAGCGCACACTTCCACTATAGGTAGCTAAAGTTATTGTGCTCACACGACTGACAAAAGACAAACTAGAGAAGAGTGCGTGTAATCTAAACCATTATTTCTTGTCTGACTGCCATGATTTGAAAGCTAATAAAATTCTCCCGATTATTAGCACTCACTTTTTTTAATTATGTGGTTTAATACTGAAATTAAACAATATGAATAAAAACGAATCGTTGATTCCAAGTATATAACATTCGAATACTTCCGGGTCCAGTGACGATGTGAATAGTAGATAGCATTCTTGAGAACAAAAACACTTTTTTTTTTTTTTTTTTGAATACCCCCTCCCCGTTTGTAACGAAATGTGGCGAGCTCAGTACTACCTTCAGAAAAGAGGTGCCTCATTCATTTGCCGTAGGCAATACCGACCACAAGCGGCTCCACGCAGTGAGACAGATAATATGCGGACATTTACAAGAGCACAAGGTCACACGCTCGTAGACCAAATAACACCATCTCCAAGTCAGCATAGTAAAAAAAAAAAAAAAAAATGACTACACTACTCTTACGATAGGTATAGATGTGTGTGAGCAATAATTGTTGTGTTTAAATGCAGGCAGACCGGCGACCAACAGACATACACGTACTTTGGCCTTGGAACGACAAGGTCTTGTAGAGAAAGAGTTGGAAGTCTTAATACTTTGCTAAAGTATCTCCACGTTTTAAAAACTTATATTAACTGTAGCCATTCTTGCGGGGATCTGTTTTGAACAGGAAAGCTGCAGTTTTTATACTACTTGACTAGTTTGCCTATTGCATAAAGGAATAATTAGAAATATCCAGAGAAAATCAGTATTTAACCCCATCCATAAATCGTTCTCATATGGTTCAATGCTCTCAATGTTACAAGTCAAAACGATTCTGTCAGTTCGTCTTGTATACAATTTCATCGATTGACACAACGGATCGTCAACTTGTGCTCAATCTCCATTTGATTTTATAATTAAAATCAAATGCAGATTGAGCACAATTTTTAAATACGTGGAAAAATATTTCACATACATGAAAAAATTGTTTCACGAGACGTTACTAGAGCATGAAGGGAAAAGATCTTATGTCACCGTATGTTCTCGGTAGATTTGAATCGTGTATTAAGTCTATGCGTCAGTTGACCTTCGTTACACTGATTCTTATTGGGAGAAAAAAAAAAAAAAAAGCTTCGCTATCTGTTGTAAATTGGATGCGCGATCCTCGTCAGACAGCGGGGTACTCCTGCTAATTCAATATCCAGCCTTCTGCAAGAATGGTCCACGGTATGCATAAAAGAGAAGGAAGAAATGGCGAAGAAAATGAAGGTATGGTGGAGAATAAAGAGATGAAAGGCCAGAAGTAAATAACGGAATGAATAAAAAATAAGTTAAAAAAAAACCTAGAAGGTAGATGAGTCTCAGAAAAGAAACTGAAACAAGAATGAAATTACCATAAAGTAGCATCCGGTGAAGATACTATTACTTCATGTCCTTTGTGATGTGATAATATTCAAAAGGCAACACTGTTGCTATCCGATTTCATCAGCAGACGTACATTTGTTAGGAAAGATAAGAAGAGCACTGAAAAACTTGGTTATTAACAACATTGCTTTTATCTATATAAAAATAAACTGGCCGAGGAAAGAGCAGAATCTAAATAAACAGTGATGTAATACAGAATATTTTCGTACAAGAGAATAACACAAATTAATTAACAGCAAAATAGTAAGTTTATATCTGTTGCGATGAATGTGGAAAAAAAAAAATCTGTTCAAAAATACCACGTTGCTTCGAAAATAGTAAAAGAGAACAGTTTGGGCAGCGGTTTTGGGTGCGATAATTTACGCTCGTGAGCACGTACCGTCTGTAAATAAACAATAGGAACTCCCTTAAAGACTAGGGTCACGCGACACCGCAGTGACACGCTCCCTTTATCTTCTTCACCGATGACAGGTCCATCTTGATAGTAAATTGGCAAACATTCCAGCATCGGAAAGAATTGGAAAAAAAAAAAAAAATAGCCTCGTCTGCCAATAGTTGGACCAGTTCTAAAAGAGCCCATGCAAGAGGCATATTTATGTTCAAGGGAAAACGATTGAACTGTTGCTGGCAAACATGGTCGGAATTTGTCAAGTTCGACATCTTTGGGATTTATAACTTCCTGTTGACGATATCTCCTTTGCAAAACAGCAATAGATTCGCGTAATGCAATCCACAATCAAAAGCAAAACATTGTTGGTATATATATTAGTACATTTTTTAGAAAATAAGAGCATGCGCAAATTACAACACTTCTTGTTAGATATGTGTACGAAAAACAAACAAACAAACAAAGCACGCGCACATTTTTATTATTCAAACCGCAATAACAACAGATGACAAAGACCTGTTCGTCACCCAGGATTACAACTCTTTTATACAATAAATTGTAATTCTTTCGTGGCTCCTTGAGAACAGGATACGACACAATAACACAAAATCCTCTCGAACAATAGCTATCATTTCGTAACTCGCACCACCCCCGAAGTTTTCCCCACGTTGCCCATTAAGTCGCCATCAGTTTCCCATATTACAAGCGCATCTCATGACAGATTACATCACGCTTTCGCTAAATCTATTCTTGCCAACCGATGATCGCCAAAACATCCGACTTCGCCGAGCTGCGAATACGGAAGATACCGCTAATCCTTTTTGAAAGAGGAAGATTAATACCATATTATGAAACGCCAATTAACAGCGGCCATGTAAATACCGACTTCAGTGACTGCAGTTTAATTAATGAGATCAAAATTAATGGACTAATCGTAAAAACGATGGTTTTGTTAGTAAAGTGTAATTAAGTAGCCAACACAAATGATTTATGTAACCCTTTATGGAATATCGAAATCGTTAGTACAAAGAGTATTAAGCTTGGTCTGTTCTTAAAATTTAAGCCATGAACGAAAGCACTTTAATCCCGTTTATACAGCCATTCACAAAAGTTATCCTATGCATATCAACGTTAATGGAGAGACTTTTGCTTTGTGTTCTATTATTCACTTCGTTGCCGAACATGTCTAGTTCTCTTCCTTCATTTTTATTCCATTTGTAGTATTTTTTTATATATATTTACATATCGTGCATAATTAATTTTTAGACCAATTTTATAAAGGAAAGAACCAGTTTTCAAATTTTGTTCATGTATGCAATTGCTTTTAACGAATATGTCGAGTGGAATCCACAAGGTTATCCATAGGGATGAGGATAGGAGGAGATAACAGCCTTTATCCTTATGCGAGATTTTTTTGTTCGATTAAACAAAGCACGGAAGTTTTAAGCATCAAAGGATTAGTGGGAATTTTTCTTTGAATAAATTTTAAGGAAAATAGAAGAAAAAAAACGAATTCAATAACAGTGGTACTTACTGCAAATAAAAATGCATTTGGGTTTAATCAATCACAAGATTTTTTTTTTCCCTTCGCTTCTCCTCTGGTTTTCTCAAGTTTTTTTGCGGAGCTAAATTGCAAAATAGAGCAGTGGAAAGTTTGATTGTATGCAATCGACAAACGAAAGTAGACGGCGCCAGAAAACTTACGTTCGACGGTCGTGAATGCGAATCTCGTATCCACCCACAAATCCATTTCTTTGCATCCTTCTGTTAAAGCGCCAGATTCCATTTGCACGGATTCACAGCTACTACGATAGTTTTAACCCATCACCTTTGGGTTGTAGAACGGCAGTAATCTAACGGAGAGAAGGGAGCACCTGTGTACTTAAGATGTGCTGCAGCGATTACACTAATGCTACACTGCAATCGATCGTTAAGCTGTGTGGAAGAATTTCGAGGCAGGCCTTGATTGCACAGAATGGCCACGAATGCCCTAAAAAGTATTGCTCCTTTTTTTTAAAGCTACCCTCGGGCACAATTCGCCCGATTAACGAAAATAACTTACCAGAACGTGATCATTGCAGACGAAAAGAGGAGAGAGAAATACTTTGGGATTATTTTATTGTTGCAAATTCTGCGAAAATGATTTCATTTGTAATCTTTCAACAATGCGTGAGTAAGTGAACTATTACATACAATATGCATGGTTTGCGGTGCTATTTATACGCGTAAATCACGTGGTTTACACGGCGAATCATAAGTATGAAATACATTTCGGTTACAGCTGCATCAGTAAGTAGGCGAACAAAAGTGGCCATTAAATTGATGGGGAAAATTTCTTCATTTGTTCTGTTTCAAGCGATGTTACGTGATATTTCTTGGACATTTACTACACCAATCCTGAAGAACGTGGTTATTTTATAGATGCATTGGTATCACATTTTATGGTGGAGAGTTGGAGAATATGTAGCCGTGTGAAGTGGGGAGGATGTACTAACGTTAGAAAGAAACCCAAGCGTTTTCGCAGAAAAATCTTGATTTTCATATTAGGAAAAGCATCCTCAACATATTTTATAAATCTTAAGCGTTTTAAAATATTCAAAAATTACTGAATACAAGCGATGTGCTTATTGATTTATCTTATAACTACAAAATCTAGAATGTTTAAAAGATAAAAGGTGATATGCTGTGTTTTCATATTGTATATCTACTCGTATTATTTTATTTTTTTTTTCTTAAGTTAGGGACAGAGAATTTCAACGGAGGAGTTCAACATTTCGAAGAGGTGTGACCTAATTTAAGAATCAACCCATCTGCAGCAGGGTGAATCCTTGGTTACGTTTATTTTTAGGTTCTTTTTCTAATTACTGAGGAATTTAGTTTAACTAATCTCAAATGCGCATACAACTGCGGCAGTATATATACCTGAGGTGTGGCAAACTGTTAGGAGGGAGGAGATTTGGAAACGGGAAGCTCTTAACCATATCTAGAGATCACTGTGTGTGTGTTGTCATTCGGAAACAGAGGCGAACTACGTCACTTGCACGTTACAAGGCGATGTAAATTCTACGCATTGCGTTAAACCCAAAGGGAACTATAAATTCGAACTGCGTTCATGATTGCAAGCAAGGAGGATGCAGTTCCTACATCAACGAGAGATCGAGAAAGAAATGAATTGGTATTAATTCAGGTAGCCATAGTGATTTAATAACAGGGGTCGAAAAATCAACATTTTGAAGACAAGATCGTCGGTGAGAGCATCGAACTGCAGCTGTAGAAAATGCTTCTTATTCATGAAGGAGAGATAGCTGTGCACATCGAGCTCATTCACCTAATGCTTTCCCTTATTTATCGAAGCACAACTACGGGCATAAAACTTTAAGTCCCTTGCTAAGGGAAGAACAGAATGGCCGTGCTTGAATATTCAAGGATAAGGAGTTTTTTCTTTTTTCCTATTCCACTATAGAATTATGGAAAGGTTAAGAGGGAGATTCTTTCTCTCACGCACACACTTGACTTGATTTTTGAAGTATTTTTCTTCAGAGTAACAATGTCATTTTTCTAGAATTGTATTCCCTCCTCTCTCTTTCACAAATTTAAGTAATATTTCGGCTTGAATAACCAAATAAAAGTCATCTCCACTTCGTTACTAGCATGCTGTAAGTTCGAACACTGACATGTATGTTTTGGTAAGTCTTTACGTAGCATATGATTTTCATCGCTCGGTGCGATGCCATCACTTTGCTTCTAGGAGAAATGAAATGGCTTGAAAAATGATCATATTTGTTCTCAAACCCTCCTGTGGGTAGAAGCAGCACGCTTTAGTAGTACGCAGCAATGTCAGAACAAAAAATGTATCCTCGCGAACAAATCTGATTCAAAACGTGCATTAAGCAGAATAAAGTATATGCAAGTAGTGCCGAAAATCGCGTGAGATTTTGTCCTTTTGTTCCGAAACGTTTTCACACGCAGTTAAAGCCACACAATGCGTGAACAATAGAAGACAGCGGAAAGAAAGAGAATGTCAACATCATCTACTAACAAGTAGCCAGGGGATGCTCGCGATCACGTACGAAACAAATGACACGAAAAAAAAAAAAAAAAGTCACCTCGCAGTGGGTATTTGATGAGGGGGCGATACACTCGAATGGTCACCTTTCCGCCATTTCTCACACTAACCTGCAACCATCCGCCACTCAGGAAGTGAGATCCCCAGAGCGACCCTGAACACGAACTAGCTCTAACCCTGGTACTGTACAGCACTTCCACTCGTGAGAGAGATGAACTTCAATTAATTACGACGACGCTAATACCGAATGACCTGTCACAGGCGGATGACAGACTACAGAGGAACTCCAACTGAAGAGGGAGTGGGTGAGTGCATTCACATGGCGTTTTGTATTGTAAACAGGGCGTGCAAAGAGGTATTTTTAGCAGACGCATACATAGCCGGCGTGAAGGTTCACAGACTGCGAGGTATGTAGAAAAACGGGCAATGGCTGTATCGCATTCTTTTTCTGACCGGGGAAAGTAAGGCTCACTGTCGCCTCCAGGTGGCGGTTGCAGTCTTTCCAGGTGTTTTCTCAGTTTAACAGTAAAGAAGAGTTTAAAAAAATAATTCTATCGACATTTATTAATCTTTCCGTCTCGAGAATACGTAAATTAAAAAAACATATTTAATTTTTTTAATCGAAGTCATAAGTCAGCGTCTATCGCAATGTGCAGCTGGCTAGTGATATCCAAATACGGCATTTTTAAGGCCATCTGGAGGAAACCAAACCCTAAAGTGATGCAGGTGGGCGACAATAACATTCGGGCAGGTAACGCAGCTGAGGTCCAATTCTAAGATCGCTTGAAGGTCGAGGAAACAAAAATAAACGAACCTTAGAGGAAAAACACTAGCCACGGCAGGAGAACTGCGCAATCGAGTTACAATTGCGCCGCTCTTTCGGCAAGTTTTGTCGTCGTTAACCTGCCACACAAATCCACCCCTCGCCCTTCTGAAAATAGGAAACATCAAAAAAGGAACAATGAATAAGGTGCCTAAAACTGACGGAAATTTATTTTGAAATCATAAAACGGGATATATTTAGGCAATTAGGTCGGGGGTAACGATGACTAATCTTAAGGTTAAGGTACGAAATTAACGTGCACTTCCGACAGTCTGAAGAATTTGGGTCAGCTGCAGATGACTCAAAAGGTCGTGAACTGCGTCAAGTAAATGCAAAGCACACTCGCTGCATTTGTTCGTGGTTACACTTCACTGAAAGGCATCTAAGCGGTGTTTAGTGGAAATACTATCAGTAGGATTATTTTGAATGCTCCACAGAATCAGTTTTTACTCCCTTTCTAAACAAAGCGGAAAAACAAGGAAAATTAAATTGGCTGTATTTGTCGTTTATTATTAGATGAACAAAGAGCATGAATGAACCACTAGTACTGATCGCGAACCAAGATACGTATTGTCATTACAGAAAATGCGCGTTATGCATGCACTTTGTGAAAAATGCTTGCATGATCCAGTCAAACGAATTTAAAAGTTTCGATTTGAATGTAAGGCGCTTATCTCAAGATTACTGCGAAGAGACAAAAAAAAAAAAAGATTACAACACAGGCATGCGTATACATAAAATATTACGTTTTTTTGAAAATTTTTAATCAAAAACGTTTGTAGTGTGACTTAGAAGACATTTCTAATCTCAAGCTGAAATTTAATTATCTTAAGCATAGTTTCTTTGTAATACTATTTTGCCAGGCATTCGTGGAAAGCTTATCAACAACGAAAGAAAGAGAACCTGAGGAATGGAGAAACTGAAATTGCGAGTGGATAAAATTCTTCGGACCATCTATAATATAACTTCACAGTCAGCGCATGCAGTAAACATGACTTACGTAAAACAAACGTCACAAGTGACGTTTCGATGACGTTTCTGAATTAGTTCCTTTTAAAGTCGAAGGTTTCGGTTAGCTGTTTGTACCTAGAAAACACCATTGCTGCGGAGACGGCGAAAGGGTTGATTAACACAAGTCGGAGAGATTCTTAACTTTCAATTTAGGACAAACGGAAGTTGGTGGCGTTCACAGTTATCACACAAACTGCTACTGTTTCAGTGGTCCGAGTCATTTAAAAAGATCTTTTGTTTGTTCAATTGGGGGAGGGGGCTGCTCTAATTAGAGCGAAGAAAACTGATGGAACAGTCTTTCTCATCCGCAAAATTTCTCCCATTTTTATTGCTTCGGCAACAGAAAGAACTCCTGTGAGAAAACCATTCATACATTTGGGACATGAGATCTTTAATCATGTCTGATAAAATTAGATTTAGCCGCTTCGAGTTCCTAAATAAGCAGGTGATGGTCGTACACTGGACAATGTTCAACAGTTGGTTTGTCTTGTGGATGGAAAAACTTGAGGGGAGAAAAAAAAATCTTCCGTTCCAGACCAACTAACTTAGTTTCGGTTACAAGATCTATGAAATGTTTCGCATATCCCCTCCCAACGGTCTGGTTTTTTTTATAAATTCTTCCATATGTAGAAATTAAGGCATATGACTAATCTTCCTGGGTGATGGTTTTAAATGGGCTGTTTAAACTATAATGTTACTTTTTAATGGATGTGCTGGTCTAGTCGATTGCGTCTCCGCTTTTAAATCAACACGGTATCAGAATCCTGCTATCGTAAAAACCTGTATATCCGTAAAAATCTTTACTTAACAAATGATTTTAATATACGTGCGAGACTTAGGTGAGGTTGAAAATGGCATGAAAAAACAAAGCAAGTTAGTGGCCATTTCATAACATTTTCAGGAAGGAAATCCTACTGCCTGTAAGAGCAGCTAACTCTTTTTTTTTTCCCCCCCTTCATGTTCTATCAGCATTCAACGCACAAGATTACTATCAAAAATTGCACACATAAAGGAACTGGTGCTGCATTTCTTCCAGGAATTAGAGTTTACACATCCCTGAACGCATGCAGATCAGCAGCAAACCCACACTATTTTCAGACGTAATGAATTGACGTCATAACCTGAGTGGCTTTGATGTAATCTAAGCATACCAACAGGCTGAAATACATACTTCCGTTTGCAATCGTTCGCGGACTTTTGTCATGCGATTACCACTCGTCAATTAATTGTACTGACAAACGTTTCCGCAGTGATGCATTAAAAAAATAAGCCTATAAATAAAACTGAAGAGTACTTAATGTTGGGTATAATGTTTCAGACACCTGTCGTGTTTATGTAATTAAAAAAAAAAAAAAACTAGTGATTATGGTGAACTATTTGCTTGAAGAATTCTCCCCTCCCCAATACAATATGCTAACTACGTACCTGACTTGTCACCGATGATATTTTTTTATAATGATATGACGAGATTTTTCCTTTTTCTCCACTGACAGTGTAGTTTACACCAAGAGTAAATGATTTCGATAGATTTAAAATTCTGTGAATTAAAGCCATTTCAGTGAAATAACAACAACTGGTATTTATTTTTAATACCTGCATAAGTAATGAGTTCGTCAGCCTGAAGTGAAATGAGGGCGACATTCCTCTAGATACTATGATATTTTCCTCTTCTAAGCGGAGCGAGTAACCTAGCAACAAGTAGATACTTGAAATACATACTACTTTCTGTACAGGACTGAATATTGGATTGCTGTGTTGGTAAGCGCATTGTAAGGTGTATGGATCAGAGCAACATAATATACTGATCTACATAAATATGCTCGATACATTAATGTCGATCTACAGCAAAGAGAGGGGGGGGGGAATAGACGATACCATCATCAAATTTCTAATATGTACCCTCAGGGGATGTACAGGATATTATGATAGTACACGAATAAGTTATATTCTAATCAACAATTTTCCTCCACTGGTAATTCTCAAGTCGTTCTTTTTTGTTACTTTCATTTATTAAAATAAGTAAAGAATATAAAAACTCGCGACGCAAGCATCGCAATGGAAAGGAATTCGAAAGATCATCAATATTTACCTTGATTTATGAGTTACCATTAGACACAGTTCAGAAGTTAAGGCAATTACTTAGGAGTAGGAAAGTCTGATAAACTAAGATCCTGCGTGCTAAATAACACCAGTTGTCTTCAAAAATATGTTTCTCTATTGAAGTATTTAAGCATGTTTGTGAGTGACAGAACATGTACGGAAAGAAGCCAAAACAACACAAGCATAAACGTAAGAATGATTAATTTTCTCATAAAAAAAAAGAGTGCTATAGAAAGTCGATATCTATGTGGTGCGCAACTAATTATTCAAGAATTAAAATAAACCAACAAGCAAATAAACCACATTTATACACAAAATGAATACTTCTCAAGCGATTTTTTTCTCATTTATCGTTTTTAAAAGATAAAACATCAAGCAATAAAGCTTGAAGCCAACTAACCAATGAAATTTGCTTAACACGTTTTACAGAGCCAAAACAATCTACAGTTGTTTAGGGAGACACCCCCACTTACTTCCCAGTAGAAACACCTAAATTTCGGACTATTGATTTCCTATTACTGAGAGCGCACGTACCAATTTAACGAGTGATTGATAAGTTCAGAGGAAAGCGATGTGCGGAATTACAATTGATCACCGACTTTGGAGATAATCAATTTTACGAAACCATTAAGATTTCTGACTGCTTTATTATTCAACGACATTGGCACGCGAACTCTAAAGAATTGACGATAGACAGCCACCATACGAGATCAATTATTCATCTATAAAATGTTACCAAAGCAGCTTGTCTGAACGTATCACATACGTGCATCAAGCATATTTAAAAGAAACTTTGGGTACAATAAAATCTGAGGTTGATCCACTTTAATCCAATAACGAAGCAATCGCTATGGATTGAAAAATGTATCAGAAAACTCCGTACGGCTAACAATTGGAATTATTGTATTACTAATAAATTATTCTGTTAAGATGAAAACTCCATCTGTTCGTTACCAGGGCCGAACACAGTAAAATAAAGTGATACCCTGTTCTTGAATTGACTGACTAAAGTGACTTTCCCAGTACGTTAAAATAACTGTAGTTTGTGAACTTAGGTCACAGGGTGAGGGAAGAATAGCTGCGCTTATATCTAATAGAAAGAATTGACCATCCCCCCCCCCCCTTACTCCTATTCTGTGGTGATGTAGTGCACAGTATCAGGTTAAGGCCACAGAAATTCATTAACTACTGGCCTCAGTAACTGAGGATAAAAGTACTCCACCTGAAGTTAATAACAGTTTTCTACTGGCAACGAAGTATTCCAATTATCGGAAAGCCACGTACTAACATGCTTTAAAAGTGACACTCGATATCCCCAAGGACGTCACAGCGACTAATGGAGAATGATTATTCTTAGAGAGAATATGAATTTTGGCTGTAACACAGTGAGCGTTCGATGCCAAGTTTGCATGACCTGCTTGCAAACACTGGAATTCGAACCTGTCCAAACGGATTTTTAGTTTGGAATTGTGTGAAGTTAATATAAATTATTAAAATATTTACAAATAAAATATAACGGGTTTATTTTTCATACTGATTTCTTTTTCATGATAGTTCGGTATAATACTTTTTTATTTAATTTTTTTATCACGTTGCTCGCATTTGTGATGTCGTTTTTGATTGGTTGTAGCCTATATTATGTAGGCTACAATCCCATATGCGTCATGTAAATAATAGGCTAACCCAAACAAAAATTTAAACTTGTTAGTAGCGGGAGTACCCAGGACACTCTCAACTGACCTAAACCAAAAAAAAAAAAAAAAAAAAAAGACTGCTTTCGTTGTCATGACAATTCAAAAATGGCAACAACATTTGGCGACAGATGAGAACAATGCATGAATTATGATAAAAAAAAATAATAATCAACAAGCAAAACGCACACTGATTACATTAAAAAAATATTAAAACGCATGTTTCAGGGACTACCCCACTTCTACTTTACGAAAAAAAATTTTCTACTTTTTTTATGATAACCATTAAAATATTTAAAATTCTTTCCGCGAAGATTTATCGCAAAAGGAAATTCAGACACCGAAATGAATGTTTCGCTTTTTCCTCACAGACCCACATCAACGTGGCCTAATTCATTCCACTGGATTTGCTAGTACGAGGTCGGTGAGTTAGTTATATTTGTATCCTGTCATATTGTTGTATTAGTAGACAGCCTTGCTCTATCCAGGAAAAAAGGTTATGATAAAAGGGGACAAATTATATGTTAGACCTGATTTGCACGTGAGCATCTCGACGTGATGAAAATGATACTTCTGCCAATAGTTAGATTATATGACCTGCCATTAAAAAAAAAAAAAAAAAAAATGAAATACTAAAAAGCAGCAAACAACTTCTAATAACGTCCTAATTTAAGTGTTGTTAATATTAACCAGCAACATTTTTCACGAAGCTAATTTCAGGTTTTGTCGATTTAAATCGGCTAATAATTTTAAAAATATAAATGCTACGGCTGATGTTATTTAGAAATGCGACAGAAGCACCTAAAGCTGTGAAGCATGATCTTTCATTGATGTCTGGCATCAATGAAAGATCATGTTTCACAGCTTTAGTTTGTTTCTTTTGTAGGATGAGAAACCCAAGTCAGTGCAAAAATGCACTGTTGGGTTCTTGCACACGACTTTCATCCAGATTTTGCCTTTACCCCCAACCATCCCTCGTTGCTATTCTAAGGTACAGTTTTCTAAATAACTTTTAAACAACATAAATCACGCTTAAAAAAACTTTGCGTTCGTAGGCTGACCGACAAGGAACCTGATCAATAACCTGTCGCTATCGATCATGGTTCCTGTTTAGACCCTTCGCTTATTGTCAAAAATCAATCAATCAGTATAGTATTCATTCATTAAAAATATCCAGTTCACTTTCGATATTTACACAGCACATATTTAAGATTTGATATTGTTTACGTTAGTGCAACTGGGAGTGTAAGGGCAGGGATAGAACTATAAAGTGACCAATACGTTAGTTGTACTGCACTTCTTTAAAAGAAAAATAGGGAGAGGAAAACAAAAGTCTGAAAATGTTTTGCTTGAAGTTGATAAATAAAGAGAATTTTGTAGCAAACTGCATGTATGCATGCAAAAATAAAGATAAAACTAAAGACGAAAATGTCACTTCCATGATTACTTCAACAGCTTTATTGGGCAAGAAGCTAGAGTCCTAGGGGATGGGAATACAAGATTCTGAATTTTTTTGAAAATTTGCGCAAAAAATGATATAAAATTACCGAGAAAAGAAATGAAGTTCTCACAAAAAACATTCACGTGAAAGAATATAGAGGTCTCAATGCAATTAAAAAAACATGTAATGCAAGTAATATAAACTTAGAAAAGTTACGTATATAAGCATTAGTGGAAGACCAGAAGGGAAAGAAAAGAAGATGCATCAACGTCGTGAGAGATCACACCCATGAGAAAACAGACCAACTTAGGGAATGATCAAAGAGGAAGAAGCTTATTTTATGATGAACACAACCCGTCATCGTCTAAAGGTTAATGATGAAAGACGACCTCCTTTGTTACTTTTTTTTTCCCTGAGTGCAACTGAGTAACGATATTATGTTGAAATAAATAAGGCTCCAATTCAACAAATAAACAGATATTTACAGTTTGTTTTCTTAGTGACAATGAAAATAATTTTCTTAACCAACCTTTAGGTCAGTTGAAGAATAAATAAAAATAGGAAAAGGTCACAGTAATCACTGCAACCCACATCCTTATTTGAATGAATAAAAATGAATGAAAAACGTATGCCGAGATTATTGCAATTAATTCACTATATGAAATTCAGGTTACATTCCGAAAAATTCACCCTCGCCTAATTTATAACTTTTCTGTCATCCGTAATGAATTTTAATCATAACGCAACGAAAACAAGCCAAGTGGATTATTGATGCTGTAAACGATGGACGATGAAAATCTCTGTAGATCACTAGTATATACAAAGCAAGATTTTTAAATTGAGTTATGAGCCATAAGTAGATCTTGACCAACTACATTCCTCCTCAGTAAACGTACTACGTTTATTGACTTTGTTTTTTTTTTATTTTTTTAAAAAATAAAATTTTATGAAAAAAAAACTAGTTAAATTGATATTCGTTTTCATTTTTCCAGTGGCTCGGAGAAGACATTGTTGAAGGGTCTAACACATAACTAAAAAATTCTTTCACAGTGGTACACTTGGCAATATCGTTCAGCTTCTTTGTATATTCAATTTCCTCGTCCTCTTTCTTGCTAGTGCTTTGTATTCCCAATGCAAACAAACATTGTCCAGTTCATACCGTATTAACCACATTCCTTCTGCATTTCCGCAGCATCATTCAAATAATCACTTGACTCCACAAACGCAGTCCGATATACTTGCTTTTAAATGCTCCTGAACTCTCTCTCTCTCTCTCAAAGAGCTGTTGACCTCTTTTCACCTAATTCATCACGTCACGAAATGCCTCCTTAATCCATCATAAGCTTTGTAATTCAGCACCCCCCCCCTTCTCTCAGTGGAACATGAATGTGGCTGGCCATTCTCCCAGGTCAGAACTATATGATGATCACTCTCACTCACCGCATGAATACATCATTTACTATCACATTCTGAGAATCAACATTTGTGCTCCATTCCTTCCTGCTATCACACACTGCTGTACTGGTTAATGGTCTTTAAACAACTCGAGAAAACCATATGCTTTCTTTTTTCCGAACTGTTATCATAGTTAAATCGTTTATGATGATTGCAATTTGTTTAGCTGCAAATGCTCTTTGCCTCGTCATCATTGCTAAGCCTGTAGTAATATTTCCCACCAAATATCGTATTCTGTTAATCTGCGATAAATCCTATATCCTCAAAGTGTCAGCCACTGCTGCCTTAGTGGATCACTAATCTGACAGATAAAATGCAGCATCTATTATTAGAGGTTCTTTCATCTTTTCTCTATATTCTATTCTTGTCAGCTCATTCTCCTCTGTTAGATGGAAGGAAGAAAGGCTATCACTTCTACAACACTCTCCACCCCCCCTTTTTTTTTAACTCTAGTACTTGTAAACAAACATTTTACATGTAATTTATACGCCGAAGCAACTAACGAATGCTTTACCTAGTCCGTCATTAGTCTTAGCTGTGCTATTCACTGTCTCAACTTATCGCATTTTCTGTCCTTTCCATATCAACCCATTTCAAATTCTCTTTAGATATTCCGATTATTCACACTAGTTATATCATAACAAGCCAAGGAAGATTATCTTTTCCTAATTAACTGGTTCTGGAGTACAAGGTATTTAAGCATTTCTGAATCTAAATACCTTTCATGGTTTAATATAGTTTACATAAAGAAATTGTTTTGAACAGGAAGAAAATGATGCACGAAAGGACAGAATTCAGCAGGGACCTTAAAACTGAATGCTTAATAATTAACATTGTTGATTTTTATTGTATCGGTGTGCAGAATGAAAGGTAATTACCTCCAATAGGACAGGGTATACGTATACCTTGATTATGAATAGTGGATGAAAATGAAACGAAATTTATGCAAATCCGTATTTAATGAGTTGAAATATATGTTGATTGATTAATGTGAAGTGAAAATGCAATTCGTACAGAAGTGAAATAATCAATCTTTGTATCTGTTTAATCAAATAATTAATATTGTGCGTTATGCACGGTCTCCATTAGCAGTATAGCGGCCCGCTGAAGCATTTCCTTCATTTGAATTGCCCTGCCCACTACTAGTGTTACAGCAAAGAATCACTGATGAAGGAAGATCGCTATCTACATAATATGAATTGCTAAATATATCAGATTTATATCTACGATAAGCCAATTTTTCTAAACTAATATGGAGAAACATACAACGGAAGTAGTTGAAGCGGTAATTTGCTCTCATTTCCTGTCTAAGTTGTGATACTATCTGATTAACGTGGTTGTTTACAAGCAGTTTCCACGCAGTGACTGTAAGTTTTAAATAGCCTTCCTTTCTATAAGTGAAGTCTAGTAAAAGCTAACGGACCGTTTTATCTTATTAACAAAGTAGATATGGTTTGCAGGGATGTCGGCAGGCCTAAAATTAATATAGTTTAGGTAACGAAGTAGGTTAACTTCATAGAACAAGTCAAGCAACCAGTGCCGTAACTAGGGTGGAGAGAAAACAAGGAACTCACCCCAGACTCAAGTAAGGAAAACACAACATAAATCATTTCTAAAAAAAAAAAAACTTCAAATGTAAAACTGCTTATACAGAGAAAAATAAAAAATTGTTTTTCTTAGTAATTTACGAATTAACTTTTATTAACACTGTTTTATTTAGAGGAATCAAAAAGTAGTTTGTCTCGGGTATAAAAAAGATCTACTTAGAACATTGTGAATTACTAGAACTGTGAATATTTCGAATTACCATTATACTCGTAGTCAAAGACATCCATCAAAACAATTTTCATGACTGACACTTACGAAAGGTTGTGAACTATATAGTGCATTAGCACCGTGGATAGGCTAAGTTTTTTTTTTTTTTTTATAGTTTTATTTATCATTTTTGCATAACGCCGAAAACCGTACATATTTTTTAGGTCTCGAACCAGGCTACGAAATTCAGGAGGCACTGTACATATTCTCTATAGTAGGGGTAGGAAACCACTCGAATGCAGTAATAGAAAGTATTCCTGCATCCCTCAGTCTTTTTAAAAAAATAAGTTATACAAAAAATTTCCTTTCGTTCTCATCTCATCAGAGTGAATATACAGTAAATGGATAGTTATATGAAGTAAGGATGGAATATCTTTTTACCACGGGCCAGCAATAGGATACTATTAGGAAGCTGAGAACAATTTAATTACAGCCAATGGAGCGAGGAGTTCAGAGGGCACATGTAAAAACACGCTAATTCAAAAAACCTTCTATATATGTGTACACAACACATAAAAAACATAGTTAAGTATAATAAATAAATATACATTAAAATTAAAACTCGCAATAGCAATACATAAGCATCAAGTCCAAGAAAAAATGCGATACAAAATTTGTATATAGTTTTGTAACATTCTTGTGTTTCTCAAAGAGACATGACAAATTTTTATATTCTTCCAAGGGAGCAGAATTCGAACGGCGACCTATTGGTCGGAGAGCAGGTATGCTATTCATTCGGCCAACCAGGCTGGAGAATTGCTTCAAGTATTCACCGAGGACAAGAGTATATTTGTTACTAACAAAATTACATGTAGTTAGACGGAGAAAAACTGTTACCTTATAAAGACTATGATTACAAAGGGTAAATTATTCTGAAATTCGCCTACGTTTTAGGGAACACTTCTATCCTAAACAAAATACCAAACATGGAACTTGGGGCCTCCAATAAGTGTGGTGGTGGTCTCATACTAGGTGACAAAATTCATCTCCCATCCAAGGACAATCACCAAACATCAATGTCCATGGTGGATTTAAACTCAGTGGTTACAGAGCAGTTAGATATACCAACCATTCGGCCAACTGGGCCGGCTAAATAAACCTCTGTGAAAAGGGCATAGAAAAAGCTGCTTGCTAATGGAAGATTTTTGAAATTTACCCACTACCGAGCGGAGAGATATTGCCTGCTAGATCAGTGCGAATTGTAATTTTTGTAATAGTATAATCTGACATCCCATTTTTATGTAAATTAGATCACTATTATAATTACGGCTATTTTGCCTGCTTCAGTTTAGGAGTGCCCCTGTTTAAATGTTATTGGCTATTTACTCACGGATTCTTAGGGCATGGTAGATGTAAATTTACCAAAAAGTATATGTAGCATAAGGAAGAGAAATTGACACATAGAAAAAGGTATGTGTAAATTTCTCTTCCTTATGCTACATATACTTTTTGGTAAATTTACATCTACCATTCCCTAAGAATCCGTGAGTAAATAGCCAATGACATTTAAACAGGGGCACTCCTAAACTGAAGCAGGCAAAATAGCCGTAATTATAATAGTTTATTAAGAGGAGTAACATGGGAGTTTTCCCAGAAATAATATACATTAGATTACTATTTTTTTTGGGGGGGGGGGGAAGAAACAGACTAAAAATAAAAAAAAATGAAGGTTCTTATTCAGATCACGAGAGAAAAGGGTGCGAAAAATACTCCCATTATAAAAATAATATCGGGTTACCTGTTTGAATTTGGTAGAATTAAGCAACTTATTCTATGGGAATTGCAATTGCCATACACGCTCTCCATCTTCTGAAGTTCACTATACAAGCTTTTATTCCGAATGAAATTAAACTGCCATATATTTTAGTGTCCGTTTTCTACATGACTGCCGAACTAAGTCCTGCGGCGATACATTTACTTCAGTTTAATGTTAGTTACATTTTAACATACTGGAAAAGTTCAATCAGCAGAATGAGAGCAGCAGTAGCAAAGCGTGAAACGGTGCATTTGCAAAGTAGAAAGCCAAAGGGCACGACTTGCAGTAAGCAGTGGAAATTCCAGACAAGAAATCGAAGTGGCTTAAGATTGAAGTAGCTCAGGGTGTGTGCTCCGGTGATGAGGAGAGAGAGAGAGAGAGGAGGAAATAGTACGCAGCTTGAAAAAAAGATTAGACGGTGGGGGGGGGGGGGATCGTCGCAGTAGGTAGTCGCTTTAAATCACAGAAGACATAATGAGAAATGTCAGAGATAGAAGACTACACAATAACAAAAGGAAGTTAGAATCGACAAATCGATAGAGTATTTAGTTCACCTTTATTTAACCAAGGGAAGAATCCAAAGGTTTTCTCCATTTTGGGGCGGGAGATAAATTTTATGGGAGAGGAAAAGAAGCTGGTGAAAAGCATATCGTAATGTGATGTAGGCTTAGCTACAGCATGTAGATGAAGAACAAGAGACTCAAGGTCAAGTCTTCTAGACTATTTTTCAATGGCGAGTTTTTAAAAAAACACGAAACAGTTGGCAGATGTCCTCTTGCCATTCGACGTTTAAGTGGAGCTGACAATAAGAGCTCTATAAGGTCCACTAATAATGGTTTCCCATTAGTGACATTCGTGACTTTTTATCATTCCATTAATGGATAGCAACACGAAAAGAGCACTCTTCACAGTTACCACTGATGTTTTTGCTTCCTAAAAATAACTCCTACGTATCCTGGGAAACACTACTTCAAACTAATAGCAATTGCGTTCACTCAGTCTTTATTTTGTAACGATACATCCAACTTAGTTTATCTCTTCGAGAGTTTTATTGAAAGAACTGACACTGTCATAATAACAACAAATCTCCCAGTTATTTTCAGAATTTTGGGAGTAGATTGAAAGTACTTGAAAAGAATAGCATAATAATGAAGTAATAAATATTTCATTTCCTTAAGTTCAAGGGATAGAGCGTCCGGACCTCGTAGGTCCATGCGAAAAGGCAGCCTACTTTTTAGGGAAATTTTATTCAAGAATATGGCGCCTTTCATTTCTCTTGGTTATCAGCGTCTACGATCCACAAAAATGCCTTGCAACGATGTATACGTAAATAACAGTAGGCAAAACTACATTGCTAAACTTTTGCACACAGTAACGCGCCGTGATTAGAGGTATAATCCTGCACGAGGACGCCTAAGTGGTATCTTCATCCATTAATAGCGAGATCGTATAGTGCAAATACATCACCGCACTTAATGCTTTGCAACGGTAGTCTGGTTACGCACTAGAAAGTCTCTTCAGGCACCAGGCCACCTGTCAGTCATGACCGATCGTCAAATCATAAATCAATTTAAAGAGGTGCCAGATACACTTAAGAACCGGCCAAAAACACACAGGCCATTTCCTGAGAGCGAACAACGAATTCAAAGAAAATGGCCATATCAATATTGCACACTCCTCCAAAATATTAAGAGCGTCCACAGCGCCCAATTTAAGGGTCCATTACAGATAGGAAGTGTCAAGCTTTCTGGTGATAAGCACCATTTTCACACACACTGTAAAAACGGAGTGCATTGACTCTCTCTCTCTCTCTCTCTACTTGGGAAAGAAAGAAGGGAGATATTATAAGGGTTATCTGTGTTGAATACTTACGAAAGCCTTTTTTTTGTTTAATATATTTTTGTTAATGGTGATTCCTGGTGCGTGTAATGCTTTGTGAGAGCTTCCAAAATGCGTGTTTCACATTTTTAATGAACACGTACAAAAAAAATTCTTGTTTCAAGTGAATACCAAACCAAGAATGTTAACATAATCATGTGAGCACGCAATTTTCGCAATCAATGGTTGGAACTTTTTCTCATATAAATCATTCATGTTCGATACTTATATACACACATGCTTACCAATAAATCGATGATATTAAGGAATACGTGGCGGCCAACTAATATATTTCCCGTAAGCGTAACGACCCTTCGTAAGATCCGGGTACACAATGAAATTAGGGGAATCCTTCATACACTTAAAATACCCTACTATCAAAATGATCTTTGTATCTCAGTGGCATCGTCCTCCCTCTGCGCCACTACAAACAATATATAATCATCATGGTCAATGTTAATGCATGCAAGTTATTAATTCGATATTGAGTATCAAAATTATGGCATTTCTACAGGATTAATCTTCAGATTTAAATCTCATCTGCGATAGTTCGACATCTTCTATGTCTTTTGTCAAATAAGGCAAAATTGGTAAGAGAACATATTGCATTTGCAGACGTAATTCTCACAAATGCCCGTAAGTCAAAGCAAGTTGGTAAAACAAATGCTGACGTAACGGGGGGGGGGATACAAAAACTTGTCTCACGGTGTCAGTTTCATGGCTATATTACTATTGATGTGATATTGCAATTTAAGGCAAATTGTAAATTAAATTAGAATCTGCAGGGCTCGATATAACTGAATTTCAACCACAATGAAAATACAGGCCATCGCGCACAGGAAGTTTATATATATATATATTATATATTGCATTTCAAGATTGTGAATCATGTGCTATACCTCACATATAATCAGCCGTATAATTTTAGAGTTAAACCGGTGACTATTTCAAAATAAATGGATAAATAAATATAAAATATTCTAACACTAACTTTAGCGAAAATTAGTAAGGGTCCGTATCCTGTCACAGAATAGAGTTTATGCCATTCTCAGTACTGAGACAGTAAAAAAAATTAAGTTACAAACATGAAAACTCAAGATTTCCCTAAGGCGCTACATTTAGGAAACGTTTGTCAACATTATATTTTGAATTATCCACAGTCTGTCAGCTGCAGCTATAGAAGTGCACCGCTATAAAGAACAGCCTATATTTCATTCCAATTCCATTTTATGTCTGCACATAGATAAACATTCAAAACTATATTCAGCTTTATCCAATGATGCATTCTTTACATTACAAAGATCATTGCAAAATGTACTTTTTCCCCACTCCCTTAATCATAAGACCGCAAATTTTAGATCCAGAGAGAGAGACGACAACACAAAATTTGTGTTTCTCCATTACGATAACGAATCCGGAAGAACTAGGGTTGGGCTTGGCTATCTCATCGACGTCTGACTGATAACATACCAGAACGAGAGTCTGGATTACCATTTTATGAGTGCTCCATCTGTCACAAGCCGACACTGATAGCCTACCACCAAATAAATGATTCAAAGACACAGTCATGAGTCTGAAAGATCCCATTAGCAGAGTTTTATGAGTCACTCTTTGCGAGAGACAGACACCTCTGTATACTGTTACAGCACATTTCCAAAGACATTCGCAGAAACGTCACACGCATCTGCCTTGGATTAATTTTTGAAAGATAACTTGGAAGTTTTAAAGCAGGTATTGTGTTTGTGGGAGTGTGTTTTCTTTCTAGGAAAAACTGAAAATGTGAATACATCCTTTTGGAAAAATAATGGCAGAATTCTAAGTTATTTTGTCAAGCAATTGTGTACTGGATCATTTTCTAGTATACCAACAGTAGAGGCCTAAAGAACTATTAGTGGTTCATGATTCAAGGTTGCGTGATTGCCATAATGGTGCGATATCGTGCTAAAGTCAACGTTCAAACAGGGAAGGGAAAAACAGGTTAATGATACACCATTACTCCAGTAACAGCAAGTAACCCTGAAAGGGTTTTTAAAGCTTTTATTTAACAGTAGGTCGCTTCTGCGCATAGCTCGCAATCGAAATTGGAAACTGTGTGCGATGTTAGAATATCTCTTATTATGTATTGATCATTTATTTCAACACATGAGATAAAATAATGCCACTTCCTGAAAGCCAACGCAAAACGCACAGTTAATTACCCCAAACAGTTTTATATAGTGGCAAACAGGCCGGACAAGTAGTGCCCTGCTTTCTGGCCCAGCAAGAGCTCATTGATAGAATCTAGGAATTTAATTGCCGAAGCAACTAATAGGGTTAGGTTATCATGTCTGTTCTTCAGACCTTTGTTGTTTATCTACACATGTTATACCTGCCGTAGTAACGAGAACATTACCAACTTACACAATATACCCCAAATTTCTCAAGTTTGCCTGTTCTGCCTTCTGCAGAACTAGAAAACTGAATATTTAATACATTAGCTTAATAGCTTTAGTTTCTTCGTAATTTATATACAATCCAACCAGTGAATTATATTTCGAAATGCATTTGCAATGTATCAGATGAAGGATTATACTCAATCCTGTGTCACAAACTCTAATAAGGTTAATAACCTGCAAACATTTATTTCTAAGTCTCTCTCTGTCTTTCTCCGGATATTTAGAGCACTGAGGAAGCTGATGCTTCATGAATGAGATGTGAACGTCCTTGCCACCAACATGTCTGGCTCTGACGATCCGCCCTACGTCAGATTTGCTAACAATGAAGACGAAACATGCCAAAATAATAAAAAATGATTTTCATTTTAATTAATTTTAATTCAGAAACTAGACAAACTTATTTTGTTAAGCTCCTGACAAAAGTTGGGGGTAACATTTCCATTTAAAAGAGTAAGCAAGAAGCGTGAACATTACGGGACGAGATAAACTGTAGTGGTCTTTATATGGTAGCTCTTGGAACGTTAAAATAATAAAAATAAATTTTGTAGATAACCAGGACTCGAATCCTAAAAGTCTGGAGGTAGCCTGCTTGTTATCACTCAGTCACTGAAATTTACCTGTTGTTATGGATACGTCACCTGTTTGGAGTAAACAACCGCGCAGGGGCACACTGTTTTCGGCAACATCAAAAGCAGATGAAATGTAAATAAATGCAGATTTTTTTTCATTTTTTTTTTTCACCATTCTCCCTCTTAAACGAAGTTTAAGATTAATTCTAATGTCGGTGGTTACGATGAAATTTGAAGCAAAATTTAGGTCACAACTTAAAAATCGATATTCTTTCATCTGTGTGTTATTATAGAGGGAATCATACAGAGGGAATTATAATTTAGGTTTTGCTCAAGGGAATAGTTCTAATTATGTTGTCTTCCAATGTCAATTTTAACATAAAATTACGGAACACCTTCATTTCGTATGACAAAGTTTCTTAGCTTTCAGAACTCTCTTTTCTTTTCATGTACAAGAATAGATGCTGCTGCTGTATAACAAGAAGAAAAATCAATTTACATACAATTACACCGCGTACTGGAGGCATCCGGCCATCTAGAATTACTGTCTTGTATAAATGGAAATTTTTAGCAAAACAGTTCTTAGTATGCTGAGAAGGTACTTTCTATTTATACCCAAACAATAGAATAATGAACAGACTCAAACGCTGTAAGAGTAATTTATATAAATTGAAGCACTCTTTTGCTGCCATACATTCTGGATTCTTTTATATTTAAATAAAAATTTCTCGTATGCTATATCGGAATTGGTTTGCTACTAAGATGTATGCTCCGATTTGCTATCTAAACTTGAACGCAGAACTAAAAATTTTGTCACTCGTGTGGTGCATGAACGAATTAACTCCAAGCACGTTCTCTTTAGATCAAAAGAAATTATTAAGCAAACTCCTGTTATTAAACAGGCCTATCCGAGGTGGAAGCCATTCCCTCCAGTCACAGTTAATGTGTGCGGACTGTTTTAACAAAGCCACCGCCAAAGAACGAGATGCTTAGGAAGACCTGTCGAACCAGTATCGGCCCCCGGCAGTTTCTTTCCGTCTCTCTCTCTCTTGCTTTGTTCCTAAATGCGCTTACCGAATAGACTATTGATTGTCTTACTGAGGTCAAAGTACGCTAACGGACCTAAATTCTTAAACTTACTTTTGGATAGTGTATCAGGGGGCTTGAGAAACAGCCGGGTTACATCCTCGAAGTATTGAAATGGTTATTTAAAATAAGGGGATATTAAATCCCACATTGTTTTAATACCGAATAAGAAACTCAAAAATTGGTATCAGAGAGTTTCATGCCCAATATAGTACAATAAACTATAAAAGTATTGGCGATTACTAGCGTGAGCTAATGCAAGTAGTCCCAGTACGTAGTACAAACGCAGGCAACTCGCAGCAAAGGTGGGTAAAGTTCTGATCGCTATTCTTGGTATTTTCCATAATGTAAAAATACATTTCCTAGGAAATGTATGCTGTTACTACATTATGGTGGGAGGTCACTACCCAGACCGGTTTCAGCCTTTATTGAGGCTTCATCAGTGAGTAGCTAGACCAAATTAATACCAAAGGGTATAGCGAAAAGAACTTATATACTCTACTATACGAGTTGTCCAAAAGGTGCACCCATTAAGTTACTTAAATATAAAGAGCCAATAGGCTTCATTTCGGCGACTGAAATGGTTATTTCAAAATGAAATTACAATTAAGGGAATCTTGAAAATTTATTTGAGATTATGGGCAGTGCATTGGGCTATTTAGTAATAAACTACGATGTTAATTTCTCAAATAACGTATTGATAACAAAATATAAGAAATTATACATTGGAGATCGCAGTTGAGCAATAAAATTACAAATGAACATTCCATCATAAGATGTGTGGATGAGGGAGAGATATGCATCGCTCGCGTGTGTCTCAGAATAGCAAATACGGTACAGGACAGAGATAAATTCAAGCACGCGAGGTCTGTGGTCAGTAGCCTTTTAACATGCCTGAAAATCAGCTGATACTGTACGACTCGCATTTCATGCAATTTGATTCTTTGGATGGAAAGTCCAAGTATTCCACTCATACTTCCATTTATTGATTCACTTAACTACACCTGTACAGGTGTAGTTAAGACACAAGTGTATCTGAGAGCATTATTTGCGAGAGTTACTGTGGCAAATTCGAATATATAGAAGTTTTATTTCAGTTGCATAAATTTCTTTGTGAGCAGAGAAATACTTAGGGAAATCACGTATTCATATAAACCACAGCTGGGTGAAAGATCACAAATATGATCGGCAGAGTTGATGTCCACACGAATAATCTATTCGGATTGGATCAGCTTTTATGACCTTGATGAATTGTTATACTTTGCCATAGTTTATGCAATTTGTTAAATCGATTATATTGCCTTCAAAGACAGAGGATGTCGAGATATTGTTTGACAGCGAGTGTTGGAGTGCCAGTTTCATTACGAATAAACTTTGTTTGCAAGCCTATTACAGATATTTAAAAAGTAATTTTTTTCATCATCTGCCTCCTTTTCGACGCCAGATGGCCTGTTACAGTCAAGTAACTTGGCATCTTATGAACCTGATGGTAAGCACTTCTTATATATGTTTCTCCAACTCTATCGTATGCTTCATATTCTCATTTTGGTCAACGTATATACGTCAAGGCCAGTGGGTGGTTAATATGATCTGCACTGTCTGCTATGGCTATAAATTGCATGTGTTCTTCTGGCAGGTTTGCCTGTTTTGTGGGATGAAAACCCTGTCACCACCGTATGAGGCCGGCTAACTCATCTTAAAAAACGATTGCCTAAAACGTTGCATAAGGTCATAAAGGAAGAAGAGAAAAAAATACTTATAAGCACAACAACGGTTCTATTCCCTTTTCTTCGCACTTGTGTTTACCGTTGGATGAAGATCACTTAATTGCCATTTGCTTATACATAGATTTTTAAAAATACTTATAAATTTAAAAGTCACGGATACAATATCCAACTAATTCAAGTAAATTTAATGGAGAAACTTGAGTGGTTTGGATGATACTAATATTTCGAACTTTAATTTAAAACGGAGAATATATAATGCTTCATTTCTCGGTGTTTTATATTCATATTTTGTTTTCGAACAGAACACGGAAGCATCGCTCAGTTCCATGCTTTATTTCTGTTGTATATTATCATTAGAAAGCCCTCTCCAATCCTGTCTTTTGATTACTAAGAAAATATTCTATAAAATTTACTTCAAAAATTTTCAAAGGTTCTTTCATCACATTTTTTATTCAAAATAACATATTTTTCTCGCAAAATTTCAAATATTAAAGAAACCGACCAAACGTTTTCCAGCTTACGCTTTATTATTATTATTATTATTTTAATTTAAAAGCGGATTCACAGTTCATATCTTATGAAGATATCTACGCTGAAATATTGTGTTCATTATATCAAATAAAAGTTACAAAAATAAGGCAATCTGCAATTCCATAATTTATTTTTATTTTTTATGAGAAAAAAAATTACGTCACATCCTGTGAACAGCTGACTGTTCACAATATCTACTGAATTATTACGTTGCTAAGTGCACTGTAATTTGCTTACTCTTTGTAATTGTGTATTTTATTTTAATCGCTCTTCAGTTATTAGTAAAAAATATGGAATATTTCAATCAAATATGGAATAGTTTCAATTGTATCTGCTTCATTTATAATACCCCACATAATGTCAGGAATTCCTATAAATGGAATATTTGGCAATGTTAACTGCCTAAAATATTATAATATTAATATTTTAGGCGAGGGGGTTACAGTTTTTATACTTCAAAATATTTCTCTCCTTCGACTGTTTTTTTTTTTTTTTTAATTGATGTTCTAAAACGAATAAACACAATGATCATTTATTTCTGCTTATCCAATTCAGAAAGTCAACGTCCTAAATTCTTGGAAACGAAATGTTAAATTATTTTTCAAACTTCGTTTCCAAAATAATCTGTGTTAATACTTCATAAATATACATATTTTTGAAAAAAATCTCCCAAGTTCTCTCGTAGCTACACAACTCTTCATAGAATGGTTAGACAAGCCATAAGAAATCATTTAAATGGATTTAATCCCCTAGTAAACCTGGATTTACTCCCTTGATAAACTTATACGGAACTTACAGCTACACATTATGATTAATTATGCGCAACCTCTAGTATAGTAAGGTGAGGAGAAAGAACTGGTCTACCGCAATTTTCTTTCCGACAGTTCATTAGCATTGTCGTAGAACAGCAGGCGAACGAGGCGGTATCTCAGGTCTACACAAAGACTCCTCTACGTTGCATGCTTTTAATGTATTTGAGGCTAAATAGGGGTGCTTACTAAAAAACTGGCTTTTTTCCCCAGGCTTTCAAATTCCTCCGCTCGATCCTGCACTAAGGTTAGAATACGTTTAATTGGTAACTGTCATTTATGCTATCGAGAACATTGGCGGAAACGTTTCACTAGTAACATTTGTTTGAAAATACTCCTAAAATCAGTTATAGTTCTCACCGAAACTAGAGGCAGATCCAGAGCATACGAAATGTTAAAATTACCGACTAATCTTGTGTTACACATACTGAAACATATCGCATAAATACTGATTGCAAATAATACATGACGTAAACTTTGACATATCTAGATGGCAGCGGACTAATATCTAGTATGATAATAACTACGTGTCCTTTCATCAGTCTGACTGCCATAATACTTTAAACTTAAAGTCATTATTATGCAATCCATTTCCTCGATGAGCTATATTGCGGGACGGACTTTGCCCTCTTTAAATCATTCTGAAACAGTCGATCGATCTCTTTCTCACTCTTTAAAAGTTGAAGGTCACAGATAAGTTGTCCGATTCTGTTTCGTTTAAGATGCTTGTCTGCGAGGAGGAAATTAATACATTTCCAAGAAATTTCGTTTATTTTTGGAGAAAAATTTGGTGCACTGAAAAAAAAAGCTTAGGTTAATCAACGATCCCACAGCCATGTAAATGAAAACGCTTTGAAATACTTGACAGTGCATTTGAATGGGAAAAATCATTTTATAGCAAGCTGTCCTTTGCTATGCCATCTGTGCTCTGCAAATGCCTCCTGACAGCACCCTTTGTTCCAAATATATAGTCTGTTCAGTTTTATAATTCCAACTAACAGAAACGATTCGTTTCCTATCAATGATATTTGTTAGGTTAGAGGTTATCTGAAGAAATCAGAAATCATTTGGCTACGAGTTTAATCTGTGTTGTAATGCGTCTAACATTGTTAAATAATACAAGTTTCGCATAAATACGAGTACACATGCAAAATAAACGTGTTATATTTAAAGCTAACAGGTTTTGGATGGAAAACCCAGAATTAGAAGTTCTAACCTATTATTTCTGAAGTAAACTGTCTGAGAAGTGACTGGTCATTCTTCAATATGTATCTGCCAACTGACAGGCATTTATTTCTCTATAGAAATATAGAGTGCACAATTGTTTATTCCGTAGTATTTATTGCCAGGGGTGGACAAATTCGTTCGTGGCTGCAGTTTATCTAACAGAACATAAAATTTCAAACAAAATCTTTTGACTTTAAAACCACAGAAGCAGCATTGCTGATCCGTTTATGCAACTTCTACTGACTTATTGAGACAGCATTATAAAAAATTAAAAACAATGGGGGTCTTAGGCGAGTACATTTTTTACTTGGCGGGTAGAATTTTGCATAATTTGTCCAAGCCTGTTTATTTTCATATTGAGGTGCACTTATTTTCTTCGTGACATTTTCGTAGATGAGAGCGCAAAGTGCCTTTTGGATGGAAAGACTTGGATTCGAATTCACCCTGAAAAGCTAGCAACAATTTTAGAGATTTCACAACCGAAGGTAAATTAAACGGTCTAATATACGGTAGCGGAGTTTTCTTTTTGGAAATCCACGACCCCTTCGAGAAAAAACAAGAGAAAAACCTGCTATTAAAGCATATGTTGTCTGGTATTTTTCCATATACTGAAAACCTACATTTCTTTTTGATAGAGTCACAGATGTTAATAATAGGAATTGTGTGCTTGTTGTTTGCTTATGAAAATAAAACGAGTCCACAGAGAACCACACACTTGAGGGATGAGACCAACTAACTTAAGTGGGAGAAAAAAAAAAATTCCTCTATACCACTAACTACTGGTTCTAGTAACTTCAGCTACCGGTGGGTAATCCCAGAAAAAAAAAAAAAAAAAATCCAATACTGGCACTTCGAGTATTTCATCTAGGAGCAAGATCCTCACCCCCTGCCTATAACGCGCTTGTTTCAAGGTGGCCTATTCAAAATCCCCGGCGTAGGTGTGTACTGAAATACTACTCAGACACCGATTATTCCGTACACCATATTTTACTTTTACTGTAAATCCAAACACCCTTACAATCATACCCAACCTGCGATTGTTCCATCCACTGGTGTATATATGGCAGCCAGTGACAAACAAAGCCGCTCTCTGTTGCGAAACTGGGAAGTCATAGAGGAAAAGCACACTGGGAAGTGTGCTTTTCCTCTATGACAAACGTTAACGATCGGCAGTCCGCTTTCAGACGATGGGAGGCGAAGGAGACACTAATGAGCAACCTGACGTCCCTTAATGAATACATCAGGTCACGTGTAATGACAACGCCGATACTGATGCGGTGGTGGCCCCGATTTAAGGCTACAGGAGAAGACGGGTCGGATTCCTACACTGGAACAACCTAGGAGGTGATTTCCAGAAAGGCGTGCGATGTGGGTGGCACATTGTCGATGACAGGCTTTGGTTAAGATGTGAAGCGTCAGACAGCTGAAAAGCAGAAATGACGAAAGGCGTGAATTACAACCGGAACCCCCGCATCAACCAACCCACTTCTCTAATCACTGTTGTTTACCGCAATCACTGCGTGGCAAATCATTCCTTTTCTCAGAAGAAGTAGGTTTTAATAATGAACCAGGAAAACAAATTGGAAGGTTTGGTAAGCGGCTGAGGTAGTACTACATGCCATGACTAATTTATTTTTTTTAAACCAAATATGTAGTAATTCTTCCCACAGTACTTCGAAGCTCTACTAAACTTAAAAATATTAATCAAAATTATAATGGATATTTCAGAATTGGAAGGAGATTCTTTAAATGCATACCCAAAGCCGGAGAAACATACTCATCAAGGAAAGACTGAATGCAATGATTACTTCAGCGTGCAGTAAAGTTACCACTGTCTGTGACCAAACAACTGTCGAACCTTCTAATAATAAGCAATCACAGTAATACGAGGGTGGTCTGAAAAGTTCTCGGTCACCACCGCATCAGTATCGGCGTTGTCATTACACTGCCCTGATGTATTCATTAAGGGACGTCAGGTTAAGAATGAAAAAAAAAACGAATTTATAATTTCAAAATTATTTTTATTGTTCAACATAATCTCCCTTAAGACTAATATATTTATTCCAGCGCCACTATCCCGTCCCTGTAGTCAGTAAGATTTGCAAAATATCCCTCTACGGCTGCAATCATTTCTTGATTCGAAGAAAAAAGCTGACCAGCGAGGAATAATTTTAGTTTTAAGAGACAGAAGTCAGAGGGAGCCAAATCTGGGGAATAGGATGGATGTTCCAACAATTCATAGTGCAGATCCTTTAATTTTCCCATTGCCAAAACACCTTTGTGCTGCTGATGAAAGATTTTTTTTTTCTTTTTTTTTTTTTCCCCGCAAATCGGGTCTTTCCTCACGAATTGTTTCGTCTAGTCTGGTTAAAAGATCGGAAAAATATTCACCGGTTATTGTTTTATTCTTTTCAAGATAGATAATAAACAAAATGCCTTTAGCATCCACTGTTTTGACTGCTGTTTGGATCCTGGTGCGTAATGGCGAATCCAAGTCTCATCCATAGTAATAAATCGACGCACAAAATCAGTTTTATTCTTGTTAAAACATTCCATGCACTGTTCAGAGATTTTCATGCGAGTGCGTTTTTGATCTGCTGTGAGCAAGTACCGCACCCATTTTGCTGAAAGCTTTCCCATTTGCAATTCTTCATGCAAAACATATTCTACACGTTCTTTTCAAATGCCTATAGTCTCAGCAATTTCACGCACTTTAATTTGCCGGTCATCCAATACCATATCATGCATTTGATCAATGATTTCTGGTGTTGTTATACTTTTTGGACATCCTTTACGTGGATCATCTTCAAGGCTGGTACGTCAACGTTTAAACTCGGCAGCCCATTTCTTAATTGTCGAAAACGAAGGAGAAGGGTGTCCATAAACTTATGAACTGCGAATGAATATCTTTTGGCGTTAAACCTTTTACAAAGAATTTTATAACCGCACGATACTCAATTTTATCCATTTCAAGGGATACAGACAACAGTTTTGCTTCAGACAGCTGTATGAAACAAACTGCTTGATAGAATGACTCGCAATTTCATATGGATGCTTATGGCATATGTATCAACATAGAAAAAAAAAAAAATCTTACTGATAGCGTTGCCATCCATGGGCGAGGCCGAGAATCTTTCAGACCACCCTCGTATAGATAAAATTTAGGATATACAGTATATATATATATATATATATATATATATATATATATATATATATATATATATATATATATATATATATATATATATATTTTTTTTTTTTTTTTTTTTTTTGTAGAATTCATTTCAGTAACTAATTATTATTTTTTTATTTTTGAAACTTTCCCTCTTTTCATAAAAATGTGTAAAGACACCACATTAGTTTTTCTAAGCGACCTATAGGATTTTTTCGTCAAAAACTGTTTTGAAGCATGGATAGAATAAAATAATAGTCTTCGGAGCCGTTCACATATGAAATGTTGAGTGTTGTTCAAACACTTCGTGACGAAGTGCAAAATCCGGATTATTTTATTTATTTTTTTTTTTTTTTTTAAGCGCATGAACAGTTTTCATTCTCTTAGCTATTAGCAATTCCTAAGATATTGCTGGTCTGCTCCCAAGGAATAAGTACTATGTTAAATGGAAAAAAAAAAAAAAAAGAAAGAAAGAAAGAAACTACGAACGTTGGAAACCTGCCAGACATTAAAGGTATGAAGATTACTATAAACTTTTTTCTGCTTTTAAAGACAGCTCTAGTTCTTTATTTCATTATTCTAATCCTTAATTATGCATGAAGTGTGCCCATCCCTTAGGAGGATTCTTTGCAACATGCCAACTTCTTACGGCCAAGCTCGCATTTATCTCAAAAGGAAAGTTTTGTTCAAAGTATAAATTCTCGGAAAGATAAACGTTGATCGGCGACAGCTAAAGAAAGACAAATCTCCAAAAATATGTCATTTGTCAAAGGAGAGGTAATAGCCAGTCATTACTGAGAAGGGTTCAGCTCAACCACTGACGACAAATGATGCATTTAAACCAAGGATTCTACTATGGTAAGACACAAGACGCAAACCGAAAAAAAAAAGTTCAGATTTACCGGGAAGGGGGCTCTAAAAGTAGTCCTTATACTTCATTTTTAACAATAAGAGAACAAAAGATTCTTATTTACTTTTGCTCATGCATGTCACCTATCATTTAGAGCGAAATGATCAACTTGAAGCCACTGTCGCCTCTGCTATTACTCCTCTTACAAAACTGAGTTGCTACGCTTATCCCTTGTGAACAAAAGTCCCTGTTTGAAAAAAAAAAAGTGCTTTGAAGTTCTCTTCCCTCATTTCTATAGTAGCTCCCAAGAGCTACACAACAGTTCCTGTCAGCGCCGATTTGGCCGTAAAAGATAGGAAGGAAACCAGACCAACTTCATTAGCTAAAAACTTCCCAGACTTGACTTGTCTCCAGCAAGTCCACAACCTGAGTGTCAGATTTCTCTTATTAACAGTTGACACAGGGCGGGCCGACACTACAAATGTGATTCGCCCTTCCCACACAACTACGACGAGAGGGCACACACACACTCGGAAGTACTTGCAAAAAGGAAAATATGGTTTCACTATTATCAGAGGCCATGAACTAATGGTGCAGTCACTCTGGTGGTAGTTCGTTAAACAGTCTATTAATGCTAACAGGACATACAACGGAAATTTTTTCTTTAAAAAAACTTAATATTTAAGGAGAAAAAAAATGTGGATCTTTAAAACTCGTTAAGTTTTTCAATGCTTCTAATGAACTGTTCTTAAATTGGATATTAATGGAGTTTGTAAAGTAACTGCTTTAAATAACTTAATAAAAAAAAATTCTATGATGGTATTTGACGCAGCAAAAAATAATTAAAGGGGAAAAAAAAGTGGAATTTTATTTTATGTTCGTCTGGGAGGTGGCCTTATATATAGGAACTGTATGAAACTGAAATAGAAGATCTAAATCTGTAAAGTAAGAACATTATCCATTTAAGATCTATTGAGTTAATGGACTTTGAAGCAGATCCTATGTAATAACGTAAAATACTTAAAGTCCAAGAAATTAGTTCCTTCCTAGACAAGATTTCGAAACCGATCCTTTCAACCCAGCAACGTCTGGCTAAATGTTCATAAATTAGTCTTGAATTTAAGACTGATCCAAGAACAAAAATTACTGAACTACACTGTATGATAAGACCAAAGATTCTTTAAATTGTTCTAAGATACAGTACTCAATTTTTCCGAGATGAATTAATGATGTGTGACACACTGACTTCGTTCAACTCTTACTCACAGATGACTATCGAATGCTTTGTAAAAATATGTAGTGTGTAACACAGCACGTGTTATGAAATATCGACAGTGAGTGATTTCGGCTCGAGTCTAGGCATGTTTTGCTTAATTTGTAACTAGAAATAGTTCACTGAAACTAAAATTGAAACGACTCGACAAATATTAATAGACGTGCTAATTATCGAATTTCATTAAATTCAATCTAACTAGTGTACAGGAATTTTTGATATCAGCTCAAATCATTTTCCCCAAAGCTTAGCAAAAAAAAGAAAAAAGAAAAAAAAGTCAAAATTTGGCCAATAAAAACATTGCTGAAGTAAAAATTGAACCACATCGACATATTTTAGTAATCAATCATCTCAAATACAAAATTTTATTACATTTCATCCAGCTAGAGCTAGTTACTGCGCTATATAAATTTAGCATTTATATAGAAAAATATGTCTAGCCATCCCGATTTTTATAAGGATTCAAAAATATCGAATTGCAATAAAATTGTGCAAAGCCCACGAATATACCCATAGTTTGATTTTTGCAAAATGATACCAACAAATATAACAATTATGCACCAGCCACATTGTTTTTCTGGAAGAATCGGAGGTTGTACATAAACACTTCATGAAGAAGGCAGTTCCAGAGAACAAAAGTAAACGGAAGAAAAGATGGTGAGAGGAAGCAGGTTTGGTGTATTTGCAGTTGCAGTGAAAAGGAATGTTGGGCAGCTGCTGCTCTTGCCAGTTCATTGAAGCGATGACCGCTAGAAAATATATACAGATGAAACAGTGGCTGTTTGTGTGTGTGCGCGAGAGAGGAGAGTAAGGTGAGTCAGTGACGGAGAAATCATATATGACCAGAAATGCATCGTAGATTTTTAGAAGTTTTAGGTACACAAACCAACACATGGGAAGAGTATTCTCAGGTTGGGCGAATTTGGGATCTGTATAGTGGCTGGATGGGTGAAAAGTAGGGTCTTCAGTGGAAAAGAATGCCCAGTTTTCTTTAGATGAGAGGAAACAACTGATGTAATGCGTTTGTCAGGATACGCTGGAGGTAAATGTCAGTCCAAGGAGAAAGTTGATCCTGTCTGATGATGTGTTACTGGGGATAAGAGTAGGTGAGCGGAGATCCTTTTTACAAGAGAAAAGACTGCGTTTTGGCAGCGCTGAAGGCGACTCGATTATCCTCGTCTCACTTAAGGATGATATGAAGATCAGTGTTTAAGGCATCTAATGCCTTAAACACTGATCTTGAAGACTAGGGTCTCGAGCACCACCTGGTTTGTCGAATAAGTAAGATTAAAGGAATTTATTATCAGCAAAGCTATGGACAGGATCAGTGGTGACAGAGCAGATCTTTTATGTATAGGAGAAAGAGGCTATATGACAGAAAATAGTCTTGTGGCACTCCTGCATTGGTGGCGAAGCTCGAAGAGAGGAATCCATCCACAATGACATGCAGCGAACGAACACGGAAAGCTGGTTATCCAATTATAGAGGCTGGCTGGTAGATTGAAAGATGATAATTTATTAAGCATGTCTTGATGTCTGACTCAATCAAAAGCTCAGCAAGCGTCAGGAGAGACGGTACATGTTTCAACAGTCCAAGAACGGCAACATATTTAGGATCTCTTGAAATTTGTAGAAGCATTTCAATTTTAATCCCAACGTCAGTCAGAACCTTAATCAAAAAAAAAAAAAAAAAAAAGTATATCCGATGCAGACAACATAAAAGGGGACTGACAAAACAAGCCTCGTCGCTGAAGCCAATTTTATGAAGTGCAAAAAATCTAGGCTAACTGCTACACAAATCTCAGTTTTAAAGCACATCTTCGTGGAAGCAACTCAAGTTCTACAGAACCCGATTAACTGTAAGAGAGCGTGATCTTACGAAAATTTTGGCACACCGCTTTATCTTCCCTTCAACCGTAATCGCCAAGAGCGCAATAGGCTCCTCTACGCACGTAACCGCCATTCTCGAGATCATTTCATTTTCAATTTTCGCTGAGTGTTTATCTTTAAAGTGTCTGATAATGCTAGCTTCAGGTGGTGAAAAGTCGGCTGCGTATAAATATTTAACTTAATAAATTAGATATTTTCATTCCAAGTCCAACGTAGTTGTGTGTTTTATGGAAAATTTCGATATAAGGATTTTAATTAGATGACTGTTGCAAAATTAGATTAATTATAGTCGTAGTACATAAAAGAGTATGTCAAAAAAAGCCTGTCACATGTACAAATACTTTTTTGACACACATTATTATTACGTGCAACCTCCAACAAATCAGCAAGGGAGGATATACCACGCAACTCACTGTCGCCAAACCTCAATCTATAAACAACACCATCTACCACTTACTGTAATATATTGTTGTCTGTGTTCTCTGGCAGATTTGCCTGCATGCGGGGATGAACAACTCGAGTTTCCGGAAGAAAAATCTGTGCTACTTGAAACTGCAAGAGTCCATATAGTTTCTTCTCGTCGCGACGAGAATCAAATCAGTATGTAAACAATTATAAGCCGGTTAACGTCATGTATATTTGGTTATAAGCACGCGCTGTTATACAAAAAATGTCAGATTTCTATTCTGTCCTTCTTCCCCCCCCCCCACTATTTTCCTTCTGTGTTCAAAGTTAATTTGATAATTGATTTTATTTATTTTTCACTATATTTGGAAACTTTTATGGGCAAAAATGATTTAGAATAATTTTTCTTTAGCCGACTGAAATTTAATGAATTTTGACATTTAGGATTCGAGTTAAAATTTTGAGTCCTTTCAATTTTTGTTTCCATCGGATTCATTTTAACGTCAAAATTAGATAAAAACCAAATGTATAACGTACTTAAGAAAAAAAAAAAAAACTGCTTCTACTTTCATTGTGATAATGAATGATTCCACTGTGCAGTCGATTACAAAATATGTTTTATTGTTTCGGATCAGTTAAATATCTAACTGTCAGGAAAAAATAAATAAAAATAAACTACCATCATGAATGAGCTGAAGTTTTAAAAATATATATAACCCAAATACTTGGATTATTCTAGAGAATAGCAGGAAAGGACATGGCCATATTTCATAGCTCGAAAAGTAACAACAGAGGCGCTGTATATTAATGGTTCTTTTTTGAGTATTAACAGACTCAAAAAAGACACAACAAACACTACTAGTTCACTAACTTTTTGTGCACTACGACGCATATACAGGGTGTCCCAAAATTCACGCAAGAAGTAATTTTGATAGAAAACACAGGTTTTTAATTAAAAATTGTAATTTCTTATTGATTCATAAAGTATACAGTATAGGGTTATGCATGGAATAGCATATCGGGTAAATGGCCTCCACGGCTTTGCTGGCACATACGCACTCTTTTGTCGAAATTTTGCATGACGGTTTTGCATAAATGTAGCTGAATTTTGTTGATACAGCGCTCAATTTCCTCCTTCAAGGCGTGGGTGGTCGTGGGCTTGTTGACATAAACCTTAGACTTCAAAAAAACTCCAAAGAAAAAAGTCCAACGGCGTTAGGTCACATGATCTGGGCGGCCAATTCTGATCACCAAAACGGGAAATTACACAACCAGGAAATGACTCATGCAATAATTGAATTGTTTCTCGGGCTGTATGGCATGTGGCACCGTCTTGTTGAAACCACATGTCCACATCCATATCCTGCAATTTAGGCACAAAAAACTGGATTATCATGTTGCGATAGCGAGCACCATTAACTGTTATTGCCTTACCAGCCGCATTTTCGAAGAAGAATGGACCGATGATGCCTCCAGCCCAAAATCCGCACCAAACAGTGACACGTTGTGATTGCATTTGTTTCTCAACAATCACTCGTGGATTTTCTGAATCCCAAATGCGACAATTTTGTCGATTAACGACGCCATCAAGATGAAAATGAGCCTCATCGCTGAAGATGATTTTGTTCGAAAAATAAGCATCCACTTGTTGTTCCATAATCCATTCAACGAACTCTCTTCGCTGTGTGTGGTCAGTAGGCCTCAGTTCTTGAGGCAATTGAAATTTGTAAGCATAAAGATGCAAATCTTTCGTGAGAATACGCTGTAGAGAGCTTCTCGAAATGCCCAATTCAAAACCATGGTGCCGAATTGATGTTCCTGGACTCTCAGCAGCACTCTCACGAACTTCTTCGATGTTTTCTGTTGAACGACGGCCAGAGTGTATAAGATCACTAATTGATCCAGTTTCCTTGAATTTTTTAATTAATCTTTTCACAGTTGATGAAGTTAAATCACTATTCCGACCATATTTTGTACGAAAATTGCGAACTGTAGCTGCCAAACCTTCATTATTTTTAAAATATTGCTCAACAATGAAAATGCGTTGTTCTTTCGTTTAGCGGTCCATTTTTAATAACCTGAAACTGTCAGCTGTCACGCTGTCTTTTTTTTTTTTTTTTTTTTCTCGTTGGCATCACTTTAAGAAGTTCAAAACGGTGATGTGGGTTCTGGAGTGGCCATAAAAATATTTTCCATATCGTTGGTCCGAGACTGTTTCGATCTCAAACAAGTGGTTCGCACTTGCAGCGGGTTTTAAATGTGAATATGACCTAGATTAAGATTAAGGAAACTGAACTTCTGAGTTTAATCTAATCGCCTACTCCGTTAACCAGAAGCATAAAAATGTTCAGACAGATACTGTCTGCCATTGCACAGTGATATTAATGATTGAATAATCATTAATATCACTGGACTTATATACAAGTAGCTTTTTTTCAATCAATGGATTTAAGGACAAATGTGTCTAGTGAAAGAAATATCTTTCTTTTCGAAATTTTCCTTAACTGCCCAGATATCTGCGGTTGCGTGTTGGCGGATAGCAGCGTTTATTAAATCAAATAGTTTTAATTGCAGGCTATGTATAGGTTCGAACGTGTACAACCGCAGGAATACACAATCCGACGTATTAATATACAGCAAATCAAACAACAAATGTACCATCAACGAGAGATGAGAAGGCTTACAAATAAAAGGTTATGAATATTAGTTAAATACCTATGTTGGCCGAGCGGGGAAAGCCATTGATACCGTTTCGTTCGATTCTACCACTCTGCCAAAGATGTTGCGAAAATTTTTAAATGGCAGATGAGTTTCATCTGATGTGATGCCGTCATCTTTTTTTTCTCTGTCACTACAAACTTGAAGTGGCACATGAAGTGATCTCTCTCTCCACGATAGAGTATCATACTCATCTAACCCTATGACACATGAAGGAGCTGCAGACTATAATTCTTAGGAAAATCATATGGAAGAGGGATAGTTAAAAAGCACAGTAAAATCGTACGGAAATGGATGTCCTAAAAGGTTTAGAAGATAGGGTAAGGATTATATTACTTGAAATGGGCGATTCCATACAAATATTGTTTCAAGTATGTGACACAAGTACTGAAGTAATTTTTTTTTTCATTTTCTCTAACTTTATCGCTCACTTTCACAGAATTAATATTTGTTTTTAAGAGGGGGGGGGGATTTACATATGGTGGATATCAGGAAAGAAATCGTGTATCTAAGGGAGAGACAAACATTCCTTTAGTGATTGAAGTAGTAATAATTATGTGTGCGCCAAATACGTCAGCAGTTCCAAAGAGAGATTTTATCTTTCTAAGGGATCTCGAGATTGTCGCAGCCATTTCCGCTTCGTCATTAAGTAATTATAATCGAAATCACTTTTCCGGATTATGTATTCAGTTGTCTCTTCCAGCTTCAGAATCGACCATTTGTTTCGGATTTAAGAAGGCCAAGATTTAATGGCGAATCCCGTTGAGTGAGAGGCTTTATTTAAAGAAGATAAATAAGCCACTTTCACACTGAGATGGTAGATTTTTTCTCCATCAAAACAGACCATCCTCGGGGAGGGGAGGGAGAAATGATACTCTTGATGGCCTTACAAGTCTTAGTATAATCGTAACTACCGACAAATGAAACAGATCGCTGGTTCTTCTGAAATATTCTTTGTTACGTGCTCGCAAATTTTTTTCCCCTTCACTGAGTACTATTTGGCTCCATTCATCATTATTCTGTGAACAAGGTACCTTATTAAAATTATTAAGGCACACTGGTAAAGTGATCTTAATAATTTCAATAGGCGATTATAACGATTTCCCGACCTCTATTTGGTAAGTGTTGATTCCAGTTTTACTCAGAGCTGTTACCAGATGTTATTCGATCATGGATTTGCACTTTAGGTTGTCAAGATATAAATTGCACCATAGAATCAAGATCTGTTACAAGGAATTAAATAAATAAAAAAAAAAATTAACGCAAGAGGAAACTTACTTTAGAAATCTGATTGCATCAAATTTCTAAAAGAACTAGAACAATCTTGCTGAACATATCATTTCTTTTAAACACAGGACTCTGTGATATAAGACTAAAGCCCTAAACAATAGCCATTTGTTTATACAATCGCTCCATAAAAAGGTTATGAAACCATGCTACATCACCCCAAATCTGAATAGATTTGATGGGAAGTTACCCCACCCCTTATGGGAAATTGTTCACAGAGCACGTCCTAGGTTGCTTATCTTTTTTAATTTTTGAATTCCTGCTGAAGGCTTGGACTTTTGTACAATTAAACTTCTAACGTAAGTTTTCCGGTTGTTAACTTCTTATTTGAATCAGGATCTGCAACGAACATATAAAAAGAGGTGCAAGTGTCAGCATCTTTCTTATAATAAAATATATTATGTTGTGTATGGTTGCGTAAAGCGGGTGAGGATCTGTGCTCAACGTTGCTATGGTTTGCACGTGCTGCATATTAAGCACAGATATATGAAGGCCAATCATCATGGCCTGTCGGAAGTGTCGAACTCTCTCTTATATGGTGGAGTAACTTATATTTCAAAATTAAGAAATCTTGTAAAAAGATAAAAAAATTAATAAAATAGGTGTACTTTTAGTAATTAAGGACAACTTGTATACAAGGATTCACTTTAAGATTTCACACTTTTTGTAAACCAATTCATTGCATTGGACTTCGAGAGCAATATCTAAAATTTGTATGCACAGGGATCTGCATAACTTAAAAAAAAAAATGAACGGACTCAGATGTAGTATGAAAAATATCTGGGTACTCTCTGCATTCCACTCGCCATCTCTACCACTTGATTTTAATTTCGAAAACGTTACTAGCATGAAATGATTTTTCTATAATTTCTTATTACATTCTGAAAACGTGTACAATTTTTAACAAATGACAAAGACTGAAAGAAAGCCCCGACATTTTAAGCAAAATTCTTATTCCAATATTGGGATCGTATCATTCTTTATACACGCGGCATTAATTAACACAGCAACTAATTAGATCACAGAAAAAGGGGAGGGACTTTATATCTTACAAACATGAATTTTCAGCTCAGAAAATGCTAATTCATATCAGGGAATAGGAGTTTAGTGGGACAACAAGAATTATTTCCTCAAATTAACAATTAGCGCATTTATAATTCAGAAAAAAAAAAGGTCCCTGCTTCGTGCATTCAACCACATAAGGAAACTTGTGAGCAAGCTCTTTGTACCTTTAAGAAGTCATAAATAATGTGAGCTGTCAAGGAAAAGTCCAAGGATTACGCACATGGGAACCCATCATCGGATGACATTGTAAAGCTAGAGTGATAGTACGATGAGTCATTCGCGTACGTTCAGGTTAAAGTGGCAAAACAGAATACATGGAAATTAAGGCATGCTTGTTTTGTTAAAACCAGTTTTGTAAATGACGAAAGGCTTAATAAAAATCCATCATATTCTTTGTGAGTTGTTTAGAAATAAGAAAAAACATTTCTAGGATTTGATAAGGAAGAAGAAAATTGACATCATTACATGCGCCACCTAATTGGAGAGGATAATAATAATAGGATTTCACACTTCCTGGTGCAGATTTGTCGTATCAGCAAACGTTTCGCAATGGATAAAGAAACTAGTTGCCTACTTCAGTGAGAAAGCGATACTCCCTACTCACACTGTGCCCACGTAATTTATGCTGGATTGTGATCTACTCTGTTTTGAAATATCTGAAAATTTCCTTGAAGAGTTTCATGCTATAAATAAACGCAAAACTTTTTTTTCTTCAAGATTCAAAAAAATAAAAAAAATAAAAATTATGCCAAAAGTAATGAAATTATTTATACGGCTACAACTCAATTTCAGTAGAGCCACGGTTATTAGTTTTAGGAAGTTTTTATTGCTTCCTAGAACTCAACAAATGATCTTTTCCCCACTCTCCCCACCATGTTTTGCTTACATAAGAAACATGTTCTTGAATAATTGATGGAATTATTCAAGAGAGACGGGAAAGAAGCCAATATTTCGAAAATACCAGCATCAAAGAAATCTCATTTTTTAAGTGTTGAATAAACTTAAGTGATACTAAAATCAGGCCTACCATGTTCGATTGTAATTTAACTTATCCAAACTGATTTTAAGCTAGATCGTGTGCAAACCTTAGATGCGGAGTCTTCAAATCAAGATTGCATTATACGTTGTTGAAAAAAAAGGTTATGAAAAGCACATCAACAGAAATACATTAAATAAAATTATATTACTGTATTTAAGAATAATTTTCGACACAAACATGTTATTTACGCTACCAAATCAGAATTTTTCGTTACGTAAATATTTTTACGTAACGAAATTATCTTTCGTTACGTAACGAAACGAAATACTTCAATTACTTTTTGTTAGATTCGTGCATTTTGCCCATGCATAAAATACTCTTCAATATTTTATTTAGCTAAGATATACTTTAAAAACAAGCAGTTAGAATGGATTATCAACCATTTTTATAAAATGAACAGTGTACTAGTGGCCACTTCATAAACTCTGCTCTAGAGGCCACTGACTGTGGTCTCTAGAGCAGGGCTTATGAATTATCTGGTCCTTATTCTCATTGAGTTCGAATGCAAGATAGGTTTTCAGCCTTTAGTGTATGTGTGGAAGGGGGGGGGGTGCGCATAATTAAAAACAAAGCATCATTGGAACTGGGAATTGATATATCATCCATCTTCCTTTCTCAGTGCTATGACTACTACTTACATATCTTATCGAGAAAGGCAAGGAAAAACTGATGCACTCCATTCAGTCTTTGCTTTAACGTTCAACGACGTCAACATCGCATTTTTTTTAAAATGAAATTACCTTCTGTTCTTTAGAAGTTAAGATCACTCCAGGGCATCCGAGAACAAATAACAGTTTTCGGTATACCATAGGAACAAAGGCTACCCATACTGCCTAACATATAATTTAAGATTTTTTTTTTTTTTGCCCCTGATGGAAAGAGGGAGGAAATGGATTATCAGAGACCAAGCACAGCTGCGTGTTTACAGCAGCACCAACAGAGTAACTTTTTTTTTTAAAGTTCTTTTTTATTGTCACGTTCTCGAATACTCAAGCGAAATATAATGATTGCTTGAACTTTCAGGAGATTTTGCGATGTGAAATTCTGTTACAGGTTAGCACATCCTAATGTGCTGTTAAATTATTTAAAAATGCGATTATTAATAGCTAATAAAAATTTTATTTTCGGAGTGAGCATCAAAATAATTGCTATTATGAACGATATTTCATTATAATTTTTATAATTATTAAATACACTACTTTATACGAATCTACGTAAATGTGATATATAATTTTTTACCGATTCAATATTATGTAATAATATAATTCCTCAAATATGTTTTCTTGTAGAATGTTGCCCCTTATAACAAAGTGGCACGTCCGCTGAATTGAGATTTAAAAAGATTTCAGTTGTTTTATTTATTAGCATTTTTTAAAATATGTAGAAAAAGCTATATATTATTCGGCATACATTTTACTGTTAATTATGCCAAACTACAGTATAGCTGTCATGTACAATAATTATATGTATGCGGTAATATTTTAGAAAATTCCTTTCATTCCATATATCACCAGATAACACCCAAAATAGTTATAACATTTCACGAAGAACGTGGAAGAACTCTTAACTGCCTCATTTGGCATGATTTAATAGAAGTAAAAATTATAATTATTGGATTCCCAGAATCCGGAAACTTAACAATTGGGCATCACCTGTTTACTAGACAAATGGCAACTAGAATTGTGCTTTTAGTGCTCGAAATTCATCTTTTTTTTTTTTTTTTTTTGGTCCCTGTAACAGGGAAAAAAGTAGCTGTTGACTGTTTTCACTATTTCATGTTTTATAGAAAGTTGTTTAAAGTATACTTTGCGCGTTCATATAAGAAATTTACTGGAAATAAGTAATATATTTGTAGTTGTTTTCAACTCACACAACATAGTTGATCGCTCCTCTTACGCTGTATTTTTAGCGATGGCATGTAGTGACGCTTTTCATGACGGCACACTATTCATGACACGCGCCGAAGTTCATTGAGTCGTAATTTGTGGTTGTTTGTGTGATTTTCCACATGAATGAGTGTCCTCTGATTACAGAAAATCGGATTAGAAACTGACGGTCCTATATAGGGAAAGTAACCTGTACAATGCGAGAAGAGAATCGGTCCTCTCATTAAAAAATGACGTTTTGAATAAGTAGTTTAATTTCAATCAGTGTTTGATCTTTAGTTTTCTGAGATCCCACTCAGAAAACGAAGGGTCAAACAGTAAAATACTTCTCGTGGGATCCTTATTATTATTAAATGGCGTCGCCATAGAGCCAGGACTCGTCATGACAGGCTACTATATCAAATTCACCACGCAGTTGCATATTAGTCGCATGTTTTTAGGCTGGTTTGAACACTTTGCAAAAAGGGCCCGATAACTCCGTAAAAATCTGAAAAGAATTTCGAATTACAAGTATAATTTTAATATAGTAATTACATTAAATGCACTGTAATTTCCAAATCACTCAACTAAACAAGTCATCACTGACCCTAGTCAATACTAAACTTTAAAAAAGAAAAAGAAAAAAACTTCTGGACAACATGACAGGCTGTGACTCAATAAAACTGAAAAAAACTTTTAGGCACATAAAAGAAATAATCATATTCTCTGACAGTAATATTCTCTCTTCTGCATTTTTTTTTTTAATATAAATCAAAATATTTAAGAATAAACTTTTGGTCTTCCGAATGGACCAAAACATTCCAGGACAACCTGCAAAACTTTTCCTCGTTTACCAGTGGCGCACCCAGAGAGGGGGGGGGGGGACAAGGGGCCCGGGCACCCCCCAAAGAAAAGGAAAAAACACTAGAAAAATTTCCAAAAATCTTTTCCTAATTAAAATTCATTTTTTTTTATTTATGTTGTGTGCTACTTATGAATTAGCGATCACTGCAGATGCTCAGTTATAGGTCGTATGCGATGTGTAGTGTGTATTCGCAAAACGTCTACTCAACTCGCCCCCCCCCCAAGGTTAAATCCTGAGCGCTCAGCCCCCTCCAAGATTAAATCCTGAGTGCGCCACTGTCGTCTACACTGAATCACAACTTCTATTTTCTTCCTTCTTCACAGGGATTTCTTAGCATGTATGTCGATGATAACGACAGTTCCCTACTAACAGCTATTTTAATCTCTTGACATCTTTAACCACACAATACAATTCACAATCGAATACAGGAATGTAATATTCTCTCTATATTTTTTTAAATCAAACCCTAACAGATTCGCTCATCACATAAATACAAAAGTATACCATAATCCTACATATCGAAAATTAATTACCTTCACTTTACATTCCAGCATCCTTACTGTATAAGAAAAAAAAAATACAGATTAACACAACTTATTAAAGCTTAAAAATACTCATCAACCGCTGCATACTAAGCAGCTACACACCTTCAAGATATTTTCCGTTATCAACAGCTAAATGGAGTGCCATTCGGCTGTTAAGGATATTGTTGTTCTCATATTAAAGTTCCCATATATTCATAACATCTATAAAAAGTCATCGAAGACATCGTCAAACATTCCAATTACAAAATTGCTTTCACTCTCACCAATAAGCTGTATCACGTCGCAATATTCTTAATAAATTTAACTGTCAACATGGATGCAATAGCAGCTATATCTACACTAAACATTTTTTTTTTTTTTTTTTTTTGGAGAAAATGAAGGACAAATCAGAAATAGTTTCATAATAAAGAGAAAAAAACCGGGTGCGTTTATTTGTTTCAGTAAAACTAAAAAGTTTTATAACGTTATTATAAAATATAAGCATATACATAGCATTTTAAGCAATGGTATAATTTATTAAGTCTCAGCTCTGTGTTAGTCCCGAGGGGGTGGATAGACGGGAAATTCCATTGCATAAAGGAGGCTCCAAAACTGCTGTTGCAAATTACCGATCAGCATATCAGGAATCGTTGTCAAGGTTTTGGAGATATTAGTCAAGAACAAAATACAGGAATGGATAGATGAAAATGGGATACTGTATGGAGGACAGTATCAATATCAGAGAGTTATGTATTCAGGAGTGGAGTTCAAAAAAAGGCCTATTACTAGTGGTGTGCCACAGGGTTCTGTTCTTGGACCACTGTTATAGTAGAGCAATAGTAAATGCACATGATGTCAAAATTTTGCAGGATGATTTGGATAGATTGGAGGTCTGGGCTAATGAGAATGGATGTCAGTTTAATGTAGCAAAGTGTAAGGTTATGCATTTTGGGGTGAAACAATTAGCAGCAGTATATCACATTGGTGGAACTGTACTCCAGGAGGTTGACGAAGCCAGAGATTTGGGTGTGTTGGTGAATAAGGAGTTGAAGTTTAGAGGGGCACATAGCAAAAGTGCTAAATCAGATCACTTGGTTACTGAAGAATACTTTAACGAGCAGAGATAAGCAAGTTATTGTTCCTCTTTATCGAGCCTTGGTAAGACCCCCATCTTGACTTCTGGGCCCCTGGGTTTCTTCTTGATGGGGAGGAGGTAGAGAGGATCCAGAGGCAAGTGACCAAGATGTTAGCTGGTCTATGGAATGAACCTTACGAGAACAGGTTGAAGATCTGTGGGTTACAGAAATTGGTTGATAGGTGGAAAAGGGGTGATATGATCGAGACATTCAAATTACTCAAGGATTTTTACAAGATTAATTCAGAGGAAATTTTTCAGAACAGGTCTAGTGATGGGAGAACTAGGGGCCCATCCATGGAAACTGAGCAAGAGTGTAGTTAGCAAGGGTGTTAGAACTAGATTTTTTACTTGGAGAGTGGCGAATGAGTGGAATAATCTGCCAGAGTTTGTTGTGGATGCCATGACTGTAAATGAGTTCAAAGCAAAGTATGATAGATACTGTGCTGAACAGTTGTTCTTGATATGATGTTTAGGGCCTCCCTCAATGAGTCTAAGAACTCCTTGGAGTTGCCCAGTGACTGGAAATGAACAAAATACTTTCCTCGATCTTCACCAAAAGAGGGATTTCTTGTAGTAGGACCCATTCAAATACAGTACTTCCATTTCCACGAAACAGCTGTCCCAGTTATTTAAATAATCAATGCAGGTTTGGTAAAATTTATGAATTGCATCTTTAAATATATTGGCATCAATATTCAATTTCAATGCATAAAATAAAAGGACAAAATGGCTATTTTAGAAAAGAAAAAAAAATCTCAAGGACAGAGCAGTTAAATAAAGGATGTATGGTCACCGTAACTATATCGTCTTCACTATTCGGTCTTTGAAATAAAGTTTATTAGCACTTACTGTGATTGCAGTATCGTCATACCCCACTATTTACAACCCACAAAGCAACAATATAAAGAACACTACCAGTGACCTCAACAAAAAATCCCACTACTGGAATACAGTTACATACCATACAATTAAACTAACATGAGCAGCAGCTAGCTAATGAGGCAAAAAATAAAATAAAATAAAATAAATAATAGATAATCCTTTGGATATGCTGCAGTAGAAGAAAGAATAACTATGCAAGGATGATACTGGTTAAGGAAAATGGTAGAATAACAACCATTGCAGAGGATATAGTTCAGATGTTAAATGAGCAATTCATAAACATATTTCATCCTCATGAATGTAACATCATGCAGAAGTAGCAGTAAGAGGATTCACTGATGGTAAGTAAGCAGAAGCTATTTGAGGAATTGAGAAAATGAGGTTTTAGGACTTGATGATATATCATGCGTTTTGAGGGAATGCTGCAGGGAGTAACAGCTTTGATGTACCTTTTAAACATCGAACTTAGATTGGGCTAAGTTCCAAAAGAGTGGAAATATGACAATTGTTTGATTTCATAAGAGAGATGATAGGACTAAAGCTTCAAAATATAGGTCAATTTGTTTATCTGGAGTTGTGGTTAATGACTTAGACGGGACCAGGATTCAGAATTAAGTTGACAATAGCAGCATTAAGTAGCACTGGTCCAGGCACACAGCCTTGCATACTACTAATCACCTGTCTTATGTTCATTCATATCAGTTGGTCTATCAGCCTCATCCATCTCCATCTGCTCCAGTTTGGAGAACTGAGTTCTATATGGTATCCAGTAAATATACTTGCTTGTCACTATTTATAAAAAAAAAAAAAGTGGGTAAATTACTAAAGGCAATAACCCATCCTTTGGCCACTGTAACTAATTTTCTCTCATAATCTGAATTTGCCTTCCTTAGCACCATTCTTGCTTTCGCATTGTACCACTCATGCTTTTTTTTTTCTTTTTGTGCAGTTCTTAATGATACTATCATTAAGCAGGAGATCAAGAAAGTTATTAAACTTTAATGTAACTCTTACCTGATTTATACTTGTGACCGTGGGTAGAGTCTGACAGCAGCACGCTGGAGGTTTAATCAGGAAGGAACGGTACTGGGAAAAGTTTAATTCTTCCAGTGTTTTATTTCAGTCACAGAGACATCTTCAAGAAGTGCAAACTAGCACTTGTAACACACACAAAGGCAACACATGAATATAACACTACAGTCCTATCTAGGTGGGATGCCCTCTATGAGCTTCTGTAGGACACCCTGGTTGTAAATTGGGATCTCTGAGGATTAACATTTCCCAGACTTTGGGAAGTTTCTTGCATCCATATTTATTTAAATTCAGTTGATTTCTGAGGGCAGCTGCAGACTCTAAAAACAGTCTTTTTCTTTTTTAAATCCAGAGTGACCATATGGTCACTCTGGATTTGCAGACACCTACCACTCTCCGTGCAAAAAAACCTGCTTCTCGCTCTCTGCTCACACCCTCATCCTAGAGCTTCCAAGGATTATCTTTTGTTCTCCTCCCATTTCTCACCATTCTGTGAAAAACCTCTTCAATGCTAATCTGATAAAAAACCCTCACCAATTTATATGTCTATCATATCGCTGTCCCCACCTATCCACTAGACTCTGCAAATTGCATTTTTTTTCAACCTTTCTTCATATTCAACATTCCAGAAACCACCTTAGTCAACTGCCTCTGGACCCTTTCCAATATCTCTTCATCCCTTTCAAAATCCTTAGCAACTTTTCCTCTTCTAGGATATTGCTTCCCCCATATACAACATACTGATATCTATCAGACAACCAATCCAACACAGTAATCTATTATCTAACCTCATCTGTTCCAATTTAATTATCAACTTATCATGTGGCAATCTATCAAAAACCTTTACAAAAATCAAAGTATACCATTGTGTATATGCATTTCTCAGGTTCAATGTGCCTGTCACCTTATTATAATACATAAACACAGATTACTAAAATAGGATCTTACTTTAGCAAACCCATGGTGTCCAAAGAAAATGCCACTGTTGTCAACCATTATACCGATTACTGGATTAGCATGCGCCACACACATGCAGATTGCCCTATAATTTATAACTTATTGCCTTTATGAAATGGAACAGTTTTATCCTCTTTCCACTCCTTCGGGATTTGCTCTATTACAAGACTTGTTATTTGAGAGATTGGAATGAACAGAATATTACAATGGAAACCAAAATTTTGTATTCTATCATAAAGTATTTGCAATTTTGCATTCTTCCCTCATTACTATTTATTTTGGATTTCAGGACTCTGACTTGTGTAAAACCTATCATAATTCTTCTTATATTCTTTGCAACTGTTTCTTCTGGTAACCCATTTTACTCACTACAAGAAAAAGTCTAGCCATTGCTGAAGAGACCATCATTCAACTTCCAGGGATGTCCTCTTCTCTCTTTTCATCCATCCAATGTAGATTAACTTATAGATTGCATATAGGGTAACTCTGGCTTAGTAGTCAGCATATCCACTTTCCAGGCTATAGGCAGAGATATTTGTGATCGTCTGTAGGTGGAAGATAAATTTATATCCCAGGGTGAGGCTACTACCACTCCATTTATTGGAGGGGGCTTGAAAAAGTTTCATACTTGGTCTCCAGATCAAGGTTTCCAAGGATTAAGAAAAAATAAATAAAAATACATAAAATAAATAAAAAACAGATGAAAAATCCTCACCTCACTCATAGTACATACTATATATAGGTTTATGAACTTTTGCATGTGAGTTACATTATATATATATAAAAAAACTGTCATTTCCCCTCTTTTCTGCCCATTTACTAAACTGTAACTATATTCTATCAGATGATGTGTTCCACAGACTTGATATTATATTGGTTATATGCCTTTGCACTTTGTCAACTAGACTAGTCCAGTTATAATCATTTCAAAATTTTGAAAAGAAGAATGATAACTGTTATCCTGACTTGACAGTGTCCTCAAATGCATAACATTTTATTTCAAATTGAAAGGTTTAAATTTAGTATTGTAAACAGGTAATAACCAATTATGGTTTAACTCAGGATAATGGATACAAGAGTAGTCATCCTGTATCATTCCCTTTCCACTATGCATTATGCAAATAGACAGACTCTCAATTCAACATCAACACACACACGCACACACATGCTCCTGATCTTAACAAGTGTGGCTGCATTAGTTCCCAAAATTTCAAAACCTAATATTCTAAGATCAACTTACTCTAATCAATCATGTCACCACTATATCCAGAAAGCCAGTCTTTAGTATGTGCCTTTGAGGGCACATACTAAAGACTGGCTTTCTGGATATAAAGAAAGACTTTATATCCAGAAAATTTATTTAGCTCTCCCATTTTTCATTACAATCCTGAACTGTTTCCTCTAGGCACTTGATTGTGGTGCCTTGTAATTTGTGGCAAGATAAATACTTTTGTTATGGCATGAAGATGTTGATTTGAAGCCAGCAAAATAGCAGATTAATGACTTGCATAATTTGCAAATGTTGAAATTAATACTATTAAAAAGTATTATAAAAAACTATTTATAAATTCTAAATATTTACAGAAGATAAAATTGCAAAAACTAAATGTCTGTATTCAAGTGGATGGAATGAGCTGTTAAGGGATGGGTCATTAATCAATCTGATTGCCCTCTTTTTGTATTGTCAAGTATTTTTAGGGAGCTCTTAGGGGCAGCAATATTCCACAGGATTATCTTTGATTTGTATATAGCCTCATGTTCAGAAATATGTTTATTGACTTATCTTCCTGTTTGTCCATAATAAAACAAGATGCAGGAACCTACTGCTTCATAGTTTTCACATTGTCTCTCTCTCATCAGAAATATTCCTCAATGAGACAACAGAATTCCTAGCCCAAAAAATTTGTAGACATTGCAGACTTATTCAAATTCAAAATCACATCTGGTTATTTCATATGAACAGAAAAACTATACCGACAAGCAGAAGGAATGCAATGGGATCACCACTATCTCCTGACTTAGCCAACTTTCATCTAGAACACCTGAAGGAAAAAAAAGAATCTTCTGACTTGATCCAAAAACCATCATTTGGCTGCAGTACATAGACGACATTTTTGTGGACCGCGCGGTTAGCCTAGTGGCTTTGCGCTTCGCAACCATATGCCTGGGGAAGGAGTGTCCCAGGTTCGATTCCCGTTGTAGACGTGAGGAATTTGAGGATCTTCCTCAGGCATAGCCAAGTTAGCCGGTCTTGGGCGCGGTCAGTAGGGTTTTTTTCCGCCAGTTTATCTGGCGTTTTTCATCCCGCAAATAGGCAAACCGGCCCCGTGAACAAACATCTCTACAGTCAAAAATATATCCCCCCCCCCAGCGGCAGACCAGGCGACGGGTCAGTTGGGAGTAGTACTAACAAGCAGTCGCATCTAAGTAACACGAGGACCCTGCATAGGAAGCAGGAATAACGCGAAGCAGAAGAAGAAGACATAGACGACATTTTTGCATCTGGAATCACCAGACAACCATTCATTTCTACAAAAAAAAATCAACAACCTACACCCTCAAATTAAATTCACACTAGAAAAAAAAACAACCAAAAAGAATTTCCTTCCTAGATATAAACAACCAAACAGGAACATAATGGATCCATTTCTGTCTATGAAAACTAACTTTTACAGGATGCTATATCTTCAGTACACTACCCATATGAAAATTATTATTATTACACCTGCCATGGAGTCGGCAGACTCATCATGGGAGGTTCATTCAACCGACAACATATTTATCATACAGAATCTTAAACCCTTACCACTCTTTCCATTAACATATTCTGGTAATGCATTCCCTTCATTGACAATTCTCCATGTAAAAAAAAAAAATCTACTCCTCACACCCCCTCTTCACCACACTCTTATATAACTTCCAGGGATGGCCTCTGGTTCTTCACCTCTTGCCTTCTAATTTTTTTATAATCCCCCTCTGAATTAATCTGATATAATCCTCTCACTAACTTGAAAGATGTCTATCATATCTCCTCTTTTCCTCCTATTGACCAAACTTTGCAATTTACATTTCTCAACCTCTCTCCATAGCCAACATTCCAAAGTCTTGATATTGCCTTAGTCTCTAAACCCTCTGTAATGTTTCCACATTGAATTGAAAACCAGGTGACCAAATATGAGCACAATAGTCCGAGTAAGGTCTGACCAGTGCTTTATACAGTAGCACAACTACTTCTTTATTTCTATATGTTCTTATCATAGTGGCATTATGATGGGCAGTCTTTGCAATATGTCCTCTAAACTTCAGTCTACTGTCAACTATTACTCAAATATCTTGAATCTCATCCACCTCCTGCAGTACAGTACCATCAATATAGTACACAGCCTTATATTTCTGCACTTCAAAATGTGATTAATATGAGTGTATTAATAAGTGCACACCTTGCATTTATTAATATTAAAACTACAATTCCACTTCTTTGTTCAAGTCAAAAGTCTATTCAAATCTTTCTAAAGGGAATTAACATCAGCAAAGAACTGAAGATCTCTGGTCAATCTTTATGGTATATCATTTTATAAACAAGTTAAACAGCAGGGGTCCAAGAACAGAACCCTGTGGCATGGGACTGGTTATTCAATTTTTTTTTTTTTTTGAGACTCTGCTCCATCATACACAATTTGCTTGTATTATTCAGAGAGGCAATCTCCAATCCATCTAACCAATATACTATCTATTCCCATTCTCTGCAACTTGTACACCAACTTATCATGTAGTAATCTATCAGATGCTTTTACAAAGTCCAAAAATATTACTGTATATCACTCTCCCTTATTTAACACATTCGTTACCTTAACATAAAATGCAAGTAAATTGCTAAAACAAGACCTACCCCTTACAAATCCAAGCTGACCATCATAAAGAATGCTATATCCATCAATCCAATCTTGTGTTCTATTCCTAACCGATTTTTCCAATACCTTAACTACATCTGCAGTTATATAGACTGGTTGATAATTGGAAACTTCTGTCCTAGAACCATGCTTGTGGAGTGGTACTATTTTGGCTTCTCTCCATTCCTTAGGAACCTTATCTACTGCATGACTTTCAATAACCAACCAGGTTAAAAGCAAAGCATAGCTAACTGTTGTGCACATTCCTTAAGAATGCATTGTGATATGTCATCCATTCCCATAGCCTTATTAACATCTAACCCAATCAACACCTAATATACCTCTGATTCTTTCAGTTCCAATTCTCTTAATATTTGCCTCCCTCCATTTACACCAGTATCATATACACTGATAAAGTGCTTGTTCAATAATTCCACTATATCCTTTGCAATGGTCAGTAGTTTATTGCCATACCTATCCACCAGTGTCCTGTGATGCACCAGGGGGTGCAAGGGGCTCTACCCATCCCTGCCAGAGAAAAAGGAAAAAACACTAGAAAATTTTCCAAAATTCTTTTCCTAATTAATAAAATTAATTTTATAAAAATGTATGTTCTGTCGGGTATTCTATTTCTTTACCACTCATGAATTAGCGATCACTGCAGATGCTCGGTCATAGGTTGTATGCAATGCGTAGTGTGTATATTCTCAAATCGCCTACTCAAACTCGGTCCCCCCCCCCAAGATTAAACCCTGAGTACGCTACTGCCAGTGTCAACCTTCAATAATTATTCTTTCTCTGGCTTGCCATACAGCAGAAAAATTCCTTTGAATTATACTGCACCCTTTCTTTCCTTATCATGCTCGTTACTTTCCTAGCCTGCACTTTATAATCTTCGTGGACTGGATTTCCACCAACTGTCTTATACTTCCTCCATAGCATTTTCTTTTCCAACACAGCTTGCTTAATTTCACTGTTCATCCATTTACTCCTACTCTATTCACTTGCTTAATCCTTGGTAAGCAGATACTACCTTATGAATTTCAATGCACTGTCAACATCTTTTCTGCAGAGCTCATCTATTCAATGCACCGATGCTAACTAACAAAAAGCTTCCTATAATCACAAGCCTTATACTTCCACATATATCTGTTTTTGGCAGTAACCTTTTTTTGCTTCACCACTTCCCAAACAAGTACTTCATGATCATTCTTACCAACTTGCAGCTGTGTTAATATCTCATTAACAACTACATCTTGTGAAGTTTCTGGGAACCAGGAGGTCGTTGAAAAGATTCAGAGACGAGCAGTGGTTAAATTCTAAACAAATAAGTTCCGGGGCCCTATACAAAATAATCAATTGTATTTACATTTGGATGCTATCCGGGTAAGCTCCAAACCTCCCCGTCCCTTTCATCACATGTTCGTAATCAGGCTACTGTTGATGTTGAGTTTATATACACATTCAAAACTGTAAACAGTTGTTGAATAATAACACAATAATGTTGGCATAATTACCGTAACGGGAGAAAAGTCACAAAACAGAAAAATGTTCCTACAAAATAACCAATTGTATTTACCTTTGAATGCGATCCACTGGTTGAGTGTCCAGCAAGTCAGCAAATCTTTTCTTTCGTTCATCATATTAATATTATCGCATTGAAACTGATGGGAATTCTGTGGATTCGTTACAGACCTCTTTCTCTTCAGAAGCTATACATTACAAACACGTTTTGTATTATCACTGTCATCAAGCTATTTTTCCGTTTAAAGAAAGTACCAATATACTTATCCATAGTCGAAATACCATATTTATTCGAATATAAGTCGCACTCCTGATTTTACTTTTCAAAAAAGAAACTAAAAAGTTTCGCATATACCTCACACATGAAAAAAAACTTAAACACATTCATGTCCGAGAGATAGTAACTTGCTCCCGTGGTAAACAACATGCCCTCCCCAATAGCCACTATACTGCAGAGGCAAGAAAAACAAGTACTTTTATTATGTCAGTGAATAAGGTATGAGCAGTCTGTGTAATATATTTCTCAACAAATAGTGCAATTAGAGACAACAGGGATAGACTCGAGCAAAACCATACACTGCACTGGAAAACACAGTATCTAACAAAAACTATTGTTATTAATTAGATATGTGTGAGTTCGCCTTCCACAAAGCAGCAATAAAATTCAACCGAACGTGTTAAAACTAAGAAATATAGAGAGAGAGTGAATGTTGTTATGGCAGTTTCACATACGGAATTTGGTTGAAGAGAGATAGCATTTCAACTCAATTGTCGGCTATGCTTTTATCTTTCGGTTGTGCGATCTTTTGTTAATACTGCACCAATCATATGCCCCTCTTAATAACTTGCCATTGTTGTCTGTTTTGTGTTAGGCTTAATTACCGTTAAGGGAGAAAAGTCACAAAACAGAAAAATATTCTGGGTCTGGTGCAATCTCGGTGGGCTCTCCTGGACCTAGCCCCTGGAGAGCCCTGGCTGAATTTAACCACTGGAGACGAGTGACCAAGGTGGTGGCAGGTCTGTAGAATACTCCCAATGAGGATAGGTTGAAGGTTTGTGGGTTACAAGTTTAGTTGATAGGCAGAAAAGAGGGGACATTATAGAAACTTTTAAAATATTAAAGGGGTTTTACAAAATTGATGCAAGTGCAAATTTTCAATATTTGACAAACAATCAGAGAACTAGGGACCATCCATGAAAGTTGTATAGGAGTGTGGTTAGTAGGGGGTGTGTGTGGACCAGACTTTTTGTGTCTAGAATGGTGAGTGAGTGGAATGGATTGCCAAAATTGGTTGCGAGTTTCCTGGCAGTGAATGGATTCAAGGAGAGGTATGACAGGATTTATGTGTTGGTTGATTTGGATCTCTCGTGACAAGTCTCCAGACTCCATGAAGATGCCATAAATAATAATAAGTTCTCACCAAATCCAAACATCAAAGCCTTTAGTTGCTTCAGTCACAAGCTGCTTAAGATATTTCTCTCTCAGAAATTCAACAAACTCTCTCTCCTCCTTCCATTCTATATTCCTCTCATTAAAGACATAGCTAATTCAAATATGGTATAAAATCCTTAGCATCTAGAGCACACAATTTGTTCCTCCAAAGGATCTCTCTCAAACAAACAGATTTAGTAAATAAATAGCTTTAGTAAAATACATACAATCCAAGAATAAACAGAAAATAAATAACGTTCCTCATAACAACTAAGGCAAGAAGAAGTCAACAGGCCTCCTATACTATAGAAGGCCTATTGACTTCTATATAATATAGAAGCAAAGTTTATTTTTAAATTCTTCTTCTTTTTCTTCTTCCTAACATGGATTTTAGGCCAGGTGGCCTCTTCCAGTCTCATGCCATCTCTTTCTTGGTCTTCCGATTCTTCTTTTTCCATTTAATTAATGAACATGTAACTATGTATAGAGGGATTCTAATGAAATGCATGCACTGTTTCTTTTATTCAAATTCCGTACCATTTTCCTCTTCTCACACGGATAATGCCTTACAACATAAGGTTTCATCTTAATTTTTTATTGAAGTACACATGTAATTTTATAATTGCCAGTCTGGTTGGCCAAGTAGTTAGCATATCTACTCTCCAGCCAAAAAAGGCTGTGGGTTCGAATCCTGCCGTGGGCATGGATGTTTGCGATTGTCTGTGAAAATACTAGTGATAGTGGTTGGCAGTAGATGCCGTTGGTATAGATGATGAAGGTAGTTGCATTTGGTGAAGACAGAGTTGTAGAGCAGGTGCCCTCCTTTGATGAGTCATTGGACTCCCTGGAAGTGTTGTGTAATAATAATAATAAAATAATTAAGGCAGAACTGTATTTTGCCTAGCAATAAAATTTACTAGATTGCCTGATCTTCATTGAAAGATGGCTTGGAGATCTTAATTGAGGGCAGTGAAGGTTGATGCTCTGTAAGTTGTGGTGATTTGCATAGTGCAAGGTTTGTCATATGAAGTAGAAGAGGCCATGTGCTGTCATCTGAATGCCTACCCAACACACAGCAAAACTGGGTATTAGGGGTGGTAGACAACGCGAATAAGTTGTTGACATACAGAAGAAAGAAGAAGGCTGGTAAGAAAAGAGAACTTTGTTAAACCCTGGCATTAGTTGGATAGTTAGAGGATAAGGAAACATCCACTATTACATGCTGTGTATGTCCAGCCATAAAGCTGGCAGCCCAATTGCATATGCCAGGGGGAGAGACCAAACGATGGAAGTGTTGATTAATAGGCCTTTGTGCCAGATATAGTTAAAAGCTTTAGGGATATTAAGTGCAACCAGATAGAAAAGTTTTGGTATATTTCAAATCTGTCCAGAGATGAGTGACATTTATTAGTTAGGCACCTTCAAGGTAGCACAGGAGTTGGGTATTGATGGTTAATTACTTTATAGGATTGAGGTAAGAGAGTGAATAATAGTTTGATGGTAATGATTTATCACCCTTCTTCAGAATGGGTTGAACATAGGCCAATTTACAGGCTGTGAGGTAGAGTAAGAGAGCATAAACATATGACAGTTCTAGTGCATAAATCTTCAGGACAATCAGAGAAATGCCATAAGAACCAGGAGACTTTTAGTGTCCAATTTGGACAATATTCTTCTGATCTATTTTGACAGAAGGACAGAAGAGTGAGTATTTAGGCAAGTGGAATGGTTGGGAGAATTTACCATGATCAAACCATTCCATCACAGACCTCGCTTTGTGAACATGGGCACTGTCATGTTGATACAGGAAGGGGCTTTCAACAAACTGTTGATACAAAGTTGGAAGCACAGAATAGTCTAGAATGCCATTATAGGATGCAGCATTAAAATTCCCCATTACTGGAACTGGGGGGGGGGGCAGTCTGAACCATCAGAAACAGTCCCAGCCCATGCTGACTCCTCTACCAAGCTTCACAGCTGGCACAACACATTTGGACAGGACTCATCCATCGAACTGCCAGATGGTCAAGTATGAGTCATTGCTCCAGAGAATGAGTTTCGAGTTTCCACTGCTCAAGAATCCAGTAGCAGTGTTACACCACTCCACTCAAAGTTTGGCACTGCCCCTTGTTAATGTCAGGTTTTTCTGTAGCAGTACAGCCAGAGAAACTCATGTTCCGCAAATAAGTTAGTATTGAATATAAGCCTACTTTGTAAGTACTAATATTACTTGCAAAGGGATTTTGGAACTCAATAAAAAGAGTTTCAACTGTAGATATGCGATTCTTTTTTGCACTCCATACTTCAGTACTCAGTGTCCCACTCTGTGATTTTATGTCACCCCATGTTGTGATTGTGCTGTTGTTGCTCCTAGGAATATTCACTTCACAATACCATCAGCTAATTGGGGCAGCAGGGCAGAAATTTCCCAAATTGAATTATTGCAAAGGTGGCATCCTATGATGGTGGCACTTTTAAGTCACAGAGCTGAAGATATGGTGTTGTATCGGAAAAAAATGATGAGTCACCTTTTTTCCCACCCAACATTGAGTTCCAAAATTTTATATTCTAATTCATTTACAACTATTCTCTATTAAACTCATGGGTTATTTTAACACCATTCAGAGCTTACACACTTGGATATTTACATGTTCTTGGGACATTAGTCGGGACATGCTTATGCCTCCGGATGGGAAATGTACTGACTAATGTCCCAAGAACATGTAAATATCCAAGTGTGTAAGCTCTGAACAGTGTTAAAATAACCCATGAGTTTAATAAATAGTTGTAAATGAATTAGAATATAAAATCATGTATAAATTGCCAAGTAAATATGTATAAGCTAGAGCATGTTTTAAGCCATGTAAAAACAGTCCGTGGCCATGGCATCCAATCGGAAGATCGGAAGTCACCGTATGCATGACGACACCGCTGAGTGAGGGAGCTGTTTTTCGGTGGGGATTCGAATCGCTCTCTTTTTTCTCTTGTCTCCGGGTTTCGTCGGCACCTAGTTTCCTGTCGGAGAGCTGTGTAGAGCTTGCCGCCACGTGTAGCAAGAATTCCCCCTTGCTATGTATGCTGCATGGGCCAAGGCTGCAACTACAATGTATTCAGATCCATAAGAAGAAAGAGCCACTGATGAAATCACCGTCGGTGTTCAAATTTGTGTATGAGTGTTTTCGGTTCGTATGGAAACAAAGGAATAGCAAGGCCGCCATCATTGAAGATACTGTAAGCAGACCAGAATATCCAGTTCAAAGCAAGAACGGTAAGCGTAAGATTTTCTTATATTAAATGTTGGATTAAGGTAACTGTGGAATAAGGAAGCATACTACTTCTGTGTAGTGCTATAAGAACAGTCAGCGATTTGGACTCTTTTGTCTGCGGTTGAGAAGAAAGCATATTAGAAATAAAACTGAATGTGAGAACTACAGAGGAATTTCCATACTGAGTGTTGCTGGTAAGATTCATTCAAGCATACTTGAGAAAAGGCCAAGAAAAATTACAGAAGGGAAATATAAAGAAGAACATGGTGGGGTTATATTTTATTAACTTATCTTAAAACATGTGGTCTCAATACCAGAAGCTATCTACAGAACTGCTAAACCACAGAAATTTACGCATTCATCAAGAACAATATAGGTTCAGGCCAAAAAGAGGTTATCAGGATCAGATTTTCACTTTAAGACAAATAGTTTCACGATTTCCTGACTAAATTGAATAATTGCTATAATAAATTTTTTTATAAAAATCAGCAATAAAAAAAAAAAGAAAAAAGGCAGAGATATTAGCTGTATAGGTTTTACTATATATTATTATTATTCAGGCCTCCATGGAGTCAAAAGACTCATCGTAGGAGGTCCTTTCTAAGAAACACAAAGTCTATCATACCACTCCTTAAATGCATTGACCATTCTTGCTCTCACCACTCCATCAGGTATTGCATTCCATGGTTCAACCACCCTCCATGCAAAGAAACCACTCCTCACCCTCTTTCCTTTTGTAACTTCCAGGGATGGCCCCTTGTAATGACTCCTTCCTGCTGTTCAACCAAGCCAGTGTCAACCCTGTAACCACCTCTCAACAGTTTAAAAGTCTCAATCATATCACCCCTCCTTCTATCCACCAAAATCTGCTGAGGAAGTGCAGTCCACACTTCCTCAGCCAATCATCATAACTAACATTGTACGGTCCCGACGCCATCTTTGTTATCCGCCTTTGTACCCTTTCCACAGTTAATTTATCCTCTTCAAATCCTGGGGACCAGATCTGAGAACAATAGTCTAAGTGTGGTCTAATCAGAGTCTTATAAAATGGAATTATAACCATTTTATCTCTGCAGGTCAATGTCCTTCTCATTATTGCAGCAATCCTCTGCGCTACCTTCACTACCTTTGCAGTATGTCCCCTAAATTTCAGGTTTCTATCATCATCAAATCCAGATCTCTTATCTCTCCTACTTCCTCCAGTTTAACTCCTCCCATAGAGTATGCAGCATCCCATCGATGTGTCCCAAACCTCAAGACCTTACATTTTGCTGCATTAAACTGATACCCCCATTCAATTGCCCATCTATCTAGTTTATTCAAATCCTCTTGCAGGGCTACCACATCTGCACTATTACTAATAACCCTTCCCAGCTTCACATCATCTGCAAACAACCGAATATCCCCTTGCAATCCACGGACAATGCCATTGATATAAAGGTTAAACAATTTTACTAAAAAAAGAACAAGTAAATATTTCAGCTATTTAGGCACAATTTTTAGTGAAGATGGCATAATGGAAATAAAAAAAAGCTTGTAAAAATAAACACGGAATTAGAAAATCTGGTAGAAAGCCAACTGAATAAATTTATATGGAATAAGAGAAAAATTAGTCAAAACACTGAACTAGCTGTGGACAGCAAAGTTCAATTTTAACATATGGATGAGGACTAGGTTGAAAATAAAACACTAGATCCAAGATTGATATGAAAGTTCTGAGAATTGAAAATAAACAGATAGCATTAATTGCAGTATCTTATTAAAAAACAATAATATTAGGAAAGTACTTGACATTGTTATAATTCAGGAATGTGTGAGGCTAATCTCAGGTGATATGGTCACTTAAACAGAATGGGAGAAGAAAGGTTAGCAAATCAAGTATTTTTTGCCAGGATAGCACAAAAAAGATCCAGAGGAAGACCAAGATCTACTTGGATTGATACAGTGAGTAGTGCTTAAAAGACAAATATAAGTATTTTTTCGACTGGTTCCTGAGATAGTCGGTCTCTGGCATGGGCAAGCAGGTTTTTCATCCCGTAAACTCAAGAAAATCAACCATAAAACCCACACTATTTTAGACATTTAAAATATCGTGTTAGGGCTAGGGACCACAAGATGGCGGCACCTGTTGAACTGTTTTTTTCATTGTGGGCTGCTTAAATTAGTGATAGCCTTGGGACAGCTATCTCTGATTGGCTACCAGTGGAGATTGAACTGCCTACTCAGTCTCCAAAAGTTAGGGCTAAAATGGTCTCACTTACTTCCTATAAGGGAATAAAAGGAGTTAGCTGTTGTTGTTGTTGTTTTTTGAGGAAAATTGTTGATAGGAAGTCAGCAATGATGTAACTTTTTCATGTAGTACTATCATAATATCTTGTACACCCCTCCCTGAAGGTATATATCAGCAATTTAGTGCTGATGATACATAAATAAGCTTTCAATTATATAACTGAAAAAAAAAAAAAAAAAAAAAATATATATATATATATATATATATATATATATATATAATGTACTGGGGGCTATCCCCCCCCCGATGCCTACGCCGCCCAATCCCCCGAGCTCCGGAATGGTAGGCCAGTTCTCCTTGAATTCTGATGACTCTGCACTCAAGGTAGCCCCTGAGTTTCAAAACATTTCAAAAAAAGTGACATACAGACATGACCGTGACATAAAAAGGCTTATCATTTTATATATATATATATATATAAGGGTAGATTAAATATTGTACATCTACATATTCTCCCATTTTTGAATTACATTGCATTACATGAAGTTTCTTTATTTATGCTGGAGAATGTCTAGGGTAAAAAATAAAATTCTGTATATCATTTAGATATCAGCATTGATTGTACTTGATTGAAATATTTTTATTGGCACAGCTGACTAATCAATGTTATTTTTTGTTTGTTTTAATTTTTTTGCAGGTACACTTACACAAAATTTATCCTGAATAAAATAGAAGTCAATAAGCACCCAGGTAATAAATACTGTTAAACAAGCATATGCAGTTGTCATTTATAGAAATATATCAAAGCTATAAAATTTACAATAAACTTACCCCATCTTCTTTATTTATTCTCTTTTTCTTTTTATCTTTAGAACTTGTAATAACTTCTTCACTGGGAATTTCAGGAACAGATTCTGAAGATGATTCCATTTTTGGCACAATAAATTTCTCATGATTATCTTCAGGAGACTTGGGCATCTTTGGAGAATCTTTGGTTTTCTTTTTACCTTGACTTGGTGGTTTGGATGGAGTGGGAGCATATGTAATTTCGGTAATATTTCCTGATACAGTATCAGAATCATTGGAAGCTGCTAGAAAGGGTTCTGTATGTACTACTGTTATCAGTTCACATCTAGGTTTAGGATTACTCCACCATCCACTAGGCAGACATTCTGCATGAGGCTCTCCCACTAAAATATAACCAGCTAGGCATCGATAAGCAACAATTGAACCTAGCTCTAAACTATATGCAACTAATTCACCATTTAGTGGTGGACCTGGATCTGGACAGGAACTTGGGATGGTTGAGTATTCCAAATAAAATCCTGCCTCTTCTTTACTTTTATTTTCTTTATGTACTTCAAACTGTACAATTAGTGTATTAGAAAGAGTGGTAAAATTCAATATCTCACCATTCCATGATTCACTAATATTAAACATGAGATTACTGGCATCTCCATCAAATAACGACAATTTGGCTGATGCTTTTTTGCTTAATTTGCCTTCTCGTTTAGGCAATTTCAGGAATGTTACACTTACCCTTATCTGTCTGGAAAGATCAGCAGCAATTTCCCAATGACAAGATGATGATGACTGCACAACATACGTTGGATATCCTGGACTGGCTATAGCTCCATTACCAGCTTTCCTTTTGTTTAACCCTTTACTGCAGTCTTTTATTACACATCGAGGAGGTTTATTACTCCAGTCTGGCACTGGTGTGTTATCTGGTATGATACATTCTGATAATGAGCTGCCAATAAGGTCATATGGAGGGTTACAATGATAAATTATTTCCTGTCCTAATTTTCTGTCTTTTTCAATTATATACCCGTTTTCAGGGACTTTTGGCCTGTCACAATGATAGGGATCAAAAGCCTTAAAGCGCACTTGAAATGACCCAATTCCTTCAGGTGAAAATGCAGAGTCAGTATATGTCACATTCCTTAACAATGAATATGCACTGGGAGTAACTGATGATGTAAATATAACCTTCACAACTTTTCCTCCCATCATCTCCCTCAGGCACTTAACACAGTTACGAGGTATGTCAAAGTATTGATTATCAACAAACAAATGTAGTGACGAGTTCCTTAATTCTGATGGTGGAAGGTGGACGTTATCAACTTTAATCAAAAGCTTCAGACCAGGTGGAGCAGTGTAAATCCATGAACAGTTTAAATCTTCTATAGTTTCACCTGAAAAATCTGGTAATCTCACCATCCCTGTCTCAACCCCTTCTTGTATATCTCCACAGTTCTCACCCCTAATTTGAGAGAATAGTAACAGTAAAATTACAGAGACACACAGCATGCTGGATGAGATGAGATGATAAATTACAGATTTATTATATCAAAAAACATTTTATACGCTGTCATTCCTGAGTATCTTTGATGAAACTTCATGATTGGCAAAAATGGTTACATTCACTGGAAACCCAGTATATGTACAACTGGCTGTAAAAAAATGAAATAACAAATAAATAAAATGCTAATTTATTTATTTTGCTCAGTTACTTAAAAAGTAAAAAATTATATTCACAGTATGTCAAATAGCAACTGCATGAGTTTCAAAGAATAAATAAAAGAATTAGATCTTAAATACTCTATAAGATAAGAGCAGTAATAAAGATGTGAAATACAAGCTAATATTACTGTCATACCTTCAAGGACTCATGGAAGGAGGGTATTCTACTTAAATACTTGCAATGGATCTACAAAAGGACAAATTCCCTATCTGAAATATATATTCAGCCAGGTGAGAGTGTGTTAGAGCAGGTAAATTAGAGTTGCTAGGTTGGAAGGTTAGCCTCGTGTGAATATAGTGGTGGGGAGGGGAGAGCAGATGTATAGCAAAGAGCCACGTGGAGTAATAATATAGGAATATTGATAATGCACATTCATCTCTCTCTATATATATATACAAATGCCAGAAATATCAGGATTAAAAGGAATGAGTCTGTGGCACTGATAGCATTCTTGTATAAAGATGATATCAGTGAAAAGTAAAATAGAAGAAAGAAGTGAAATAAAATAAGAACAGTTTAGAGTAAGACATTTGAGTTCCACATAAGTTGATCTTTTAAATTGCAATGTATGAGTTTAGATATCAGGTTAGTAGATTGGGTTGGAATTGGCAGTCCGACATATTAAAGAGTTATATATGAGAGGAGAAACATCACAAGAAAGGCCAACATTCCAGAGCAGTAATACTGTCTTAGTTACTTATCTCTGAAACCCTTCCAAAAATTTTCAGTTACTCTGTAAATTAATTAAACAATCACAGTAGTGCCACAGTAACATGCAATATTTATTTTACAAATATTTCATCTTATGTATCAGATTCTGATGATGTCTTATGATATGCAAGATGAAATAGTTGTAAAATAAATATGCATCTTACTGTGGTACACATGTGAACATTTAATTATGGACACTCCACAAGTCCTACTATACAAGAAAATACTCTAATAATTTACAGAGTATTAATTTATAGAGTATTAGCCAAACTCTACACACAACAGTTCAGATATAGTCTGAGCAAACATTAGACATAGAATATAACCTACTTGTCTATTTATCAATGTCCCCTTTGCTGCAAGTCTTTCTATGCTAGTACTTATCCCTGAATTTAGCCAAGTTGTATAGGCAGGAATAGAAATGCATGAATACAGAATGTTCCAGAGTGACAGGAAGGAGCAAAAAAGAGTTCTGAATACTATTAATGATCACAGAAATGTGGCCACTAAGGATGGAGACAGAAAACAGCAGCACAAATAATAGCTCTGAAGTTATGATGTTCATAACTCCATCACTGTGCTGTTTTCATTCTATTAAACCTGAGGATGAGTATTCACATCAGCTTGTAACAAGATCACACCTAAGCTCTTTACCACTCTCCAAAATTTAGCATTAACAGCAAACAACAGAGTATCACCTATCAAAATTTGAATTATAACATTGATATATTACACTCTCCACCCAACAGACTATGGGTTCTAATCCCACCATTACCTAAAGACAAAACATTAATGTTTAGTCTTTAGGTAGTAGATTAATTTCAATGCCAGTGCAAAATCCACCATCCTGCTTACTAAGACCTGCAACTCAGTATTTGGTTTCTAGGCAGAGTTTCCAAATGATCTAACTCTTAACTCTCTCATGACGTATTATGTCGCAGGCTAACAGCCTTTTGCAGGTGAGATTCGCATTAAAAAACTATCAGAACATAATCTTGTACTACAGTGCACATCACCTTCAGTCAACATTTCCAATACTTTAATGTTGCAGTGCTCCTGAAATAACACTGGTCTATAATTTGCTACTTCTCTCTTGAATCATTTTTCATATAATTTGAACTATCGTATCTCCTCGTTCTAATTTCTTGGAAGTTTTCCTGTGCTGAGACAAATTCTTGTGTTTCCTCATAACATATACCAATATCCCATCTAATCCCTTTACTATTCACACTGAGATTTCATAATATCCCAAACACATCCAATTCATCTACCCTGTTCTCATAATGTTTGCAGTCATTGCATATCTCCATCTAGATGATACACCCTCATAAAGTGAACTCAGTAAATTCAATTATTTCTGCTTCTATAACTTCCCTATCCTATTCCCTATTACTTGCTGCATATCAAGAATTCTTTGGTATTTCATTTGATTTGACTAAGCTAGTTTCCTATGATCTGATGGTCATCTGTTTAACCTCCTGTCTCTTTATTAACGTATACAATTTTTCACTGTATTAAATATTTCTTAACAAGCTCCCACCCACTACTCATCTCTCCCTCTTCAAGTTCATCCATCTGTTATTGGCTCCTGCTACTTCCTAAATCTATTATAATCACCTCATTATTCTACATGAATTCCTCTTTCCTTGAGATTGCTGTATGCTTACCTTCTTTCTCAAATTAAGACCAAATGATCTCTCACTGGTGCAAGAATGACATCAATCAAGATCAAATCCAAAACTTCAGATTTTCATTCTCCCTCCAGTATGATAATTATGATGGACATGATAATTTTTCCTCAAGAATTCAAAGCTGCTGACATTACTGGAAACTTCGATTATGGTAATGTTACCATAGTCAATATCCTCATAATGATCATCTGCATTGCATTTGCTGAGTTATTTTGCCTAAGCATTTCCTATCCATCCTCTCAGTCTCTACTCCCAACAAACACAACTCATCTGCTATCATTACATAACACTTCAGTTCATTTCTTGTATTCTCATGTAGAGAATTTTAATAAGAGTTTTTAGTGTAATGAGAGAAGATAGTACTAAAAATTTCACTAGGGTGCAAAAGGGATAGAAATGGCTATGGGTGGAGCGAGAGAGAGAGAGTACCAGATGATGCCTGAATGCAAACAAGGCAGATTTATAAATAAATAAAAAAGTAAATCAAAGTAAAAAGGAACCATTTATTACAATTAGCATTCTATAATTCATCATCATCAAATTCCTGCCATGTACCCTCAAGGGGGTGTACAGGATATGATAGTACTACATGAAAAATTTACATCATTACTAACTTCCTATCTACAATTTTCCTCCAAATTAGTCTGTTACTTGTCAAGAATCCGACATTATCAGATCTTATATTTCTATCATCTAAGGAACTTTGTACAGTATCAATCCACCTATATCTTGGTCTTCCTCTGGGTCGTTTTCCTGCCAACCTGGCAGAGAACACTTGTTTTGCTAATCTTTCCTCACCCATTCTGTTTAAGTGACCATACCACCTTAGATTAGCTCTGCTAACACATTCCTGGATGCTGACAAAGTCGTATTCTTTCCTAATATCCTCATTTTTAATATGTTATTGCCATTGATGCCATCTGTTCATGCCTTTAATCTTTCTCAGGACTCTCATATATGCAGTCTCTAGTCTTTGGTCAAGTGTTTTACTTCTGATCCAGCCTTCAGATCCATAAGTTAAAATTGGTTTGAACACTGTCTTGTATACAGCTAATTTAGTGTTCCAACTAATTTCTCTTTTATTCCATATGAATTTATTCAATTGACTTCCTACCATACCCGCTTTGTTGATTCTATTGTCGATTTCCATATTTAATTTACCATCTTCACTAAAAAACTTGCCTAAGCAGCTGAAATGTTTTACTTGTCCCACAGGTTCTCCGTTCACAACGCAGTTCACATTTTCAACGATTCTGCCTATTTTCATTGTCTTTTTATTGCTGACCTTCATACCATATCTATTACAACAGTTATTCAATTTAGTCAACGAATCTTGCAGACTTGAAGCAGATTTATTTAGAAGTATAACATCGTCCACATAAAGCAAAGCGCTGACATTAACATCTCCAATTTTGATATCATGTTTAATACCACTTTCCTTCATAATGTGATCCATACAGATCATGAATAACAGAGGGGATAATGTACATCCTTGTCTCACACCAGATTTAACATTAAACCATCTTCCTGTACTTCCTTCAATTCTAACTGCTGACTTACAACTCAAATAAAGACTAAGTATTGCTTGATATAATGCCCCTTTGACACCATATAACTGTAGCATATTGAATAGCTTCTCTCTTGGTACCTTGTCATATGCCTTTTCCAGATCTACAAAACTTAAATATAGATCTCTGTTATATTCCCATGCTTTCTCAACTATTTGTCGTAAAGTGAAGATCTGATCCTGACAGCATCTATTTGACAGAATCCAGCTTGTTCTTCACCAAGCTTTTCTTCCAGAATTCTTCTCAACCGTTTCTCAAGTACACTTGCATAAATCTTGCCAGGAACACTCAGTAGGGAAATACCTCTTTGTAATTCTCACATTGTTTTATTTCCCTTTTTATATATGGGTACTATGAGAGCTCTACTCCAATCATTGGGAATTCGTCCCTCTGTCCAGGCTTTCTGAACTATGCAGTGCAGCCACTATAAGACTTTTATACCACCATACTTCAGCATTTCTGGTCGAATATCATCTACTCCTGCTGCCTTTCCACAAGCCTTTGATGACTTTTTCTACTTCAAGTATGGATATGTATTCCTGACTGTATGCCTGTTGAGTGTTTTTTACCTCTGTGCTGTCTCTGCTTGTTTCATTTAGCAATTTTTCAAAGTAATTAATCCATACTTCAAGGATATCTTTTTCTCCTGTTTTCATGTCACCTTTATCATCTCTAACTCCTTTTACAGCACTCTTTCCTCCATTTCTAAGCTTCAACAATCTCCAGAATATCTTATGATATTTATTTTCTATGTTCTTGTCAAAGTCCTCCCATGACTATGGCTACTCCTTCTTTTCCTTGATTGTCATTTCCTGAATATAACATTTTGTATTTATTGCTCAGAAAGATCTCACCAGTTTTTGTCTTTTTTTGTTTCAGTCACCCCTATTATGTCGATTTGGTACTTATCTAATTCCTCAGCTAGCTCCATTTCTTTGCCATTCAGACTTCTTATGTTGATAGTACCAATCTTTAACTCTGGTGATGTTGAGTTGGGGTGTGTTTTCAGATTTGCTCCAGTAGCTGACTTTTTGCTGTTCACCCTGGTTCCCTGGCAAAAACAACGGGGCCTTGTTTAACTGGGTGACCCCACCAGCTGGCATGAAATTTTGTCATGTTGTACCACATTTTGTATTTTGGTTTAAGCCAATAAGAATACAATTTGGTTGACTAAATCCCAAATTGCCAGCCCATCCTCGTTCGTTCAGTATCCAGGTAGATACCTAACAGGGTGCACCATGAGAAAGTGAGGATTGGACATTAGGTCAGAAGTCCTGGTCGGTTCTCCGCATTCCTTTAAAGGCTATGTGGAGGTCTCCTCTCAGTTATATAGCTTTGACCCTTAAGCACCCCTTCTATAATTCTTTTAATCTAAATCTGTTAAAAAAAATAAAAAAAACTCCTATAGTCACCACCCCTTTCCAATTTTTCTACCTCCCTGTTTATTCTCATTATTGTTCTTTGGAATAACAGAGGTGGATTAATTGGAGGTTCTTATGATATTGCAAAATCTCAATTTAAATAAATATGGCTGCGGATTATATGGAATATCAGCGTGCATTTTACAAGAATGTGCAAGATAACATTCAATTAACAGCTCTGGTATAGTACCAAAGGAGTGGAAAGAGGGCAAAATAATTCATTTCCATAAGGGAGGTTCTAAGATTGCAGTAGCAAATTATAGACCAATCAATACATGAGGAGTGGTGGTAAAAGTACTGGAGAAATTGGTCAAAAAGAGAATTCAAGAATGGGTGGATAAGAATATGATATTCTATGAGGGGCAACATGGCTTTGTGAAGGGTTGGTCATGCCTTAATAATTTACTAACTCTTTATAATAGTGACAGCTGAGCTGGATAAAGGAAATGGCTACATGATGATCCTGCTGGATTTTACAAAGGCAGTTGACAGAATACCACATGGAACTCTGAAAATTAAAACAAATGGGGATGGATATGACAGTTATGTGGATAAGAGAGTGGCTGATGGACAGATATCAAAAAGTAGTATATGAACAGAATTCAGATGAAAACAGATGACTAATAACACGTAATATGAGACATTTATGCCTCGAATATTTTACGGCTGGTCAATGTTTCAGTCATTTTTCACTGAAGTTCAGCAACTAATTATTCTCCATTTCAAGCACTCTACTAGTGACTTTCGAGTGATATTTGTCCTGGTTTAAAATGGTCTTATTACGTGAAAACAGTTATACAGCTTATTGTGTCATAACCTAATACTACTTGTATTAATTAATTAATTTCGACTACCATCTAACCAATTTTACAGCCAACAATTAATATTTGATTATATTGCATCAGTCATATGATCACCAACACCTGATATTATATATGAAAAACAACTATTTAATTTTTTTTTTTTTTTCAGTGGAATCAAATCCTGATGATAATGTCACCATCTTCTTCTCCCCCCCCCCAAAAAAAAAAAAATTACACAAAAATTGTTGAATTTTACAGTGGTATGCTTTTTTTCCTTTATTTACTTGAGTGTATGAACATTTCCTTTTATTTATTTTTTCAATAATTACCACAAAACCATGACTGCACCTGCCTATGTACATATATCATGTATATGTACAGTCTCACCTTGTCTTCCATATAATGTGTTAGTGTGATGGCCCATCACAGCCAATTAACTTGGTTTCATAAACCTATTCAATGCAATGATAGGGGTTCAGCTGGTATAGATGATACCATCTGGTTGAAAAAAAAAGCAGGATTTGAATCCTTTTAAGATGCAAGACAATCTTTATAAGGGCTTTTCAACTGAAGATGAATTATCCAGTCTCATACGAGGGGGGGGGGGTCAGTGCTAGGACCACTACTGTTTAATTTATTATTATTAGTGACACCTCCAAGGAGTCCGAAGACTCACTGCAGGAGGATACCTACTGTACAACTCTCCGTCTCCACCACTACCACTACACCAAACCTTACTACCAATCATCCACATCAATGCCATCTACCGCCCACCACCACAAATAGTATTTTTTGTTTGTAAATTGCGTGTGTTCTGAAGGGCTGATTTGTCTGTATGCAGGATGAAAACCCAAGTTTTCAAAAGAAAAACCCTGCTATCTCCATATGAGATCAGGTAACTCACCTTCAACTGAAAAAGTTCATATAAAGATTCTTCCTGTCACAATGAGAATCGAACTTAGGCTTTTTCCAATCGAAGGGTGCAACGTACCTTCCAATTGCACTACAGAGTCGCTTATTAATTTGTAAATAAATGATATAGGAAATAATTTGAAAGGAAATATTCAGTTGTTTTGCTGATGATGCAAAATTGGGCAGAGTAATAGTTAACCAAGACATTGTGGAGAGCTTGCAGGATGATTTAAATAGGCAGTCAATGGCAAAAGATAATGGGATCAGTTTAATATGGAGAAATGTAAAGTTATGCACTTTGGAATAAATTGATCATAAGCTGTGTACTACACTGATGAAACTGTACTCCACGAAATAGACGAAGCTAGGGATTTGTGGGTGGTAGTACACAGGAGAAGTATAGAGGGCATATTGCTAAGATTGTCAAGGTAGCTCATATGCTTACTTGGATATTAAAGAGCAGACTAACAAGTAGAGATAAAGAAGTTGTTATTGATAGGTTCACATCTGGATTACTGTGCTCAGGTCTAGTCTCCTGGGGATTCTTTGAGATGAAGTGGTGGAGAGGATTCAGAGGCAAGCACTCAAGATGGTGAGTGGTATGTGGAATGTGTCCTATGAGGAAGGGGGTGATAGAAACATTTAAGTTAAAGAGTTTTATAGGCTTGATGCAGGGGAAATGTTCCAGGCTAGAGGGGACAGAACATGAGGTCATCACTGGAAGTTGAGTAAAAGTGTGGTTAATAGAGGTGTGAGGACTATATTTTTCAGTAGGAGAGTTGTGAATGAATGGAATGGGTTACCAGTCAGTTGCAAGTGCTTTGTTGATGAGTTCAAGGTATAATAGATTGTGTGGATAGTTTGGGTCACCTGCAATGAGTCTTCGGACTTCATGGAGGAATAGAATCATAATATAGCTTCTTTCTTATATTTTCTTAATATTACAATCTGCAGACATTCAAATCTTATTCAAGAAAGTTTTTTCTTTGTCCCAAATCCCTTCTACAAATGTATAACTAATGTCTATTATAGGCTGAATAACTTATGTTGGGATACCATAAAAAATAAATATTATTTTATATAACTATCTTTAGAAGTTTTATGCCAAGAGCAAGCAAAAACAAGATATTCATCACAAGAGGTACACATTATCACACAAAACTCATCAAGCTGTGCTTTAAACTCATTCAATGTGTCCACATTCAATCACAACTGCAGACAATGCATTCCAATCACTAACTACTCTCCATGGAAAAAGCCTGCTCCTCACTCATTTGCTTTTTGTTACATCATTCTTATACAATTCCAGAGATGACTTCTTGTTCTATGAAAATTTCTTCCACATCAACCTGGTAATAACCCTTGATCAACTTGTATGCCCTCTACTCCTCCCAATCCAAAGATCAATTACCACCTCAGTTAATATTCTCTAGACTCTGTCTGATATATCCTCATTCCCACGAAAACCAGATAACCAAATCTGTGCACAATAATCCATACATGAGCTGATTAGCATATACAATGAAACCACCTCTTTATTTCTGCAAGTGAAGGTCCTTTGCATCATTGCCATAATCCAATGTGATAACTTCACAACTTGTATAATGTGACCCCTGAACTTCAGGCCCTTCCCACACAACTCCGTAGCGCAATTGGAAGAATGACGGTACATCGCGCCCTTCGATTGGAATAGGCCTAAGTTCGATTCTCGTCGCGACGGGAGGAATCTTTGTCTGGTCGATTTCAATCGAAGGTGAGTTAGCCGATCTCATACGGAGGTAGCAGGGTTTTTTCTCCCGGAAACTCGGGTTTTTCATCCCGCATACAGACAAATCGGCCCTTCAGAACACATGCAATTTACAGACAAAACATACTAGTTGTGGAGGTGGGCGGTAGATGGCGTTGATTCGTAGTAGTGGTTGAGACAGTTGTAGGTGTCCTCCCGCGATGAGTCTTCGGACTCCTTGGAGGTGTCAGGAATAATAATAACTCCTCCCAGATCTTTCACTCCTTCAACATTTTCCAAGTGTATATACTTTGCATCCTATCCAGGGGCGAATGCTGGTCTTGAAATTCACCCTTGCTCTTGTTATCATTCAGGGAGTGAGAGGTGTGATTGAAATCTGATTAGTGGAATAATCAAGTACTGGCCATTTAAAACTATATATTTAGAAATTTATGTACATTTAATCATACAAATACAACATTTATTTTACAAATGATATCCTATCTTTTTCAATTTAGCTACTTGAATACAAATTCTACCCTATGGTTCTTCTTTATGAACTGGTCAATAACATCATGGTTGTAACTTAATTTTCTCAAGCAACACGCACACTTGTAAAGACGGGCTGAAGCTCACTGGCTAGAGCTACTTTCACTGCATATAGCCTGTGTTTAAGATGACATGAAGGGAGCGGAAATGGCTATACGTGCGCATGAAATCACAGTGCTGTAGCTAGGACCTGGAAGCTCACACAACCGAGCAAGCCAAGGTTGCTTTGACTAGACAAGCAAGCATCGACCTTCAATACACAATGCAAAGCTCAATTATTGCCATGCAAGCTTAAGATGTCTTCTGTCTACAAAAATAAAAGCCTAAATGGAATGCTTATTTATAAGCATTCCATTTCATGCATTTATTAACAAATAAACATTATTTCTTTCTCAAGTAATGAGCTTGTGCAGCAAGCATGGAGAATTTGCCCCTGATCCCATCATTACTTACCAAATTTCAGAACCTTACGCTTTGGAATATTGAACTGAGTTAATTCACTTCCTCACTCATACAATCTACTCAAGTCCTCCTAAAAGGTCACAACATCTGCTTGACTCCTCACTGTTCTCCCCAATTTTGCATCATTCATCTGTAAACAGTTGCATATCTCTAGTTAAACCTGTAATAATATTGTTAATATACAAGTTGAACAATGATGGTTCCAAAACACACTGTGTTTTGGAGCCATCACTCTGTGGAAAACCACTAGTGACTTTCCTCTTTTGGAATAGCTATCTGACAGTCAGTCACCTATCCAACTCACCAGTCTGTTATCCAATCCCATCCATTTCAATTTACTTACCAGCCTGTTGTGTGACAATCCTTCAAAAGCCTTTGTAAAATCTAAGTACACCATCATATATATGCATCTCCCCTGCCAATGCATTCATCATCTTGTTAGTAAGAGGATTAGTGAAAAGATTATAGAGGGTAGGATTCAATTTGATTACAGAAACAGAGATTATATGGAATTTGAACCAGTACTTACTACTAGACCATGGAATCTAACTCATGTCAGATCTGATCTAGTTGTTGCTTTGCTTACCTCTCCTTAAATTAACTGAGCATCACTGCACTCAATATCCTTTCTGGTTATATACCATACTCAGCTCATTGAGATTATTATTTTTTCTCCCATTTCTGACTATTATGAAAAATTCTGCATTGTATCTAACCAATAAAATCCTTCTCTCTCCCCTGTTCTATCATATCTCTTACAAGTGAAGAAATTTTATCAGGGGAGATTATTTATTATGCAGAAATAAAGGAAAAATAAAAAGGCCATTTCTAGGAGATGCATAAGAGAGCAACGGAAAGCATGACTTGGAAGGGAGTAAGTGACCAGATGACCACTACAGAATGTGAGAAAAGAGGCAGTGAATGAGTTTCAAGTTCGGTAAGATGTATTTAATGACTTCTGATAAGAATAAACTTTGTAAATTATTAAAATAGAAGGTAATTTAGTATTCAGATCCCACAGCAATGAGGGACAAATAATATAGAAGTTATTTGCAAAAAGTATAGGATTATATATAACAGACAGAAGATTAAAAAATAAATAAATAACAACAAAAGAGCCAGATAGATTATGCATGTGAGAACAAAATCTGCGAGTTTCTATATAATTATAAAACACATATGCAGAATTTAATATGCTACTAAAAAGTATGAAATGCAGTAAAAAAAAAGTAAATAGGTTAATAAAAAGTTTAGAAAATAATAACAGTAATTAATTACAAGTATTTAGCATGTAATATCTTAAACAGATTGGTAGGAATTTGAAACACTTTACATTCTAAATAAATAGCAACAGAGAATATTAAAAAAATGGAAGAAAATAAAGGTTAGAAGATAAAAGGAAAGATGAACTTGAAGAGAAAATAAAGGAATGACACAGGGCCATTGCCAGATTAGATCATGCCCTGAGGCAAACAAATATTGCCCTGATGGATTATAAGACAAAAATATAAAGTCTACAATTGCAATTTTTTTTTATTAAAAGAGAAACATTAATGCAAAACAATTACATAATAATATTAATTATATGTTTGCCTATGGGGATATCGCACAATAAAACTTTTTATAAGATCATCTAAATTTAAATTATAAGTTATGTCTGCTTCTATCGATATAGTTGCTAGACCAAGCAATCTTTCTTGAGTCATCGCTGTTCGCGAATAATTTTCAATCAGTTTAAGCTTGGAAAGACTTCTTTCCGCACTTGCTATGCTAACAGGAGTTGTTAGCATAGCGACACCGCCTACCACAGCATGGCTGAACGAGCGCCCTTATTAAGCTGCGCTGTGAGGCAGGCTGCCTCTATGCTACACTCTGTCGACGGTACTAGAATGAGAATATGTAGACTAATCAAAATAGGACGATTAGTCTTCATCATATACAAATATGATAGATAAAGTGAGAGACAGATGGCAACATAAGGCAAGGAAACTGTTTTCCTAAAATTTGTGCCTTCCAGATGATTAAGTCTGTGAACAAATCTGGTCGCATGCATCCCTTGGTGATAAGGGGCAGAGTGGATCCAGAGGCAAGTGCCCAAGATTGTGACATTCTGAGGCAACTTCTGCTGAATCAATAGAGATGCCTGAGAAAATAAAGTATAATTTTCATTATAATAACTGAGCTGTATTAAATAAAATTTGGATTTTCAAAAAACATAATTATAGTAATCTAAAATTAACAGAAATTTAGTAATTAGTTATTATTATGTGACACTTCCAGGGAATCCAAGGACTCATCGAGGTGGGGATACCTGCTCTACAGCTCTGTCTCCACCACTCAATCCTCCTCCTCCACCAACTACACCAATGCCATCTACCACCCACCACCACCACTAATATTTCCACAGACAATCATAAACATCCAAGCCCATGGCAGGATTTGAACCCACAGCCTTTTGGCTGGAGAGTGGATACGCTAACCACTTGGTCAACACCAGGCCAGCTAGTTCGTAGAAACACTAGACAAAAGTAGAGAAATGAATGAGAAGAAGCAACAAGGGAAAAAAAAAAATGAATACCACATAAAAAATAAATCAAATACTTTTATGAAAGGATTCCAATGTAGTCAAAGGAATCAACATGAAATGTCTAACTAACTTCTACAATACCCATGGTACTCAGCATAGAGCATAAATTTCAAGTATCATCTCTGTGGCAATGCATTTTTCACTCATCACATTCCTTATACAACTACCAATAACTATCACAAATATATTTGTTGTTTTTATTCCTACTCCCTTTTCTACCTTTTGATAATCCACCATCTGATACTATATTATTTTTTTAAATAACAAAACCTGTGGTGCGTTCATAATTAGAAGAAACACACGTATAAACCACAGTGAAAATTATTTAATTGTAAATATTTCATCCTAAGTATCTTAAGACATCATCAGTACAGTATTTAAACAAAATTAGGAATAACATACAGTTAGGGCGCATGATTACAATAGAATCTCATGAAAACGTGCATAACGTGGGAAGTAAAAAAAAAAAAAAAAAAAAAACGTTAATTATTTAACACAATTTTGTATGATAATTTCCCATACTTTAGGAATAGTAAGAATGTCGTTGCAGTTTAGGTTTGGTCTGTGTAGTAGGGCTTCAGAACTTTCTTTGTATAAACGTTCATGTTTAAATAAAGATCTATGTAAAAGTTTAGCCTTTTCCCAATGGATCCTATGGTTTGGATTTTCAATTCCGTGTTGAGAGAGGCCAGATTTCTGCGGTTTAAGAAGACGAATGTGGTCTTGATGTTCCGAGATGCGTTTCTGAACAGACCTACCTCTCTGTCCAAAGTAAGATAATTTGCATGAGCATGGAATCTCATAAACGCCAGGCACCATCAAAGGTGAGAGTTTGTCCTTAGGAGAAGGTAACAAGTTGTAAATTTGGTTGATAGGTTTGTAAGTAGTGGCAAAATTGTATTTCTTCATAATTTTTGAAAGACGTTCTGAGATGCCTTTAATGATTTTTTTTTCCTACTTCCCACGTTATGCACGTTTTCATGAGATTCTATTGTAATCATGCGCCCTAACTGTATGTTATTCCTAATTTTGTTTAAATACTGTACTGATGATGTCCTAAGATACTTAGGATGAAATATTTACAATTAAATAATTTTCACTGTGGTTTATATGTGTGTTTCTTCTAATTATGATACTATATTAGTTCTGTTCAGATGATACTGTATAAAATAAACATTCAATAGCTGATCATTTTTGTAGCCTGTTACATGACTACCACTGCATTCAATAAAACTACTGGTATTGTGCAGCACATTATCAGTTTCTTAAAATCTCTTTGTAAAAGACTGCAAATTAGTAATAGTCAATAACATATAGGTATTACATTCAACAACTCCTTTAACAAGGAGTTTTTAAATTGCCAAGAATGAAGGATGAGACATTTATAATGCTTTACTTGGTCTGTTAGCATCACTAATTGGAGATCCATATGAGCTGAAATCTGAATTTTTTTTTACATGAATCCCATCCACAAAAAACTAAGCCTATAGTATATTACTATCATGGATGGGCTTAGGGTTAGATAATGTGAAAATTTTATTCTAAAATGCAGACCTGGCACTGTTTTTGTGCTGTGAGTGATTAACTGCATGTATAGTATAGTATCATCTGTTTGGTCATTCATTGGTTAAACTTAGAGCACAATTATAAATTCATTTGTTCAGTTCAACTACTTGAATAAGTAGTCACCTGATCTATACATCTCAAAGTAAATCGTATAAACTAAAATTATTGTCTATACTAAGCCTTAAATAGCAATTTTCCCACAAAAGGCAATGTAATGCATTAGTTTTTGAAATTTATCAGTTTAATTCTTTAAAATAAAGAAGTATGCATTCTGAAATGCAAAATCCTTTCAGGGCACACATCAATTTTCCCACAAAAGGCAATGTAATGCATTAGTTTTTGAAATTTATCAGTTTAATTCTTTAAAATAAAGAAGTATGCATTCTGAAATGCAAAATCCTTTCAGGGCACACATCACACAAATTAGAACCCATGTCACATACAATTTAGTACTAATAATCTTGTATGAACCAATAATCAAGCTATTATTATTTTCTTTCTTAATCATTGGTGTCCTGTCCTATCAATTTTTTGTGATAAAAGCAATCAAACATAACAACTATCAGATAAATTAATGTCTCATCAGTGACCTCCCATAATGAGTCTTATAATAGGGAGGTCCTTAACAATAAAACTATTTAGTATTCTCTAAAATGTATCAAGCTTTGTAACAAAGTATCTGTGATAGCTAGCAAGATTCCAAATATAGTTGCTTCCCAAGGATGGGATAATATAAACTGATCTGAAAAATGGACTTCTCCCAATATTCTTCTTATTGCCACTTTTCACCAAAATACACAATTGTTTTCATTTATATTCAGCTATTATAATTACATTATGGTTCTCTTTAGTTCATTTGCCATAATACAATATGCTTAAAATAAAAATTGAGAGAAAAATAATAAATATTAAAATGCAATATGTTTACCATTCTATTTTATAAAAATACCATCCTGTTAATTCTTGAATTAGTAAAGAAAAGCTTTATAAAACAGCCAGTTGGACAATCATTTATATTCTACAGATGGAAAATGAATATTCCTACCATGTAATTTTTTATGCTTTCCTGTATGCTGCCATAATCACTATTTTTTTATCATTATCTCTATACTTCAAAATAAATCAGTGCATTTTATTGCAATAGGTACAATGCCACACAATTAAGACATTTTGAAAGTTAATTACATGTCAATACAACGTTTAAGTCTGAACCAATACAAATAAATAACACAACCAATAAAACTTTGATGCTGATCTCAACAGTGCTGCTCTGCTAGTTTAAAAACAGAAGACTAATAAATCAATACATCAATACACTACAGTAAATATTCTTAAGAATATCATTTACTAGCTAACGGGTTACACCCTACTATTAAGAAAACCTTCAAGTTATTTGTTGATCACCTAGCATAGACTATTAAAAACTCACCAGATCAAATTTACCTTTGTTAAGATAACACCAACTGCCAGCCACCTGACCAAAGTGAACACAAAAGTAATAGTGCATATCAGTAACTAAATGTAAATGACATGCCTTAGTTACTGTGTAGTATACTGCATCAATGGTGAATACAAGGGGAAAAAATAATAATTCAGGTTTATTGGTCAGTTATCATGCGACACAATGCTCCTGTAATTCACTTTTCTATTCCAGTTTGACAGCAATAACAAAAATTCCATTTATAACACAAACTTGTAATATAGTTGCACAGCTCCAGAGAAAATTGTGATTTCTAATTCTGGATATATATATATATATATATATATATATATATATATTATATCAATAACAATTCACATATCTAACCTTAGTCCACCCACTATACTAATACAGCTTACAACCTTTCATTTGTGGAAATCGCATAAAGAATTGACAAGAAGTAAAACAAACAGTGATTTATGTTTTCATTCTTAAAGTGGCTGTATAATATATGACTACAGTATAGTCATATATTATAATAGGATCTCAACGTATTTATGTTATTTCAGTAAAATTATAGTTTATATTAAAAAAAAAGACCGTGGAAGTAAAATATGAGGAATTTAGACAGATTTTTTTATATTATTCTTAGGTAAAGGAACAACGGAATAATTTAATTACAATTAGCACATAAGAAAATGATGCCGTTCATCGAAACCATAAAGTTACCCGAAAACCGACGGCAAGTTATTTTTAAAATACCACTTTTAATATTTACTATCATGAGACCACACATCCCAGCTTTGTTGCAACTGTAGGAAAAATTGGTCTCTCTCTCTATCTATATATATATATATATATATATTGTGCTTATGTACGACAGTGAAGAATTAGAAACCGAAAGGGAAATTACGAAATAAAAATAAACTCGCCAGTATATTTTTCAGTTGTCACCTAAACTTTTTTTAACTTCCTTTTAAAGTTAAATAACCAAAACAAGACAGCCACTTTAAGAATGAAAACAAAAGTGGCTTAAACACGTTACATGCTTTAAAAATAGTGTTTAAATAATTAAATTAGAAATTGGTATTTGCTGATGCGAGTTAGGACTCGGGAAAAATAAACATTCTCTCTCCATCACATCAGTATGTATACAATCGCAATGTGATTATCGTTATCAGCTATCAAGATCGTATAACGATACTAAAAGCGAAGTGAGGTTTCGTTCATCCGAGGTCGGAGACTGCAGCACCATGTATACTCAAATGGTAATCTTAACAGCTGGAGAAAGTTTTAAATTATTATCCACATGTTAAAACATTCACACGAAAACATACTCACCGTTTAATTTTTTTCCTCCACATCATTTTCGATTCTGTTCTTCTACTCCTTTGACAGCACCGGCATACCCAGCGTGATTATGCGTGTGTGTGAG